>NC_139397.1:5595676-6987096 GCF_054392235.1 Sus scrofa
CATGGAATCCTCTGCATTCAATGGCGCTGCATGGAATCCACTGCATTCAATCGGGATGCTTTGGGCCATGCTGAATAAAATCCATTGCATTCAATCATGCTGCATGGAATCCACTTCATTCAAACGGGATGCATTTTACCATGCTGCCTGGATTACCCTTCATTCAATCACGCTGCATGGAATCCACTGCATTCTATCGGGATGCTTTGGGCCATGCTGCATAAAATCCACTGCATTTAATCGGGATGCATTTGGCCACGCTGCATGGACTCCACTGCATAAAATCGGGATCCATTGCCCCAAAATGCAAGGAATCCTCTGCATTCAATGACGCTGCATGGAATCCACTGCATTGAATCGGGAAGCTTTGGGCCATGCTGCATAAATCCACTGCATGCAGTCATGCTGTGTGGACTCCACTGCATTGAATCATGCTGCAAAAAAAACCACTGCATTCAATAGGGTTCCATTTCTTCACGCTGCATGTAATACACTGCATTCAATCACACTGAATGGAATCCACTGCATTCAATCGGGATGCATTTTACCATGCTGCGTGGTTTTCACTGCATTCAATCACAATGCATGGAATCCACTGCATTCCATCGGGATGCTTTGGGCCATGCTGCATAAAATCCACTGCATTCAATCGGGATGCATTGGGCCACGCTGCATCGACTCCACTGCATTCAATTGGCATCCATTGCGCCACAATGCAAGGAATCCTCTGCAGTCATTGACGCTGCATGGACTCCACTGCATTCAATCGGGATGCTTTGGGCCATGCTGCATAAAATCCACTGCATTCAACCATGCTGCATGGAATCCATTTCATTCAATCATGCTCTATAAAATCCAATGCATTCAATACGGTTCCATTACTTCACGCTGCATGGAATACACTGCATTAAATCAGGATTCATGGAATCGACTGCATTCAATCAGGATGCATTATACCACGTTGCATGGATTACCCTACATTCAATCACAATGCATGGAATCCACTGCATTCAATCGGGATGCTTTGGGCCATGCTGCATAAAATCCACTGCATTCAATCGGGATGCATTGGGCCTCGCTGCATAGACTCCACTGCATATAATCGGGATCCATTGCGCCACAATGCATGGAATACTCTGCATTGAATGACGCTGCATGGAATCCACTGCATTCCATCGGGAAGCTTTGGGCCATGCTGCATAAAATCCACTGCATTCAATCATGCTGCATGGAATCCACTGCATTCAATCGGGATGCATTTTACAAGGCTGCATGGATTACATTTCATACACTCAAAATGCATGGAATCCACTGCGTTCTATAGGGATGCTTTGGGCCATACTGCATAAAATACACTGCATTCAATTTGCTGCATGGAATCCACTGCATTCAATCATGCTGAATAAAATCCACTGCATTCAATAGGGTTCCATTTCTTCACGCTGCATGGAATACACTGCATTCAATCAGGCTGCATGAAATCCACTGCATTCAATGGGGATGCATTCTACAATGCTGCATGGAGTTCACTGCATGCAATCACAATGCATGTAATCCACTGAATTCCATCGGGATGCTTTGGGCCATGCTGCATAAAATCCACTGCATTCAATCGGGATGCATTGGGCCTCGCTGCATGGACTCCACTGCATACAATCGGGATCCATTGCGCCAAAATGCATGGAATACTCTGCATTCATTGACGCTGCATGGACTCCACTGCATTCAATTGGGATGCCTTGGGCCATGCTGCATAAAATCCACTGCATTCAACCATGCTGCATGGAATCCACTGCATTCAATCATGCTGCATAAAATCCACTGCATTCCATCGGGATGCATTCGGCCTCGCTGCATGGAATACACTGCATTCAATCAGGCTGCATGGAATCCACTGCATTCAATGGGGATGCATTCTACAATGCTGCATGGAGTTCACTGCATTCAATCACAACGCATGTAATCCACTGCATTCCATCGGGATGCTTTGGGCCATGCTGCATAAAATCCACTGCATTCAATCGGGATGCATTGGGCCTCGCTGCATGGACTCCACTGCATACAATCGGGATCCATTGCACCAAAATGCATGGAATCCTCCGCATGCAACGACGCTGCATGGACTCCACTGCATTCAATCGGGATGCTTTGGGCCATGCTGCATAAAATCCATTGAATTCAATCATGCTGCATGGAATCCACTGCATTCAATCATGCTGTATAAAATCCACTGCATTCAATAGGGTTCCATTTCTTCACGTGGCATCGAATCCACTGCATTCAATCACGCTGCATGGAATCCACTGCATTCAATCGGGATGCATTTTTCCTCGCTGCATGGAGTACACTGCATTCAATCATGCTGCATAAAATCCACTGCATTCCATCGGGATGCTTTGGGCCATGCTGCATAAAATCCACTGCATTCAACCATGCTGCATGGAATCCACTGCATTCAATCATGCTGCATAAAATCCACTGCATTCAATCGGGATGCATTGGGCCTCGCTGCATGGAATAAACTGCATTCAATCAGGCTCCATGGAATCCACTGCATTCAATGGGGATGCATTCTACCATGCTGCATGGAGTTCACTGCATTCAATCACAATGCATGGAATCCACTGCATTCCATCGGGATGCTTTGGGCCATGCTGCATACAATCCACTGCATTCAATCGGGATGCATTGGGCCTCGCTGCATGGACTCCACTGCATACAATCGGGATCCATTGCGCCACAATGCATGGAATACTCTGCATTCAATCACGCTGCATGGAATCCACTGCATTCAATCGGGATGCTTTGGGCCATGCTGCATAAAATCCACTGCATGCAATCATGCTGCATGGAATCCACTGCATTCAATCGGGATGCATTTTACCACGTTGCATGCAGTTCACTGCATTCAATCACAATGCATGGAATCCACTGCATTCAATCGGGATGCTTTGGGCCATGCTGCATAAAATCCACTGCATTCAATCGGGATGCATTGGGCCTCGCTGCATGGACTCCACTGCATTCAATCGGGATCCATTGCGCCACAATGCATGGATCCTCTGCATTCAATGACGCTGCATGGAATCCACTGCATTCCATCAGGATGCTTTCGGCCATGCTGCATAAAATCCACTGCATGCAATCATGCTGCATGGAATCCACTGCATTCAATCATGCTGCATAAAATCCACTGCATTCAATAGGGTTCCATTTCTTCACACTGCATGGAATCCACTACATTCAATCACGCTGCATGGAATCCACTGCATTCAACATGGATGAATTTTACCACACTGCATTTAGTACACTGTATTCAATCACAATTCATGGAATCCATTGCATTCAATCGGGATGCTTTGGGCCATGCTGCATAAAATCCACTGCATTCAATCGGGATGCACTGGGCATCGCTGCATGGACTCCACTGCATACAATCGGGATCCATTGCGCCACAATGCATGGAATCCTCTGCATTCAATGACGCTGCATGGAATCCACTGCATTCAATCGGGATGCTTTGGGCCATGCTGAATAAAATCCATTGCATTCAATCATGCTGCATGGAATCCACTTCATTCAAACGGGATGCATTTTACCATGCTGCCTGGATTACCCTTCATTCAATCACGCTGCATGGAATCCACTGCATTCTATCGGGATGCTTTGGGCCATGCTGCATAAAATCCACTGCATTTAATCGGGATGCATTTGGCCACGCTGCATGGACTCCACTGCATAAAATCGGGATCCATTGCCCCAAAATGCAAGGAATCCTCTGCATTCAATGACGCTGAATGGAATCCACTGCATTGAATCGGGAAGCTTTGGGCCATGCTGCATAAATCCACTGCATGCAGTCATGCTGTGTGGACTCCACTGCATTGAATCATGCTGCAAAAAAAACCACTGCATTCAATAGGGTTCCATTTCTTCACCCTGCATGGAATCCACTGCATTCAACCACGCTGCATGGAATCCACTGCATTCAATCGGGATGCATTTTACCACTCTGCATGGATTACACTGCATTTAATCACGCTGCATGGAATCCATGGAATTTAATCGGGATTCATTTTACTAAGCTGTATGGAATGGACTGCACTTAATCACGCTGCATGGAATCCACTGCATTCAATCGGGATGCATTTTACCACGTTGCATGCAGTTCACTGCATTCAATCACAATGCATGGAATCCACTGCATTCAATCGGGATGCTTTGGGCCATGCTGCATAAAATCCACTGCATTCAATCTTGCTTTTTGAATCCACTGCATTCAGTAATGCTGCATAAAATCCTTGCATTCAATTGGGTTCCATTTCTTCACGCTGCATGGAATACACTGCATTCAATCACGCTGCATGGAATCCACTGCATTCAATCGGGATGCATTTTACCATGCTGCGTGGTTTTCACTGCACTCAATCACAATGCATGGAATCCACTGCATTCCATCGGAATGCTTTGGGCCATGCTGTATAAAATCCACTGCATTCAATCATGCTGCATGGAATACACTGCATTCAATCATGCTGCATAAAATCCACTGCATTCAATAGGGTTCCATTTCTTCACGCTGCATGTAATACACTGCATTCAATCACACTGAATGGAATCCACTGCATTCAATCGGGATGCATTTTACCTCGCTGCATGGATTACACTGCATTCAATCCCAATGCATGGAATCCACTGCATTCAATCGGGATGCTTTGGGCCATGCTGCATAAAATCCACTGCATTCAATCGGGATGCATTGGGCCACGCTGCATCGACTCCACTGCATTCAATTTGCATCCATTGCGCCACAATGCAAGGAATCCTCTGCATTCATTGACGCTGCATGGACTCCACTGCATTCAATCGGGATGCTTTGGGCCATGCTGCATAAAATCCACTGCATTCAATCTTGCTTTTTGAATCCACTGCATTCAGTAATGCTGCATAAAATCCTTGCATTCAATTGGGTTCCATTTCTTCACGCTGCATGGAATACACTGCATTCAATCACGCTGCATGGAATCCACTGCATTCAATCGGGATGCATTTTACCATGCTGCGTGGTTTTCACTGCATTCAATCACAATGCATGGAATCCACTGCATTCCATCGGGATGCTTTGGGCCATGCTGCATAAAATCCACTGCATTCAATCGGGATGCATTGGGCCACGCTGCATCGACTCCACTGCATTCAATTGGCATCCATTGCGCCACAATGCAAGGAATCCTCTGCAGTCATTGACGCTGCATGGACTCCACTGCATTCAATCGGGATGCTTTGGGCCATGCTGCATAAAATCCACTGCATTCAACCATGCTGCATGGAATACATTTCATTCAATCATGCTCTATAAAATCCAATGCATTCAATACGGTTCCATTACTTCACGCTGCATGGAATACACTGCATTAAATCAGGATTCATGGAATCGACTGCATTCAATCAGGATGCATTATACCACGTTGCATGGATTACCCTACATTCAATCACAATGCATGGAATCCACTGCATTCAATCGGGATGCTTTGGGCCATGCTGCATAAAATCCACTGCATTCAATCGGGATGCATTGGGCCTCGCTGCATAGACTCCACTGCATATAATCGGGATCCATTGCGCCACAATGCATGGAATACTCTGCATTCAATGACGCTGCATGGAATCCACTGCATTCCATCGGGAAGCTTTGGGCCATGCTGCATAAAATCCACTGCATTCAATCATGCTGCATGGAATCCACTGCATTCAATCGGGATGCATTTTACAAGGCTGCATGGATTACATTTCATACACTCAAAATGCATGGAATCCACTGCGTTCTATAGGGATGCTTTGGGCCATACTGCATAAAATACACTGCATTCAATTTGCTGCATGGAATCCACTGCATTCAATCATGCTGAATAAAATCCACTGCATTCAATAGGGTTCCATTTCTTCACGCTGCATGGAATACACTGCATTCAATCAGGCTGCATGAAATCCACTGCATTCAATGGGGATGCATTCCACAATGCTGCATGGAGTTCACTGCATGCAATCACAATGCATGTAATCCACTGCATTCCATCGGGATGCTTTGGGCCATGCTGCATAAAATCCACTGCATTCAACCATGCTGCATGGAATCTACTGCATTCAATCATGCTGCATAAAATCCACTGCATTCAATCGGGATGCATTGGGCCTCGCTGCATGGAATAAACTGCATTCAATCAGGCTCCATGGAATCCACTGCATTCAATGGGGATGCATTCTACCATGCTGCATGGAGTTCACTGCATTCAATCACAATGCATGGAATCCACTGCATTCCATCGGGATGCTTTGGGCCATGCTGCATAAAATCCACTGCATTCAATCGGGATGCATTGGGCCTCGCTGCATGGACTCCACTGCATACAATCGGGATCCATTGCGCCACAATGCATGGAATAGTCTGCATTCAATCACGCTGCATGGAATCCACTGCATTCAATCGGGATGCTTTGGGCCATGCTGCATAAAATCCACTGCATGCAATCATGCTGCATGGAATCCACTGCATTCAATCGGGATGCATTTTACCACGTTGCATGCAGTTCACTGCATTCAATCACAATGCATGGAATCCACTGCATTCAATCGGGATGCTTTGGGCCATGCTGCATAAAATCCACTGCATTCAATCGGGATGCATTGGGCCTCGCTGCATGGACTCCACTGCATTCAATCGGGATCCATTGCGCCACAATGCATGGATCCTCTGCATTCAATGACGCTGCATGGAATCCACTGCATTCCATCAGGATGCTTTCGGCCATGCTGCATAAAATCCACTGCATGCAATCATGCTGCATGGAATCCACTGCATTCAATCATGCTGCATAAAATCCACTGCATTCAATAGGGTTCCATTTCTTCACACTGCATGGAATCCACTACATTCAATCACGCTGCATGGAATCCACTGCATTCAACATGGATGAATTTTACCACGCTGCATTTAGTACACTGTATTCAATCACAATTCATGGAATCCATTGCATTCAATCGGGATGCTTTGGGCCATGCTGCATAAAATCCACTGCATTCAATCGGGATGCACTGGGCATCGCTGCATGGACTCCACTGCATACAATCGGGATCCATTGCGCCACAATGCATGGAATCCTCTGCATTCAATGACGCTGCATGGAATCCACTGCATTCAATCGGGATGCTTTGGGCCATGCTGAATAAAATCCATTGCATTCAATCATGCTGCATGGAATCCACTTCATTCAATCGGGATGCATTTTACCATGCTGCCTGGATTCATTCAATCACGCTGCATGGAATCCACTGCATTCTATCGGGATGCTTTGGGCCATGCTGCATAAAATCCACTGCATTTAATCGGGATGCATTTGGCCACGCTGCATGGACTCCACTGCATAAAATCGGGATCCATTGCCCCAAAATGCAAGGAATCCTCTGCATTCAATGACGCTGAATGGAATCCACTGCATTGAATCGGGAAGCTTTGGGCCATGCTGCATAAATCCACTGCATGCAGTCATGCTGTGTGGACTCCACTGCATTGAATCATGCTGCAAAAAAAACCACTGCATTCAATAGGGTTCCATTTCTTCACCCTGCATGGAATCCACTGCATTCAACCACGCTGCATGGAATCCACTGCATTCAATCGGGATGCATTTTACCACTCTGCATGGATTACACTGCATTTAATCACGCTGCATGGAATCCATGGAATTTAATCGGGATTCATTTTACTAAGCTGTATGGAATGGACTGCACTTAATCACAATGCATGGAATCCACTGCATTCAATCGGGATGCTTTGGGCCATGCTGCATAAAATCCACTGCATTCAATCTTGCTTTTTGAATCCACTGCATTCAGTAATGCTGCATAAAATCCTTGCATTCAATTGGGTTCCATTTCTTCACGCTGCATGGAATACACTGCATTCAATCACGCTGCATGGAATCCACTGCATTCAATCGGGATGCATTTTACCATGCTGCGTGGTTTTCACTGCACTCAATCACAATGCATGGAATCCACTGCATTCCATCGGAATGCTTTGGGCCATGCTGCATAAAATCCACTGCATTCAATCATGCTGCATGGAATCCACTGCATTCAATCATGCTGCATAAAATCCACTGCATTCAATAGGGTTCCATTTCTTCACGCTGCATGTAATACACTGCATTCAATCACACTGAATGGAATCCACTGCATTCAATCGGGATGCATTTTACCTCGCTGCATGGATTACACTGCATTCAATCCCAATGCATGGAATCCACTGCATTCCATCGGGATGCTTTGGGCCATGCTGCATAAAATCCACTGCATTCAATCGGGATGCATTGGGCCACGCTGCATCGACTCCACTGCATTCAATTGGCATCCATTGCGCCACAATGCAAGGAATCCTCTGCAGTCATTGACGCTGCATGGACTCCACTGCATTCAATCGGGATGGTTTGGGCCATGCTGCATAAAATCCACTGCATTCAACCATGCTGCATGGAATACATTTCATTCAATCATGCTCTATAAAATCCAATGCATTCAATACGGTTCCATTACTTCACGCTGCATGGAATACACTGCATTAAATCAGGATTCATGGAATCGACTGCATTCAATCAGGATGCATTATACCACGTTGCATGGATTACCCTACATTCAATCACAATGCATGGAATCCACTGCATTCAATCGGGATGCTTTGGGCCATGCTGCATAAAATCCACTGCATTCAATCGGGATGCATTGGGCCTCGCTGCATAGACTCCACTGCATATAATCGGGATCCATTGCGCCACAATGCATGGAATACTCTGCATTCAATGACGCTGCATGGAATCCACTGCATTCCATCGGGAAGCTTTGGGCCATGCTGCATAAAATCCACTGCATTCAATCATGCTGCATGGAATCCACTGCATTCAATCGGGATGCATTTTACAAGGCTGCATGGATTACATTTCATACACTCAAAATGCATGGAATCCACTGCGTTCTATAGGGATGCTTTGGGCCATACTGCATAAAATACACTGCATTCAATTTGCTGCATGGAATCCACTGCATTCAATCATGCTGAATAAAATCCACTGCATTCAATAGGGTTCCATTTCTTCACGCTGCATGGAATACACTGCATTCAATCAGGCTGCATGAAATCCACTGCATTCAATGGGGATGCATTCCACAATGCTGCATGGAGTTCACTGCATGCAATCACAATGCATGTAATCCACTGCATTCCATCGGGATGCTTTGGGCCATGCTGCATAAAATCCACTGCATTCAACCATGCTGCATGGAATCTACTGCATTCAATCATGCTGCATAAAATCCACTGCATTCAATCGGGATGCATTGGGCCTCGCTGCATGGAATACACTGCATTCAATCAGGCTGCATGGAATCCACTGCATTCAATGGGGATGCATTCTACAATGCTGCATGGAGTTCACTGCATTCAATCACAACGCATGTAATCCACTGCATTCCATCGGGATGCTTTGGGCCATGCTGCATAAAATCCACTGCATTCAATCGGGATGCATTGGGCCTCGCTGCATGGACTCCACTGCATACAATCGGGATCCATTGCGCCAAAATGCATGGAATACTCTGCATTCATTGATGCTGCATGGACTCCACTGCATTCAATCGGGATGCTTTGGGCCATGATGCATAAAATCCACTGCATACAACCATGCTGCATGGAATCCACTGCATTCAATCATGCTGCATAAAATCCACTGCATTCCATCGGGATGCATTGGGCCTCGCTGCATGGAATACACTGCATTCAATCACGCTGCATGGAATCCACGGCATTCAATGGGGATGCATTCTACAATGCTGCATGGAGTTCACTGCATTCAATCACAACGCATGTAATCCACTGCATTCCATCGGGATGCTTTGGGCCATGCTGCATAAAATCCACTGCATTCAATCGGGATGCATTGGGCCTCGCTGCATCGACTCCACTGCATACAATCGGGATCCATTGCGCCAAAATGCATGGAATACTCTGCATTCATTGACGCTGCATGGACTCCACTGCATTCAATCGGGATGCTTTGGGCCATGCTGCATAAAATCCACTGCATTCAACCATGCTGCATGGAATCCACTGCATTCAATCATGCTGCATAAAATCCACTGCATTCCATCGGGATGCATTGGGCCTCGCTGCATGGAATACACTGCATTCAATCACGCTGCATGGAATCCACTGCATTCAATGGGGATGCATTCTACAATGCTGCATGGAGTTCACTGCATTCAATCTCAATGCATGGAATCCACTGCATTCCATCGGGATGCTTTGGGCCACGCTGCATAAAATCCACTGCATTCAATCGGGATGCATTGTGCCTCGCTGCATGGACTCCACTGCATACAATCGGGATCCATTGCACCAAAATGCATGGAATCCTCCGCATGCAACGACGCTGCATGGACTCCACTGCATTCAATCGGGATGCTTTGGGCCATGCTGCATAAAATCCACTGCATGCAATCATGCTGCATGGAATCCACTGCATTCAATCATGCTGCATAAAATCCACTGCATTCAATAGGGTTCCATTTCTTCACACTGCATGGAATCCACTGCATTCAATCACGCTGCATGGAATCCACTGCATTCAACATGGATGAATTTTACCACGCTGCATTTAGTACACTGTATTCAATCACAATTCATGGAATCCATTGCATTTAATCGGGATGCTTTGGGCCATGCTGCATAAAATCCACTGCATTCAATCGGGATGCACTGGGCATCGCTGCATGGACTCCACTGCATACAATCGGGATCCATTGCGCCACAATGCATGGAATCCTCTGCATTCAATGACGCTGCATGGAATCCACTGCATTCTATCGGGATGCTTTGGGCCATGCTGCATAAAATCCACTGCATTTAATCGGGATGCATTTGGTCACGCTGCATGGACTCCACTGCATAAAATCGGGATCCATTGCCCCAAAATGCAAGGAATCATCTGCATTCAATGACGCTGCATGGAATCCACTGCATTCCATCGGGATCCATTTTACCACGCAGCATGGATTACACTGCTTTCAATCACAATGCATGGAATCTACTCTATTCAATCGGGATGCTTTGGGCCATACTGCATAAAATCCACTGCATTCAATCTTGCTGCATGGAATCCACTGCATTCAATCATGCTGCATAAATCCTCTGCATTCAATAGGGTTCCACTTCTTCACGCTGCATGGAATCCACTGCATTCAATCACGCTGCATAAAATCCACTGCATTCAATAGGGTTCCATTTCTTCACGCTGCATGGAATCCACTACATTCAATCACGCTGCATGGAATCCACTGCATTCAATCAGGATGCTTTGGGCCATGCTGCATAAAATCCACTGCATTCAATCATGCTGCCTGGAATCCACTGCATTCAATCATACTGCATAAAATCCACTGCATTCAATAGGTTTCCATTTCTTCACGCTTCATGGAATCCACTGCATTCAATAGGGTTCCATTCCTTCACGCTGCCTGGAATCCACTGCCTTCAATCACGCTGCATGGAATCCACTGCATTCAATCGGGATGCATTTTTCCTCGTTGCATGGATTACACTGCATTCAATCCCAATGCATGGAATCCACTGCATTCAATCGGGAAGCTTTGGGCCATGCTGCATACAATGCACTTCATTCAATCGGGATGCACTGGGCCTCGCTGCATGGACTCCACTGCATATAATCGGGATCCATTGCGCCACAATGCATGGAATCCTCTGCATTCAATGACGCTGAATGGAATCCACTGCATTGAATCGGGAAACTTTGGGCCATGCTGCATAAATCCACTGCATGCAATCATGCTGTGTGGACTCCACTGCATTGAATCATGCTGCAAAAAAAACCACTGCATTCAATAGGGTTCCATTTCTTCACCCTGCATGGAATCCACTGCATTCAACCACGCTGCATGGAATCCACTGCATTCAATCGGGATGCATTTTACCACTCTGCATGGATTACACTGCATTTAATCACGCTGCATGTAATCCATGGAATTTAATCGGGATTCATTTTACTAAGCTGTATGGAATGGACTGCACTTAATCACGCTGCATGGAATCCACTGCATTCAATCGGGATGCATTTTACCACGTTGCATGCAGTTCACTGCATTCAATCACAATGCATGGAATCCACTGCATTCAATTGGGATGCTTTGGGCCATGCTGCATAAAATCCACTGCATTCAATCTTGCTTTTTGAATCCACTGCATTCAGTAATGCTGCATAAAATCCTTGCATTCAATTGGGTTCCATTTCTTCACGCTGCATGGAATACACTGCATTCAATCACGCTGCATGGAATCCACTGCATACAATCGGGATGCATTTTACCATGCTGCGTGGTTTTCACTGCATTCAATCACAATGCATGGAATCCACTGCATTCCATCGGGATGCTTTGGGCCATGCTGCATAAAATCCACTGCATTCAATCATGCTGCATGGAATCCACTGCATTCAATCATGCTGCATAAAATCCACTGCATTCAATAGGGTTCCATTTCTTCACGCTGCATGTAATACACTGCATTCAATCACACTGAATGGAATCCACTGCATTCAATCGGGATGCATTTTACCATGCTGCGTGGTTTTCACTGCATTCAATCACAATGCATGGAATCCACTGCATTCCATCGGGATGCTTTGGGCCATGCTGCATAAAATCCACTGCATTCAATCGGGATGCATTGGGCCACGCTGCATCGACTCCACTGCATTCAATTGGCATCCATTGCGCCACAATGCAAGGAATCCTCTGCAGTCATTGACGCTGCATGGACTCCACTGCATTCAATCGGGATGCTTTGGGCCATGCTGCATAAAATCCACTGCATTCAACCATGCTGCATGGAATCCATTTCATTCAATCATGCTCTATAAAATCCAATGCATTCAATACGGTTCCATTACTTCACGCTGCATGGAATACACTGCATTAAATCAGGATGCATGGAATCGACTGCATTCAATCAGGATGCATTATACCACGTTGCATGGATTACCCTACATTCAATCACAATGCATGGAATCCACTGCATTCCATCGGGATGCTTTGGGCCATGCTGCATAAAATCCACTGCATTCAATCGGGATGCATTGGGCCTCGCTGCATAGACTCCACTGCATATAATCGGGATCCATTGCGCCACAATGCATGGAATACTCTGCATTCAATGACGCTGCATGGAATCCACTGCATTCCATCGGGAAGCTTTGGGCCATGCTGCATAAAATCCACTGCATTCAATCATGCTGCATGGAATCCACTGCATTCAATCGGGATGCATTTTACAAGGCTGCATGGATTACATTTCATACACTCAAAATGCATGGAATCCACTGCGTTCTATAGGGATGCTTTGGGCCATACTGCATAAAATACACTGCATTCAATTTGCTGCATGGAATCCACTGCATTCAATCATGCTGAATAAAATCCACTGCATTCAATAGGGTTCCATTTCTTCACGCTGCATGGAATACACTGCATTCAATCAGGCTGCATGAAATCCACTGCATTCAATGGGGATGCATTCTACAATGCTGCATGGAGTTCACTGCATGCAATCACAATGCATGTAATCCACTGCATTCCATCGGGATGCTTTGGGCCATGCTGCATAAAATCCACTGCATTCAACCATGCTGCATGGAATCCACTGCATTCAATCATGCTGCATAAAATCCACTGCATTCCATCGGGATGCATTGGGCCTCGCTGCATGGAATACACTGCATTCAATCAGGCTGCATGGAATCCACTGCATTCAATGGGGATGCATTCTACAATGCTGCATGGAGTTCACTGCATTCAATCACAACGCATGTAATCCACTGCATTCCATCGGGATGCTTTGGGCCATGCTGCATAAAATCCACTGCATTCAATCGGGATGCATTGGGCCTCGCTGCATGGACTCCACTGCATACAATCGGGATCCATTGCACCAAAATGCATGGAATACTCTGCATTCATTGACGCTGCATGGACTCCACTGCATTCAATCGGGATGCTTTGGGCCATGCTGCATAAAATCCACTGCATTCAACCATGCTGCATGGAATCCACTGCATTCAATCATGCTGCATAAAATCCACTGCATTCCATCGGGATGCATTGGGCCTCGCTGCATGGAATACACTGCATTCAATCACGCTGCATGGAATCCACTGCATTCAATGGGGATGCATTCTACAATGCTGCATGGAGTTCACTGCATTCAATCACAACGCATGGAATCCACTGCATTCCATCGGGATGCTTTGGGCCATGCTGCATAAAATCCACTGCATTCAATCGGGATGCATTGGGCCTCGCTGCATCGACTCCACTGCATTCAATCGGGATCCATTGCGCCACAATGCATGGAATACTCTGCATTCATTGACGCTGCATGGACTCCACTGCATTCAATCGGGATGCTTTGGGCCATGCTGCATAAAATCCACTGCATTCAACCATGCTGCATGGAATCCACTGCATTCAATCATGCTGCATAAAATCCACTGCATTCCATCGGGATGCATTCGGCCTCGCTGCATGGAATACACTGCATTCAATCACGCTGCATGGAATCCACTGCATTCAATGGGGATGCATTCTACAATGCTGCATGGAGTTCACTGCATTCAATCTCAATGCATGGAATCCACTGCATTCCATCGGGATGCTTTGGGCCATGCTGCATAAAATCCACTGCATTCAATCGGGATGCATTGGGCCTCGCTGCATGGACTCCACTGCATACAATCGGGATCCATTGCACCAAAATGCATGGAATCCTCCGCATGCAACGACGCTGCATGGACTCCACTGCATTCAATCGGGATGCATTGGGCCACGCTGCATCGACTCCACTGCATTCAATCGGGATCCATTGCGCCACAATGCAAGGAATCCTCTGCATTCATTGACGCTGCATGGACTCCACTGCATTCAATCGGGATGCTTTGGGCCATGCTGCATAAAATCCACTGCATTCAACCATGCTGCATGGAATCCATTTCATTCAATCATGCTCTATAAAATCCAATGCATTCAATACGGTTCCATTACTTCACGCGGCATGGAATACACTGCATTAAATCAGGATGCATGGAATCGACTGCATTCAATCAGGATGCATTATACCACGTTGCATGGATTACCCTACATTCAATCACAATGCATGGAATCCACTGCATTCAATCGGGATGCTTTGGGCCATGCTGCATAAAATCCACTGCATTCAACCATGCTGCATGGAATCCATTTCATTCAATCATGCTCTATAAAATCCAATGCATTCAATAGGGTTCCATTACTTCACGCTGCATGGAATACACTGCATTAAATCAGGATGCATGGAATCGACTGCATTCAATCAGAAGGCATTATACCACGTTGCATGGATTACCCTACATTCAATCACAATGCATGGAATCCACTGCATTCAATCGGGATGCTTTGGGCCATGCTGCATAGACTCCACTGCATATAATCGGGATCCATTGCGCCACAATGCATGGAATATTCTGCATTCAACGACGCTGCATGAATCCACTGCATTCCATCGGGAAGCCTTGGGCCATGCTGCATAAAATCCACTGCATTCAATCATGCTGGATGGATTCCACTGCATTCAATCGGGATGCATTTTACAAGGCTGCATGGATTACATTTCATACACTCAAATTGCATGGAATCCACTGCGTTCTATAGGTATGCTTTGGGCCATACTGCATAAAATACACTGCATTCAATTTGCTGCATGGAATCCACTGCATTCAGTCATGCTGAATAAAATCCACTGCATTCAATAGGGTTCCATTTCTTCACGCTGCATGGAATACACTGCATTCAATCAGGCTCCATGAAATCCACTGCATTCAATGGGGATGCATTCTACAATGCTGCATGGAGTTCACTGCATGCAATCACAACGCATGTAATCCACTGCATTCCATGGGGATGCTTTGGGCCATGCTGCATAAAATCCACTGCATTCAACCATGCTGCATGGAATCAACTGCATTCAATCATGCTGCATAAAATCCACTGCATTCCATCGGGATGCATTGGGCCTCGCTGCATGGAATACACTGCATTCAATCACACTGCATGAATTCCACTGCATTCAATGGGGATGCATTCTACAATGCTGCATGGAGTTCACTGCATTCAATCACAATGCATGGAATCCACTGCATTCCATCGGGATGCTTTGGGCGATGCTGCATAAAATCCACTGCATTCAATCGGGATGCATTGGGCCTCGCTGCATGGACTCCGTGCATACAATCGGGATCCATTGCACCAAAATGCATGGAATCCTCCGCATGCAACGACGCTGCATGGACTCCACTGCATTCAATCGGGATGCTTTGGGCCATGCTGCATAAAATCCATTGAATTCAATCATGCTGCATGGAATCCACTGCATTCAATCATGCTGTATTAAATCCACTGCATTCAATAGGGTTCCATTTCTTCACGTGGCATCGAATCCACTGCATTCAATCACGCTGCATGGAATCCACTGCATTCAATCGGGATGCATTTTTCCTCGCTGCATGGAGTACACTGCATTCAATCATGCTGCATAAAATCCACTGCATTCCATCGGGATGCTTTGGGCCATGCTGCATAAAATCCACTGCATTCAACCATGCTGCATGGAATCCACTGCATTCAATCATGCTGCATAAAATCCACTGCATTCCATCGGGATGCATTGGGCCTCGCTGCATGGAATAAACTGCATTCAATCAGGCTGCATGGAATCCAGTGCATTCAATGGGGATGCATTCTACCATGCTGCATGGAGTTCACTGCATTCAATCACAATGCATGGAATCCACTGCATTCCATCGGGATGCTTTGGGCCATGCTGCATACAATCCACTGCATTCAATCGGGATGCATTGGGCCTCGCTGCATGGACTCCACTGCATACAATCGGGATCCATTGCGCCAAAATGCATGGAATCGACTGCATTTAATCACGGTGCATGGAATCCACTGCATTCAATCGGGATGCATTTTACCACACTGGTTGGATTACACTGCATTCAATCGCAATTCATAGAATCCACTGCATTCAATATGGATGCATTTTACCACTCTGCATGGAATCCACTGCATTTAATCACGCTGCATGTACTCCATGGAATTTCATCGGGATTCATTTTACTAAGCTGTATGGAATCGACTGCATTTAATCACGCTGCATGGAATCCACTGCATTCAATCGGGATTCATTTTACAAGGCTGCATGGAGTAAACTGCATTCAATCACAATGCATGGAATCCACTGCATTCAAACGGGATGCTTTGGGCCATGCTGCATAAAATCCACTGCATTCAATCATGCTGCATGGAATCCACTGCATTCAATCATGCAGCATAAAATCCGCTGCATTCCATAGGGTTCCATTTCTTCATGCTGCATGGAGTACACTGCATTCAATCAGGCTGCATAAAATCCGCTGCATTCCATAGGGTTCCATTTCTTCATGCTGCATGGAATACACTGCATTTAATCAGGCTGCATGGAATCCACTGCATTCAATCGGGATGCATTTTTCCTCATTGCATGGACTACACTGCATTCCATCACAATGCATGGAATACACTGCATTCAATCGGGAAGCTTTGGGCCATGCTGCATACAATCCACTGCATTCAATCGGGATGCACTGGGCCTCGCTGCATGGACTCCACTGCATATAATCGGGATCCATTGCGCCACAATGCATGGAATACTCTGCATGCAATGACGCTGAATGGAATCCACTGCATTGAATCGTGAAGCTATGGGCCATGCTGCATAAAATCCACTGCATGCAATCATGCTGCATTGAATCCACTGCATTCAATCATGCTGCATAAAATCCACTGCAATCAATAGGGTTCCATTACTGCACCCTGCATGGAATCCACTGCATTCAACCACGCTGCATGGAATCCACTGCATTCAATCGGGATGCATTTTACCACTCTGCATGGATTACACTGCATTTAATCACGCTGCATGTAATCCATGGAATTTAAACGGGATTCATTTTACTAAGCTGTATGGAATCGACTGCACTTAATCACGCTGCATGGAATCCACTGTATTCAATCGGGATGCATTTTACCACGTTGCATGCAGTTCACTGCATTCAATCACAATGCATGGAATCCACTGCATTCAATCGGGATGCTTTGGGCCATGCTGCATAAAATCCACTGCATTCAATCTTGCTTTTTGAATCCACTGCATTCAGTAATGCTGCATAAAATCCTTGCATTCAATTGGGTTCCATTTCTTCACGCTGCATGGAATACACTGCATTCAATCACGCTGCATGGAATCCACTGCATTCTATCGGGATGCATTTTACCTCGCTGCATGGATTACACTGCATTCACTCACAATGCATGGAATCCACTGCATTCCATCGGGATGCTTTGGGCCATGCTGCATAAACTCCACTGCATTCAATCGGGAGGCATTGGGCCTCGCTGCATGGACTCCACTGCATAAAATCTGGATCAATTGCGCCACAATGCATGGAATCCTCTGCATTCAACGACGCTGCATGGAATCCACTGCATTCCATCGTGATGTTTTGGGCCATGCTGCATAAAATCTACTGCATTCAATCGGGATGCATTGGCCCCGCTGCATGAACTCCACTGCATACAATCTGGAACCATTGCGCCAAAATGCATGGAATACTCTGCATTCAACGACGCTGCATGGAATCCACTGCATTCAATCGGGATGCTTTGGGCCATGCTGCATAAATCCATTGAATTCAATCCTGCTGCATGGAATCCACTGCATTCACTCTTGCTGCATAAAATCCACTGCATTCAATAGGGTTCCATTTCTTCACGCTGTATGGAATCCACTACATTCAATCACGCTGCATGGAATCCACTGCATTCTATCGGGATGCATTTTACCACGCTGCATAGATTACACCGCATTCAATCACAATGCATGGAATCCACTGCATTCAATCGGGATGCTTTGGGCCATGCTGCATAAAATCCACTGCATTCAATCGGGATGAACTGGGCATCGCTGCATGGACTCCACTGCATACAATCGGGATCCATTGCGCCACAATGCATGGAATCCTCTGCATTCAATGACGCTGCATGGAATCCACTGCATACAATCGGGATGCTTTGGGCCATGCTGAATAAAATCCATTGCATTCAATCATGCTGCATGGAATCCACTTCATTCAATCGGGATGCATTTTACCATGCTGCATGGATTACCCTTCATTCAATCAGGCTGCATGGAATCCACTGCATTCTATCGGGATGCTTTGCGCCATGCTGCATAAAATCCACTGCATTTAATCGGGATGCATTTGGCCACGCTGCATGGACTCCACTGCATAAAATCGGGATCCATTGCACCAAAATGCAAGGAATCATCTGCATTCAATGACGCTGCATGGAATCCACTGCATTCCATCGGGATCCATTTTACCACGCAGCATGGATTACACTGCTTTCAATCACAATGCATGGAATCTACTCTATTCAATCGGGATGCTTTGGGCCATACTGCATAAAATCCACTGCATTCAATCATGCTGCATGGAATCCACTGCATTCTATAGGGATGCTTTGGGCCATACTGCATAAAATCCACTGCATTCAATCTTGCTGCATGGAATCCACTGCATTCAATCATGCTGCATAAATCCACTGCATTCAATAGGGTTCCATTTCTTCACGCTGCATGGAATCCACTGCATTCAATCACGCTGCATAAAATCCACTGCATTCAATAGGGTTCCATTTCTTCACGCTGCATGGAATCCACTACATTCAATCACGCTGCATGGAATCCACTGCATTCAATCAGGATGCTTTGGGCCATGCTGCATAAAATCCACTGCATTCAATCATGCTGCCTGGAATCCACTGCATTCAATCATACTGCATAAAATCCACTGCATTCAATAGGGTTCCATTTCTTCACGCTTCATGGAATCCACTGCATTCAATAGGGTTCCATTCCTTCACGCTGCCTGGAATCCACTGCCTTCAATCACGCTGCATTGAATCCACTGCATTCAATCAGGATGCATTTTTCCTCGTTGCATGGATTACACTGCATTCAATCCCAATGCATGGAATCCACTGCATTCAATCGGGAAGCTTTGGGCCATGCTGCATACAATGCACTGCATTCAATCGGGATGCACTGGGCCTCGCTGCATGGACTCCACTGCATATAATCGGGATCCATTGCGCCACAATGCATGGAATCCTCTGCATTCAATGACGCTGAATGGAATCCACTGCATTGAATCGGGAAGCTTTGGGCCATGCTGCATAAATCCACTGCATTCAATCATGCTGTGTGGACTCCACTGCATTGAATCATGCTGCAAAAAAACCACTGCATTCAATAGGGTTCCATTTCTTCACCCTGCATGGAATCCACTGCATTCAACCACGCTGCATGGAATCCACTGCATTCAATCGGGATGCATTTTACCACTCTGCATGGATTACACTGCATTTAATCACGCTGCATGTAATCCATGGAATTTAATCAGGATTCATTTTACTAAGCTGTATGGAATGGACTGCACTTAATCACGCTGCATGGAATCCACTGCATTCAATCGGGATGCATTTTACCACGTTGCATGCAGTTCACTGCATTCAATCCCAATGCATGGAATCCACTGCATTCAATCGGGATGCTTTGGGCCATGCTGCATAAAATCCACTGCATTCAATCTTGCTTTTTGAATCCACTGCATTCAGTAATGCTGCATAAAATCCTTGCATTCAATTGGGTTCCATTTCTTCACGCTGCATGGAATACACTGCATTCAATCACGCTGCATGGAATCCACTGCATTCAATCGGGATGCATTTTACCATGCTGCGTGGTTTTCACTCCATTCAATCACAATGCATGGAATCCACTGCATTCCATCGGGATGCTTTGGGCCATGCTGCATAAAATCCACTGCATTCAATCATGCTGCATGGAATCCACTGCATTCAATCATGCTGCATAAAATCCACTGCATTCAATAGGGTTCCATTTCTTCACGCTGCATGTAATACACTGCATTCAATCAGGCTGCATAAAATCCGCTGCATTCCATAGGGTTCCATTTCTTCATGCTGCATGGAATACACTGCATTCAATCAGGCTGCATAAAATCCGCTGCATTCCATAGGGTTCCATTTCTTCATGCTGCATGGAATACACTGCATTCAATCAGGCTGCATGGAATCCACTGCATTCAATCGGGATGCATTTTTCCTCGTTGCATGGACTACACTGCATTCCATCACAATGCATGGAATACACTGCATTCAATCGGGAAGCTTTGGGCCATGCTGCATACAATCCACTGCATTCAATCGGGATGCACTGGGCCTCGCTGCATGGACTCCACTGCATATAATCGGGATCCATTGCGCCACAATGCATGGAATACTCTGCATGCAATGACGCTGAATGGAATCCACTGCATTGAATCGTGAAGCTATGGGCCATGCTGCATAAAATCCACTGCATGCAATCATGCTGCATTGAATCCACTGCATTCAATCATGCTGCATAAAATCCACTGCAATCAATAGGGTTCCATTACTGCACCCTGCATGGAATCCACTGCATTCAACCACGCTGCATGGAATCCACTGCATTCAATCGGGATGCATTTTACCACTCTGCATGGATTACACTGCATTTAATCACGCTGCATGTAATCCATGGAATTTAAACGGGATTCATTTTACTAAGCTGTATGGAATCGACTGCACTTAATCACGCTGCATGGAATCCACTGTATTCAATCGGGATGCATTTTACCACGTTGCATGCAGTTCACTGCATTCAATCACAATGCATGGAATCCACTGCATTCAATCGGGATGCTTTGGGCCATGCTGCATAAAATCCACTGCATTCAATCTTGCTTTTTGAATCCACTGCATTCAGTAATGCTGCATAAAATCCTTGCATTCAATTGGGTTCCATTTCTTCACGCTGCATGGAATACACTGCATTCAATCACGCTGCATGGAATCCACTGCATTCTATCGGGATGCATTTTACCTCGCTGCATGGATTACACTGCATTCACTCACAATGCATGGAATCCACTGCATTCCATCGGGATGCTTTGGGCCATGCTGCATAAACTCCACTGCATTCAATCGGGAGGCATTGGGCCTCGCTGCATGGACTCCACTGCATAAAATCTGGATCAATTGCGCCACAATGCATGGAATCCTCTGCATTCAACGACGCTGCATGGAATCCACTGCATTCCATCGTGATGTTTTGGGCCATGCTGCATAAAATCTACTGCATTCAATCGGGATGCATTGGCCCCGCTGCATGAACTCCACTGCATACAATCTGGAACCATTGCGCCAAAATGCATGGAATACTCTGCATTCAACGACGCTGCATGGAATCCACTGCATTCAATCGGGATGCTTTGGGCCATGCTGCATAAATCCATTGAATTCAATCCTGCTGCATGGAATCCACTGCATTCACTCTTGCTGCATAAAATCCACTGCATTCAATAGGGTTCCATTTCTTCACGCTGTATGGAATCCACTACATTCAATCACGCTGCATGGAATCCACTGCATTCTATCGGGATGCATTTTACCACGCTGCATAGATTACACCGCATTCAATCACAATGCATGGAATCCACTGCATTCAATCGGGATGCTTTGGGCCATGCTGCATAAAATCCACTGCATTCAATCGGGATGAACTGGGCATCGCTGCATGGACTCCACTGCATACAATCGGGATCCATTGCGCCACAATGCATGGAATCCTCTGCATTCAATGACGCTGCATGGAATCCACTGCATACAATCGGGATGCTTTGGGCCATGCTGAATAAAATCCATTGCATTCAATCATGCTGCATGGAATCCACTGCATTCAATCGGGATGCATTTTACCATGCTGCATGGATTACCCTTCATTCAATCAGGCTGCATGGAATCCACTGCATTCTATCGGGATGCTTTGCGCCATGCTGCATAAAATCCACTGCATTTAATCGGGATGCATTTGGCCACGCTGCATGGACTCCACTGCATAAAATCGGGATCCATTGCACCAAAATGCAAGGAATCATCTGCATTCAATGACGCTGCATGGAATCCACTGCATTCCATCGGGATCCATTTTACCACGCAGCATGGATTACACTGCTTTCAATCACAATGCATGGAATCTACTCTATTCAATCGGGATGCTTTGGGCCATACTGCATAAAATCCACTGCATTCAATCATGCTGCATGGAATCCACTGCATTCTATAGGGATGCTTTGGGCCATACTGCATAAAATCCACTGCATTCAATCTTGTTGCATGGAATCCACTGCATTCAATCATGCTGCATAAATCCACTGCATTCAATAGGGTTCCATTTCTTCACGCTTCATGGAATCCACTGCATTCAATAGGGTTCCATTCCTTCACGCTGCCTGGAATCCACTGCCTTCAATCACGCTGCATTGAATCCACTGCATTCAATCAGGATGCATTTTTCCTCGTTGCATGGATTACACTGCATTCAATCCCAATGCATGGAATCCACTGCATTCAATCGGGAAGCTTTGGGCCATGCTGCATACAATGCACTGCATTCAATCGGGATGCACTGGGCCTCGCTGCATGGACTCCACTGCATATAATCGGGATCCATTGCGCCACAATGCATGGAATCCTCTGCATTCAATGACGCTGAATGGAATCCACTGCATTGAATCGGGAAGCTTTGGGCCATGCTGCATAAATCCACTGCATTCAATCATGCTGTGTGGACTCCACTGCATTGAATCATGCTGCAAAAAAACCACTGCATTCAATAGGGTTCCATTTCTTCACCCTGCATGGAATCCACTGCATTCAACCACGCTGCATGGAATCCACTGCATTCAATCGGGATGCATTTTACCACTCTGCATGGATTACACTGCATTTAATCACGCTGCATGTAATCCATGGAATTTAATCAGGATTCATTTTACTAAGCTGTATGGAATGGACTGCACTTAATCACGCTGCATGGAATCCACTGCATTCAATCGGGATGCATTTTACCACGTTGCATGCAGTTCACTGCATTCAATCACAATGCATGGAATCCACTGCATTCAATCGGGATGCTTTGGGCCATGCTGCATAAAATCCACTGCATTCAATCTTGCTTTTTGAATCCACTGCATTCAGTAATGCTGCATAAAATCCTTGCATTCAATTGGGTTCCATTTCTTCACGCTGCATGGAATACACTGCATTCAATCACGCTGCATGGAATCCACTGCATTCAATCGGGATGCATTTTACCATGCTGCGTGGTTTTCACTCCATTCAATCACAATGCATGGAATCCACTGCATTCCATCGGGATGCTTTGGGCCATGCTGCATAAAATCCACTGCATTCAATCATGCTGCATGGAATCCACTGCATTCAATCATGCTGCATAAAATCCACTGCATTCAATAGGGTTCCATTTCTTCACGCTGCATGTAATACACTGCATTCAATCACACTGAATGGAATCCACTGCATTCAATCGGGATGCATTTTACCTCGCTGCATGGATTACACTGCATTCAATCACAATGCATGGAATCCACTGCATTCCATCGGGATGCTTTGGGCCATGCTGCATAAAATCCACTGCATTCAATCGGGATGCATTGGGCCACGCTGCATCGACTCCACTGCATTCAATGGGCATCCATTGCGCCACAATGCAAGGAATCCTCTGCATTCATTGACGCTGCATGGACTCCACTGCATTCAATCGGGATGCTTTGGGCCATGCTGCATAAAATCCACTGCATTCAATCGGGATGCATTGGGCCTCGCTGCATTGACTCCACTGCATATAATCGTGATCCATTGCGCCACAATGCATGGAATACTCTGCATTCAATGACACTGCATGGAATCCACTGCATTCCATCGGGAAGCTTTGGGCCATGCTGCATAAAATCCACTGCATTCAATCATGCTGCATGGAATCCACTGCATTCAATCGGGATGCATTTTACAAGGCTGCATGGATTACATTTCATACACTCAAATTGCATGGAATCCACTGCGTTCTATAGGGATGCTTTGGGCCATACTGCATAAAATACACTGCATTCAATTTGCTGCATGGAATCCACTGCATTCAATCATGCTGAATAAAATCCACTGCATTCAATAGGGTTCCATTTCTTCACGCTGCATGGAATACACTGCATTCAATCAGGCTGCATGAAATCCACTGCATTCAATGGGGATGCATTCTACAATGCTGCATGGAGTTCACTGCATGCAATCACATTGCATGTAATCCACTGCATTCCATCGGGATGCTTTGGGCCATGCTGCATAAAATCCACTGCATTCAATCATGCTGCATGGAATCCACTGCATTCAATCATGCTGCATAAAATCCACTGCATTCAATCGGGATGCATTGGGCCTCGCTGCATGGAATACACTGCATTC
The DNA here is from genome assembly GCF_054392235.1 of Sus scrofa. Taxonomy (NCBI): domain Eukaryota; kingdom Metazoa; phylum Chordata; class Mammalia; order Artiodactyla; family Suidae; genus Sus; species Sus scrofa. The sequence goes on from NC_139397.1 coordinate 5,621,300, forward strand.
AATCACGCTGCATGGAATCCACTGCATTCAATGGGGATGCATTCTACAATGCTGCATGGGGTTCACTGCATTCAATCACAATGCATAGAATCCACTGCATTCCATCGGGATGCTTTGGGCCATGCTGCATAAAATCCACTGCATTCAATCGGGATGCATTGGGCCTTGGTGCATGGACTCCACTGCATACAATCGGGATCCATTGCACCAAAATGCATGGAATCCTCCATATGCAACCATGCTGCATGGACTCCACTGCATTCAATCGGGATGCTTTGGGCCATGCTGCATAATATCCATTGAATTCAATCATGCTGCATGGAATCCACTGCATTCAATCATGCTGCATAAAATCCACTGCATTCAATAGGGTTCCATTTCTTCACGTGGAATCGAATCCACTGCATTCAATCACGCTGCATGGAATCCACTGCATTCTATCGGGATGCATTTTACCTCGCTGCATGGATTACACTGCATTCACTCACAATGCATGGAATCCACTGCATTCCATCGGGATGCTTTGGGCCATGCTGCATAAACTCCACTGCATTCAATCGGGAGGCATTGGGCCTCGCTGCATGGACTCCACTGCATAAAATCTGGATCAATTGCGCCACAATGCATGGAATCCTTTGCATTCAACGACGCTGCATGGAATCCACTGCATTCCATCGGGATGTTTTGGGCCATGCTGCATAAAATCTACTGCATTCAATCGGGATGCATTGGGCCTCGCTGCATGAACTCCACTGCATACAATCGGGATCCATTGCGCCAAAATGCATGGAATACTCTGCATTCAACGACGCTGCATGGAATCCACTGCATTCAATCGGGATGCTTTGGGCCATGCTGCATAAATCCATTGAATTCAATCCTGCTGCATGGAATACCCTGCATTCACTCTTGCTGCATAAAATCCACTGCATTCAATAGGGTTCCATTTCTTCACGCTGCATGGAATCCACTACATTCAATCACGCTGCATGGAATCCACTGCATTCTATCGGGATGATTTGGGCCATGCTGCATAAAATCCACTGCATTCAATCGGGATGAACTGGGCATCGCTGCATGGACTCCACTGCATACAATCGGGATCCATTGCGCCACAATGCATGGAATCCTCTGCATTCAATGACGCTGCATGGAATCCACTGCATACAATCGGGATGCTTTGGGCCATGCTGAATAAAATCCATTGCATTCAATCATGCTGCATGGAATCCACTGCATTCAATCGGGATGCATTTTACCATGCTGCATGGATTACCCTTCATTCAATCAGGCTGCATGGAATCCACTGCATTCTATCGGGATGCTTTGCGCCATGCTGCATAAAATCCACTGCATTTAATCGGGATGCATTTGGCCACGCTGCATGGACTCCACTGCATAAAATCGGGATCCATTGCACCAAAATGCAAGGAATCATCTGCATTCAATGACGCTGCATGGAATCCACTGCATTCCATCGGGATCCATTTTACCACGCAGCATGGATTACACTGCTTTCAATCACAATGCATGGAATCTACTCTATTCAATCGGGATGCTTTGGGCCATACTGCATAAAATCCACTGCATTCAATCATGCTGCATGGAATCCACTGCATTCTATAGGGATGCTTTGGGCCATACTGCATAAAATTCACTGCATTCAATCTTGCTGCATGGAATCCACTGCATTCAATCATGCTGCATAAATCCACTGCATTCAATAGGGTTCCATTTCTACACGCTGCATGGAATCCACTGCATTCAATCACGCTGCATAAAATCCACTGCATTCAATAGGGTTCCATTTCTTCACGCTGCATGGAATCCACTACATTCAATCACGCTGCATGGAATCCACTGCATTCAATCAGGATGCTTTGGGCCATGCTGCATAAAATCCACTGCATTCAATCATGCTGCCTGGAATCCACTGCATTCAATCATACTGCATAAAATCCACTGCATTCAATAGGGTTCCATTTCTTCACGCTTCATGGAATCCACTGCATTCAATAGGGTTCCATTCCTTCACGCTGCCTGGAATCCACTGCCTTCAATCACGCTGCATTGAATCCACTGCATTCAATCAGGATGCATTTTTCCTCGTTGCATGGATTACACTGCATTCAATCCCAATGCATGGAATCCACTGCATTCAATCGGGAAGCTTTGGGCCATGCTGCATACAATGCACTGCATTCAATCGGGATGCACTGGGCCTCGCTGCATGGACTCCACTGCATATAATCGGGATCCATTGCGCCACAATGCATGGAATCCTCTGCATTCAATGACGCTGAATGGAATCCACTGCATTGAATCGGGAAGCTTTGGGCCATGCTGCATAAATCCACTGCATTCAATCATGCTGTGTGGACTCCACTGCATTGAATCATGCTGCAAAAAAAACCACTGCATTCAATAGGGTTCCATTTCTTCACCCTGCATGGAATCCACTGCATTCAACCACGCTGCATGGAATGCACTGCATTCAATCGGGATGCATTTTACCACTCTGCATGGATTACACTGCATTTAATCACGCTGCATGGAATCCATGGAATTTAATCAGGATTCATTTTACTAAGCTGTATGGAATGGACTGCACTTAATCACGCTGCATGGAATCCACTGCATTCAATCGGGATGCATTTTACCACGTTGCATGCAGTTCACTGCATTCAATCACAATGCATGGAATCCACTGCATTCAATCGGGATGCTTTGGGCCATGCTGCATAAAATCCACTGCATTCAATCTTGCTTTTTGAATCCACTGCATTCAGTAATGCTGCATAAAATCCTTGCATTCAATTGGGTTCCATTTCTTCACGCTGCATGGAATACACTGCATTCAATCACGCTGCATGGAATCCACTGCATTCAATCGGGATGCATTTTACCATGCTGCGTGGTTTTCACTGCATTCAATCACAATGCAAGGAATCCTCTGCATTCATTGACGCTGCATGGACTCCACTGCATTCAATCGGGATGCTTTGGGACATGCTGCATAAAATCCATTGCATTCAACCATGCTGCATGGAATCCATTTCATTCAATCATGCTCTATAAAATCCAATGCATTCAATACGGTTCCATTACTTCACGCTGCATGGAATACACTGCATTCAATCAGGCTGCATGAAATCCACTGCATTCAATGGGGATGCATTGTACAATGCTGCATGGAGTTCACTGCATGCAATCACAATGCATGTAATCCACTGCATTCCATCGGGATGCCTTGGGCCATGCTGCATAAAATCCACTGCATTCAACCATGCTGCATGGAATCCACTGCATTCAATCATGCTGCATAAAATCCACTGCATTCAATCGGGATGCATTGGGCCTCGCTGCATGGAATACACTGCATTCAATCAGGCTGCATGGAATCCACTGCATTCAATGGGGATGCATTCTACAATGCTGCATGGAGTTCACTGCATTCAATCACAACGCATGTAATCCACTGCATTCGATCGGGATGCTTTGGGCCATGCTGCATAAAATCCACTGCATTCAATCGGGATGCATTGGGCCTCGCTGCATGGACTCCACTGCATACAATCGGGATCCATTGCGCCAAAATGCATGGAATACTCTGCATTCATTGACGCTGCATGGACTCCACTGCATTCAATCGGGATGCTTTGGGCCATGCTGCATAAAATCCACTGCATTCAACCATGCTGCATGGAATCCACTGCATTCAATCATGCTGCATAAAATCCACTGCATTCCATCGGGATGCATTGGGCCTCGCTGCATGGAATACACTGCATTCAATCACGCTGCATGGAATCCACTGCATTCAATGGGGATGCATTCTACAATGCTGCATGGAGTTCACTGCATTCAATCACAATGCATGGAATCCACTGCATTCAATCGGGATGCTTTGGGCCATGCTGCATAAAATCCACTGCATTCAATCGGGATGCATTGGGCCACGCTGCATCGACTCCACTGCATTCAATTGGCATCCATTGCGCCACAATGCAAGGAATCCTCTGCATTCATTGACGCTGCATGGACTCCACTGCATTCAATCGGGATGCTTTGGGCCATGCTGCATAAAATCCACTGCATTCAACCATGCTGCATGGAATCCATTTCATTCAATCATGCTCTATAAAATCCAATGCATTCAATACGGTTCCATTACTTCACGCTGCATGGAATACACTGCATTCAATCAGGATGCATGGAATCGTCTGCATTCAATCAGGATGCATTATACCACGTTGCATGGATTTCCCTACATTCAATCACAATGCATGGAATCCACTGCATTCAATCGGGATGCTTTGGGCCATGCTGCATAAAATCCACTGCATTCAATCGGGATTCATTGGGCCTCGCTGCATAGACTCCACTGCATATAATCGGGATCCATTGCGCCACAATGCATGGAATACTCTGCATTCAATGACGCTGCATGGAATCCACTGCATTCCATCGGGAAGCTTTGGGCCATGCTGCATAAAATCCACTGCATTCAATCATGCTGCATGGAATCCACTGCATTCAATCGGGATGCATTTTACAAGGCTGCATGGAGTACATTTCATACACTCAAAATGCATGGAATCCACTGCGTTCTATAGGGATGCTTTGGGCCATACTGCATAAAATACACTGCATTCAATTTGCTGCATGGAATCCACTGCATTCAATCATGCTGAATAAAATCCACTGCATTCAATAGGGTTCCATTTCTTCACGCTGCATGGAATATACTGCATTCAATCAGGCTGCATGAAATACACTGCATTCAATGGGGATGCATTCTACAATGCTGCATGGAGTTCACTGCATGCAATCACAATGCATGTAATCCACTGCATTCCATCGGGATGCCTTGGGCCATGCTGCATAAAATCCACTGCATTCAACCATGCTGCATGGAATCCACTGCATTCAATCATGCTGCATAAAATCCACTGCATTCCATCGGGATGCATTGGGCCTCGCTGCATGGAATACACTGCATTCAATCAGGCTGCATGGAATCCACTGCATTCAATGGGGATGCATTCTACAATGCTGCATGGAGTTCACTGCATTCAATCACAACGCATGTAATCCACTGCATTCCATCGGGATGCTTTGGGCCATGCTGCATAAAATCCACTGCATTCAATCGGGATGCATTGGGCCTCGCTGCATGGACTCCACTGCATACAATCGGGATCCATTGCACCAAAATGCATGGAATCCTCTGCATTCATTGACGCTGCATGGACTCCACTGCATTCAATCGGGATGCTTTGGGCCATGCTGCATAAAATCCACTGCATTCAACCATGCTGCATGGAATCCACTGCATTCAATCATGCTGCATAAAATCCACTGCATTCCATCGGGATGCATTGGGCCTCGCTGCATGGAATACACTGCATTCAATCACGCTGCATGGAATCCACTGCATTCAATGGGGATGCATTCTACAATGCTGCATGGAGTTCACTGCATTCAATCACAATGCATGGAATCCACTGCATTCCATCGGGATGCTTTGGGCCATGCTGCATAAAATCCACTGCATTCAATCGGGATGCATTGGGCCTCGCTGCATGGACTCCACTGCATACAATCGGGATCCATTGCACCAAAATGTATGGAATCCTCCGCATGCAACGACGCTGCATGGACTCCACTGCATTCAATCGGGATGCTTTGGGCCATGCTGCATAAAATCCATTGAATTCAATCATGCTGCATGGAATCCACTGCATTCAATCATGCTGTATAAAATCCACTGCATTCAATAGGGTTCCATTTCTTCACGCTGCATGGAATACACTGCATTGAATCAGGCTGCATGAAATCCACTGCATTCAATGGGGATGCATTCTACAATGCTGCATGGAGTTCACTGCATGCAATCACAATGCATGTAATCCACTGCATTCCATCGGGATGCTTTGGGCCATGCTGCATAAAATCCATTGCAGTCAACCATGCTGCATGGAATCCACTGCATTCAATCATGCTGCATAAAATCCACTGCATTCAATCGGGATGCATTGGGCCTCGCTGCATGGAATAAACTGCATTCAATCAGGCTCCATGGAATCCACTGCATTCAATGGGGATGCATTCTACCATGCTGCATGGAGTTCACTCATTCAATCACAATGCATGGAATCCACTGCATTACATCGGGATGCTTTGGGCCATGCTGCATACAATCCACTGCATTCAATCGGGATGCATTGGGCCTCGCTGCATGGACTCCACTGCATACAATCGGGATCCATTGCGCCACAATGCATGGAATACTCTGCATTCAATCACGCTGCATGGAATCCACTGCATTCAATCGGGATGCTTTGGGCCATGCTGCATAAAATCCACTGCATGCAATCATGCTGCATGGAATCCACTGCATTCAATCGGGATGCATTTTACCACGTTGCATGCAGTTCACTGCATTCAATCACAATGCATGGAATCCACTGCATTCAATCGGGATGCTTTGGGCCATGCTGCATAAAATCCACTGCATTCAATCGGGATGCATTGGGCCTCGCTGCATGGACTCCACTGCATTCAATCGGGATCCATTGCGCCACAATGCATGGATCCTCTGCATTCAATGACGCTGCATGGAATCCACTGCATTCCATCAGGATGCTTTGGGCCATGCTGCATAAAATCCACTGCATGCAATCATGCTGCATGGAATCCACTGCATTCAATCATGCTGCATAAAATCCACTGCATTCAATAGGGTTCCATTTCTTCACACTGCATGGAATCCACTGCATTCAATCATGCTGCATGGAATCCACTGCATTCAACATGGATGAATTTTACCACGCTGCATTTAGTACACTGTATTCAATCACAATTCATGGAATCCATTGCATTCAATCGGGATGCTTTGGGCCATGCTGCATAAAATCCACTGCATTCAATCGGGATGCACTGGGCATCGCTGCATGGACTCCACTGCATACAATCGGGATCCATTTCGCCACAATGCATGGAATCCTCTGCATTCAATGACGCTGCATGGAATCCACTGCATTCAATCGGGATGCTTTGGGCCATGCTGAATAAAATCCATTGCATTCAATCATGCTGCATGGAATCCACTTCATTCAAACGGGATGCATTTTACCATGCTGCCTGGATTACCCTTCATTCAATCACGCTGCATGGAATCCACTGCATTCTATCGGGATGCTTTGGGCCATGCTGCATAAAATCCACTGCATTTAATCGGGATGCATTTGGCCACGCTGCATGGACTCCACTGCATAAAATCGGGATCCATTGCCCCAAAATGCAAGGAATCATCTGCATTCAATGACGCTGCATGGAATCCACTGCATTCCATCGGGATCCATTTTACCACGCAGCATGGATTACACTGCTTTCAATCACAATGCATGGAATCTACTCTATTCAATCGGGATGCTTTGGGCCATACTGCATAAAATCCACTGCATTCAATCTTGCTGCATGGAATCCACTGCATTCAATCACGCTGCATAAAATCCACTGCATTCAATAGGGTTCCATTTCTTCACGCTTCATGGAATCCACTGCATTCAATAGGGTTCCATTCCTTCACGCTGCCTGGAATCCACTGCCTTCAATCACGCTGCATGGAATCCACTGCATTCAATCGGGATGCATTTTTCCTCGTTGCATGGATTACACTGCATTCAATCCCAATGCATGGAATCCACTGCATTCAATCGGGAAGCTTTGGGCCATGCTGCATACAATGCACTGCATTCAATCGGGATGCACTGGGCCTCGCTGCATGGACTCCACTGCATATAATCGGGATCCATTGCGCCACAATGCATGGAATACTCTGCATTCAATGACGCTGAATGGAATCCACTGCATTGAATCGGGAAGCTTTGGGCCATGCTGCATAAATCCACTGCATGCAGTCATGCTGTGTGGACTCCACTGCATTGAATCATGCTGCAAAAAAAACCACTGCATTCAATAGGGTTCCATTTCTTCACCCTGCATGGAATCCACTGCATTCAACCACGCTGCATGGAATGCACTGCATTCAATCGGGATGCATTTTACCACTCTGCATGGATTACACTGCATTTAATCACGCTGCATGTAATCCATGGAATTTAATCGGGATTCATTTTACTAAGCTGTATGGAATGGACTGCACTTAATCACGCTGCATGGAATCCACTGCATTCAATCGGGATGCATTTTACCACGTTGCAGGCAGTTCACTGCATTCAATCACAATGCATGGAATCCACTGCATTCAATCGGGATGCTTTGGGCCATGCTGCATAAAATCCACTGCATTCAATCTTGCTTTTTGAATCCACTGCATTCAGTAATGCTGCATAAAATCCTTGCATTCAATTGGGTTCCATTTCTTCACGCTGCATGGAATACACTGCATTCAATCACGCTGCATGGAATCCACTGCATTCAATCGGGATGCATTTTACCATGCTGCGTGGTTTTCACTGCATTCAATCACAATGCATGGAATCCACTGCATTCCATCGGGATGCTTTGGGCCATGCTGCATAAAATCCACTGCATTCAATCGGGATGCACTGGGCCTCGCTGCATGGACTCCACTGCATTCAATCGGGATCCATTGCGCCACAATGCATGGAATCCTCTGCATTCAATGACGCTGCATGGAATCCACTGCATTCCATCAGGATGCTTTGGGCCATGCTGCATAAAATCCACTGCATGCAATCATGCTGCATGGAATCCACTGCATTCAATCATGCTGCATAAAATCCACTGCATTCAATAGGGTTCCATTTCTTCACACTGCATGGAATCCACTGCATTCAATCACGCTGCATGGAATCCACTGCATTCAACATGGAGGAATTTTACCACGCTGCATTTAGTACACTGTATTCAATCACAATTCATGGAATCCATTGCATTCAATCGGAATGCTTTGGGCCATGCTGCATAAAATCCACTGCATTCAATCGGGATGCACTGGGCATCGCTGCATGGACTCCATTGCATACAATCGGGATCCATTGCGCCACAATGCATGGAATCCTCTGCATTCAATCATGCTGCATGGAATCCACTGCATTCAATCGGGATGCATTTTACCATGCTGCATGGATTACCCTTCATTCAATCAGGCTGCATGGAATCCACTGCATTCTATCGGGATGCTTTGCGCCATGCTGCATAAAATCCAGTGCATTTAATCGGGATGCATTTGGCCACGCTGCATGGACTCCACTGCATTCAATCATGCTGCATAAAATCCACTGCATTCAATCGGGATGCATTGGGCCTCGCTGCATGGAATAAACTGCATTCAATCAGGCTCCATGGAATCCACTGCATTCAATGGGGATGCATTCTACCATGCTGCATGGAGTTCACTCATTCAATCACAATGCATGGAATCCACTGCATTCCATCGGGATGCTTTGGGCCATGCTGCATACAATCCACTGCATTCAATCGGGATGCATTGGGCCTCGCTGCATGGACTCCACTGCATACAATCGGGATCCATTGCGCCACAATGCATGGAATACTCTGCATTCAATCACGCTGCATGGAATCCACTACATTCAATCGGGATGCTTTGGGCCATGCTGCATAAAATCCACTGCATGCAATCATGCTGCATGGAATCCACTGCATTCAATCGGGATGCATTTTACCACGTTGCATGCAGTTCACTGCATTCAATCACAATGCATGGAATCCACTGCATTCAATCGGGATGCTTTGGGCCATGCTGCATAAAATCCACTGCATTCAATCGGGATGCATTGGGCCTCGCTGCATGGACTCCACTGCATTCAATCGGGATCCATTGCGCCACAATGCATGGATCCTCTGCATTCAATGACGCTGCATGGAATCCACTGCATTCCATCAGGATGCTTTGGGCCATGCTGCATAAAATCCACTGCATTCAACCATGCTGCATGGAATCCACTGCATTCAATCATGCTGCATAAAATCCACTGCATTCAATAGGGTTCCATTTCTTCACACTGCATGGAATCCACTGCATTCAACATGGATGAATTTTACCACGCTGCATTTAGTACACTGTATTCAATCACAATTCATGGAATCCATTGCATTCAATCGGGATGCTTTGGGCCATGCTGCATAAAATCCACTGCATTCAATCGGGATGCACTGGGCATCGCTGCATGGACTCCACTGCATACAATCGGGATCCTTTGCGCCACAATGCATGGAATCCTCTGCATTCAATGATGCTGCATGGAATCCACTGCATTCAATCGGGATGCTTTGGGCCATGCTGAATAAAATCCATTGCATTCAATCATGCTGCATGGAATCCACTTCATTCAATCGGGATGCATTTTACCATGCTCCCTGGATTACCCTTCATTCAATCACGCTGCATGGAATCCACTGCATTCTATCGGGATGCTTTGGGCCATGCTGCATAAAATCCACTGCATTTAATCGGGATGCATTTGGCCACGCTGCATGGACTCCACTGCATAAAATCGGGATCCATTGCCCCAAAATGCAAGGAATCATCTGCATTCAATGACGCTGCATGGAATATACTGCATTCCATCGGGATCCATTTTACCACGCAGCATCGATTACACTGCTTTCAATCACAATGCATGGAATCTACTCTATTCAATCGGGATGCTTTGGGCCATACTGCATAAAATCCACTGCATTCAATCTTGCTGCATGGAATCCACTGCATTCAATCATGCTGCATAAATCCACTGCATTCAATAGGGTTCCACTTCTTCACGCTGCATGGAATCCACTGCATTCAATCACGCTGCATAAAATCCACTGCATTCAATAGGGTTCCATTTCTTCACGCTTCATGGAATCCACTGCATTCAATAGGGTTCCATTCCTTCACGCTGCCTGGAATCCACTGCCTTCAATCACGCTGCATGGAATCCACTGCATTCAATCGGGATGCATTTTTCCTCGTTGCATGGATTACACTGCATTCAATCCCAATGCATGGAATCCACTGCATTCAATCGGGAAGCTTTGGGCCATGCTGCATACAATGCACTGCATTCAATCGGGATGCACTGGGCCTCGCTGCATGGACTCCACTGCATATAATCGGGATCCATTGCGCCACAATGCATGGATCCTCTGCATTCAATGACGCTGCATGGAATCCACTGCATTCCATCAGGATGCTTTGGGCCATGCTGCATAAAATCCACTGCATTCAACCATGCTGCATGGAATCCACTGCATTCAATCATGCTGCATAAAATCCACTGCATTCAATAGGGTTCCATTTCTTCACACTGCATGGAATCCACTGCATTCAACATGGATGAATTTTACCACGCTGCATTTAGTACACTGTATTCAATCACAATTCATGGAATCCATTGCATTCAATCGGGATGCTTTGGGCCATGCTGCATAAAATCCACTGCATTCAATCGGGATGCACTGGGCATCGCTGCATGGACTCCACTGCATACAATCGGGATCCATTGCGCCACAATGCATGGAATCCTCTGCATTCAATGATGCTGCATGGAATCCACTGCATTCAATCGGGATGCTTTGGGCCATGCTGAATAAAATCCATTGCATTCAATCATGCTGCATGGAATCCACTTCATTCAATCGGGATGCATTTTACCATGCTGCCTGGATTACCCTTCATTCAATCACGCTGCATGGAATCCACTGCATTCTATCGGGATGCTTTGGGCCATGCTGCATAAAATCCACTGCATTTAATCGGGATGCATTTGGCCACGCTGCATGGACTCCACTGCATAAAATCGGGATCCATTGCCCCAAAATGCAAGGAATCATCTGCATTCAATGACGCTGCATGGAATATACTGCATTCCATCGGGATCCATTTTACCACGCAGCATCGATTACACTGCTTTCAATCACAATGCATGGAATCTACTCTATTCAATCGGGATGCTTTGGGCCATACTGCATAAAATCCACTGCATTCAATCTTGCTGCATGGAATCCACTGCATTCAATCATGCTGCATAAATCCACTGCATTCAATAGGGTTCCACTTCTTCACGCTGCATGGAATCCACTGCATTCAATCACGCTGCATAAAATCCACTGCATTCAATAGGGTTCCATTTCTTCACGCTTCATGGAATCCACTGCATTCAATAGGGTTCCATTCCTTCACGCTGCCTGGAATCCACTGCCTTCAATCACGCTGCATGGAATCCACTGCATTCAATCGGGATGCATTTTTCCTCGTTGCATGGATTACACTGCATTCAATCCCAATGCATGGAATCCACTGCATTCAATCGGGAAGCTTTGGGCCATGCTGCATACAATGCACTGCATTCAATCGGGATGCACTGGGCCTCGCTGCATGGACTCCACTGCATATAATCGGGATCCATTGCGCCACAATGCATGGAATCCTCTGCATTCAATGACGCTGAATGGAATCCACTGCATTGAATCGGGAAGCTTTGGGCCATGCTGCATAAATCCACTGCATGCAGTCATGCTGTGTGGACTCCACTGCATTGAATCATGCTGCAAAAAAAACCACTGCATTCAATAGGGTTCCATTTCTTCACCCTGCATGGAATCCACTGCATTCAACCACGCTGCATGGAATCCACTGCATTCAATCGGGATGCATTTTACCACTCTGCATGGATTACACTGCATTTAATCACGCTGCATGTAATCCATGGAATTTAATCGGGATTCATTTTACTAAGCTGTATGGAATGGACTGCACTTAATCACGCTGCATGGAATCCACTGCATTCAATCGGGATGCATTTTACCACGTTGCATGCAGTTCACTGCATTCAATCACAATGCATGGAATCCACTGCATTCAATCGGGATGCCTTGGGCCATGCTGCATAAAATCCACTGCATTCAATCTTGCTTTTTGAATCCACTGCATTCAGTAATGCTGCATAAAATCCTTGCATTCAATTGGGTTCCATTTCTTCACGCTGCATGGAATCCACTGCATTCAATCACGCTGCATGGAATCCACTGCATTCAATCATGCTGCATAAAATCCACTGCATTCAATAGGGTTCCATTTCTTCACGCTGCATGTAATACACTGCATTCAATCACACTGAATGGAATCCACTGCATTCAATCGGGATGCATTTTACCTCGCTGCATGGATTACACTGCATTCAATCACAATGCATGGAATCCACTGCATTCCATCGGGATGCTTTGGGCCATGCTGCATAAAATCCACTGCATTCAATCGGGATGCATTGGGCCACGCTGCATCGACTCCACTGCATTCAATTGGCATCCATTGCGCCACAATGCAAGGAATCCTCTGCATTCATTGACGCTGCATGGACTCCACTGCATTCAATCGGGATGCTTTGGGCCATGCTGCATAAAATCCACTGCATTCAACCATGCTGCATGGAATCCATTTCATTCAATCATGCTCTATAAAATCCAATGCATTCAATACGGTTCCATTACTTCACGCTGCATGGAATACACTGCATTAAATCAGGATTCATGGAATCGACTGCATTCAATCAGGATGCATTATACCACGTTGCATGGATTACCCTACATTCAATCACAATGCATGGAATCCACTGCATTCCATCGGGATGCTTTGGGCCATGCTGCATAAAATCCACTGCATTCAATCGGGATGCATTGGGCCTCGCTGCATAGACTCCACTGCATATAATCGGGATCCATTGCGCCACAATGCATGGAATACTCTGCATTCAATGACGCTGCATGGAATCCACTGCATTCCATCGGGAAGCCTTGGGCCATGCTGCATAAAATCCACTGCATTCAATCATGCTGCATGGAATCCACTGCATTCAATCGGGATGCATTTTACAAGGCTGCATGGATTACATTTCATACACTCAAAATGCATGGAATCCACTGCGTTCTATAGGGATGCTTTGGGCCATACTGCATAAAATACACTGCATTCAATTTACTGCATGGAATCCACTGCATTCAATCATGCTGAATAAAATCCACTGCATTCAATAGGGTTCCATTTCTTCACGCTGCATGGAATACACTGCATTCAATCAGGCTGCATGAAATCCACTGCATTCAATGGGGATGCATTCTACAATGCTGCATGGTGTTCACTGCATGCAATCACAATGCATGTAATCCACTGCATTCCATCGGGATGCTTTGGGCCATGCTGCATAAAATCCACTGCATTCAATCGGGATGCATTGGGCCTCGCTGCATGGACTCCACTGCATACAATCGGGATCCATTGCGCCAAAATGCATGGAATACTCTGCATTCATTGACGCTGCATGGACTCCACTGCATTCAATCGGGATGCCTTGGGCCATGCTGCATAAAATCCACTGCATTCAACCATGCTGCATGGAATCCACTGCATTCAATCATGCTGCATAAAATCCACTGCATTCCATCGGGATGCATTCGGCCTCGCTGCATGGAATACACTGCATTCAATCACGCTGCATGGAATCCACTGCATTCAATGGGGATGCATTCTACAATGCTGCATGAAGTTCACTGCATTCAATCACAATGCATGGAATCCACTGCATTCCATCGGGATGCTTTGGGCCATGCTGCATAAAATCCACTGCATTCAATCGGGATGCATTGGGCCTCGCTGCATGGACTCCACTGCATACAATATGGATCCATTGCACCAAAATGCATGGAATCCTCCGCATGCAACGACGCTGCATGGACTCCACTGCATTCAATCGGGATGCTTTGGGCCATGCTGCATAAAATCCATTGAATTCAATCATGCTGCATGGAATCCACTGCATTCAATCATGCTGTATAAAATCCACTGCATTCAATAGGGTTCCATTACTTCACGTGGCATCGAATCCACTGCATTCAATCACGCTGCATGGAATCCACTGCATTCAATCGGGATGCATTTTTCCTCGCTGCATGGAGTACACTGCATTCAATCATGCTGCATAAAATCCACTGCATTCCATCGGGATGCTTTGGGCCATGCTGCATAAAATCCACTGCATTCAACCATGCTGCATGGAATCCACTGCATTCAATCATGCTGCATAAAATCCACTGCATTCAATCGGGATGCATTGGGCCTCGCTGCATGGAATAAACTGCATTCAATCAGGCTCCATGGAATCCACTGCATTCAATGGGGATGCATTCTACCATGCTGCATGGAGTTCACTGCATTCAATCACAATGCATGGAATCCACTGCATTCCATCGGGATGCTTTGGGCCATGCTGCATAAAATCCACTGCATTCAATCGGGATGCATTGGGCCTCGCTGCATGGACTCCACTGCATACAATCGGGATCCATTGCGCCACAATGCATGGAATAGTCTGCATTCAATCACGCTGCATGGAATCCACTGCATTCAATCGGGATGCTTTGGGCCATGCTGCATAAAATCCACTGCATGCAATCATGCTGCATGGAATCCACTGCATTCAATCGGGATGCATTTTACCACGTTGCATGCAGTTCACTGCATTCAATCACAATGCATGGAATCCACTGCATTCCATCGGGATGCTTTGGGCCATGCTGCATAAAATCCACTGCATTCAATCGGGATGCATTGGGCCTCGCTGCATGGACTCCACTGCATTCAATCGGGATCCATTGCGCCACAATGCATGGATCCTCTGCATTCAATGACGCTGCATGGAATCCACTGCATTCCATCAGGATGCTTTGGGCCATGCTGCATAAAATCCACTGCATGCAAACATGCTGCATGGAATCCACTGCATTCAATCATGCTGCATAAAATCCACTGCATTCAATAGGGTTCCATTTCTTCACACTGCATGGAATCCACTACATTCAATCACGCTGCATGGAATCCACTGCATTCAACATGGAGGAATTTTACCACGCTGCATTTAGTACACTGTATTCAATCACAATTCATGGAATCCATTGCATTCAATCGGGATGCTTTGGGCCATGCTGCATAAAATCCACTGCATTCAATCGGGATGCACTGGGCATCGCTGCATGGACTCCACTGCATACAATCGGGATCCATTGCGCCACAATGCATGGAATCCTCTGCATTCAATGGCGCTGCATGGAATCCACTGCATTCAATCGGGATGCTTTGGGCCATGCTGAATAAAATCCATTGCATTCAATCATGCTGCATGGAATCCACTTCATTCAATCGGGATGCATTTTACCATGCTGCCTGGATTACCCTTCATTCAATCACGCTGCATGGAATCCACTGCATTCTATCGGGATGCTTTGGGCCATGCTGCATAAAATCCACTGCATTTAATCGGGATGCATTTGGCCACGCTGCATGGACTCCACTGCATAAAATCGGGATCCATTGCCCCAAAATGCAAGGAATCCTCTGCATTCAATGACGCTGCATGGAATCCACTGCATTGAATCGGGAAGCTTTGGGCCATGCTGCATAAATCCACTGCATGCAGTCATGCTGTGTGGACTCCACTGCATTGAATCATGCTGCAAAAAAAACCACTGCATTCAATAGGGTTCCATTTCTTCACCCTGCATGGAATCCACTGCATTCAACCACGCTGCATGGAATCCACTGCATTCAATCGGGATGCATTTTACCACTCTGCATGGATTACACTGCATTTAATCACGCTGCATGGAATCCATGGAATTTAATCGGGATTCATTATACTAAGCTGTATGGAATGGACTGCACTTAATCACGCTGCATGGAATCCACTGCATTCAATCGGGATGCATTTTACCACGTTGCATGCAGTTCACTGCATTCAATCACAATGCATGGAATCCACTGCATTCAATCGGGATGCTTTGGGCCATGCTGCATAAAATCCACTGCATTCAATCTTGCTTTTTGAATCCACTGCTTTCAGTAATGCTGCATAAAATCCTTGCATTCAATTGGGTTCCATTTCTTCACGCTGCATGGAATCCACTGCATTCAATCACGCTGCATGGAATCCACTGCATTCAATCGGGATGCATTTTACCATGCTGCGTGGTTTTCACTGCACTCAATCACAATGCATGGAATCCACTGCATTCCATCGGAATGCTTTGGGCCATGCTGTATAAAATCCACTGCATTCAATCATGCTGCATGGAATACACTGCATTCATTCATGCTGCATAAAATCCACTGCATTCAATAGGGTTCCATTTCTTCACGCTGCATGTAATACACTGCATTCAATCACACTGAATGGAATCCACTGCATTCAATCGGGATGCATTTTACCTCGCTGCATGGATTACACTGCATTCAATCCCAATGCATGGAATCCACTGCATTCAATCGGGATGCTTTGGGCCATGCTGCATAAAATCCACTGCATTCAATCGGGATGCATTGGGCCACGCTGCATCGACTCCACTGCATTCAATTGGCATCCATTGCGCCACAATGCAAGAAATCCTCTGCATTCATTGACGCTGCATGGACTCCACTGCATTCAATCGGGATGCTTTGGGCCATGCTGCATAAAATCCACTGCATTCAATCTTGCTTTTTGAATCCACTGCATTCAGTAATGCTGCATAAAATCCTTGCATTCAATTGGGTTCCATTTCTTCACGCTGCATGGAATACACTGCATTCAATCACGCTGCATGGAATCCACTGCATTCAATCGGGATGCATTTTACCATGCTGCGTGGTTTTCACTGCATTCAATCACAATGCATGGAATCCACTTCATTCCATCGGGATGCTTTGGGCCATGCTGCATAAAATCCACTGCATTCAATCGGGATGCATTGGGCCACGCTGCATCGACTCCACTGCATTCAATTGGCATCCATTGCGCCACAATGCAAGGAATCCTCTGCATTCATTGACGCTGCATGGACTCCACTGCATTCAATCGGGATGCTTTGGGCCATGCTGCATAAAATCCACTGCATTCAACCATGCTGCATGGAATACATTTCATTCAATCATGCTCTATAAAATCCAATGCATTCAATACGGTTCCATTACTTCACGCTGCATGGAATACACTGCATTAAATCAGGATTCATGGAATCGACTGCATTCAATCAGGATGCATTATACCACGTTGCATGGATTACCCTACATTCAATCACAATGCATGGAATCCACTGCATTCAATCGGGATGCTTTGGGCCATGCTGCATAAAATCCACTGCATTCAATCGGGATGCATTGGGCCTCGCTGCATAGACTCCACTGCATATAATCGGGATCCATTGCGCCACAATGCATGGAATACTCTGCATTCAATGACGCTGCATGGAATCCACTGCATTCCATCGGGAAGCTTTGGGCCATGCTGCATAAAATCCACTGCATTCAATCATGCTGCATGGAATCCACTGCATTCAATCGGGATGCATTTTACAAGGCTGCATGGATTACATTTCATACACTCAAATTGCATGGAATCCACTGCGTTCTATAGGGATGCTTTGGGCCATACTGCATAAAATACACTGCATTCAATTTGCTGCATGGAATCCACTGCATTCAATCATGCTGAATAAAATCCACTGCATTCAATAGGGTTCCATTTCTTCACGCTGCATGGAATACACTGCATTCAATCAGGCTGCATGAAATCCACTGCATTCAATGGGGATGCATTCTACAATGCTGCATGGAGTTCACTGCATGCAATCACAATGCATGTAATCCACTGAATTCCATCGGGATGCTTTGGGCCATGCTGCATAAAATCCACTGCATTCAACCATGCTGCATGGAATCCACTGCATTCAATCATGCTGCATAAAATCCACTGCATTCAATCGGGATGCATTGGGCCTCGCTGCATGGAATAAACTGCATTCAATCAGGCTCCATGGAATCCACTGCATTCAATGGGGATGCATTCTACCATGCTGCATGGAGTTCACTGCATTCAATCACAATGCATGGAATCCACTGCATTCCATCGGGATACTTTGGGCCATGCTGCATAAAATCCACTGCATTCAATCGGGATGCATTGGGCCTCGCTGCATGGACTCCACTGCATACAATCGGGATCCATTGCGCCACAATGCATGGAATACTCTGCATTCAATCACGCTGCATGGAATCCACTGCATTCAATCGGGATGCTTTGGGCCATGCTGCATAAAATCCACTGCATGCAATCATGCTGCATGGAATCCACTGCATTCAATCGGGATGCATTTTACCACGTTGCATGCAGTTCACTGCATTCAATCACAATGCATGGAATCCACTGCATTCAATCGGGATGCTTTGGGCCATGCTGCATAAAATCCACTGCATTCAATCGGGATGCATTGGGCCTCGCTGCATGGACTCCACTGCATTCAATCGGGATCCATTGCGCCACAATGCATGGATCCTCTGCATTCAATGACGCTGCATGGAATCCACTGCATTCCATCAGGATGCTTTGGGCCATGCTGCATAAAATCCACTGCATGCAATCATGCTGCATGGAATCCACTGCATTCAATCATGCTGCATAAAATCCACTGCATTCAATAGGGTTCCATTTCTTCACACTGCATGGAATCCACTACATTCAATCACGCTGCATGGAATCCACTGCATTCAACATGGATGAATTTTACCACGCTGCATTTAGTACACTGTATTCAATCACAATTCATGGAATCCATTGCATTCAATCGGGATGCTTTGGGCCATGCTGCATAAAATCCACTGCATTCAATCGGGATGCACTGGGCATCGCTGCATGGACTCCACTGCATACAATCGGGATCCATTGCGCCACAATGCATGGAATCCTCTGCATTCAATGACGCTGCATGGAATCCACTGCATTCAATCGGGATGCTTTGGGCCATGCTGAATAAAATCCATTGCATTCAATCATGCTGCATGGAATCCACTTCATTCAATCGGGATGCATTTTACCATGCTGCCTGGATTCATTCAATCACGCTGCATGGAATCCACTGCATTCTATCGGGATGCTTTGGGCCATGCTGCATAAAATCCACTGCATTTAATCGGGATGCATTTGGCCACGCTGCATGGACTCCACTGCATAAAATCGGGATCCATTGCCCCAAAATGCAAGGAATCCTCTGCATTCAATGACGCTGAATGGAATCCACTGCATTGAATCGGGAAGCTTTGGGCCATGCTGCATAAATCCACTGCATGCAGTCATGCTGTGTGGACTCCACTGCATTGAATCATGCTGCAAAAAAAACCACTGCATTCAATAGGGTTCCATTTCTTCACCCTGCATGGAATCCACTGCATTCAACCACGCTGCATGGAATCCACTGCATTCAATCGGGATGCATTTTACCACTCTGCATGGATTACACTGCATTTAATCACGCTGCATGTAATCCATGGAATTTAATCGGGATTCATTTTACTAAGCTGTATGGAATGGACTGCACTTAATCACAATGCATGGAATCCACTGCATTCAATCGGGATGCTTTGGGCCATGCTGCATAAAATCCACTGCATTCAATCTTGCTTTTTGAATCCACTGCATTCAGTAATGCTGCATAAAATCCTTGCATTCAATTGGGTTCCATTTCTTCACGCTGCATGGAATACACTGCATTCAATCACGCTGCATGGAATCCACTGCATTCAATCGGGATGCATTTTACCATGCTGCGTGGTTTTCACTGCACTCAATCACAATGCATGGAATCCACTGCATTCCATCGGAATGCTTTGGGCCATGCTGCATAAAATCCACTGCATTCAATCATGCTGCATGGAATCCACTGCATTCAATCATGCTGCATAAAATCCACTGCATTCAATAGGGTTCCATTTCTTCACGCTGCATGTAATACACTGCATTCAATCACACTGAATGGAATCCACTGCATTCAATCGGGATGCATTTTACCTCGCTGCATGGATTACACTGCATTCAATCCCAATGCATGGAATCCACTGCATTCAATCGGGATGCTTTGGGCCATGCTGCATAAAATCCACTGCATTCAATCGGGATGCATTGGGCCACGCTGCATCGACTCCACTGCATTCAATTGGCATCCATTGCGCCACAATGCAAGGAATCCTCTGCAGTCATTGACGCTGCATGGACTCCACTGCATTCAATCGGGATGGTTTGGGCCATGCTGCATAAAATCCACTGCATTCAACCATGCTGCATGGAATACATTTCATTCAATCATGCTCTATAAAATCCAATGCATTCAATACGGTTCCATTACTTCACGCTGCATGGAATACACTGCATTAAATCAGGATTCATGGAATCGACTGCATTCAATCAGGATGCATTATACCACGTTGCATGGATTACCCTACATTCAATCACAATGCATGGAATCCACTGCATTCCATCGGGATGCTTTGGGCCATGCTGCATAAAATCCACTGCATTCAATCGGGATGCATTGGGCCTCGCTGCATAGACTCCACTGCATATAATCGGGATCCATTGCGCCACAATGCATGGAATACTCTGCATTCAATGACGCTGCATGGAATCCACTGCATTCCATCGGGAAGCTTTGGGCCATGCTGCATAAAATCCACTGCATTCAATCATGCTGCATGGACTCCACTGCATTCAATCGGGATGCATTTTACAAGGCTGCATGGATTACATTTCATACACTCAAAATGCATGGAATCCACTGCGTTCTATAGGGATGCTTTGGGCCATACTGCATAAAATACACTGCATTCAATTTGCTGCATGGAATCCACTGCATTCAATCATGCTGAATAAAATCCACTGCATTCAATAGGGTTCCATTTCTTCACGCTGCATGGAATACACTGCATTCAATCAGGCTGCATGAAATCCACTGCATTCAATGGGGATGCATTCTACAATGCTGCATGGAGTTCACTGCATGCAATCACAATGCATGTAATCCACTGCATTCCATCGGGATGCTTTGGGCCATGCTGCATAAAATCCACTGCATTCAACCATGCTGCATGGAATCTACTGCATTCAATCATGCTGCATAAAATCCACTGCATTCAATCGGGATGCATTGGGCCTCGCTGCATGGAATACACTGCATTCAATCAGGCTGCATGGAATCCACTGCATTCAATGGGGTGCATTCTACAATGCTGCATGGAGTTCACTGCATTCAATCACAACGCATGTAATCCACTGCATTCCATCGGGATGCTTTGGGCCATGCTGCATAAAATCCACTGCATTCAATCGGGATGCATTGGGCCTCGCTGCATGGACTCCACTGCATACAATCGGGATCCATTGCGCCAAAATGCATGGAATACTCTGCATTCATTGATGCTGCATGGACTCCACTGCATTCAATCGGGATGCTTTGGGCCATGATGCATAAAATCCACTGCATACAACCATGCTGCATGGAATCCACTGCATTCAATCATGCTGCATAAAATCCACTGCATTCAATCGGGATGCATTGGGCCTCGCTGCATAGACTCCACTGCATATAATCGGGATCCATTGCGCCACAATGCATGGAATACTCTGCATTCAATGACGCTGCATGGAATCCACTGCATTCCATCGGGAAGCTTTGGGCCATGCTGCATAAAATCCACTGCATTCAATCATGCTGCATGGAATCCACTGCATTCAATCGGGATGCATTTTACAAGGCTGCATGGATTACATTTCATACACTCAAAATGCATGGAATCCACTGCGTTCTATAGGGATTCTTTGGGCCATACTGCATAAAATACACTGCATTCAATTTGCTGCATGGAATCCACTGCATTCAATCATGCTGAATAAAATCCACTGCATTCAATAGGGTTCCATTTCTTCACGCTGCATGGAATACACTGCATTCAATCAGGCTGCATGAAATCCACTGCATTCAATGGGGATGCATTCTACAATGCTGCATGGAGTTCACTGCATGCAATCACAATGCATGTAATCCACTGCATTCCATCGGGATGCTTTGGGCCATGCTGCATAAAATCCACTGCATTCAACCATGCTGCATGGAATCTACTGCATTCAATCATGCTGCATAAAATCCACTGCATTCAATCGGGATGCATTGGGCCTCGCTGCATGGAATACACTGCATTCAATCAGGCTGCATGGAATCCACTGCATTCAATGGGGATGCATTCTACAATGCTGCATGGAGTTCACTGCATTCAATCACAACGCATGTAATCCACTGCATTCCATCGGGATGCTTTGGGCCATGCTGCATAAAATCCACTGCATTCAATCGGGATGCATTGGGCCTCGCTGCATGGACTCCACTGCATACAATCGGGATCCATTGCGCCAAAATGCATGGAATACTCTGCATTCATTGATGCTGCATGGACTCCACTGCATTCAATCGGGATGCTTTGGGCCATGATGCATAAAATCCACTGCATACAACCATGCTGCATGGAATCCACTGCATTCAATCATGCTGCATAAAATCCACTGCATTCCATCGGGATGCATTGGGCCTCGCTGCATGGAATACACTGCATTCAATCACGCTGCATGGAATCCACTGCATTCAATGGGGATGCATTCTACAATGCTGCATGGAGTTCACTGCATTCAATCACAACGCATGTAATCCACTGCATTCCATCGGGATGCTTTGGGCCATGCTGCATAAAATCCACTGCATTCAATCGGGATGCATTGGGCCTCGCTGCATCGACTCCACTGCATACAATCGGGATCCATTGCGCCAAAATGCATGGAATACTCTGCATTCATTGACGCTGCATGGACTCCACTGCATTCAATCGGGATGCTTTGGGCCATGCTGCATAAAATCCACTGCATTCAACCATGCTGCATGGAATCCACTGCATTCAATCATGCTGCATAAAATCCACTGCATTCCATCGGGATGCATTGGGCCTCGCTGCATGGAATACACTGCATTCAATCACGCTGCATGGAATCCACTGCATTCAATGGGGATGCATTCTACAATGCTGCATGGAGTTCACTGCATTCAATCTCAATGCATGGAATCCACTGCATTCCATCGGGATGCTTTGGGCCACGCTGCATAAAATCCACTGCATTCAATCGGGATGCATTGTGCCTCGCTGCATGGACTCCACTGCATACAATCGGGATCCATTGCACCAAAATGCATGGAATCCTCCGCATGCAACGACGCTGCATGGACTCCACTGCATTCAATCGGGATGCTTTGGGCCATGCTGCATAAAATCCACTGCATGCAATCATGCTGCATGGAATCCACTGCATTCAATCATGCTGCATAAAATCCACTGCATTCAATAGGGTTCCATTTCTTCACACTGCATGGAATCCACTGCATTCAATCACGCTGCATGGAATCCACTGCATTCAACATGGATGAATTTTACCACGCTGCATTTAGTACACTGTATTCAATCACAATTCATGGAATCCATTGCATTTAATCGGGATGCTTTGGGCCATGCTGCATAAAATCCACTGCATTCAATCGGGATGCACTGGGCATCGCTGCATGGACTCCACTGCATACAATCGGGATCCATTGCGCCACAATGCATGGAATCCTCTGCATTCAATGACGCTGCATGGAATCCACTGCATTCTATCGGGATGCTTTGGGCCATGCTGCATAAAATCCACTGCATTTAATCGGGATGCATTTGGTCACGCTGCATGGACTCCACTGCATAAAATCGGGATCCATTGCCCCAAAATGCAAGGAATCATCTGCATTCAATGACGCTGCATGGAATCCACTGCATTCCATCGGGATCCATTTTACCACGCAGCATGGATTACACTGCTTTCAATCACAATGCATGGAATCTACTCTATTCAATCGGGATGCTTTGGGCCATACTGCATAAAATCCACTGCATTCAATCTTGCTGCATGGAATCCACTGCATTCAATCATGCTGCATAAATCCTCTGCATTCAATAGGGTTCCACTTCTTCACGCTGCATGGAATCCACTGCATTCAATCACGCTGCATAAAATCCACTGCATTCAATAGGGTTCCATTTCTTCACGCTGCATGGAATCCACTACATTCAATCACGCTGCATGGAATCCACTGCATTCAATCAGGATGCTTTGGGCCATGCTGCATAAAATCCACTGCATTCAATCATGCTGCCTGGAATCCACTGCATTCAATCATACTGCATAAAATCCACTGCATTCAATAGGTTTCCATTTCTTCACGCTTCATGGAATCCACTGCATTCAATAGGGTTCCATTCCTTCACGCTGCCTGGAATCCACTGCCTTCAATCACGCTGCATGGAATCCACTGCATTCAATCGGGATGCATTTTTCCTCGTTGCATGGATTACACTGCATTCAATCCCAATGCATGGAATCCACTGCATTCAATCGGGAAACTTTGGGCCATGCTGCATACAATGCACTTCATTCAATCGGGATGCACTGGGCCTCGCTGCATGGACTCCACTGCATGTAATCGGGATCCATTGCGCCACAATGCATGGAATCCTCTGCATTCAATGACGCTGAATGGAATCCACTGCATTGAATTGGGAAACTTTGGGCCATGCTGCATAAATCCACTGCATGCAATCATGCTGTGTGGACTCCACTGCATTGAATCATGCTGCAAAAAAAACCACTGCATTCAATAGGGTTCCATTAATGCACCCTGCATGGAATCCACTGCATTCAACCACGCTGCATGGAATCCACTGCATTCAATCGGGATGCATTTTACCACTCTGCATGGATTACACTGCATTTAATCACGCTGCATGTAATCCATGGAATTTAATCGGGATTCATTTTACTAAGCTGTATGGAATGGACTGCACTTAATCACGCTGCATGGAATCCACTGCATTCAATCGGGATGCATTTTACCACGTTGCATGCAGTTCACTGCATTCAATCACAATGCATGGAATCCACTGCATTCAATCGGGATGCTTTGGGCCATGCTGCATAAAATCCACTGCATTCAATCTTGCTTTTTGAATCCACTGCATTCAGTAATGCTGCATAAAATCCTTGCATTCAATTGGGTTCCATTTCTTCACGCTGCATGGAATACACTGCATTCAATCACGCTGCATGGAATCCACTGCATACAATCGGGATGCATTTTACCATGCTGCGTGGTTTTCACTGCATTCAATCACAATGCATGGAATCCACTGCATTCCATCGGGATGCTTTGGGCCATGCTGCATAAAATCCACTGCATTCAATCATGCTGCATGGAATCCACTGCATTCAATCATGCTGCATAAAATCCACTGCATTCAATAGGGTTCCATTTCTTCACGCTGCATGTAATACACTGCATTCAATCACACTGAATGGAATCCACTGCATTCAATCGGGATGCATTTTACCATGCTGCGTGGTTTTCACTGCATTCAATCACAATGCATGGAATCCACTGCATTCCATCGGGATGCTTTGGGCCATGCTGCATAAAATCCACTGCATTCAATCGGGATGCATTGGGCCACGCTGCATCGACTCCACTGCATTCAATTGGCATCCATTGCGCCACAATGCAAGGAATCCTCTGCAGTCATTGACGCTGCATGGACTCCACTGCATTCAATCGGGATGCTTTGGGCCATGCTGCATAAAATCCACTGCATTCAACCATGCTGCATGGAATCCATTTCATTCAATCATGCTCTATAAAATCCAATGCATTCAATACGGTTCCATTACTTCACGCTGCATGGAATACACTGCATTAAATCAGGATTCATGGAATCGACTGCATTCAATCAGGATGCATTATACCACGTTGCATGGATTACCCTACATTCAATCACAATGCATGGAATCCACTGCATTCCATCGGGATGCTTTGGGCCATGCTGCATAAAATCCACTGCATTCAATCGGGATGCATTGGGCCTCGCTGCATAGACTCCACTGCATATAATCGGGATCCATTGCGCCACAATGCATGGAATACTCTGCATTCAATGACGCTGCATGGAATCCACTGCATTCCATCGGGAAGCTTTGGGCCATGCTGCATAAAATCCACTGCATTCAATCATGCTGCATGGAATCCACTGCATTCAATCGGGATGCATTTTACAAGGCTGCATGGATTACATTTCATACACTCAAAATGCATGGAATCCACTGCGTTCTATAGGGATGCTTTGGGCCATACTGCATAAAATACACTGCATTCAATTTGCTGCATGGAATCCACTGCATTCAATCATGCTGAATAAAATCCACTGCATTCAATAGGGTTCCATTTCTTCACGCTGCATGGAATACACTGCATTCAATCAGGCTGCATGAAATCCACTGCATTCAATGGGGATGCATTCTACAATGCTGCATGGAGTTCACTGCATGCAATCACAATGCATGTAATCCACTGCATTCCATCGGGATGCTTTGGGCCATGCTGCATAAAATCCACTGCATTCAATCGGGATGCATTGGGCCTCGCTGCATGGACTCCACTGCATACAATCGGGATCCATTGCGCCAAAATGCATGGAATACTCTGCATTCATTGACGCTGCATGGACTCCACTGCATTCAATCGGGATGCCTTGGGCCATGCTGCATAAAATCCACTGCATTCAACCATGCTGCATGGAATCCACTGCATTCAATCATGCTGCATAAAATCCACTGCATTCCATCGGGATGCATTCGGCCTCGCTGCATGGAATACACTGCATTCAATCACGCTGCATGGAATCCACTGCATTCAATGGGGATGCATTCTACAATGCTGCATGGAGTTCACTGCATTCAATCACAACGCATGTAATCCACTGCATTCCATCGGGATGCTTTGGGCCATGCTGCATAAAATCCACTGCATTCAATCGGGATGCATTGGGCCTCGCTGCATGGACTCCACTGCATACAATCGGGATCCATTGCACCAAAATGCATGGAATCCTCCGCATGCAACGACGCTGCATGGACTCCACTGCATTCAATCGGGATGCTTTGGGCCATGCTGCATAAAATCCATTGAATTCAATCATGCTGCATGGAATCCACTGCATTCAATCATGCTGTATAAAATCCACGGCATTCAATAGGGTTCCATTTCTTCACGTGGCATCGAATCCACTGCATTCAATCACGCTGCATGGAATCCACTGCATTCAATCGGGATGCATTTTTCCTCGCTGCATGGAGTACACTGCATTCAATCATGCTGCATAAAATCCACTGCATTCCATCGGGATGCTTTGGGCCATGCTGCATAAAATCCACTGCATTCAACCATGCTGCATGGAATCCACTGCATTCAATCATGCTGCATAAAATCCAGTGCATTCAATCGGGATGCATTGGGCCTCGCTGCATGGAATAAACTGCATTCAATCAGGCTCCATGGAATCCACTGCATTCAATGGGGATGCATTCTACCATGCTGCATGGAGTTCACTGCATTCAATCACAATGCATGGAATCCACTGCATTCCATCGGGATGCTTTGGGCCATGCTGCATACAATCCACTGCATTCAATCGGGATGCATTGGGCCTCGCTGCATGGACTCCACTGCATACAATCGGGATCCATTGCGCCACAATGCATGGAATACTCTGCATTCAATCACGCTGCATGGAATCCACTGCATTCAATCGGGATGCTTTGGGCCATGCTGCATAAAATCCACTGCATGCAATCATGCTGCATGGAATCCACTGCATTCAATCGGGATGCATTTTACCACGTTGCATGCAGTTCACTGCATTCAATCACAATGCATGGAATCCACTGCATTCAATCGGGATGCTTTGGGCCATGCTGCATAAAATCCACTGCATTCAATCGGGATGCATTGGGCCTCGCTGCATGGACTCCACTGCATTCAATCGGGATCCATTGCGCCACAATGCATGGATCCTCTGCATTCAATGACGCTGCATGGAATCCACTGCATTCCATCAGGATGCTTTGGGCCATGCTGCATAAAATCCACTGCATGCAATCATGCTGCATGGAATCCACTGCATTCAATCATGCTGCATAAAATCCACTGCATTCAATCGGGTTCCATTTCTTCACACTGCATGGAATCCACTACATTCAATCACGCTGCATGGAATCCACTGCATTCAACATGGAGGAATTTTACCACGCTGCATTTAGTACACTGTATTCAATCACAATTCATGGAATCCATTGCATTCAATCGGGATGCTTTGGGCCATGCTGCATAAAATCCACTGCATTCAATCGGGATGCACTGGGCATCGCTGCATGGACTCCACTGCATACAATCGGGATCCATTGCGCCACAATGCATGGAATCCTCTGCATTCAATGGCGCTGCATGGAATCCTCTGCATTCAATCGGGATGCTTTGGGCCATGCTGAATAAAATCCATTGCATTCAATCATGCTGCATGGAATCCACTTCATTCAATCGGGATGCATTTTACCATGCTGCCTGGATTACCCTTCATTCAATCACGCTGCATGGAATCCACTGCATTCTATCGGGATGCTTTGGGCCATGCTGCATAAAATCCACTGCATTTAATCGGGATGCATTTGGCCACGCTGCATGGACTCCACTGCATAAAATCGGGATCCATTGCCCCAAAATGCAAGGAATCCTCTGCATTCAATGACGCTGCATGGAATTCACTGCATTGAATCGGGAAGCTTTGGGCCATGCTGCATAAATCCACTGCATGCAGTCATGCTGTGTGGACTCCACTGCATTGAATCATGCTGCAAAAAAAACCACTGCATTCAATAGGGTTCCATTTCTTCACCCTGCATGGAATCCACTGCATTCAACCACGCTGCATGGAATCCACTGCATTCAATCGGGATGCATTTTACCACTCTGCATGGATTACACTGCATTTAATCACGCTGCATGGAATCCATGGAATTTAATCGGGATTCATTTTACTAAGCTGTATGGAATGGACTGCACTTAATCACGCTGCATGGAATCCACTGCATTCAATCGGGATGCATTTTACCACGTTGCATGCAGTTCACTGCATTCAATCACAATGCATGGAATCCACTGCATTCAATCGGGATGCTTTGGGCCATGCTGCATAAAATCCACTGCATTCAATCTTGCTTTTTGAATCCACTGCATTCAGTAATGCTGCATAAAATCCTTGCATTCAATTGGGTTCCATTTCTTCACGCTGCATGGAATCCACTGCATTCAATCACACTGCATGGAATCCACTGCATTCAATCGGGATGCATTTTACCATGCTGCGTGGTTTTCACTGCACTCAATCACAATGCATGGAATCCACTGCATTCCATCGGAATGCTTTGGGCCATGCTGTATAAAATCCACTGCATTCAATCATGCTGCATGGAATACACTGCATTCAATCATGCTGCATAAAATCCACTGCATTCAATAGGGTTCCATTTCTTCACGCTGCATGTAATACACTGCATTCAATCACACTGAATGGAATCCACTGCATTCAATCGGGATGCATTTTACCTCGCTGCATGGATTACACTGCATTCAATCCCAATGCATGGAATCCACTTCATTCAATCGGGATGCATTTTACCATGCTGCCTGGATTCATTCAATCACGCTGCATGGAATCCACTGCATTCTATCGGGATGCTTTGGGCCATGCTGCATAAAATCCACTGCATTTAATCGGGATGCATTTGGCCACGCTGCATGGACTCCACTGCATAAAATCGGGATCCATTGCCCCAAAATGCAAGGAATCCTCTGCATTCAATGACGCTGAATGGAATCCACTGCATTGAATCGGGAAGCTTTGGGCCATGCTGCATAAATCCACTGCATGCAGTCATGCTGTGTGGACTCCACTGCATTGAATCATGCTGCAAAAAAAACCACTGCATTCAATAGGGTTCCATTTCTTCACCCTGCATGGAATCCACTGCATTCAACCACGCTGCATGGAATCCACTGCATTCAATCGGGATGCATTTTACCACTCTGCATGGATTACACTGCATTTAATCACGCTGCATGGAATCCATGGAATTTAATCGGGATTCATTTTACTAAGCTGTATGGAATGGACTGCACTTAATCACAATGCATGGAATCCACTGCATTCAATCGGGATGCTTTGGGCCATGCTGCATAAAATCCACTGCATTCAATCTTGCTTTTTGAATCCACTGCATTCAGTAATGCTGCATAAAATCCTTGCATTCAATTGGGTTCCATTTCTTCACGCTGCATGGAATACACTGCATTCAATCACGCTGCATGGAATCCACTGCATTCAATCGGGATGCATTTTACCATGCTGCGTGGTTTTCACTGCACTCAATCACAATGCATGGAATCCACTGCATTCCATCGGAATGCTTTGGGCCATGCTGCATAAAATCCACTGCATTCAATCATGCTGCATGGAATCCACTGCATTCAATCATGCTGCATAAAATCCACTGCATTCAATAGGGTTCCATTTCTTCACGCTGCATGTAATACACTGCATTCAATCACACTGAATGGAATCCACTGCATTCAATCGGGATGCATTTTACCTCGCTGCATGGATTACACTGCATTCAATCCCAATGCATGGAATCCACTGCATTCAATCGGGATGCTTTGGGCCATGCTGCATAAAATCCACTGCATTCAATCGGGATGCATTGGGCCACGCTGCATCGACTCCACTGCATTCAATTGGCATCCATTGCGCCACAATGCAAGGAATCCTCTGCAGTCATTGACGCTGCATGGACTCCACTGCATTCAATCGGGATGCTTTGGGCCATGCTGCATAAAATCCACTGCATTCAACCATGCTGCATGGAATCCATTTCATTCAATCATGCTCTATAAAATCCAATGCATTCAATACGGTTCCATTACTTCACGCTGCATGGAATACACTGCATTAAATCAGGATTCATGGAATCGACTGCATTCAATCAGGATGCATTATACCACGTTGCATGGATTACCCTACATTCAATCACAATGCATGGAATCCACTGCATTCAATCGGGATGCTTTGGGCCATGCTGCATAAAATCCACTGCATTCAATCGGGATGCATTGGGCCTCGCTGCATAGACTCCACTGCATATAATCGGGATCCATTGTGCCACAATGCATGGAATACTCTGCATTCAATGACGCTGCATGGAATCCACTGCATTCCATCGGGAAGCTTTGGGCCATGCTGCATAAAATCCACTGCATTCAATCATGCTGCATGGAATCCACTGCATTCAATCGGGATGCATTTTACAAGGCTGCATGGATTACATTTCATACACTCAAAATGCATGGAATCCACTGCGTTCTATAGGGATGCTTTGGGCCATACTGCATAAAATACACTGCATTCAATTTGCTGCATGGAATCCACTGCATTCAATCATGCTGAATAAAATCCACTGCATTCAATAGGGTTCCATTTCTTCACGCTGCATGGAATACACTGCATTCAATCAGGCTGCATGAAATCCACTGCATTCAATGGGGATGCATTCCACAATGCTGCATGGAGTTCACTGCATGCAATCACAATGCATGTAATCCACTGCATTCCATCGGGATGCTTTGGGCCATGCTGCATAAAATCCACTGCATTCAACCATGCTGCATGGAATCTACTGCATTCAATCATGCTGCATAAAATCCACTGCATTCAATCGGGATGCATTGGGCCTCGCTGCATGGAATACACTGCATTCAATCAGGCTGCATGGAATCCACTGCATTCAATGGGGATGCATTCTACAATGCTGCATGGAGTTCACTGCATTCAATCACAACGCATGTAATCCACTGCATTCCATCGGGATGCTTTGGGCCATGCTGCATAAAATCCACTGCATTCAATCGGGATGCATTGGGCATCGCTGCATGGACTCCACTGCATACAATCGGGATCCATTGCGCCAAAATGCATGGAATACTCTGCATTCATTGATGCTGCATGGACTCCACTGCATTCAATCGGGATGCTTTGGGCCATGATGCATAAAATCCACTGCATACAACCATGCTGCATGGAATCCACTGCATTCAATCATGCTGCATAAAATCCACTGCATTCCATCGGGATGCATTGGGCCTCGCTGCATGGAATACACTGCATTCAATCACGCTGCATGGAATCCACTGCATTCAATGGGGATGCATTCTACAATGCTGCATGGAGTTCACTGCATTCAATCACAACGCATGTAATCCACTGCATTCCATCGGGATGCTTTGGGCCATGCTGCATAAAATCCACTGCATTCAATCGGGATGCATTGGGCCTCGCTGCATCGACTCCACTGCATACAATCGGGATCCATTGCGCCAAAATGCATGGAATACTCTGCATTCATTGACGCTGCATGGACTCCACTGCATTCAATCGGGATGCTTTGGGCCATGCTGCATAAAATCCACTGCATTCAACCATGCTGCATGGAATCCACTGCATTCAATCATGCTGCATAAAATCCACTGCATTCCATCGGGATGCATTGGGCCTCGCTGCATGGAATACACTGCATTCAATCACGCTGCATGGAATCCACTGCATTCAATGGGGATGCATTCTACAATGCTGCATGGAGTTCACTGCATTCAATCTCAATGCATGGAATCCACTGCATTCCATCGGGATGCTTTGGGCCACGCTGCATAAAATCCACTGCATTCAATCGGGATGCATTGTGCCTCGCTGCATGGACTCCACTGCATACAATCGGGATCCATTGCACCAAAATGCATGGAATCCTCCGCATGCAACGACGCTGCATGGACTCCACTGCATTCAATTG
This sequence comes from Sus scrofa, assembly GCF_054392235.1. Lineage (NCBI taxonomy): Eukaryota > Metazoa > Chordata > Mammalia > Artiodactyla > Suidae > Sus > Sus scrofa. The sequence continues at coordinate 5,654,992 of NC_139397.1, forward strand.
GGATGCTTTGGGCCATGCTGCATAAAATCCACTGCATGCAATCATGCTGCATGGAATCCACTGCATTCAATCATGCTGCATAAAATCCACTGCATTCAATAGGGTTCCATTTCTTCACACTGCATGGAATCCACTGCATTCAATCACGCTGCATGGAATCCACTGCATTCAACATGGATGAATTTTACCACGCTGCATTTAGTACACTGTATTCAATCACAATTCATGGAATCCATTGCATTTAATCGGGATGCTTTGGGCCATGCTGCATAAAATCCACTGCATTCAATCGGGATGCACTGGGCATCGCTGCATGGACTCCACTGCATACAATCGGGATCCATTGCGCCACAATGCATGGAATCCTCTGCATTCAATGACGCTGCATGGAATCCACTGCATTCTATCGGGATGCTTTGGGCCATGCTGCATAAAATCCACTGCATTTAATCGGGATGCATTTGGTCACGCTGCATGGACTCCACTGCATAAAATCGGGATCCATTGCCCCAAAATGCAAGGAATCATCTGCATTCAATGACGCTGCATGGAATCCACTGCATTCCATCGGGATCCATTTTACCACGCAGCATGGATTACACTGCTTTCAATCACAATGCATGGAATCTACTCTATTCAATCGGGATGCTTTGGGCCATACTGCATAAAATCCACTGCATTCAATCTTGCTGCATGGAATCCACTGCATTCAATCATGCTGCATAAATCCTCTGCATTCAATAGGGTTCCACTTCTTCACGCTGCATGGAATCCACTGCATTCAATCACGCTGCATAAAATCCACTGCATTCAATAGGGTTCCATTTCTTCACGCTGCATGGAATCCACTACATTCAATCACGCTGCATGGAATCCACTGCATTCAATCAGGATGCTTTGGGCCATGCTGCATAAAATCCACTGCATTCAATCATGCTGCCTGGAATCCACTGCATTCAATCATACTGCATAAAATCCACTGCATTCAATAGGTTTCCATTTCTTCACGCTTCATGGAATCCACTGCATTCAATAGGGTTCCATTCCTTCACGCTGCCTGGAATCCACTGCCTTCAATCACGCTGCATGGAATCCACTGCATTCAATCGGGATGCATTTTTCCTCGTTGCATGGATTACACTGCATTCAATCCCAATGCATGGAATCCACTGCATTCAATCGGGAAACTTTGGGCCATGCTGCATACAATGCACTTCATTCAATCGGGATGCACTGGGCCTCGCTGCATGGACTCCACTGCATATAATCGGGATCCATTGCGCCACAATGCATGGAATCCTCTGCATTCAATGACGCTGAATGGAATCCACTGCATTGAATCGGGAAACTTTGGGCCATGCTGCATAAATCCACTGCATGCAATCATGCTGTGTGGACTCCACTGCATTGAATCATGCTGCAAAAAAAACCACTGCATTCAATAGGGTTCCATTTCTTCACCCTGCATGGAATCCACTGCATTCAACCACGCTGCATGGAATCCACTGCATTCAATCGGGATGCATTTTACCACTCTGCATGGATTACACTGCATTTAATCACGCTGCATGTAATCCATGGAATTTAATCGGGATTCATTTTACTAAGCTGTATGGAATGGACTGCACTTAATCACGCTGCATGGAATCCACTGCATTCAATCGGGATGCATTTTACCACGTTGCATGCAGTTCACTGCATTCAATCACAATGCATGGAATCCACTGCATTCAATCGGGATGCTTTGGGCCATGCTGCATAAAATCCACTGCATTCAATCTTGCTTTTTGAATCCACTGCATTCAGTAATGCTGCATAAAATCCTTGCATTCAATTGGGTTCCATTTCTTCACGCTGCATGGAATACACTGCATTCAATCACGCTGCATGGAATCCACTGCATACAATCGGGATGCATTTTACCATGCTGCGTGGTTTTCACTGCATTCAATCACAATGCATGGAATCCACTGCATTCCATCGGGATGCTTTGGGCCATGCTGCATAAAATCCACTGCATTCAATCATGCTGCATGGAATCCACTGCATTCAATCATGCTGCATAAAATCCACTGCATTCAATAGGGTTCCATTTCTTCACGCTGCATGTAATACACTGCATTCAATCACACTGAATGGAATCCACTGCATTCAATCGGGATGCATTTTACCATGCTGCGTGGTTTTCACTGCATTCAATCACAATGCATGGAATCCACTGCATTCCATCGGGATGCTTTGGGCCATGCTGCATAAAATCCACTGCATTCAATCGGGATGCATTGGGCCACGCTGCATCGACTCCACTGCATTCAATTGGCATCCATTGCGCCACAATGCAAGGAATCCTCTGCAGTCATTGACGCTGCATGGACTCCACTGCATTCAATCGGGATGCTTTGGGCCATGCTGCATAAAATCCACTGCATTCAACCATGCTGCATGGAATCCATTTCATTCAATCATGCTCTATAAAATCCAATGCATTCAATACGGTTCCATTACTTCACGCTGCATGGAATACACTGCATTAAATCAGGATTCATGGAATCGACTGCATTCAATCAGGATGCATTATACCACGTTGCATGGATTACCCTACATTCAATCACAATGCATGGAATCCACTGCATTCCATCGGGATGCTTTGGGCCATGCTGCATAAAATCCACTGCATTCAATCGGGATGCATTGGGCCTCGCTGCATAGACTCCACTGCATATAATCGGGATCCATTGCGCCACAATGCATGGAATACTCTGCATTCAATGACGCTGCATGGAATCCACTGCATTCCATCGGGAAGCTTTGGGCCATGCTGCATAAAATCCACTGCATTCAATCATGCTGCATGGAATCCACTGCATTCAATCGGGATGCATTTTACAAGGCTGCATGGATTACATTTCATACACTCAAAATGCATGGAATCCACTGCGTTCTATAGGGATGCTTTGGGCCATACTGCATAAAATACACTGCATTCAATTTGCTGCATGGAATCCACTGCATTCAATCATGCTGAATAAAATCCACTGCATTCAATAGGGTTCCATTTCTTCACGCTGCATGGAATACACTGCATTCAATCAGGCTGCATGAAATCAACTGCATTCAATGGGGATGCATTCTACAATGCTGCATGGAGTTCACTGCATGCAATCACAATGCATGTAATCCACTGCATTCCATCGGGATGCTTTGGGCCATGCTGCATAAAATCCACTGCATTCAACCATGCTGCATGGAATCCACTGCATTCAATCATGCTGCATAAAATCCACTGCATTCAATCGGGATGCATTGGGCCTCGCTGCATGGAATACACTGCATTCAATCAGGCTGCATGGAATCCACTGCATTCAATGGGGATGCATTCTACAATGCTGCATGGAGTTCACTGCATTCAATCACAACGCATGTAATCCACTGCATTCCATCGGGATGCTTTGGGCCATGCTGCATAAAATCCACTGCATTCAATCGGGATGCATTGGGCCTCGCTGCATGGACTCCACTGCATACAATCGGGATCCATTGCACCAAAATGCATGGAATACTCTGCATTCATTGATGCTGCATGGACTCCACTGCATTCAATCGGGATGCTTTGGGCCATGCTGCATAAAATCCACTGCATTCAACCATGCTGCATGGAATCCACTGCATTCAATCATGCTGCATAAAATCCACTGCATTCCATCGGGATGCATTGGGCCTCGCTGCATGGAATACACTGCATTCAATCACGCTGCATGGAATCCACTGCATTCAATGGGGATGCATTCTACAATGCTGCATGGAGTTCACTGCATTCAATCACAACGCATGGAATCCACTGCATTCCATCGGGATGCTTTGGGCCATGCTGCATAAAATCCACTGCATTCAATCGGGATGCATTGGGCCTCGCTGCATCGACTCCACTGCATTCAATCGGGATCCATTGCGCCACAATGCATGGAATACTCTGCATTCATTGACGCTGCATGGACTCCACTGCATTCAATCGGGATGCTTTGGGCCATGCTGCATAAAATCCACTGCATTCAACCATGCTGCATGGAATCCACTGCATTCAATCATGCTGCATAAAATCCACTGCATTCCATCGGGATGCATTGGGCCTCGCTGCATGGAATACACTGCATTCAATCACGCTGCATGGAATCCACTGCATTCAATGGGGATGCATTCTACAATGCTGCATGGAGTTCACTGCATTCAATCTCAATGCATGGAATCCACTGCATTCCATCGGGATGCTTTGGGCCATGCTGCATAAAATCCACTGCATTCAATCGGGATGCATTGGGCCTCGCTGCATGGACTCCACTGCATACAATCGGGATCCATTGCACCAAAATGCATGGAATCCTCCGCATGCAACGACGCTGCATGGACTCCACTGCATTCAATCGGGATGCATTGGGCCACGCTGCATCGACTCCACTGCATTCAATCGGGATCCATTGCGCCACAATGCATGGAATCCTCTGCATTCATTGACGCTGCATGGACTCCACTGCATTCAATCGGGATGCTTTGGGCCATGCTGCATAAAATCCACTGCATTCAACCATGCTGCATGGAATCCATTTCATTCAATCATGCTCTATAAAATCCAATGCATTCAATACGGTTCCATTACTTCACGCGGCATGGAATACACTGCATTAAATCAGGATGCATGGAATCGACTGCATTCAATCAGGATGCATTATACCACGTTGCATGGATTACCCTACATTCAATCACAATGCATGGAATCCTCTGCATTCAATGACGCTGCATGGAATCCACTGCATTCCATCGGGAAGCTTTGGGCCATGCTGCATAAAATCCATTGCATTCAATCATGCTGCATGGAATCCACTGCATTCAATCGGGATGCATTTTACCATGCTGCATGGATTACCCTTCATTCAATCAGGCTGCATGGAATCCACTGCATTCTATCGGGATGCTTTGGGCCATGCTGCATAAAATCCACTGCATTTAATCGGGATGCATTTGGCCACGCTGCATGGACTCCACTGCATAAAATCGGGATCCATTGCCCCAAAATGCAAGGAATCCTCTGCATTCAATGACGCTGCATGGAATCCACTGCATTCCATCGGGATCCATTTTACCACGCAGCATGGATTACACTGCTTTCAATCACAATGCATGGAATCTACTCTATTCAATCGGGATGCTTTGGGCCATACTGCATAAAATCCACTGCATTCAATCATGCTGCATGGAATCCACTGCATTCAATCGGAGTGCATTTTACCACGCTGCATGGATAACATTTCATACACTCAAAATGCATGGAATCCACTGCATTCTATAGGGATGCTTTGGGCCATACTGCATAAAATCCACTGCATTCAATCTTGCTGCATGGAATCCACTGCATTCAATCATGCTGCATAAATCCACTGCATTCAATAGGGTTCCACTTCTTCACGCTGCATGGAATCCACTGCATTCAATCACGCTGCATAAAATCCACTGCATTCAATAGGGTTCCATTTCTTCACGCTGCATGGAATCCACTACATTCAATCACGCTGCATGGAATCCACTGCATTCAATCAGGATGCTTTGGGCCATGCTGCATAAAATCCACTGCATTCAATCATGCTGCCTGGAATCCACTGCATTCAATCATACTGCATAAAATCCACTGCATTCAATAGGGTTCCATTTCTTCACGCTTCATGGAATCCACTGCATTCAATAGGGTTCCATTCCTTCACGCTGCCTGGAATCCACTGCCTTCAATCACACTGCATGGAATCCACTGCATTCAATCGGGATGCATTTTTCCTCGTTGCATGGATTACACTGCATTCAATCCCAATGCATGGAATCCACTGCATTCAATCGGGATGCTTTGGGCCATGCTGCATAAAATCCACTGCATTCAACCATGCTGCATGGAATCCACTGCATTCAATCATGCTGCATAAAATCCACTGCATTCCATCGGGATGCATTGGGCCTCGCTGCATGGAATACACTGCATTCAATCACGCTGCATGTAATCCACTGCATTCAATGGGGATGCATTCTACCATGCTGCATGGAGTTCACTGCATTCAATCACAATGCATGGACTCCACTGCATTCCATCGGGATGCTTTGGGCCATGCTGCATAAAATCCACTGCATTCAATCGGGATGCATTGGGCCTCGCTGCATGGACTCAACTGCATACAATCGGGATGCTTTGGGCCATGCTGCATAAAATCCACTGCATGCAATCATGCTGCATGGAATCCACTGCATTCAATCATGCTGCATAAAATCCACTGCATTCAATAGGGTTCCATTTCTTCACGTGGCATCGAATCCACTGCATTCAATCACGCTGCATGGAATCCACTGCATTCAATCGGGATGCATTTTTCCTCGCTGCATGGAGTACACTGCATTCAATCATGCTGCATAAAATCCACTGCATTCCATCGGGATGCTTTGGGCCATGCTGCATAAAATCCACTGCATTCAACCATGCTGCATGGAATACACTGCATTCAATCGGGATGCATTTTAACATGCTGCATGGATTACCCTTCATTCAATCAGGCTGCATGGAATCCACTGCATTCTATCGGGATGCTTTGGGCCATGCTGCATAAAATCCACTGCATTTAATCGGGATGCATTTGGCCACGCTGCATGGACTGCACTGCATAAAATCGGGATACATTGCCCCAAAATGCAAGGAATCATCTGCATTCAATGACGCTGCATGGACTCCACTGCATTCCATCGGGATGCTTTGGGCCATGCTGCATAAAATCCATTGAATTCAATCATGCTGCATGGAATCCACTGCATTCAATCATGCTGCATAAAATCCACTGCATTCAATAGGGTTCCATTTCTTCACGTGGCATCGAACCCACTGCATTCAATCACGCTGCATGGAATCCACTGCATTCAATCGGGATGCATTTTTTCTCGCTGCATGGAGTACACTGCATTCAATCCCAATGCATGGAATCCACTGCATTCCATCGGGATGCTTTGGGCCATGCTGCATAAAATCCACTGCATTCAACCATGCTGCATGGAATCCACTGCATTCAATCATGCTGCATAAAATCCACTGCATTCAATCGGGATGCATTGGGCCTCGCTGCATGGACTCCACTGCATACAATCGGGATCCATTGCGCCACAATGCATGGAATACTCTGCATTCAATCACGCTGCATGGAATCCACTGCATTCAATCGGGATGCATTTTACCACGTTGCATGCAGTTCACTGCATTCAGTCACAATGCATGGAATCCACTGCATTCAATCGGGATGCATTTTACCACGTTGCATGCAGTTCACTGCATTCAATCACAATGCATGGAATCCACTGCATTCAATCGGGATGCTTTGGGCCATGCTGCATAAAATCCACTGCATTCAATCTTGCTTTTTGAATCCACTGCATTCAGTAATGCTGCATAAAATCCTTGCATTCAATTGTGTTCCATTACTTCACGCTGCATGGAATACACTGCATTCAATGACGCTGCATGGAATCCACTGCATTCATTCGGGATGCTTTGGGCCATGCTGAATAAAATCCATTGCATTCAATCATGCTGCACGGAATCCTCTGCATTCAATCGGGATGCATTTTACCATGCTGCATGGATTACCCTTCATTCAATCAGGCTGCATGGAATCCACTGCATTCTATCGGGATGCTTTGGGCCATGCTGCATAAAATCCACTGCATTTAATCGGGATGCATTTGGCCACGCTGCATGGACTCCACTGCATAAAATCGGGATCCATTGCCCCAAAATGCAAGGAATCATCTGCATTCAATGACGCTGCATGGAATCCACTGCATTCCATCGGGATCCATTTTACCACGCAGCATGGATTACACTGCTTTCAATCACAATGCATGGAATCTACTCTATTCAATCGGGATGCTTTGGGCCATACTGCATAAAATCCACTGCATTCAATCATGCTGCATGGAATCCACTGCATTCAATCGGGGTGCATTTTACCACGCTGCATGGATAACATTTCATACACTCAAAATGCATGGAATCCACTGCATTCTATAGGGATGCTTTGGGCCATACTGCATAAAATACACTGCATTCAATCTTGCTGCATGGAATCCACTGCATTCAATCATGCTGCATAAATCCACTGCATTCAATAGGGTTCCATTTCTTCACGCTGCATGGAATCCACTGCATTCAATCACGCTGCATAAAATCCACTGCATTCAATAGGGTTCCATTTCTTCACGCTGCATGGAATCCACTACATTCAATCACGCTGCATGGAATCCACTGCATTCAATCAGGATGTTTTGGGCCATGCTGCATAAAATCCACTGCATTCAATCATGCTGCCTGGAATCCACTGCATTCAATCATACTGCATAAAATCCACTGCATTCAATAGGGTTCCATTTCTTCACGCTTCATGGAATCCACTGCATTCAATAGGGTTCCATTCCTTCACGCTGCCTGGAATCCACTGCCTTCAATCACACTGCATGGAATCCACTGCATTCTATCGGGATGCTTTGGGCCATGCTGCATGAAATCCACTGCATTCAACCATGCTGCATGGAATCCACTGCATTCAATCATGCTGCATAAAATCCACTGCATTCCATCGGGATGCATTGGGCCTCGCTGCATGGACTCCACTGCATATAATCGGGATCCATTACACCACAATGCATGGAATCATCTGCATTCAATGACACTGCATGGAATCCACTGCATTCAATCATGCTGCATGGAATCCACTGCATTCAATCATGCTGCATAAAATCCACTGCATTCAATAGGGTTCCATTTCTTCACGCTGCATGTAATACACTGCATTCAATCACACTGAATGGAATCCACTGCATTCAATCGGGATGCATTTTACCATGCTGCGTGGTTTTCACTGCATTCAATCACAATGCATGGAATCCACTGCATTCAATCGGGATGCATTTTACAAGGCTGCATGGATTACATTTCATACACTCAAAATGCATGGAATCCACTGCGTTCTATAGGGATGCTTTGGGCCATACTGCATAAAATACACTGCATTCAATTTGCTGCATGGAATCCACTGCATTCCATCGGGATGCTTTGGGCCATGCTGCATAAAATCCACTGCATTCAATCGGGATACATTGGGCCTCGCTGCATGGACTCCACTGCATAAAATCTGGATCCATTGCGCCACAATGTATGGAATCCTCTGCATTCAACAACGCTGCATGGAATCCACTGCATTCCATCGGGATGTTTTGGTCCATGCTGCATAAAATCCACTGCATTCAATCGGGATACATTGGGCCTCGCTGCATGAACTCCACTGCATACAATCTGGATCCATTGTGCCAAAATGCATGGAATCCTCTGCATTCAATGACGCTGCATGGAATCCACTGCATTCCATCGGGATGCTTTGGGCCATGCTGCATAAACTCCACTGCATTCAATCATGCTTCATGGAATCCACTGCATTCAATCATGCTGCATAAAATCCACTGCATTCAATAGGATTCCATTTCTTCATGCTGCATGGAATCCACTGCATTCAATCACGCTGCATGGAATCCACTGCATTCTATCGGGATGCATTTTACCACGCTGCATAGATTACACCGCATTCAATCACAATGCATGGAATCCACTGCATTCAATCGGGATGCTTTGGGCCATGCTGCATAAAATCCACTGCATTCAATCGGGATGCATTGGGCCTCGTTGCATGGACTCCACTGCATACAATCGGGATCCATTGCGCCACAATGCATGGAATCCTCTGCATTCAATGACGCTGCATGGAATCCACTGCATTCCATCAGGATGCTTTGGGCCATGCTGCATAAAATCCACTGCATGCAATCATGCTGCATGGAATCCACTGCATTCAATCATGCTGCATATAATCCACTGCATTCAATAGGGTTCCATTTCTTCACACTGCATGGAATCCACTGCATTCAATCACGCTGCATGGAATCCACTGCATTCAACATGGAGGAATTTTACCACGCTGCATTTAGTACACTGTATTCAATCACAATTCATGGAATCCATTGCATTCAATCGGGATGCTTTGGGCCATGCTGCATAAAATCCACTGCATTCAATCGGGATGCACTGGGCATCGCTGCATGGACTCCACTGCATACAATCGGGATCCATTGCGCCACAATGCATGGAATCCTCTGCATTCAATGACGCTGCATGGAATCCACTGCATTCCATCGGGAAGCTTTGGGCCATGCTGCATAAAATCCATTGCATTCAATCATGCTGCATGGAATCCACTGCATTCAATCGGGATGCATTTTACCATGCTGCATGGATTACCCTTCATTCAATCAGGCTGCATGAAATCCACTGCATTCTATCGGGATGCTTTGGGCCATGCTGCATAAAATCCACTGCATTTAATCGGGATGCATTTGGCCACGCTGCATGGACTCCACTGCATAAAATCGGGATCCATTGCCCCAAAATGAAAGGAATCATCTGCATTCAATGACGCTGCATGGAATCCACTGCATTCCATCGGGAAGCTTTGGGCCATGCTGCATAAAATCCACTGCATTCAATCATGCTGCATGGAATCCACTGCATTCAATCGGGATGCATTTTACCATGCTGCATGGATTACCCTTCATTCAATCAGGCTGCATGAAATCCACTGCATTCTATCGGGATGCTTTGGGCCATGCTGCATAAAATCCACTGCATTTAATCGGGATGCATTTGGCCACGCTGCATGGACTCCACTGCATAAAATCGGGATCCATTGCCCCAAAATGCAAGGAATCATCTGCATTCAATGACGCTGCATGGAATCCACTGCATTCCATCAGGATCGATTTTACCACGCAGCATGGATTACACTGCTTTCAATCACAATGCATGGAATCTACTCTATTCAATCGGGATGCTTTGGGCCATACTGCATAAAATCCACTGCATTCAATCATGCTGCATGGAATCCACTGCATTCAATCGGAGTGCATTTTACCACGCTGCATGGATAACATTTCATACACTCAAAATGCATGGAATCCACTGCATTCTATAGGGATGCTTTGGGCCATACTGCATAAAATCCACTGCATTCAATCTTGCTGCATGGAATCCACTGCATTCAATCATGCTGCATAAATCCACTGCATTCAATAGGGTTCCACTTCTTCACGCTGCATGGAATCCACTGCATTCAATCACGCTGCATAAAATCCACTGCATTCAATAGGGTTCCATTTCTTCACGCTGCATGGAATCCACTACATTCAATCACGCTGCATGGAATCCACTGCATTCAATCAGGATGCTTTGGGCCATGCTGCATAAAATCCACTGCATTCAATCATGCTGCCTGGAATCCACTGCATTCTATCATACTGCATAAAATCCACTGCATTCAATAGGGTTCCATTTCTTCACGCTTCATGGAATCCACTGCATTCAATAGGGTTCCATTCCTTCACGCTGCCTGGAATCCACTGCCTTCAATCACCCTGCATGGAATCCACTGCATTCAATCGGGATGCATTTTTCCTCGTTGCATGGATTACACTGCATTCAATCCCAATGCATGGAATCCAGTGCATTCAATCGGGATGCTTTGGGCCATGCTGCATAAAATCCACTGCATTCAACCATGCTGCATGGAATCCACTGCATTCAATCATGCTGCATAAAATCCACTGCATTCCATCGGGATGCATTGGGCCTCGCTGCATGGAATACACTGCATTCAATCACGCTGCATGGAATCCACTGCATTCAATGGGGATGCATTCTACCATGCTGCATGGAGTTCACTGCATTCAATCACAATGCATGGACTCCACTGCATTCCATCGGGATGCTTTGGGCCATACTGCATAAAATCCACTGCATTCAATCTTGCTGCATGGAATCCACTGCATTCAATCGGAGTGCATTTTACCACGCTGCATGGATAACATTTCATACACTCAAAATGCATGGAATCCACTGCATTCTATAGGGATGCTTTGGGCCATACTGCATAAAATCCACTGCATTCAATCTTGCTGCATGGAATCCACTGCATTCAATCATGCTGCATAAATCCACTGCATTCAATAGGGTTCCACTTCTTCACGCTGCATGGAATCCACTGCATTCAATCACGCTGCATAAAATCCACTGCATTCAATAGGGTTCCATTTCTTCACGCTGCATGGAATCCACTACATTCAATCACGCTGCATGGAATCCACTGCATTCAATCAGGATGCTTTGGGCCATGCTGCATAAAATCCACTGCATTCAATCATGCTGCCTGGAATCCACTGCATTCAATCATACTGCATAAAATCCACTGCATTCAATAGGGTTCCATTTCTTCACGCTTCATGGAATCCACTGCATTCAATAGGGTTCCATTCCTTCACGCTGCCTGGAATCCACTGCCTTCAATCACGCTGCATGGAATCCACTGCATTCAATCGGGATGCATTTTTCCTCGTTGCATGGATTACACTGCATTCAATCCCAATGCATGGAATCCACTGCATTCCATCGGGATGCTTTGGGCCATGCTGCATAAAATCCACTGCATTCAATCGGGATACATTGGGCCTCGCTGCATGGACTCCACTGCATAAAATCTGGATCCATTGCGCCACAATGCATGGAATCCTCTGCATTCAACAACACTGCATGGAATCCACTGCATTCCATCGGGATGTTTTGGGCCATGCTTCATAAAATCCACTGCATTCAATCGGGATGCATTGGGCCTCGCTGCATGAACTCCACTGCATACAATCTGGATCAATTGTGCCAAAATGCATGGAATCCTCTGCATTCAATGACGCTGCATGGAATCCACTGCATTCCATCGGGATGCTTTGGGCCATGCTGCATAAACTCCACTGCATTCAATCATGCTTCATGGAATCCACTGCATTCAATCATGCTGCATAAAATCCACTGCATTCAATAGGGTTCCATTTCTTCACGCTGCATGGAATCCACTACATTCAATCACGCTGCATGGAATCCACTGCATTCTATCGGGATGCATTTTACCACGCTGCATAGATTACACCGCATTCAATCACAATGCATGGAATCCACTGCATTCAATCGGGATGCTTTGGGCCATGCTGCATAAAATCCACTGCATTCAATCGGGATGCATTGGGCCTCGCTGCATGGACTCCACTGCATACAATCGGGATCCATTGCGCCACAATGCATGGAATCCTCTGCATTCAATGACGCTGCATGGAATCCACTGCATTCCATCAGGATGCTTTGGGCCATGCTGCATAAAATCCACTGCATGCAATCCTGCTGCATGGAATCCACTGCATTCAATCATGCTGCATAAAATCCACTGCATTCAATAGGGTTCCATTTCTTCACACTGCATGGAATCCACTGCATTCAATCACGCTGCATGGAATCCACTGCATTCAACATGGAGGAATTTTACCACGCTGAATTTAGTACACTGTATTCAATCACAATTCATGGAATCCATTGCATTCAATCGAGATGATTTGGGCCATGCTGCATAAAATCCACTGCATTCAATCGGGATGCACTGGGCATCGCTGCATGGACTCCACTGCATACAATCGGGATCCATTGCGCCACAATGCATGGAATCCTCTGCATTCAATGACGCTGCATGGAATCCACTGCATTCCATCGGGAAGCTTTGGGCCATGCTGCATAAAATCCATTGCATTCAATCATGCTGCATGGAATCCACTGCATTCAATCGGGATGCATTTTACCATGCTGCATGGATTACCCTTCATTCAATCAGGCTGCATGGAATCCACTGCATTCCATCGGGATCCATTTTACCACGCAGCATGGATTACACTGCTTTCAATCACAATGCATGGAATCTACTCTATTCAATCGGGATGCTTTGGGCCATACTGCATAAAATCCACTGCATTCAATCATGCTGCATGGAATCCACTGCATTCAATCGGAGTGCATTTTACCACGCTGCATGGATAACATTTCATACACTCAAAATGCATGGAATCCACTGCATTCTATAGGGATGCTTTGGGCCATACTGCATAAAATCCACTGCATTCAATCTTGCTGCATGGAATCCACTGCATTCAATCATGCTGCATAAATCCACTGCATTCAATAGGGTTCCACTTCTTCACGCTGCATGGAATCCACTGCATTCAATCACGCTGCATAAAATCCACTGCATTCAATAGGGTTCCATTTCTTCACGCTGCATGGAATCCACTACATTCAATCACGCTGCATGGAATCCACTGCATTCAATCAGGATGCTTTGGGCCATGCTGCATAAAATCCACTGCATTCAATCATGCTGCCTGGAATCCACTGCATTCAATCATACTGCATAAAATCCACTGCATTCAATAGGGTTCCATTTCTTCACGCTTCATGGAATCCACTGCATTCAATAGGGTTCCATTCCTTCACGCTGCCTGGAATCCACTGCCTTCAATCACGCTGCATGGAATCCACTGCATTCAATCGGGATGCATTTTTCCTCGTTGCATGGATTACACTGCATTCAATCCCAATGCATGGAATCCACTGCATTCAATCGGGATGCTTTGGGCCATGCTGCATAAAATCCACTGCATTCAACCATGCTGCATGGAATCCACTGCATTCAATCATGCTGCATAAAATCCACTGCATTCCATCGGGATGCATTGGGCCTCGCTGCATGGACTCCACTGCATACAATCGGGATGCTTTGGGCCATGCTGCATAAAATCCACTGCATTCAATCATGCTGCATGGAATCCACTGCATTCAATCATGCTGCATAAAATCCACTGCATTCAATAGGGTTCCATTTCTTCACGTGGCATCGAATCCACTGCATTCAATCACGCTGCATGGAATCCACTGCATTCAATCGGGATGCATTTTTCCTCGCTGCATGGAGTACACTGCATTCAATCATGCTGCATAAAATCCACTGCATTCCATCGGGATGCTTTGGGCCATGCTGCATAAAATCCACTGCATTCAACCATGCTGCATGGAATCCACTGCATTCAATCATGCTGCATAAAATCCACTGCATTCAATCGGGATGCATTGGGCCTCGCTGCATGGAATAAACTGCATTCAATCAGGCTCCATGGAATCCACTGCATTCAATGGGGATGCATTCTACCATGCTGCATGGAGTTCACTGCATTCAATCACAATGCATGGAATCCACTGCATTCCATCGGGATGCTTTGGGCCATGCTGCATAAAATCCACTGCATTCAATCGGGATGCATTGGGCCTCGCTGCATGGACTCCACTGCATACAATCGGGATCCATTGCGCCACAATGCATGGAATACTCTTTATTCAATCACGCTGCATGGAATCCACTGCATTCAATCGGGATGCTTTGGGCCATGCTGCATAAAATCCACTGCATGCAATCATGCTGCATGGAATCCACTGCATTCAATCGGGATGCATTTTACCACGTTGCATGCAGTTCACTGCATTCAATCACAATGCATGGAATCCACTGCATTCAATCGGGATGCTTTGGGCCATGCTGCATAAAATCCACTGCATTCAATCTTGCTTTTTGAATCCACTGCATTCAGTAATGCTGCATAAAATCCTTGCATTCAATTGGGTTCCATTACTTCACGCTGCATGGAATACACTGCATTCAATGACGCTGCATGGAATCCACTGCATTCATTCGGGATGCTTTGGGCCATGCTGAATAAAATCCATTGCATTCAATCATGCTGCACGGAATCCTCTGCATTCAATCGGGATGCATTTTACCATGCTGCATGGATTACCCTTCATTCAATCAGGCTGCATGGAATCCACTGCATTCTATCGGGATGCTTTGGGCCATGCTGCATAAAATCCACTGCATTTAATCGGGATGCATTTGGCCACGCTGCATGGACTCCACTGCATAAAATCGGGATCCATTGCCCCAAAATGCAAGGAATCATCTGCATTCAATGACGCTGCATGGAATCCACTGCATTCCATCGGGATCCATTTTACCACGCAGCATGGATTACACTGCTTTCAATCACAATGCATGGAATCTACTCTATTCAATCGGGATGCTTTGGGCCATACTGCATAAAATCCACTGCATTCAATCATGCTGCATGGAATCCACTGCATTCAATCGGGGTGCATTTTACCACGCTGCATGGATAACATTTCATACACTCAAAATGCATGGAATCCACTGCATTCTATAGGGATGCTTTGGGCCATACTGCATAAAATACACTGCATTCAATCTTGCTGCATGGAATCCACTGCATTCAATCATGCTGCATAAATCCACTGCATTCAATAGGGTTCCATTTCTTCACGCTGCATGGAATCCACTGCATTCAATCACGCTGCATAAAATCCACTGCATTCAATAGGGTTCCATTTCTTCACGCTGCATGGAATCCACTACATTCAATCACGCTGCATGGAATCCACTGCATTCAATCAGGATGTTTTGGGCCATGCTGCATAAAATCCACTGCATTCAATCATGCTGCCTAGAATCCACTGCATTCAATCATACTGCATAAAATCCACTGCATTCAATAGGGTTCCATTTCTTCACGCTTCATGGAATCCACTGCATTCAATAGGGTTCCATTCCTTCACGCTGCCTGGAATCCACTGCCTTCAATCACACTGCATGGAATCCACTGCATTCAATCGGGATGCATTTTTCTCGTTGCATGGATTACACTGCATTCAATCCCAATGCATGGAATCCACTGCATTCAATCGGGAAGCTTTGGGCCATGCTGCATACAATTCACTGCATTCAATCGGGATGCACTGGGCCTCGCTGCATGGACTCCACTGCATATAATCGGGATCCATTGCGCCACAATGCATGGAATACTCTGCATTCAATGACGCTGAATGGAATCCACTGCATTGAATCGGGAAACTTTGGGCCATGCTGCATAAATCCACTGCATGCAGTCATGCTGTGTGGACTCCACTGCATTGAATCATGCTGCAAAAAAAACCACTGCATTCAATAGGGTTCCATTAACGCACCCTGCATGGAATCCACTGCATTCAACCACGCTGCATGGAATCCACTGCATTCAATCGGGATGCATTTTACCACTCTGCATGGATTACACTGCATTTAATCACGCTGCATGTAATCCATGGAATTTAATCGGGATTCATTTTACTAAGCTGTATGGAATGGACTGCACTTAATCACGCTGCATGGAATCCACTGCATTCAATCGGGATGCTTTGGGCCATGCTGCATAAAATCCACTGCATGCAATCATGCTGCATGGAATCCACTGCATTCAATCGGGATGCATTTTACCACGTTGCATGCAGTTCACTGCATTCAATCACAATGCATGGAATCCACTGCATTCAATCGGGATGCTTTGGGCCATGCTGCATAAAATCCACTGCATTCAATCTTGCTTTTAGAATCCACTGCATTCAGTAATGCTGCATAAAATCCTTGCATTCAATTGGGTTCCATTTCTTCACGCTGCATGGAATACACTGCATTCAATCACGCTGCATGGAATCCACTGCATTCAATCGGGATGCATTTTACCATGCTGCGTGGTTTTCACTGCATTCAACCACGCTGCATGGAATCCACTGCATTCAATCGGGATGCATTTTTCCATGCTGCGTGGTTTTCACTGCATTCAATCACAATGCATGGAATCCACTGCATTCCATCGGGATGCTTTGGGCCATGCTGCATAAAATCCACTGCATTCAATCGGGATGCATTGGGCCACGCTGCATCGACTCCACTGCATTCAATTGGCATTCATTGCGCCACAATGCAAGGAATCCTCTGCATTCATTGACGCTGCATGGACTCCACTGCATTCAATCGGGATGCTTTGGGCCATGCTGCATAAAATCCACTGCATTCAACCATGCTGCATGGAATCCATTTCATTCAATCATGCTCTATAAAATCCAATGCATTCAATACGGTTCCATTACTTCACGCTGCATGGAATACACTGCATTAAATCAGGATGCATGGAATCGACTGCATTCAATCAGGATGCATTATACCACGTTGCATGGATTACCCTACATTCAATCACAATGCATGGAATCCACTGCATTCAATCGGGATGCTTTGGGCCATGCTGCATAAAATCCACTGCATTCAATCGGGATGCATTGGGCCTCGCTGCATAGACTCCACTGCA
This sequence comes from Sus scrofa, assembly GCF_054392235.1. Classification (NCBI taxonomy): domain Eukaryota; kingdom Metazoa; phylum Chordata; class Mammalia; order Artiodactyla; family Suidae; genus Sus; species Sus scrofa. The sequence goes on from NC_139397.1 coordinate 5,673,220, forward strand.
TATAATCGGGATCCATTGCGCCACAATGCATGGAATACTCTGCATTCAATGACGCTGCATGGAATCCACTGCATTCCATCGGGAAGCTTTGGGCCATGCTGCATAAAATCCACTGCATTCAATCATGCTGCATGGAATCCACTGCATTCAATCGGGATGCATTTTACAAGGCTGCATGGATTACATTTCATACACTCAAAATGCATGGAATCCACTGCGTTCTATAGGGATGCTTTGGGCCATACTGCATAAAATACACTGCATTCAATTTGCTGCATGGAATCCACTGCATTCAATCATGCTGAATAAAATCCACTGCATTCAATAGGGTTCCATTTCTTCACGCTGCATGGAATACACTGCATTCAATCAGGCTCCATGAAATCCACTGCATTCAATGGGGATGCATTCTACAATGCTGCATGGAGTTCACTGCATGCAATCACAATGCATGTAATCCACTGCATTCCATCGGGATGCTTTGGGCCATGCTGCATAAAATCCACTGCATTCACCCATGCTGCATGGAATCCACTGCATTCAATCATGCTGCATAAAATCCACTGCATTCAATCGGGATGCATTGGGCCTCGCTGCATGGAATACACTGCATTCAATCAGGCTGCATGGAATCCACTGCATTCAATGGGGATGCATTCTACAATGCTGCATGGAGTTCACTGCATTCAATCACAATGCATGGAATCCACTGCATTCCATCGGGATGCTTTGGGCCATGCTGCATAAAATCCACTGCATTCAATCGGGATGCATTGGGCCTCGCTGCATGGACTCCACTGCATACAATCGGGATCCATTGCGCCAAAATGCATGGAATACTCTGCATTCATTGACGCTGCATGGACTCCACTGCATTCAATCGGGATGCTTTGGGCCATGCTGCATAAAATCCACTGCATTCAATCATGCTGCCTGGAATCCACTGCATTCAATCATACTGCATAAAATCCACTGCATTCAATAGGGTTCCATTTCTTCACGCTTCATGGAATCCACTGCATTCAATAGGGTTCCATTCCTGCACGCTGCCTGGAATCCACTGCCTTCAATCACGCTGCATGGAATCCACTGCATTCAATCGGGATGCATTTTACCACGTTGCATGCAGTTCACTGCATTCAATCCCAATGCATGGAATCCACTGCATTCAATCGGGAAGCTTTGGGCCATGCTGTATACAATCCACTGCATTCAATCGGGATGCACTGGGCCTCGCTGCATGGACTCCACTGCATATAATCGGGATCCATTGCGCCACAATGAATGGAATCCTCTGCATTCAATGACGCTGAATGGAATCCACTGCATTGAATCGGGAAGCTTTGGGCCATGCTGCATAAATCCACTGCATGCAGTCATGCTGTGTGGACTCCACTGCATTGAATCATGCTGCAAAAAAAACCACTGCATTCAATAGGGTTCCATTTCTTCACCCTGCATGGAATCCACTGCATTCAACCACGCTGCATGGAATCCACTGCATTCAATCGGGATGCATTTTACCACTCTGCATGGATTACACTGCATTTAATCACGCTGCATGTAATCCATGGAATTTAATCGGGATTCATTTTACTAAGCTGTATGGAATGGACTGCACTTAATCACGCTGCATGGAATCCACTGCATTCAATCGGGATGCATTTTACCACGTTGCATGCAGTTCACTGCATTCAATCACAATGCATGGAATCCACTGCATTCAATCGGGATGCTTTGGGCCATGCTGCATAAAATCCACTGCATTCAATCTTGCTTTTTGAATCCACTGCATTCAGTAATGATGCATAAAATCCTTGCATTCAATTGGGTTCCATTTCTTCACGCTGCATGGAATACACTGCATTCAATCACGCTGCATGGAATCCACTGCATTCAATCGGGATGCATTTTACCATGCTGCGTGGTTTTCACTGCATTCAATCACAATGCATGGAATCCACTGCATTCCATCGGGATGCTTTGGGCCATGCTGCATAAAATCCACTGCATTCAATCATGCTGCATGGAATCCACTGCATTCAATCATGCTGCATAAAATCCACTGCATTCAATAGGGTTCCATTTCTTCACACTGCATGTAATACACTGCATTCAATCACACTGAATGGAATCCACTGCATTCAATCGGGATGCATTTTACCATGCTGCGTGGTTTTCACTGCATTCAATCACAATGCATGGAATCCACTGCATTCAATCGGGATGCATTTTACAAGGCTGCATGGATTACATTTCATACACTCAAAATGCATGGAATCCACTGCGTTCTATAGGGATGCTTTGGGCCATACTGCATAAAATACACTGCATTCAATTTGCTGCATGGAATCCACTGCATTCCATCGGGATGCTTTGGGCCATGCTGCATAAAATCCACTGCATTCAATCGGGATACATTGGGCCTCGCTGCATGGACTCCACTGCATAAAATCTGGATCCATTGCGCCACAATGCATGGAATCCTCTGCATTCAACAACGCTGCATGGAATCCACTGCATTCCATCGGGATGTTTTGGTCCATGCTGCATAAAATCCACTGCATTCAATCGGGATGCATTGGGCCTCGCTGCATGAACTCCACTGCATACAATCTGGATCCATTGTGCCAAAATGCATGGAATCCTCTGCATTCAATGACGCTGCATGGAATCCACTGCATTCCATCGGGATGCTTTGGGCCATGCTGCATAAACTCCACTGCATTCAATCATGCTTCATGGAATCCACTGCATTCAATCATACTGCATAAAATCCACTGCATTCAATAGGGTTCCATTTCTTCATGCTGCATGGAATCCACTGCATTCTATCGGGATGCATTTTACCACGCTGCATAGATTACACCGCATTCAATCACAATGCATGGAATCCACTGCATTCAATCGGGATGCTTTGGGCCATGCTGCATAAAATCCACTGCATTCAATCGGGATGCATTGGGCCTCGCTGCATGGACTCCACTGCATACAATCGGGATCCATTGCGCCACAATGCATGGAATCCTCTGCATTCAATGACGCTGCATGGAATCCACTGCATTCCATCAGGATGCTTTGGGCCATGCTGCATAAAAACAACTGCATGCAATCATGCTGCATGGAATCCACTGCATTCAATCATGCTGCATAAAATCCACTGCATTCAATAGGGTTCCATTTCTTCACACTGCATGGAATCCACTGCATTCAATCACGCTGCATGGAATCCACTGCATTCAACATGGAGGAATTTTACCACGCTGCATTTAGTACACTGTATTCAATCACAATTCATGGAATCCATTGCATTCAATCGGGATGTTTTGGGCCATGCTGCATAAAATCCACTGCATTCAATCGGGATGCACTGGGCATCGCTGCATGGACTCCACTGCATACAATCGGGATCCATTGCGCCACAATGCATGGAATCCTCTGCATTCAATGACGCTGCATGGAATCCACTGCATTCCATCGGGAAGCTTTGGGCCATGCTGCATTAAATCCATTGCATTCAATCATGCTGCATGGAATCCACTGCATTCAATCGGGATGCATTTTACCATGCTGCATGGATTACCCTTCATTCAATCAGGCTGCATGGAATCCACTGCATTCTATCGGGATGCTTTGGGCCATGCTGCATAAAATCCACTGCATTTAATCGGGATGCATTTGGCCACGCTGCATGGACTCCACTGCATAAAATCGGGATCCATTGCCCCAAAATGCAAGGAATCATCTGCATTCAATGACGCTGCATGGAATCCACTGCATTCCATCGGGATCCATTTTACCACGCAGCATGGATTACACTGCTTTCAATCACAATGCATGGAATCTACTCTATTCAATCGGGATGCTTTGGGCCATACTGCATAAAATCCACTGCATTCAATCTTGCTGCATGGAATCCACTGCATTCAATCGGAGTGCATTTTACCACGCTGCATGGATAACATTTCATACACTCAAAATGCATGGAATCCACTGCATTCTATAGGGATGCTTTGGGCCATACTGCATAAAATCCACTGCATTCAATCTTGCTGCATGGAATCCACTGCATTCAATCATGCTGCATAAATCCACTGCATTCAATAGGGTTCCACTTCTTCACGCTGCATGGAATCCACTGCATTCAATCACGCTGCATAAAATCCACTGCATTCAATAGGGTTCCATTTCTTCACGCTGCATGGAATCCACTACATTCAATCACGCTGCATGGAATCCACTGCATTCAATCAGGATGCTTTGGGCCATGCTGCATAAAATCCACTGCATTCAATCATGCTGCCTGGAATCCACTGCATTCTATCATACTGCATAAAATCCACTGCATTCAATAGGGTTCCATTTCTTCACGCTTCATGGAATCCACTGCATTCAATAGGGTTCCATTCCTTCACGCTGCCTGGAATCCACTGCCTTCAATCACGCTGCATGGAATCCACTGCATTCAATCGGGATGCATTTTTCCTCGTTGCATGGATTACACTGCATTCTATCCCAATGCATGGAATCCACTGCATTCAATCGGGATGCTTTGGGCCATGCTGCATAAAATCCACTGCATTCAACCATGCTGCATGGAATCCACTGCATTCAATCATGCTGCATAAAATCCACTGCATTCCATCGGGATGCATTGGGCCTCGCTGCATGGAATACACTGCATTCAATCACGCTGCATGGAATCCACTGCATTCAATGGGGATGCATTCTACCATGCTGCATGGAGTTCACTGCATTCAATCAAAATGCATGGACTCCACTGCATTCCATCGGGATGCTTTGGGCCATACTGCATAAAATCCACTGCATTCAATCTTGCTGCATGGAATCCACTGCATTCAATCGGAGTGCATTTTACCACGCTGCATGGATAACATTTCATACACTCAAAATGCATGGAATCCACTGCATTCTATAGGGATGCTTTGGGCCATACTGCATAAAATCCACTGCATTCAATCTTGCTGCATGGAATCCACTGCATTCAATCATGCTGCATAAATCCACTGCATTCAATAGGGTTCCACTTCTTCACGCTGCATGGAATCCACTGCATTCAATCACGCTGCATAAAATCCACTGCATTCAATAGGGTTCCATTTCTTCACGCTGCATAGAATCCACTACATTCAATCACGCTGCATGGAATCCACTGCATTCAATCAGGATGCTTTGGGCCATGCTGCATAAAATCCACTGCATTCAATCATGCTGCCTGGAATCCACTGCATTCAATCATACTGCATAAAATCCACTGCATTCAATAGGGTTCCATTTCTTCACGCTTCATGGAATCCACTGCATTCAATAGGGTTCCATTCCTTCACGCTGCCTGGAATCCACTGCATTCAATCACGCTGCATGGAATCCACTGCATTCAATCGGGATGCATTTTTCCTCGTTGCATGGATTACACTGCATTCAATCCCAATGCATGGAATCCACTGCATTCCATCGGGATGCTTTGGGCCATGCTGCATAAAATCCACTGCATTCAATCGGGATACATTGGGCCTCGCTGCATGAACTCCACTGCATACAATCTGGATCCATTGTGCCAAAATGCATGGAATCCTCTGCATTCAATGACGCTGCATGGAATCCACTGCATTCCATCGGGATGCTTTGGGCCATGCTGCATAAACTCCACTGCATTCAATCATGCTTCATGGAATCCACTGCATTCAATCATGCTGCATAAAATCCACTGCATTCAATAGGGTTCCATTTCTTCACGCTGCATGGAATCCACTACATTCAATCACGCTGCATGGAATCCACTGCATTCTATCGGGATGCATTTTACCACGCTGCATAGATTACACCGCATTCAATCACAATGCATGGAATCCACTGCATTCAATCGGGATGCTTTGGGCCATGCTGCATAAAATCCACTGCATTCAATCGGGATGCATTGGGCCTCGCTGCATGGACTCCACTGCATACAATCGGGATCCATTGCGCCACAATGCATGGAATCCTCTGCATTCAATGACGCTGCATGGAATCCACTGCATTCCATCAGGATGCTTTGGGCCATGCTGCATAAAATCCACTGCATGCAATCCTGCTGCATGGAATCCACTGCATTCAATCATGCTGCATAAAATCCACTGCATTCAATAGGGTTCCATTTCTTCACACTGCATGGAATCCACTGCATTCAATCACGCTGCATGGAATCCACTGCATTCAACATGGAGGAATTTTACCACGCTGCATTTAGTACACTGTATTCAATCACAATTCATGGAATCCATTGCATTCAATCGAGATGATTTGGGCCATGCTGCATAAAATCCACTGCATTCAATCGGGATGCACTGGGCATCGCTGCATGGACTCCACTGCATACAATCGGGATCCATTGCGCCACAATGCATGGAATCCTCTGCATTCAATGACGCTGCATGGAATCCACTGCATTCCATCGGGAAGCTTTGGGCCATGCTGCATAAAATCCATTGCATTCAATCATGCTGCATGGAATCCACTGCATTCAATCGGGATGCATTTTACCATGCTGCATGGATTACCCTTCATTCAATCAGGCTGCATGGAATCCACTGCATTCCATCGGGATCCATTTTACCACGCAGCATGGATTACACTGCTTTCAATCACAATGCATGGAATCTACTCTATTCAATCGGGATGCTTTGGGCCATACTGCATAAAATCCACTGCATTCAATCATGCTGCATGGAATCCACTGCATTCAATCGGAGTGCATTTTACCACGCTGCATGGATAACATTTCATACACTCAAAATGCATTGAATCCACTGCATTCTATAGGGATGCTTTGGGCCATACTGCATAAAATCCACTGCATTCAATCTTGCTGCATGGAATCCACTGCATTCAATCATGCTGCATAAATCCACTGCATTCAATAGGGTTCCACTTCTTCACGCTGCATGGAATCCACTGCATTCAATCACGCTGCATAAAATCCACTGCATTCAATAGGGTTCCATTTCTTCACGCTGTATGGAATCCACTACATTCAATCACGCTGCATGGAATCCACTGCATTCAATCAGGATGCTTTGGGCCATGCTGCATAAAATCCACTGCATTCAATCATGCTGCCTGGAATCCACTGCATTCAATCATACTGCATAAAATCCACTGCATTCAATAGGGTTCCATTTCTTCACGCTTCATGGAATCCACTGCATTCAATAGGGTTCCATTCCTTCACGCTGCCTGGAATCCACTGCCTTCAATCACGCTGCATGGAATCCACTGCATTCAATCGGGATGCATTTTTCCTCGTTGCATGGATTACACTGCATTCAATCCCAATGCATGGAATCCACTGCATTCAATCGGGAAGCTTTGGGCCATGCTGCATAAAATCCACTGCATTCAACCATGCTGCATGGAATCCACTGCATTCAATCATGCTGCATAAAATCCACTGCATTCCATCGGGATGCATTGGGCCTCGCTGCATGGAATACACTGCATTCAATCACGCTGCATGGAATCCACTGCATTCAATGGGGATGCATTCTACAATGCTGCATGGAGTTCACTGCATTCAATCACAATGCATGGAATCCACTGCATTCCATCGGGATGCTTTGGGCCATGCTGCATAAAATCCACTGCATTCAATCGGGATGCATTGGGCCTCGCTGCATGGACTCCACTGCATACAATCGGGATGCTTTGGGCCATGCTGCATAAAATCCATTGAATTCAATCATGCTGCATGGAATCCACTGCATTCAATCATGCTGCATAAAATCCACTGCATTCAATAGGGTTCCATTTCTTCACGTGGCATCGAATCCACTGCATTCAATCACGCTGCATGGAATCCACTGCATTCAATCGGGATGCATTTTTCCTCGCTGCATGGAGCACACTGCATTCAATCATGCTGCATAAAATCCACTGCAATCCATCGGGATGCTTTGGGCCATGCTGCATAAAATCCACTGCATTCAACCATGCTGCATGGAATCCACTGCATTCAATCATGCTGCATAAAATCCACTGCATTCAATCGGGATGCATTGGGCCTCGCTGCATGGAATAAACTGCATTCAATCAGGCTCCATGGAATCCACTGCATTCAATGGGGATGCATTCTACCATGCTGCATGGAGTTCACTGCATTCAATCACAATGCATGGAATCCACTGCATTCCATCGGGATGCTTTGGGCCATGCTGCATAAAATCCACTGCATTCAATCGGGATGCATTGGGCCTCGCTGCATGGACTCCACTGCATACAATCGGGATCCATTGCGCCACAATGCATGGAATACTCTGCATTCAATCACGCTGCATGGAATCCACTGCATTCAATCGGGATGCTTTGGGCCATGCTGCATAAAATCCACTGCATGCAATCATGCTGCATGGAATCCACTGCATTCAATCGGGATGCATTTTACCACGTTGCATGCAGTTCACTGCATTCAATCACAATGCATGGAATCCACTGCATTCAATCGGGATGCTTTGGGCCATGCTGCATAAAATCCACTGCATTCAATCGGGATGCATTGGGCCTCGCTGCATAGACTCCACTGCATATAATCGGGATCCATTGCGCCACAATGCATGGAATACTCTGCATTCAATGACGCTGCATGGAATCCACTGCATTCCATCGGGAAGCTTTGGGCCATGCTGCATAAAATCCACTGCATTCAATCATGCTGCATGGAATCCACTGCATTCAATCGGGATGCATTTTACAAGGCTGCATGGATTACATTTCATACACTCAAAATGCATGGAATCCACTGCGTTCTATAGGTATGCTTTGGGCCATACTGCATAAAATACACTGCATTCAATTTGCTGCATGGAATCCACTGCATTCAATCATGCTGCATAAAATCCACTGCATTCAATAGGGTTCCATTTCTTCACGCTGCATGGAATCCACTGCATTCAATCATGCTGCATGAAATCCACTGCATTCAATGGGGATGCATTCTACAATGCTGCATGGAGTTCACTGCATGCAATCACAATGCATGTAATCCACTGCATTCCATCGGGATGCTTTGGGCCATGCTGCATAAAATCCACTGCATTCAACCATGCTGCATGGAATCCACTGCATTCAATCATGCTGCATAAAATCCACTGCATTCAATCGGGATGCATTGGGCCTCGCTGCATGGAATACACTGCATTCAATCAGGCTGCATGGAATCCACTGCATTCAATGGGGATGCATTCTACAATGCTGCATGGAGTTCACTGCATTCAATCACAATGCATGGAATCCACTGCATTCCATCGGGATGCTTTGGGCCATGCTGCATAAAATCCACTGCATTCAATCGGGATGCATTGGGCCTCGCTGCATGGACTCCACTGCATACAATCGGGATCCATTGCGCCAAAATGCATGGAATACTCTGCATTCATTGACGCTGCATGGACTCCACTGCATTCAATCGGGATGCTTTGGGCCATGCTGCATAAAATCCACTGCATTCAACCATGCTGCATGGAATCCACTGCATTCAATCATGCTGCATAAAATCCACTGCATTCCATCGGGATGCATTGGGCCTCGCTGCATGGAATACACTGCATTCAATCACGCTGCATGGAATCCACTGCATTCAATGGGGATGTATTCTACAATGCTGCATGGAGTTCACTGCATTCAATCACAATGCATGCAATCCACTGCATTCCATCGGGATGCTTTGGGCCATGCTGCATAAAATCCACTGCATTCAATCGGGATGCATTGGGCCTCGCTGCATGGACTCCACTGCATACAATCGGGATCCATTGCACCAAAATGCATGGAATCCTCCGCATGCAACGACGCTGCATGGACTCCACTGCATTCAATCGGGATGCTTTGGGCCATGCTGCATAAAATCCATTGAATTCAATCATGCTGCATGGAATCCACTGCATTCAATCATGCTGTATAAAATCCACTGCATTCAATAGGGTTCCATTTCTTCACGTGGCATCGAATCCACTGCATTCAATCACGCTGCATGGAATCCACTGCATTCAATCGGGATGCATTTTTCCTCGCTGCATGGAGTACACTGCATTCAATCATGCTGCATAAAATCCACTGCATTCCATCGGGATGCTTTGCGCCTCGCTGCATGAACTCCACTGCATTCAACCACGCTGCATGGAATCCACTGCATTCAATCGGGATGCATTTTACCACTCTGCATGGATTACACTGCATTTAATCACGCTGCATGTAATCCATGGAATTTAATCGGGATTCATTTTACTAAGCTGTATGGAATGGACTGCACTTAATCACGCTGCTTGGAATCCACTGCATTCAATCGGGATGCATTTTACCATGCTGCGTGGTTTTCACTGCATTCAATCACAATGCATGGAATCCACTGCATTCAATCGGGATGCTTTGGGCCATGCTGCATAAAATCCACTGCATTCAACCATGCTGCATGGAATCCACTGCATTCAATCATGCTGCATAAAATCCACTGCATTCCATCGGGATGCATTGGGCCTCGCTGCATGGAATACACTGCATTCAATCAGGCTGCATGGAATCCACTTCATTCAATGGGGATGTATTCTACAATGCTGCATGGAGTTCACTGCATTCAATCACAATGCATGGAATCCACTGCATTCCATCGGGATGCTTTGGGCCATGCTGCATAAAATCCACTGCATTCAATCGGGATGCATTGGGCCTCGCTGCATGGACTCCACTGCATACAATCGGGATCCATTGCGCCAAAATGCATGGAATACTCTGCATTCATTGACGCTGCATGGACTCCACTGCATTCAATCGGGATGCTTTGGGCCATGCTGCATAAAATCCACTGCATTCAACCATGCTGCATGGAATCCACTGCATTCAATCATGCTGCATAAAATCCACTGCATTCCATCGGGATGCATTGGGCCTCGCTGCATGGAATACACTGCATTCAATCACGCTGCATGGAATCCACTGCATTCAATGGGGATGCATTCTACAATGCTGCATGGAGTTCACTGCATTCAATCACAATGCATGGAATCCACTGCATTCCATCGGGATGCTTTGGGCCATGCTGCATAAAATCCACTGCATTCAATCGGGATGCATTGGGCCTCGCTGCATGGACTCCACTGCATACAATCGGGATCCATTGCAGCAAAATGCATGGAATCCTCCGCATGCAACGACGCTGCATGGACTCCACTGCATTCAATCGGGATGCTTTGGGCCATGCTGCATAAAATCCATTGAATTCAATCATGCTGCATGGAATCCACTGCATTCAATCATGCTGTATAAAATCCACTGCATTCAATAGGGTTCCATTTCTTCACGTGGCATCGAATCCACTGCATTCAATCACGCTGCATGGAATCCACTGCATTCAATCGGGATGCATTTTTCCTCGCTGCATGGAGTACACTGCATTCAATCATGCTGCATAAAATCCACTGCATTCCATCGGGATGCTTTGCGCCTCGCTGCATGAACTCCACTGCATTCAACCACGCTGCATGGAATCCACTGCATTCAATCGGGATGCATTTTACCACTCTGCATGGATTACACTGCATTTAATCACGCTGCATGTAATCCATGGAATTTAATCGGGATTCATTTTACTAAGCTGTATGGAATGGACTGCACTTAATCACGCTGCATGGAATCCACTGCATTCAATCGGGATGCATTTTACCATGCTGCGTGGTTTTCACTGCATTCAATCACAATGCATGGAATCCACTTCATTCAATCGGGATGCTTTGGGCCATGCTGCATAAAATCCACTGCATTCAATCGGGATGCATTGGGCCACGCTGCATCAACTCCACTGCATTCAATTGGCATCCATTGCGCCACAATGCAAGGAATCCTCTGCATTCATTGACGCTGCATGGACTCCACTGCATTCAATCGGGATGCTTTGGGCCATGCTGCATAAAATCCACTGCATTCAACCATGCTGTATGGAATCCATTTCATTCAATCATGCTCTATAAAATCCAATGCATTCAATACGGTTCCATTACTTCACGCTGCATGGAATACACTGCATTAAATCAGGATGCATGGAATCGACTGCATTCAATCAGGATGCATTATACCACGTTGCATGGATTACCCTACATTCAATCACAATGCATGGAATCCACTGCATTCAATCGGGATGCTTTGGGCCATGCTGCATAAAATCCACTGCATTCAATCGGGATGCATTGGGCCTCGCTGCATAGACTCCACTGCATATAATCGGGATCCATTGCGCCACAATGCATGGAATACTCTGCATTCAATGACGCTGCATGGAATCCACTGCATTCCATCGGGAAGCTTTGGGCCATGCTGCATAAAATCCACTGCATTCAATCATGCTGCATGGAATCCACTGCATTCAATCGGGATGCATTTTACAAGGCTGCATGGATTACATTTCATACACTCAAAATGCATGGAATCCACTGCGTTCTATAGGGATGCTTTGGGCCATACTGCATAAAATACACTGCATTCAATTTGCTGCATGGAATCCACTGCATTCAATCATGCTGAATAAAATCCACTGCATTCAATAGGGTTCCATTTCTTCACGCTGCATGGAATACACTGCATTCAATCAGGCTGCATGAAATCCACTGCATTCAATGGGGATGCATTCTACAATGCTGCATGGAGTTCACTGCATGCAATCACAATGCATGTAATCCACTGCATTCCATCGGGATGCTTTGGGCCATGCTGCATAAAATCCACTGCATTCAACCATGCTGCATGGAATCCACTGCATTCAATCATGCTGCATAAAATCCACTGCATTCAATCGGGATGCATTGGGCCTCGCTGCATGGAATACACTGCATTCAATCAGGCTGCATTGAATCCACTGCATTCAATGGGGATGCATTCTACAATGCTGCATGGAGTTCACTGCATTCAATCACAACGCATGTAATCCACTGCATTCCATCGGGATGCTTTGGGCCATGCTGCATAAAATCCACTGCATTCAATCGGGATGCATTGGGCCTCGCTGCATGGACTCCACTGCATACAATCGGGATCCATTGCGCCAAAATGCATGGAATACTCTGCATTCATTGACGCTGCATGGACTCCACTGCATTCAATCGGGATGCTTTGGGCCATGCTGCATAAAATCCACTTCATTCAACCATGCTGCATGGAATCCACTGCATTCAATCATGCTGCATAAAATCCACTGCATTCCATCGGGATGCATTGGGCCTCGCTGCATGGAATACACTGCATTCAATCACGCTGCATGGAATCCACTGCATTCAATGGGGATGCATTCTACAATGCTGCATGGAGTTCACTGCATTCAATCTCAATGCATGGAATCCACTGCATTCCATCGGGATGCTTTGGGCCACGCTGCATAAAATCCACTGCATTCAATCGGGATGCATTGGGCCTCGCTGCATGGACTCCACTGCATACAATCGGAATCCATTGCACCAAAATGCATGGAATCCTCCGCATGCAACGACGCTGCATGGACTCCACTGCATTCAATCGGGATGCATTGGGCCACGCTGCATCGACTCCACTGCATTCAATCGGGATCCATTGCGCCACAATGCAAGGAATCCTCTGCATTCATTGACGCTTCATGGACTACACTACATTCAATCGGGATGCTTTGGGCCATGCTGCATAAAATCCACTGCATTCAACCATGCTGCATGGAATCCATTTCATTCAATCATGCTCTATAAAATCCAATGCATTCAATACGGTTCCATTACTTCACGCTGCATGGAATACACTGCATTAAATCAGGATGCATGGAATCGACTGCATTCAATCAGGATGCATTATACCACGTTGCATGGATTACCCTACATTCAATCACAATGCATGGAATCCACTGCATTCAATCGGGATGCTTTGGGCCATGCTGCATAAAATCCACTGCATTCAATCGGGATGCATTGGGCCTCGCTGCATAGACTCCACTGCATATAATCGGGATCCATTGTGCCACAATGCATGGAATACTCTGCATTCAATGACGCTGCATGGAATCCACTGCATTCCATCGGGAAGCTTTGGGCCATGCTGCATAAAATCCACTGCATTCAATCATGCTGCATGGAATCCACTGCATTCAATCGGGATGCATTTTACAAGGCTGCATGGATTACATTTCATACACTCAAAATGCATGGAATCCACTGCGTTCTATAGGGATGCTTTGGGCCATACTGCATAAAATACACTGCATTCAATTTGCTGCATGGAATCCACTGCATTCCATCGGGATGCTTTGGGCCATGCTGCATAAAATCCACTGCATTCAATCGGGATACATTGGGCCTCGCTGCATGGACTCCACTGCATAAAATCTGGATCCATTGCGCCACAATGCATGGAATCCTCTGCATTCAACAACGCTGCATGGAATCCACTGCATTCCATCGGGATGCTTTGGGCCATGCTGCATAAAATCCACTGCATTCAATCGGGATGCATTGGGCCTCGCTGCCTGAACTCCACTGCATACAATCTGGATCCATTGTGCCAAAATGCATGGAATCCTCTGCATTCAATGACGCTGCATGGAATCCACTGCATTCCATCGGGATGCTTTGGGCCATGCTGCATAAACTCCACTGCATTCAATCATGCTTCATGGAATCCACTGCATTCAATCATGCTGCATAAAATCCACTGCATTCAATAGGGTTCCATTTCTTCACGCTGCATGGAATCCACTACATTCAATCACGCTGCATGGAATCCACTGCATTCTATCGGGATGCATTTTACCTCGCTGCATAGATTACACCGCATTCAATCACAATGCATGGAATCCACTGCATTCAATCGGGATGCTTTGGGCCATGCTGCATAAAATCCACTGCATTCAATCGGGATGCATTGGGCCTCGCTGCATGGACTCCACTGCATACAATCGGGATCCATTGCGCCACAATGCATGGAATCCTCTGCATTCAATGACGCTGCATGGAATCCACTGCATTCCATCAGGATGCTTTGGGCCATGCTGAATAAAATCCACTGCATGCAATCATGCTGCATGGAATCCACTGCATTCAATCATGCTGCATAAAATCCACTGCATTCAATAGGGTTCCATTTCTTCACACTGCATGGAATCCACTGCATTCAATCACGCTGCATGGAATCCACTGCATTCAACATGGAGGAATTTTACCACGCTGCATTTAGTACACTGTATTCAATCACAATTCATGGAATCCATTGCATTCAATCGGGATGATTTGGGCCATGCTGCATAAAATCCACTGCATTCAATCGGGATGCACTGGGCATCGCTGCATGGACTCCACTGCATACAATCGGGATCCATTGCGCCACAATGCATGGAATCCTCTGCATTCAATGACGCTGCATGGAATCCACTGCATTCCATCGGGAAGCTTTGGGCCATGCTGCATAAAATCCATTGCATTCAATCATGCTGCATGGAATCCACTGCATTCAATCGGGATGCATTTTACCATGCTGCATGGATTACCCTTCATTCAATCAGGCTGCATGGAATCCACTGCATTCTATCGGGATGCTTTGGGCCATGCTGCATAAAATCCACTGCATTTAATCGGGATGCATTTGGCCACGCTGCATGGACTCCACTGCATAAAATCGGGATCCATTGCCCCAAAATGCAAGGAATCATCTGCATTCAATGACGCTGCATGGAATCCACTGCATTCCATCGGGATCCATTTTACCACGCAGCATGGATTACACTGCTTTCAATCACAATGCATGGAATCTACTCTATTCAATCGGGATGCTTTGGGCCATACTGCATAAAATCCACTGCATTCAATCTTGCTGCATGGAATCCACTGCATTCAATCGGAGTGCATTTTACCACGCTGCATGGATAACATTTCATACACTCAAAATGCATGGAATCCACTGCATTCTATAGGGATGCTTTGGGCCATACTGCATAAAATACACTGCATTCAATCTTGCTGCATGGAATCCACTGCATTCAATCATGCTGCATAAATCCACTGCATTCAATAGGGTTCCACTTCTTCACGCTGCATGGAATCCACTGCATTCAATCACGCTGCATAAAATCCACTGCATTCAATAGGGTTCCATTTCTTCACGCTGCATGGAATCCACTACATTCAATCACGCTGCATGGAATCCACTGCATTCAATCAGGATGCTTTGGGCCATGCTGCATAAAATCCACTGCATTCAATCATGCTGCCTGGAATCCACTGCATTCAATCATACTGCATAAGATCCACTGCATTCAATAGGGTTCCATTTCTTCAAGCTTCATGGAATCCACTGCATTCAATAGGGTTCCATTCCTTCACGCTGCCTGGAATCCACTGCCTTCAATCACGCTGCATGGAATCCACTGCATTCAATCGGGATGCATTTTTCCTCGTTGCATGGATTACACTGCATTCTATCCCAATGCATGGAATCCACTGCATTCCATCGGGATGCTTTGGGCCATGCTGCATAAAATCCACTGCATTCAATTGGGATACATTGGGCCTCGCTGCATGGACTCCACTGCATAAAATCGGGATCCATTGCGCCACAATGCATGGAATCCTCTGCATTCAACAACGGTGCATGGACTCCACTGCATTCCATCGGGATGTTTTGGGCCATGCTGCATAAAATCCACTGCATTCAATCGGGATGCATTGGGCCTCGCTGCATGAACTCCACTGCATACAATCTGGATCCATTGTGCCAAAATGCATGGAATCCTCTGCATTCAATGACGCTGCATGGAATCCACTGCATTCCATCGGGATGCTTTGGGCCATGCTGCATAAACTCCACTGCATTCAATCATGCTTCATGGAATCCACTGCATTCAATCATGCTGCATAAAATCCACTGCATTCAATAGGGTTCCATTTCTTCACGCTGCATGGAATCCACTACATTCAATCACGCTGCATGGAATCCACTGCATTCTATCGGGATGCATTTTACCACGCTGCATAGATTACACCGCATTCAATCACAATGCATGGAATCCACTGCATTCAATAGGGATGCTTTGGGCCATGCTGCATAAAATCCACTGCATTCAATCGGGATGCATTGGGCCTCGCTGCATGGACTCCACTGCATACAATCGGGATCCATTGCGCCACAATGCATGGAATCCTCTGCATTCAATGACGCTGCATGGAATCCACTGCATTCCATCAGGATGCTTTGGGCCATGCTGCATAAAATCCACTGCATGCAATCCTGCTGCATGGAATCCACTGCATTCAATCATGCTGCATAAAATCCACTGCATTCAATAGGGTTCCATTTCTTCACACTGCATGGAATCCACTGCATTCAATCACGCAGCATGGAATCCACTGCATTCAACATGGAGGAATTTTACCACGCTGCATTTAGTACACTGTATTCCATCAAAATTCATGGAATCCATTGCATTCCATAGGGAAGCTTTGGGCCATGCTGCATAAAATCCATTGCATTCAATCATGCTGCATGGAATCCACTGCATTCAATCGGGATGCATTTTACCATGCTGCATGGATTACCCTTCATTCAATCAGGCTGCATGGAATCCACTGCATTCTATCGGGATGCTTTGGGCCATGCTGCATAAAATCCACTGCATTTAATCGGGATGCATTTGGCCACGCTGCATGGACTCCACTGCATAAAATCGGGATCCATTGCCCCAAAATGCAAGGAATCATCTGCATTCAATGACGCTGCATGGAATCCACTGCATTCCATCGGGATCCATTTTACCATGCTGCATGGAGTTCACTGCATTCAATCACAATGCATGGACTCCACTGCATTCCATCGGGATGCTTTGGGCCATACTGCATAAAATCCACTGCATTCAATCTTGCTGCATGGAATCCACTGCATTCAATCGGAGTGCATTTTACCACGCTGCATGGATAACATTTCATACACTCAAAATGCATGGAATCCACTGCATTCTATAGGGATGCTTTGGGCCATACTGCATAAAATCCACTGCATTCAATCTTGCTGCATGGAATCCACTGCATTCAATCATGCTGCATAAATCCACTGCATTCAATAGGGTTCCACTTCTTCACGCTGCATGGAATCCACTGCATTCAATCACGCTGCATAAAATCCACTGCATTCAATAGGGTTCCATTTCTTCACGCTGCATGGAATCCACTACATTCAATCACGCTGCATGGAATCCACTGCATTCAATCAGGATGCTTTGGGCCATGCTGCATAAAATCCACTGCATTCAATCATGCTGCCTGGAATCCACTGCATTCAATCATACTGCATAAAATCCACTGCATTCAATAGGGTTCCATTTCTTCACGCTTCATGGAATCCACTGCATTCAATAGGGTTCCATTCCTTCACGCTGCCTGGAATCCACTGCCTTCAATCACGCTGCATGGAATCCACTGCATTCAATCGGGATGCATTTTTCCTCGTTGCATGGATTACACTGCATTCAATCCCAATGCATGGAATCCACTGCATTCAATCGGGAAGGTTTGGGCCATGCTGCATAAAATCCACTGCATTCAACCATGCTGCATGGAATCCACTGCATTCAATCATGCTACATAAAATCCACTGCATTCCATCGGGATGCATTGGGACTCGCTGCATGGAATACACTGCATTCAATCACGCTGCATGGAATCCACTGCATTCAATGGGGATGCATTCTACAATGCTGCATGGAGTTCACTGCATTCAATCACAATGCATGGAATCCACTGCATTCCATCGGGATGCTTTGGGCCATGCGGCATAAAATCCACTGCATTCAATCGGGATGCATTGGGCCTCGCTGCATGGACTCCACTGCATAAAATCGGGATGCTTTGGGCCATGCTGCATGAAATCCATTGAATTCAATCATGCTGCAAGTAATCCACTGCATTCAATCATGCTGCATAAAATCCACTGCATTCAATAGGGTTCCATTTCTTCACGTGGCATCGAATCCACTGCATTCAATCACGCTGCATGGAATCCACTGCATTCAATCGGGATGCATTTTTCCTCGCTGCATGGAGTACACTGCATTCAATCATGCTGCATAAAATCCACTGCAATCCATCGGGATGCTTTGGGCCATGCTGCATAAAATCCACTGCATTCAACCATGCTGCATGGAATCCACTGCATTCAATCATGCTGCATAAAATCCACTGCATTCAATCGGGATGCATTGGGCCTCGCTGCATGGAATAAACTGCATTCAATCAGGCTCCATGGAATCCACTGCATTCAATGGGGATGCATTCTACCATGCTGCATGGAGTTCACTGCATTCAATCACAATGCATGGAATCCACTGCATTCCATCGGGATGCTTTGGGCCATGCTGCATAAAATCCACTGCATTCAATCGGGATGCATTGGGCCTCGCTGCATGGACTCCACTGCATACAATCGGGATCCATTGCGCCACAATGCATGGAATACTCTGCATTCAATGACGCTGCATGGAATCCACTGCATTCAATCGGGATGCATTTTACCACGTTGCATGCAGTTCACTGCATTCAATCACAATGCATGGAATCCACTGCATTCAATCGGGATGCTTTGGGCCATGCTGCATAAAATCCACTGCATTCAATCTTGCTTTTTGAATCCACTGCATTCAGTAATGCTGCATAAAATCCTTGCATTCAATTGGGTTCCATTACTTCACGCTGCATGGAATACACTGCATTCAATGACGCTGCATGGAATCCACTGCATTCATTCGGGATGGTTTGGGCCATGCTGAATAAAATCCATTGCATTCAATCATGCTGCACGGAATCCTCTGCATTCAATCGGGATGCATTTTACCATGCTGCATGGATTACCCTTCATTCAATCAGGCTGCATGGAATCCACTGCATTCTATCGGGATGCTTTGGGCCATGCTGCATAAAATCCACTGCATTTAATCGGGATGCATTTGGCCACGCTGCATGGACTCCACTGCATAAAATCGGGATCCATTGCCCCAAAATGCAAGGAATCATCTGCATTCAATGACGCTGCATGGAATCCACTGCATTCCATCGGGATCCATTTTACCACGCAGCATGGATTACACTGCTTTCAATCACAATGCATGGAATCTACTCTATTCAATCGGGATGCTTTGGGCCATACTGCATAAAATCCACTGCATTCAATCATGCTGCATGGAATCCACTGCATTCAATCGGGGTGCATTTTACCACGCTGCCTGTATAACATTTCATACACTCAATATGCATGGAATCCACTGCATTCTATAGGGATGCTTTGGGCCATACTGCATAAAATCCACTGCATTCAATCTTGCTGCATGGAATCCACTGCATTCAATCATGCTGCATAAATCCACTGCATTCAATAGGGTTCCATTTCTTCACGCTGCATGGAATCCACTGCATTCAATCACGCTGCATAAAATCCACTGCATTCAATAGGGTTCCATTTCTTCACGCTGCATGGAATACACTACATTCAATCACGCTGCATGGAATCCACTGCATTCAATCAGGATGTTTTGGGCCATGCTGCATAAAATCCACTGCATTCAATCATGCTGCCTGGAATCCACTGCATTCAATCATACTGCATAAAATCCACTGCATTCAATAGGCTTCCATTTCTTCACGCTTCATGGAATCCACTGCATTCAATAGGTTTCCATTCCTCAACGCTGCCTGGAATCCACTGCCTTCAATCACACTGCATGGAATCCACTGCATTCAATCGGGATGCATTTTTCTCGTTGCATGGATTACACTGCATTCAATCCCAATGCATGGAATCCACTGCATTCAATCGGGAAGCTTTGGGCCATGCTGCATACAATGCACTGCATTCAATCGGGATGCACTGGGCCTCGCTGCATGGACTCCACTGCATATAATCGGGATCCATTGCGCCACAATGCATGGAATACTCTGCATTCAATGACGCTGAATGGAATCCACTGCATTGAATCGGGAAGCTTTGGGCCATGCTGCATAAATCCACTGCATGCAGTCATGCTGTGTGGACTCCACTGCATTGAATCATGCTGCAAAAAAAACCACTGCATTCAATAGGGTTCCATTTCTTCACCCTGCATGGAATCCACTGCATTCAACCACGCTGCATGGAATCCACTGCATTCAATCGGGATGCATTTTACCACGTTGCAGGCAGTTCACTGCATTCAATCACAATGCATGGAATCCACTGCATTCAATCGGGATGCTTTGGGCCATGCTGCATAAAATCCACTGCATTCAATCTTGCTTTTTGAATCCACTGCATTCAGTAATGCTGCATAAAATCCTTGCATTCAATTGGGTTCCATTTCTTCACGCTGCATGGAATACACTGCATTCAATCACGCTGCATGGAATCCACTGCATTCAATCGGGATGCATTTTACCATGCTGCGTGGTTTTCACTGCATTCAATCACAATGCATGGAATCCACTGCATTCCATCGGGATGCTTTGGGCCATGCTGCATAAAATCCACTGCATTCAATCATGCTGCCTGGAATCCACTGCATTCAATCATGCTGCATAAAATCCACTGCATTCAATAGGGTTCCATTTCTTCACCCTGCATGGAATCCACTGCATTCAACCACGCTGCATCGAATCCACTGCATTCAATCGGGATGCCTTTTACCACTCTGCATGGATTACACTGCATTTAATCACGCTGCATGTAATCCATGGAATTTAATCGGGATTCATTTTACTAAGCTGTATGGAATGGACTGCACTTAATCACGCTGCATGGAATCCACTGCGTTCAATCGGGATGCATTTTACCACGTTGCATGCAGTTCACTGCATTCAATCACAATGCATGGAATCCACTGCATTCAATCGGGATGCTTTGGGCCATGCTGCATAAAATCCACTGCATTCAATCTTGCTTTTAGAATCCACTGCATTCAGTAATGCTGCATAAAATCCTTGCATTCAATTGGGTTCCATTTCTTCACGCTGCATGGAATACACTGCATTCAATCACGCTGCATGGAATCCACTGCATTCAATCGGGATGCATTTTACCATGCTGTGTGGTTTTCACTGCATTCAATCACGCTGCATGGAATCCACTGCATTCAATCATGCTGCATAAAATCCACTGCATTCCATCGGGATGCATTGGGCCTCGCTGCATGGAATAAACTGCATTCAATCAGGCTCCATGGAATCCACTGCATTCAATGGGGATGCATTCTACCATGCTGCATGGAGTTCACTGCATTCAATCACAATGCATGGACTCCACTGCATTCCATCGGGATGCTTTGGGCCATGCTGCATAAAATCCACTGCATTCAATCGGGATGCATTGGGCCTCGCTGCATGGACTCCACTGCATACAATCGGGATCCATTGCGCCACAATGCATGGAATACTCTGCATTCAATCACGCTGCATGGAATCCACTGCATTCAATCGGGATGCTTTGGGCCATGCTGCATAAAATCCACTGCATGCAATCATGCTGCATGGAATCCACTGCATTCAATCGGGATGCATTTTACCACGTTGCATGCAGTTCACTGCATTCAATCACAATGCATGGAATCCACTGCATTCAATCGGGATGCTTTGGGCCATGCTGCATAAAATCCACTGCATTCAATCGGGATGCATTGGGCCACGCTGCATCGACTCCACTGCATTCAATCGGGATCCATTGCGCCACAATGCAAGGAATCCTCTGCATTCATTGACGCTGCATGGACTCCACTGCATTCAATCGGGATGCTTTGGGCCATGCTGCATAAAATCCACTGCATTCAACCATGCTGCATGGAATCCATTTCATTCAATCATGCTCTATAAAATCCAATGCATTCAATACGGTTCCATTACTTCACGCTGCATGGAATACACTGCATTAAATCAGGATGCATGGAATCGACTGCATTCAATCAGGATGCATTATACCACGTTGCATGGATTACCCTACATTCAATCACAATGCATGGAATCCACTGCATTCAATCGGGATGCTTTGGGCCATGCTGCATAAAATCCACTGCATTCAATCGGGATGCATTGGGCCTCGCTGCATGGACTCCACTGCATATAATCGGGATCCATTGCGCCACAATGCATGGAATACTCTGCATTCAATGACGCTGCATGGAATCCACTGCATTCCATCGGGAAGCTTTGGGCCATGCTGCATAAAATCCACTGCATTCAATCATGCTGCATGGAATCCACTGCATTCAATCGGGATGCATTTTACAAGGCTGCATGGATTACATTTCATACACTCAAATTGCATGGAATCCACTGCGTTCTATAGGGATGCTTTGGGCCATACTGCATAAAATACACTGCATTCAATTTGCTGCATGGAATCCACTGCATTCAATCATGCTGCATAAAATCCACTGCATTCAATAGGGTTCCATTTCTTCACGCTGCATGGAATCCACTACATTCAATCACGCTGCATGGAATCCACTGCATTCTATCGGGATGCATTTTACCACGCTGCATAGATTACACCGCATTCAATCACAATGCATGGAATCCACTGCATTCAATCGGGATGCTTTGGGCCATGCTGCATAAAATCCACTGCATTCATTCGGGATGCATTGGGCCTCGCTGCATGGACTCCACTGCATTCAATCGGGATCCATTGCGCCACAATGCATGGAATCCTCTGCATTCAATGACGCTGCATGGAATCCACTGCATTCCATCAGGATGCTTTGGGCCATGCTGCATAAAATCCACTGCATGCAATCATGCTGCATGGAATCCACTGCATTCAATCATGCTGCATAAAATCCACTGCATTCAATAGGGTTCCATTTCTTCACACTGCATGGAATCCACTGCATTCAATTACGCTGCATGGAATCCACTGCATTCAACATGGAGGAATTTTACCACGCTGCATTTAGTACAATGTATTCAATCACAATTCATGGAATCCATTGCATTCAATCGGGATGCTTTGGGCCATGCTGCATAAAATCCACTGCATTCAATCGGGATGCACTGGGCATCGCTGCATGGACTCCAGTGCATACAATCGGGATTCATTGCGCCACAATGCATGGAATCCTCTGCATTCAATGACGCTGCATGGAATCCACTGCATTCAATCGGGATGCTTTGGGCCATGCTGAATAAAATCCATTGCATTCAATCATGCTGCATGGAATCCACTGCATTCAATCGGGATGCATTTTACCATGCTGCATGGATTACCCTTCATTCAATCAGGCTGCATGGAATCCACTGCATTCTATCGGGATGCTTTGGGCCATGCTGCATAAAATCCACTGCATTTAATCGGAATGCATTTGGCCACGCTGCATGGACTCCACTGCATAAAATCGGGATCCATTGCCCCAAAATGCAAGGAATCATCTGCATTCAATGACGCTGCATGGAATCCACTGCATTCCATCGGGATCGATTTTACCACGCAGCATGGATTACACTGCTTTCAATCACAATGCATGGAATCTACTCTATTCAATCGGGATGCTTTGGGCCATACTGCATAAAATCCACTGCATTCAATCATGCTGCATGGAATCCACTGCATTCAATCTGAGTGCATTTTACCACGCTGCATGGATAACATTTCATACACTCAAAATGCATGGAATCCACTGCATTCTATAGGGATGCTTTGGGCCATACTGCATAAAATACACTGCATTCAATCTTGCTGCATGGAATCCACTGCATTCAATCATGCTGCATAAATCCACTGCATTCAATAGGGTTCCACTTCTTCACGCTGCATGGAATCCACTGCATTCAATCACGCTGCATAAAATCCACTGCATTCAATAGGGTTCCATTTCTTCACGCTGCATGGAATCCACTACATTCAATCACGCTGCATGGAATCCACTGCATTCAATCAGGATGTTTTGGGCCATGCTGCATAAAATCCACTGCATTCAATCATGCTGCCTGGAATCCACTGCATTCAATCATACTGCATAAAATCCACTGCATTCAATAGGCTTCCATTTCTTCACGCTTCATGGAATCCACTGCATTCAATAGGTTTCCATTCCTCAACGCTGCCTGGAATCCACTGCCTTCAATCACACTGCATGGAATCCACTGCATACAATCGGGATGCATTTTTCTCGTTGCATGGATTACACTGCATTCAATCCCAATGCATGGAATCCACTGCATTCAATCGGGAAGCTTTGGGCCATGCTGCATACAATGCACTGCATTCAATCGGGATGCACTGGGCCTCGCTGCATGGACTCCACTGCATATAATCGGGATCCATTGCGCCACAATGCATGGAATACTCTGCATTCAATGACGCTGAATGGAATCCACTGCATTGAATCGGGAAGCTTTGGGCCATGCTGCATAAATCCACTGCATGCAGTCATGCTGTGTGGACTCCACTGCATTGAATCATGCTGCAAAAAAAACCACTGCATTCAATAGGGTTCCATTTCTTCACCCTGCATGGAATCCACTGCATTCAACCACGCTGCATGGAATCCACTGCATTCAATCGGGATGCATTTTACCACGTTGCAGGCAGTTCACTGCATTCAATCACAATGCATGGAATCCACTGCATTCAATCGGGATGCTTTGGGCCATGCTGCATAAAATCCACTGCATTCAATCTTGCTTTTTGAATCCACTGCATTCAGTAATGCTGCATAAAATCCTTGCATTCAATTGGGTTCCATTTCTTCACGCTGCATGGAATACACTGCATTCAATCACGCTGCATGGAATCCACTGCATTCAATCGGGATGCATTTTACCATGCTGCGTGGTTTTCACTGCATTCAATCACAATGCATGGAATCCACTGCATTCCATCGGGATGCTTTGGGCCATGCTGCATAAAATCCACTGCATTCAATCATGCTGCCTGGAATCCACTGCATTCAATCATGCTGCATAAAATCCACTGCATTCAATAGGGTTCCATTTCTTCACCCTGCATGGAATCCACTGCATTCAACCACGCTGCATCGAATCCACTGCATTCAATCGGGATGCCTTTTACCACTCTGCATGGATTACACTGCATTTAATCACGCTGCATGTAATCCATGGAATTTAATCGGGATTCATTTTACTAAGCTGTATGGAATGGACTGCACTTAATCACGCTGCATGGAATCCACTGCGTTCAATCGGGATGCATTTTACCACGTTGCATGCAGTTCACTGCATTCAATCACAATGCATGGAATCCACTGCATTCAATCGGGATGCTTTGGGCCATGCTGCATAAAATCCACTGCATTCAATCTTGCTTTTAGAATCCACTGCATTCAGTAATGCTGCATAAAATCCTTGCATTCAATTGGGTTCCATTTCTTCACGCTGCATGGAATACACTGCATTCAATCACGCTGCATGGAATCCACTGCATTCAATCGGGATGCATTTTACCATGCTGTGTGGTTTTCACTGCATTCAATCACGCTGCATGGAATCCACTGCATTCAATCATGCTGCATAAAATCCACTGCATTCAATCGGGATGCATTGGGCCTCGCTGCATGGAATAAACTGCATTCAATCAGGCTCCATGGAATCCACTGCATTCAATGGGGATGCATTCTACCATGCTGCATGGAGTTCACTGCATTCAATCACAATGCATGGACTCCACTGCATTCCATCGGGATGCTTTGGGCCATGCTGCATAAAATCCACTGCATTCAATCGGGATGCATTGGGCCTCGCTGCATGGACTCCACTGCATACAATCGGGATCCATTGCGCCACAATGCATGGAATACTCTGCATTCAATCACGCTGCATGGAATCCACTGCATTCAATCGGGATGCTTTGGGCCATGCTGCATAAAATCCACTGCATGCAATCATGCTGCATGGAATCCACTGCATTCAATCGGGATGCATTTTACCACGTTGCATGCAGTTCACTGCATTCAATCACAATGCATGGAATCCACTGCATTCAATCGGGATGCTTTGGGCCATGCTGCATAAAATCCACTGCATTCAATCGGGATGCATTGGGCCACGCTGCATCGACTCCACTGCATTCAATCGGGATCCATTGCGCCACAATGCAAGGAATCCTCTGCATTCATTGACGCTGCATGGACTCCACTGCATTCAATCGGGATGCTTTGGGCCATGCTGCATAAAATCCACTGCATTCAACCATGCTGCATGGAATCCATTTCATTCAATCATGCTCTATAAAATCCAATGCATTCAATACGGTTCCATTACTTCACGCTGCATGGAATACACTGCATTAAATCAGGATGCATGGAATCGACTGCATTCAATCAGGATGCATTATACCACGTTGCATGGATTACCCTACATTCAATCACAATGCATGGAATCCACTGCATTCAATCGGGATGCTTTGGGCCATGCTGCATAAAATCCACTGCATTCAATCGGGATGCATTGGGCCTCGCTGCATGGACTCCACTGCATATAATCGGGATCCATTGCGCCACAATG
The DNA here is from genome assembly GCF_054392235.1 of Sus scrofa. NCBI lineage: Eukaryota > Metazoa > Chordata > Mammalia > Artiodactyla > Suidae > Sus > Sus scrofa. The sequence goes on from NC_139397.1 coordinate 5,700,735, forward strand.
CATGGAATACTCTGCATTCAATGACGCTGCATGGAATCCACTGCATTCCATCGGGAAGCTTTGGGCCATGCTGCATAAAATCCACTGCATTCAATCATGCTGCATGGAATCCACTGCATTCAATCGGGATGCATTTTACAAGGCTGCATGGATTACATTTCATACACTCAAATTGCATGGAATCCACTGCGTTCTATAGGGATGCTTTGGGCCATACTGCATAAAATACACTGCATTCAATTTGCTGCATGGAATCCACTGCATTCAATCATGCTGCATAAAATCCACTGCATTCAATAGGGTTCCATTTCTTCACGCTGCATGGAATCCACTACATTCAATCACGCTGCATGGAATCCACTGCATTCTATCGGGATGCATTTTACCACGCTGCATAGATTACACCGCATTCAATCACAATGCATGGAATCCACTGCATTCAATCGGGATGCTTTGGGCCATGCTGCATAAAATCCACTGCATTCATTCGGGATGCATTGGGCCTCGCTGCATGGACTCCACTGCATTCAATCGGGATCCATTGCGCCACAATGCATGGAATCCTCTGCATTCAATGACGCTGCATGGAATCCACTGCATTCCATCAGGATGCTTTGGGCCATGCTGCATAAAATCCACTGCATGCAATCATGCTGCATGGAATCCACTGCATTCAATCATGCTGCATAAAATCCACTGCATTCAATAGGGTTCCATTTCTTCACACTGCATGGAATCCACTGCATTCAATTACGCTGCATGGAATCCACTGCATTCAACATGGAGGAATTTTACCACGCTGCATTTAGTACAATGTATTCAATCACAATTCATGGAATCCATTGCATTCAATCGGGATGCTTTGGGCCATGCTGCATAAAATCCACTGCATTCAATCGGGATGCACTGGGCATCGCTGCATGGACTCCAGTGCATACAATCGGGATTCATTGCGCCACAATGCATGGAATCCTCTGCATTCAATGACGCTGCATGGAATCCACTGCATTCAATCGGGATGCTTTGGGCCATGCTGAATAAAATCCATTGCATTCAATCATGCTGCATGGAATCCACTGCATTCAATCGGGATGCATTTTACCATGCTGCATGGATTACCCTTCATTCAATCAGGCTGCATGGAATCCACTGCATTCTATCGGGATGCTTTGGGCCATGCTGCATAAAATCCACTGCATTTAATCGGGATGCATTTGGCCACGCTGCATGGACTCCACTGCATAAAATCGGGATCCATTGCCCCAAAATGCAAGGAATCATCTGCATTCAATGACGCTGCATGGAATCCACTGCATTCCATCGGGATCGATTTTACCACGCAGCATGGATTACACTGCTTTCAATCACAATGCATGGAATCTACTCTATTCAATCGGGATGCTTTGGGCCATACTGCATAAAATCCACTGCATTCAATCATGCTGCATGGAATCCACTGCATTCAATCTGAGTGCATTTTACCACGCTGCATGGATAACATTTCATACACTCAAAATGCATGGAATCCACTGCATTCTATAGGGATGCTTTGGGCCATACTGCATAAAATACACTGCATTCAATCTTGCTGCATGGAATCCACTGCATTCAATCATGCTGCATAAATCCACTGCATTCAATAGGGTTCCACTTCTTCACGCTGCATGGAATCCACTGCATTCAATCACGCTGCATAAAATCCACTGCATTCAATAGGGTTCCATTTCTTCACGCTGCATGGAATCCACTACATTCAATCACGCTGCATGGAATCCACTGCATTCAATCAGGATGCTTTGGGCCATGCTGCATAAATCCACTGCATTCAATCATGCTGCCTGGAATCCACTGCATTCAATCATACTGCATAAAATCCACTGCATTCAATAGGGTTCCATTTCTTCACGCTTCATGGAATCCACTGCATTCAATAGGGTTCCATTCCTTCACGCTGCCTGGAATCCACTGCCTTCAATCACGCTGCATGGAATCCACTGCATTCAATCGGGATGCATTTTTCTCGTTGCATGGATTACACTGCATTCAATCCCAATGCATGGAATCCACTGCATTCAATCGGGAAGCTTTGGGCGATGCTGCATACAATGCACTGCATTCAATCGGGATGCACTGGGCCTCGCTGCATGGACTCCACTGCATATAATCGGGATCCATTGCGCCACAATGCATGGAATCCTCTGCATTCAATGACGCTGAATGGAATCCACTGCATTGAATCGGGAAGCTTTGGGCCATGCTGCATAAATCCACTGCATGCAGTCATGCTGTGTGGACTCCACTGCATTGAATCATGCTGCAAAGAAAACCACTGCATTCAATAGGGTTCCATTAATGCACCCTGCATGGAATCCACTGCATTCAACCACGCTGCATGGAATCCACTGCATTCAATCGGGATGCATTTTACCACTCTGCATGGATTACACTGCATTTAATCACGCTGCATGTAATCCATGGAATTTAATCGGGATTCATTTTACTAAGCTGTATGGAATGGACTGCACTTAATCACGCTGCATGGAATCCACTGCATTCAATCGGGATGCATTTTACCACGGTGCAGGCAGTTCACTGCATTCAATCACAATGCATGGAATCCACTGCATTCAATCGGGATGCTTTGGGCCATGCTGCATAAAATCCACTGCATTCAATCTTGCTTTTTGAATCCACTGCATTCAGTAATGCTGCATAAAATCCTTGCATTCAATTGGGTTCCATTTCTTCACGCTGCATGGAATACACTGCATTCAATCACGCTGCATGGAATCCACTGCATTCAATCGGGATGCATTTTACCATGCTGCGTGGTTTTCACTGCATTCAATCACAATGCATGGAATCAACTGCATTCCATCGGGATGCTTTGGGCCATGCTGCATAAAATCCACTGCATTCAACCATGCTGCATGGAATCCACTGCATTCAATCATGCTGCATAAAATCCACTGCATTCAATAGGGTTCCATTTCTTCACCCTGCATGGAATCCACTGCATTCAACCACGCTGCATGGAATCCACTGCATTCAAACGGGATGCATTTTACCACTCTGCATGGATTACACTGCATTTAATCACGCTGCATGTAATCCATGGAATTTAATCGGGATTCATTTTACTAAGCTGTATGGAATGGACTGCACTTAATCACGCTGCATGAAATCCACTGCATTCAATGGGGATGCATTCTACAATGCTGCATGGAGTTCACTGCATGCAATCACAATGCATGTAATCCACTGCATTCCATCGGGATGCTTTGGGCCATGCTGCATAAAATCCACTGCATTCAACCATGCTGCATGGAATCCACTGCATTCAATCATGCTGCATAAAATCCACTGCATTCAATCGGGATGCATTGGGCCTCGCTGCATGGAATACACTGCATTCAATCAGGCTGCATGGAATCCACTGCATTCAATGGGGATGCATTCTACAATGCTGCATAGAGTTCACTGCATTCAATCACAATGCATGGAATCCACTGCATTCCATCGGGATGCTTTGGGCCATGCTGCATAAAATCCACTGCATTCAATCGGGATGCATTGGGCAACGCTGCATGGACTCCACTGCATACAATCGGGTTCCATTGCGCCAAAATGCATGGAATACTCTGCATTCATTGACGCTGCATGGACTCCACTGCATTCAATCGGGATGCTTTGGGCCATGCTGCATAAAATCCACTGCATTCAACCATGCTGCATGGAATCCACTGCATTCAATCATGCTGCATAAAATCCACTGCATTCCATCGGGATGCATTGGGCCTCGCTGCATGGAATACACTGCATTCAATCACGCTGCATGGAATCCACTGCATTCAATGGGGATGCATTCTACAATGCTGCATGGAGTTCACTGCATTCAATCACAATGCATGGAATCCACTGCATTCCATCGGGATGCTTTGGGCCATGCTGCATAAAATCCCCTGCATTCAATCGGGATGCATTTGGCCTCGCTGCATGGACTCCACTGCATACAATCGGGATCCATTGCACCAAAATGCATGGAATCCTCCGCATGCAACGTCGCTGCATGGACTCCACTGCATTCAATCGGGATGCTTTGGGCCATGCTGCATAAAATCCATTGAATTCAATCATGCTGCATGGAATCCACTGCATTCAATCATGCTGTATAAAATCCACTGCATTCAATAGGGTTCCATTTCTTCACGTGGCATCGAATCCACTGCATTCAATCACGCTGCATGGAATCCACTGCATTCAATCGGGATGCATTTTTCCTCGCTGCATGGAGTACACTGCATTCAATCATGCTGCATAAAATCCACTGCATTCCATCGGGATGCTTTGGGCCTCGCTGCATGAACTCCACTGCATTCAACCATGCTGCATGGAATCCACTGCATTCAATCATGCTGCATAAAATCCACTGCATTCCATCGGGATGCATTGGGCCTCGCTGCATGGAATAAACTGCATTCAATCAGGCTCCATGGAATCCACCTCATTCAATGGGGATGCATTCTACCATGCTGCATGGAGTTCACTGCATTCAATCACAATGCATGGACTCCACTGCATTCCATCGGGATGCTTTGGGCCATGCTGCATAAAATCCACTGCATTCAATCGGGATGCATTGGGCCTCGCTGCATGGACTCCACTGCATACAATCGGGATCCATTGCGCCACAATGCATGGAATACTCTGCATTCAATCATGCTGCATGGAATCCACTGCATTCAATCGGGATGCTTTGGGCCATGCTGCATAAAATCCACTGCATGCAATCATGCTGCATGGAATCCACTGCATTCAATCGGGATGCATTTTACCACGTTGCATGCAGTTCACTGCATTCAATCACAATGCATGGAATCCACTGCATTCAATCGGGATGCTTTGGGCCATGCTGCATAAAATCCACTGCATTCAATCGGGATGCATTGGGCCACGCTGCATCGACTCCACTGCATTCAATCGGGATCCATTGCGCCACAATGCAAGGAATCCTCTGCATTCATTGACGCTGCATGGACTCCACTGCATTCAATCGGGATGCTTTGGGCCATGCTGCATAAAATCCACTGCATTCAACCATGCTGCATGGAATCCATTTCATTCAATCATGCTCTATAAAATCCAATGCATTCAATACGGTTCCATTACTTCACGCTGCATGGAATACACTGCATTAAATCAGGATGCATGGAATCGACTGCATTCAATCAGGATGCATTATACCACGTTGCATGGATTACCCTACATTCAATCACAATGCATGGAATCCACTGCATTCAATCGGGATGCTTTGGGCCATGCTGCATAAAATCCACTGCATTCAATCGGGATGCATTGGGCCTCGCTGCATGGACTCCACTGCATATAATCGGGATCCATTGCGCCACAATGCATGGACTACTCTGCATTCAATGACGCTGCATGGAATCCACTGCATTCCATCGGGAAGCTTTGGGCCATGCTGCATAAAATCCACTGCATTCAATCATGCTGCATGGAATCCACTGCATTCAATCGGGATGCATTTTACAAGGCTGCATGGATTACATTTCATACACTCAAATTGCATGGAATCCACTGCGTTCTATAGGGATGCTTTGGGCCATACTGCATAAAATACACTGCATTCAATTTGCTGCATGGAATCCACTGCATTCAATCATGCTGCATAAAATCCACTGCATTCAATAGGGTTCCATTTCTTCACGCTGCATGGAATCCACTACATTCAATCACGCTGCATGGAATCCACTGCATTCTATCGGGATGCATTTTACCACGCTGCATAGATTACACCGCATTCAATCACAATGCATGGAATCCACTGCATTCAATCGGGATGCTTTGGGCCATGCTGCATAAAATCCACTGCATTCATTCGGGATGCATTGGGCCTCGCTGCATGGACTCCACTGCATTCAATCGGGATCCATTGCGCCACAATGCATGGAATCCTCTGCATTCAATGACGCTGCATGGAATCCACTGCATTCCATCAGGATGCTTTGGGCCATGCTGCATAAAATCCACTGCATGCAATCATGCTGCATGGAATCCACTGCATTCAATCATGCTGCATAAAATCCACTGCATTCAATAGGGTTCCATTTCTTCACACTGCATGGAATCCACTGCATTCAATTACGCTGCATGGAATCCACTGCATTCAACATGGAGGAATTTTACCACGCTGCATTTAGTACAATGTATTCAATCACAATTCATGGAATCCATTGCATTCAATCGGGATGCTTTGGGCCATGCTGCATAAAATCCACTGCATTCAATCGGGATGCACTGGGCATCGCTGCATGGACTCCACTGCATACAATCGGGATCCATTGCGCCACAATGCATGGAATCCTCTGCATTCAATGACGCTGCATGGAATCCACTGCATTCAATCGGGATGCTTTGGGCCATGCTGAATAAAATCCATTGCATTCAATCATGCTGCATGGAATCCACTGCATTCAATCGGGATGCATTTTACCCTGCTGCATGGATTACCCTTCATTCAATCAGGCTGCATTGAATCCACTGCATTCTATCGGGATGCTTTGGGCCATGCTGCATAAAATCCACTGCATTTAATCGGGATGCATTTGGCCACGCTGCATGGACTCCACTGCATAAAATCGGGATCCATTGCCCCAAAATGCAAGGAATCATCTGCATTCAATGACGCTGCATGGAATCCACTGCATTCCATCGGGATCCATTTTACCACGCAGCATGGATTACACTGCTTTCAATCACAATGCATGGAATCTACTCTATTCAATCGGGATGCTTTGGGCCATACTGCATAAAATCCACTGCATTCAATCATGCTGCATGGAATCCACTGCATTCAATCTGAGTGCATTTTACCACGCTGCATGGATAACATTTCATTCACTCAAAATGCATGGAATCCACTGCATTCTATAGGGATGCTTTGGGCCATACTGCATAAAATACACTGCATTCAATCTTGCTGCATGGAATCCACTGCATTCAATCATGCTGCATAAATCCACTGCATTCAATAGGGTTCCACTTCTTCACGCTGCATGGAATCCACTGCATTCAATCACGCTGCATAAAATCCACTGCATTCAATAGGGTTCCATTTCTTCACGCTGCATGGAATCCACTACATTCAATCACGCTGCATGGAATCCACTGCATTCAATCAGGATGCTTTGGGCCATGCTGCATAAATCCACTGCATTCAATCATGCTGCCTGGAATCCACTGCATTCAATCATACTGCATAAAATCCACTGCATTCAATAGGGTTCCATTTCTTCACGCTTCATGGAATCCACTGCATTCAATAGGGTTCCATTCCTTCACGCTGCCTGGAATCCACTGCCTTCAATCACGCTGCATGGAATCCACTGCATTCAATCGGGATGCATTTTTCCTCGTTGCATGGATTACACTGCATTCAATCCCAATGCATGGAATCCACTGCATTCAATCGGGAAGCTTTGGGCCATGCTGCATACAATGCACTGCATTCAATCGGGATGCACTGGGCCTCGCTGCATGGACTCCACTGCATATAATCGGGATCCATTGCGCCACAATGCATGGAATCCTCTGCATTCAATGACGCAGAATGGAATCCACTGCATTGAATCGGGAAGCTTTGGGCCATGCTGCATAAATCCACTGCATGCAGTCATGCTGTGTGGACTCCACTGCATTGAATCATGCTGCAAAAAAAACCACTGCATTCAATAGGGTTCCATTTCTTCACCCTGCATGGAATCCACTGCATTCAACCACGCTGCATGGAATCCACTGCATTCAATCGGGATGCATTTTACCACTCTGCATGGATTACACTGCATTTAATCACGCTGCATGTAATCCATGGAATTTAATCGGGATTCATTTTACTAAGCTGTATGGAATGGACTGCACTTAATCACGCTGCATGGAATCCACTGCATTCAATCGGGATGCATTTTACCACGTTGCATGCACTTCACTGCATTCAATCACAATGCATGGAATCCACTGCATTCCATCGGGATGCTTTGGGCATTGCTGCATAAAATCCACTGCATTCAATCATGCTGCATGGAATCCACTGCATTCAATCATGCTGCATAAAATCCACTGCATTCAATCGGGATGCATTGGGCCTCGCTGCATGGAATACACTGCATTCAATCAGGCTGCATGGAATCCACTGCATTCAATGGGGATGCATTCTACAATGCTGCATGGAGTTCACTGCATTCAATCACAATGCATGGAATCCACTGCATTCCATCGGGATGCTTTGGGCCATGCTGCATAAAATCCACTGCATTCAATCGGGATGCATTGGGCCTCGCTGCATGGACTCCACTGCATAAAATCGGGATCCATTGCGCCAAAATGCATGGAATACTCTGCATTCATTGACGCTGCATGGACTCCACTGCATTCAATCGGGATGCTTTGGGCCATGCTGCATAAAATCCACTGCATTCAACCATGCTGCATGGAATCCACTGCATTCAATCATGCTGCATAAAATCCACTGCATTCCATCGGGATGCATTGGGCCTCGCTGCATGGAATACACTGCATTCAATCACGCTGCATGGAATCCACTGCATTCAATGGGGATGCATTCTACAATGCTGCATGGAGTTCACTGCATTCAATCACAATGCATGGAATCCACTGCATTCCATCGGGATGCTTTGGGCCATGCTGCATAAAATCCCCTGCATACAATCGGGATGCATTTGGCCTCGCTGCATGGACTCCACTGCATACAATCGGGATACATTGCACCAAAATGCATGGAATCCTCCGCATGCAACGACGCTGCATGGACTCCACTGCATTCAATCGGGATGCTTTGGGCCATGCTGCATTAAATCCATTGAATTCAATCATGCTGCATGGAATCCACTGCATTCAATCATGCTGTATAAAATCCACTGCATTCAATAGGGTTCCATTTCTTCACGTGGCATCGAATCCACTGCATTCAATCACGCTGCATGGAATCCACTGCATTCAATCGGGATGCATTTTTCCTCGCTGCATGGAGTACACTGCATTCAATCATGCTGCATAAAATCCACTGCATTCCATCAGGATGCTTTGGGCCTTGCTGCATAAAATCCACTGCATTCAACCATGCTGCATGGAATCCACTGCATTCAATCATGCTGCATAAAATCCACTGCATTCCATCGGGATGCATTGGGCCTCGCTGCATGGAATACACTGCATTCAATCAGGCTGCATGGAATGCACTGCATTCAATGGGGATGCATTCTACAATGCTGCATGGAGTTCACTGCATTCAATCACAATGCATGGAATCCACTGCATTCCATCGGGATGCTTTGGGCCATGCTGCATAAAATCCACTGCATTCAATCGGGATGCATTGGGCCTCGCTGCATGGACTCCACTGCATACAATCGGGATCCATTGCGCCACAATGCATGGAATACTCTGCATTCAATCACGCTGCATGGAATCCACTGCATTCAATCGGGATGCTTTGGGCCATGCTGCATAAAATCCACTGCATTCAATCTTGCTTTTTGAATCCACTGCATTCAGTAATGCTGCATAAAATGCTTGCATTCAATTGGGTTCCATTTCTTCACGCTGCATGGAATACACTGCATTCAATGACGCTGCATGGAATCCACTGCATTCATTCGGGATGCTTTGGGCCATGCTGAATAAAATCCATTGCATTCAATCATGCTGCACGGAATCCTCTGCATTCAATCGGGATGCATTTTACCATGCTGCATGGATTACCCTTCATTCAATCAGGCTGCATGGAATCCACTGCATTCTATCGGGATGCTTTGGGCCATGCTGCATAAAATCCACTGCATTTAATCGGGATGCATTTGGCCACGCTGCATGGACTCCACTGCATAAAATCGGGATCCATTGCCCCAAAATGCAGGGAATCATCTGCATTCAATGACGCTGCATGGAATCCACTGCATTCCATCGGGATCCATTTTACCACGCAGCATGGATTACACTGCTTTCAATCACAATGCATGGAATCTACTCTATTCAATCGGGATGCTTTGGGCCATACTGCATAAAATCCACTGCATTCAATCATGCTGCATGGAATCCACTGCATTCAATCGGGGTGCATTTTACCACGCTGCATGGATAACATTTCATACACTCAAAATGCATGGAATCCACTGCATTCTATAGGGATGCTTTGGGCCATACTGCATAAAATCCACTGCATTCAATCTTGCTGCATGGAATCCACTGCATTCAATCATGCTGCATAAATCCACTGCATTCAATAGGGTTCCACTTCTTCACGCTGCATGGAATCCACTGCATTCAATCACGCTGCATAAAATCCACTGCATTCAATAGGGTTCCATTTCTTCACGCTGCATGGAATCCACTACATTCAATCACGCTGCATGGAATCCACTGCATTCAATCAGGATGCTTTGGGCCATGCTGCATAAAATCCACTGCATTCAATCATGCTGCCTGGAATCCACTGCATTCAATCATACTGCATAAAATCCACTGCATTCAATAGGGTTCCATTTCTTCACGCTTCATGGAATCCACTGCATTCAATAGGGTTCCATTCCTTCACGCTGCCTGGAATCCACTGCCTTCAATCACGCTGCATGGAATCCACTGCATTCAATCGGGATGCATTTTTCCTCGTTGCATGGATTACACTGCATTCAATCCCAATGCATGGAATCCACTGCATTCAATCGGGAAGCTTTGGGCCATGCTGCATACAATGCACTGCATTCAACCATGCTGCATGGAATCCACTGCATTCAATCATGCTGTATAAAATCCACTGCATTCAATAGGGTTCCATTTCTTCACGTGGCATCGAATCCACTGCATTCAATCACGCTGCATGGAATCCACTGCATTCAATCGGGATGCATTTTTCCTCGCTGAATGGAGTACACTGCATTCAATCATGCTGCATAAAATCCACTGCATTCCATCGGGATGTTTTGGGCCATGCTGCATAAAATCCACTGCATTCAACCATGCTGCATGGAATCCACTGCATTCAATCATGCTGCATAAAATCCACTGCATTCAATCGGGATGCATTGGGCCTCGCTGCATGGAATAAACTGCATTCAATCAGGCTCCATGGAGTCCACTGCATTCAATGGGGATGCATTCTACCATGCTGCATGGAGTTCACTGCATTCAATCACAATGCATGCAATCCACTGCATTCCATCGGGATGCTTTGGGCCATGCTGCATAAAATCCACTGCATTCAATCGGGATGCATTGGGCCTCGCTGCATGGACTCCACTGCATACAATCGGGATCCATTGCGCCACAATGCATGGAATACTCTGTATTCAATCACGCTGCATGGAATCCACTGCATTCAATCGGGATGCTTTGGGCCATGCTGCATAAAATCCACTGCATGCAATCATGCTGCATGGAATCCACTGCATTCAATCGGGATGCATTTTACCAAGTTGCATGCAGTTCACTGCATTCAATCACAATGCATGGAATCCACTGCATTCAATCGGGATGCTTTGGGCCATGCTGCATAAAATCCACTGCATTCAATCTTGCTTTTTGAATCCACTGCATTCAGTAATGCTGCATAAAATCCTTGCATTCAATTGGGTTCCATTTCTTCACGCTGCATGGAATACACTGCATTCAATCACGCTGCATGGAATCCACTTCATTCAATCGGGATGCATTTTACCATGCTGCGTGGTTTTCACTGCATTCAATCACAATGCATGGAATCAACTGCATTCCATCGGTATGCTTTGGGCCATGCTGCATAAAATCCACTGCATTCAATCATGCTGCATGGAATCCACTGCATTCAATCATGCTGCATAAAATCCACTGCATTCAATAGGGTTCCATTTCTTCACGCTGCATGTAATACACTGCATTCAATCACACTGAATGGAATCCACTGCATTCAATCGGGATGCATTTTACCTCGCTGCATGGATTACACTGCATTCAATCACAATGCATGGAATCCACTGCATTCAATCGGGATGCTTTGGGCCATGCTGCATAAAATCCACTGCATTCAATCGGGATGCATTGGGCCACGCTGCATCGACTCCACTGCATTCAATCGGGATCCATTGCGCCACAATGCAAGGAATCCTCTGCATTCATTGACGCTGCATGGACTCCACTGCATTCAATCGGGATGCTTTGGGCGATGCTGCATAAAATCCACTGCATTCAACCATGCTGCATGGAATCCATTTCATTCAATCATGCTCTATAAAATCCAATGCATTCAATACGGTTCCATTACTTCACGCTGCATGGAATACACTGCATTAAATCAGGATGCATGGAATCGACTGCATTCAATCAGGATGCATTATACCACGTTGCATGGATTACCCTACATTCAATCACAATGCATGGAATCCACTGCATTCAATCGGGATGCTTTGGGCCATGCTGCATAAAATCCACTGCATTCAATCGGGATGCATTGGGCCTCGCTGCATAGACTCCACTGCATATAATCGGGATCCATTGCGCCACAATGCATGGAATACTCTGCATTCAATGACGCTGCATGGAATCCACTGCATTCCATCGGGAAGCTTTGGGCCATGCTGCATAAAATCCACTGCATTCAATCATGCTGCCTGGAATCCACTGCATTCAATCATACTGCATAAAATCCACTGCATTCAATAGGCTTCCATTTCTTCACGCTTCATGGAATCCACTGCATTCAATAGGTTTCCATTCCTTCACGCTGCCTGGAATCCACTGCCTTCAATCACGCTGCATGGAATCCACTGCATTCAATCGGGATGCATTTTTCCTCGTTGCATGGATTACACTGCATTCAATCCCAATGCATGGAATCCACTGCATTCAATCGGGAAGCTTTGGGCCATGCTGCATACAATGCACTGCATTCAATCGGGATGCACTGGGCCTCGCTGCATGGACTCCACTGCATATAATCGGGATCCATTGCGCCACAATGCATGGAATCCTCTGCATTCAATGACGCAGAATGGAATCCACTGCATTGAATCGGGAAGCTTTGGGCCATGCTGCATAAATCCACTGCATGCAGTCATGCTGTGTGGACTCCACTGCATTGAATCATGCTGCAAAAAAAACCACTGCATTCAATAGGGTTCCATTTCTTCACCCTGCATGGAATCCACTGCATTCAACCACGCTGCATGGAATCCACTGCATTCAATCGGGATGCATTTTACCACTCTGCATGGATTACACTGCATTTAATCACGCTGCATGTAATCCATGGAATTTAATCGGGATTCATTTTACTAAGCTGTATGGAATGGACTGCACTTAATCACGCTGCATGGAATCCACTGCATTCAATCGGGATGCATTTTACCACGTTGCATGCACTTCACTGCATTCAATCACAATGCATGGAATCCACTGCATTCCATCGGGATGCTTTGGGCATTGCTGCATAAAATCCACTGCATTCAATCATGCTGCATGGAATCCACTGCATTCAATCATGCTGCATAAAATCCACTGCATTCAATCGGGATGCATTGGGCCTCGCTGCATGGAATACACTGCATTCAATCAGGCTGCATGGAATCCACTGCATTCAATGGGGATGCATTCTACCATGCTGCATGGAGTTCACTGCATTCAATCACAATGCATGTAATCCACTGCATTCCATCGGGATGCTTTGGGCCATGCTGCATAAAATCCACTGCATTCAATCGGGATGCATTGGGCCTCGCTGCATGGACTCCACTGCATAAAATCGGGATCCATTGCGCCAAAATGCATGGAATACTCTGCATTCATTGACGCTGCATGGACTCCACTGCATTCAATCGGGATGCTTTGGGCCATGCTGCATAAAATCCACTGCATTCAACCATGCTGCATGGAATCCACTGCATTCAATCATGCTGCATAAAATCCACTGCATTCCATCGGGATGCATTGGGCCTCGCTGCATGGAATACACTGCATTCAATCACGCTGCATGGAATCCACTGCATTCAATGGGGATGCATTCTACAATGCTGCATGGAGTTCACTGCATTCAATCACAATGCATGGAATCCACTGCATTCCATCGGGATGCTTTGGGCCATGCTGCATAAAATCCCCTGCATACAATCGGGATGCATTTGGCCTCGCTGCATGGACTCCACTGCATACAATCGGGATACATTGCACCAAAATGCATGGAATCCTCCGCATGCAACGACGCTGCATGGACTCCACTGCATTCAATCGGGATGCTTTGGGCCATGCTGCATAAAATCCATTGAATTCAATCATGCTGCATGGAATCCACTGCATTCAATCATGCTGTATAAAATCCACTGCATTCAATAGGGTTCCATTTCTTCACGTGGCATCGAATCCACTGCATTCAATCACGCTGCATGGAATCCACTGCATTCAATCGGGATGCATTTTTCCTCGCTGCATGGAGTACACTGCATTCAATCATGCTGCATAAAATCCACTGCATTCCATCAGGATGCTTTGGGCCTTGCTGCATAAAATCCACTGCATTCAACCATGCTGCATGGAATCCACTGCATTCAATCATGCTGCATAAAATCCACTGCATTCCATCGGGATGCATTGGGCCTCGCTGCATGGAATACACTGCATTCAATCAGGCTGCATGGAATGCACTGCATTCAATGGGGATGCATTCTACAATGCTGCATGGAGTTCACTGCATTCAATCACAATGCATGGAATCCACTGCATTCCATCGGGATGCTTTGGGCCATGCTGCATAAAATCCACTGCATTCAATCGGGATGCATTGGGCCTCGCTGCATGGACTCCACTGCATACAATCGGGATCCATTGCGCCACAATGCATGGAATACTCTGCATTCAATCACGCTGCATGGAATCCACTGCATTCAATCGGGATGCTTTGGGCCATGCTGCATAAAATCCACTGCATTCAATCTTGCTTTTTGAATCCACTGCATTCAGTAATGCTGCATAAAATGCTTGCATTCAATTGGGTTCCATTTCTTCACGCTGCATGGAATACACTGCATTCAATGACGCTGCATGGAATCCACTGCATTCATTCGGGATGCTTTGGGCCATGCTGAATAAAATCCATTGCATTCAATCATGCTGCACGGAATCCTCTGCATTCAATCGGGATGCATTTTACCATGCTGCATGGATTACCCTTCATTCAATCAGGCTGCATGGAATCCACTGCATTCTATCGGGATGCTTTGGGCCATGCTGCATAAAATCCACTGCATTTAATCGGGATGCATTTGGCCACGCTGCATGGACTCCACTGCATAAAATCGGGATCCATTGCCCCAAAATGCAAGGAATCATCTGCATTCAATGACGCTGCATGGAATCCACTGCATTCCATCGGGATCCATTTTACCACGCAGCATGGATTACACTGCTTTCAATCACAATGCATGGAATCTACTCTATTCAATCGGGATGCTTTCGGCCATACTGCATAAAATCCACTGCATTCAATCATGCTGCATGGAATCCACTGCATTCAATCGGGGTGCATTTTACCACGCTGCATGGATAACATTTCATACACTCAAAATGCATGGAATCCACTGCATTCTATAGGGATGCTTTGGGCCATACTGCATAAAATCCACTGCATTCAATCTTGCTGCATGGAATCCACTGCATTCAATCATGCTGCATAAATCCACTGCATTCAATAGGGTTCCACTTCTGCACGCTGCATGGAATCCACTGCATTCAATCACGCTGCATAAAATCCACTGCATTCAATAGGGTTCCATTTCTTCACGCTGCATGGAATCCACTACATTCAATCACGCTGCATGGAATCCACTGCATTCAATCAGGATGCTTTGGGCCATGCTGCATAAAATCCACTGCATTCAATCATGCTGCCTGGAATCCACTGCATTCAATCATACTGCATAAAATCCACTGCATTCAATAGGGTTCCATTTCTTCACGCTTCATGGAATCCACTGCATTCAATAGGGTTCCATTCCTTCACGCTGCCTGGAATCCACTGCCTTCAATCACGCTGCATGGAATCCACTGCATTCAATCGGGATGCATTTTTCCTCGTTGCATGGATTACACTGCATTCAATCCCAATGCATGGAATCCACTGCATTCAATCGGGAAGCTTTGGGCCATGCTGCATACAATGCACTGCATTCAACCATGCTGCATGGAATCCACTGCATTCAATCATGCTGTATAAAATCCACTGCATTCAATAGGGTTCCATTTCTTCACGTGGCATCGAATCCACTGCATTCAATCACGCTGCATGGAATCCACTGCATTCAATCGGGATGCATTTTTCCTCGCTGAATGGAGTACACTGCATTCAATCATGCTGCATAAAATCCACTGCATTCCATCGGGATGTTTTGGGCCATGCTGCATAAAATCCACTGCATTCAACCATGCTGCATGGAATCCACTGCATTCAATCATGCTGCATAAAATCCACTGCATTCAATCGGGATGCATTGGGCCTCGCTGCATGGAATAAACTGCATTCAATCAGGCTCCATGGAGTCCACTGCATTCAATGGGGATGCATTCTACCATGCTGCATGGAGTTCACTGCATTCAATCACAATGCATGCAATCCACTGCATTCCATCGGGATGCTTTGGGCCATGCTGCATAAAATCCACTGCATTCAATCGGGATGCATTGGGCCTCGCTGCATGGACTCCACTGCATACAATCGGGATCCATTGCGCCACAATGCATGGAATACTCTGTATTCAATCACGCTGCATGGAATCCACTGCATTCAATCGGGATGCTTTGGGCCATGCTGCATAAAATCCACTGCATGCAATCATGCTGCATGGAATCCACT
This sequence comes from Sus scrofa, assembly GCF_054392235.1. Taxonomy (NCBI): domain Eukaryota; kingdom Metazoa; phylum Chordata; class Mammalia; order Artiodactyla; family Suidae; genus Sus; species Sus scrofa. The sequence goes on from NC_139397.1 coordinate 5,717,641, forward strand.
GCATTCAATCGGGATGCATTTTACCAAGTTGCATGCAGTTCACTGCATTCAATCACAATGCATGGAATCCACTGCATTCAATCGGGATGCTTTGGGCCATGCTGCATAAAATCCACTGCATTCAATCTTGCTTTTTGAATCCACTGCATTCAGTAATGCTGCATAAAATCCTTGCATTCAATTGGGTTCCATTTCTTCACGCTGCATGGAATACACTGCATTCAATCACGCTGCATGGAATCCACTTCATTCAATCGGGATGCATTTTACCATGCTGCGTGGTTTTCACTGCATTCAATCACAATGCATGGAATCAACTGCATTCCATCGGTATGCTTTGGGCCATGCTGCATAAAATCCACTGCATTCAATCATGCTGCATGGAATCCACTGCATTCAATCATGCTGCATAAAATCCACTGCATTCAATAGGGTTCCATTTCTTCACGCTGCATGTAATACACTGCATTCAATCACACTGAATGGAATCCACTGCATTCAATCGGGATGCATTTTACCTCGCTGCATGGATTACACTGCATTCAATCACAATGCATGGAATCCACTGCATTCAATCGGGATGCTTTGGGCCATGCTGCATAAAATCCACTGCATTCAATCGGGATGCATTGGGCCACGCTGCATCGACTCCACTGCATTCAATCGGGATCCATTGCGCCACAATGCAAGGAATCCTCTGCATTCATTGACGCTGCATGGACTCCACTGCATTCAATCGGGATGCTTTGGGCGATGCTGCATAAAATCCACTGCATTCAACCATGCTGCATGGAATCCATTTCATTCAATCATGCTCTATAAAATCCAATGCATTCAATACGGTTCCATTACTTCACGCTGCATGGAATACACTGCATTAAATCAGGATGCATGGAATCGACTGCATTCAATCAGGATGCATTATACCACGTTGCATGGATTACCCTACATTCAATCACAATGCATGGAATCCACTGCATTCAATCGGGATGCTTTGGGCCATGCTGCATAAAATCCACTGCATTCAATCGGGATGCATTGGGCCTCGCTGCATAGACTCCACTGCATATAATCGGGATCCATTGCGCCACAATGCATGGAATACTCTGCATTCAATGACGCTGCATGGAATCCACTGCATTCCATCGGGAAGCTTTGGGCCATGCTGCATAAAATCCACTGCATTCAATCATGCTGCCTGGAATCCACTGCATTCAATCATACTGCATAAAATCCACTGCATTCAATAGGCTTCCATTTCTTCACGCTTCATGGAATCCACTGCATTCAATAGGTTTCCATTCCTTCACGCTGCCTGGAATCCACTGCCTTCAATCACGCTGCATGGAATCCACTGCATTCAATCGGGATGCATTTTTCCTCGTTGCATGGATTACACTGCATTCAATCCCAATGCATGGAATCCACTGCATTCAATCGGGAAGCTTTGGGCCATGCTGCATACAATGCACTGCATTCAATCGGGATGCACTGGGCCTCGCTGCATGGACTCCACTGCATATAATCGGGATCCATTGCGCCACAATGCATGGAATACTCTGCATTCAATGACGCTGAATGGAATCCACTGCATTGAATCGGGAAGCTTTGGGCCATGCTGCATAAATCCACTGCATGCAGTCATGCTGTGTGGACTCCACTGCATTGAATCATGCTGCAAAAAAAACCACTGCATTCAATAGGGTTCCATTAATGCACCCTGCATGGAATCCACTGCATTCAACCACGCTGCATGGAATCCACTGCATTCAATCGGGATGCATTTTACCACTCTGCATGGATTACACTGCATTTAATCACGCTGCATGTAATCCATGGAATTTAATCGGGATTCATTTTACTAAGCTGTATGGAATGGACTGCACTTAATCACGCTGCATGGAATCCACTGCATTCAATCGGGATGCATTTTACCACGTTGCATGCAGTTCACTGCATTCAATCACAATGCATGGAATCCACTGCATTCCATCGGGATGCTTTGGGCATTGCTGCATAAAATCCACTGCATTCAATCATGCTGCATGGAATCCTGCATTCAATCATGCTGCATAAAATCCACTGCATTCAATCGGGATGCATTGGGCCTCGCTGCATGGAATACACTGCATTCAATCAGGCTGCATGGAATCCACTGCATTCAATGGGGATGCATTCTACCATGCTGCATGGAGTTCACTGCATTCAATCACAATGCATGTAATCCACTGCATTCCATCGGGATGCTTTGGGCCATGCTGCATAAAATCCACTGCATTCAATCGGGATGCATTGGGCCTCGCTGCATGGACTCCACTGCATACAATCGGGATCCATTGCGCCAAAATGCATGGAATACTCTGCATTCATTGACGCTGCATGGACTCCACTGCATTCAATCGGGATGCTTTGGGCCATGCTGCATAAAATCCACTGCATTCAACCATGCTGCATGGAATCCACTGCATTCAATCATGCTGCATAAAATCCACTGCATTCCATCGGGATGCATTGGGCCTCGCTGCATGGAATACACTGCATTCAATCACGCTGCATGGAATCCACTGCATTCAATGGGGATGCATTCTACAATGCTGCATGGAGTTCACTGCATTCAATCACAATGCATGCAATCCACTGCATTCCATCGGGATGCTTTGGGCCATGCTGCATAAAATCCCCTGCATACAATCGGGATGCATTTGGCCTCGCTGCATGGACTCCACTGCATACAATCGGGATACATTGCACCAAAATGCATGGAATCCTCCGCATGCAACGACGCTGCATGGACTCCACTGCATTCAATCGGGATGCTTTGGGCCATGCTGCATAAAATCCATTGAATTCAATCATGCTGCATGGAATCCACTGCATTCAATCATGCTGTATAAAATCCACTGCATTCAATAGGGTTCCATTTCTTCACGTGGCATCGAATCCACTGCATTCAATCACGCTGCATGGAATCCACTGCATTCAATCGGGATGCTTTGGGCCATGCTGCATAAAATCCACTGCATTCAATCTTGCTTTTTGAATCCACTGCATTCAGTAATGCTGCATAAAATCCTTGCATTCAATTGGGTTCCATTTCTTCACGCTGCATGGAATACACTGCATTCAATGACGCTGCATGGAATCCACTGCATTCATTCGGGATGCTTTGGGCCATGCTGAATAAAATCCATTGCATTCAATCATGCTGCACGGAATCCACTGCATTCAATCGGGATGCATTTTACCATGCAGCATGGATTACCCTTCATTCAATCAGGCTGCATGGAATCCACTGCATTCTATCGGGATGCTTTGGGCCATGCTGCATAAAATCCACTGCATTTAATCGGGATGCATTTGGCCACGCTGCATGGACTCCACTGCATAAAATCGGGATCCATTGCCCCAAAATGCAGGGAATCATCTGCATTCAATGACGCTGCATGGAATCCACTGCATTCCATCGGGATCCATTTTACCACGCAGCATGGATTACACTGCTTTCAATCACAATGCATGGAATCTACTCTATTCAATCGGGATGCTTTGGGCCATACTGCATAAAATCCACTGCATTCAATCATGCTGCATGGAATCCACTGCATTCAATCGGGGTGCATTTTACCACGCTGCATGGATAACATTTCATACACTCAAAATGCATGGAATCCACTGCATTCTATAGGGATGCTTTGGGCCATACTGCATAAAATCCACTGCATTCAATCTTGCTGCATGGAATCCACTGCATTCAATCATGCTGCATAAATCCACTGCATTCAATAGGGTTCCACTTCTTCACGCTGCATGGAATCCACTGCATTCAATCACGCTGCATAAAATCCACTGCATTCAATAGGGTTCCATTTCTTCACGCTGCATGGAATCCACTACATTCAATCACGCTGCATGGAATCCACTGCATTCAATCAGGATGCTTTGGGCCATGCTGCATAAAATCCACTGCATTCAATCATGCTGCCTGGAATCCACTGCATTCAATCATACTGCATAAAATCCACTGCATTCAATAGGGTTCCATTTCTTCACGCTTCATGGAATCCACTGCATTCAATAGGGTTCCATTCCTTCACGCTGCCTGGAATCCACTGCCTTCAATCACGCTGCATGGAATCCACTGCATTCAATCGGGATGCATTTTTCCTCGTTGCATGGATTACACTGCATTCAATCCCAATGCATGGAATCCACTGCATTCAATCGGGAAGCTTTGGGCCATGCTGCATACAATGCACTGCATTCAACCATGCTGCATGGAATCCACTGCATTCAATCATGCTGTATAAAATCCACTGCATTCAATAGGGTTCCATTTCTTCACGTGGCATCGAATCCACTGCATTCAATCACGCTGCATGGAATCCACTGCATTCAATCGGGATGCATTATTCCTCGCTGAATGGAGTACACTGCATTCAATCATGCTGCATAAAATCCACTGCATTCCATCGGGATGCTTTGGGCCATGCTGCATAAAATCCACTGCATTCAACCATGCTGCATGGAATCCACTGCATTCAATCATGCTGCATAAAATCCACTGCATTCAATCGGGATGCATTGGGCCTCGCTGCATGGAATAAACTGCATTCAATCAGGCTCCATGGAGTCCACTGCATTCAATGGGGATGCATTCTACCATGCTGCATGGAGTTCACTGCATTCAATCACAATGCATGCAATCCACTGCATTCCATCGGGATGCTTTGGGCCATGCTGCATAAAATCCACTGCATTCAATCGGGATGCATTGGGCCTCGCTGCATGGACTCCACTGCATACAATCGGGATCCATTGCGCCACAATGCATGGAATACTCTGTATTCAATCACGCTGCATGGAATCCACTGCATTCAATCGGGAGGCTTTGAGCCATGCTGCATAAAATCCACTGCATGCAATCATGCTGCATGGAATCCACTGCATTCAATCGGGATGCATTTTACCAAGTTGCATGCAGTTCACTGCATTCAATCACAATGCATGGAATCCACTGCATTCAATCGGGATGCTTTGGGCCATGCTGCATAAAATCCACTGCATTCAATCTTGCTTTTTGAATCCACTGCATTCAGTAATGCTGCATAAAATCCTTGCATTCAATTGGGTTCCATTTCTTCACGCTGCATGGAATACACTGCATTCAATCACGCTGCATGGAATCCACTTCATTCAATCGGGATGCATTTTACCATGCTGCGTGGTTTTCACTGCATTCAATCACAATGCATGGAATCAACTGCATTCCATCGGGATGCTTTGGGCCATGCTGCATAAAATCCACTGCATTCAATCATGCTGCATGGAATCCACTGCATTCAATCATGCTGCATAAAATCCACTGCATTCAATAGGGTTCCATTTCTTCACGCTGCATGTAATACACTGCATTCAATCACACTGAATGGAATCCACTGCATTCAATCGGGATGCATTTTACCTCGCTGCATGGATTACACTGCATTCAATCACAATGCATGGAATCCACTGCATTCAATCGGGATGCTTTGGGCCATGCTGCATAAAATCCACTGCATTCAATCGGGATGCATTGGGCCACGCTGCATCGACTCCACTGCATTCAATCGGGATCCATTGCGCCACAATGCAAGGAATCCTCTGCATTCATTGACGCTGCATGGACTCCACTGCATTCAATCGGGATGCTTTGGGCGATGCTGCATAAAATCCACTGCATTCAACCATGCTGCATGGAATCCATTTCATTCAATCATGCTCTATAAAATCCAATGCATTCAATACGGTTCCATTACTTCACGCTGCATGGAATACACTGCATTAAATCAGGATGCATGGAATCGACTGCATTCAATCAGGATGCATTATACCACGTTGCATGGATTACCCTACATTCAATCACAATGCATGGAATCCACTGCATTCAATCGGGATGCTTTGGGCCATGCTGCATAAAATCCACTGCATTCAATCGGGATGCATTGGGCCTCGCTGCATAGACTCCACTGCATATAATCGGGATCCATTGCGCCACAATGCATGGAATACTCTGCATTCAATGACGCTGCATGGAATCCACTGCATTCCATCGGGAAGCTTTGGGCCATGCTGCATAAAATCCACTGCATTCAATCATGCTGCATGGAATCCACTGCATTCAATCGGGATGCATTTTACAAGGCTGCATGGATTACATTTCATACACTCAAATTGCATGGAATCCACTGCGTTCTATAGGGATGCTTTGGGCAATACTACATAAAATACACTGCATTCAATTTGCTGCATGGAATCCACTGCATTCAATCATGCTGAATAAAATCCACTGCATTCAATAGGGTTCCATTTCTTCACGCTGCATGGAATACACTGCTTTCAATCAGGCTGCATGAAATCCACTGCATTCAATGGGGATGCATTCTACAATGCTGCATGGAGTTCACTGCATGCAATCACAATGCATGTAATCCACTGCATTCCATCGGGATGCTTTGGGCCATGCTGCATAAAATCCACTGCATTCAATCGGGATGCATTGGGCCTCGCTGCATGGACTCCACTGCATACAATCGGGATCCATTGCGCCAAAATGCATGGAATATTCTGCATTCATTGACGCTGCTTGGACTCCACTGCATTCAATCGGGATGCTTTGGGCCATGCTGCATAAAATCCACTGCATTCAACCATGCTGCATGGAATCCACTGCATTCAATCACGCTGCATGGAATCCACTGCATTCAATGGGGGTGCATTCTACAATGCTGCATGGAGTTCACTGCATTCAATCACAATGCATGGAATCCACTGCATTCCATCGGGATGCTTTGGGCCATGCTGCATAAAATCCACTGCATTCAATCGGGATGCATTGGGCCTCGCTTCATGGACTCCAGTGCATACAATCGGAATCCATTGCAACAAAATGCATGGAATACTCTGCATTCAATCACGCTGCATGGAATCCACTGCATTCAATCGGGATGCTCTGGGCCATGCTGCGTAAAATCCATTGTATTCAATCATGCTGCATGGAATCCACTGCATTCAATCATGCTGCATAAAATCCACTGCATTCAATAGGGTTCCATTTCTTCACGTGGCATCGAATCCACTGCATTCAATCACGCTGCATGGAATCCACTGCATTCAATCGGGATGCATTTTTCCTCGCTGCATGGAGTACACTGCATTCAATCATGCTGCATAAAATCCACTGCATTCCATCGGGATGCTTTGGGCCATGCTGCATAAAATCCACTGCATTCAACCATGCTGCATGGAATCCACTGCATTCAATCATGCTGCATAAAATCCACTGCATTCAATCGGGATGCATTGGGCCTCGCTGCATGGAATACACTGCATTCAATCAGGCTGCATGGAATCCACTGCATTCAATGAGGATGCATTCTACAATGCTGCATGGAGTTCACTGCATTCAATCACAACGCATGTAATCCACTGCATTCCATCGGGATGCTTTGGGCCATGCTGCAAAAAATCCACTGCATTCAATCGGGATGCATTGGGCCTCGCTGCATGGACTCCACTGCATAAAATCGGGATCCATTGCGCCAAAATGCATGGGATAATCTGCATTCATTGACGCTGCATGGACTCCACTGCATTCAATCGGGATGCTTTGGGCCATGCTGCATAAAATCCACTGCATTCAACCATGCTGCATGGAATCCACTGCATTCAATCATGCTGCATAAAATCCACTGCATTCAATCGGGATGCATTGGGCCTCGCTGCATGGAATAAACTGCATTCAATCAGGCTCCATGGAATCCACTGCATTCAATGGGGATGCATTCTACCATGCTGCATGGAGTTCACTGCATTCAATCACAATGCATGCAATCCACTGCATTCCATCGGGATGCTTTGGGCCATGCTGCATAAAATCCACTGCATTCAATCGGGATGCATTGGGCCTCGCTTCATGGACTCCACTGCATACAATCGGGATCCATTGCGCCACAATGCATGGAATACTCTGCATTCAATCACGCTGCATGGAATCCACTGCATTCAATCGGGATGCTTTGGGCCATGCTGCATAAAATCCACTGCATGCAATCATGCTGCATGGAATCCACTGCATTCAATCGGGATGCATTTTACCAAGTTGCATGCAGTTCACTGCATTCAATCACAATGCATGGAATCCACTGCATTCAATCGGGATGCTTTGGGCCATGCTGCATAAAATCCACTGCATTCAATCTTGCTTTTTGAATCCACTGCATTCAGTAATGCTGCATAAAATCCTTGCATTCAATTGGGTTCCATTTCTTCACGCTGCATGGAATACACTGCATTCAATCGCGCTGCATGGAATCCACTGCATTCAATCGGGATGCATTTTACCATGCTGCGTGGTTTTCACTGCATTCAATCACAATGCATGGAATCAACTGCATTCCATCGTGATGCTTTGGGCCATGCTGCATAAAATCCACTGCATTCAATCATGCTGCATGGAATCCACTGCATTCAATCATGCTGCATAAAATCCACTGCATTCAATAGGGTTCCATTTCTTCACGCTGCATATAATACACTGCATTCAATCACACTGAATGGAATCCACTGCATTCAATCGGGATGCATTTTACCTCGCTGCATGGATTACACTGCATTCAATCACAATGCATGGAATCCACTGCATTCAATCGGGATGCTTTGGGCCATGCTGCATAAAATCCACTGCATTCAATCGGGATGCATTGGGCCACGCTGCATCGACTCCACTGCATTCAATCGGGATCCATTGCGCCACAATGCAAGGAATCCTCTGCATTCATTGACGCTGCATGGACTCCACTGCATTCAATCGGGATGCTTTGGGCCATGCTGCATAAAATCCACTGCATTCAACCATGCTGCATGGAATCCATTTCATTCAATCATGCTCTATAAAATCCAATGCATTCAATACGGTTCCATTACTTCACGCTGCATGGAATACACTGCATTAAATCAGGATGCATGGAATCGACTGCATTCAATCAGGATGCATTATACCACGTTGCATGGATTACCCTACATTCAATCACAATGCATGGAATCCACTGCATTCAATCGGGATGCTTTGGGCCATGCTGCATAAAATCCACTGCATTCAATTGGGATGCATTGGGCCTCGCTGCATAGACTCCACTGCATATAATCGGGATCCATTGCGCCACAATGCATGGAATACTCTGCATTCAATGACGCTGCATGGAATCCACTGCATTCCATCGGGAAGCTTTGGGCCATGCTGCATAAAATCCACTGCATTCAATCATGCTGCATGGAATCCACTGCATTCAATCGGGATGCATTTTACAAGGCTGCATGGATTACATTTCATACACTCAAAATGCATGGAATCCACTGCGTTCTATAGGGATGCTTTGGGCCATACTGCATAAAATACACTGCATTCAATTTGCTGCATGGAATCCACTGCATTCAATCATGCTGAATAAAATCCACTGCATTCAATAGGGTTCCATTTCTTCACGCTGCATGGAATACACTGCATTCAATCAGGCTGCATGAAATCCACTGCATTCAATGGGGATGCATTCTACAATGCTGCATGGAGTACACTGCATGCAATCACAATGCATGTAATCCACTGCATTCCATCGGGATGCTTTGGGCCATGCTGCATAAAATCCACTGCATTCAATCGGGATGCATTTGGCCACGCTGCATGGACTCCACTGCATAAAATCGGGATCCATTGCCCCAAAATGCAAGGAATCCTCTGCATTCAATGTCGCTGCATGGAATCCACTGCATTCCATCGGGATCCATTTTACCACGCAGCATGGATTACACTGCTTTCAATCACAATGCATGGAATCTACTCTATTCAATCTGGATGCTTTGGGCCATACTGCATAAAATCCACTGCATTCAATCATGCTGCATGGAATCCACTGCATTCAATCGGGGTGCATTTTACCACGCTGCATGGATAACATTTCATACACTCAAAATGCATGGAATCCACTGCATTCAATCATGCTGCATAAATCCACTGCATTCAATAGGGTTCCACTTCTTCACGCTGCATGGAATCCACTGCATTCAATCACGCTGCATAAAATCCACTGCATTCAATAGGGTTCCATTTCTTCACGCTGCATGGAATCCACTACATTCAATCACGCTGCATGGAATCCACTGCATTCAATCAGGATGCTTTGGGCCATGCTGCATAAAATCCACTGCATTCAATCATGCTGCCTGGAATCCACTGCATTCAATCATACTGCATAAAATCCACTGCATTCAATAGGGTTCCATTTCTTCACGCTTCATGGAATCCACTGCATTCAATAGGGTTCCATTCCTTCACGCTGCCTGGAATCCACTGCCTTCAATCACACTGCATGGAATCCACTGCATTCAATCGGGATGCATTTTTCCTCGTTGCATGGATTACACTGCATTCAATCCCAATGCATGGAATCCACTGCATTCAATCGGGAAGCTTTGGGCCATGCTGAATACAATGCACTGCATTCAATCGGGATGCACTGGGCCTCGCTGCATGGACTCCACTGCATATAATCGGGATCCATTGCGCCACAATGCATGGAATACTCTGCATTCAATGACGCTGAATGGAATCCACTGCATTGAATCGGGAAGCTTTGGGCCATGCTGCATAAATCCAATGCATGCAATCATGCTGTGTGGACTCCACTGCATTGAATCATGCTGCAAAAAAAACCACTGCATTCAATAGGGTTCCATTTCTTCACCCTGCATGGAATCCACTGCATTCAACCACGCTGCATGGAATCCACTGCATTCAATCGGGATGCATTTTACCACTCTGCATGGATTACACTGCATTTAATCACGCTGCATGTAATCCATGGAATTTAATCGGGATTCATTTTACTAAGCTGTATGGAATGGACTGCACTTAATCACGCTGCATGGAATCCACTGCATTCAATCGGGATGCATTTTACCACGTTGCATGCAGTTCACTGCATTCAATCACAATGCATGGAATCCACTGCATTCAATCGGGATGCTTTGGGCCATGCTGCATAAAATCCACTGCATTCAATCATGCTGCATGGAATCCACTGCATTCAGTAATGCTGCATAAAATCCTTGCATTCAATTGGGTTCCATTTCTTCACGCTGCATGGAATACACTGCATTCAATCACGCTGCATAGAATCCACTACATTCAATCGGGATGCATTTTACCATGCTGCGTGGTTTTCACTGCATTCAATCACAATGCATGGAATCCACTGCATTCCATCGGGATGCTTTGGGCCATGCTGCATAAAATCCACTGCATTCAATCATGCTGCATGGAATCCACTGCATTCAATCATGCTGCATACAATCCACTGCATTCAATAGGGTTCCATTTCTTCACCCTGCATGGAATCCACTGCATTCAACCACGCTGCATGGAATCCACTGCATTCAATCGGGATGCATTTTACCATTCTGCATGGATTACACTGCATTTAATCACGCTGCATGTAATTCATGGAATTTAATCGGGATTCATTTTTCTAAGCTGTATGGAATGGACTGCACTTAATCACGCTGCATGGAATCCACTGCATTCAATCGGGATGCATTTTACCACGTTGCATGCAGTTCACTGCATTCAATCACAATGCATGGAATCCACTGCATTCAATCGGGATGCTTTGGGCCATGCTGCATAAAATCCACTGCATTCAATCTTGCTTTTTGAATCCACTGCATTCAGTAATGCTGCATAAAATCCTTGCATTCAATTGGGTTCCATTTCTTCACGCTGCATGGAATACACTGCATTCAATCACGCTGCATGGAATCCACTGCATTCAATCGGGATGCATTTTACCATGCTGCGTGGTTTTCACTGCATTCAATCACAATGCATGGAATCCACTGCATTCCATCGGGATGCTTTGGGCCATGCTGCATAAAATCCACTGCATTCAATCGGGATGCATTGGGCCACGCTGCATCGACTCCACTGCATTCAATTGGCATCCATTGCGCCACAATGCATGGAATACTCTGCATTCAATGACGCTGCATGGAATCCACTGCATTCCATCGGGAAGCTTTGGGCCATGCTGCATAAAATCCACTGCATTCAATCATGCTGCATGGAATCCACTGCATTCAATCGGGATGCATTTTACAAGGCTGCATGGATTACATTTCATACACTCAAAATGCATGGAATCCACTGCGTTCTATACGTATGCTTTGGGCCATACTGCATAAAATACACTGCATTCAATTTGCTGCATGGAATCCACTGCATTCAATCATGCTGAATAAAATCCACTGCATTCAATAGGGTTCCATTTCTTCACGCTGCATGGAATACACTGCATTCAATCAGGCTGCATTAAATCCACTGCATTCAATGGGGATGCATTCTACAATGCTGAATGGAGTTCACTGCATGCAATCACAATGCATGTAATCCACTGCATTCCATCGGGATGCTTTGGGCCATGCTGCATAAAATCCACTGCATTCAACCATGCTGCATGGAATCCACTGCATTCAATCATGCTGCATAAAATCCACTGCATTCAATCGGGATGCATTGGGCCTCGCTGCATGGAATACACTGCATTCAATCAGGCTGCATGGAATCCACTGCATTCAATGGGGATGCATTCTACAATGCTGCATGGAGTTCACTGCATTCAATCACAACGCATGTAATCCACTGCATTCCATCGGGATGCTTTGGGCCATGCTGCATAAAATCCACTGCATTCAATCGGGATGCATTGGGCCTCGCTGCATGGACTCCACTGCATACAATTGGGATCCATTGCGCCAAAATGCATGGAATACTCTGCATTCATTGACGCTGCATGGACTCCACTGCATTCAATCGGGATGCTTTGGGCCATGCTGCATAAAATCCACTGCATTCAACCATGCTGCATGGAATCCACTGCATTCAATCATGCTGCATAAAATCCACTGCATTCCATCGGGATGCATTGGGCCTCGCTGCATGGAATACACTGCATTCAATCACGCTGCATGGAATCCACTGCATTCAATGGGGATGCATTCTACAATGCTGCATGGAGTTCACTGCATTCAATCACAATGCATGGAATCCACTGCATTCCATTGGGATGCTTTGGGCCATGCTGCATAAAATCCACTGCATTCAATCGGGATGCATTGGGCCTCGCTGCATGGACTCCACTGCATACAATCGGGATCCATTGCACCAAAATGCATGGAATCCTCCGCATGCAACGACGCTGCATGGACTCCACTGCATTCAATCGGGATGCTTTGGGCCATGCTGCATAAAATCCACTGCATTCAATCATGCTGCATGGAATCCACTGCATTCAATCATGCTGTATAAAATCCACTACATTCAATAGGGTTCCATTTCCTCACGTAGCATCGAATCCACTGCATTCAATCACGCTGCATGGAATCCACTGCATTCAATCGGGTTGCATTTTTCCTCGCTGCATGGAGTACACTGCATTCAATCATGCTGCATAAAATCCACTGCATTCCATCGGGATGCTTTGGGCCATGCTGCATAAAATCCACTGCATTCAACCATGCTGCATGGAATCCACTGCATTCAATCATGCTGCATAAAATCCACTGCATTCCATCGGGATGCATTGGGCCTCGCTGCATGGAATAAACTGCATTCAATCAGGCTCCATGGAATCCACTGCATTCAATCGGGATGCATTTTACCATGCTGCGTGGTTTTCACTGCATTCAATCACAATGCATGGAATCCACTGCATTCCATCGGGATGCTTTGGGCCATGCTGCATAAAATCCACTGCATTCAATCGGGATGCATTGGGCCTCGCTGCATGGACTCCACTGCATACAATCGGGATCCATTGCGCCACAATGCATGGAATACTCTGCATTCAATCACGCTGCATGGAATCCACTGCATTCAATCGGGATGCTTTGGGCCATGCTGCATAAAATCCACTGCATGCAATCATGCTGCATGGAATCCACTGCATTCAATCGGGATGCATTTTACCACGTTGCATGCAGTTCACTGCATTCAATCACAATGCATGGAATCCACTGCATTCAATCGGGATGCTTTGGGCCATGCTGCATAAAATCCACTGCATTCAATCTTGCTTTTTGAATCCACTGCATTCAGTAATGCTGCATAAAATCCTTGCATTCAATTGGGTTCCATTTCTTCACGCTGCATGGAATACACTGCATTCAATCACGCTGCATGGAATCCACTGCATTCAATCGGGACGCATTTTACCATGCTGCGTGGTTTTCACTGCATTCAATCACAATGCATGGAATCCACTGCATTCCATCGGGATGCTTTGGGCCATGCTGCATAAAATCCACTGCATTCAATCGGGATGCATTGGGCCACGCTGCATCGACTCCACTGCATTCAATCGGGATCCATTGCGCCACAATGCAAGGAATCCTCTGCATTCATTGACGCTGCATGGACTCCACTGCATTCAATCGGGATGCTTTGGGCCATGCTGCATAAAATCCACTGCATTCAACCATGCTGCATGGAATCCATTTCATTCAATCATGCTCTATAAAATCCAATGCATTCAATACGGTTCCATTACTTCACGCTGCATGGAATACACTGCATTAAATCAGGATGCATGGAATCGACTGCATTCAATCAGGATGCATTATACCACGTTGCATGGATTACCCTACATTAAATCACACTGCATGGAATCCACTGCATTCAATCGGGATGCATTTTACCACACTGCTTGGATTACACTGCATTCAATCGCAATGCATAGAATCCACTGCATTCAATATGGATGCATTTTACCACTCTGCATGGAATCCACTGCATTTAATCACGCTGCATGTAATCCATGGAATTTAATCGAGATTCATTTTACTAAGCTGTATGGAATCGACTGCATTTAATCACGCTGCATGGAATCCACTGCATTCAATCGGGATTCATTTTACAAAGCTGCATGGAGTACACTGCATTCAATCACAATGCATGGAATCCGCTGCATTCAAACGGGATGCTTTGGGCCATGCTGCATAAAATCCACTGCATTCAATCATGCTGCATGGAATCCACTGCATTCAATCATGCAGCATAAAATCCGCTGCATTCCATAGGGTTCCATTTCTTCATGCTGCATGGAATACACTGCATTCAATCATGCTGCATAAAATCCGCTGCATTCCATAGGGTTCCATTCCTTCATGCTGCATGGAATACACTGCATTTAATCAGGCTGCATGGAATCCACTGCATTCAATCGGGATGCATTTTTCCTCGTTGCATGGACTACACTGCATTCCATCACAATGCATGGAATCCACTGCATTCAATCGGGAAGATTTGGGCCATGCTGCATACAATCCACTGCATTCAATCGGGATGCACTGGGCCTCGCTGCATGGACTCCACTGCATATAATCGGGATCCATTGCACCACAATGCATGGAATACTCTGCATTCAATGACGCTGAATGGAATCCACTGCATTGAATCGTGAAGCTATGGGCCATGCTGCATAAAATCCACTGCATGCAATCATGCTGCATTGAATCCACTGCATTCAATCATGCTGCATAAAATCCACTGCATTCAATAGGGTTTCATTAATGCACCCTGCATGGAATCCACTGCATTCAACCACGCTGCATGGAATCCACTGCATACAATCGGGATGCATTTTATCACTCTGCATGGATTACACTGCATTTAATCACGCTGCATGTAATCCATGGAATTTAATCGGGATTCATTTTACTAAGCTGTATGGAATCGACTGCACTTAATCACGCTGCATGGAATCCACTGCATTCAATCGGGATGCATTTTACCACGTTGCATGCAGTTCACTGCATTCAATCACAATGCATGGAATCCACTGCATTCAATCGGGATGCTTTGGGCCATGCTGCATAAAATCCACTGCATTCAATCTTGCTTTTTGAATCCACTGCATTCAGTAATGCTGCATAAAATCCTTGCATTCAATTGGGTTCCATTTCTTCACGCTGCATGGAATACACTGCATTCAATCACGCTGCATGGAAACCACTGCATTCCATCGGGATGCTTTGGGCCATGCTGCATAAACTCCACTGCATTCAATCGGGATGCATTGGGCCTCGCTGCATGGACTCCACTGCATAAAATCTGGATCCATTGCGCCACAATGCATGGAATCCTCTGCATTCAACAACGCTGCATGGAATCCACTGCATTCCATCGGAATGCATTGGGCCATGCTGCATAAAATCCACTGCATTCAATCGGGATGCATTGGGCCTCGCTGCATGGACTCCACTGCATTCAATCGGGATCCATTGTGCCACAATGCATGGAATTCTCTTCATTCAATGACGCTGCATCGAGTCCACAGCATTCAATCGGAATCCATTGTGCCACAATGCATGGAATTCTCTGCATTCAATGACGCTGCATGGAATCCACTGCATTCCATCAGGATGCTTTGGGCCATGCTGCATAAAATCCACTGCATGCAATCATGCTGCATGGAATCAACTACATTCAATCATGCTGCATAAAATCCACTGCATTCAAAAGGGTTCCATTTCTTCACGCTGCATGGAATCCACTGCGTTCAAACACGCTGCATGGAATCCACTGCATTCAACATGGATGAATTTTACCACGCTGCATTTAGTACAGTGTATTCAATCACAATTCATGGAATCCATTGCATTCAATCGGGATGCTTTGGGCCATGCTGCATAAAATCCACTGCATTCAATCGGGATGCATTGGGCCACGCTGCATCGACTCCACTGCATTCAATCGGGATCCATTGCGCCACAATGCAAGGAATCCTCTGCATTCATTGACGCTTCATGGACTCCACTGCATTCAATCGGGATGCTTTGGGCCATGCTGCATAAAATCCACTGCATTCAACCATGCTGCATGGAATCCATTTCATTCAATCATTCTCTATAAAATCCAATGCATTCAATACGGTTCCATTACTTCACGCTGCATGGAATACACTGCATTAAATCAGGATGCATGGAATCGACTGCATTCAATCAGGATGCATTATACCACGTTGCATGGATTACCCTACATTCAATCACAATGCATGGAATCCACTGCATTCAATCGGGATGCTTTGGGCCATGCTGCATAAAATCCACTGCATTCAATCGGGATGCATTGGGCCTCGCTGCATAGACTCCACTGCATATAATCGGGATCCATTGCGCCACAATGCATGGAATACTCTGCATTCAATGACGCTGCATGGAATCCACTGCATTCCATCGGGAAGCTTTGGGCCATGCTGCATAAAATCCACTGCATTCAATCATGCTGCATGGAATCCACTGCATTCAATCGGGATGCATTTTACAAGGCTGCATGGATTACATTTCATACACTCAAATTGCATGGAATCCACTGCGTTCTATAGGGATGCTTTGGGCCATACTGCATAAAATACACTGCATTCAATTTGCTGCATGGAATCCACTGCATTCAATCATGCTGAATAAAATCCACTGCATTCAATAGGGTTCCATTTCTTCACGCTGCATGGAATACACTGCATTCAATCAGGCTGCATGAAATCCACTGCATTCAATGGGGATGCATTCTACAATGCTGCATGGAGTTCACTGCATGCAATCACAATGCATGTAATCCACTGCATTCCATCGGGATGCTTTGGGCCATGCTGCATAAAATCCACTGCATTCAACCATGCTGCATGGAATCCACTGCATTCAATCATGCTGCATAAAATCCACTGCATTCAATCGGGATGCATTGGGCCTCGCTGCATGGAATACACTGCATTCAATCAGGCTGCATGGAATCCACTGCATTCAATGGGGATGCATTCTACAATGCTGCATGGAGTTCACTGCATTCAATCACAACGCATGTAATCCACTGCATTCCATCGGGATGCTTTGGGCCATGCTGCATAAAATCCACTGCATTCAATCGGGATGCATTGGGCCTCGCTGCATGGTCTCCACTGCATACAATCGGGATCCATTGCGCCAAAATGCATGGAATAATCTACATTCATTGACGCTGCATGGAATCCACTGCATTCAATGGGGATGCATTCTACAATGCTGCATGGAGTTCACTGCATTCAATCACAATGCATGGAATCCACTGCATTCCATCGGGATGCTTTGGGCCATGCTGCATAAAATCCACTGCATTCAATCGGGATGCATTGGGCCTCGCTGCATGGACTCCACTGCATACAATCGGGATCCATTGCACCAAAATGCATGGAATCCTCCGCATGCAACGACGCTGCATGGACTCCACTGCATTCAATCGGGATGCTTTGGCCATGCTGCATAAAATCCATTGAATTCAATCATGCTGCATGGAATCCACTGCATTCAATCATGCTGCATAAAATCCACTGCATTCAATAGGGTTCCATTTCTTCACGTGGCATCGAATCCACTGCATTCAATCACGCTGCATGGAATCCACTGCATTCAATCGGGATGCATTTTTCCTCGCTGCATGGAGTACACTGCATTCAATCATGCTGCATAAAATCCACTGCATTCCATCGGGATGCTTTGGGCCATGCTGCATAAAATCCACTGCATTCAACCATGCTGCATGGAATCCACTGCATTCAATCATGCTGCATAAAATCCACTGCATTCCATCGGGATGCATTGGTGCTCGCTGCATGGAATACACTGCATTCAATCAGGCTGCATGGAATCCACTGCATTCAATGGGGATGCATTCTACCATGCTGCATGGAGTTCACTGCTTTCAATCACAATGCATGGAATCCACTGCATTCCATCGGGATGCTTTGGGCCATGCTGCATAAAATCCACTGCATTCAATCGGGATGCATTGGGCCTCGCTGCATGGACTCCACTGCATACAATCGGGATCCATTGCGCCACAATGCATGGAATACTCTGCATTCAATGACGCTGCATGGAATCCACTGCATTCAATCGGGATGCTTTGGGCCATGCTGCATAACATCCACTGCATGCAATCATGGTGCATGGAATCCACTGCATTCAATCATGCTGCATAAAATCCACTGCATTCAATAGGGTTCCATTTCTTCTTCACGCTGCCTGGAATCCACTGCATTCAATCACACTGCATGGAATCTACTGCATTCAATCGGGATGCATTTTACCACACTGCTTGGATTACACTGCATTCAATCGCAATGCTTAGAATCCACTGCATTCAATATGGATGCATTTTACCACTCTGCATGGAATCCACTGCATTTACTCACGCTGCATGTACTCCATGGAATTTATTCGGGATTCATTTTACTAAGCTGTATGGAATCGACTGCATTTAATCACGCTGCATGGAATCCACTGCATTCAATCGGGATTCATTTTACAAAGCTGCATGGAGTACACTGCATTCAATCACAATGCATGGAATCCACTGCATTGAAACGGGATGCTTTGGGCCATGCTGCATAAAATCCACTGCATTCAATCATGCTGCATGGAATCCACTGCATTCAATCATGCAGCATAAAATCCGCTGCATTCCATAGGGTTCCATTTCTTCATGCTGCATGGAATACACTGCATTCAATCAGGCTGCATAAAATCCGCTGCATTCCATAGGGTTCCATTTCTTCATGCTGCATGGAATACACTGCATTTAATCAGGCTGCATGGAATCCACTGCATTCAATCGGGATGCATTTTTCCTCGTTGCATGGACTACACTGCATTCCATCACAATGCATGGAATCCACTGCATTCAATCGGGAAGATTTGGGCCATGCTGCATACAATGCACTGCATTCAATCGGGATGCACTGGGCCTCGCTGCATGTACTCCACGGCATATAATCGGGATCAATTGCGCCACAATCCATGGAATACTCTGCATTCAATGACGCTGAATGGAATCCACTGCATTGAATCGGGAAGCTATGGGCCATGCTGCATAAAATCCACTGCATGCAATCATGCTGCATTGAATCCACTGCATTCAATCATACTGCATAAAATCCACTGCATTCAATAGGGTTCCATTACTGCACCCTGCATGGAATCCACTGCATTCAACCACGCTGCATGGAATCCACTGCATTCAATCGGGATGCATTTTATCACTCTGCATGGATTACACTGTATTTAATCACGCTGCATGTAATCCATGGAATTTAATCGGGATTCATTTTACTAAGCTGTATGGAATCGACTGCACTTAATCACGCTGCATGGAATCCACTGCATTCAATCGGGATGCATTTTACCACGTTGCATGCAGTTCACTGCATTCAATCACAATGCATGGAATCCACTGCATTCAATCGGGATGCTTTGGGCCATGCTGCATAAAATCCACTGCATTCAATCTTGCTTTTTGAATCCACTGCATTCAGTAATGCTGCATAAAATCCTTGCATTCAATTGGGTTCCATTTCTTCACGCTGCATGGAATACACTGCATTCAATCACGCTGCATGGAAACCACTGCATTCAATCGGGATGCATTTTACCTCGCTGCATGGATTACACTGCATTCAATCACAATGCATGGAATCCACTGCATTCCATCGGGATGCTTTGGGCCATGCTGCATAAACTCCACTGCATTCAATCGGGATGCATTGGGCCTCACTGCATGGACTCCACTGCATAAAATCTGGATCCATTGCGCCACAATGCATGGAATCCTCTGCATTCAATGACGCTGCATGGAATCCACTGCATTCCATCGGGATGCTTTGGGCCATGCTGCATAAAATCCACTGCATGCAATCCTGCTGCATGGAATCCACTACATTCAATCATGCTGCATAAAATCCACTGCATTCAATAGGGTTCCATTTCTTCACGCTGCATGGAATCCACTGCATTCAATCACGCTGCATGGAATCCACTGCATTCAACATGGATGAATTTTACCACGCTGCATTTAGTACAGTGTATTCAATCACAATTCATGGAATCCATTGCATTCAATCGGGATGCTTTGGGCCATGCTGCATAACATCCACTGCATTCAATCGGGATACACTGGGCATCGCTGCATGGACTCCACTGCATACAATCGGGATCCATTGCGCCACAATGCATGGAATCCTCTGCATTCAATGACGCTGCATGGAATCCACTGCATTCAATCGGGATGCTTTGGGCCATGCTGCATAAAATCCACTGCATTCAATCGGGATGCATTGGGCCTCGCTGCATGGACTCCACTGCATACAATAGGGATCCATTGCGCCACAATGCATGGAATCCTCTGCATTCAACGACGCTGCATGGAATCCACTGCATTCAATCGGGAGGCTTTGGGCCATGCTGCATAAAATACACTGCATTCAATCATGCTGCATAAAATCCACTGCATTCAATATGGTTCCATTTCTTCACGCTGCATGGAATCCAATGCATTCAATCAGGATGCATTTTACCACACTGAATGGATTACACTTCATTCAATCACAATGCATGGAATCCACTGTATTCCATCGGGATGCTTTGGGCCATGCTGCATAAAAACCACTGCATTCAATCAGATGCATTTTTCCTCGCTGCATAGACTCCACTGCATACAATTGGGATCCATTTCGCCAAAATGCATTGAATCTTCTGCATTCAATTACGCTGCATGGAATCCACTGCATTCAATCGGGATGCTTTGGGCCATGCTGCATAAACTCCATTGCATTCAATAATGCTGCATGGGATCCACTGCATTCAATCATGCTGCATAAAATCCACTGCATTCAATAGGGTTCCATTTCTTCACGCTGCATGGAATCCACTACATTCAATCACGCTGCATGGAATCCACTGCATTCTATCGGGATGCATTTTACCACGCTGCATAGATTACACCGCATTCAATCACAATGCATGGAATCCACTGCATTCAATCGGGATGCTTTGGGCCATGCTGCATAAAATCCACTGCATTCAATCGGGATGCATTGGGCCTCGCTGCATGGATTCCACTGCATTCAATCGGGATCCATTGTGCCACAATGCATGGAATTCTCTTCATTCAATGACGCTGCATCGAATCCACTGCATTCAATCGGAATCCATTGTGCCACAATGCATTGAATCCTCTGCATTCAATCACGCTGCATGGAATCCACTGCATTCAATCGGGATGCATTTTACCAGGCTGCATAGAATCCACTGCATTCAATCACGCTGCATGGAATACACTGCATTCAATCACGCTGCATGGAATCCACTGCATTCAATCGGGATGCATTTTACCATGCTGCGTGGTTTTCACTGCATTCAATCACAATGCATGGAATCCACTGCATTCCATCGGGATGCTTTGGGCCATGCTGCATAAAATCCACTGCATTCAATCGGGATGCATTGGGCCATGCTGCATCGACTCCACTGCATTCAATTGGCATCCATTGCGCCACAATGCAAGGAATCCTCTGCATTCATTGACGCTGCATGGACTCCACTGCATTCAATCGGGATGCTTTGGGCCATGCTGCATAAAATCCACTGCATTCAACCATGCTGCATGGAATACATTTCATTCAATCATGCTCTAAAAAATCCAATGCATTCAATACGGTTCCATTACTTCACGCTGCATGGAATACACTGCATTAAATCAGGATGCATGGAATCGACTGCATTCAATCAGGATGCATTATACCACGTTGCATGGATTACCCTACATTCAATCACAATGCATGGAATCCACTGCATTCAATCGGGATGCTTTGGGCCATGCTGCATAAAATCCACTGCATTCAATCGGGATGCATTGGGCCTCGCTGCATAGACTCCACTGCATATAATCGGGATCCATTGCGCCACAATGCATGGAATACTCTGCATTCAATGACGCTGCATGGAATCCACTGCATTCAATCGGGAAGCTTTGGGCCATGCTGCATAAAATCCACTGCATTCAATCATGCTGCATGGAATCCACTGCATTCAATCGGGATGCATTTTACAAGGCTGCATGGATTACATTTCATACACTCAAAATGCATGGAATCCACTGCGTTCTAAAGGTATGCTTTGGGCCATACTGCATAAAATACACTGCATTCAATTTGCTGCATGGAATCCACTGCATTCAATCATGCTGAATAAAATCCACTGCATTCAATAGGGTTCCATTTCTTCACGCTGCATGGAATACACTGCATTCAATCAGGCTGCATGAAATCCACTGCATTCAATGGGGATGCATTCTACAATGCTGAATGGAGTTCACTGCATGCAATCACAATGCATGTAATCCACTGCATTCCATCGGGATGCTTTGGGCCATGCTGCATAAAATCCACTGCATTCAACCATGCTGCATGGAATCCACTGCATTCAATCATGCTGCATAAAATCCACTGCATTCAATCGGGATGCATTGGGCCTCGCTGCATGGAATACACTGCATTCAATCAGGCTGCATGGAATCCACTGCATTCAATGGGGATGCATTCTACAATGCTGCATGGAGTTCACTGCATTCAATCACAACGCATGTAATCCACTGCATTCCATCGGGATGCTTTGGGCCATGCTGCATAAAATCCACTGCATTCAATCGGGATGCATTGGGCCTCACTGCATGGACTCCACTGCATACAATCGGGATCCATTGCGCCAAAATGCATGGAATACTCTGCATTCATTGACGCTGCATGGACTCCACTGCATTCAATCGGGATGCTTTGGGCCATGCTGCATAAAATCCACTGCATTCAACCATGCTGCATGGAATCCACTGCATTCAATCATGCTGCATAAAATCCACTGCATTCCATCGGGATGCATTGGGCCTCGCTGCATGGAATACACTGCATTCAATCACGCTGCATGGAATCCTCTGCATTCAATGGGGATGCATTCTACAATGCTGCATGGAGTTCACTGCATTCAATCACAATGCATGGAATCCACTGCATTCCATCGGGATGCTTTGGGTCATGCTGCATAAAATCCACTGCATTCAATCGGGATGCATTGGGCCTCGCTGCATGGACTCCACTGCATACAATCTGGATCCATTGCGCCAAAATGCATGGAATCCTCCGCATGCAACGACGCTGCATGGACTCCACTGCATTCAATCGGGATGCTTTGGGCCATGCTGCATAAAATCCACTGCATTCAATCATGCTGCATGGAATCCACTACATTCAATCATGCTGTATAAAATCCACTGCATTCAATAGGGTTCCATTTCTTCACGTGGCATCGAATCCACTGCATTCAACCACGCTGCATGGAATCCACTGCATTCAATCGGGATGCATTTTTTCTCGCTGCATGGAGTACACTGCATTCAATCATGCTGCATAAAATCCACTGCATTCCATCGGGATGCTTTGGGCCATGCTGCATAAAATCCACTGCATTCAACCATGCTGCATGGAATCCACTGCATTCAATCATGCTGCATAAAATCCACTGCATTCCATCGGGATGCATTGGGCCTCACTGCATGGAATAAACTGCATTCAATCAGGCTCCATGGAATCCACTGCATTCAATGGGGATGCATTCTACCATGCTGCATGGAGATCACTGCATTCAATCACAATGCATGGACTCCACTGCATTCAATCGGGATGCTTTGGGCCATGCTGCATAAAATCCACTGCATGCAATCATGCTGCATGGAATCCACTGCATTCAATCGGGATGCATTTTACCACGTTGCATGCAGTTCACTGCATTCAATCACAATGCATGGAATCCACTGCATTCAATCGGGATGCTTTGGGCCATGCTGCATAAAATCCACTGCATTCAATCTTGCTTTTTGAATCCACTGCATTCAGTAATGCTGCATAAATCCTTGCATTCAATTGGGTTCCATTTCCTCACGCTGCATGGAATACACTGCATTCAATCACGCTGCATGGAATCCACTGCATTCAATCGGGATGCATTTTACCATGCTGCGTGGTTTTCACTGCATTCAATCACAATGCATGGAATCCACTGCATTCCATCGGGATGCTTTGGGCCATGCTGCATAAAATCCACTGCATTAAATCATGCTGCATGGAATCCACTGTATTCAATCATGCTGCATAAAATCCACTGCATTCAATAGGGTTCCATTTCTTCACGCTGCATGGAATACACTGCATTCAATCACACTGAATGGAATCCACTGCATTCAATCGGGATGCATTTTACCTCGCTGCATGGATTACACTGCATTCAATCACAATGCATGGAATCCACTGCATTCAATCGGGATGATTTGGGCCATGCTGCATAAAATCCACTGCATTCAATCGGGATGCATTGGGCCACGCTGCATCGACTCCACTGCATTCAATCGGGATCCATTGCGCCACAATGCAAGGAATCCTCTGCATTCATTGACGCTTCATGGACTCCACTGCATTCCATCGGGATGCTTTGGGCCATGCTGCATAAAATCCACTGCATTCAACCATGCTGCATGGAATCCATTCCATTCAATCATGCTCTATAAAATCCAATGCATTCAATACGGTT
Source organism: Sus scrofa (assembly GCF_054392235.1). Taxonomy (NCBI): domain Eukaryota; kingdom Metazoa; phylum Chordata; class Mammalia; order Artiodactyla; family Suidae; genus Sus; species Sus scrofa. Next base: position 5,743,168 of record NC_139397.1, read on the forward strand.
CCATTACTTCACGCTGCATGGAATACACTGCATTAAATCAGGATGCATGGAATCGACTGCATTCAATCAGGATGCATTATACCACGTTGCATGGATTACCCTACATTCAATCACAATGCATGGAATCCACTGCATTCAATCGGGATGCTTTGGGCCATGCTGCATAAAATCCACTGCATTCAATCGGGATGCATTGGGCCTCGCTGCATAGACTCCACTGCATATAATCGGGATCCATTGCGCCACAATGCATGGAATACTCTGCATTCAATGACGCTGCATGGAATCCACTGCATTCCATCGGGAAGCTTTGGGCCATGCTGCATAAAATCCACTGCATTCAATCATGCTGCATGGAATCCACTGCATTCAATCGGGATGCATTTTACAAGGCTGCATGGATTACATTTCATACACTCAAATTGCATGGAATCCACTGCGTTCTATAGGGATGCTTTGGGCCATACTGCATAAAATACACTGCATTCAATTTGCTGCATGGAATCCACTGCATTCAATCATGCTGAATAAAATCCACTGCATTCAATAGGGTTCCATTTCTTCACGCTGCATGGAATACACTGCATTCAATCAGGCTGCATGAAATCCACTGCATTCAATGGGGATGCATTCTACAATGCTGCATGGAGTTCACTGCATGCAATCACAATGCATGTAATCCACTGCATTCCATCGGGATGCTTTGGGCCATGCTGCATAAAATCCACTGCATTCAACCATGCTGCATGGAATCCACTGCATTCAATCATGCTGCATAAAATCCACTGCATTCAATCGGGATGCATTGGGCCTCGCTGCATGGAATACACTGCATTCAATCAGGCTGCATGGAATCCACTGCATTCAATGGGGATGCATTCTACAATGCTGCATGGAGTTCACTGCATTCAATCACAACGCATGTAATCCACTGCATTCCATCGGGATGCTTTGGGCCATGCTGCATAAAATCCACTGCATTCAATCGGGATGCATTGGGCCTCGCTGCATGGACTCCACTGCATACAATCGGGATCCATTGCGCCAAAATGCATGGAATACTCTGCATTCATTGACGCTGCATGGACTCCACTGCATTCAATCGGGATGCTTTGGGCCATGCTGCATAAAATCCACTGCATTCAACCATGCTGCATGGAATCCACTGCATTCAATCATGCTGCATAAAATCCACTGCATTCCATCGGGATGCATTGGGCCTCGCTGCATGGAATACACTGCATTCAATCACGCTGCATGGAATCCACTGCATTCAATGGGGATGCATTCTACAATGCTGCATGGAGTTCACTGCATTCAATCACAACGCATGGAATCCACTGCATTCCATCGGGATGCTTTGGGCCATGCTGCATAAAATCCACTGCATTCAATCGGGATGCATTGGGCCTCGCTGCATCGACTCCACTGCATTCAATCGGGATCCATTGCGCCACAATGCATGGAATACTCTGCATTCATTGACGCTGCATGGACTCCACTGCATTCAATCGGGATGCTTTGGGCCATGCTGCATAAAATCCACTGCATTCAACCATGCTGCATGGAATCCACTGCATTCAATCATGCTGCATAAAATCCACTGCATTCCATCGGGATGCATTGGGCCTCGCTGCATGGAATACACTGCATTCAATCACGCTGCATGGAATCCACTGCATTCAATGGGGATGCATTCTACAATGCTGCATGGAGTTCACTGCATTCAATCTCAATGCATGGAATCCACTGCATTCCATCGGGATGCATTGGGCCTCGCTGCATGTACTCCACTGCATACAATCGGGATCCATTGCACCAAAATGCATGGAATCCTCCGCATGCAACGACGCTGCATGGACTCCACTGCATTCAATCGGGATGCATTGGGCCACGCTGCATGGACTCCACTGCATTCAATCGGGATCCATTGCGCCACAATGCAAGGAATCCTCTGCATTCATTGACGCTGAATGGACTCCACTGCATTCAATCGGGATGCTTTGGGCCATGCTGCATAAAATCCACTGCATTCAACCATGCTGCATGGAATCCATTTCATTCAATCATGCTCTATAAAATCCAATGCATTCAATACGGTTCCATTACTTCACGCGGCATGGAATACACTGCATTAAATCAGGATGCATGGAATCGACTGCATTCAATCAGGATGCATTATACCACGTTGCATGGATTACCCTACATTCAATCACAATGCATGGAATCCTCTGCATTCAATGACGCTGCATGGAATCCACTGCATTCCATCGGGAAGCTTTGGGCCATGCTGCATAAAATCCATTGCATTCAATCATGCTGCATAAAATCCACTGCATTCAATCGGGATGCATTTTACCATGCTGCATGGATTACCCTTCATTCAATCAGGCTGCATGGAATCCACTGCATTCTATCGGGATGCTTTGGGCCATGCTGCATAAAATCCACTGCATTTAATCGGGATGCATTTGGCCACGCTGCATGGACTCCACTGCATAAAATCGGGATCCATTGCCCCAAAATGCAAGGAATCATCTGCATTCAATGACGCTGCATGGAATCCACTGCATTCCATCGGGATCCATTTTACCACGCAGCATGGATTACACTGCTTTCAATCACAATGCATGGAATCTACTCTATTCAATCGGGATGCTTTGGGCCATACTGCATAAAATCCACTGCATTCAATCATGCTGCATGGAATCCACTGCATTCAATCGGAGTGCATTTTACCACGCTGCATGGATAACATTTCATACACTCAAAATGCATGGAATCCACTGCATTCTATAGGGATGCTTTGGGCCATACTGCATAAAATCCACTGCATTCAATCTTGCTGCATGGAATCCACTGCATTCAATCATGCTGCATAAATCCACTGCATTCAATAGGGTTCCACTTCTTCACGCTGCATGGAATCCACTGCATTCAATCACGCTGCATAAAATCCACTGCATTCAATAGGGTTCCATTTCTTCACGCTGCATGGAATCCACTAAATTCAATCACGCTGCATGGAATCCACTGCATTCAATCAGGATGCTTTGGGACATGCTGCATAAAATCCACTGCATTCAATCGGGATGCATTTTTCCTCGTTGCATGGACTACACTGCATTCCATCACAATGCATGGAATCCACTGCATTCAATCGGGAAGATTTGGGCCATGCTGCATACAATCCACTGCATTCAATCGGGATGCACTGGGCCTCGCTGCATGGACTCCACTGCATATAATCGGGATCCATTGCGCCACAATGCATGGAATACTCTGCATTCAATGACGCTGAATGGAATCCACTGCATTGAATCGTGAAGCTATGGGCCATGCTGCATAAAATCCACTGCATGCAATCATGCTGCATTGAATCCACTGCATTCAATCATGCTGCATAAAATCCACTGCATTCAATAGGGTTTCATTAATGCACCCTGCATGGAATCCACTGCATTCAACCACGCTGCATGGAATCCACTGCATACAATCGGGATGCATTTTATCACTCTGCATGGATTACACTGCATTTAATCACGCTGCATGTAATCCATGGAATTTAATCGGGATTCATTTTACTAAGCTGTATGGAATCGACTGCACTTAATCACGCTGCATGGAATCCACTGCATTCAATCGGGATGCATTTTACCACGTTGCATGCAGTTCACTGCATTCAATCACAATGCATGGAATCCACTGCATTCAATCGGGATGCTTTGGGCCATGCTGCATAAAATCCACTGCATTCAATCTTGCTTTTTGAATCCACTGCATTCAGTAATGCTGCATAAAATCCTTGCATTCAATTGGGTTCCATTTCTTCACGCTGCATGGAATACACTGCATTCAATCACGCTGCATGGAAACCACTGCATTCCATCGGGATGCTTTGGGCCATGCTGCATAAACTCCACTGCATTCAATCGGGATGCATTGGGCCTCGCTGCATGGACTCCACTGCATAAAATCTGGATCCATTGCGCCACAATGCATGGAATCCTCTGCATTCAACAACGCTGCATGGAATCCACTGCATTCCATCGGAATGCATTGGGCCATGCTGCATAAAATCCACTGCATTCAATCGGGATGCATTGGGCCTCGCTGCATGGACTCCACTGCATTCAATCGGGATCCATTGTGCCACAATGCATGGAATTCTCTTCATTCAATGACGCTGCATCGAGTCCACAGCATTCAATCGGAATCCATTGTGCCACAATGCATGGAATTCTCTGCATTCAATGACGCTGCATGGAATCCACTGCATTCCATCAGGATGCTTTGGGCCATGCTGCATAAAATCCACTGCATGCAATCATGCTGCATGGAATCAACTACATTCAATCATGCTGCATAAAATCCACTGCATTCAATAGGGTTCCATTTCTTCACGCTGCATGGAATCCACTGCGTTCAAACACGCTGCATGGAATCCACTGCATTCAACATGGATGAATTTTACCACGCTGCATTTAGTACAGTGTATTCAATCACAATTCATGGAATCCATTGCATTCAATCGGGATGCTTTGGGCCATGCTGCATAAAATCCACTGCATTCAATCGGGATGCATTGGGCCACGCTGCATCGACTCCACTGCATTCAATCGGGATCCATTGCGCCACAATGCAAGGAATCCTCTGCATTCATTGACGCTTCATGGACTCCACTGCATTCAATCGGGATGCTTTGGGCCATGCTGCATAAAATCCACTGCATTCAACCATGCTGCATGGAATCCATTTCATTCAATCATTCTCTATAAAATCCAATGCATTCAATACGGTTCCATTACTTCACGCTGCATGGAATACACTGCATTAAATCAGGATGCATGGAATCGACTGCATTCAATCAGGATGCATTATACCACGTTGCATGGATTACCCTACATTCAATCACAATGCATGGAATCCACTGCATTCAATCGGGATGCTTTGGGCCATGCTGCATAAAATCCACTGCATTCAATCGGGATGCATTGGGCCTCGCTGCATAGACTCCACTGCATATAATCGGGATCCATTGCGCCACAATGCATGGAATACTCTGCATTCAATGACGCTGCATGGAATCCACTGCATTCCATCGGGAAGCTTTGGGCCATGCTGCATAAAATCCACTGCATTCAATCATGCTGCATGGAATCCACTGCATTCAATCGGGATGCATTTTACAAGGCTGCATGGATTACATTTCATACACTCAAATTGCATGGAATCCACTGCGTTCTATAGGGATGCTTTGGGCCATACTGCATAAAATACACTGCATTCAATTTGCTGCATGGAATCCACTGCATTCAATCATGCTGAATAAAATCCACTGCATTCAATAGGGTTCCATTTCTTCACGCTGCATGGAATACACTGCATTCAATCAGGCTGCATGAAATCCACTGCATTCAATGGGGATGCATTCTACAATGCTGCATGGAGTTCACTGCATGCAATCACAATGCATGTAATCCACTGCATTCCATCGGGATGCTTTGGGCCATGCTGCATAAAATCCACTGCATTCAACCATGCTGCATGGAATCCACTGCATTCAATCATGCTGCATAAAATCCACTGCATTCAATCGGGATGCATTGGGCCTCGCTGCATGGAATACACTGCATTCAATCAGGCTGCATGGAATCCACTGCATTCAATGGGGATGCATTCTACAATGCTGCATGGAGTTCACTGCATTCAATCACAACGCATGTAATCCACTGCATTCCATCGGGATGCTTTGGGCCATGCTGCATAAAATCCACTGCATTCAATCGGGATGCATTGGGCCTCGCTGCATGGTCTCCACTGCATACAATCGGGATCCATTGCGCCAAAATGCATGGAATAATCTACATTCATTGACGCTGCATGGAATCCACTGCATTCAATGGGGATGCATTCTACAATGCTGCATGGAGTTCACTGCATTCAATCACAATGCATGGAATCCACTGCATTCCATCGGGATGCTTTGGGCCATGCTGCATAAAATCCACTGCATTCAATCGGGATGCATTGGGCCTCGCTGCATGGACTCCACTGCATACAATCGGGATCCATTGCACCAAAATGCATGGAATCCTCCGCATGCAACGACGCTGCATGGACTCCACTGCATTCAATCGGGATGCTTTGGCCATGCTGCATAAAATCCATTGAATTCAATCATGCTGCATGGAATCCACTGCATTCAATCATGCTGCATAAAATCCACTGCATTCAATAGGGTTCCATTTCTTCACGTGGCATCGAATCCACTGCATTCAATCACGCTGCATGGAATCCACTGCATTCAATCGGGATGCATTTTTCCTCGCTGCATGGAGTACACTGCATTCAATCATGCTGCATAAAATCCACTGCATTCCATCGGGATGCTTTGGGCCATGCTGCATAAAATCCACTGCATTCAACCATGCTGCATGGAATCCACTGCATTCAATCATGCTGCATAAAATCCACTGCATTCCATCGGGATGCATTGGTGCTCGCTGCATGGAATACACTGCATTCAATCAGGCTGCATGGAATCCACTGCATTCAATGGGGATGCATTCTACCATGCTGCATGGAGTTCACTGCTTTCAATCACAATGCATGGAATCCACTGCATTCCATCGGGATGCTTTGGGCCATGCTGCATAAAATCCACTGCATTCAATCGGGATGCATTGGGCCTCGCTGCATGGACTCCACTGCATACAATCGGGATCCATTGCGCCACAATGCATGGAATACTCTGCATTCAATGACGCTGCATGGAATCCACTGCATTCAATCGGGATGCTTTGGGCCATGCTGCATAACATCCACTGCATGCAATCATGGTGCATGGAATCCACTGCATTCAATCATGCTGCATAAAATCCACTGCATTCAATAGGGTTCCATTTCTTCTTCACGCTGCCTGGAATCCACTGCATTCAATCACACTGCATGGAATCTACTGCATTCAATCGGGATGCATTTTACCACACTGCTTGGATTACACTGCATTCAATCGCAATGCTTAGAATCCACTGCATTCAATATGGATGCATTTTACCACTCTGCATGGAATCCACTGCATTTACTCACGCTGCATGTACTCCATGGAATTTATTCGGGATTCATTTTACTAAGCTGTATGGAATCGACTGCATTTAATCACGCTGCATGGAATCCACTGCATTCAATCGGGATTCATTTTACAAAGCTGCATGGAGTACACTGCATTCAATCACAATGCATGGAATCCACTGCATTGAAACGGGATGCTTTGGGCCATGCTGCATAAAATCCACTGCATTCAATCATGCTGCATGGAATCCACTGCATTCAATCATGCAGCATAAAATCCGCTGCATTCCATAGGGTTCCATTTCTTCATGCTGCATGGAATACACTGCATTCAATCAGGCTGCATAAAATCCGCTGCATTCCATAGGGTTCCATTTCTTCATGCTGCATGGAATACACTGCATTTAATCAGGCTGCATGGAATCCACTGCATTCAATCGGGATGCATTTTTCCTCGTTGCATGGACTACACTGCATTCCATCACAATGCATGGAATCCACTGCATTCAATCGGGAAGATTTGGGCCATGCTGCATACAATGCACTGCATTCAATCGGGATGCACTGGGCCTCGCTGCATGTACTCCACGGCATATAATCGGGATCAATTGCGCCACAATCCATGGAATACTCTGCATTCAATGACGCTGAATGGAATCCACTGCATTGAATCGGGAAGCTATGGGCCATGCTGCATAAAATCCACTGCATGCAATCATGCTGCATTGAATCCACTGCATTCAATCATACTGCATAAAATCCACTGCATTCAATAGGGTTCCATTACTGCACCCTGCATGGAATCCACTGCATTCAACCACGCTGCATGGAATCCACTGCATTCAATCGGGATGCATTTTATCACTCTGCATGGATTACACTGTATTTAATCACGCTGCATGTAATCCATGGAATTTAATCGGGATTCATTTTACTAAGCTGTATGGAATCGACTGCACTTAATCACGCTGCATGGAATCCACTGCATTCAATCGGGATGCATTTTACCACGTTGCATGCAGTTCACTGCATTCAATCACAATGCATGGAATCCACTGCATTCAATCGGGATGCTTTGGGCCATGCTGCATAAAATCCACTGCATTCAATCTTGCTTTTTGAATCCACTGCATTCAGTAATGCTGCATAAAATCCTTGCATTCAATTGGGTTCCATTTCTTCACGCTGCATGGAATACACTGCATTCAATCACGCTGCATGGAAACCACTGCATTCAATCGGGATGCATTTTACCTCGCTGCATGGATTACACTGCATTCAATCACAATGCATGGAATCCACTGCATTCCATCGGGATGCTTTGGGCCATGCTGCATAAACTCCACTGCATTCAATCGGGATGCATTGGGCCTCACTGCATGGACTCCACTGCATAAAATCTGGATCCATTGCGCCACAATGCATGGAATCCTCTGCATTCAATGACGCTGCATGGAATCCACTGCATTCCATCGGGATGCTTTGGGCCATGCTGCATAAAATCCACTGCATGCAATCCTGCTGCATGGAATCCACTACATTCAATCATGCTGCATAAAATCCACTGCATTCAATAGGGTTCCATTTCTTCACGCTGCATGGAATCCACTGCATTCAATCACGCTGCATGGAATCCACTGCATTCAACATGGATGAATTTTACCACGCTGCATTTAGTACAGTGTATTCAATCACAATTCATGGAATCCATTGCATTCAATCGGGATGCTTTGGGCCATGCTGCATAACATCCACTGCATTCAATCGGGATACACTGGGCATCGCTGCATGGACTCCACTGCATACAATCGGGATCCATTGCGCCACAATGCATGGAATCCTCTGCATTCAATGACGCTGCATGGAATCCACTGCATTCAACCGGGATGCTTTGGGCCATGCTGCATAAAATCCACTACATTCAATCGGGATGCATTGGGCCTCGCTGCATGGACTCCACTGCATACAATAGGGATCCATTGCGCCACAATGCATGGAATCCTCTGCATTCAACGACGCTGCATGGAATCCACTGCATTCAATCGGGAGGCTTTGGGCCATGCTGCATAAAATACACTGCATTCAATCATGCTGCATAAAATCCACTGCATTCAATATGGTTCCATTTCTTCACGCTGCATGGAATCCAATGCATTCAATCAGGATGCATTTTACCACACTGAATGGATTACACTTCATTCAATCACAATGCATGGAATCCACTGTATTCCATCGGGATGCTTTGGGCCATGCTGCATAAAATCCACTGCATTCAATCAGATGCATTTTTCCTCGCTGCATAGACTCCACTGCATACAATTGGGATCCATTTCGCCAAAATGCATTGAATCTTCTGCATTCAATTACGCTGCATGGAATCCACTGCATTCAATCGGGATGCTTTGGGCCATGCTGCATAAACTCCATTGCATTCAATAATGCTGCATGGGATCCACTGCATTCAATCATGCTGCATAAAATCCACTGCATTCAATAGGGTTCCATTTCTTCACGCTGCATGGAATCCACTACATTCAATCACGCTGCATGGAATCCACTGCATTCTATCGGGATGCATTTTACCACGCTGCATAGATTACACCGCATTCAATCACAATGCATGGAATCCACTGCATTCAATCGGGATGCTTTGGGCCATGCTGCATAAAATCCACTGCATTCAATCGGGATGCATTGGGCCTCGCTGCATGGATTCCACTGCATTCAATCGGGATCCATTGTGCCACAATGCATGGAATTCTCTTCATTCAATGACGCTGCATCGAATCCACTGCATTCAATCGGAATCCATTGTGCCACAATGCATTGAATCCTCTGCATTCAATCACGCTGCATGGAATCCACTGCATTCAATCGGGATGCATTTTACCAGGCTGCATAGAATCCACTGCATTCAATCACGCTGCATGGAATACACTGCATTCAATCACGCTGCATGGAATCCACTGCATTCAATCGGGATGCATTTTACCATGCTGCGTGGTTTTCACTGCATTCAATCACAATGCATGGAATCCACTGCATTCCATCGGGATGCTTTGGGCCATGCTGCATAAAATCCACTGCATTCAATCGGGATGCATTGGGCCACGCTGCATCGACTCCACTGCATTCAATTGGCATCCATTGCGCCACAATGCAAGGAATCCTCTGCATTCATTGACGCTGCATGGACTCCACTGCATTCAATCGGGATGCTTTGGGCCATGCTGCATAAAATCCACTGCATTCAACCATGCTGCATGGAATACATTTCATTCAATCATGCTCTAAAAAATCCAATGCATTCAATACGGTTCCATTACTTCACGCTGCATGGAATACACTGCATTAAATCAGGATGCATGGAATCGACTGCATTCAATCAGGATGCATTATACCACGTTGCATGGATTACCCTACATTCAATCACAATGCATGGAATCCACTGCATTCAATCGGGATGCTTTGGGCCATGCTGCATAAAATCCACTGCATTCAATCGGGATGCATTGGGCCTCGTTGCATAGACTCCACTGCATATAATCGGGATCCATTGCGCCACAATGCATGGAATACTCTGCATTCAATGACGCTGCATGGAATCCACTGCATTCAATCGGGAAGCTTTGGGCCATGCTGCATAAAATCCACTGCATTCAATCATGCTGCATGGAATCCACTGCATTCAATCGGGATGCATTTTACAAGGCTGCATGGATTACATTTCATACACTCAAAATGCATGGAATCCACTGCGTTCTATAGGTATGCTTTGGGCCATACTGCATAAAATACACTGCATTCAATTTGCTGCATGGAATCCACTGCATTCAATCATGCTGAATAAAATCCACTGCATTCAATAGGGTTCCATTTCTTCACGCTGCATGGAATACACTGCATTCAATCAGGCTGCATGAAATCCACTGCATTCAATGGGGATGCATTCTACAATGCTGAATGGAGTTCACTGCATGCAATCACAATGCATGTAATCCACTGCATTCCATCGGGATGCTTTGGGCCATGCTGCATAAAATCCACTGCATTCAACCATGCTGCATGGAATCCACTGCATTCAATCATGCTGCATAAAATCCACTGCATTCAATCGGGATGCATTGGGCCTCGCTGCATGGAATACACTGCATTCAATCAGGCTGCATGGAATCCACTGCATTCAATGGGGATGCATTCTACAATGCTGCATGGAGTTCACTGCATTCAATCACAACGCATGTAATCCACTGCATTCCATCGGGATGCTTTGGGCCATGCTGCATAAAATCCACTGCATTCAATCGGGATGCATTGGGCCTCACTGCATGGACTCCACTGCATACAATCGGGATCCATTGCGCCAAAATGCATGGAATACTCTGCATTCATTGACGCTGCATGGACTCCACTGCATTCAATCGGGATGCTTTGGGCCATGCTGCATAAAATCCACTGCATTCAACCATGCTGCATGGAATCCACTGCATTCAATCATGCTGCATAAAATCCACTGCATTCCATCGGGATGCATTGGGCCTCGCTGCATGGAATACACTGCATTCAATCACGCTGCATGGAATCCTCTGCATTCAATGGGGATGCATTCTACAATGCTGCATGGAGTTCACTGCATTCAATCACAATGCATGGAATCCACTGCATTCCATCGGGATGCTTTGGGTCATGCTGCATAAAATCCACTGCATTCAATCGGGATGCATTGGGCCTCGCTGCATGGACTCCACTGCATACAATCGGGATCCATTGCGCCAAAATGCATGGAATCCTCCGCATGCAACGACGCTGCATGGACTCCACTGCATTCAATCGGGATGCTTTGGGCCATGCTGCATAAAATCCACTGCATTCAATCATGCTGCATGGAATCCACTGCATTCAATCATGCTGTATAAAATCCACTGCATTCAATAGGGTTCCATTTCTTCACGTGGCATCGAATCCACTGCATTCAACCACGCTGCATGGAATCCACTGCATTCAATCGGGATGCATTTTTCCTCGCTGCATGGAGTACACTGCATTCAATCATGCTGCATAAAATCCACTGCATTCCATCGGGATGCTTTGGGCCATGCTGCATAAAATCCACTGCATTCAACCATGCTGCATGGAGTCCACTGCATTCAATCATGCTGCATAAAATCCACTGCATTCCATCGGGATGCATTGGGCCTCACTGCATGGAATAAACTGCATTCAATCAGGCTCCATGGAATCCACTGCATTCAATGGGGATGCATTCTACCATGCTGCATGGAGATCACTGCATTCAATCACAATGCATGGACTCCACTGCATTCAATCGGGATGCTTTGGGCCATGCTGCATAAAATCCACTGCATGCAATCATGCTGCATGGAATCCACTGCATTCAATCGGGATGCATTTTACCACGTTGCATGCAGTTCACTGCATTCAATCACAATGCATGGAATCCACTGCATTCAATCGGGATGCTTTGGGCCATGCTGCATAAAATCCACTGCATTCAATCTTGCTTTTTGAATCCACTGCATTCAGTAATGCTGCATAAATCCTTGCATTCAATTGGGTTCCATTTCCTCACGCTGCATGGAATACACTGCATTCAATCACGCTGCATGGAATCCACTGCATTCAATCGGGATGCATTTTACCATGCTGCGTGGTTTTCACTGCATTCAATCACAATGCATGGAATCCACTGCATTCCATCGGGATGCTTTGGGCCATGCTGCATAAAATCCACTGCATTCAATCATGCTGCATGGAATCCACTGTATTCAATCATGCTGCATAAAATCCACTGCATTCAATAGGGTTCCATTTCTTCACGCTGCATGGAATACACTGCATTCAATCACACTGAATGGAATCCACTGCATTCAATCGGGATGCATTTTACCTCGCTGCATGGATTACACTGCATTCAATCACAATGCATGGAATCCACTGCATTCAATCGGGATGATTTGGGCCATGCTGCATAAAATCCACTGCATTCAATCGGGATGCATTGGGCCTCGCTGCATAGACTCCACTGCATTCAATCGGGATCCATTGCGCCACAATGCAAGGAATCCTCTGCATTCATTGACGCTTCATGGACTCCACTGCATTCCATCGGGATGCTTTGGGCCATGCTGCATAAAATCCACTGCATTCAACCATGCTGCATGGAATCCATTCCATTCAATCATGCTCTATAAAATCCAATGCATTCAATACGGTTCCATTACTTCACGCTGCATGGAATACACTGCATTAAATCAGGATGCATGGAATCGACTGCATTCAATCAGGATGCATTATACCACGTTGCATGGATTACCCTACATTCAATCACAATGCATGGAATCCACTGCATTCAATCGGGATGCTTTGGGCCATGCTGCATAAAATCCACTGCATTCAATCGGGATGCATTGGGCCTCGCTGCATAGACTCCACTGCATATAATCGGGATCCATTGCGCCACAATGCATGGAATACTCTGCATTCAATGACGCTGCATGGAATCCACTGCATTCCATCGGGAAGCTTTGGGCCATGCTGCATAAAATCCACTGCATTCAATCATGCTGCATGGAATCCACTGCATTCAATCGGGATGCATTTTACAAGGCTGCATGGATTACATTTCATACACTCAAAATGCATGGAATCCACTGCGTTCTATAGGGATGCTTTGGGCCATACTGCATAAAATACACTGCATTCAATTTGCTGCATGGAATCCACTGCATTCAATCATGCTGAATAAAATCCACTGCATTCAATAGGGTTCCATTTCTTCACGCTGCATGGAATACACTGCATTCAATCAGGCTGCATGAAATCCACTGCATTCAATGGGGATGCATTCTACAATGCTGCATGGAGTTCACTGCATGCAATCACAATGCATGTAATCCACTGCATTCCATCGGGATGCTTTGGGCCATGCTGCATAAAATCCACTGCATTCAACCATGCTGCATGGAATCCACTGCATTCAATCATGCTGCATAAAATCCACTGCATTCAATCGGGATGCATTGGGCCTCGCTGCATGGAATACACTGCATTCAATCAGGCTGCATGGAATCCACTGCATTCAATGGGGATGCATTCTACAATGCTGCATGGAGTTCACTGCATTCAATCACAACGCATGTAATCCACTGCATTCCATCGGGATGCTTTGGGCCATGCTGCATAAAATCCACTGCATTCAATCGGGATGCATTGGGCCTCGCTGCATGGACTCCACTGCATACAATCGGGATCCATTGCACCAAAATGCATGGAATACTCTGCATTCATTGATGCTGCATGGACTCCACTGCATTCAATCGGGATGCTTTGGGCCATGCTGCATAAAATCCACTGCATTCAACCATGCTGCATGGAATCCACTGCATTCAATCATGCTGCATAAAATCCACTGCATTCCATCGGGATGCATTGGGCCTCGCTGCATGGAATACACTGCATTCAATCACGCTGCATGGAATCCACTGCATTCAATGGGGATGCATTCTACAATGCTGCATGGAGTTCACTGCATTCAATCACAACGCATGGAATCCACTGCATTCCATCGGGATGCTTTGGGCCATGCTGCATAAAATCCACTGCATTCAATCGGGATGCATTGGGCCTCGCTGCATCGACTCCACTGCATTCAATCGGGATCCATTGCGCCACAATGCATGGAATACTCTGCATTCATTGACGCTGCATGGACTCCACTGCATTCAATCGGGATGCTTTGGGCCATGCTGCATAAAATCCACTGCATTCAACCATGCTGCATGGAATCCACTGCATTCAATCATGCTGCATAAAATCCACTGCATTCCATCGGGATGCATTGGGCCTCGCTGCATGGAATACACTGCATTCAATCACGCTGCATGGAATCCACTGCATTCAATGGGGATGCATTCTACAATGCTGCATGGAGTTCACTGCATTCAATCTCAATGCATGGAATCCACTGCATTCCATCGGGATGCATTGGGCCTCGCTGCATGTACTCCACTGCATACAATCGGGATCCATTGCACCAAAATGCATGGAATCCTCCGCATGCAACGACGCTGCATGGACTCCACTGCATTCAATCGGGATGCATTGGGCCACGCTGCATCGACTCCACTGCATTCAATCGGGGTCCATTGCGCCACAATGCAAGGAATCCTCTGCATTCATTGACGCTGCATGGACTCCACTGCATTCAATCGGGATGCTTTGGGCCATGCTGCATAAAATCCACTGCATTCAACCATGCTGCATGGAATCCATTTCATTCAATCATGCTCTATAAAATCCAATGCATTCAATACGGTTCCATTACTTCACGCGGCATGGAATACACTGCATTAAATCAGGATGCATGGAATCGACTGCATTCAATCAGGATGCATTATACCACGTTGCATGGATTACCCTACATTCAATCACAATGCATGGAATCCTCTGCATTCAATGACGCTGCATGGAATCCACTGCATTCCATCGGGAAGCTTTGGGCCATGCTGCATAAAATCCATTGCATTCAATCATGCTGCATATAATCCACTGCATTCAATCGGGATGCATTTTACCATGCTGCATGGATTACCCTTCATTCAATCAGGCTGCATGGAATCCACTGCATTCTATCGGGATGCTTTGGGCCATGCTGCATAAAATCCACTGCATTTAATCGGGATGCATTTGGCCACGCTGCATGGACTCCACTGCATAAAATCGGGATCCATTGCCCCAAAATGCAAGGAATCATCTGCATTCAATGACGCTGCATGGAATCCACTGCATTCCATCGGGATCCATTTTACCACGCAGCATGGATTACACTGCTTTCAATCACAATGCATGGAATCTACTCTATTCAATCGGGATGCTTTGGGCCATACTGCATAAAATCCACTGCATTCAATCATGCTGCATGGAATCCACTGCATTCAATCGGAGTGCATTTTACCACGCTGCATGGATAACATTTCATACACTCAAAATGCATGGAATCCACTGCATTCTATAGGGATGCTTTGGGCCATACTGCATAAAATCCACTGCATTCAATCTTGCTGCATGGAATCCACTGCATTCAATCATGCTGCATAAATCCACTGCATTCAATAGGGTTCCACTTCTTCACGCTGCATGGAATCCACTGCATTCAATCACGCTGCATAAAATCCACTGCATTCAATAGGGTTCCATTTCTTCACGCTGCATGGAATCCACTACATTCAATCACGCTGCATGGAATCCACTGCATTCAATCAGGATGCTTTGGGACATGCTGCATAAAATCCACTGCATTCAATCATGCTGCCTGGAATCCACTGCATTCAATCATACTGCATAAAATCCACTGCATTCAATAGGGTTCCATTTCTTCACGCTTCATGGAATCCACTGCATTCAATAGGGTTCCATTCCTTCACGCTGCCTGGAATCCACTGCCTTCAATCACGCTGCATGGAATCCACTGCATTCAATCGGGATGCATTTTTCCTCGTTGCATGGATTACACTGCATTCAATCCCAATGCATGGAATCCACTGCATTCAATCGGGATGCTTTGGGCCATGCTGCATAAAATCCACTGCATTCAATCGGGATGCATTGGGCCTCGCTGCATGGACTCCACTGCATACAATCGGGATCCATTGCGCCACAATGCATGGAATCCTCTGCATTCAATGACGCTGCATGGAATCCACTGCATTCAATCGGGATGCTTTGGGCCATGCTGAATAAAATCCATTGCATTCAATCATGCTGCATGGAATCCACTTCATTCAATCGGGATGCATTTTACCATGCTGCCTGGATTACCCTTCATTCAATCACGCTGCATGGAATCCACTGCATTCTATCGGGATGCTTTGGGCCATGCTGCATAAAATCCACTGCATTTAATCGCGATGGATTTGGCCACGCTGCATGGACTCCACTGCATAAAATCGGGATCCATTGCCCCAAAATGCAAGGAATCCTCTGCATTCAATGACGCTGCATGGAATCCACTGCATTGAATCGGGAAGCTTTGGGCCATGCTGCATAAATCCACTGCATGCAGTCATGCTGTGTGGACTCCACTGCATTGAATCATGCTGCAAAAAAAACCACTGCATTCAATAGGGTTCCATTTCTTCACCCTGCATGGAATCCACTGCATTCAACCACGCTGCATGGAATCCACTGCATTCAATCGGGATGCATTTTACCACTCTGCATGGATTACACTGCATTTAATCACGCTGCATGGAATCCATGGAATTTAATCGGGATTCATTTTACTAAGCTGTATGGAATGGACTGCACTTAATCACGCTGCATGGAATCCACTGCATTCAATCGGGATGCATTTTACCACGTTGCATGCAGTTCACTGCATTCAATCACAATGCATGGAATCCACTGCATTCAATCGGGATGCTTTGGGCCATGCTGCATAAAATCCACTGCATTCAATCTTGCTTTTTGAATCCACTGCATTCAGTAATGCTGCATAAAATCCTTGCATTCAATTGGGTTCCATTTCTTCACGCTGCATGGAATACACTGCATTCAATCACGCTGCATGGAATCCACTGCATTCAATCGGGATGCATTTTACCATGCTGCGTGGTTTTCACTGCACTCAATCACAATGCATGGAATCCACTGCATTCCATCGGAATGCTTTGGGCCATGCTGCATAAAATCCACTGCATTCAATCATGCTGCATGGAATCCACTGCATTCAATCATGCTGCATAAAATCCACTGCATTCAATAGGGTTCCATTTCTTCACGCTGCATGTAATACACTGCATTCAATCACACTGAATGGAATCGACTGCATTCAATCGGGATGCATTTTACCTCGCTGCATGGATTACACTGCATTCAATCCCAATGCATGGAATCCACTGCATTCAATCGGGATGCTTTGGGCCATGCTGCATAAAATACACTGCATTCAATCGGGATGCATTTGGCCACGCTGCATCGACTCCACTGCATTCAATTGGCATCCATTGCGCCACAATGCAAGGAATCCTCTGCATTCATTGACGCTGCATGGACTCCACTGCATTCAATCGGGATGCTTTGGGCCATGCTGCATAAAATCCACTGCATTCAATCTTGCTTTTTGAATCCACTGCATTCAGTAATGCTGCATAAAATCCTTGCATTCAATTGGGTTCCATTTCTTCACGCTGCATGGAATACACTGCATTCAATCACGCTGCATCGAATCCACTGCATTCAATCGGGATGCATTTTACCATGCTGAGTGGTTTTCACTGCATTCAATCACAATGCATGGAATCCACTGCATTCCATCGGGATGCTTTGGGCCATGCTGCATAAAATCCACTGCATTCAATCGGGATGCATTGGGCCACGCTGCATGGACTCCACTGCATTCAATTGGCATCCATTGCGCCACAATGCAAGGAATCCTCTGCATTCATTGACGCTGCATGGACTCCACTGCATTCAATCGGGATGCTTTGGGCCATGCTGCATAAAATCCACTGCATTCAACCATGCTGCATGGAATACATTTCATTCAATCATGCTCTATAAAATCCAATGCATTCAATACGGTTCCATTACTTCACGCTGCATGGAATACACTGCATTAAATCAGGATGCATGGAATCGACTGCATTCAATCAGGATGCATTATACCACGTTGCATGGATTACCCTACATTCAATCACAATGCATGGAATCCACTGCATTCAATCGGGATGTTTGGGCCATGCTGCATAAAATCCACTGCATTCAATCGGGATGCATTGTGCCTCGCTGCATAGACTCCACTGCATATAATCGGGATCCATTGCGCCACAATGCATGGAATACTCTGCATTCAATGACGCTGCATGGAATCCACTGCATTCCATCGGGAAGCTTTGGGCCATGCTGCATAAAATCCACTGCATTCAATCATGCTGCATGGAATCCACTGCATTCAATCGGGATGCATTTTACAAGGCTGCATGGATTACATTTCATACACTCAAAATGCATGGAATCCACTGCGTTCTATAGGGATGCTTTGGGCCATACTGCATAAAATACACTGCATTCAATTTGCTGCATGGAATCCACTGCATTCAATCATGCTGAATAAAATCCACTGCATTCAATAGGGTTCCATTTCTTCACGCTGCATGGAATACACTGCATTCAATCAGGCTGCATGAAATCCACTGCATTCAATGGGGATGCATTCTACAATGCTGCATGGAGTTCACTGCATGCAATCACAATGCATGTAATCCACTGCATTCCATCGGGATGCTTTGGGCCATGCTGCATAAAATCCACTGCATTCAACCATGCTGCATGGAATCCACTGCATTCAATCATGCTACATAAAATCCACTGCATTCAATCGGGATGCATTGGGCCTCGCTGCATGGAATAAACTGCATTCAATCAGGCTGCATGGAATCCACTGCATTCAATGGGGATGCATTCTACCATGCTGCATGGAGTTCACTGCATTCAATCACAATGCATGGAATCCACTGCATTCCATCGGGATGCTTTGGGCCATGCTGCATAAAATCCACTGCATTCAATCGGGATGCATTGGGCCTCGCTGCATGGACTCCACTGCATACAATCGGGATCCATTGCGCCACAATGCATGGAATACTCTGCATTCAATCACGCTGCATGGAATCCACTGCATTCAATCGGGATGCTTTGGGCCATGCTGCATAAAATCCACTGCATTCAATCATGCTGCATGGAATCCACTGCATTCAATCGGGATGCATTTTACCACGTTGCATGGAGTTCACTGCATTCAATCACAATGCATGGAATCCACTGCATTCAATCGGGATGCTTTGGGCCATGCTGCATAAAATCCACTGCATTCAATCGGGATGCATTGGGCCTCGCTGCATGGACTCCACTGCATTCAATCGGGATCCATTGCGCCACAATGCATGGATCCTCTGCATTCAATGACGCTGCATGGAATCCACTGCATTCCATCAGGATGCTTTGGGCCATGCTGCATAAAATCCACTGCATGCAATCATGCTGCATGGAATCCACTGCATTCAATCATGCTGCATAAAATCCACTGCATTCAATAGGGTTCCATTTCTTCACAATGCATGGAATCCACTACATTCAATCACGCTGCATGGAATCCACTGCATTCAACATGGATGAATTTTACCACGCTGCATTTAGTACACTGTATTCAATCACAATTCATGGAATCCATTGCATTCAATCGGGATGCTTTGGGCCATGCTGCATAAAATCCACTGCATTCAATCGGGATGCACTGGGCATCGCTGCATGGACTCCACTGCATACAATCGGGATCCATTGCGCCACAATGCATGGAATCCTCTGCATTCAATGACGCTGCATGGAATCCACTGCATTCAATCGGGATGCTTTGGGCCATGCTGAATAAAATCCATTGCATTCAATCATGCTGCATGGAATCCACTTCATTCAATCGGGATGCATTTTACCATGCTGCCTGGATTCATTCAATCACGCTGCATGGAATCCACTGCATTCTATCGGGATGCTTTGGGCCATGCTGCATAAAATCCACTGCATTTAATCGGGATGCATTTGGCCACGCTGCATGGACTCCACTGCATAAAATCGGGATCCATTGCCCCAAAATGCAAGGAATCCTCTGCATTCAATGACGCTGCATGGACTCCACTGCATTCAATCGGGATGCTTTGGGCCATGCTGCATAAAATCCACTGCATTCAACCATGCTGCATGGAATCCATTTCATTCAATCATGCTCTATAAAATCCAATGCATTCAATACGGTTCCATTACTTCACGCGGCATGGAATACACTGCATTAAATCAGGATGCATGGAATCGACTGCATTCAATCAGGATGCATTATACCACGTTGCATGGATTACCCTACATTCAATCACAATGCATGGAATCCTCTGCATTCAATGACGCTGCATGGAATCCACTGCATTCCATCGGGAAGCTTTGGGCCATGCTGCATAAAATCCATTGCATTCAATCATGCTGCATAAAATCCACTGCATTCAATCGGGATGCATTTTACCATGCTGCATGGATTACCCTTCATTCAATCAGGCTGCATGGAATCCACTGCATTCTATCGGGATGCTTTGGGCCATGCTGCATAAAATCCACTGCATTTAATCGGGATGCATTTGGCCACGCTGCATGGACTCCACTGCATAAAATCGGGATCCATTGCCCCAAAATGCAAGGAATCATCTGCATTCAATGACGCTGCATGGAATCCACTGCATTCCATCGGGATCCATTTTACCACGCAGCATGGATTACACTGCTTTCAATCACAATGCATGGAATCTACTCTATTCAATCGGGATGCTTTGGGCCATACTGCATAAAATCCACTGCATTCAATCATGCTGCATGGAATCCACTGCATTCAATCGGAGTGCATTTTACCACGCTGCATGGATAACATTTCATACACTCAAAATGCATGGAATCCACTGCATTCTATAGGGATGCTTTGGGCCATACTGCATAAAATCCACTGCATTCAATCTTGCTGCATGGAATCCACTGCATTCAATCATGCTGCATAAATCCACTGCATTCAATAGGGTTCCACTTCTTCACGCTGCATGGAATCCACTGCATTCAATCACGCTGCATAAAATCCACTGCATTCAATAGGGTTCCATTTCTTCACGCTGCATGGAATCCACTACATTCAATCACGCTGCATGGAATCCACTGCATTCAATCAGGATGCTTTGGGACATGCTGCATAAAATCCACTGCATTCAATCATGCTGCCTGGAATCCACTGCATTCAATCATACTGCATAAAATCCACTGCATTCAATAGGGTTCCATTTCTTCACGCTTCATGGAATCCACTGCATTCAATAGGGTTCCATTCCTTCACGCTGCCTGGAATCCACTGCCTTCAATCACGCTGCATGGAATCCACTGCATTCAATCGGGATGCATTTTTCCTCGTTGCATGGATTACACTGCATTCAATCCCAATGCATGGAATCCACTGCATTCAATCGGGATGCTTTGGGCCATGCTGCATAAAATCCACTGCATTCAATCGGGATGCACTGGGCATCGCTGCATGGACTCCACTGCATACAATCGGGATCCATTGCGCCACAATGCATGGAATCCTCTGCATTCAATGACGCTGCATGGAATCCACTGCATTCAATCGGGATGCTTTGGGCCATGCTGAATAAAATCCATTGCATTCAATCATGCTGCATGGAATCCACTTCATTCAATCGGGATGCATTTTACCATGCTGCCTGGATTACCCTTCATTCAATCACGCTGCATGGAATCCACTGCATTCTATCGGGATGCTTTGGGCCATGCTGCATAAAATCCACTGCATTTAATCGCGATGGATTTGGCCACGCTGCATGGACTCCACTGCATAAAATCGGGATCCATTGCCCCAAAATGCAAGGAATCCTCTGCATTCAATGACGCTGCATGGAATCCACTGCATTGAATCGGGAAGCTTTGGGCCATGCTGCATAAATCCACTGCATGCAGTCATGCTGTGTGGACTCCACTGCATTGAATCATGCTGCAAAAAAAACCACTGCATTCAATAGGGTTCCATTTCTTCACCCTGCATGGAATCCACTGCATTCAACCACGCTGCATGGAATCCACTGCATTCAATCGGGATGCATTTTACCACTCTGCATGGATTACACTGCATTTAATCACGCTGCATGGAATCCATGGAATTTAATCGGGATTCATTTTACTAAGCTGTATGGAATGGACTGCACTTAATCACGCTGCATGGAATCCACTGCATTCAATCGGGATGCATTTTACCACGTTGCATGCAGTTCACTGCATTCAATCACAATGCATGGAATCCACTGCATTCAATCGGGATGCTTTGGGCCATGCTGCATAAAATCCACTGCATTCAATCTTGCTTTTTGAATCCACTGCATTCAGTAATGCTGCATAAAATCCTTGCATTCAATTGGGTTCCATTTCTTCACGCTGCATGGAATACACTGCATTCAATCACGCTGCATGGAATCCACTGCATTCAATCGGGATGCATTTTACCATGCTGCGTGGTTTTCACTGCACTCAATCACAATGCATGGAATCCACTCCATTCCATCGGGATGCTTTGGGCCATGCTGCATAAAATCCACTGCATTCAATCGGGATGCATTGGGCCACGCTGCATCGACTCCACTGCATTCAATTGGCATCCATTGCGCCACAATGCAAGGAATCCTCTGCATTCATTGACGCTGCATGGACTCCACTGCATTCAATCGGGATGCTTTGGGCCATGCTGCATAAAATCCACTGCATTCAATCTTGCTTTTTGAATCCACTGCATTCAGTAATGCTGCATAAAATCCTTGCATTCAATTGGGTTCCATTTCTTCACGCTGCATGGAATACACTGCATTCAATCACGCTGCATCGAATCCACTGCATTCAATCGGGATGCATTTTACCATGCTGAGTGGTTTTCACTGCATTCAATCACAATGCATGGAATCCACTGCATTCCATCGGGATGCTTTGGGCCATGCTGCATAAAATCCACTGCATTCAATCGGGATGCATTGGGCCACGCTGCATGGACTCCACTGCATTCAATTGGCATCCATTGCGCCACAATGCAAGGAATCCTCTGCATTCATTGACGCTGCATGGACTCCACTGCATTCAATCGGGATGCTTTGGGCCATGCTGCATAAAATCCACTGCATTCAACCATGCTGCATGGAATACATTTCATTCAATCATGCTCTATAAAATCCAATTCATTCAATACGGTTCCATTACTTCACGCTGCATGGAATACACTGCATTAAATCAGGATTCATGGAATCGACTGCATTCAATCAGGATGCATTATACCACGTTGCATGGATTACCCTACATTCAATCACAATGCATGGAATCCACTGCATTCAATCGGGATGTTTGGGCCATGCTGCATAAAATCCACTGCATTCAATCGGGATGCATTGTGCCTCGCTGCATAGACTCCACTGCATATAATCGGGATCCATTGCGCCACAATGCATGGAATACTCTGCATTCAATGACGCTGCATGGAATCCACTGCATTCCATCGGGAAGCTTTGGGCCATGCTGCATAAAATCCACTGCATTCAATCATGCTGCATGGAATCCACTGCATTCAATCGGGATGCATTTTACAAGGCTGCATGGATTACATTTCATACACTCAAAATGCATGGAATCCACTGCGTTCTATAGGGATGCTTTGGGCCATACTGCATAAAATACACTGCATTCAATTTGCTGCATGGAATCCACTGCATTCAATCATGCTGAATAAAATCCACTGCATTCAATAGGGTTCCATTTCTTCACGCTGCATGGAATACACTGCATTCAATCAGGCTGCATGAAATCCACTGCATTCAATGGGGATGCATTCTACAATGCTGCATGGAGTTCACTGCATGCAATCACAATGCATGTAATCCACTGCATTCCATCGGGATGCTTTGGGCCATGCTGCATAAAATCCACTGCATTCAACCATGCTGCATGGAATCCACTGCATTCAATCATGCTGCATAAAATCCACTGCATTCAATCGGGATGCATTGGGCCTCGCTGCATGGAATACACTGCATTCAATCAGGCTGCATGGAATCCACTGCATTCAATGGGGATGCATTCTACAATGCTGCATGGAGTTCACTGCATTCACTCACAACGCATGTAATCCACTGCATTCCATCGGGATGCTTTGGGCCATGCTGCATAAAATCCACTGCATTCAATCGGGATGCATTGGGCCTCGCTGCATGGACTCCACTGCATACAATCGGGATCCATTGCGCCAAAATGAATGGAATACTCTTCATTCATTGATGCTGCATGGACTCCACTGCATTCAATCGGGATGCTTTGGGCCATGCTGCATAAAATCCACTGCATTCAACCATGCTGCATGGAATCCACTGCATTCAATCATGCTGCATAAAATCCACTGCATTCCATCGGGATGCATTGGGCCTCGCTGCATGGAATACACTGCATTCAATCACGCTGCATGGAATCCACTGCATTCAATGGGGATGCATTCTACAATGCTGCATGGAGTTCACTGCATTCAATCACAACGCATGTAATCCACTGCATTCCATCGGGATGCTTTGGGCCATGCTGCATAAAATCCACTGCATTCAATCGGGATGCATTGGGCCTCGCTGCATGGACTCCACTGCATACAATCGGGATCCATTGCGCCAAAATGCATGGAATACTCTGCATTCATTGACGCTGCATGGACTCCACTGCATTCAATCGGGATGCTTTGGGCCATGCTGCATAAAATCCACTGCATTCAACCATGCTGCATGGAATCCACTGCATTCAATCATGCTGCATAAAATCCACTGCATTCCATCGGGATGCATTGGGCCTCGCTGCATGGAATACACTGCATTCAATCACGCTGCATGGAATCCACTGCATTCAATGGGGATGCATTCTACAATGCTGCATGGAGTTCACTGCATTCAATCTCAATGCATGGAATCCACTGCATTCCATCGGGATGCTTTGGGCCATGCTGCATAAAATCCACTGCATTCAATCGGGATGCATTGGGCCTCGCTGCATGGACTCCACTGCATACAATCGGGATTCATTGCACCAAAATGCATGGAATCCTCCGCATGCAACGACGCTGCATGGACTCCACTGCATTCAATCGGGATGCTTTGGGCCATGCTGCATAAAATCCATTGAATTCAATCATGCTGCATGGAATCCACTGCATTCAATCATGCTGCATAAAATCCACTGCATTCAATAGGGTTCCATTTCTTCACGCTGCATGGAATCCACTACATTCAATCACGCTGCATGGAATCCACTGCATTCTATCGGGATGCATTTTACCACGCTGCATAGATTACACCGCATTCAATCACAATGCATGGAATCCACTGCATTCAATCGGGATGCTTTGGGCCATGCTGCATAAAATCCACTGCATTCAATCGGGATGCATTGGGCCTCGCTGCATGGACTCCACTGCATTCAATCGGGATCCATTGCGCCACAATGCATGGAATCCTCTGCATTCAATGACGCTGCATGGAATCCACTGCATTCCATCAGGATGCTTTGGGCCATGCTGCATAAAATCCACTGCATGCAATCATGCTGCATGGAATCCACTGCATTCAATCATGCTGCATAAAATCCACTGCATTCAATAGGGTTCCATTTCTTCACACTGCATGGAATCCACTGCATTCAATCACGCTGCATGGAATCCACTGCATTCAACATGGATGAATTATACCACGCTGTATTTAGTACACTGTATTCAATCACAATTCATGGAATCCATTGCATTCAATCGGGATGCTTTGGGCCATGCTGCATAAAATCCACTGCATTCAATCGGGATGCACTGGGCATCGCTGCATGGACTCCACTGCATACAATCGGGATCCATTGCGCCACAATGCATGGAATCCTCTGCATTCAATGACGCTGCATGGAATCCACTGCATTCTATCGGGATGCTTTGGGCCATGCTGCATAAAATCCACTGCATTTAATCGGGATGCATTTGGCCATGCTGCATGGACTCCACTGCATAAAATCGGGATCAATTGCCCCAAAATGCAAGGAATCATCTGCATTCAATGACGCTGCATGGAATCCACTGCATTCCATCGGGATCCATTTTACCACGCAGCATGGATTACACTGCTTTCAATCACAATGCATGGAATCTACTCTATTCAATCGGGATGCTTTGGGCCATACTGCATAAAATCCACTGCATTCAATCTTGCTGCATGGAATCCACTGCATTCAATCATGCTGCATAAATCCTCTGCATTCAATAGGGTTCCACTTCTTCACGCTGCATGGAATCCACTGCATTCAATCACGCTGCATAAAATCCACTGCATTCAATAGGGTTCCATTTCTTCATGCTGCATGGAATCCACTACATTCAATCACGCTGCATGGAATCCACTGCATTCAATCAGGATGCTTTGGGCCATGCTGCATAAAATCCACTGCATTCAATCATGCTGCCTGGAATCCACTGCATTCAATCATACTGCATAAAATCCACTGCATTCAATAGGGTTCCATTTCTTCACACTTCATGGAATCCACTGCATTCAATAGGGTTCCATTCCTTCACGCTGCCTGGAATCCACTGCCTTCAATCACGCTGCATGGAATCCACTGCATTCAATCGGGATGCATTTTACCACGTTGCATGCAGTTCACTGCATTCAATCCCAATGCATGGAATCCACTGCATTCAATCGGGAAGCTTTGGGCCATGCTGCATACAATCCACTGCATTCAATCGGGATGCACTGGGCCTCGCTGCATGGACTCCACTGCATATAATCGGGATCCATTGCGCCACAATGCATGGAATCCTCTGCATTCAATGACGCTGAATGGAATCCACTGCATTGAATCGGGAAGCTTTGGGCCATGCTGCATAAATCCACTGCATGCAGTCATGCTGTGTGGACTCCACTGCATTGAATCATGCTGCAAAAAAAACCACT
The DNA here is from genome assembly GCF_054392235.1 of Sus scrofa. Lineage (NCBI taxonomy): Eukaryota > Metazoa > Chordata > Mammalia > Artiodactyla > Suidae > Sus > Sus scrofa. The sequence continues at coordinate 5,770,854 of NC_139397.1, forward strand.
GCATTCAATAGGGTTCCATTTCTTCACCCTGCATGGAATCCACTGCATTCAACCACGCTGCATGGAATCCACTGCATTCAATCGGGATGCATTTTACCACTCTGCATGGATTACACTGCATTTAATCACGCTGCATGTAATCCATGGAATTTAATCGGGATTCATTTTACTAAGCTGTATGGAATGGACTGCACTTAATCACGCTGCATGGAATCCACTGCATTCAATCGGGATGCATTTTACCACGTTGCATGCAGTTCACTGCATTCAATCACAATGCATGGAATCCACTGCATTCAATCGGGATGCTTTGGGCCATGCTGCATAAAATCCACTGCATTCAATCTTGCTTTTTGAATCCACTGCATTCAGTAATGCTGCATAAAATCCTTGCATTCAATTGGGTTCCATTTCTTCACGCTGCATGGAATACACTGCATTCAATCACGCTGCATGGAATCCACTGCATTCAATCGGGATGCATTATACCATGCTGCGTGGTTTTCACTGCATTCAATCACAATGCATGGAATCCACTGCATTCCATCGGGATGCTTTGGGCCATGCTGCATAAAATCCACTGCATTCAATCATGCTGCATGGAATCCACTGCATTCAATCATGCTGCATAAAATCCACTGCATTCAATAGGGTTCCATTTCTTCACGCTGCATGTAATACACTGCATTCAATCACACTGAATGGAATCCACTGCATTCAATCGGGATGCATTTTACCATGCTGCGTGGTTTTCACTGCATTCAATCACAATGCATGGAATGCACTGCATTCAATCGGGATGCATTTTACAAGGCTGCATGGATTACATTTCATATACTCAAAATGCATGGAATCCACTGCGTTCTATAGGGATGCTTTGGGCCATACTGCATAAAATACACTGCATTCAATTTGCTGCATGGAATCCACTGCATTCCATCGGGATGCTTTGGGCCATGCTGCATAAAATCCACTGCATTCAATCGGGATACATTGGGCCTCGCTGCATGGACTCCACTGCATAAAATCTGGATCCATTGCGCCACAATGCATGGAATCCTCTGCATTCAACAACGCTGCATGGAATCCACTGCATTCCATCGGGATGTTTTGGTCCATGCTGCATAAAATCCACTGCATTCAATCGGGATGCAATGGGCCTCGCTGCATGAACTCCACTGCATACAATCTGGATCCATTGTGCCAAAATGCATGGAATCCTCTGCATTCAATGACGCTGCATGGAATCCACTGCATTCCATCGGGATGCTTTGGGCCATGCTGCATAAACTCCACTGCATTCAATCATGCTTCATGGAATCCACTGCATTCAATCATGCTGCATAAAATCCACTGCATTCAATAGGGTTCCATTTCTTCATGCTGCATGGAATCCACTGCATTCAATCACGCTGCATGGAATCCACTGCATTCTATCGGGATGCATTTTACCACGCTGCATAGATTACACCGCATTCAATCACAATGCATGGAATCCACTGCATTCAATCGGGATGCTTTGGGCCATGCTGCATAAAATCCACTGCATTCAATCGGGATGCATTGGGCCTCGCTGCATGGACTCCACTGCATACAATCGGGATCCATTGCGCCACAATGCATGGAATCCTCTGCATTCAATGACGCTGCATGGAATCCACTGCATTCCATCAGGATGCTTTGGGTCATGCTGCATAAAATCCACTGCATGCAATCATGCTTCATGGAATCCACTGCATTCAATCATGCTGCATAAAATCCACTGCATTCAATAGGGTTCAATTTCTTCACACTGCATGGAATCCACTGCATTCAATCACGCTGCATGGAATCCACTGCATTCAACATGGAGGAATTTTACCACGCTGCATTTAGTACACTGTATTCAATCACAATTCATGGAATCCATTGCATTCAATCGGGATGATTTGGGCCATGCTGCATAAAATCCACTGCATTCAATCGGGATGCACTGGGCATCGCTGCATGGACTCCACTGCATACAATCGGGATCCATTGTGCCAAAATGCATGGAATCCTCTGCATTCAATGACGCTGCATGGAATCCACTGCATTCCATCGGGAAGCTTTGGGCCATGCTGCATAAAATCCATTGCATTCAATCATGCTGCATGGAATCCACTGCATTCAATCGGGATGCATTTTACCATGCTGCATGGATTACCCTTCATTCAATCAGGCTGCATGGAATCCACTGCATTCTATCGGGATGCTTTGGGCCATGCTGCATAAAATCCACTGCATTTAATCGGGATGCATTTGGCCACGCTGCATGGACTCCACTGCATAAAATCGGGATCCATTGCCCCAAAATGCAAGGAATCATCTGCATTCAATGACGCTGCATGGAATCCACTGCATTCCATCGGGATCCATTTTACCACGCAGCATGGATTACACTGCTTTCAATCACAATGCATGGAATCTACTCTATTCAATCGGGATGCTTTGGGCCATACTGCATAAAATCCACTGCATTCAATCATGCTGCATGGAATCCACTGCATTCAATCGGAGTGCATTTTACCACGCTGCATGTATAACATTTCATACACTCAAAATGCATGGAATCCACTGCATTCTATAGGGATGCTTTGGGCCATACTGCATAAAATCCACTGCATTCAATCTTGCTGCATGGAATCCACTGCATTCAATCATGCTGCATAAATCCACTGCATTCAATAGGGTTCCACTTCTTCACGCTGCATGGAATCCACTGCATTCAATCACGCTGCATAAAATCCACTGCATTCAATAGGGTTCCATTTCTTCACGCTGCATGGAATCCACTACATTCAATCACGCTGCATGGAATCCACTGCATTCAATCAGGATGCTTTGGGCCATGCTGCATAAAATCCACTGCATTCAATCATGCTGCCTGGAATCCACTGCATTCTATCATACTGCATAAAATCCACTGCATTCAATAGGGTTCCATTTCTTCACGCTTCATGGAATCCACTGCATTCAATAGGGTTCCATTCCTTCACGCTGCCTGGAATCCACTGCCTTCAATCACCCTGCATGGAATCCACTGCATTCAATCGGGATGCATTTTTCCTCGTTGCATGGATTACACTGCATTCAATCCCAATGCATGGAATCCACTGCATTCAATCGGGATGCTTTGGGCCATGCTGCATAAAATCCACTGCATTCAACCATGCTGCATGGAATCCACTGCATTCAATCATGCTGCATAAAATCCACTGCATTCCATCGGGATGCATTGGGCCTCGCTGCATGGAATACACTGCATTCAATCACGCTGCATGGAATCCACTGCATTCAATGGGGATGCATTCTACCATGCTGCATGGAGTTCACTGCATTCAATCACAATGCATGGACTCCACTGCATTCCATCGGGATGCTTTGGGCCATACTGCATAAAATCCACTGCATTCAATCTTGCTGCATGGAATCCACTGCATTCAATCGGAGTGCATTTTACCACGCTGCATGGATAACATTTCATACACTCAAAATGCATGGAATCCACTGCATTCTATAGGGATGCTTTGGGCCATACTGCATAAAATCCACTGCATTCAATCTTGCTGCATGGAATCCACTGCATTCAATCATGCTGCATAAATCCACTGCATTCAATAGGGTTCCACTTCTTCACGCTGCATGGAATCCACTGCATTCAATCACGCTGCATAAAATCCACTGCATTCAATAGGGTTCCATTTCTTCACGCTGCATGGAATCCACTACATTCAATCACGCTGCATGGACTCCACTGCATTCAATCAGGATGCTTTGGGCCATGCTGCATAAAATCCACTGCATTCAATCATGCTGCCTGGAATCCACTGCATTCAATCATACTGCATAAAATCCACTGCATTCAATAGGGTTCCATTTCTTCACGCTTCATGGAATCCACTGCATTCAATAGGGTTCCATTCCTTCACGCTGCCTGGAATCCACTGCCTTCACTCACGCTGCATGGAATCCACTGCATTCAATCGGGATGCATTTTTCCTCGTTGCATGGATTACACTGCATTCAATCCCAATGCATGGAATCCACTGCATTCCATCGGGATGCTTTGGGCCATGCTGCATAAAATCCACTGCATTCAATCGGGATACATTGGGCCTCGCTGCATGGACTCCACTGCATAAAATCTGGATCCATTGCGCCACAATGCATGGAATCCTCTGCATTCAACAACGCTGCATGGAATCCACTGCATTCCATCGGGATGCTTTGGGCCATGCTGCATAAACTCCACTGCATTCAATCATGCTTCATGGAATCCACTGCATTCAATCATGCTGCATAAAATCCACTGCATTCAATAGGGTTCCATTTCTTCACGCTGCATGGAATCCACTACATTCAATCACGCTGCATGGAATCCACTGCATTCTATCGGGATGCTTTGGGCCATGCTGCATAAAATCCACTGCATTTAATCGGGATGCATTTGGCCATGCTGCATGGACTCCACTGCATAAAATCGGGATCAATTGCCCCAAAATGCAAGGAATCATCTGCATTCAATGACGCTGCATGGAATCCACTGCATTCCATCGGGATCCATTTTACCACGCAGCATGGATTACACTGCTTTCAATCACAATGCATGGAATCTACTCTATTCAATCGGGATGCTTTGGGCCATACTGCATAAAATCCACTGCATTCAATCTTGCTGCATGGAATCCACTGCATTCAATCATGCTGCATAAATCCTCTGCATTCAATAGGGTTCCACTTCTTCACGCTGCATGGAATCCACTGCATTCAATCACGCTGCATAAAATCCACTGCATTCAATAGGGTTCCATTTCTTCATGCTGCATGGAATCCACTACATTCAATCACGCTGCATGGAATCCACTGCATTCAATCAGGATGCTTTGGGCCATGCTGCATAAAATCCACTGCATTCAATCATGCTGCCTGGAATCCACTGCATTCAATCATACTGCATAAAATCCACTGCATTCAATAGGGTTCCATTTCTTCACACTTCATGGAATCCACTGCATTCAATAGGGTTCCATTCCTTCACGCTGCCTGGAATCCACTGCCTTCAATCACGCTGCATGGAATCCACTGCATTCAATCGGGATGCATTTTACCACGTTGCATGCAGTTCACTGCATTCAATCCCAATGCATGGAATCCACTGCATTCAATCGGGAAGCTTTGGGCCATGCTGCATACAATCCACTGCATTCAATCGGGATGCACTGGGCCTCGCTGCATGGACTCCACTGCATATAATCGGGATCCATTGCGCCACAATGCATGGAATCCTCTGCATTCAATGACGCTGAATGGAATCCACTGCATTGAATCGGGAAGCTTTGGGCCATGCTGCATAAATCCACTGCATGCAGTCATGCTGTGTGGACTCCACTGCATTGAATCATGCTGCAAAAAAAACCACTGCATTCAATAGGGTTCCATTTCTTCACCCTGCATGGAATCCACTGCATTCAACCACGCTGCATGGAATCCACTGCATTCAATCGGGATGCATTTTACCACTCTGCATGGATTACACTGCATTTAATCACGCTGCATGTAATCCATGGAATTTAATCGGGATTCATTTTACTAAGCTGTATGGAATGGACTGCACTTAATCACGCTGCATGGAATCCACTGCATTCAATCGGGATGCATTTTACCACGTTGCATGCAGTTCACTGCATTCAATCACAATGCATGGAATCCACTGCATTCAATCGGGATGCTTTGGGCCATGCTGCATAAAATCCACTGCATTCAATCTTGCTTTTTGAATCCACTGCATTCAGTAATGCTGCATAAAATCCTTGCATTCAATTGGGTTCCATTTCTTCACGCTGCATGGAATACACTGCATTCAATCACGCTGCATGGAATCCACTGCATTCAATCGGGATGCATTATACCATGCTGCGTGGTTTTCACTGCATTCAATCACAATGCATGGAATCCACTGCATTCCATCGGGATGCTTTGGGCCATGCTGCATAAAATCCACTGCATTCAATCATGCTGCATGGAATCCACTGCATTCAATCATGCTGCATAAAATCCACTGCATTCAATAGGGTTCCATTTCTTCACGCTGCATGTAATACACTGCATTCAATCACACTGAATGGAATCCACTGCATTCAATCGGGATGCATTTTACCATGCTGCGTGGTTTTCACTGCATTCAATCACAATGCATGGAATGCACTGCATTCAATCGGGATGCATTTTACAAGGCTGCATGGATTACATTTCATATACTCAAAATGCATGGAATCCACTGCGTTCTATAGGGATGCTTTGGGCCATACTGCATAAAATACACTGCATTCAATTTGCTGCATGGAATCCACTGCATTCCATCGGGATGCTTTGGGCCATGCTGCATAAAATCCACTGCATTCAATCGGGATACATTGGGCCTCGCTGCATGGACTCCACTGCATAAAATCTGGATCCATTGCGCCACAATGCATGGAATCCTCTGCATTCAACAACGCTGCATGGAATCCACTGCATTCCATCGGGATGTTTTGGTCCATGCTGCATAAAATCCACTGCATTCAATCGGGATGCAATGGGCCTCGCTGCATGAACTCCACTGCATACAATCTGGATCCATTGTGCCAAAATGCATGGAATCCTCTGCATTCAATGACGCTGCATGGAATCCACTGCATTCCATCGGGATGCTTTGGGCCATGCTGCATAAACTCCACTGCATTCAATCATGCTTCATGGAATCCACTGCATTCAATCATGCTGCATAAAATCCACTGCATTCAATAGGGTTCCATTTCTTCATGCTGCATGGAATCCACTGCATTCAATCACGCTGCATGGAATCCACTGCATTCTATCGGGATGCATTTTACCACGCTGCATAGATTACACCGCATTCAATCACAATGCATGGAATCCACTGCATTCAATCGGGATGCTTTGGGCCATGCTGCATAAAATCCACTGCATTCAATCGGGATGCATTGGGCCTCGCTGCATGGACTCCACTGCATACAATCGGGATCCATTGCGCCACAATGCATGGAATCCTCTGCATTCAATGACGCTGCATGGAATCCACTGCATTCCATCAGGATGCTTTGGGTCATGCTGCATAAAATCCACTGCATGCAATCATGCTTCATGGAATCCACTGCATTCAATCATGCTGCATAAAATCCACTGCATTCAATAGGGTTCAATTTCTTCACACTGCATGGAATCCACTGCATTCAATCACGCTGCATGGAATCCACTGCATTCAACATGGAGGAATTTTACCACGCTGCATTTAGTACACTGTATTCAATCACAATTCATGGAATCCATTGCATTCAATCGGGATGATTTGGGCCATGCTGCATAAAATCCACTGCATTCAATCGGGATGCACTGGGCATCGCTGCATGGACTCCACTGCATACAATCGGGATCCATTGTGCCAAAATGCATGGAATCCTCTGCATTCAATGACGCTGCATGGAATCCACTGCATTCCATCGGGAAGCTTTGGGCCATGCTGCATAAAATCCATTGCATTCAATCATGCTGCATGGAATCCACTGCATTCAATCGGGATGCATTTTACCATGCTGCATGGATTACCCTTCATTCAATCAGGCTGCATGGAATCCACTGCATTCTATCGGGATGCTTTGGGCCATGCTGCATAAAATCCACTGCATTTAATCGGGATGCATTTGGCCACGCTGCATGGACTCCACTGCATAAAATCGGGATCCATTGCCCCAAAATGCAAGGAATCATCTGCATTCAATGACGCTGCATGGAATCCACTGCATTCCATCCGGATCCATTTTACCACGCAGCATGGATTACACTGCTTTCAATCACAATGCATGGAATCTACTCTATTCAATCGGGATGCTTTGGGCCATACTGCATAAAATCCACTGCATTCAATCATGCTGCATGGAATCCACTGCATTCAATCGGAGTGCATTTTACCACGCTGCATGGATAACATTTCATACACTCAAAATGCATGGAATCCACTGCATTCTATAGGGATGCTTTGGGCCATACTGCATAAAATCCACTGCATTCAATCTTGCTGCATGGAATCCACTGCATTCAATCATGCTGCATAAATCCACTGCATTCAATAGGGTTCCACTTCTTCACGCTGCATGGAATCCACTGCATTCAATCACGCTGCATAAAATCCACTGCATTCAATAGGGTTCCATTTCTTCACGCTGCATGGAATCCACTACATTCAATCACGCTGCATGGAATCCACTGCATTCAATCAGGATGCTTTGGGCCATGCTGCATAAAATCCACTGCATTCAATCATGCTGCCTGGAATCCACTGCATTCTATCATACTGCATAAAATCCACTGCATTCAATAGGGTTCCATTTCTTCACGCTTCATGGAATCCACTGCATTCAATAGGGTTCCATTCCTTCACGCTGCCTGGAATCCACTGCCTTCAATCACCCTGCATGGAATCCACTGCATTCAATCGGGATGCATTTTTCCTCGTTGCATGGATTACACTGCATTCAATCCCAATGCATGGAATCCACTGCATTCAATCGGGATGCTTTGGGCCATGCTGCATAAAATCCACTGCATTCAACCATGCTGCATGGAATCCACTGCATTCAATCATGCTGCATAAAATCCACTGCATTCCATCGGGATGCATTGGGCCTCGCTGCATGGAATACACTGCATTCAATCACGCTGCATGGAATCCACTGCATTCAATGGGGATGCATTCTACCATGCTGCATGGAGTTCACTGCATTCAATCACAATGCATGGACTCCACTGCATTCCATCGGGATGCTTTGGGCCATACTGCATAAAATCCACTGCATTCAATCTTGCTGCATGGAATCCACTGCATTCAATCGGAGTGCATTTTACCACGCTGCATGGATAACATTTCATACACTCAAAATGCATGGAATCCACTGCATTCTATAGGGATGCTTTGGGCCATACTGCATAAAATCCACTGCATTCAATCTTGCTGCATGGAATCCACTGCATTCAATCATGCTGCATAAATCCACTGCATTCAATAGGGTTCCACTTCTTCACGCTGCATGGAATCCACTGCATTCAATCACGCTGCATAAAATCCACTGCATTCAATAGGGTTCCATTTCTTCACGCTGCATGGAATCCACTACATTCAATCACGCTGCATGGACTCCACTGCATTCAATCAGGATGCTTTGGGCCATGCTGCATAAAATCCACTGCATTCAATCATGCTGCCTGGAATCCACTGCATTCAATCATACTGCATAAAATCCACTGCATTCAATAGGGTTCCATTTCTTCACGCTTCATGGAATCCACTGCATTCAATAGGGTTCCATTCCTTCACGCTGCCTGGAATCCACTGCCTTCACTCACGCTGCATGGAATCCACTGCATTCAATCGGGATGCATTTTTCCTCGTTGCATGGATTACACTGCATTCAATCCCAATGCATGGAATCCACTGCATTCCATCGGGATGCTTTGGGCCATGCTGCATAAAATCCACTGCATTCAATCGGGATACATTGGGCCTCGCTGCATGGACTCCACTGCATAAAATCTGGATCCATTGCGCCACAATGCATGGAATCCTCTGCATTCAACAACGCTGCATGGAATCCACTGCATTCCATCGGGATGCTTTGGGCCATGCTGCATAAACTCCACTGCATTCAATCATGCTTCATGGAATCCACTGCATTCAATCATGCTGCATAAAATCCACTGCATTCAATAGGGTTCCATTTCTTCACGCTGCATGGAATCCACTACATTCAATCACGCTGCATGGAATCCACTGCATTCTATCGGGATGCATTTTACCACGCTGCATAGATTACACCGCATTCAATCACAATGCATGGAATCCACTGCATTCAATCGGGATGCTTTGGGCCATGCTGCATAAAATCCACTGCATTCAATCGGGATGCATTGGGCCTCGCTGCATGGACTCCACTGCATACAATCGGGATCCATTGCGCCACAATGCATGGAATCCTCTGCATTCAATGACGCTGCATGGAATCCACTGCATTCCATCAGGATGCTTTGGGCCATGCTGCATAAAATCCACTGCATGCAATCCTGCTGCATGGAATCCACTGCATTCAATCATGCTGCATAAAATCCACTGCATTCAATAGGGTTCCATTTCTTCACACTGCATGGAATCCACTGCATTCAATCACGCTGCATGGAATCCACTGCATTCAACATGGAGGAATTTTACCACGCTGCATTTAGTACACTGTATTCAATCACAATTCATGGAATCCATTGCATTCAATCGGGATGATTTGGGCCATGCTGCATAAAATCCACTGCATTCAATCGGGATGCACTGGGCATCGCTGCATGGACTCCACTGCATACAATCGGGATCCATTGCGCCACAATGCATGGAATCCTCTGCATTCAATGACGCTGCATGGAATCCACTGCATTCCATCGGGAAGCTTTGGGCCATGCTGCATAAAATCCATTGCATTCAATCATGCTGCATGGAATCCACTTCATTCAATCGGGATGCATTTTACCATGCTGCATGGATTACCCTTCATTCAATCAGGCTGCATGGAATCCACTGCATTCCATCGGGATCCATTTTACCACGCAGCATGGATTACACTGCTTTCAATCACAATGCATGGAATCTACTCTATTCAATCGGGATGCTTTGGGCCATACTGCATAAAATCCACTGCATTCAATCATGCTGCATGGAATCCACTGCATTCAATCGGAGTGCATTTTACCACGCTGCATGGATAACATTTCATACACTCAAAATGCATTGAATCCACTGCATTCTATAGGGATGCTTTGGGCCATACTGCATAAAATCCACTGCATTCAATCTTGCTGCATGGAATCCACTGCATTCAATCATGCTGCATAAATCCACTGCATTCAATAGGGTTCCACTTCTTCACGCTGCATGGAATCCACTGCATTCAATCACGCTGCATAAAATCCACTGCATTCAATAGGGTTCCATTTCTTCACGCTGCATGGAATCCACTACATTCAATCACGCTGCATGGAATCCACTGCATTCAATCAGGATGCTTTGGGCCATGCTGCATAAAATCCACTGCATTCAATCATGCTGCCTGGAATCCACTGCATTCAATCATACTGCATAAAATCCACTGCATTCAATAGGGTTCCATTTCTTCACGCTTCATGGAATCCACTGCATTCAATAGGGTTCCATTCCTTCACGCTGCCTGGAATCCACTGCCTTCAATCACGCTGCATGGAATCCACTGCATTCAATCGGGATGCATTTTTCCTCGTTGCATGGATTACACTGCATTCAATCCCAATGCATGGAATCCACTGCATTCAATCGGGAAGCTTTGGGCCATGCTGCATAAAATCCACTGCATTCAACCATGCTGCATGGAATCCACTGCATTCAATCATGCTGCATAAAATCCACTGCATTCCATCGGGATGCATTGGGCCTCGCTGCATGGAATACACTGCATTCAATCACGCTGCATGGAATCCACTGCATTCAATGGGGATGCATTCTACAATGCTGCATGGAGTTCACTGCATTCAATCACAATGCATGGAATCCACTGCATTCCATCGGGATGCTTTGGGCCATGCTGCATAAAATCCACTGCATTCAATCGGGATGCATTGGGCCTCGCTGCATGGACTCCACTGCATACAATCGGGATGCTTTGGGCCATGCTGCATAAAATCCATTGAATTCAATCATGCTGCATGGAATCCACTGCATTCAATCATGCTGCATAAAATCCACTGCATTCAATAGGGTTCCATTTCTTCACGTGGCATCGAATCCACTGCATTCAATCACGCTGCATGGAATCCACTGCATTCAATCGGGATGCATTTTTCCTCGCTGCATGGAGTACACTGCATTCAATCATGCTGCATAAAATCCACTGCAATCCATCGGGATGCTTTGGGCCATGCTGCATAAAATCCACTGCATTCAACCATGCTGCATGGAATCCACTGCATTCAATCATGCTGCATAAAATCCACTGCATTCAATCGGGATGCATTGGGCCTCGCTGCATGGAATAAACTGCATTCAATCAGGCTCCATGGAATCCACTGCATTCAATGGGGATGCATTCTACCATGCTGCATGGAGTTCACTGCATTCAATCACAATGCATGGAATCCACTGCATTCCATCGGGATGCTTTGGGCCATGCTGCATAAAATCCACTGCATTCAATCGGGATGCATTGGGCCTCGCTGCATGGACTCCACTGCATACAATCGGGATCCATTGCGCCACAATGCATGGAATACTCTGCATTCAATCACGCTGCATGGAATCCACTGCATTCAATCGGGATGCTTTGGGCCATGCTGCATAAAATCCACTGCATGCAATCATGCTGCATGGAATCCACTGCATTCAATCGGGATGCATTTTACCACGTTGCATGCAGTTCACTGCATTCAATCACAATGCATGGAATCCACTGCATTCAATCGGGATGCTTTGGGCCATGCTGCATAAAATCCACTGCATTCAATCTTGCTTTTTGAATCCACTGCATTCAGTAATGCTGCATAAAATCCTTGCATTCAATTGGGTTCCATTACTTCACGCTGCATGGAATACACTGCATTCAATGACGCTGCATGGAATCCACTGCATTCATTCGGGATGCTTTGGGCCATGCTGAATAAAATCCATTGCATTCAATCATGCTGCACGGAATCCTCTGCATTCAATCGGGATGCATTTTACCATGCTGCATGGATTACCCTTCATTCAATCAGGCTGCATGGAATCCACTGCATTCTATCGGGATGCTTTGGGCCATGCTGCATAAAATCCACTGCATTTAATCGGGATGCATTTGGCCACGCTGCATGGACTCCACTGCATAAAATCGGGATCCATTGCCCCAAAATGCAAGGAATCATCTGCATTCAATGACGCTGCATGGAATCCACTGCATTCCATCGGGATCCATTTTACCACGCAGCATGGATTACACTGCTTTCAATCACAATGCATGGAATCTACTCTATTCAATCGGGATGCTTTGGGCCATACTGCATAAAATCCACTGCATTCAATCATGCTGCATGGAATCCACTGCATTCAATCGGGGTGCATTTTACCACGCTGCATGGATAACATTTCATACACTCAAAATGCATGGAATCCACTGCATTCTATAGGGATGCTTTGGGCCATACTGCATAAAATACACTGCATTCAATCTTGCTGCATGGAATCCACTGCATTCAATCATGCTGCATAAATCCACTGCATTCAATAGGGTTCCATTTCTTCACGCTGCATGGAATCCACTGCATTCAATCACGCTGCATAAAATCCACTGCATTCAATAGGGTTCCATTTCTTCACGCTGCATGGAATCCACTACATTCAATCACGCTGCATGGAATCCACTGCATTCAATCAGGATGTTTTGGGCCATGCTGCATAAAATCCACTGCATTCAATCATGCTGCCTGGAATCCACTGCATTCAATCATACTGCATAAAATCCACTGCATTCAATAGGGTTCCATTTCTTCACGCTTCATGGAATCCACTGCATTCAATAGGGTTCCACTCCTTCACGCTGCCTGGAATCCACTGCCTTCAATCACGCTGCATGGAATCCACTGCATTCAATCGGGATGCATTTTTCTCGTTGCATGGATTACACTGCATTCAATCCCAATGCATGGAATCCACTGCATTCAATCGGGAAGCTTTGGGCCATGCTGCATACAATTCACTGCATTCAATCGGGATGCACTGGGCCTCGCTGCATGGACTCCACTGCATATAATCGGGATCCATTGCGCCACAATGCATGGAATCCTCTGCATTCAATGACGCTGAATGGAATCCACTGCATTGAATCGGGAAGCTTTGGGCCATGCTGCATAAATCCACTGCATGCAGTCATGCTGTGTGGACTCCACTGCATTGAATCATGCTGCAAAAAAAACCACTGCATTCAATAGGGTTCCATTAATGCACCCTGCATGGAATCCACTGCATTCAACCACGCTGCATGGAATCCACTGCATTCAATCGGGATGCATTTTACCACTCTGCATGGATTACACTGCATTTAATCACGCTGCATGTAATCCATGGAATTTAATCGGGATTCATTTTACTAAGCTGTATGGAATGGACTGCACTTAATCACGCTGCATGGAATCCACTGCATTCAATCGGGATGCATTTTACCACGTTGCAGGCAGTTCACTGCATTCAATCACAATGCATGGAATCCACTGCATTCAATCGGGATGCTTTGGGCCATGCTGCATAAAATACACTGCATTCAATCTTGCTTTTTGAATCCACTGCATTCAGTAATGCTGCATAAAATCCTTGCATTCAATTGGGTTCCATTTCTTCACGCTGCATGGAATACACTGCATTCAATCACGCTGCATGGAATCCACTGCATTCAATCGGGATGCATTTTACCATGCTGCGTGGTTTTCACTGCATTCAATCACAATGCATGGAATCCACTGCATTCCATCGGGATGCTTTGGGCCATGCTGCATAAAATCCACTGCATTCAATCATGCTGCATGGAATCCACTGCATTCCATCATGCTGCATAAAATCCACTGCATTCAATAGGGTTCCATTTCTTCACCCTGCATGGAATCCACTGCATTCAACCACGCTGCATGGAATCCACTGCATTCAATCGGGATGCATTTTACCACTCTGCATGGATTACACTGCATTTAATCACGCTGCATGTAATCCATGGAATTTAATCGGGATTCATTTTACTAAGCTGTATGGAATGGACTGCACTTAATCACGCTGCATGGAATCCACTGCGTTCAATCGGGATGCATTTTACCACGTTGCATGCAGTTCACTGCATTCAATCACAATGCATGGAATCCACTGCATTCAATCGGGATGCTTTGGGCCATGCTGCATAAAATCCACTGCATTCAATCTTGCTTTTAGAATCCACTGCATTCAGTAATGCTGCATAAAATCCTTGCATTCAATTGGGTTCCATTTCTTCACGCTGCATGGAATACACTGCATTCAATCACGCTGCATGGAATCCACTGCATTCAATCGGGATGCATTTTACCATGCTGCGTGGTTTTCACTGCATTCAATCACGCTGCATGGAATCCACTGCATTCAATCGGGATGCATTTTACCATGCTGCGTGGTTTTCACTGCATTCAATCACAATGCATGGAATCCACTGCATTCCATCGGGATGCTTTGGGCCATGCTGCATAAAATCCACTGCATTCAATCGGGATGCATTGGGCCACGCTGCATCGACTCCACTGCATTCAATTGGCATCCATTGCGCCACAATGCAAGGAATCCTCTGCATTCATTGACGCTGCATGGACTCCACTGCATTCAATCGGGATGCTTTGGGCCATGCTGCATAAAATCCACTGCATTCAACCATGCTGCATGGAATCCATTTCATTCAATCATGCTCTATAAAATCCAAAGCATTCAATACGGTTCCATTACTTCACGCTGCATGGAATACACTACATTAAATCAGGATGCATGGAATCGACTGCATTCAATCAGGATGCATTATACCACGTTGCATGGATTACCCTACATTCAATCACAATGCATGGAATCCACTGCATTCAATCGGGATGCTTTGGGCCATGCTGCATAAAATCCACTGCATTCAATCGGGATGCATTGGGCCTCGCTGCATAGACTCCACTGCATATAATCGGGATCCATTGCGCCACAATGCATGGAATACTCTGCATTCAATGACGCTGCATGGAATCCACTGCATTCCATCGGGAAGCTTTGGGCCATGCTGCATAAAATCCACTGCATTCAATCATGCTGCATGGAATCCACTGCATTCAATCGGGATGCATTTTACAAGGCTGCATGGATTACATTTCATACACTCAAAATGCATGGAATCCACTGCGTTCTATAGGTATGCTTTGGGCCATACTGCATAAAATACACTGCATTCAATTTGCTGCATGGAATCCACTGCATTCAATCATGCTGAATAAAATCCACTGCATTCAATAGGGTTCCATTTCTTCACGCTGCATGGAATCCACTGCATTCAATCATGCTGCATGAAATCCACTGCATTCAATGGGGATGCATTCTACAATGCTGCATGGAGTTCACTGCATGCAATCACAATGCATGTAATCCACTGCATTCCATCGGGATGCTTTGGGCCATGCTGCATAAAATCCACTGCATTCAACCATGCTGCATGGAATCCACTGCATTCAATCATGCTGCATAAAATCCACTGCATTCAATCGGGATGCATTGGGCCTCGCTGCATGGAATACACTGCATTCAATCAGGCTGCATGGAATCCACTGCATTCAATGGGGATGCATTCTACAATGCTGCATGGAGTTCACTGCATTCAATCACAATGCATGGAATCCACTGCATTCCATCTGGATGCTTTGGGCCATGCTGCATAAAATCCACTGCATTCAATCGGGATGCATTGGGCCTCGCTGCATGGACTCCACTGCATACAATCGGGATCCATTGCGCCAAAATGCATGGAATACTCTGCATTCATTGACGCTACATGGACTCCACTGCATTCAATCGGGATGCTTTGGGCCATGCTGCATAAAATCCACTGCATTCAATCATGCTGCCTGGAATCCACTGCATTCAATCATACTGCATAAAATCCACTGCATTCAATAGGGTTCCATTTCTTCACGCTTCATGGAATCCACTGCATTCAATAGGGTTCCATTCCTGCACGCTGCCTGGAATCCACTGCCTTCAATCACGCTGCATGGAATCCACTGCATTCAATCGGGATGCATTTTACCACGTTGCATGCAGTTCACTGCATTCAATCCCAATGCATGGAATCCACTGCATTCAATCGGGAAGCTTTGGGCCATGCTGCATACAATCCACTGCATTCAATCGGGATGCACTGGGCCTCGCTGCATGGACTCCACTGCATATAATCGGGATCCATTGCGCCACAATGCATGGAATCCTCTGCATTCAATGACGCTGAATGGAATCCACTGCATTGAATCGGGAAGCTTTGGGCCATGCTGCATAAATCCACTGCATGCAGTCATGCTGTGTGGACTCCACTGCATTGAATCATGCTGCAAAAAAAACCACTGCATTCAATAGGGTTCCATTTCTTCACCCTGCATGGAATCCACTGCATTCAACCACGCTGCATGGAATCCACTGCATTCAATCGGGATGCATTTTACCACTCTGCATGGATTACACTGCATTTAATCACGCTGCATGTAATCCATGGAATTTAATCGGGATTCATTTTACTAAGCTGTATGGAATGGACTGCACTTAATCACGCTGCATGGAATCCACTGCATTCAATCGGGATGCTTTGGGCCATGCTGCATAAAATACACTGCATTCAATCTTGCTTTTTGAATCCACTGCATTCAGTAATGCTGCATAAAATCCTTGCATTCAATTGGGTTCCATTTCTTCACGCTGCATGGAATACACTGCATTCAATCACGCTGCATGGAATCCACTGCATTCAATCGGGATGCATTTTACCATGCTGCGTGGTTTTCACTGCATTCAATCACAATGCATGGAATCCACTGCATTCCATCGGGATGCTTTGGGCCATGCAGCATAAAATCCACTGCATTCAATCATGCTGCATGGAATCCACTGCATTCAATCATGCTGCATAAACTCCACTGCATTCAATAGGGTTCCATTTCTTCACGCTGCATGTAATACACTGCATTCAATCACACTGAATGGAATCCACTGCATTCAATCGGGATGCATTTTACCATGCTGCGTGGTTTTCACTGCATTCAATCACAATGCATGGAATCCACTGCATTCAATCGGGATGCATTTTACAAGGCTGCATGGATTACATTTCATACACTCAAAATGCATGGAATCCACTGCGTTCTATAGGGATGCTTTGGGCCATACTGCATAAAATACACTGCATTCAATTTGCTGCATGGAATCCACTGCATTCCATCGGGATGCTTTGGGCCATGCTGCATAAAATCCACTGCATTCAATCGGGATGCATTGGGCCTCGCTGCATGGACTCCACTGCATACAATCGGGATCCATTGCGCCACAATGCATGGAATCCTCTGCATTCAATGACGCTGCATGGAATCCACTGCATTCCATCAGGATGCTTTGGGCCATGCTGCATAAAATCCACTGCATGCAATCATGCTGCATGGAATCCACTGCATTCAATCATGCTGCATAAAATCCACTGCATTCAATAGGGTTCCATTTCTTCACACTGCATGGAATCCACTGCATTCAATCACGCTGCATGGAATCCACTGCATTCAACATGGAGGAATTTTACCACGCTGCATTTAGTACACTGTATTCAATCACAATTCATGGAATCCATTGCATTCAATCGGGATGATTTGGGCCATGCTGCATAAAATCCACTGCATTCAATCGGGATGCACTGGGCATCGCTGCATGGACTCCACTGCATACAATCGGGATCCATTGCGCCACAATGCATGGAATCCTCTGCATTCAATGACGCTGCATGGAATCCACTGCATTCCATCGGGAAGCTTTGGGCCATGCTGCATAAAATCCATTGCATTCAATCATGCTGCATGGAATCCACTGCATTCAATCGGGATGCATTTTACCATGCTGCATGGATTACCCTTCATTCAATCAGGCTGCATGGAATCCACTGCATTCTATCGGGATGCTTTGGGCCATGCTGCATAAAATCCACTGCATTTAATCGGGATGCATTTGGCCACGCTGCATGGACTCCACTGCATAAAATCGGGATCCATTGCCCCAAAATGCAAGGAATCATCTGCATTCAATGACGCTGCATGGAATCCACTGCATTCCATCGGGATCCATTTTACCACGCAGCATGGATTACACTGCTTTCAATCACAATGCATGGAATCTACTCTATTCAATCGGGATGCTTTGGGCCATACTGAATAAAATCCACTGCATTCAATCTTGCTGCATGGAATCCACTGCATTCAATCGGAGTGCATTTTACCACGCTGCATGGATAACATTTCATACACTCAAAATGCATGGAATCCACTGCATTCTATAGGGATGCTTTGGGCCATACTGCATAAAATCCACTGCATTCAATCTTGCTGCATGGAATCCACTGCATTCAATCATGCTGCATAAATCCACTGCATTCAATAGGGTTCCACTTCTTCACGCTGCATGGAATCCACTGCATTCAATCACGCTGCATAAAATCCACTGCATTCAATAGGGTTCCATTTCTTCACGCTGCATGGAATCCACTACATTCAATCACGCTGCATGGAATCCACTGCATTCAATCAGGATGCTTTGGGCCATGCTGCATAAAATCCACTGCATTCAATCATGCTGCCTGGAATCCACTGCATTCTATCATACTGCATAAAATCCACTGCATTCAATAGGGTTCCATTTCTTCACGCTTCATGGAATCCACTGCATTCAATAGGGTTCCATTCCTTCACGCTGCCTGGAATCCACTGCCTTCAATCACGCTGCATGGAATCCACTGCATTCAATCGGGATGCATTTTTCCTCGTTGCATGGATTACACTGCATTCAATCCCAATGCATGGAATCCGCTGCATTCAATCGGGATGCTTTGGGCCATGCTGCATAAAATCCACTGCATTCAACCATGCTGCATGGAATCAACTGCATTCAATCATGCTGCATAAAATCCACTGCATTCCATCGGGATGCATTGGGCCTCGCTGCATGGAATACACTGCATTCAATCACGCTGCATGGAATCCACTGCATTCAATGGGGATGCATTCTACCATGCTGCATGGAGTTCACTGCATTCAATCACAATGCATGGACTCCACTGCATTCCATCGGGATGCTTTGGGCCATACTGCATAAAATCCACTGCATTCAATCTTGCTGCATGGAATCCACTGCATTCAATCGGAGTGCATTTTACCACGCTGCATGGATAACATTTCATACACTCAAAATGCATGGAATCCACTGCATTCTATAGGGATGCTTTGGGCCATACTGCATAAAATCCACTGCATTCAATCTTGCTGCATGGAATCCACTGCATTCAATCATGCTGCATAAATCCACTGCATTCAATAGGGTTCCACTTCTTCACGCTGCATGGAATCCACTGCATTCAATCACGCTGCATAAAATCCACTGCATTCAATAGGGTTCCATTTCTTCACGCTGCATAGAATCCACTACATTCAATCACGCTGCATGGAATCCACTGCATTCAATCAGGATGCTTTGGGCCATGCTGCATAAAATCCACTGCATTCAATCATGCTGCCTGGAATCCACTGCATTCAATCATACTGCATAAAATCCACTGCATTCAATAGGGTTCTATTTCTTCACGCTTCAGGGAATCCACTGCATTCAATAGGGTTCCATTCCTTCACGCTGCCTGGAATCCACTGACTTCAATCACGCTGCATGGAATCCACTGCATTCAATCGGGATGCATTTTTCCTCGTTGCATGGATTACACTGCATTCAATCCCAATGCATGGAATCCACTGCATTCCATCGGGATGCTTTGGGCCATGCTGCATAAAATCCACTGCATTCAATCGGGATACATTGGGCCTCGCTGCATGGACTCCACTGCATAAAATCTGGATCCATTGCGCCACAATGAATGGAATCCTCTGCATTCAACAACGCTGCATGGAATCCACTGCATTCCATCGGGATGTTTTGGGCCATGCTGCATAAAATCCACTGCATTCAATCGGGATGCATTGGGCCTCGCTGCATGAACTCCACTGCATACAATCTGGATCCATTGTGCCAAAATGCATGGAATCCTCTGCATTCAATGACGCTGCATGGAATCCACTGCATTCCATCGGGATGCTTTGGGCCATGCTGCATAAACTCCACTGCATTCAATCATGCTTCATGGAATCCACTGCATTCAATCATGCTGCATAAAATCCACTGCATTCAATAGGGTTCCATTTCTTCACGCTGCATGGAATCCACTACATTCAATCACGCTGCATGGAATCCACTGCATTCTATCGGGATGCATTTTACCTCGCTGCATAGATTACACCGCATTCAATCACAATGCATGGAATCCACTGCATTCAATCGGGATGCTTTGGGCCATGCTGCATAAAATCCACTGCATTCAATCGGGATGCATTGGGCCTCGCTGCATGGACTCCACTGCATACAATCGGGATCCATTGCGCCACAATGCATGGAATCCTCTGCATTCAATGACGCTGCATGGAATCCACTGCATTCCATCAGGATGCTTTGGGCCATGCTGCATAAAATCCACTGCATGCAATCCTGCTGCATGGAATCCACTGCATTCAATCATGCTGCATAAAATCCACTGCATTCAATAGGGTTCCATTTCTTCACACTGCATGGAATCCACTGCATTCAATCACGCTGCATGGAATCCACTGCATTCAACATGGAGGAATTTTACCACGCTGCATTTAGTACACTGTATTCAATCACAATTCATGGAATCCATTGCATTCCATCGGGATGCTTTGGGCCATGCTGCATAAAATCCACTGCATTCAATCGGGATGCACTGGGCATCGCTGCATGGACTCCACTGCATACAATCGGGATCCATTGCGCCACAATGCATGGAATCCTCTGCATTCAATGACGCTGCATGGAATCCACTGCATTCCATCGGGAAGCTTTGGGCCATGCTGCATAAAATCCATTGCATTCAATCATGCTGCATGGAATCCACTGCATTCAATCGGGATGCATTTTACCATGCTGCATGGATTACCCTTCATTCAATCAGGCTGCATGGAATCCACTGCATTCCATCGGGATCCATTTTACCACGCAGCATGGATTACACTGCTTTCAATCACAATGCATGGAATCTACTCTATTCAATCGGGATGCTTTGGGCCATACTGCATAAAATCCACTGCATTCAATCATGCTGCATGGAATCCACTGCATTCAATCGGAGTGCATTTTACCACGCTGCATGGATAACATTTCATACACTCAAAATGCATTGAATCCACTGCATTCTATAGGGATGCTTTGGGCCATACTGCATAAAATACACTGCATTCAATCTTGCTGCATGGAATCCACTGCATTCAATCATGCTGCATAAATCCACTGCATTCAATAGGGTTCCACTTCTTCACGCTGCATGGAATCCACTGCATTCAATCACGCTGCATAAAATCCACTGCATTCAATAGGGTTCCATTTCTTCACGCTGCATGGAATCCACTACATTCAATCACGCTGCATGGAATCCACTGCATTCAATCAGGATGCTTTGGGCCATGCTGCATAAAATCCACTGCATTCAATCATGCTGCCTGGAATCCACTGCATTCTATCATACTGCATAAAATCCACTGCATTCAATAGGGTTCCATTTCTTCACGCTTCATGGAATCCACTGAATTCAATAGGGTTCCATTCCTTCACGCTGCCTGGAATCCACTGCCTTCAATCACGCTGCATGGAATCCACTGCATTCAATCGGGATGCATTTTTCCTCGTTGCATGGATTACACTGCATTCAATCTCAATGCATGGAATCCACTGCATTCAATCGGGAAGCTTTGGGCCATGCTGCATAAAATCCACTGCATTCAACCATGCTGCATGGAATCCACTGCATTCAATCATGCTGCATAAAATCCACTGCATTCCATCGGGATGCATTGGGCCTCGCTGCATGGAATACACTGCATTCAATCACGCTGCATGGAATCCACTGCATTCAATGGGGATGCATTCTACAATGCTGCATGGAGTTCACTGCATTCAATCACAATGCATGGAATCCACTGCATTCCATCGGGATGCTTTGGGCCATGCTGCATAAAATCCACTGCATTCAATCGGGATGCATTGGGCCTCGCTGCATGGACTCCACTGCATACAATCGGGATGCTTTGGGCCATGCTGCATAAAATCCATTGAATTCAATCATGCTGCATGGAATCCACTGCATTCAATCATGCTGCATAAAATCCGCTGCATTCAATAGGGTTCCATTACTTCACGTGGCATCGAATCCACTGCATTCAATCACGCTGCATGGAATCCACTGCATTCAATCGGGATGCATTTTTCCTCGCTGCATGGAGTACACTGCATTCAATCATGCTGCATAAAATCCACTGCAATCCATCGGGATGCTTTGGGCCATGCTGCATAAAATCCACTGCATTCAACCATGCTGCATGGAATCCACTGCATTCAATCATGCTGCATAAAATCCACTGCATTCAATCGGGATGCATTGGGCCTCGCTGCATGGAATAAACTGCATTCAATCAGGCTCCATGGAATCCACTGCATTCAATTGGGATGCATTCTACCATGCTGCATGGAGTTCACTGCATTCAATCACAATGCATGGAATCCACTGCATTCCATCGGGATGCTTTGGGCCATGCTGCATAAACTCCACTGCATTCAATCGGGATGCATTGGGCCTCGCTGCATGGACTCCACTGCATACAATCGGGATCCATTGCGCCACAATGCATGGAATACTCTGCATTCAATCACGCTGCATGGAATCCACTGCATTCAATCGGGATGCTTTGGGCCATGCTGCATAAAATCCACTGCATTCAATCTTGCTTTTTGAATCCACTGCATTCAGTAATGCTGCATAAAATCCTTGCATTCAATTGGGTTCCATTTCTTCACGCTGCATGGAATACACTGCATTCAATGACGCTGCATGGAATCCACTGCATTCATTCGGGATGCTTTGGGCCATGCTGAATAAAATCCATTGCATTCAATCATGCTGCACGGAATCCTCTGCATTCAATCGGGATGCATTTTACCATGCTGCATGGATTACCCTTCATTCAATCAGGCTGCATGGAATCCACTGCATTCTATCGGGATGCTTTGGGCCATGCTGCATAAAATCCACTGCATTTAATCGGGATGCATTTGGCCACGCTGCATGGACTCCACTGCATAAAATCGGGATCCATTGCCCCAAAATGCAGGGAATCATCTGCATTCAATGACGCTGCATGGAATCCACTGCATTCCATCGGGATCCATTTTACCACGCAGCATGGATTACACTGCTTTCAATCACAATGCATGGAATCTACTCTATTCAATCTGGATGCTTTGGGCCATACTGCATAAAATCCACTGCATTCAATCATGCTGCATGGAATCCACTGCATTCAATCGGGGTGCATTTTACCACGCTGCATGGATAACATTTCATACACTCAAAATGCATGGAATCCACTGCATTCTATAGGGATGCTTTGGGCCATACTGCATAAAATACACTGCATTCAATCTTGCTGCATGGAATCCACTGCATTCAATCATGCTGCATAAATCCACTGCATTCAATAGGGTTCCATTTCTTCACGCTGCATGGAATCCACTGCATTCAATCACGCTGCATAAAATCCACTGCATTCAATAGGGTTCCATTTCTTCACGCTGCATGGAATCCACTACATTCAATCACGCTGCATGGAATCCACTGCATTCAATCAGGATGTTTTGGGCCATGCTGCATAAAATCCACTGCATTCAATCATGCTGCCTGGAATCCACTGCATTCAATCATACTGCATAAAATCCACTGCATTCAATAGGGTTCCATTTCTTCACGCTTCATGGAATCCACTGCATTCAATAGGGTTCCATTCCTTCACGCTGCCTGGAATCCACTGCCTTCAATCACACTGCATGGAATCCACTGCATTCAATCGGGATGCATTTTTCTCGTTGCATGGATTACACTGCATTCAATCCCAATGCATGGAATCCACTGCATTCAATCGGGAAGCTTTGGGCCATGCTGCATACAATTCACTGCATTCAATCGGGATGCACTGGGCCTCGCTGCATGGACTCCACTGCATATAATCGGGATCCATTGCGCCACAATGCATGGAATACTCTGCATTCAATGACGCTGAATGGAATCCACTGCATTGAATCGGGAAGCTTTGGGCCATGCTGCATAAATCCACTGCATGCAGTCATGCTGTGTGGACTCCACTGCATTGAATCATGCTGCAAAAAAAACCACTGCATTCAATAGGGTTCCATTAATGCACCCTGCATGGAATCCACTGCATTCAACCACGCTGCATGGAATCCACTGCATTCAATCGGGATGCATTTTACCACTCTGCATGGATTACACTGCATTTAATCACGCTGCATGTAATCCATGGAATTTAATCGGGATTCATTTTACTAAGCTGTATGGAATGGACTGCACTTAATCACGCTGCATGGAATCCACTGCATTCAATCGGGATGCATTTTACCACGTTGCAGGCAGTTCACTGCATTCAATCACAATGCATGGAATCCACTGCATTCAATCGGGATGCTTTGGGCCATGCTGCATAAAATCCACTGCATTCAATCTTGCTTTTTGAATCCACTGCATTCAGTAATGCTGCATAAAATCCTTGCATTCAATTGGGTTCCATTTCTTCACGCTGCATGGAATACACTGCATTCAATCACGCTGCATGGAATCCACTGCATTCAATCGGGATGCATTTTACCATGCTGCGTGGTTTTCACTGCATTCAATCACAATGCATGGAATCCACTGCATTCCATCGGGATGCTTTGGGCCATGCTGCATAAAATCCACTGCATTCAATCATGCTGCATGGAATCCACTGCATTCCATCATGCTGCATAAAATCCACTGCATTCAATAGGGTTCCATTTCTTCACCCTGCATGGAATCCACTGCATTCAACCACGCTGCATGGAATCCACTGCATTCAATCGGGATGCATTTTACCACTCTGCATGGATTACACTGCATTTAATCACGCTGCATGTAATCCATGGAATTTAATCGGGATTCATTTTACTAAGCTGTATGGAATGGACTGCACTTAATCACGCTGCATGGAATCCACTGCGTTCAATCGGGATGCATTTTACCACGTTGCATGCAGTTCACTGCATTCAATCACAATGCATGGAATCCACTGCATTCAATCGGGATGCTTTGGGCCATGCTGCATAAAATCCACTGCATTCAATCTTGCTTTTAGAATCCACTGCATTCAGTAATGCTGCATAAAATCCTTGCATTCAATTGGGTTCCATTTCTTCACGCTGCATGGAATACACTGCATTCAATCACGCTGCATGGAATCCACTGCATTCAATCGGGATGCATTTTACCATGCTGCGTGGTTTTCACTGCATTCAATCACGCTGCATGGAATCCACTGCATTCAATCGGGATGCATTTTACCATGCTGCGTGGTTTTCACTGCATTCAATCACAATGCATGGAATCCACTGCATTCCATCGGGATGCTTTGGGCCATGCTGCATAAAATCCACTGCATTCAATCGGGATGCATTGGGCCACGCTGCATCGACTCCACTGCATTCAATTGGCATCCATTGCGCCACAATGCAAGGAATCCTCTGCATTCATTGACGCTGCATGGACTCCACTGCATTCAATCGGGATGCTTTGGGCCATGCTGCATAAAATCCACTGCATTCAACCATGCTGCATGGAATCCATTTCATTCAATCATGCTCTATAAAATCCAATGCATTCAATACGGTTCCATTACTTCACGCTGCATGGAATACACTGCATTAAATCAGGATGCATGGAATCGACTGCATTCAATCAGGATGCATTATACCACGTTGCATGGATTACCCTACATTCAATCACAATGCATGGAATCCACTGCATTCAATCGGGATGCTTTGGGCCATGCTGCATAAAATCCACTGCATTCAATCGGGATGCATTGGGCCTCGCTGCATAGACTCCACTGCATATAATCGGGATCCATTGCGCCACAATGCATGGAATACTCTGCATTCAATGACGCTGCATGGAATCCACTGCATTCCATCGGGAAGCTTTGGGCCATGCTGCATAAAATCCACTGCATTCAATCTTGCTGCATGGAATCCACTGCATTCAATCATGCTGCATAAATCCACTGCATTCAATAGGGTTCCACTTCTTCACGCTGCATGGAATCCACTGCATTCAATCACGCTGCATAAAATCCACTGCATTCAATAGGGTTCCATTTCTTCACGCTGCATGGAATCCACTACATTCAATCACGCTGCATGGAATCCACTGCATTCAATCAGGATGCTTTGGGCCATGCTGCATAAAATCCACTGCATTCAATCATGCTGCCTGGAATCCACTGCATTCTATCATACTGCATAAAATCCACTGCATTCAATAGGGTTCCATTTCTTCACGCTTCATGGAATCCACTGCATTCAATAGGGTTCCATTCCTTCACGCTGCCTGGAATCCACTGCCTTCAATCACGCTGCATGGAATCCACTGCATTCAATCGGGATGCATTTTTCCTCGTTGCATGGATTACACTGCATTCAATCCCAATGCATGGAATCCGCTGCATTCAATCGGGATGCTTTGGGCCATGCTGCATAAAATCCACTGCATTCAACCATGCTGCATGGAATCCACTGCATTCAATCATGCTGCATAAAATCCACTGCATTCCATCGGGATGCATTGGGCCTCGCTGCATGGAATACACTGCATTCAATCACGCTGCATGGAATCCACTGCATTCAATGGGGATGCATTCTACCATGCTGCATGGAGTTCACTGCATTCAATCACAATGCATGGACTCCACTGCATTCCATCGGGATGCTTTGGGCCATACTGCATAAAATCCACTGCATTCAATCTTGCTGCATGGAATCCACTGCATTCAATCGGAGTGCATTTTACCACGCTGCATGGATAACATTTCATACACTCAAAATGCATGGAATCCACTGCATTCTATAGGGATGCTTTGGGCCATACTGCATAAAATCCACTGCATTCAATCTTGCTGCATGGAATCCACTGCATTCAATCATGCTGCATAAATCCACTGCATTCAATAGGGTTCCACTTCTTCACGCTGCATGGAATCCACTGCATTCAATCACGCTGCATAAAATCCACTGCATTCAATAGGGTTCCATTTCTTCACGCTGCATAGAATCCACTACATTCAATCACGCTGCATGGAATCCACTGCATTCAATCAGGATGCTTTGGGCCATGCTGCATAAAATCCACTGCATTCAATCATGCTGCCTGGAATCCACTGCATTCAATCATACTGCATAAAATCCACTGCATTCAATAGGGTTCTATTTCTTCACGCTTCATGGAATCCACTGCATTCAATAGGGTTCCATTCCTTCATGCTGCCTGGAATCCACTGCCTTCAATCACGCTGCATGGAATCCACTGCATTCAATCGGGATGCATTTTTCCTCGTTGCATGGATTACACTGCATTCAATCCCAATGCATGGAATCCACTGCATTCCATCGGGATGCTTTGGGCCATGCTGCATAAAATCCACTGCATTCAATCGGGATACATTGGGCCTCGCTGCATGGACTCCACTGCATAAAATCTGGATCCATTGCGCCACAATGCATGGAATCCTCTGCATTCAACAACGCTGCATGGAATCCACTGCATTCCATCGGGATGTTTTGGGCCATGCTGCATAAAATCCACTGCATTCAATCGGGATGCATTGGGCCTCGCTGCATGAACTCCACTGCATACAATCTGGATCAATTGTGCCAAAATGCATGGAATCCTCTGCATTCAATGACGCTGCATGGAATCCACTGCATTCCATCGGGATGCTTTGGGCCATGCTGCATAAACTCCACTGCATTCAATCATGCTTCATGGAATCCACTGCATTCAATCATGCTGCATAAAATCCACTGCATTCAATAGGGTTCCATTTCTTCACGCTGCATGGAATCCACTACATTCAATCACGCTGCATGGAATCCACTGCATTCTATCGGGATGCATTTTACCTCGCTGCATAGATTACACCGCATTCAATCACAATGCATGGAATCCACTGCATTCAATCGGGATGCTTTGGGCCATGCTGCATAAAATCCACTGCATTCAATCGGGATGCATTGGGCCTCGCTGCATGGACTCCACTGCATACAATCGGGATCCATTGCGCCACAATGCATGGAATCCTCTGCATTCAATGACGCTGCATGGAATCCACTGCATTCCATCAGGATGCTTTGGGCCATGCTGCATAAAATCCACTGCATGCAATCCTGCTGCATGGAATCCACTGCATTCAATCATGCTGCATAAAATCCACTGCATTCAATAGGGTTCCATTTCTTCACACTGCATGGAATCCACTGCATTCAATCACGCTGCATGGAATCCACTGCATTCAACATGGAGGAATTTTACCACGCTGCATTTAGTACACTGTATTCAATCACAATTCATGGAATCCATTGCATTCCATCGGGATGCTTTGGGCCATGCTGCATAAAATCCACTGCATTCAATCGGGATGCACTGGGCATCGCTGCATGGACTCCACTGCATACAATCGGGATCCATTGCGCCACAATGCATGGAATCCTCTGCATTCAATGACGCTGCATGGAATCCACTGCATTCCATCGGGAAGCTTTGGGCCATGCTGCATAAAATACATTGCATTCAATCATGCTGCATGGAATCCACTGCATTCAATCGGGATGCATTTTACCATGCTGCATGGATTACCCTTCATTCAATCAGGCTGCATGGAATCCACTGCATTCCATCGGGATCCATTTTACCACGCAGCATGGATTACACTGCTTTCAATCACAATGCATGGAATCTACTCTATTCAATCGGGATGCTTTGGGCCATACTGCATAAAATACACTGCATTCAATCTTGCTGCATGGAATCCACTGCATTCAATCATGCTGCATAAATCCACTGCATTCAATAGGGTTCCACTTCTTCACGCTGCATGGAATCCACTGCATTCAATCACGCTGCATAAAATCCACTGCATTCAATAGGGTTCCATTTCTTCACGCTGCATGGAATCCACTACATTCAATCACGCTGCATGGAATCCACTGCATTCAATCAGGATGCTTTGGGCCATGCTGCATAAAATCCACTGCATTCAATCATGCTGCCTGGAATCCACTGCATTCTATCATACTGCATAAAATCCACTGCATTCAATAGGGTTCCATTTCTTCACGCTTCATGGAATCCACTGAATTCAATAGGGTTCCATTCCTTCACGCTGCCTGGAATCCACTGCCTTCAATCACGCTGCATGGAATCCACTGCATTCAATCGGGATGCATTTTTCCTCGTTGCATGGATTACACTGCATTCAATCTCAATGCATGGAATCCACTGCATTCAATCGGGAAGCTTTGGGCCATGCTGCATAAAATCCACTGCATTCAACCATGCTGCATGGAATCCACTGCATTCAATCATACTGCATAAAATCCACTGCATTCCATCGGGATGCATTGGGCCTCGCTGCATGGAATACACTGCATTCAATCACGCTGCATGGAATCCACTGCATTCAATGGGGATGCATTCTACAATGCTGAATGGAGTTCACTGCATTCAATCACAATGCATGGAATCCACTGCATTCCATCGGGATGCTTTGGGCCATGCTGCATAAAATCCACTGCATTCAATCGGGATGCATTGGGCCTCGCTGCATGGACTCCACTGCATACAATCGGGATGCTTTGGGCCATGCTGCATAAAATCCATTGAATTCAATCATGCTGCATGGAATCCACTGCATTCAATCATGCTGCATAAAATCCGCTGCATTCAATAGGGTTCCATTACTTCACGTGGCATCGAATCCACTGCATTCAATCACGCTGCTTGGAATCCACTGCATTCAATCGGGATGCATTTTTCCTCGCTGCATGGAGTACACTGCATTCAATCATGCTGCATAAAATCCACTGCAATCCATCGGGATGCTTTGGGCCATGCTGCATAAAATCCACTGCATTCAACCATGCTGCATGGAATCAACTGCATTCAATCATGCTGCATAAAATCCACTGCATTCAATCGGGATGCATTGGGCCTCGCTGCATGGAATAAACTGCATTCAATCAGGCTCCATGGAATCCACTGCATTCAATGGGGATGCATTCTACCATGCTGCATGGAGTTCACTGCATTCAATCACAATGCATGGAATCCACTGCATTCCATCGGGATGCTTTGGGCCATGCTGCATAAACTCCACTGCATTCAATCGGGATGCATTGGGCCTCGCTGCATGGACTCCACTGCATACAATCGGGATCCATTGCGCCACAATGCATGGAATACTCTGCATTCAATCACGCTGCATGGAATCCACTGCATTCAATCGGGATGCTTTGGGCCATGCTGCATAAAATCCACTGCATTCAATCTTGCTTTTTGAATCCACTGCATTCAGTAATGCTGCATAAAATCCTTGCATTCAATTGGGTTCCATTTCTTCACGCTGCATGGAATACACTGCATTCAATGACGCTGCATGGAATCCACTGCATTCATTCGGGATGCTTTGGGCCATGCTGAATAAAATCCATTGCATTCAATCATGCTGCACGGAATCCTCTGCATTCAATCGGGATGCATTTTACCATGCTGCATGGATTACCCTTCATTCAATCAGGCTGCATGGAATCCACTGCATTCTATCGGGATGCTTTGGGCCATGCTGCATAAAATCCACTGCATTTAATCGGGATGCATTTGGCCACGCTGCATGGACTCCACTGCATAAAATCGGGATCCATTGCCCCAAAATGCAGGGAATCATCTGCATTCAATGACGCTGCATGGAATCCACTGCATTCCATCGGGATCCATTTTACCACGCAGCATGGATTACACTGCTTTCAATCACAATGCATGGAATCTACTCTATTCAATCTGGATGCTTTGGGCCATACTGCATAAAATCCACTGCATTCAATCATGCTGCATGGAATCCACTGCATTCAATCGGGGTGCATTTTACCACGCTGCATGGATAACATTTCATACACTCAAAATGCATGGAATCCACTGCATTCTATAGGGATGCTTTGGGCCATACTGCATAAAATACACTGCATTCAATCTTGCTGCATGGAATCCACTGCATTCAATCATGCTGCATAAATCCACTGCATTCAATAGGGTTCCATTTCTTCACGCTGCATGGAATCCACTGCATTCAATCACGCTGCATAAAATCCACTGCATTCAATAGGGTTCCATTTCTTCACGCTGCATGGAATCCACTACATTCAATCACGCTGCATGGAATCCACTGCATTCAATCAGGATGTTTTGGGCCATGCTGCATAAAATCCACTGCATTCAATCATGCTGCCTGGAATCCACTGCATTCAATCATACTGCATAAAATCCACTGCATTCAATAGGGTTCCATTTCTTCACGCTTCATGGAATCCACTGCATTCAATAGGGTTCCATTCCTTCACGCTGCCTGGAATCCACTGCCTTCAATCACACTGCATGGAATCCACTGCATTCAATCGGGATGCATTTTTCTCGTTGCATGGATTACACTGCATTCAATCCCAATGCATGGAATCCACTGCATTCAATCGGGAAGCTTTGGGCCATGCTGCATACAATTCACTGCATTCAATCGGGATGCACTGGGCCTCGCTGCATGGACTCCACTGCATATAATCGGGATCCATTGCGCCACAATGCATGGAATACTCTGCATTCAATGACGCTGAATGGAATCCACTGCATTGAATCGGGAAGCTTTGGGCCATGCTGCATAAATCCACTGCATGCAGTCATGCTGTGTGGACTCCACTGCATTGAATCATGCTGCAAAAAAAACCACTGCATTCAATAGGGTTCCATTAATGCACCCTGCATGGAATCCACTGCATTCAACCACGCTGCATGGAATCCACTGCATTCAATCGGGATGCATTTTACCACTCTGCATGGATTACACTGCATTTAATCACGCTGCATGTAATCCATGGAATTTAATCGGGATTCATTTTACTAAGCTGTATGGAATGGACTGCACTTAATCACGCTGCATGGAATCCACTGCATTCAATCGGGATGCATTTTACCACGTTGCAGGCAGTTCACTGCATTCAATCACAATGCATGGAATCCACTGCATTCAATCGGGATGCTTTGGGCCATGCTGCATAAAATCCACTGCATTCAATCTTGCTTTTTGAATCCACTGCATTCAGTAATGCTGCATAAAATCCTTGCATTCAATTGGGTTCCATTTCTTCACGCTGCATGGAATACACTGCATTCAATCACGCTGCATGGAATCCACTGCATTCAATCGGGATGCATTTTACCATGCTGCGTGGTTTTCACTGCATTCAATCACAATGCATGGAATCCACTGCATTCCATCGGGATGCTTTGGGCCATGCTGCATAAAATCCACTGCATTCAATCATGCTGCATGGAATCCACTGCATTCCATCATGCTGCATAAAATCCACTGCATTCAATAGGGTTCCATTTCTTCACCCTGCATGGAATCCACTGCATTCAACCACGCTGCATGGAATCCACTGCATTCAATCGGGATGCATTTTACCACTCTGCATGGATTACACTGCATTTAATCACGCTGCATGTAATCCATGGAATTTAATCGG
The DNA here is from genome assembly GCF_054392235.1 of Sus scrofa. Lineage (NCBI taxonomy): Eukaryota > Metazoa > Chordata > Mammalia > Artiodactyla > Suidae > Sus > Sus scrofa. The sequence continues at coordinate 5,804,509 of NC_139397.1, forward strand.
GATTCATTTTACTAAGCTGTATGGAATGGACTGCACTTAATCACGCTGCATGGAATCCACTGCGTTCAATCGGGATGCATTTTACCACGTTGCATGCAGTTCACTGCATTCAATCACAATGCATGGAATCCACTGCATTCAATCGGGATGCTTTGGGCCATGCTGCATAAAATCCACTGCATTCAATCTTGCTTTTAGAATCCACTGCATTCAGTAATGCTGCATAAAATCCTTGCATTCAATTGGGTTCCATTTCTTCACGCTGCATGGAATACACTGCATTCAATCACGCTGCATGGAATCCACTGCATTCAATCGGGATGCATTTTACCATGCTGCGTGGTTTTCACTGCATTCAATCACGCTGCATGTAATCCACTGCATTCAATCGGGATGCATTTTACCATGCTGCGTGGTTTTCACTGCATTCAATCACAATGCATGGAATCCACTGCATTCCATCGGGATGCTTTGGGCCATGCTGCATAAAATCCACTGCATTCAATCGGGATGCATTGGGCCACGCTGCATCGACTCCACTGCATTCAATTGGCATCCATTGCGCCACAATGCAAGGAATCCTCTGCATTCATTGACGCTGCATGGACTCCACTGCATTCAATCGGGATGCTTTGGGCCATGCTGCATAAAATCCACTGCATTCAACCATGCTGCATGGAATCCATTTCATTCAATCATGCTCTATAAAATCCAATGCATTCAATACGGTTCCATTACTTCACGCTGCATGGAATACACTGCATTAAATCAGGATGCATGGAATCGACTGCATTCAATCAGGATGCATTATACCACGTTGCATGGATTACCCTACATTCAATCACAATGCATGGAATCCACTGCATTCAATCGGGATGCTTTGGGCCATGCTGCATAAAATCCACTGCATTCAATCGGGATGCATTGGGCCTCGCTGCATAGACTCCACTGCATATAATCGGGATCCATTGCGCCACAATGCATGGAATACTCTGCATTCAATGACGCTGCATGGAATCCACTGCATTCCATCGGGAAGCTTTGGGCCATGCTGCATAAAATCCACTGCATTCAATCATGCTGCATGGAATCCACTGCATTCAATCGGGATGCATTTTACAAGGCTGCATGGATTACATTTCATACACTCAAAATGCATGGAATCCACTGCGTTCTATAGGTATGCTTTGGGCCATACTGCATAAAATACACTGCATTCAATTTGCTGCATGGAATCCACTGCATTCAATCATGCTGAATAAAATCCACTGCATTCAATAGGGTTCCATTTCTTCACGCTGCATGGAATCCACTGCATCCAATCAGGCTGCATGAAATCCACTGCATTCAATGGGGATGCATTCTACAATGCTGCATGGAGTTCACTGCATGCAATCACAATGCATGTAATCCACTGCATTCCATCGGGATGCTTTGGGCCATGCTGCATAAAATCCACTGCATTCACCCATGCTGCATGGAATCCACTGCATTCAATCATGCTGCATAAAATCCACTGCATTCAATCGGGATGCATTGGGCCTCGCTGCATGGAATACACTGCATTCAATCAGGCTGCATGGAATACACTGCATTCAATGGGGATGCATTCTACAATGCTGCATGGAGTTCACTGCATTCAATCACAATGCATGGAATCCACTGCATTCCATCGGGATGCTTTGGGCCATGCTGCATAAAATCCACTGCATTCAATCGGGATGCATTGGGCCTCGCTGCATGGACTCCACTGCATACAATCGGGATCCATTGCGCCAAAATGCATGGAATACTCTGCATTCATTGACGCTGCATGGACTCCACTGCATTCAATCGGGATGCTTTGGGCCATGCTGCATAAAATCCACTGCATTCAACCATGCTGCATGGAATCCACTGCATTCAATCATGCTGCATAAAATCCACTGCATTCCATCGGGATGCATTGGGCCTCGCTGCATGGAATACACTGCATTCAATCACGCTGCATGGAATCCACTGCATTCAATGGGGATGTATTCTACAATGCTGCGTGGAGTTCACTGCATTCAATCACAATGCATGCAATCAACTGCATTCCATCGGGATGCTTTGGGCCATGCTGCATAAAATCCACTGCATTCAATCGGGATGCATTGGGCCTCGCTGCATGGACTCCACTGCATACAATCGGGATCCATTGCACCAAAATGCATGGAATCCTCCACATGCAACGACGCTGCATGGACTCCACTGCATTCAATCGGGATGCTTTGGGCCATGCTGCATAAAATCCATTGAATTCAATCATGCTTCATGGAATCCACTGCATTCAATCATGCTGTATAAAATCCACTGCATTCAATAGGGTTCCATTTCTTCACGCTGCATGGAATCCACTACATTCAATCACGCTGCATGGAATCCACTGCATTCTATCGGGATGCATTTTACCTCGCTGCATAGATTACACCGCATTCAATCACAATGCATGGAATCCACTGCATTCAATCGGGATGCTTTGGGCCATGCTGCATAAAATCCACTGCATTCAATCGGGATGCATTGGGCCTCGCTGCATGGACTCCACTGCATACAATCGGGATCCATTGCGCCACAATGCATGGAATCCTCTGCATTCAATGACGCTGCATGGAATCCACTGCATTCCATCAGGATGCTTTGGGCCATGCTGCATAAAATCCACTGCATGCAATCCTGCTGCATGGAATCCACTGCATTCAATCATGCTGCATAAAATCCACTGCATTCAATAGGGTTCCATTTCTTCACACTGCATGGAATCCACTGCATTCAATCACGCTGCATGGAATCCACTGCATTCAACATGGAGGAATTTTACCACGCTGCATTTAGTACACTGTATTCAATCACAATTCATGGAATCCATTGCATTCCATCGGGATGCTTTGGGCCATGCTGCATAAAATCCACTGCATTCAATCGGGATGCACTGGGCATCGCTGCATGGACTCCACTGCATACAATCGGGATCCATTGCGCCACAATGCATGGAATCCTCTGCATTCAATGACGCTGCATGGAATCCACTGCATTCCATCGGGAAGCTTTGGGCCATGCTGCATAAAATCCATTGCATTCAATCATGCTGCATGGAATCCACTGCATTCAATCGGGATGCATTTTACCATGCTGCATGGATTACCCTTCATTCAATCAGGCTGCATGGAATCCACTGCATTCCATCGGGATCCATTTTACCACGCAGCATGGATTACACTGCTTTCAATCACAATGCATGGAATCTACTCTATTCAATCGGGATGCTTTGGGCCATACTGCATAAAATCCACTGCATTCAATCATGCTGCATGGAATCCACTGCATTCAATCGGAGTGCATTTTACCACGCTGCATGGATAACATTTCATACACTCAAAATGCATTGAATCCACTGCATTCTATAGGGATGCTTTGGGCCATACTGCATAAAATACACTGCATTCAATCTTGCTGCATGGAATCCACTGCATTCAATCATGCTGCATAAATCCACTGCATTCAATAGGGTTCCACTTCTTCACGCTGCATGGAATCCACTGCATTCAATCACGCTGCATAAAATCCACTGCATTCAATAGGGTTCCATTTCTTCACGCTGCATGGAATCCACTACATTCAATCACGCTGCATGGAATCCACTGCATTCAATCAGGATGCTATGGGCCATGCTGCATAAAATCCACTGCATTCAATCATGCTGCCTGGAATCCACTGCATTCTATCATACTGCATAAAATCCACTGCATTCAATAGGGTTCCATTTCTTCACGCTTCATGGAATCCACTGAATTCAATAGGGTTCCATTCCTTCACGCTGCCTGGAATCCACTGCCTTCAATCACGCTGCATGGAATCCACTGCATTCAATCGGGATGCATTTTTCCTCGTTGCATGGATTACACTGCATTCAATCTCAATGCATGGAATCCACTGCATTCAATCGGGAAGCTTTGGGCCATGCTGCATAAAATCCACTGCATTCAACCATGCTGCATGGAATCCACTGCATTCAATCATGCTGCATAAAATCCACTGCATTCCATCGGGATGCATTGGGCCTCGCTGCATGGAATACACTGCATTCAATCACGCTGCATGGAATCCACTGCATTCAATGGGGATGCATTCTACAATGCTGCATGGAGTTCACTGCATTCAATCACAATGCATGGAATCCACTGCATTCCATCGGGATGCTTTGGGCCATGCTGCATAAAATCCACTGCATTCAATCGGGATGCATTGGGCCTCGCTGCATGGACTCCACTGCATACAATCGGGATGCTTTGGGCCATGCTGCATAAAATCCATTGAATTCAATCATGCTGCATGGAATCCACTGCATTCAATCATGCTGCATAAAATCCGCTGCATTCAATAGGGTTCCATTACTTCACGTGGCATCGAATCCACTGCATTCAATCACGCTGCATGGAATCCACTGCATTCAATCGGGATGCATTTTTCCTCGCTGCATGGAGTACACTGCATTCAATCATGCTGCATAAAATCCACTGCAATCCATCGGGATGCTTTGGGCCATGCTGCATAAAATCCACTGCATTCAACCATGCTGCATGGAATCCACTGCATTCAATCATGCTGCATAAAATCCACTGCATTCAATCGGGATGCATTGGGCCTCGCTGCATGGAATAAACTGCATTCAATCAGGCTCCATGGAATCCACTGCATTCAATGGGGATGCATTCTACCATGCTGCATGGAGTTCACTGCATTCAATCACAATGCATGGAATCCACTGCATTCCATCGGGATGCTTTGGGCCATGCTGCATAAACTCCACTGCATTCAATCGGGATGCATTGGGCCTCGCTGCATGGACTCCACTGCATACAATCGGGATCCATTGCGCCACAATGCATGGAATACTCTGCATTCAATCACGCTGCATGGAATCCACTGCATTCAATCGGGATGCTTTGGGCCATGCTGCATAAAATCCACTGCATTCAATCTTTCTTTTTGAATCCACTGCATTCAGTAATGCTGCATAAAATCCTTGCATTCAATTGGGTTCCATTTCTTCACGCTGCATGGAATACACTGCATTCAATGACGCTGCATGGAATCCACTGCATTCATTCGGGATGCTTTGGGCCATGCTGAATAAAATCCATTGCATTCAATCATGCTGCACGGAATCCTCTGCATTCAATCGGGATGCATTTTACCATGCTGCATGGATTACCCTTCATTCAATCAGGCTGCATGGAATCCACTGCATTCTATCGGGATGCTTTGGGCCATGCTGCATAAAATCCACTGCATTTAATCGGGATGCATTTGGCCACGCTGCATGGACTCCACTGCATAAAATCGGGATCCATTGCCCCAAAATGCAGGGAATCATCTGCATTCAATGACGCTGCATGGAATCCACTGCTTTCCATCGGGATCCATTTTACCACGCAGCATGGATTACACTGCTTTCAATCACAATGCATGGAATCTACTCTATTCAATCTGGATGCTTTGGGCCATACTGCATAAAATCCACTGCATTCAATCATGCTGCATGGAATCCACTGCATTCAATCGGGGTGCATTTTACCACGCTGCATGGATAACATTTCATACACTCAAAATGCATGGAATCCACTGCATTCTATAGGGATGCTTTGGGCCATACTGCATAAAATACACTGCATTCAATCTTGCTGCATGGAATCCACTGCATTCAATCATGCTGCATAAATCCACTGCATTCAATAGGGTTCCATTTCTTCACGCTGCATGGAATCCACTGCATTCAATCACGCTGCATAAAATCCACTGCATTCAATAGGGTTCCATTTCTTCACGCTGCATGGAATCCACTACATTCAATCACGCTGCATGGAATCCACTGCATTCAATCAGGATGTTTTGGGCCATGCTGCATAAAATCCACTGCATTCAATCATGCTGCCTGGAATCCACTGCATTCAATCATACTGCATAAAATCCACTGCATTCAATAGGGTTCCATTTCTTCACGCTTCATGGAATCCACTGCATTCAATAGGGTTCCATTCCTTCACGCTGCCTGGAATCCACTGCCTTCAATCACACTGCATGGAATCCACTGCATTCAATCGGGATGCATTTTTCTCGTTGCATGGATTACACTGCATTCAATCCCAATGCATGGAATCCACTGCATTCAATCGGGAAGCTTTGGGCCATGCTGCATACAATTCACTGCATTCAATCGGGATGCACTGGGCCTCGCTGCATGGACTCCACTGCATATAATCGGGATCCATTGCGCCACAATGCATGGAATACTCTGCATTCAATGACGCTGAATGGAATCCACTGCATTGAATCGGGAAGCTTTGGGCCATGCTGCATAAATCCACTGCATGCAGTCATGCTGTGTGGACTCCACTGCATTGAATCATGCTGCAAAAAAAACCACTGCATTCAATAGGGTTCCATTAATGCACCCTGCATGGAATCCACTGCATTCAACCACGCTGCATGGAATCCACTGCATTCAATCGGGATGCATTTTACCACTCTGCATGGATTACACTGCATTTAATCACGCTGCATGTAATCCATGGAATTTAATCGGGATTCATTTTACTAAGCTGTATGGAATGGACTGCACTTAATCACGCTGCATGGAATCCACTGCATTCAATCGGGATGCATTTTACCACGTTGCAGGCAGTTCACTGCATTCAATCACAATGCATGGAATCCACTGCATTCAATCGGGATGCTTTGGGCCATGCTGCATAAAATCCACTGCATTCAATCTTGCTTTTTGAATCCACTGCATTCAGTAATGCTGCATAAAATCCTTGCATTCAATTGGGTTCCATTTCTTCACGCTGCATGGAATACACTGCATTCAATCACGCTGCATGGAATCCACTGCATTCAATCGGGATGCATTTTACCATGCTGCGTGGTTTTCACTGCATTCAATCACAATGCATGGAATCCACTGCATTCCATCGGGATGCTTTGGGCCATGCTGCATAAAATCCACTGCATTCAATCATGCTGCATGGAATCCACTGCATTCCATCATGCTGCATAAAATCCACTGCATTCAATAGGGTTCCATTTCTTCACCCTGCATGGAATCCACTGCATTCAACCACGCTGCATGGAATCCACTGCATTCAATCGGGATGCATTTTACCACTCTGCATGGATTACACTGCATTTAATCACGCTGCATGTAATCCATGGAATTTAATCGGGATTCATTTTACTAAGCTGTATGGAATGGACTGCACTTAATCACGCTGCATGGAATCCACTGCGTTCAATCGGGATGCATTTTACCACGTTGCATGCAGTTCACTGCATTCAATCACAATGCATGGAATCCACTGCATTCAATCGGGATGCTTTGGGCCATGCTGCATAAAATCCACTGCATTCAATCTTGCTTTTAGAATCCACTGCATTCAGTAATGCTGCATAAAATCCTTGCATTCAATTGGGTTCCATTTCTTCACGCTGCATGGAATACACTGCATTCAATCACGCTGCATGGAATCCACTGCATTCAATCGGGATGCATTTTACCATGCTGCGTGGTTTTCACTGCATTCAATCACGCTGCATGGAATCCACTGCATTCAATCGGGATGCATTTTACCATGCTGCGTGGTTTTCACTGCATTCAATCACAATGCATGGAATCCACTGCATTCCATCGGGATGCTTTGGGCCATGCTGCATAAAATCCACTGCATTCAATCGGGATGCATTGGGCCACGCTGCATCGACTCCACTGCATTCAATTGGCATCCATTGCGCCACAATGCAAGGAATCCTCTGCATTCATTGACGCTGCATGGACTCCACTGCATTCAATCGGGATGCTTTCGGCCATGCTGCATAAAATCCACTGCATTCAACCATGCTGCATGGAATCCATTTCATTCAATCATGCTCTATAAAATCCAATGCATTCAATACGGTTCCATTACTTCACGCTGCATGGAATACACTGCATTAAATCAGGATGCATGGAATCGACTGCATTCAATCAGGATGCATTATACCACGTTGCATGGATTACCCTACATTCAATCACAATGCATGGAATCCACTGCATTCAATCGGGATGCTTTGGGCCATGCTGCATAAAATCCACTGCATTCAATCGGGATGCATTGGGCCTCGCTGCATAGACTCCACTGCATATAATCGGGATCCATTGCGCCACAATGCATGGAATACTCTGCATTCAATGACGCTGCATGGAATCCACTGCATTCCATCGGGAAGCTTTGGGCCATGCTGCATAAAATCCACTGCATTCAATCATGCTGCATGGAATCCACTGCATTCAATCGGGATGCATTTTACAAGGCTGCATGGATTACATTTCATACACTCAAAATGCATGGAATCCACTGCGTTCTATAGGTATGCTTTGGGCCATACTGCATAAAATACACTGCATTCAATTTGCTGCATGGAATCCACTGCATTCAATCATGCTGAATAAAATCCACTGCATTCAATAGGGTTCCATTTCTTCACGCTGCATGGAATCCACTGCATCCAATCATGCTGCATGAAATCCACTGCATTCAATGGGGATGCATTCTACAATGCTGCATGGAGTTCACTGCATGCAATCACAATGCATGTAATCCACTGCATTCCATCGGGATGCTTTGGGCCATGCTGCATAAAATCCACTGCATTCACCCATGCTGCATGGAATCCACTGCATTCAATCATGCTGCATAAAATCCACTGCATTCAATCGGGATGCATTGGGCCTCGCTGCATGGAATACACTGCATTCAATCAGGCTGCATGGAATCCACTGCATTCAATGGGGATGCATTCTACAATGCTGCATGGAGTTCACTGCATTCAATCACAATGCATGGAATCCACTGCATTCCATCGGGATGCTTTGGGCCATGCTGCATAAAATCCACTGCATTCAATCGGGATGCATTGGGCCTCGCTGCATGGACTCCACTGCATACAATCGGGATCCATTGCGCCAAAATGCATGGAATACTCTGCATTCATTGACACTGCATGGACTCCACTGCATTCAATCGGGATGCTTTGGGCCATGCTGCATAAAATCCACTGCATTCAACCATGCTGCATGGAATCCACTGCATTCAATCATGCTGCATAAAATCCACTGCATTCCATCGGGATGCATTGGGCCTCGCTGCATGGAATACACTGCATTCAATCACGCTGCATGGAATCCACTGCATTCAATGGGGATGTATTCTACAATGCTGCATGGAGTTCACTGCATTCAATCACAATGCATGCAATCAACTGCATTCCATCGGGATGCTTTGGGCCATGCTGCATAAAATCCACTGCATTCAATCGGGATGCATTGGGCCTCGCTGCATGGACTCCACTGCATACAATCGGGATCCATTGCACCAAAATGCATGGAATCCTCCGCATGCAACGACGCTGCATGGACTCCACTGCATTCAATCGGGATGCTTTGGGCCATGCTGCATAAAATCCATTGAATTCAATCATGCTGCATGGAATCCACTGCATTCAATCATGCTGTATAAAATCCACTGCATTCAATAGGGTTCCATTTTTCACGTGGCATCGAATCCACTGCATTCAATCACGCTGCATGGAATCCACTGCATTCAATCGGGATGCATTTTTCCTCGCTGCATGGAGTACACTGCATTCAATCATGCTGCATAAAATCCACTGCATTCCATCGGGATGCTTTGCGCCTCGCTGCATGAACTCCACTGCATTCAACCACGCTGCATGGAATCCACTGCATTCAATCGGGATGCATTTTACCACTCTGCATGGATTACACTGCATTTAATCACGCTGCATGTAATCCATGGAATTTAATCGGGATTCATTTTACTAAGCTGTATGGAATGGACTGCACTTAATCACGCTGCATGGAATCCACTGCATTCAATCGGGATGCATTTTACCATGCTGCGTGGTTTTCACTGCATTCAATCACAATGCATGGAATCCACTGCATTCAATCGGGATGCTTTGGGCCATGCTGCATAAAATCCACTGCATTCAATCGGGATGCATTGGGCCACGCTGCATTGACTCCACTGCATTCAATTGGCATCCATTGCGCCACAATGCAAGGAATCCTCTGCATTCATTGACGCTGCATGTACTCCACTGCATTCAATCGGGATGCTTTGGGCCATGCTGCATAAAATCCACTGCATTCAACCATGCTGCATGGAATCCATTTCATTCAATCATGCTCTATAAAATCCAATGCATTCAATACGGTTCCATTACTTCACGCTGCATGGAATACACTGCATTAAATCAGGATGCATGGAATCGACTGCATTCAATCAGGATGCATTATACCACGTTGCATGGATTACCCTACATTCAATCACAATGCATGGAATCCACTGCATTCAATCGGGATGCTTTGGGCCATGCTGCATAAAATCCACTGCATTCAATCGGGATGCATTGGGCCTCGCTGCATAGACTCCACTGCATATAATCGGGATCCATTGCGCCACAATGCATGGAATACTCTGCATTCAATGACGCTGCATGGAATCCACTGCATTCCATCGGGAAGCTTTGGGCCATGCTGCATAAAATCCACTGCATTCAATCATGCTGCATGGAATCCACTGCATTCAATCGGGATGCATTTTACAAGGCTGCATGGATTACATTTCATACACTCAAAATGCATGGACTCCACTGCGTTCTATAGGGATGCTTTGGGCCATACTGCATAAAATACACTGCATTCAATTTGCTGCATGGAATCCACTGCATTCAATCATGCTGAATAAAATCCACTGCATTCAATAGGGTTCCATTTCTTCACGCTGCATGGAATACACTGCATTCAATCAGGCTGCATGAAATCCACTGCATTCAATGGGGATGCATTCTACAATGCTGCATGGAGTTCACTGCATGCAATCACAATGCATGTAATCCACTGCATTCCATCGGGATGCTTTGGGCCATGCTGCATAAAATCCACTGCATTCACCCATGCTGCATGGAATCCACTGCATTCAATCATGCTGCATAAAATCCACTGCATTCAATCGGGATGCATTGGGCCTCGCTGCATGGAATACACTGCATTCAATCAGGCTGCATGGAATCCACTGCATTCAATGGGGATGCATTCTACAATGCTGCATGGAGTTCACTGCATTCAATCACAACGCATGTAATCCACTGCATTCCATCGGGATGCTTTGGGCCATGCTGCATAAAATCCACTGCATTCAATCGGGATGCATTGGGCCTCGCTGCATGGACTCCACTGCATACAATCGGGATCCATTGCGCCAAAATGCATGGAATACTCTGCATTCATTGAAGCTGCATGGACTCCACTGCATTCAATCAGGATGCTTTGGGCCATGCTGCATAAAATCCACTTCATTCAACCATGCTGCATGGAATCCACTGCATTCAATCATGCTGCATAAAATCCACTGCATTCCATCGGGATGCATTGGGCCTCGCTGCATGGAATACACTGCATTCAATCACGCTGCATGGAATCCACTGCATTCAATGGGGATGCATTCTACAATGCTGCATGGAGTTCACTGCATTCAATCTCAATGCATGGAATCCACTGCATTCCATCGGGATGCTTTGGGCCACGCTGCATAAAATCCACTGCATTCAATCGGGATGCATTGGGCCTCGCTGCATGGACTCCACTGCACAATCGAGATCCATTGCACCAAAATGCATGGAATCCTCCGCATGCAACGACGCTGCATGGACTCCACTGCATTCAATCGGGATGCATTGGGCCACGCTGCATCGACTCCACTGCATTCAATCGGGATCCATTGCGCCACAATGCAAGGAATCCTCTGCATTCATTGACGCTTCATGGACTACACTACATTCAATCGGGATGCTTTGGGCCATGCTGCATAAAATCCACTGCATTCAACCATGCTGCATGGAATCCATTTCATTCAATCATGCTCTATAAAATCCAATGCATTCAATACGGTTCCATTACTTCACGCTGCATGGAATACACTGCATTAAATCAGGATGCATGGAATCGACTGCATTCAATCAGGATGCATTATACCACGTTGCATGGATTAACCTACATTCAATCACAATGCATGGAATCCACTGCATTCAATCGGGATGCTTTGGGCCATGCTGCATAAAATCCACTGCATTCAATCGGGATGCATTGGGCCTCGCTGCATAGACTCCACTGCATATAATCGGGATCCATTGCGCCACAATGCATGGAATACTCTGCATTCAATGACGCTGCATGGAATCCACTGCATTCCATCGGGAAGCTTTGGGCCATGCTGCATAAAATCCACTGCATTCAATCATGCTGCATGGAATCCACTGCATTCAATCGGGATGCATTTTACAAGGCTGCATGGATTACATTTCATACACTCAAAATGCATGGAATCCACTGCGTTCTATAGGGATGCTTTGGGCCATACTGCATAAAATACACTGCATTCAATTTGCTGCATGGAATCCACTGCATTCCATCGGGATGCTTTGGGCCATGCTGCATAAAATCCACTGCATTCAATCAGGATACATTGGGCCTCGCTGCATGGACTCCACTGCATAAAATCTGGATCCATTGCGCCACAATGCATGGAATCCTCTGCATTCAACAACGCTGCATGGAATCCACTGCATTCCATCGGGATGTTTTGGGCCATGCTGCATAAAATCCACTGCATTCAATCGGGATGCATTGGGCCTCGCTGCATGAACTCCACTGCATACAATCTGGATCCATTGTGCCAAAATGCATGGAATCCTCTGCATTCAATGACGCTGCATGGAATCCACTGCATTCCATCGGGATGCTTTGGGCCATGCTGCATAAACTCCACTGCATTCAATCATGCTGCATGGAATCCACTGCATTCAATCATGCTGCATAAAATCCACTGCATTCAATAGGGTTCCATTTCTTCACGCTGCATGGAATCCACTACATTCAATCACGCTGCATGGAATCCACTGCATTCTATCGGGATGCATTTTACCATGCTGCATAGATTACACCGCATTCAATCACAATGCATGGAATCCACTGCATTCAATCGGGATGCTTTGGGCCATGCTGCATAAAATCCACTGCATTCAATCGGGATGCATTGGGCCTCGCTGCATGGACTCCACTGCATACAATCGGGATCCATTGCGCCACAATGCATGGAATCCTCTGCATTCAATGACGCTGCATGGAATCCACTGCATTCCATCAGGATGCTTTGGGCCATGCTGCATAAAATCCACTGCATGCAATCCTGCTGCATGGAATCCACTGCATTCAATCATGCTGCATAAAATCCACTGCATTCAATAGGGTTCCATTTCTTCACACTGCATGGAATCCACTGCATTCAATCACGCTGCATGGAATCCACTGCATTCAACATGGAGGAATTTTACCACGCTGCATTTAGTACACTGTATTCAATCACAATTCATGGAATCCATTGCATTCAATCGGGATGATTTGGGCCATGCTGCATAAAATCCACTGCATTCAATCGGGATGCATTGGGCCTCGCTGCATGAACTCCACTGCATACAATCTGGATCCATTGTGCCAAAATGCATGGAATCCTCTGCATTCAATGACGCTGCATGGAATCCACTGCATTCCATCGGGATGCTTTGGGCCATGCTGCATAAACTCCTCTGCAGTCAATCATGCTTCATGGAATCCACTGCATTCAATCATGCTGCATAAAATCCACTGCATTCAATAGGGTTCCATTTCTTCACGCTGCATGGAATCCACTTCATTCATTCACGCTGCATGGAATCCACTGCATTCAATCGGGATGCATTTTACCTCGCTGCATGGATTACACTGCATTCAATCACAATGCATGGAATCCACTGCATTCAATCGGGATGCTTTGGGCCATGCTGCATAAAATCCACTGCATTCAATCGGGATGCATTGGGCCTCGCTGCATGGACTCCACTGCATACAATCGGGATCCATTGCGCCACAATGCATGGAATCCTCTGCATTCAATGACGCTGCATGGAATCCACTGCATTCCATCGGGAAGCTTTGGGCCATGCTGCATAAAATCCATTGCATTCAATCATGCTGCATGGAATCCACTGCATTCAATCGGGATGCATTTTACCATGCTGCATGGATTACCCTTCATTCAATCAGGCTGCATGGAATCCACTGCATTCTATCGGGATGCTTTGGGCCATGCTGCGTAAAATCCACTGCATTTAATCGGGATGCATTTGGCCACGCTGCATGGACTCCACTGCATAAAATCGGGATCCATTGCCCCAAAATGCAAGGAATCCTCTGCATTCAATGACGCTGCATGGAATCCACTGCATTCCATCGGGATCCATTTTACCACGCAGCATGGATTACACTGCTTTCAATCACAATGCATGGAATCTACTCTATTCAATCGGGATGCTTTGGGCCATACTGCATAAAATCCACTGCATTCAATCTTGCTGCATGGAATCCACTGCATTCAATCGGAGTGCATTTTACCACGCTGCATGGATAACATTTCATACACTCAAAATGCATGGAATCCACTGCATTCTATAGGGATGCTTTGGGCCATACTGCATAAAATCCACTGCATTCAATCTTGCTGCATGGAATCCACTGCATTCAATCATGCTGCATAAATCCACTGCATTCAATAGGGTTCCACTTCTTCACGCTGCATGGAATCCACTGCATTCAATCACGCTGCATAAAATCCACTGCATTCAATAGGGTTCCATTTCTTCACGCTGCATGGAATCCACTACATTCAATCACGCTGCATGGAATCCACTGCATTCAATCAGGATGCTTTGGGCCATGCTGCATAAAATCCACTGCATTCAATCATGCTGCCTGGAATCCACTGCATTCAATCATACTGCATAAAATCCACTGCATTCAATAGGGTTCCATTTCTTCACGCTTCATGGAATCCACTGCATTCAATAGGGTTCCATTCCTTCACGCTGCCTGGAATCCACTGCCTTCAATCACGCTGCATGGAATCCACTGCATTCAATCGGGATGCATTTTTCCTCGTTGCATGGATTACACTGCATTCAATCCCAATGCATGGAATCCACTGCATTCCATCGGGATGCTTTGGGCCATGCTGCATAAAATCCACTGCATTCAATCGGGATACATTGGGCCTCGCTGCATGGACTCCACTGCATAAAATCTGGATCCATTGCGCCACAATGCATGGAATCCTCTGCATTCAACAACGCTGCATGGAATCCACTGCATTCCATCGGGATGTTTTGGGCCATGCTGCATAAAATCCACTGCATTCAATCGGGATGCATTGGGCCTCGCTGCATGAACTCCACTGCATACAATCTGGATCCATTGTGCCAAAATGCATGGAATCCTCTGCATTCAATGACGCTGCATGGAATCCACTGCATTCCATCGGGATGCTTTGGGCCATGCTGCATAAACTCCACTGCATTCAATCATGCTTCATTGGATCCACTGCATTCAATCATGCTGCATAAAATCCACTGCATTCAATAGGGTTCCATTTCTTCATGCTGCATGGAATCCACTACATTCAATCACGCTGCATGGAATCCACTGCATTCTATCGGGATGCATTTTACCACGCTGCATAGATTACACCGCATTCAATCACAATGCATGGAATCCACTGCATTCAATCGGGATGCTTTGGGCCATGCTGCATAAAATCCACTGCATTCAATCGGGATGCATTGGGCCTCGCTGCATGGACTCCACTGCATACAATCGGGATCCATTGCGCCACAATGCATGGAATCCTCTGCATTCAATGACGCTGCATGGACTCCACTGCATTCCATCGGGAAGCTTTGGGCCATGCTGCATAAAATCCATTGCATTCAATCATGCTGCATGGAATCCACTGCATTCTATCGGGATGCATTTTACCATGCTGCATGGATTACCCTTCATTCAATCAGGCTGCATGGAATCCACTGCATTCTATCGGGATGCTTTGGGCCATGCTGCATAAAATCCACTGCATTCAATCGGGATGCATTGGGCCTCGCTGCATGGACTCCACTGCATACAATCGGGATCCATTGCCCCACAATGCATGGAATCCTCTGCATTCAATGCCGCTGCATGGAATCCACTGCATTCCATCAGGATGCTTTGGGCCATGCTGCATAAAATCCACTGCATGCAATCCTGCTGCATGGAATCCACTGCATTCAATCATGCTGCATAAAATCCACTGCATTCAATAGGGTTCCATTTCTTCACACTGCATGGAATCCACTGCATTCAATCACGCTGCATGGAATCCACTGCATTCAACATGGAGGAATTTTACCACGCTGCATTTAGTACACTGTATTCAATCACAATTCATGGAATCCATTGCATTCCATCGGGAAGCTTTGGGCCATGCTGCATAAAATCCATTGCATTCAATCATGCTGCATGGAATCCACTGCATTCAATCGGGATGCATTTTACCATGCTGCATGGATTACCCTTCATTCAATCAGGCTGCATGGAATCCACTGCATTCTATCGGGATGCTTTGGGCCATGCTGCATAAAATCCACTGCATTTAATCGGGATGCATTTGGCCACGCTGCATGGACTCCACTGCATAAAATCGGGATCCATTGCCCCAAAATGCAAGGAATCATCTGCATTCAATGACGCTGCATGGAATCCACTGCATTCCATCGGGATCCATTTTACCACGCAGCATGGATTACACTGCTTTCAATCACAATGCATGGAATCTACTCTATTCAATCGGGATGCTTTGGGCCATACTGCATAAAATCCACTGCATTCAATCATGCTGCATGGAATCCACTGCATTCAATCGGAGTGCATTTTACCACGCTGCATGGATAACATTTCATACACTCAAAATGCATGGAATCCACTGCATTCTATAGGGATGCTTTGGGCCATACTGCATAAAATCCACTGCATTCAATCTTGCTGCATGGAATCCACTGCATTCAATCATGCTGCATAAATCCACTGCATTCAATAGGGTTCCACTTCTTCACGCTGCATGGAATCCACTGCATTCAATCACGCTGCATAAAATCCACTGCATTCAATAGGGTTCCATTTCTTCACGCTGCATGGAATCCACTACATTCAATCACGCTGCATGGAATCCACTGCATTCAATCAGGATGCTTTGGGCCATGCTGCATAAAATCCACTGCATTCAATCATGCTGCCTGGAATCCACTGCATTCAATCATACTGCATAAAATCCACTGCATTCAATAGGGTTCCATTTCTTCACGCTTCATGGAATCCACTGCATTCAATAGGGTTCCATTCCTTCACGCTGCCTGGAATCCACTGCCTTCAATCACGCTGCATGGAATCCACTGCATTCAATCGGGATGCATTTTTCCTCGTTGCATGGATTACACTGCATTCAATCCCAATGCATGGAATCCACTGCATTCCATCGGGATGCTTTGGGCCATGCTGCATAAAATCCACTGCATTCAATCGGGATACATTGGGCCTCGCTGCATGGACTCCACTGCATAAAATCTGGATCCATTGCGCCACAATGCATGGAATCCTCTGCATTCAACAACGCTGCATGGAATCCACTGCATTCCATCGGGATGTTTTGGGCCATGCTGCATAAAATCCACTGCATTCAATCGGGATGCATTGGGCCTCGCTGCATGAACTCCACTGCATACAATCTGGATCCATTGTGCCAAAATGCATGGAATCCTCTGCATTCAATGACGCTGCATGGAATCCACTGCATTCCATCGGGATGCTTTGGGCCATGCTGCATAAACTCCACTGCATTCAATCATGCTTCATGGAATCCACTGCATTCAATCATGCTGCATAAAATCCACTGCATTCAATAGGGTTCCATTTCTTCACGCTGCATGGAATCCACTACATTCAATCACGCTGCATGGAATCCACTGCATTCTATCGGGATGCATTTTACCACGCTGCATAGATTACACCGCATTCAATCACAATGCATGGAATCCACTGCATTCAATCGGGATGCTTTGGGCCATGCTGCATAAAATCCACTGCATTCAATCGGGATGCATTGGGCCTCGCTGCATGGACTCCACTGCATACAATCGGGATCCATGGCCCCACAATGCATGGAATCCTCTGCATTCAATGACGCTGCATGGAATACACTGCATTCCATCAGGATGCTTTGGGCCATGCTGCATAAAATCCACTGCATGCAATCCTGCTGCATGGAATCCACTGCATTCAATCATGCTGCATAAAATCCACTGCATTCAATAGGGTTCCATTTCTTCACACTGCATGGAATCCACTGCATTCAATCACGCTGCATGGAATCCACTGCATTCAACATGGAGGAATTTTACCACGCTGCATTTAGTACACTGTATTCAATCACAATTCATGGAATCCATTGCATTCCATCGGGAAGCTTTGGGCCATGCTGCATAAAATCCATTGCATTCAATCATGCTGCATGGAATCCACTGCATTCAATCGGGATGCAATTTACCATGCTGCATGGATTACCCTTCATTCAATCAGGCTGCATGGAATCCACTGCATTCTATCGGGATGCTTTGGGCCATGCTGCATAAAATCCACTGCATTTAATCGGGATGCATTTGGCCACGCTGCATGGACTCCACTGCATAAAATCGGGATCCATTGCCCCAAAATGCAAGGAATCATCTGCATTCAATGACGCTGCATGGAATCCACTGCATTCCATCGGGATCCATTTTACCACGCAGCATGGATTACACTGCTTTCAATCACAATGCATGGAATCTACTCTATTCAATCGGGATGCTTTGGGCCATACTGCATAAAATCCACTGCATTCAATCATGCTGCATGGAATCCACTGCATTCAATCGGAGTGCATTTTACCACGCTGCATGGATAACATTTCATACACTCAAAATGCATGGAATCCACTGCATTCTATAGGGATGCTTTGGGCCATACTGCATAAAATCCACTGCATTCAATCTTGCTGCATGGAATCCACTGCATTCAATCATGCTGCATAAATCCACTGCATTCAATAGGGTTCCATTTCTTCACGCTGCATGGAATCCACTGCATTCAATCACGCTGCATAAAATCCACTGCATTCAATAGGGTTCCATTTCTTCACGCTGCATGGAATCCACTACATTCAATCACGCTGCATGGAATCCACTGCATTCCATCAGGATGCTTTGGGCCATGCTGCATAAAATCCACTGCATTCAATCATGCTGCCTGGAATCCACTGCATTCAATCATACTGCATAAAATCCACTGCATTCAATAGGGTTCCATTCCTTCACGCTTCCTGGAATCCACTGCATTCAATAGGGTTCCATTCCTTCACGCTGCCTGGAATCCACTGCCTTCAATCACGCTGCATGGAATCCACTGCATTCAATCGGGATGCATTTTTCCTCGTTGCATGGATTACACTGCATTCAATCCCAATGCATGGAATCCACTGCATTCAATCGGGATGGTTTGGGCCATGCTGCATAAAATCCACTGCATTCAACCATGCTGCATGGAATCCACTGCATTCAATCATGCTACATAAAATCCACTGCATTCCATCGGGATGCATTGGGCCTCGCTGCATGGAATACACTGCATTCAATCACGCTGCATGGAATCCACTGCATTCAATGGGGATGCATTCTACAATGCTGCATGGAGTTCACTGCATTCAATCACAATGCATGGAATCCACTGCATTCCATCGGGATGCTTTGGGCCATGCTGCATAAAATCCACTGCATTCAATCGGGATGCATTGGGCCTCGCTGCATGGACTCCACTGCATACAATCGGGATGCTTTGGGCCATGCTGCATAAAATCCATTGAATTCAATCATGCTGCAAGGAATCCACTGCATTCAATCATGCTGCATAAAATCCACTGCATTCAATAGGGTTCCATTTCTTCACGTGGCATCGAATCCACTGCATTCAATCACGCTGCATGGAATCCACTGCATTCAATCGGGATGCATTTTTCCTCGCTGCATGGAGTACACTGCATTCATTCATGCTGCATAAAATCCACTGCAATCCATCGGGATGCTTTGGGCCATGCTGCATAAAATCCACTGCATTCAACCATGCTGCATGGAATCCACTGCATTCAATCATGCTGCATAAAATCCACTGCATTCAATCGGGATGCATTGGGCCTCGCTGCATGGAATAAACTGCATTCAATCAGGCTCCATGGAATCCACTGCATTCAATGGGGATGCATTCTACCATGCTGCATGGAGTTCACTGCATTCAATCACAATGCATGGAATCCACTGCATTCCATCGGGATGCTTTGGGCCATGCTGCATAAAGTCCACTGCATTCAATCGGGATGCATTGGGCCTCGCTGCATGGACTCCACTGCATACAATCGGGATCCATTGCGCCACAATGCATGGAATACTCTGCATTCAATGACGCTGCATGGAATCCACTGCATTCAATCGGGATGCTTTGGGCCATGCTGCATAAAATCCACTGCATGCAATCATGCTGCATGGAATCCACTGCATTCAATCGGGATGCATTTTACCACGTTG
This sequence comes from Sus scrofa, assembly GCF_054392235.1. Taxonomy (NCBI): domain Eukaryota; kingdom Metazoa; phylum Chordata; class Mammalia; order Artiodactyla; family Suidae; genus Sus; species Sus scrofa. The sequence goes on from NC_139397.1 coordinate 5,825,158, forward strand.
CATGCAGTTCACTGCATTCAATCACAATGCATGGAATCCACTGCATTCAATCGGGATGCTTTGGGCCATGCTGCATAAAATCCACTGCATTCAATCTTGCTTTTTGAATCCACTGCATTCAGTAATGCTGCATAAAATCCTTGCATTCAATTGGGTTCCATTACTTCACGCTGCATGGAATACACTGCATTCAATGACGCTGCATGGAATCCACTGCATTCATTCGGGATGCTTTGGGCCATGCTGAATAAAATCCATTGCATTCAATCATGCTGCACGGAATCCTCTGCATTCAATCGGGATGCATTTTACCATGCTGCATGGATTACCCTTCATTCAATCAGGCTGCATGGAATCCACTGCATTCTATCGGGATGCTTTGGGCCATGCTGCATAAAATCCACTGCATTTAATCGGGATGCATTTGGCCACGCTGCATGGACTCCACTGCATAAAATCGGGATCCATTGCCCCAAAATGCAAGGAATCATCTGCATTCAATGACGCTGCATGGAATCCACTGCATTCCATCGGGATCCATTTTACCACGCAGCATGGATTACACTGCTTTCAATCACAATGCATGGAATCTACTCTATTCAATCGGGATGCTTTGGGCCATACTGCATAAAATCCACTGCATTCAATCATGCTGCATGGAATCCACTGCATTCAATCGGGGTGCATTTTACCACGCTGCATGGATAACATTTCATACACTCAAAATGCATGGAATCCACTGCATTCTATAGGGAGGCTTTGGGCCATACTGCATAAAATCCACTGCATTCAATCTTGCTGCATGGAATCCACTGCATTCAATCATGCTGCATAAATCCACTGCATTCAATAGGGTTCCATTTCTTCACGCTGCATGGAATCCACTGCATTCAATCACGCTGCATAAAATCCACTGCATTCAATAGGGTTCCATTTCTTCACGCTGCATGGAATCCACTACATTCAATCACGCTGCATGTAATCCACTGCATTCAATCAGGATGTTTTGGGCCATGCTGCATAAAATCCACTGCATTCAATCATGCTGCCTGGAATCCACTGCATTCAATCATACTGCATAAAATCCACTGCATTCAATAGGCTTCCATTTCTTCACGCTTCATGGAATCCACTGCATTCAATAGGTTTCCATTCCTCAACGCTGCCTGGAATCCACTGCCTTCAATCACACTGCATGGAATCCACTGCATTCAATCGGGATGCATTTTTCTCGTTGCATGGATTACACTGCATTCAATCCCAATGCATGGAATCCACTGCATTCAATCGGGAAGCTTTGGGCCATGCTGCATACAATGCACTGCATTCAATCGGGATGCACTGGGCCTCGCTGCATGGACTCCACTGCATATAATCGGGATCCATTGCGCCACAATGCATGGAATACTCTGCATTCAATGACGCTGAATGGAATCCACTGCATTGAATGGGGAAGCTTTGGGCCATGCTGCATAAATCCACTGCATGCAGTCATGCTGTGTGGACTCCACTGCATTGAATCATGCTGCAAAAAAAACCACTGCATTCAATAGGGTTCCATTTCTTCACCCTGCATGGAATCCACTGCATTCAACCACGCTGCATGGAATCCACTGCATTCAATCGGGATGCATTTTACCACTCTGCATGGATTACACTGCATTTAATCACGCTGCATGTAATCCATGGAATTTAATCGGGATTCATTTTACTAAGCTGTATGGAATGGACTGCACTTAATCACGCTGCATGGAATCCACTGCATTCAATCGGGATGCATTTTACCACGTTGCAGGCAGTTCACTGCATTCAATCACAATGCATGGAATCCACTGCATTCAATCGGGATGCTTTGGGCCATGCTGCATAAAATCCACTGCATTCAATCTTGCTTTTTGAATCCACTGCATTCAGTAATGCTGCATAAAATCCTTGCATTCAATTGGGTTCCATTTCTTCACGCTGCATGGAATACACTGCATTCAATCACGCTGCATGGAATCCACTGCATTCAATCGGGATGCATTTTACCATGCTGCGTGGTTTTCACTGCATTCAATCACAATGCATGGAATCCACTGCATTCCATCGGGATGCTTTGGGCCATGCTGCATAAAATCCACTGCATTCAATCATGCTGCATGGAATCCACTGCATTCAATCATGCTGCATAAAATCCACTGCATTCAATAGGGTTCCATTTCTTCAGCCTGCATGGAATCCACTGCATTCAACCACGCTGCATCGAATCCACTGCATTCAATCGGGATGCCTTTTACCACTCTGCATGGATTACACTGCATTTAATCACGCTGCATGTAATCCATGGAATTTAATCGGGATTCATTTTACTAAGCTGTATGGAATGTTATGCACTTAATCACGCTGCATGGAATCCACTGCGTTCAATCGGGATGCATTTTACCACGTTGCATGCAGTTCACTGCATTCAATCACAATGCATGGAATCCACTGCATTCAATCGGGATGCTTTGGGCCATGCTGCATAAAATCCACTGCATTCAATCTTGCTTTTAGAATCCACTGCATTCTGTAATGCTGCATAAAATCCTTGCATTCAATTGGGTTCCATTTCTTCACGCTGCATGGAATACACTGCATTCAATCACGCTGCATGGAATCCACTGCATTCAATCGGGATGCATTTTACCATGCTGTGTGGTTTTCACTGCATTCAATCACGCTGCATGGAATCCACTGCATTCAATCATGCTGCATAAAATCCACTGCATTCCATCGGGATGCATTGGGCCTCGCTGCATGGAATAAACTGCATTCAATCAGGCTCCATGGAATCCAATGCATTCAATGGGGATGCATTCTACCATGCTGCATGGAGTTCACTGCATTCAATCACAATGCATGGACTCCACTGCATTCCATCGGGATGCTTTGGGCCATGCTGCATAAAATCCACTGCATTCAATCGGGATGCATTGGGCCTCGCTGCATGGACTCCACTGCATACAATCGGGATCCATTGCGCCACAATGCATGGAATACTCTGCATTCAATCAGGCTGCATGGAATCCACTGCATTCAATCGGGATGCTTTGGGCCATGCTGCATAAAATCCACTGCATGCAATCATGCTGCATGGAATCCACTGCATTCAATCGGGATGCATTTTACCACGTTGCATGCAGTTCACTGCATTCAATCACAATGCATGGAATCCACTGCATTCAATCGGGATGCTTTGGGCCATGCTGCATAAAATCCACTGCATTCAATCGGGATGCATTGGGCCACGCTGCATCGACTCCACTGCATTCAATCGGGATCCATTGCGCCACAATGCAAGGAATCCTCTGCATTCATTGACGCTGCATGGACTCCACTGCATTCAATCGGGATGCTTTGGGCCATGCTGCATAAAATCCACTGCATTCAACCATGCTGCATGGAATCCATTTCATTCAATCATGCTCTATAAAATCCAATGCATTCAATACGGTTCCATTACTTCAAGCTGCATGGAATACACTGCATTAAATCAGGATGCATGGAATCGACTGCATTCAATCAGGATGCATTATACCACGTTGCATGGATTACCCTACATTCAATCACAATGCATGGAATCCACTGCATTCAATCGGGATGCTTTGGGCCATGCTGCATAAAATCCACTGCATTCAATCGGGATGCATTGGGCCTCGCTGCATAGACTCCACTGCATATAATCGGGATCCATTGCGCCACAATGCATGGACTACTCTGCATTCAATGACGCTGCATGGAATCCACTGCATTCCATCGGGAAGCTTTGGGCCATGCTGCATAAAATCCACTGCATTCAATCATGCTGCATGGAATCCACTGCATTCAATCGGGATGCATTTTACAAGGCTGCATGGATTACATTTCATACACTCAAATTGCATGGAATCCACTGCGTTCTATAGGGATGCTTTGGGCCATACTGCATAAAATACACTGCATTCAATTTGCTGCATGGAATCCACTGCATTCAATCATGCTGCATAAAATCCACTGCATTCAATAGGGTTCCATTTCTTCACGCTGCATGGAATCCACTACATTCAATCACGCTGCATGGAATCCACTGCATTCTATCGGGATGCATTTTACCACGCTGCATAGATTACACCGCATTCAATCACAATGCATGGAATCCACTGCATTCAATCGGGATGCTTTGGGCCATGCTGCATAAAATCCACTGCATTCATTCGGGATGCATTGGGCCTCGCTGCATGGACTCCACTGCATTCAATCGGGATCCATTGCGCCACAATGCATGGAATCCTCTGCATTCAATGACGCTGCATGGAATCCACTGCATTCCATCAGGATGCTTTGGGCCATGCTGCATAAAATCCACTGCATGCAATCATGCTGCATGGAATCCACTGCATTCAATCATGCTGCATAAAATCCACTGCATTCAATAGGGTTCCATTTCTTCACACTGCATGGAATCCACTGCATTCAATTACGCTGCATGGAATCCACTGCATTCAACATGGAGGAATTTTACCACGCTGCATTTAGTACAATGTATTCAATCACAATTCATGGAATCCATTGCATTCAATCGGGATGCTTTGGGCCGTGCTGCATAAAATCCACTGCATTCAATCGGGATGCACTGGGCATCGCTGCATGGACTCCAGTGCATACAATCGGGATCCATTGCGCCACAATGCATGGAATCCTCTGCATTCAATGACGCTGCATGGAATCCACTGCATTCAATCGGGATGCTTTGGGCCATGCTGAATAAAATCCATTGCATTCAATCATGCTGCATGGAATCCACTGCATTCAATCGGGATGCATTTTACCATGCTGCATGGATTACCCTTCATTCAATCAGGCTGCATGGAATCCACTGCATTCTATCGGGATGCTTTGGGCCATGCTGCATAAAATCCACTGCATTTAATCGGGATGCATTTGGCCACGCTGCATGGACTCCACTGCATAAAATCGGGATCCATTGCCCCAAAATGCAAGGAATCATCTGCATTCAATGACGCTGCATGCAATCCACTGCATTCCATCGGGATCGATTTTACCACGCAGCATGGATTACACTGCTTTCAATCACAAGGCATGGAATCAACTCTATTCAATCGGGATGCTTTGGGCCATACTGCATAAAATCCACTGCATTCAATCATGCTGCATGGAATCCACTGCATTCAATCGGAGTGCATTTTACCACGCTGCATGGATAACATTTCATACACTCAAAATGCATGGAATCCACTGCATTCTATAGGGATGCTTTGGGCCATACTGCATAAAATACACTGCATTCAATCTTGCTGCATGGAATCCACTGCATTCAATCATGCTGCATAAATCCACTGCATTCAATAGGGTTCCACTTCTTCACGCTGCATGGAATCCACTGCATTCAATCACGCTGCATAAAATCCACTGCATTCAATAGGGTTCCATTTCTTCACGCTGCATGGAATCCACTACATTCAATCACGCTGCATGGAATCCACTGCATTCAATCAGCATGCTTTGGGCCATGCTGCATAAAATCCACTGCATTCAATCATGCTGCCTGGAATCCACTGCATTCAATCATACTGCATAAAATCCACTGCATTCAATAGGGTTCCATTTCTTCACGCTTCATGGAATCCACTGCATTCAATAGGGTTCCATTCCTTCACGCTGCCTGGAATCCACTGCCTTCAATCACGCTGCATGGAATCCACTGCATTCAATCGGGATGCATTTTTCCTCGTTGCATGGATTACACTGCATTCAATCCCAATGCATGGAATCCACTGCATTCAATCGGGAAGCTTTGGGCCATGCTGCATACAATGCACTGCATTCAATCGGGATGCACTGGGCCTCGCTGCATGGACTCCACTGCATATAATCGGGATCCATTGCGCCACAATGCATGGAATCCTCTGCATTCAATGACGCGGAATGGAATCCACTGCATTGAATCGGGAAGCTTTGGGCCATGCTGCATAAATCCACTGCATGCAGTCATGCTGTGTGGACTCCACTGCATTGAATCATGCTGCAAAAAAAACCACTGCATTCAATAGGGTTCCATTAATGCACCCTGCATGGAATCCACTGCATTCAACCACGCTGCATGGAATCCACTGCATTCAATCGGGATGCATTTTACCACTCTGCATGGATTACACTGCATTTAATCACGCTGCATGTAATCCATGGAATTTAATCGGGATTCATTTTACTAAGCTGTTTGGAATGGACTGCACTTAAAAACGCTGCATGGAATCCACTGCATTCAATCGGGATGCATTTTACCACGTTGCATGCAGTTCACTGCATTCAATCACAATGCATGGAATCCACTGCATTCCATCGGGATGCTTTGGGCATTGCTGCATAAAATCCACTGCATTCAATCATGCTGCATGGAATCCACTGCATTCAATCATGCTGCATAAAATCCACTGCATTCAATCGGGATGCATTGGGCCTCGCTGCATGGAATACACTGCATTCAATCAGGCTGCATGGAATCCACTGCATTCAATGGGGATGCATTCTACCATGCTGCATGGAGTTCACTGCATTCAATCACAATGCATGTAATCCACTGCATTCCATCGGGATGCTTTGGGCCATGCTGCAAAAACTCCACTCCATTCAATCGGGATGCATTGGGCCTCGCTGCATGGACTCCACTGCATACAATCGGGATACATTGCGCCAAAATGCATGGAATACTCTGCATTCATTGACGCTGCATGGACTCCACTGCATTCAATCGGGATGCTTTGGGCCATGCTGCATAAAATCCACTGCATTCAACCATGCTGCATGGAATCCACTGCATTCAATCATGCTGCATAAAATCCACTGCATTCCATCGGGATGCATTGGGCCTCGCTGCATGGAATACACTGCATTCAATCACGCTGCATGGAATCCACTGCATTCAATGGGGATGCATTCTACAATGCTGCATGGAGTTCACTGCATTCAATCACAATGCATGGAATCCACTGCATTCCATCGGGATGCTTTGGGCCATGCTGCATAAAATCCCCTGCATACAATCGGGATGCATTTGGCCTCGCTGCATGGACTCCACTGCATACAATCGGGATCCATTGCACCAAAATGCATGGAATCCTCCGCATGCAACGACGCTGCATGGACTCCACTGCATTCAATCGGGATGCTTTGGGCCATGCTGCATAAAATCCATTGAATTCAATCATGCTGCATGGAATCCACTGCATTCAATCATGCTGTATAAAATCCACTGCATTCAATAGGGTTCCATTTCTTCACGTGGCATCGAATCCACTGCATTCAATCACGCTGCATGGAATCCACTGCATTCAATCGGGATGCATTTTTCCTCGCTGCATGGAGTACACTGCATTCAATCATGCTGCATAAAATCCACTGCATTCCATCAGGATGCTTTGGGCCATGCTGCATAAAATCCACTGCATTCAACCATGCTGCATGGAATCCACTGCATTCAATCATGCTGCATAAAATCCACTGCATTCCATCGGGATGCATTGGGCCTCGCTGCATGGAATACACTGCATTCAATCAGGCTGCATGGAATGCACTGCATTCAATGGGGATGCATTCTACAATGCTGCATGGAGTTCACTGCATTCAATCACAATGCATGGAATCCACTGCATTCCATCGGGATGCTTTGGGCCATGCTGCATAAAATCCACTGCATTCAATCGGGATGCATTGGGCCTCGCTGCATGGACTCCACTGCATACAATCGGGATCCATTGCGCCACAATGCATGGAATACTCTGCATTCAATCACGCTGCATGGAATCCACTGCATTCCATCGGGAAGCTTTGGGCCACGCTGCATGTAATCCATGGAATTTAATCGGGATTCATTTTACTAAGATGTATGGAATCGACTGCACTTAATCACGCTGCATGGAATCCACTGCATTCAATCGGGATGCATTTTACCACGTTGCATGCAGTTCACTGCATTCAATCACAATGCATGGAATCCACTGCATTCAATCGGGATGCTTTGGGCCATGCTGCATAAAATCCACTGCATTCAATCTTGCTTTTTGAATCCACTGCATTCAGTAATGCTGCATAAAATCCTTGCATTCAATTGGGTTCCATTTCTTCACGCTGCATGGAATACACTGCATTCAATGACGCTGCATGGAATCCACTGCATTCATTCGGGATGCTTTGGGCCATGCTGAATAAAATCCATTGCATTCAATCATGCTGCACGGAATCCTCTGCATTCAATCGGGATGCATTTTACCATGTTGCATGGATTACCCTTCAATCAGGCTGCATGGAATCCACTGCATTCTATCGGGATGCTTTGGGCCATGCTGCATAAAATCCACTGCATTTAATCGGGATGCATTTGGCCACGCTGCATGGAATCCACTGCATTCATTCGGGATGCTTTGGGCCATGCTGAATAAAATCCATTGCATTCAATCATGCTGCACGGAATCCACTGCATTCAATCGGGATGCATTTTTCCTCGTTGCATGGATTACACTGCATTCAATCCCAATGCATGGAATCCACTGCATTCAATCGGGAAGCTTTGGGCCATGCTGCATACAATGCACTGCATTCAATCGGGATGCATTGGGCCTCGCTGCATGGACTCCACTGCATACAATCGGGATCCATTGCGCCACAATGCATGGAATACTCTGCATTCAATGACGCTGAATGGAATCCACTGCATTGAATCGGGAAGCTTTGGGCCATGCTGCATAAATCCACTGCATGCAATCATGCTGTGTGGACTCCACTGCATTGAATCATGCTGCAAAAAAAACCACTGCATTCAATAGGGTTCCATTAATGCACCCTGCATGGAATCCACTGCATTCAACCACGCTGCATGGAATCCACTGCATTCAATCGGGATGCATTTTACCACTCTGCATGGATTACACTGCATTTAATCACGCTGCATGTAATCCATGGAATTTAATCGGGATTCATTTTACTAAGCTGTATGGAATGGACTGCACTTAATCACGCTGCATGGAATCCACTGCATTCAATCGGGATGCATTTTACCACGTTGCATGCAGTTCACTGCATTCAATCACAATGCATGGAATCCACTGCATTCAATCGGGATGCTTTGGGCCATGCTGCATAAAATCCACTGCATTCAATCTTGCTTTTTGAATCCACTGCATTCAGTAATGCTGCATAAAATCCTTGCATTCAATTGGGTTCCATTTCTTCACGCTGCATGGAATACACTGCATTCAATCACGCTGCATGGAATCCACTGCATTCAATCGGGATGCATTTTACCATGCTGCGTGGTTTTCACTGCCTTCAATCACAATGCATGGAATCCACTGCATTCCATCGGGATGCTTTGGGCCATGCTGCATAAAATCCACTGCATTCAATCATGCTGCATGGAATCCACTGCATTCAATCATGCTGCATAAAATCCACTGCATTCAATAGGGTTCCATTTCTTCACCCTGCATGGAATCCACTGCATTCAACCACGCTGCATGGAATCCACTGCATTCAATCGGGATGCATTTTACCATTCTGCATGGATTACACTGCATTTAATCACGCTGCATGTAATCCATGGAATTTAATCGGGATTCATTTTACTAAGCTGTATGGAATGGACTGCACTTAATCACGCTGCATGGAATCCACTGCATTCAATCGGGATGCATTTTACCACGTTGCATGCAGTTCACTGCATTCAATCACAATGCATGGAATCCACTGCATTCAATCGGGATGCATTTTACAAGGCTGCATGGATTATATTTCATACACTCAAATGGCATGGAATCCACTGCGTTCTATAGGGATGCTTTGGGCCATGCTGCATAAAATCCACTGCATTCAATCTTGCTTTTTGAATCCACTGCATTCAGTAATGCTGCATAAAATCATTGCATTCAATTGGGTTCCATTTCTTCACGCTGCATGGAATACACTGCATTCAATCACGCTGCATGGAATCCACTGCATTCCATCGGGAAGCTTTGGGCCATGCTGCATAAAATCCACTGCATTCAATCATGCTGCATGGAATCCACTGCATTCAATCGGGATGCATTTTACAAGGCTGCATGGATTATATTTCATACACTCAAATTGCATGGAATCCACTGCGTTCTATAGGGATGCTTTGGGCCATACTGCATAAAATACACTGCATTCAATTTGCTGCATGGAATCCACTGCATTCAATCATGCTGCATAAAATCCACTGCATTCAATCATGCTGCATGGAATCCACTGCATTCAATCGGGGTGCATTTTACCACGCTGCATGGATAACATTTCATACACTCAAAATGCATGGAATCCACTGCATTCTATAGGGATGCTTTGGGCCATACTGCATAAAATCCACTGCATTCAATCTTGCTGCATGGAATCCACTGCATTCAATCATGCTGCATAAATCCACTGCATTCAATAGGGTTCCACTTCTTCACGCTGCATGGAATCCACTGCATTCAATCACGCTGCATAAAATCCACTGCATTCAATAGGGTTCCATTTCTTCACGCTGCATGGAATCCACTACATTCAATCACGCTGCATGGAATCCACTGCATTCAATCAGGATGTTTTGGGCCATGCTGCATAAAATCCACTGCATTCAATCATGCTGCCTGGAATCCACTGCATTCAATCATACTGCATAAAATCCACTGCATTCAATCATACTGCATAAAATCCACTGCATTCAATAGGGTTCCATTTCTTCACGCTTCATGGAATCCACTGCATTCAATAGGGTTCCATTCCTTCACGCTGCCTGGAATCCACTGCCTTCAATCACGCTGCATGGAATCCACTGCATTCAATCGGGATGCATTTTTCCTCGTTGCATGGATTACACTGCATTCAATCCCAATGCATGGAATCCACTGCATTCAATCGGGAAGCTTTGGGCCATGCTGCATACAATGCACTGCATTCAATCGGGATGTACTGGGCCTCGCTGCATGGACTCCACTGCATATAATCGGGATCCATTGCGCCACAATGCATGGAATACTCTGCATTCAATGACGCTGAATGGAATCCACTGCATTGAATCGGGAAGCTTTGGGCCATGCTGCATAAATCCACTGCATGCAATCATGCTGTGTGGACTCCACTGCATTGAATCATGCTGCAAAAAAAACCACTGCATTCAATAGGGTTCCATTAATGCACCCTGCATGGAATCCACTGCATTCAACCACGCTGCATGGAATCCACTGCATTCAATCGGGATGCATTTTACCACTCTGCATGGATTACACTGCATTTAATCACGCTGCATGTAATCCATGGAATTTAATCGGGATTCATTTTACTAAGCTGTATGGAATGGACTGCACTGAATCACGCTGCATGGAATCCACTGCATTCAATCGGGATGCATTTTACCACGTTGCATGCAGTTCACTGCATTCAATCACAATGCATGGAATCCACTGCATTCAATCGGGATGCTTTGGGCCATGCTGCATAAAATCCACTGCATTCAATCTTGCTTTTTGAATCCACTGCATTCAGTAATGCTGCATAAAATCCTTGCATTCAATTGGGTTCCATTTCTTCACGCTGCATGGAATACACTGCATTCAATCACGCTGCATGGAATCCACTGCATTCAATCGGGATGCATTTTACCATGCTGCGTGGTTTTCACTGCATTCAATCACAATGCATGGAATCCACTGCATTCCATCGGGATGCTTTGGGCCATGCTGCATAAAATCCACTGCATTCAATCATGCTGCATGGAATCCACTGCATTCAATCATGCTGCATAAAATCCACTGCATTCAATAGGGTTCCATTTCTTCACCCTGCATGGAATCCACTGCATTCAACCACGCTGCATGGAATCCACTGCATTCAATCGGGATGCATTTTACCATTCTGCATGGATTACACTGCATTTAATCACGCTGCATGTAATCCATGGAATTTAATCGGGATTCATTTTACTAAGCTGTATGGAATGGACTGCACTTAATCACGCTGCATGGAATCCACTGCATTCAATCGGGATGCATTTTACCACGTTGCATGCAGTTCACTGCATTCAATCACAATGCATGGAATCCACTGCATTCAATCGGGATGCATTTTACAAGGCTGCATGGATTATATTTCATACACTCAAATTGCATGGAATCCACTGCGTTCTATAGGGATGCTTTGGGCCATGCTGCATAAAATCCACTGCATTCAATCTTGCTTTTTGAATCCACTGCATTCAGTAATGCTGCATAAAATCATTGCATTCAATTGGGTTCCATTTCTTCACGCTGCATGGAATACACTGCATTCAATCACGCTGCATGGAATCCACTGCATTCCATCGGGAAGCTTTGGGCCATGCTGCATAAAATCCACTGCATTCAATCATGCTGCATGGAATCCACTGCATTCAATCGGGATGCATTTTACAAGGCTGCATGGATTATATTTCATACACTCAAATTGCATGGAATCCACTGCGTTCTATAGGGATGCTTTGGGCCATACTGCATAAAATACACTGCATTCAATTTGCTGCATGGAATCCACTGCATTCAATCATGCTGCATAAAATCCACTGCATTCAATATGGTTCCATTTCTTCACGCTGCATGGAATAAACTGCATTCAATCAGGCTGCATGAAATCCACTGCATTCAATGGGGATGCATTCTACAATGCTGCATGGAGTTCACTGCATGCAATCACAATGCATGTAATCCACTGCATTCCATCGGGATGCTTTGGGCCATGCTGCATAAAATCCACTGCATTCAACCATGCTGCATGGAATCCACTGCATTCAATCATGCTGCATAAAATCCACTGCATTCCATCGGGATGCATTGGGCCTCGCTGCATGGAATACACTGCATTCAATCAGGCTGCATGGAATCCACTGCATTCAATGAGGATGCATTCTACAATGCTGCATGGAGTTCACTGCATTCAATCACAACGCATGTAATCCACTGCATTCCATCGGGATGCTTTGGGCCATGCTGCAAAAAATCCACTGCATTCAATCGGGATGCATTGGCCCTCGCTGCATGGACTCCACTGCATACAATCGGGATCCATTGCGCCAAAATGCATGGAATACTCTGCATTCATTGACGCTGCATGGACTCCACTGCATTCAATCGGGATGCTTTGGGCCATGCTGCATAAAATCCACTGCATTCAACCATGCTGCATGGAATCCACTGCATTCAATCATGCTGCATAAAATCCACTGCATTCCATCGGGATGCATTGGGCCTCGCTGCATGGAATACACTGCATTCAATCACGCTGCATGGAATCCACTGCATTCAATGGGGATGCATTCTACAATGCTGCATGGAGTTCACTGCATTCAATCACAATGCTTGGAATCCACTGCATTCCATCGGGATGCTTTGGGCCATGCTGCATAAAATCCACTGCATTCAATCGGGATGCATTGGGCCTCGCTGCATGGACTCCACTGCATACAATCGGGATCCATTGCACCAAAATGCATGGAATCCTCCGCATGCAACGACGCTGCATGGACTCCACTGCATTCAATCGGGATGCTTTGGGCCATGCTGCATAAAATCCATTGAATTCAATCATGCTGCATGGAATCCACTGCATTCAATCATGCTGTATAAAATCCACTGCATTCAATAGGGTTCCATTTCTTCACGTGGCATCGAATCCAATGCATTCAATCACGCTGCATGGAATCCACTGCATTCAATCGGGATGCATTTTTCCTCGCTGAATGGAGTACACTGCATTCAATCATGCTGCATAAAATCCACTGCATTCCATCGGGATGCTTTGGGCCATGCTGCATAAAATCCACTGCATTCAACCATGCTGCATGGAATCCACTGCATTCAATCATGCTGCATAAAATCCACTGCATTCAATCGGGATGCATTGGGCCTCGCTGCATGGAATAAACTGCATTCAATCAGGCTCCATGGAGTCCACTGCATTCAATGGGGATGCATTCTACCATGCTGCATGGAGTTCACTGCATTCAATCACAATGCATGGAATCCACTGCATTCCATCGGGATGCTTTGGGCCATGCTGCATAAAATCCACTGCATTCAATCGGGATGCATTGGGCCTCGCTGCATGGACTCCACTGCATACAATCGGGATCCATTGCGCCACAATGCATGGAATACTCTGTATTCAATCACGCTGCATGGAATCCACTGCATTCAATCGGGATGCTTTGGGCCATGCTGCATAAAATCCACTGCATGCAATCATGCTGCATGGAATCCACTGCATTCAATCGGGATGCATTTTACCAAGTTGCATGCAGTTCACTGCATTCAATCACAATGCATGGAATCCACTGCATTCAATCGGGATGCTTTGGGCCATGCTGCATAAAATCCACTGCATTCAATCTTGCTTTTTGAATCCACTGCATTCAGTAATGCTGCATAAAATCCTTGCATTCAATTGGGTTCCATTTCTTCACGCTGCATGGAATACACTGCATTCAATCACGCTGCATGGAATCCACTGCATTCAATCGGGATGCATTTTACCATGCTGCGTGGTTTTCACTGCATTCAATCACAATGCATGGAATCAACTGCATTCCATCGGGATGCTTTGGGCCATGCTGCATAAAATCCACTGCATTCAATCATGCTGCATGGAATCCACTGCATTCAATCATGCTGCATAAAATCCACTGCATTCAATAGGGTTCCATTTCTTCACGCTGCATGTAATACACTGCATTCAATCACACTGAATGGAATCCACTGCATTCAATCGGGATGCATTTTACCTCGCTGCATGGATTACACTGCATTCAATCACAATGCATGGAATCCACTGCATTCAATCGGGATGCTTAGGGCCATGCTGCATAAAATCCACTGCATTCAATCGGGATGCATTGGGCCACGCTGCATCGACTCCACTGCATTCAATCGGGATCCATTGCGCCACAATGCAAGGAATCCTCTGCATTCATTGACGCTGCATGGACTCCACTGCATTCAATCGGGATGCTTTGGGCGATGCTGCATAAAATCCACTGCATTCAACCATGCTGCATGGAATCCATTTCATTCAATCATGCTCTATAAAATCCAATGCATTCAATACGGTTCCATTACTTCACGCTGCATGGAATACACTGCATTAAATCAGGATGCATGGAATCGACTGCATTCAATCAGGATGCATTATACCACGTTGCATGGATTACCCTACATTCAATCACAATGCATGGAATCCACTGCATTCAATCGGGATGCTTTGGGCCATGCTGCATAAAATCCACTGCATTCAATCGGGATGCATTGGGCCTCGCTGCATAGACTCCACTGCATATAATCGGGATCCATTGCGCCACAATGCATGGAATACTCTGCATTCAATGACGCTGCATGGAATCCACTGCATTCCATCGGGAAGCTTTGGGCCATGCTGCATAAAATCCACTGCATTCAATCATGCTGCATGGAATCCACTGCATTCAATCGGGATGCATTTTACAAGGCTGCATGGATTACATTTCATACACTCAAATTGCATGGAATCCACTGCGTTCTATAGGGATGCTTTGGGCCATGCTGCATAAAATACACTGCATTCAATTTGCTGCATGGAATCCACTGCATTCAATCATGCTGAATAAAATCCACTGCATTCAATAGGATTCCATTTCTTCACGCTGCATGGAATACACTGCATTCAATCAGGCTGCATGAAATCCACTGCATTCAATGGGGATGCATTCTACAATGCTGCATGGAGTTCACTGCATGCAATCACAATGCATGTAATCCACTGCATTCCATCGGGATGCTTTGGGCCATGCTGCATAAAATCCACTGCATTCAATCGGGATGCATTGGGCTTCGCTGCATGGACTCCACTGCATACAATCGGGATCCATTGCGCCAAAATGCATGGAATATTCTGCATTCATTGACGCTGCTTGGACTCCACTGCATTCAATCGGGATGCTTTGGGCCATGCTGCATAAAATCCACTGCATTCAACCATGCTGCATGGAATCCACTGCATTCAATCACGCTGCATGGAATCCACTGCATTCAATGGGGGTGCATTCTACAATGCTGCATGGAGTTCACTGCATTCAATGACGCTGCATGGAATCCACTGCATTCCATTGGGATGCTTTGGGCCATGCTGCATAAAATCCACTGCATTCAATCGGGATGCATTGGGCCTCGCTTCATGGACTCCAGTGCATACAATCAGAATCCATTGCAACAAAATGCATGGAATCCTCCGCATGCAACGACGCTGCATGGACTCCACTGCATTCAATCGGGATGCTTTGGGCCATGCTGCGTAAAATCCATTGTATTCAATCATGCTGCATGGAATCCACTGCATTCAATCATGCTGCATAAAATCCACTGCATTCAATAGGGTTCCATTTCTTCACGTTGCATCGAATCCACTGCATTCAATCACGCTGCATGGAATCCACTGCATTCAATCGGGATGCATTTTTCCTCGGTGCATGGAGTACACTGCATTCAATCATGCTGCATAAAATCCACTGCATTCCATCGGGATGCTTTGGGCCATGCTGCATAAAATCCACTGCATTCAACCATGCTGCATGGAATCCACTGCATTCAATCATGCTGCATAAAATCCACTGCATTCAATCGGGATGCATTGGGCCTCGCTGCATGGAATACACTGCATTCAATCAGGCTGCATGGAATCCACTGCATTCAATGAGGATGCATTCTACAATGCTGCATGGAGTTCACTGCTTTCAATCACAACGCATGTAATCCACTGCATTCCATCGGGATGCTTTGGGCCATGCTGCAAAAAATCCACTGCATTCAATCGGGATGCATTGGGCCTCGCTGCATGGACTCCACTGCATACAATCGGGATCCATTGCGCCAAAATGCATGGAATAATCTGCATTCATTGACGCTGCATGGACTCCACTGCATTCAAGCGGGATGCTTTGGGCCATGCTGCATAAAATCCACTGCATTCAACCATGCTGCATGGAATCCACTGCATTCAATCATGCTGCATAAAATCCACTGCATTCAATCAGGATGCATTGGGCCTCGCTGCATGGAATAAACTGCATTCAATCAGGCTCCATGGAGTCCACTGCATTCAATGGGGATGCATTCTACCATGCTGCATGGAGTTCACTGCATTCAATCACAATGCATGCAATCCACTGCATTCCATCGGGATGCTTTGGGCCATGCTGCATAAAATCCACTGCATTCAATCGGGATGCATTAGGCCTCGCTGCATGGACTCCACTGCATACAATCGGGATCCATTGCGCCACAATGCATGGAATACTCTGTATTCAATCACGCTGCATGGAATCCACTGCATTCAATCGGGATGCGTTGGGCCATGCTGCATAAAATCCACTGCATGCAATCATGCTGCATGGAATCCACTGCATTCAATCGGGATGCATTTTACCAAGTTGCATGCAGTTCATTGCATTCAATCACAATGCATGGAATCCACTGCATTCAATCGGGATGCTTTGGGCCATGCTGCATAAAATCCACTGCATTCAATCTTGCTTTTTGAATCCACTGCATTCAGTAATGCTGCATAAAATCCTTGCATTCAATTGGGTTCCATTTCTTCACGCTGCATGTAATACACTGCATTCAATCACGCTGCATGGAATCCACTGCATTCAATCGGGATGCATTTTACCATGCTGCGTGGTTTTCACTGCATTCAATCACAATGCATGGAATCAACTGCATTCCATCGGGATGCTTTGGGCCATGCTGCATAAAATCCACTGCATTCAATCATGCTGCATGGAATCCACTGCATTCAATCATGCTGCATAAAATCCACTGCATTCAATAGGGTTCCATTTCTTCACGCTGCATGTAATACACTGCATTCAATCACACTGTATGGAATCCACTGCATTCAATCGGGATGCATTTTACCTCGCTGCATGGATTACACTGCATTCAATCACAATGCATGGAATCCACTGCATTCAATCGGGATGCTTTGGGCCATGCTGCATAAAATCCACTGCATTCAATCGGGATGCATTGGGCCACGCTGCATCGACTCCACTGCATTCAATCGGGATCCATTGCGACACAATGCAAGGAATCCTCTGCATTCATTGACGCTGCATGGACTCCACTGCATTCAATCGGGATGCTTTGGGCGATGCTGCATAAAATCCACTGCATTCAACCATGCTGCATGGAATCCATTTCATTCAATCATGCTCTATAAAATCCAATGCATTCAATACGGTTCCATTACTTCACGCTGCATGGAATACACTGCATTAAATCAGGATGCATGGAATCGACTGCATTCAATCAGGATGCATTATACCACGTTGCATGGATTACCCTACATTCAATCACAATGCATGGAATCCACTGCATTCAATCGGGATGCTTTGGGCCATGCTGCATAAAATCCACTGCATTCAATTGGGATGAATTGGGCCTCGCTGCATAGACTCCACTGCATATAATCGGGATCCATTGCGCCACAATGCATGGAATACTCTGCATTCAATGACGCTGCATGGAATCCACTGCATTCCATCGGGAAGCTTTGGGCCATGCTGCATAAAATCCACTGCATTCAATCATGCTGCATGGAATCCACTGCATTCAATCGGGATGCATTTTACAAGGCTGCATGGATTACATTTCATACACTCAAAATGCATGGAATCCACTGCGTTCTATAGGGATGCTTTGGGCCATACTGCATAAAATACACTGCATTCAATTTGCTGCATGGAATCCACTGCATTCAATCATGCTGAATAAAATCCACTGCATTCAATAGGGTTCCATTTCTTCACGCTGCATGGAATACACTGCATTCAATCAGGCTGCATGAAATCCACTGCATTCAATGGGGATGCATTCTACAATGCTGCATGGAGTTCACTGCATGCAATCACAATGCATGTAATCCACTGCATTCCATCGGGATGCTTTGGGCCATGCTGCATAAAATCCACTGCATTCAATCGGGATGCATTGGGCCTCGCTGCATGGACTCCACTGCATACAATCGGGATCCATTGCGCCAAAATGCATGGAATATTCTGCATTCATTGACGCTGCTTGGACTCCACTGCATTCAATCGGGATGCTTTGGGCCATGCTGCATAAAATCCACTGCATTCAACCATGCTGCATGGAATCCACTGCATTCAATCACGCTGCATGGAATCCACTGCATTCAATGGGGGTGCATTCTACAATGCTGCATGGAGTTCACTGCATTGAATCACAATGCATGGAATCCACTGCATTCCATCGGGATGCTTTGGGCCATGCTGCATAAAATCCACTGCATTCAATCGGGATGCATTGGGCCTCGCTTCATGGACTCCAGTGCATACAATCGGAATCCATTGCAACAAAATGCATGGAATCCTCCGCATGCAACGACGCTGCATGGACTCCACTGCATTCAATCGGGATGCTTTGGGCCATGCTGCGTAAAATCCATTGTATTCAATCATGCTGCATGGAATCCACTGCATTCAATCATGCTGCATAAAATCCACTGCATTCAATAGGGTTCCATTTCTTCACGTGGCATCGAATCCACTGCATTCAATCACGCTGCATGGAATCCACTGCATTCAATCGGGATGCATTTTTCCTCGCTGCATGGAGTACACTGCATTCAATCATGCTGCATAAAATCCACTGCATTCCATCGGGATGCTTTGGGCCATGCTGCATAAAATCCACTGCATTCAACCATGCTGCATGGAATCCACTGCATTCAATCATGCTGCATAAAATCCACTGCATTCAATCGGGATGCATTGGGCCTCGCTGCATGGAATACACTGCATTCAATCAGGCTGCATGGAATCCACTGCATTCAATGAGGATGCATTCTACAATGCTGCATGGAGTTCACTGCATTCAATCACAACGCATGTAATCCACTGCATTCCATCGGGATGCTTTGGGCCATGCTGCAAAAAATCCACTGCATTCAATCGGGATGCATTGGGCCTCGCTGCATGGACTCCACTGCATACAATCGGGATCCATTGCGCCAAAATGCATGGAATAATCTGCATTCATTGACGCTGCATGGACTCCACTGCATTCAATCGGGATGCTTTGGGCCATGCTGCATAAAATCCACTGCATTCAACCATGCTGCATGGAATCCACTGCATTCAATCATGCTGCATAAAATCCACTGCATTCAATCAGGATGCATTGGGCCTCGCTGCATGGAATAAACTGCATTCAATCAGGCTCCATGGAGTCCACTGCATTCAATGGGGATGCATTCTACCATGCTGCATGGAGTTCACTGCATTCAATCACAATGCATGGAATCCACTGCATTCCATCGGGATGCTTTGGGCCATGCTGCATAAAATCCACTGCATTCAATCGGGATGCATTGGGCCTCGCTGCATGGACTCCACTGCATACAATCGGGATCCATTGCGCCACAATGCATGGAATACTCTGTATTCAATCACGCTGCATGGAATCCACTGCATTCAATCGGGATGCTTTGGGCCATGCTGCATAAAATCCACTGCATGCAATCATGCTGCATGGAATCCACTGCATTCAATCGGGATGCATTTTACCAAGTTGCATGCAGTTCACTGCATTCCATCACAATGCATGGAATCAACTGCATTCAATCGGGATGCTTTGGGCCATGCTGCATAAAATCCACTGCATTCAATCTTGCTTTTTGAATCCACTGCATTCAGTAATGCTGCATAAAATCCTTGCATTCAATTGGGTTCCATTTCTTCACGCTGCATGGAATACACTGCATTCAATCACGCTGCATGGAATCCACTGCATTCAATCGGGATGCATTTTACCATGCTGCGTGGTTTTCACTGCATTCAATCACAATGCATGGAATCCACTGCATTCCATCGGGATGCTTTGGGCCATGCTGCATAAAATCCACTGCATTCCATCATGCTGCATGGAATCCACTGCATTCAATCATGCTGCATAAAATCCACTGCATTCAATAGGGTTCCATTTCTTCACGCTGCATGTAATACACTGCATTCAATCACACTGAATGGAATCCACTGCATTCAATCGGGATGCATTTTACCTCGCTGCATGGATTACACTGCATTCAATCACAATGCATGGAATCCACTGCATTCAATCGGGATGCTTTGGGCCATGCTGCATAAAATCCACTGCATTCAATCGGGATGCATTGGGCCACGCTGCATCGACTCCACTGCATTCAATCGGGATCCATTGCGCCACAATGCAAGGAATCCTCTGCATTCATTGACGCTGCATGGACTCCACTGCATTCAATCGGGATGCTTTGGGCGATGCTGCATAAAATCCACTGCATTCAACCATGCTGCATGGAATCCATTTCATTCAATCATGCTCTATAAAATCCAATGCATTCAATACGGTTCCATTACTTCACGCTGCATGGAATACACTGCATTAAATCAGGATGCATGGAATCGACTGCATTCAATCAGGATGCATTATACCACGTTGCATGGATTACCCTACATTCAATCACAATGCATGGAATCCACTGCATTCAATCGGGATGCTTTGGGCCATGCTGCATAAAATCCACTGCATTCAATTGGGATGCATTGGGCCTCGCTGCATAGACTCCACTGCATATAATCGGGATCCATTGCGCCACAATGCATGGAATACTCTGCATTCAATGACGCTGCATGGAATCCACTGCATTCCATCGGGAAGCTTTGGGCCATGCTGCATAAAATCCACTGCATTCAATCATGCTGCATGGAATCCACTGCATTCAATCGGGATGCATTTTACAAGGCTGCATGGATTACATTTCATACACTCAAAATGCATGGAATCCACTGCGTTCTATAGGGATGCTTTGGGCCATACTGCATAAAATACACTGCATTCAATTTGCTGCCTGGAATCCACTGCATTCAATCATGCTGAATAAAATCCACTGCATTCAATAGGGTTCCATTTCTTCACGCTGCATGGAATACACTGCATTCAATCAGGCTGCATGAAATCCACTGCATTCAATGGGGATGCATTCTACAATGCTGCATGGAGTTCACTGCATGCAATCACAATGCATGTAATCCACTGCATTCCATCGGGATGCTTTGGGCCATGCTGCATAAAATCCACTGCATTCAATCGGGATGCATTGGGCCTCGCTGCATGGACTCCACTGCATACAATCGGGATCCATTGCGCCAAAATGCATGGAATATTCTGCATTCATTGACGCTGCTTGGACTCCACTTCATTCAATCGGGATGCTTTGGGCCATGCTGCATAAAATCCACTGCATTCAACCATGCTGCATGGAATCCACTGCATTCAATCACGCTGCATGGAATCCACTGCATTCAATGGGGGTGCATTCTACAATGCTGCATGGAGTTCACTGCATTCAATCACAATGCATGGAATCCACTGCATTCCATCGGGATGCTTTGGGCCATGCTGCATAAAATCCACTGCATTCAATCGGGATGCATTGGGCCTCGCTTCATGGACTCCAGTGCATACAATCGGAATCCATTGCAACAAAATGCATGGAATCCTCCGCATGCAACGACGCTGCATGGACTCCACTGCATTCAATCGGGATGCTTTGGGCCATGCTGCGTAAAATCCATTGTATTCAATCATGCTGCATGGAATCTACTGCATTCAATCATGCTGCATAAAATCCACTGCATTCAATAGGGTTCCATTTCTTCACGTGGCATCGAATCCACTGCATTCAATCACGCTGCATGGAATCCACTGCATTCAATCGGGATGCATTTTTCCTCGCTGCATGGAGGACACTGCATTCAATCATGCTGCATAAAATCCACTGCATTCCATCGGGATGCTTTGGGCCATGCTGCATAAAATCCACTGCATTCAACCATGCTGCATGGAATCCACTGCATTCAATCATGCTGCATAAAATCCACTGCATTCAATCGGGATGCATTGGGCCTCACTGCATGGAATAAACTGCATTCAATCAGGCTCCATGGAATCCACTGCATTCAATGGGGATGCATTCTACCATGCTGCATGGAGTTCACTGCATTCAATCACAATGCATGGAATCCACTGCATTCCATCGGGATGCTTTGGGCCATGCTGCATAAAATCGACTGCATTCAATCGGGATGCATTGGGCCTCGCTGCATGGACTCCACTGCATACAATCGGGATCCATTGCGCCACAATGCATGGAATACTCTGCATTCAATCGGGATGCTTTGGGCCATGCTGCATAAAATCCACTGCATGCAATCATGCTGCATGGAATCCACTGCATTCAATCATGCTGCATAAAATCCACTGCATTAAATAGGGTTCCATTTCTTCTTCACGCTGCCTGGAATCCACTGCATTCAATCACACTGCATGGAATCCACTGCATTCAATCGGGATGCATTTTACCACACTGCTTGGATTACACTGCATTCAATCGCAATGCATAGAATCCACTGCATTCAATATGGATGCATTTTACCACTCTGCATGGAATCCACTGCATTTAATCACGCTGCATGTAATCCATGGAATTTAATCGGGATTCATTTTACTAAGCTGTATGGAATGGACTGCATTTAATCACGCTGCATGGAATCCACTGCATTCAATCGGGATTCATTTTACAAAGCTGCATGGAGTACACTGCATTCAATCACAATGCATGGAATCCGCTGCATTCAAACGGGATGCTTTGGGCCATGCTGCATAAAATCCACTGCATTCAATCATGCTGCATGGAATCCACTGCATTCAATCATGCAGCATAAAATCCGCTGCATTCCATAGGGTTCCATTTCTTCATGCTGCATGGAATACACTGCATTCAATCATGCTGCATAAAATCCGCTGCATTCCATAGGGTTCCATTCCTTCATGCTGCATGGAATACACTGCATTCAATGGGGATGCATTCTACCATGCTGCATGGAGTTCACTGCATTCAATCACAATGCATGGAATCCACTGCATTCCATCGGGATGATTTGCGCCATGCTGCATAAAATCCACTGCATTCAATCGGGATGCATTGGGCCTCGCTGCATGGACTCCACTGCATACAATCGGGATCCATTGCGCCACAATGCATGGAATACTCTGCATTCAATCACGCTGCATGGAATCCACTGCATTCAATCGGGATGCTTTGGGCCATGCTGCATAAAATCCACTGCATTCAATCTTGCTTTTTGAATCCACTGCATTCAGTAATGCTGCATAAAATCCTTGCATTCAATTGGGTTCCATTTCTTCACGCTGCATGGAATACACTGCATTCAATGACGCTGCATGGAATCCACTGCATTCATTCGGGATGCTTTGGGCCATGCTGAATAAAATCCATTGCATTCAATCATGCTGCACGGAATCCTCTGCATTCAATCGGGATGCATTTTACCATGCTGCATGGATTACCCTTCATTCAATCAGGCTGCATGGAATCCACTGCATTCTATCGCGATGCTTTGCGCCATGCTGCATAAAATCCACTGCATTTAATCGGGATGCATTTGGCCACGCTGCATGGACTCCACTGCATAAAATCGGGATCCATTGCCCCAAAATGCAAGGAATCATCTGCATTCAATGTCGCTGCATGGAATCCACTGCATTCCATCGGGATCCATTTTACCACGCAGCATGGATTACACTGCTTTCAATCACAATGCATGGAATCTACTCTATTCAATCTGGATGCTTTGGGCCATACTGCATAAAATCCACTGCATTCAATCATGCTGCATGGAATCCACTGCATTCAATCGGGGTGCATTTTACCACGCTGCATGGATAACATTTCATACACTCAAAATGCATGGAATCCACTGCATTCAATCATGCTGCATAAATCCACTGCATTCAATAGGGTTCCACTTCTTCACGCTGCATGGAATCCACTGCATTCAATCACGCTGCATAAAATCCACTGCATTCAATAGGGTTCCATTTCTTCACGCTGCATGGAATCCACTACATTCAATCACGCTGCATGGAATCCACTGCATTCAATCAGGATGCTTTGGGCAATGCTGCATAAAATCCACTGCATTCAATCATGCTGCCTGGAATCCACTGCATTCAATCATACTGCATAAAATCCACTGCATTCAATAGGGTTCCATTTCTTCACGCTTCATGGAATCCACTGCATTCAATAGGGTTCCATTCCTTCACGCTGCCTGGAATCCACTGCCTTCAATCACACTGCATAGAATCCACTGCATTCAATCGGGATGCATTTTTCCTCGTTGCATGGATTACACTGCATTCAATCCCAATGCATGGAATCCACTGCATTCAATCGGGAAGCTTTGGGCCATGCTGAATACAATGCACTGCATTCAATCGGGATGCACTGGGCCTCGCTGCATGGACTCCACTGCATATAATCGGGATCCATTGCGCCACAATGCATGGAATACTCTGCATTCAATGACGCTGAATGGAATCCACTGCATTGAATCGGGAAGCTTTGGGCCATGCTGCATAAATCCACTGCATGCAATCATGCTGTGTGGACTCCACTGCATTGAATCATGCTGCAAAAAAAACCACTGCATTCAATAGGGTTCCATTTCTTCACCCTGCATGGAATCCACTGCATTCAACCACGCTGCATGGAATCCACTGCATTCAATCGGGATGCATTTTACCACGCTGCATGCAGTTCACTGCATTCAATCACAATGCATGGAATCCACTGCATTCAATCGGGATGCTTTGGGCCATGCTGCATAAAATCCACTGCATTCAATCTTGCTTTTTGAATCCACTGCATTCAGTAATGCTGCATAAAATCCTTCCATTCAATTGGGTTCCATTTCTTCACGCTGCATGGAATACACTGCATTCAATGACGCTGCATGGAATCCACAGCATTCAATCGGGATGCATTTTACCATGCTGCGTGGTTTTCACTGCATTCAATCACAATGCATGGAATCCACTGCATTCCATCGGGATGCTTTGGGCCATGCTGCATAAAATCCACTGCATTCAATCGGGATGCATTGGGCCACGCTGCATCGACTCCACTGCATTCAATTGGCATCCATTGCGCCACAATGCATGGAATACTCTGCATTCAATGACGCTGCATGGAATCCACTGCATTCCATCGGGAAGCTTTGGGCCATGCTGCATAAAATCCACTGCATTCAATCATGCTGCATGGAATCCACTGCATTCAATCGGGATGCATTTTACAAGGCTGCATGGATTACATTTCATACACTCAAAATGCATGGAATCCACTGCGTTCTATAGGTATGCTTTGGGCCATACTGCATAAAATACACTGCATTCAATTTGCTGCATGGAATCCACTGCATTCAATCATGCTGAATAAAATCCACTGCATTCAATAGGGTTCCATTTCTTCTCGCTGCATGGAATACACTGCATTCAATCAGGCTGCATGGAATCCACTGCATTCAATGGGGATGCATTCTACAATGCTGAATGGAGTTCACTGCATGCAATCACAATGCATGTAATCCACTGCATTCCATCGGGATGCTTTGGGCCATGCTGCATAAAATCCACTGCATTCAACCATGCTGCATGGAATCCACTGCATTAAATCATGCTGCATAAAATCCACTGCATTCAATCGGGATGCATTGGGCCTCGCTGCATGGAATACACTGCATTCAATCAGGCTGCATGGAATCCACTGCATTCAATGGGGATGCATTCTACAATGCTGCATGGAGTTCACTGCATTCAATCACAACGCATGTAATCCACTGCATTCCATCGGGATGCTTTGGGCCATGCTGCATAAAATCCACTGCATTCAATCGGGATGCATTGGGCCTCGCTGCATGGACTCCACTGCATACAATCGGGATCCATTGCGCCAAAATGCATGGAATACTCTGCATTCATTGACGCTGCATGGACTCCACTGCATTCAATCGGGATGCTTTGGGCCATGCTGCATAAAATCCACTGCATTCAACCATGCTGCATGGAATCCACTGCATTCAATCATGCTGCATAAAATCCACTGCATTCCATCGGGATGCATTGGGCCTAGCTGCATGGAATACACTGCATTCAATCACGCTGCATGGAATCCACTGCATTCAATGGGGATGCATTCTACAATGCTGCATGGAGTTCACTGCATTCAATCACAATGCATGGAATCCACTGCATTCCATCGGGATGCTTTGGGCCATGCTGCATAAAATCCACTGCATTCAATCGGGATGCATTGGGCCTCGCTGCATGGACTCCACTGCATACAATCGGGATCCATTGCACCAAAATGCATGGAATCCTCCGCATGCAACGACGCTGCATGGACTCCACTGCATTCAATCGGGATGCTTTGGGCCATGCTGCATAAAATCCACTGCATTCAATCATGCTGCATGGAATCCACTGCATTCAATCATGCTGTATAAAATCCACTGCATTCAATAGGGTTCCATTTCCTCACGTAGCATCGAATCCACTGCATTCAATCACGCTGCATGGAATCCACTGCATTCAATCGGGATGCATTTTTCCTCGCTGCATGGAGTACACTGCATTCAATCATGCTGCATAAAATCCACTGCATTCCATCGGGATGCTTTGGGCCATGCTGCATAAAATCCACTGCATTCAACCATGCTGCATGGAATCCACTGCATTCAATCATGCTGCATAAAATCCACTGCATTCCATCGGGATGCATTGGGCCTCGCTGCATGGAATAAACTGCATTCAATCAGGCTCCATGGAATCCACTGCATTCAATGGGGATGCATTCTACCATGCTGCATGGAGTTCACTGCATTCAATCACAATGCATGGACTCCACTGCATTCCATCGGGATGCTTTGGGCCATGCTGCATAAAATCCACTGCATTCAATCGGGATGCATTGGGCCTCGCTGCATGGACTCCACTGCATACAATCGGGATCCATTGCGCCACAATGCATGGAATACTCTGCATTCAATCACGCTGCATGGAATCCACTGCATTCAATCGGGATGCTTTGGGCCATGCTGCATAAAATCCACTGCATGCAATCATGCTGCATGGAATCCACTGCATTCAATCGGGATGCATTTTACCACGTTGCATGCAGTTCACTGCATTCAATCACAATGCATGGAATCCACTGCATTCAATCGGGATGCTTTGGGCCATGCTGCATAAAATCCACTGCATTCAATCTTGCTTTTTGAATCCACTGCATTCAGTAATGCTGCATAAATTCCTTGCATTCAATTGGGTTCCATTTCTTCACGCTGCATGGAATACACTGCATTCAATCACGCTGCATGGAATCCACTGCATTCAATCGGGATGCATTTTACCATGCTGCGTGGTTTTCACTGCATTCAATCACAATGCATGGAATCCACTGCATTCCATCGGGATGCTTTGGGCCATGCTGCATAAAATCCACTGCATTCAATCATGCTGCATGGAATCCACTGCATTCAATCATGCTGCATAAAATCCACTGCATTCAATAGGGTTCCATTTCTTCACCCTGCATGGAATCCACTGCATTCAACCACGCTGCATGGAATCCACTGCATTCAATCGGGATGCATTTTACCATTCTGCATGGATTACACTGCATTTAATCACGCTGCATGTAATCCATGGAATTTAATCGGGATTCATTTTACTAAGCTGTATGGAATGGACTGCACTTAATCACGCTGCATGGAATCCACTGCATTCAATCGGGATGCATTTTACCACGTTGCATGCAGTTCACTGCATTCAATCACAATGCATGGAATCCACTGCATTCAATCGGGATGCATTTTACAAGGCTGCATGGATTACATTTCATACACTCAAAATGCATGGAATCCACTGCGTTCTATAGGGATGCTTTGGGCCATGCTGCATAAAATCCACTGCATTCAATCGGGATGCATTGGGCCACGCTGCATCGACTCCACTGCATTCAATCGGGATCCATTGCGCCACAATGCAAGGAATCCTCTGCATTCATTGACGCTGCATGGACTCCACTGCATTCAATCGGGATGCTTTGGGCCATGCTGCATAAAATCCACTGCATTCAACCATGCTGCATGGAATCCATTTCATTCAATCATGCTCTATAAAATCCAATGCATTCAATACGGTTCCATTACTTCACGCTGCATGGAATACACTGCATTAAATCAGGATGCATGGAATCGACTGCATTCAATCAGGATGCATTATACCACGTTGCATGGATTACCCTACATTAAATCACACTGCATGGAATCCACTGCATTCAATCGGGATGCATTTTACCACACTGCTTGGATTACACTGCATTCAATCGCAATGCATAGAATCCACTGCATTCAATATGGATGCATTTTACCACTCTGCATGGAATCCACTGCATTTAATCACGCTGCATGTAATCCATGGAATTTAATCGGGATTCATTTTACTAAGCTGTATGGAATCGACTGCATTTAATCACGCTGCATGGAATCCACTGCATTCAATCGGGATTCATTTTACAAAGCTGCATGGAGTACACTGCATTCAATCACAATGCATGGAATCCGCTGCATTCAAACGGGATGCTTTGGGCCATGCTGCATAAAATCCACTGCATTCAATCATGCTGCATGGAATCCACTGCATTCAATCATGCAGCATAAAATCCGCTGCATTCCATAGGGTTCCATTTCTTCATGCTGCATGGAATACACTGCATTCAATCATGCTGCATAAAATCCGCTGCATTCCATAGGGTTCCATTCCTTCATGCTGCATGGAATACACTGCATTTAATCAGGCTGCATGGAATCCACTGCATTCAATCGGGATGCATTTTTCCTCGTTGCATGGACTACACTGCATTCCATCACAATGCATGGAATCCACTGCATTCAATCGGGAAGATTTGGGCCATGCTGCATACAATCCACTGCATTCAATCGGGATGCACTGGGCCTCGCTGCATGGACTCCACTGCATATAATCGGGATCCATTGCGCCACAATGCATGGAATTCTCTGCATTCAATGACGCTGAATGGAATCCACTGCATTGAATCGTGAAGCTATGGGCCATGCTGCATAAAATCCACTGCATGCAATCATGCTGCATTGAATCCACTGCATTCAATCATGCTGCATAAAATCCACTGCATTCAATAGGGTTTCATTAATGCACCCTGCATGGAATCCACTGCATTCAACCACGCTGCATGGAATCCACTGCATACAATCGGGATGCATTTTATCAGTCTGCATGGATTACACTGCATTTAATCACGCTGCATGTAATCCATGGAATTTAATCGGGATTCATTTTACTAAGCTGTATGGAATCGACTGCACTTAATCACGCTGCATGGAATCCACTGCATTCAATCGGGATGCATTTTACCACGTTGCATGCAGTTCACTGCATTCAATCACAATGCATGGAATCCACTGCATTCAATCGGGATGCTTTGGGCCATGCTGCATAAAATCCACTGCATTCAATCTTGCTTTTTGAATCCACTGCATTCAGTAATGCTGCATAAAATCCTTGCATTCAATTGGGTTCCATTTCTTCACGCTGCATGGAATACACTGCATTCAATCACGCTGCATGGAAACCACTGCATTCCATCGGGATGCTTTGGGCCATGCTGCATAAACTCCACTGCATTCAATCGGGATGCATTGGGCCTCGCTGCATGGACTCCACTGCATAAAATCTGGATCCATTGCGCCACAATGCATGGAATCCTCTGCATTCAACAACGCTGCATGGAATCCACTGCATTCAATCGGGATGCATTTTACCATGCTGCGTGGTTTTCACTGCATTCAATCACAATGCATGGAATCCACTGCATTCCATCGGGATGCTTTGGGCCATGCTGCATAAAATCCACTGCATTCAATCGGGATGCATTGGGCCACGCTGCATCGACTCCACTGCATTCAATTGGCATCCATTGCGCCACAATGCTTGGAATACTCTGCATTCAATGACGCTGCATGGAATCCACTGCATTCCATCGGGAAGCTTTGGGCCATGCTGCATAAAATCCACTGCATTCAATCATGCTGCATGGAATCCACTGCATTCAATCGGGATGCATTTTACAAGGCTGCATGGATTACATTTCATACACTCAAAATGCATGGAATCCACTGCGTTCTATAGGTATGCTTTGGGCCATACTGCATAAAATACACTGCATTCAATTTGCTGCATGGAATCCACTGCATTCAATCATGCTGAATAAAATCCACTGCATTCAATAGGGTTCCATTTCTTCACGCTGCATGGAATACACTGCATTCAATCAGGCTGCATGGAATCCACTGCAATCAATGGGGATGCATTCTACAATGCTGAATGGAGTTCACTGCATGCAATCACAATGCATGTAATCCACTGCATTCCATCGGGATGCTTTGGGCCATGCTGCATAAAATCCACTGCATTCAACCATGCTGCATGGAATCCACTGCATTAAATCATGCTGCATAAAATCCACTGCATTCAATCGGGATGCATTGGGCCTCGCTGCATGGAATACACTGCATTCAATCAGGCTGCATGGAATCCACTGCATTCAATGGGGATGCATTCTACAATGCTGCATGGAGTTCACTGCATTCAATCACAACGCATGTAATCCACTGCATTCCATCGGGATGCTTTGGGCCATGCTGCATAAAATCCACTGCATTCAATCGGGATGCATTGGGCCTCGCTGCATGGACTCCACTGCATACAATCGGGATCCATTGCGCCAAAATGCATGGAATACTCTGCATTCATTGACGCTGCATGGACTCCACTGCATTCAATCGGGATGCTTTGGGCCATGCTGCATAAAATCCACTGCATTCAACCATGCTGCATGGAATCCACTGCATTCAATCATGCTGCATAAAATCCACTGCATTCCATCGGGATGCATTGGGCCTAGCTGCATGGAATACACTGCATTCAATCACGCTGCATGGAATCCACTGCATTCAATGGGGATGCATTCTACAATGCTGCATGGAGTTCACTGCATTCAATCACAATGCATGGAATCCACTGCATTCCATCGGGATGCTTTGGGCCATGCTGCATAAAATCCACTGCATTCAATCGGGATGCATTGGGCCTCGCTGCATGGACTCCACTGCATACAATCGGGATCCATTGCACCAAAATGCATGGAATCCTCCGCATGCAACGACGCTGCATGGACTCCACTGCATTCAATCGGAATGCTTTGGGCCATGCTGCATAAAATCCACTGCATTCAATCATGCTGCATGGAATCCACTGCATTCAATCATGCTGTATAAAATCCACTGCATTCAATAGGGTTCCATTTCCTCACGTAGCATCGAATCCACTGCATTCAATCACGCTGCATGGAATCCACTGCATTCAATCGGGATGCATTTTTCCTCGCTGCATGGAGTACACTGCATTCAATCATGCTGCATAAAATCCACTGCATTCCATCGGGATGCTTTGGGCCATGCTGCATAAAATCCACTGCATTCAACCATGCTGCATGGAATCCACTGCATTCAATCATGCTGCATAAAATCCACTGCATTCCATCGGGATGCATTGGGCCTCGCTGCATGGAATAAACTGCATTCAATCAGGCTCCATGGAATCCACTGCATTCAATGGGGATGCATTCTACCATGCTGCATGGAGTTCACTGCATTCAATCACAATGCATGGACTCCACTGCATTCCATCGGGATGCTTTGGGCCATGCTGCATAAAATCCACTGCATTCAATCGGGATGCATTGGGCCTCGCTGCATGGACTCCACTGCATACAATCGGGATCCATTGCGCCACAATGCATGGAATACTCTGCATTCAATCACGCTGCATGGAATCCACTGCATTCAATCGGGATGCTTTGGGCCATGCTGCATAAAATCCACTGCATGCAATCATGCTGCATGGAATCCACTGCATTCAATCGGGATGCATTTTACCACGTTGCATGCAGTTCACTGCATTCAATCACAATGCATGGAATCCACTGCATTCAATCGGGATGCTTTGGGCCATGCTGCATAAAATCCACTGCATTCAATCTTGCTTTTTGAATCCACTGCATTCAGTAATGCTGCATAAAATTCTTGCATTAATTGGGTTCCATTTCTTCACGCTGCATGGAATACACTGCATTCAATCACGCTGCATGGAAACCACTGCATTCAATCGGGATGCATTTTACCATGCTGCGTGGTTTACACTGCATTCAATCACAATGCATGGAATCCACTGCATTCCATCGGGATGCTTTGGGCCATGCTGCATAAAATCCACTGCATTCAATCATGCTGCATGGAATCCACTGCATTCAATCATGCTGCATAAAATCCACTGCATTCAATAGGGTTCCATTTCTTCACCCTGCATGGAATCCACTGCATTCAACCACGCTGCATGGAATCCACTGCATTCAATCGGGATGCATTTTACCATTCTGCATGGATTACACTGCATTTAATCACGCTGCATGTAATCCATGGAATTTAATCGGGATTCATTTTACTAAGCTGTATGGAATGGACTGCACTTAATCACGCTGCATGGAATCCACTGCATTCAATCGGGATGCATTTTACCACGTTGCATGCAGTTCACTGCATTCAATCACAATGCATGGAATCCACTGCATTCAATCGGGATGCATTTTACAAGGCTGCATGGATTACATTTCATACACTCAAAATGCATGGAATCCACTGCGTTCTATAGGGATGCTTTGGGCCATGCTGCATAAAATCCACTGCATTCAATCGGGATGCATTGGGCCACGCTGCATCGACTCCACTGCATTCAATCGGGATCCATTGCGCCACAATGCAAGGAATCCTCTGCATTCATTGACGCTGCATGGACTCCACTGCATTCAATCGGGATGCTTTGGGCCATGCTGCATAAAATCCACTGCATTCAACCATGCTGCATGGAATCCATTTCATTCAATCATGCTCTATAAAATCCAATGCATTCAATACGGTTCCATTACTTCACGCTGCATGGAATACACTGCATTAAATCAGGATGCATGGAATCGACTGCATTCAATCAGGATGCATTATACCACGTTGCATGGATTACCCTACATTAAATCACACTGCATGGAATCCACTGCATTCAATCGGGATGCATTTTACCACACTGCTTGGATTACACTGCATTCAATCGCAATGCATAGAATCCACTGCATTCAATATGGATGCATTTTACCACTCTGCATGGAATCCACTGCATTTAATCACGCTGCATGTAATCCATGGAATTTAATCGGGATTCATTTTACTAAGCTGTATGGAATCGACTGCATTTAATCACGCTGCATGGAATCCACTGCATTCAATCGGGATTCATTTTACAAAGCTGCATGGAGTACACTGCATTCAATCACAATGCATGGAATCCGCTGCATTCAAACGGGATGCTTTGGGCCATGCTGCATAAAATCCACTGCATTCAATCATGCTGCATGGAATCCACTGCATTCAATCATGCAGCATAAAATCCGCTGCATTCCATAGGGTTCCATTTCTTCATGCTGCATGGAATACACTGCATTCAATCATGCTGCATAAAATCCGCTGCATTCCATAGGGTTCCATTCCTTCATGCTGCATGGAATACACTGCATTTAATCAGGCTGCATGGAATCCACTGCATTCAATCGGGATGCATTTTTCCTCGTTGCATGGACTACACTGCATTCCATCACAATGCATGGAATCCACTGCATTCAATCGGGAAGATTTGGGCCATGCTGCATACAATCCACTGCATTCAATCGGGATGCACTGGGCCTCGCTGCATGGACTCCACTGCATATAATCGGGATCCATTGCGCCACAATGCATGGAATTCTCTGCATTCAATGACGCTGAATGGAATCCACTGCATTGAATCGTGAAGCTATGGGCCATGCTGCATAAAATCCACTGCATGCAATCATGCTGCATTGAATCCACTGCATTCAATCATGCTGCATAAAATCCACTGCATTCAATAGGGTTTCATTAATGCACCCTGCATGGAATCCACTGCATTCAACCACGCTGCATGGAATCCACTGCATACAATCGGGATGCATTTTATCAGTCTGCATGGATTACACTGCATTTAATCACGCTGCATGTAATCCATGGAATTTAATCGGGATTCATTTTACTAAGCTGTATGGAATCGACTGCACTTAATCACGCTGCATGGAATCCACTGCATTCAATCGGGATGCATTTTACCACGTTGCATGCAGTTCACTGCATTCAATCACAATGCATGGAATCCACTGCATTCAATCGGGATGCTTTGGGCCATGCTGCATAAAATCCACTGCATTCAATCTTGCTTTTTGAATCCACTGCATTCAGTAATGCTGCATAAAATCCTTGCATTCAATTGGGTTCCATTTCTTCACGCTGCATGGAATACACTGCATTCAATCACGCTGCATGGAAACCACTGCATTCCATCGGGATGCTTTGGGCCATGCTGCATAAACTCCACTGCATTCAATCGGGATGCATTGGGCCTCGCTGCATGGACTCCACTGCATAAAATCTGGATCCATTGCGCCACAATGCATGGAATCCTCTGCATTCAACAACGCTGCATGGAATCCACTGCATTCAATCGGGATGCATTTTACCATGCTGCGTGGTTTTCACTGCATTCAATCACAATGCATGGAATCCACTGCATTCCATCGGGATGCTTTGGGCCATGCTGCATAAAATCCACTGCATTCAATCGGGATGCATTGGGCCACGCTGCATCGACTCCACTGCATTCAATTGGCATCCATTGCGCCACAATGCTTGGAATACTCTGCATTCAATGACGCTGCATGGAATCCACTGCATTCCATCGGGAAGCTTTGGGCCATGCTGCATAAAATCCACTGCATTCAATCATGCTGCATGGAATCCACTGCATTCAATCGGGATGCATTTTACAAGGCTGCATGGATTACATTTCATACACTCAAAATGCATGGAATCCACTGCGTTCTATAGGTATGCTTTGGGCCATACTGCATAAAATACACTGCATTCAATTTGCTGCATGGAATCCACTGCATTCAATCATGCTGAATAAAATCCACTGCATTCAATAGGGTTCCATTTCTTCACGCTGCATGGAATACACTGCATTCAATCAGGCTGCATGGAATCCACTGCAATCAATGGGGATGCATTCTACAATGCTGAATGGAGTTCACTGCATGCAATCACAATGCATGTAATCCACTGCATTCCATCGGGATGCTTTGGGCCATGCTGCATAAAATCCACTGCATTCAACCATGCTGCATGGAATCCACTGCATTAAATCATGCTGCATAAAATCCACTGCATTCAATCGGGATGCATTGGGCCTCGCTGCATGGAATACACTGCATTCAATCAGGCTGCATGGAATCCACTGCATTCAATGGGGATGCATTCTACAATGCTGCATGGAGTTCACTGCATTCAATCACAACGCATGTAATCCACTGCATTCCATCGGGATGCTTTGGGCCATGCTGCATAAAATCCACTGCATTCAACCATGCTGCATGGAATCCACTGCATTCAATCATGCTGCATAAAATCCACTGCATTCCATCGGGATGCATTGGGCCTAGCTGCATGGAATACACTGCATTCAATCACGCTGCATGGAATCCACTGCATTCAATGGGGATGCATTCTACAATGCTGCATGGAGTTCACTGCATTCAATCACAATGCATGGAATCCACTGCATTCCATCGGGATGCTTTGGGCCATGCTGCATAAAATCCACTGCATTCAATCGGGATGCATTGGGCCTCGCTGCATGGACTCCACTGCATACAATCGGGATCCATTGCACCAAAATGCATGGAATCCTCCGCATGCAACGACGCTGCATGGACTCCACTGCATTCAATCGGGATGCTTTGGGCCATGCTGCATAAAATCCACTGCATTCAATCATGCTGCATGGAATCCACTGCATTCAATTATGCTGTATAAAATCCACTGCATTCAATAGGGTTCCATTTCCTCACGTAGCATCGAATCCACTGCATTCAATCACGCTGCATGGAATCCACTGCATTCAATCGGGATGCATTTTTCCTCGCTGCATGGAGTACACTGCATTCAATCATGCTGCATAAAATCCACTGCATTCCATCGGGATGCTTTGGGCCATGCTGCATAAAATCCACTGCATTCAACCATGCTGCATGGAATCCACTGCATTCAATCATGCTGCATAAAATCCACTGCATTCCATCGGGATGCATTGGGCCTCGCTGCATGGAATAAACTGCATTCAATCAGGCTCCATGGAATCCACTGCATTCAATGGGGATGCATTCTACCATGCTGCATGGAGTTCACTGCATTCAATCACAATGCATGGACTCCACTGCATTCCATCGGGATGCTTTGGGCCATGCTGCATAAAATCCACTGCATTCAATCGGGATGCATTGGGCCTCGCTGCATGGACTCCACTGCATACAATCGGGATCCATTGCGCCACAATGCATGGAATACTCTGCATTCAATCACGCTGCATGGAATCCACTGCATTCAATCGGGATGCTTTGGGCCATGCTGCATAAAATCCACTGCATGCAATCATGCTGCATGGAATCCACTGCATTCAATCGGGATGCATTTTACCACGTTGCATGCAGTTCACTGCATTCAATCACAATGCATGGAATCCACTGCATTCAATCGGGATGCTTTGGGCCATGCTGCATAAAATCCACTGCATTCAATCTTGCTTTTTGAATCCACTGCATTCAGTAATGCTGCATAAAATCCTTGCATTCAATTGGGTTCCATTTCTTCACGCTGCATGGAATACACTGCATTCAATCACGCTGCATGGAATCCACTGCATTCAATCGGGATGCATTTTACCATGCTGCGTGGTTTTCACTGCATTCAATCACAATGCATGGAATCCACTGCATTCCATCGGGATGCTTTGGGCCATGCTGCATAAAATCCACTGCATTCAATCATGCTGCATGGAATCCACTGCATTCAATCATGCTGCATAAAATCCACTGCATTCAATAGGGTTCCATTTCTTCACCCTGCATGGAATCCACTGCATTCAACCACGCTGCATGGAATCCACTGCATTCAATCGGGATGCATTTTACCATTCTGCATGGATTACACTGCATTTAATCACGCTGCATGTAATCCATGGAATTTAATCGGGATTCATTTTACTAAGCTGTATGGAATGGACTGCACTTAATCACGCTGCATGGAATCCACTGCATTCAATCGGGATGCATTTTACCACGTTGCATGCAGTTCACTGCATTCAATCACAATGCATGGAATCCACTGCATTCAATCGGGATGCATTTTACAAGGCTGCATGGATTACATTTCATACACTCAAAATGCATGGAATCCACTGCGTTCTATAGGGATGCTTTGGGCCATGCTGCATAAAATCCACTGCATTCAATCGGGATGCATTGGGCCACGCTGCATCGACTCCACTGCATTCAATCGGGATCCATTGCGCCACAATGCAAGGAATCCTCTGCATTCATTGACGCTGCATGGACTCCACTGCATTCAATCGGGATGCTTTGGGCCATGCTGCATAAAATCCACTGCATTCAACCATGCTGCATGGAATCCATTTCATTCAATCATGCTCTATAAAATCCAATGCATTCAATACGGTTCCATTACTTCACGCTGCATGGAATACACTGCATTAAATCAGGATGCATGGAATCGACTGCATTCAATCAGGATGCATTATACCACGTTGCATGGATTACCCTACATTAAATCACACTGCATGGAATCCACTGCATTCAATCGGGATGCATTTTACCACACTGCTTGGATTACACTGCATTCAATCGCAATGCATAGAATCCACTGCATTCAATATGGATGCATTTTACCACTCTGCATGGAATCCACTGCATTTAATCACGCTGCATGTAATCCATGGAATTTAATCGGGATTCATTTTACTAAGCTGTATGGAATCGACTGCATTTAATCACGCTGCATGGAATCCACTGCATTCAATCGGGATTCATTTTACAAAGCTGCATGGAGTACACTGCATTCAATCACAATGCATGGAATCCGCTGCATTCAAACGGGATGCTTTGGGCCATGCTGCATAAAATCCACTGCATTCAATCATGCTGCATGGAATCCACTGCATTCAATCATGCAGCATAAAATCCGCTGCATTCCATAGGGTTCCATTTCTTCATGCTGCATGGAATACACTGCATTCAATCATGCTGCATAAAATCCGCTGCATTCCATAGGGTTCCATTCCTTCATGCTGCATGGAATACACTGCATTTAATCAGGCTGCATGGAATCCACTGCATTCAATCGGGATGCATTTTTCCTCGTTGCATGGACTACACTGCATTCCATCACAATGCATGGAATCCACTGCATTCAATCGGGAAGATTTGGGCCATGCTGCATACAATCCACTGCATTCAATCGGGATGCACTGGGCCTCGCTGCATGGACTCCACTGCATATAATCGGGATCCATTGCGCCACAATGCATGGAATACTCTGCATTCAATGACGCTGAATGGAATCCACTGCATTGAATCGTGAAGCTATGGGCCATGCTGCATAAAATCCACTGCATGCAATCATGCTGCATTGAATCCACTGCATTCAATCATGCTGCATAAAATCCACTGCATTCAATAGGGTTTCATTAATGCACCCTGCATGGAATCCACTGCATTCAACCACGCTGCATGGAATCCACTGCATACAATCGGGATGCATTTTATCAGTCTGCATGGATTACACTGCATTTAATCACGCTGCATGTAATCCATGGAATTTAATCGGGATTCATTTTACTAAGCTGTATGGAATCGACTGCACTTAATCACGCTGCATGGAATCCACTGCATTCAATCGGGATGCATTTTACCACGTTGCATGCAGTTCACTGCATTCAATCACAATGCATGGAATCCACTGCATTCAATCGGGATGCTTTGGGCCATGCTGCATAAAATCCACTGCATTCAATCTTGCTTTTTGAATCCACTGCATTCAGTAATGCTGCATAAAATCCTTGCATTCAATTGGGTTCCATTTCTTCACGCTGCATGGAATACACTGCATTCAATCACGCTGCATGGAAACCACTGCATTCCATCGGGATGCTTTGGGCCATGCTGCATAAACTCCACTGCATTCAATCGGGATGCATTGGGCCTCGCTGCATGGACTCCACTGCATAAAATCTGGATCCATTGCGCCACAATGCATGGAATCCTCTGCATTCAACAACGCTGCATGGAATCCACTGCATTCCATCGGGATGCATTGGGCCATGCTGCATAAAATCCACTGCATTCAATCGGGATGCATTGGGCCTCGCTGCATGGACTCCACTGCATTCAATCGGGATCCATTGTGCCACAATGCATGGAATTCTCTTCATTCAATGACGCTGCATCGAGTCCACAGCATTCAATCGGAATCCATTGTGCCACAATGCATGGAATTCTCTGCATTCAATGACGCTGCATGGAATCCACTGCATTCCATCAGGATGCTTTGGGCCATGCTGCATAAAATCCACTGCATGCAATCATGCTGCATGGAATCAACTACATTCAATCATGCTGCATAAAATCCACTGCATTCAATAGGGTTCCATTTCTTCACGCTGCATGGAATCCACTGCGTTCATACACGCTGCATGGAATCCACTGCATTCAACATGGATGAATTTTACCACGCTGCATTTAGTACAGTGTATTCAATCACAATTCATGGAATCCATTGCATTCAATCGGGATGCTTTGGGCCATGCTGCATAAAATCCACTGCATTCAATCGGGATGCATTGGGCCACGCTGCATCAACTCCACTGCATTCAATCGGGATCC
Source organism: Sus scrofa (assembly GCF_054392235.1). Taxonomy (NCBI): domain Eukaryota; kingdom Metazoa; phylum Chordata; class Mammalia; order Artiodactyla; family Suidae; genus Sus; species Sus scrofa. The sequence goes on from NC_139397.1 coordinate 5,866,165, forward strand.
ATTGCGCCACAATGCAAGGAATCCTCTGCATTCATTGACGCTTCATGGACTCCACTGCATTCAATCGGGATGCTTTGGGCCATGCTGCATAAAATCCACTGCATTCAACCATGCTGCATGGAATCCATTTCATTCAATCATTCTCTATAAAATCCAATGCATTCAATACGGTTCCATTACTTCACGCTGCATGGAATACACTGCATTAAATCAGGATGCATGGAATCGACTGCATTCAATCAGGATGCATTATACCACGTTGCATGGATTACCCTACATTCAATCACAATGCATGGAATCCACTGCATTCAATCGGGATGCTTTGGGCCATGCTGCATAAAATCCACTGCATTCAATCGGGATGCATTGGGCCTCGCTGCATAGACTCCACTGCATATAATCGGGATCCATTGCGCCACAATGCATGGAATACTCTGCATTCAATGACGCTGCATGGAATCCACTGCATTCCATCGGGAAGCTTTGGGCCATGCTGCATAAAATCCACTGCATTCAATCATGCTGCATGGAATCCACTGCATTCAATCGGGATGCATTTTACAAGGCTGCATGGATTACATTTCATACACTCAAATTGCATGGAATCCACTGCGTTCTATAGGGATGCTTTGGGCCATACTGCATAAAATCCACTGCATTCAATTTGCTGCATGGAATCCACTGCATTCAATCATGCTGAATAAAATCCACTGCATTCAATAGGGTTCCATTTCTTCACGCTGCATGGAATACACTGCATTCAATCAGGCTGCATGAAATCCACTGCATTCAATGGGGATGCATTCTACAATGCTGAATGGAGTTCACTGCATGCAATCACAATGCATGTAATCCACTGCATTCCATCGGGATGCTTTGGGCCATGCTGCATAAAATCCACTGCATTCAACCATGCTGCATGGAATCCACTGCATTCAATCATGCTGCATAAAATCCACTGCATTCAATCGGGATGCATTGGGCCTCGCTGCATGGAATACACTGCATTCAATCAGGCTGCATGGAATCCACTGCATTCAATGGGGATGCATTCTACAATGCTGCATGGAGTTCACTGCATTCAATCACAACGCATGTAATCCACTGCATTCCATCGGGATGCTTTGGGCCATGCTGCATAAAATCCACTGCATTCAATCGGGATGCATTGGGCCTCGCTGCATGGTCTCCACTGCATACAATCGGGATCCATTGCGCCAAAATGCATGGAATAATCTGCATTCATTGACGCTGCATGGACTCCACTGCATTCAATGGGGATGCATTCTACAATGCTGCATGGAGTTCACTGCATTCAATCACAATGCATGGAATCCACTGCATTCCATCGGGATGCTTTGGGCCATGCTGCATAAAATCCACTGCATTCATTCGGGATGCATTGGGCCTCGCTGCATGGACTCCACTGCATACAATCGGGATCCATTGCACCAAAATGCATGGAATCCTCCGCATGCAACGACGCTGCATGGACTCCACTGCATTCAATCGGGATGCTTTGGGCCATGCTGCATAAAATCCATTGAATTCAATCATGCTGCATGGAATCCACTGCATTCAATCATGCTGCATAAAATCCACTGCATTCAATAGGGTTCCATTTCTTCACGTGGCATCGAATCCACTGCATTCAATCACGCTGCATGGAATCCACTGCATTCAATCGGGATGCATTTTTCCTCGCTGCATGGAGTACACTGCATTCAATCATGCTGCATAAAATCCACTGCATTCCATCGGGATGCTTTGGGCCATGCTGCATAACATCCACTGCATTCAACCATGCTGCATGGAATCCACTGCATTCAATCATGCTGCATAAAATCCACTGCATTCCATCGGGATGCATTGGTGCTCGCTGCATGGAATACACTGCATTCAATCAGGCTGCATGGAATCCACTGCATTCAATGGGGATGCATTCTACCATGCTGCATGGAGTTCACTGCTTTCAATCACAATGCATGGAATCCACTGCATTCCATCGGGATGCTTTGGGCCATGCTGCATAAAATCCACTGCATTCAATCGGGATGCATTGGGCCTCGCTGCATGGACTCCACTGCATACAATCGGGATCCATTGCGCCACAATGCATGGAATACTCTGCATTCAATGACGCTGCATGGAATCCACTGCATTCAATCGGGATGCTTTGGGCCATGCTGCATAACATCCACTGCATGCAATCATGGTGCATGGAATCCACTGCATTCAATCATGCTGCATAAAATCCACTGCATTCAATAGGGTTCCATTTCTTCTTCACGCTGCCTGGAATCCACTGCATTCAATCACACTGCATGGAATCTACTGCATTCAATCGGGATGCATTTTACCACACTGCTTGGATTACACTGCATTCAATCGCAATGCTTAGAATCCACTGCATTCAATATGGATGCATTTTACCACTCTGCATGGAATCCACTGCATTTACTCACGCTGCATGTAATCCATGGAATTTATTCGGGATTCATTTTACTAAGCTGTATGGAATCGACTGCATTTAATCACGCTGCATGGAATCCACTGCATTCAATCGGGATTCATTTTACAAAGCTGCATGGAGTACACTGCATTCAATCACAATGCATGGAATCCACTGCATTCAAACGGGATGCTTTGGGCCATGCTGCATAAAATCCACTGCATTCAATCATGCTGCATGGAATCCACTGCATTCAATCATGCAGCATAAAATCCGCTGCATTCCATAGGGTTCCATTTCTTCATGCTGCATGGAATACACTGCATTCAATCAGGCTGCATAAAATCCGCTGCATTCCATAGGGTTCCATTTCTTCATGCTGCATGGAATACACTGCATTTAATCAGGCTGCATGGAATCCACTGCATTCAATCGGGATGCATTTTACCTCGTTGCATGGACTACACTGCATTCCATCACAATGCATGGAATCCACTGCATTCAATCGGGAAGATTTGGGCCATGCTGCATACAATCCACTGCATTCAATCGGGATGCACTGGGCCTCGCTGCATGTACTCCACGGCATATAATCGGGATCTATTGCGCCACAATCCATGGAATACTCTGCATTCAATGACGCTGAATGGAATCCACTGCATTGAATCGTGAAGCTATGGGCCATGCTGCATAAAATCCACTGCATGCAATCATGCTGCATTGAATCCACTGCATTCAATCATACTGCATAAAATCCACTGCATTCAATAGGGTTCCATTACTGCACCCTGCATGGAATCCACTGCATTCAACCACGCTGCATGGAATCCACTGCATTCAATCGGGATGCATTTTATCACTCTGCATGGATTACACTGTATTTAATCACGCTGCATGTAATCCATGGAATTTAATCGGGATTCATTTTACTAAGCTGTATGGAATCGACTGCACTTAATCACGCTGCATGGAATCCACTGCATTCAATCGGGATGCATTTTACCACGTTGCATGCAGTTCACTGCATTCAATCACAATGCATGGAATCCACTGCATTCAATCGGGATGCTTTGGGCCATGCTGCATAAAATCCACTGCATTCAATCTTGCTTTTTGAATCCACTGCATTCAGTAATGCTGCATAAAATCCTTGCATTCAATTGGGTTCCATTTCTTCACGCTGCATGGAATACACTGCATTCAATCACGCTGCATGGAAACCACTGCATTCAATCGGGATGCATTTTACCTCGCTGCATGGATTACACTGCATTCAATCACAATGCATGGAATCCACTGCATTCCATCGGGATGCTTTGGGCCATGCTGCATAAACTCCACTGCATTCAATCGGGATGCATTGGGCCTCGCTGCATGGACTCCACTGCATAAAATCTGGATCCATTGCGCCACAATGCATGGAATCCTCTGCATTCATTGACGCTGCATGGAATCCACTGCATTCCATCGGGATGCTTTGGGCCATGCTGCATAAAATCCACTGCATGCAATCATGCTGCATGGAATCCACTACATTCAATCATGCTGCATAAAATCCACTGCATTCAATAGGGTTCCATTTCTTCAGGCTGCATGGAATCCACTGCATTCAATCACGCTGCATGGAATCCACTGCATTCAACATGGATGAATTTTACCACGCTGCATTTAGTACAGTGTATTCAATCACAATTCATGGAATCCATTGCATTCAATCGGGATGCTTTGGGCCATGCTGCATAAAATCCACTGCATTCAATCGGGATACACTGGGCATCGCTGCATGGACTCCACTGCATACAATCGGGATCCATTGCGCCACAATGCATGGAATACTCTGCATTCAATGACGCTGCATGGAATCCACTGCATTCAATCGGGATGCTTTGGGCCATGCTGCATAAAATCCACTGCATTCAATCGGGATGCATTGGGCCTCGCTGCATGGACTCCACTGCATACAATAGGGATCCATTGCGCCACAATGCATGGAATCCTCTGCATTCAACGACGCTGCATGGAATCCACTGCATTCAATCGGGAGGCTTTGGGCCATGCTGCATAAAATACACTGCATTCAATCATGCTGCATAAAATCCACTGCATTCAATATGGTTCCATTTCTTCACGCTGCATGGAATCCAATGCATTCAATCAGGATGCATTTTACCACACTGAATGGATTACACTTCATTCAATCACAATGCATGGAATCCACTGTATTCCATCGGGATGCTTTGGGCCATGCTGCATAAAATCCACTGCATTCAATCAGATGCATTTTGCCTCGCTGCATAGACTCCACTGCATACAATTGGGATCCATTTCGCCAAAATGCATTGAATCTTCTGCATTCAATTATGCTGCATGGAATCCACTGCATTCAATCGGGATGCTTTGGGGCATGCTGCATAAAATCCACTGCATTCAATAGGGTTCCATTTCTTCACGCTGCATGGAATCCACTACATTCAATCACGCTGCATGGAATCCACTGCATTCTATCGGGATGCATTTTACCACGCTGCATAGATTACACCGCATTCAATCACAATGCATGGAATCCACTGCATTCAATCGGGATGCTTTGGGCCATGCTGCATAAAATCCACTGCATTCAATCGGGATGCATTGGGCCTCGCTGCATGGATTCCACTGCATTCAATCGGGATCCATTGTGCCACAATGCATGGAATTCTCTTCATTCAATGACGCTGCATCGAATCCACTGCATTCAATCGGAATCCATTGTGCCACAATGCATTGAATCCTCTGCATTCAATCACGCTGCATGGAATCCACTGCATTCAATCGGGATGCATTTTACCAGGCTGCATGGAATCCACTGCATTCAATCACGCTGCATGGAATACACTGCATTCAATCACGCTGCATGGAATCCACTGCATTCAATCGGGATGCATTTTACCATGCTGCGTGGTTTTCACTGCATTCAATCACAATGCATGGAATCCACTGCATTCCATCGGGATGCTTTGGGCCATGCTGCATAAAATCCACTGCATTCAATCGGGATGCATTGGGCCACGCTGCATCGACTCCACTGCATTCAATTGGCATCCATTGCGCCACAATGCAAGGAATCCTCTGCATTCATTGACGCTGCATGGACTCCACTGCATTCAATCGGGATGCTTTGGGCCATGCTGCATAAAATCCACTGCATTCAACCATGCTGCATGGAATACATTTCATTCAATCATGCTCTAAAAAATCCAATGCATTCAATACGGTTCCATTACTTCACGCTGCATGGAATACACTGCATTAAATCAGGATGCATGGAATCGACTGCATTCAATCAGGATGCATTATACCACGTTGCATGGATTACCCTACATTCAATCACAATGCATGGAATCCACTGCATTCAATCGGGATGCTTTGGGCCATGCTGCATAAAATCCACTGCATTCAATCGGGATGCATTGGGCCACGCTGCATCGACTCCACTGCATTCAATTGGCATCCATTGCGCCACAATGCATGGAATACTCTGCATTCAATGACGCTGCATGGAATCCACTGCATTCCATCGGGAAGCTTTGGGCCATGCTGCATAAAATCCACTGCATTCAATCATGCTGCATGGAATCCACTGCATTCAATCGGGATGCATTTTACAAGGCTGCATGGATTACATTTCATACACTCAAAATGCATGGAATCCACTGCGTTCTATAGGTATGCTTTGGGCCATACTGCATAAAATACACTGCATTCAATTTGCTGCATGGAATCCACTGCATTCAATCATGCTGAATAAAATCCACTGCATTCAATAGGGTTCCATTTCTTCACGCTGCATGGAATACACTGCATTCAATCAGGCTGCATGAAATCCACTGCATTCAATGGGGATGCATTCTACAATGCTGAATGGAGTTCACTGCATGCAATCACAATGCATGTAATCCACTGCATTCCATCGGGATGCTTTGGGCCATGCTGCATAAAATCCACTGCATTCAACCATGCTGCATGGAATCCACTGCATTCAATCATGCTGCATAAAATCCACTGCATTCAATCGGGATGCATTGGGCCTCGCTGCATGGAATACACTGCATTCAATCAGGCTGCATGGAATCCACTGCATTCAATGGGGATGCATTCTACAATGCTGCATGGAGTTCACTGCATTCAATCACAACGCATGTAATCCACTGCATTCCATCGGGATGCTTTGGGCCATGCTGCATAAAATCCACTGCATTCAATCGGGATGCATTGGGCCTCGCTGCATGGACTCCACTGCATACAATCGGGATCCATTGCGCCAAAATGCATGGAATACTCTGCATTCATTGACGCTGCATGGACTCCACTGCATTCAATCGGGATGCTTTGGGCCATGCTGCATAAAATCCACTGCATTCAACCATGCTGCATGGAATCCACTGCATTCAATCATGCTGCATAAAATCCACTGCATTCCATCGGGATGCATTGGGCCTCGCTGCATGGAATACACTGCATTCAATCACGCTGCATGGAATCCTCTGCATTCAATGGGGATGCATTCTACAATGCTGCATGGAGTTCACTGCATTCAATCACAATGCATGGAATCCACTGCATTCCATCGGGATGCTTTGGGTCATGCTGCATAAAATCCACTGCATTCAATCGGGATGCATTGGGCCTCGCTGCATGGACTCCACTGCATACAATCGGGATCCATTGCACCAAAATGCATGGAATCCTCCGCATGCAACGACGCTGCATGGACTCCACTGCATTCAATCGGGATGCTTTGGGCCATGCTGCATAAAATCCACTGCATTCAATCATGCTGCATGGAATCCACTGCATTCAATCATGCTGTATAAAATCCACTGCATTCAATAGGGTTCCATTTCTTCACGTGGCATCGAATCCACTGCATTCAACCACGCTGCATGGAATCCACTGCATTCAATCGGGATGCATTTTTCCTCGCTGCATGGAGTACACTGCATTCAATCATGCTGCATAAAATCCACTGCATTCCATCGGGATGCTTTGGGCCATGCTGCATAAAATCCACTGCATTCAACCATGCTGCATGGAATCCACTGCATTCAATCATGCTGCATAAAATCCACTGCATTCCATCGGGATGCATTGGGCATCACTGCATGGAATAAACTGCATTCAATCAGGCTCCATGGAATCCACTGCATTAATTGGGGATGCATTCTACCATGCTGCATGGAGTTCACTGCATTCAATCACAATGCATGGACTCCACTGCATTCAATCGGGATGCTTTGGGCCATGCTGCATAAAATCCACTGCATGCAATCATGCTGCATGGAATCCACTGCATTCAATCGGGATGCATTTTACCACGTTGCATGCAGTTCACTGCATTCAATCACAATGCATGGAATCCACTGCATTCAATCGGGATGCTTTGGGCCATGCTGCATAAAATCCACTGCATTCAATCTTGCTTTTTGAATCCACTGCATTCAGTAATGCTGCATAAATCCTTGCATTCAATTGGGTTCCATTTCCTCACGCTGCATGGAATACACTGCATTCAATCACGCTGCATGGAATCCACTGCATTCAATCGGGATGCATTTTACCATGCTGCGTGGTTTTCACTGCATTCAATCACAATGCATGGTATCCACTGCATTCCATCGGGATGCTTTGGGCCATGCTGCATAAAATCCACTGCATTCAATCATGCTGCATGGAATCCACTGCATTCAATCATGCTGCATAAAATCCACTGCATTCAATAGGGTTCCATTTCTTCACGCTGCATGGAATACACTGCATTCAATCACACTGAATGGAATCCACTGCATTCAATCGGGATGCATTTTACCTCGCTGCATGGATTACACTGCATTCAATCACAATGCATGGAATCCACTGCATTCAATCGGGATGATTTGGGCCATGCTGCATAAAATCCACTGCATTCAATCGGGATGCATTGGGCCACGCTGCATCGACTCCACTGCATTCAATCGGGATCCATTGCGCCACAATGCAAGGAATCCTCTGCATTCATTGACGCTTCATGGACTCCACTGCATTCCATCGGGATGCTTTGGGCCATGCTGCATAAAATCCACTGCATTCAACCATGCTGCATGGAATCCATTTCATTCAATCATGCTCTATAAAATCCAATGCATTCAATACGGTTCCATTACTTCACGCTGCATGGAATACACTGCATTAAATCAGGATGCATGGAATCGACTGCATTCAATCAGGATGCATTATACCACGTTGCATGGATTACCCTACATTCAATCACAATGCATGGAATCCACTGCATTCAATCGGGATGCTTTGGGCCATGCTGCATAAAATCCACTGCATTTAATCGGGATGCATTGGGCCTCGCTGCATAGACTCCACTGCATATAATCGGGATCCATTGCGCTACAATGCATGGAATACTCTGCATTCAATGACGCTGCATGGAATCCACTGCATTCCATCGGGAAGCTTTGGGCCATGCTGCATAAAATCCACTGCATTCAATCATGCTGCATGGAATCCACTGCATTCAATCGGGATGCATTTTACAAGGCTGCATGGATTACATTTCATACACTCAAATTGCATGGAATCCACTGCGTTCTATAGGGATGCTTTGGGCCATACTGCATAAAATACACTGCATTCAATTTGCTGCATGGAATCCACTGCATTCAATCATGCTGAATAAAATCCACTGCATTCAATAGGGTTCCATTTCTTCACGCTGCATGGAATACACTGCATTCAATCAGGCTGCATGAAATCCACTGCATTCAATGGGGATGCATTCTACAATGCTGCATGGAGTTCACTGCATGCAATCACAATGCATGTAATCCACTGCATTCCATCGGGATGCTTTGGGCCATGCTGCATAAAATCCACTGCATTCAACCATGCTGCATGGAATCCACTGCATTCAATCATGCTGCATAAAATCCACTGCATTCAATCGGGATGCATTGGGCCTCGCTGCATGGAATACACTGCATTCAATCAGGCTGCATGGAATCCACTGCATTCAATGGGGATGCATTCTACAATGCTGCATGGAGTTCACTGCATTCAATCACAACGCATGGAATCCACTGCATTCCATCGGGATGCTTTGGGCCATGCTGCATAAAATCCACTGCATTCAATCGGGATGCATTGGGCCACGCTGCATGGACTCCACTGCATACAATCGGGATCCATTGCGCCAAAATGCATGGAATACTCTGCATTCATTGACGCTGCATGGACTCCACTGCATTCAATCGGGATGCTTTGGGCCATGCTGCATAAAATCCACTGCATTCAACCATGCTGCATGGAATCCACTGCATTCAATCATGCTGCATAAAATCCACTGCATTCCATCGGGATGCATTGGGCCTCGCTGCATGGAATACACTGCATTCAATCACGCTGCATGGAATCATCTGCATTCAATGGGGATGCATTCTACAATGCTGCATGGAGTTCACTGCATTCAATCACCATGCATGGAATCCACTGCATTCCATCGGGATGCTTTGGGCCATGCTGCATAAAATCCACTGCATTCAATCGGGATGCATTGGGCCTCGCTGCATGGACTCCACTGCATACAATCGGGATCCATTGCACCAAAATGCATGGAATCCTCCGCATGCAACGACGCTGCATGGACTCCACTGCATTCAATCGGGATGCTTTGGGCCATGCTGCATAAAATCCACTGCATTCAATCATGCTGCATGGAATCCACTGCATTCAATCATGCTGTATAAAATCCACTGCATTCAATAGGGTTCCATTTCTTCACGTGGCATCGAATCCACTGCATTCAGTCACGCTGCATGGAATCCACTGCATTCAATCGGGATGCATTTTTCCTCGCTGCATGGAGTACACTGCATTCAATCATGCTGCATAAAATCCACTGCATTCCATCGGGATGCTTTGGGCCATGCTGCATAAAATCCACTGCATTCAACCATGCTGCATGGAATCCACTGCATTCAATCATGCTGCATAAAATCCACTGCATTCCATCGGGATGCATTGGGCCTCGCTGCATGGAATAAACTGCATTCAATCAGCCTCCATGGAATCCACTGCATTCAATGGGGATGCATTCTACCATGCTGCATGGAGTTCACTGCATTCAATCACAATGCATGGACTCCACTGCATTCAATCGGGATGCTTTGGGCCATGCTGCATAAAATCCACTGCATGCAATCATGCTGCATGGAATCCACTGCATTCAATCGGGATGCATTTTACCACGTTGCATGCAGTTCACTGCATTCAATCACAATGCATGGAATCCACTGCATTCAATCGGGATGCTTTGGGCCATGCTGCATAAAATCCACTGCATTCAATCTTGCTTTTTGAATCCACTGCATTCAGCAATGCTGCATAAATCCTTGCATTCAATTGGGTTCCATTTCTTCACGCTGCATGGAATACACTGCATTCAATCACGCTGCATGGAATCCACTGCATTCAATCGGGATGCATTTTACCATGCTGCGTGGTTTTCACTGCATTCAATCACAATGCATGTAATCCACTGCATTCCATCGGGATGCTTTGGGCCTTGCTGCATAAACTCCACTGCATTCAATCATGCTGCATGGAATCCACTTCATTCAATCATGCTGCATAAAATCCACTGCATTCAATAGGGTTCCATTACTTCACGCTGCATGTAATACACTGCATTCAATCACACTGAATGGAATCCACTGCATTCAATCGGGATGCATTTTACCTCGCTGCATGGATTACACTGCATTCAATCACAATGCATGGAATCCACTGCATTCAATCGGGATGCATTGGGCCACGCTGCATCGACTCCACTGCATTCAATCGGGATCCATTGCGCCACAATGCAAGGAATCCTCTGCATTCATTGACGCTTCATGGACTCCACTGCATTCCATCGGGATGCTTTGGGCCATGCTGCATAAAATCCACTGCATTCAACCATGCTGCATGGAATCCATTTCATTCAATCATGCTCTATAAAATCCAATGCATTCAATACGGTTCCATTACTTCACGCTGCATGGAATACACTGCATTAAATCAGGATGCATGGAATCGACTGCATTCAATCAGGATGCATTATACCACGTTGCATGGATTACCCTACATTCAATCACAATGCATGGAATCCACTGCATTCAATCGGGATGCTTTGGGCCATGCTGCATAAAATCCACTGCATTCAATCGGGATGCATTGGGCCTCGCTGCATAGACTCCACTGCATATAATCGGGATCCATTGCGCCACAATGCATGGAATACTCTGCATTCAATGACGCTGCATGGAATCCACTGCATTCCATCGGGAAGCTTTGGGCCATGCTGCATAAAATCCACTGCATTCAATCATGCTGCATGGAATCCACTGCATTCAATCGGGATGCATTTTACAAGGCTGCATGGATTACATTTCATACACTCAAATTGCATGGAATCCACTGCGTTCTATAGGGATGCTTTGGGCCATACTGCATAAAATACACTGCATTCAATTTGCTGCATGGAATCCACTGCATTCAATCATGCTGAATAAAATCCACTGCATTCAATAGGGTTCCATTTCTTCACGCTGCATGGAATACACTGCATTCAATCAGGCTGCATGAAATCCACTGCATTCAATGGGGATGCATTCTACAATGCTGCATGGAGTTCACTGCATGCAATCACAATGCATGTAATCCACTGCATTCCATCGGGATGCTTTGGGCCATGCTGCATAAAGTCCACTGCATTCAACCATGCTGCATGGAATCCACTGCATTCAATCATGCTGCATAAAATCCACTGCATTCAATCGGGATGCATTGGGCCTCGCTGCATGGAATACACTGCATTCAATCAGGCTGCATGGAATCCACTGCATTCAATGGGGATGCATTCTACAATGCTGCATGGAGTTCACTGCATTCAATCACAACGCATGGAATCCACTGCATTCCATCGGGATGCTTTGGGCCATGCTGCATAAAATCCACTGCATTCAATCGGGATGCATTGGGCCTCGCTGCATGGACTCCACTGCATACAATCGGGATCCATTGCGCCAAAATGCATGGAATACTCTGCATTCATTGACGCTGCATGGACTCCACTGCATTCAATCGGGATGCTTTGGGCCATGCTGCATAAAATCCACTGCATTCAATCATGCTGCATGGAATCCACTGCATTCAATCATGCAGCATAAAATCCGCTGCATTCCATAGGGTTCCATTTCTTCATGCTGCATGGAATACACTGCATTCAATCATGCTGCAAAAATCCGCTGCATTCCATAGGGTTCCATTCCTTCATGCTGCATGGAATACACTGCATTCAATCAGGCTGCATGGAATCCACTGCATTCAATCGGGATGCATTTTTCCTCGTTGCATGGACTACACTGCATTCCATCACAATGCATGGAATCCACTGCATTCAATCGGGAAGCTTTGGGCCATGCTGCATATAATCCACTGCATTCAATCGGGATGCACTGGGCCTCGCTGCATGGACTCCACTGCATATAATCGGGATCCATTGCGCCACAATGCATGGAATACTCTGCATTCAATGACGCTGAATGGAATCCACTGCATTGAATCAGGAAGCTATGGGCCATGCTGCATAAAATCCACTGCATGAAATCATGCTGCATAAAATCCACTGCATTCAATAGGGTTCCATTACTGCACCCTGCATGGAATCCACTGCATTCAACCACGCTGCATGGAATCCACTGCATACAATCGGGATGCATTTTATCACTCTGCATGGATTACACTGCATTTAATCACGCTGCATGTAATCCATGGAATTTAATCTGGATTCATTTTACTAAGCTGTATGGAATCGACTGCACTTAATCACGCTGCATGGAATCCACTGCATTCAATCGGGATGCATTTTACCACGTTGCATGCAGTTCACTGCATTCAATCACAATGCATGGAATCCACTGCATTCAATCGGGATGCTTTGGGCCATGCTGCATAAAATCCACTGCATTCAATCTTGCTTTTTGAATCCACTGCATTCAGTAATGCTGCATAAAATACTTGCATTAATTGGGTTCCATTTCTTCACGCTGCATGGAATACACTGCATTCAATCACGCTGCATGGAATCCACTGCATTCAATCGGGATGCTTTGGGCCATGCTGCATAAACTCCACTGCATTCAATCGGGATGCATTGGGCCTCGCTGCATGGACTCCACTGCATAAAATCTGGATCCATTGCGCCACAATGCATGGAATCCTCTGCATTCAACGACGCTGCATGGAATCCACTGCATTCCATCGGGATGTTTTGGGCCATGCTGCATAAAATCCACTGCATTCAATCGGGATGCATTGGGCCTCGCTGCATGGACTCCACTGCATTCAATCGGGATCCATTGTGCCACAATGCATGGAATTCTCTTCATTCAATGACGCTGCATCGAGTCCACAGCATTCAATCGGAATCCATTGTGCCACAATGCATGGAATCCTCTGCATTCAATGACGCTGCATGGAATCCACTGCATTCCATCAGGATGCTTTGGGCCATGCTGCATAAAATCCACTGCATGCAATCATGCTGCATGGAATCCACTATATTCAATCATGCTGCATAAAATCCCCTGCATTCATAGGGTTCCATTTCTTCACGCTGCATGGAATCCACTGCATTCAATCACGCTGCATGGAATCCACTGCATTCAACATGGATGAATTTTACCACGCTGCATTTAGTACAGTTTATTCAATCACAATTCATGGAATCCATTGCATTCAATCGGGATGCTTTGGGCCATGCTGCATAAAATCCACTGCATTCAATCGGGATGCATTGGGCCACGCTGCATCGACTCCACTGCATTCAATCGGGATCCATTGCGCCACAATGCAAGGAATCCTCTGCATTCATTGACGCTTCATGGACTCCACTGCATTCAATCGGGATGCTTTGGGCCATGCTGCATAAAATCCACTGCATTCAACCATGCTGCATGGAATCCATTTCATTCAATCATGCTCTATAATATCCAATGCATTCAATACGGTTCCATTACTTCACGCTGCATGGAATACACTGCATTAAATCAGGATGCATGGAATCGACTGCATTCAATCAGGATGCATTATACCACGTTGCATGGATTACCCTACATTCAATCACAATGCATGGAATCCACTGCATTCAATCGGGATGCTTTGGGCCATGCTGCATAAAATCCACTGCATTCAATCAGGATGCATTGGGCCTCGCTGCATAGACTCCACTGCATATAATCGGGATCCATTGCGCCACAATGCATGGAATACTCTGCATTCAATGACGCTGCATGGAATCCACTGCATTCCATCGGGATGCTTTGGGCCATGCTGCATAAAATCCACTGCATTCAATCATGCTGCATGGAATCCACTGCATTCAATCGGGATGCATTTTACAAGGCTGCATGGATTACATTTCATACACTCAAATTGCATGGAATCCACTGCGTTCTATAGGGATGCTTTGGGCCATACTGCATAAAATACACTGCATTCAATTTGCTGCATGGAATCCACTGCATTCAATCATGCTGAATAAAATCCACTGCATTCAATAGAGTTTCATTTCTTCACGCTGCATGGAATACACTGCATTCAATCAGGCTCCATGAAATCCACTGCATTCAATGGGGATGCATTCTACAAAGCTGCATGGAGTTCACTGCATGCAATCACAATGAATGCAATCCACTGCATTCCATCGGGATGCTTTGGGCCATGCTGCATAAAATCCACTGCATTCAACCATGCTGCATGGAATCCACTGCATTCAATCATGCTGCATAAAATCCACTGCATTCAATCGGGATGCATTGGGCCTCGCTGCATGGAATACACTGCATTCAATCAGGCTGCATGGAATCCACTGCATTCAATGGGGATGCATTCTACAATGCTGCATGGAGTTCACTGCATTCAATCACAACGCATGTAATCCACTGCATTCCATCGGGATGCTTTGGGCCATGCTGCATAAAATCCACTGCATTCAATCGGGATGCATTGGGCCTCGCTGCATGGACTCCACTGCATACAATCGGGATCCATTGCGCCAAAATGCATGGAATACTCTGCATTCATTGTCGCTGCATGGACTCCACTGCATTCAATCGGGATGCTTTGGGCCATGCTGCATAAAATCCACTGCATTCAATCGGGATGCATTGGGCCTCGCTGCATGGACTCCACTGCATACAATCGGGATCCATTGCACCAAAATGCATGGAATCCTCCGCATTCTATCACGCTGCATGGACTCCACTGCATTCAATCGGGATGCTTTGGGCCATGCTGCATAAAATCCATTGAATTCAATCATGCTGCATGGAATCCACTGCATTCAATCATGCTGCATAAAATCCACTGCATTCAATAGCGTTCCATTACTTCACGTGGAATCAAATCCACTGCATTCAATCACGCTGCATGGAATCCAGTGCATTCAATCGGGATGCATTTTTCCTCGCTGCATGGAGTACACTGCATGCAATCATGCTGCATAAAATCCACTGCATTCCATCGGGAGTCTTTGGGCCATGCTGCATAAAATCCACTGCATTCAACCATGCTGCATGGAATCCACTGCATTCAATCATGCTGCATAAAATCCACTGCATTCAATCGGGATGCATTGGGCCTCGCTGCATGGAATAAACTGCATTCAATCAGGCTCCATGGAACCCACTGCATTCAATGGGGATGCATTCTACCATGCTGCATGGAGTTCACTGCATTCAATCACAATGCATGGAATCCACTGCATTCCATCGGGATGCTTTGGGCCATGCTGCATAAAATCCACTGCATTCAATCGGGATGCATTGGGCCTCGCTGCATGGACTCCACTGCATACAATCGGGATCCATTGCGCCACATGCATGGAATACTCTGCATTCAATCACGCTGCATGGAATCCACTGCATTCAATCGGGATGCTTTGGGCCATGCTGCATAAAATCCACTGCATGCAATCATGCTGCATGGAATCCACTGCATTCAATCATGCTGCATAAAATCCACTGCATTCAATAGGGTTCCATTTCTTCTTCACGCTGCCTGGAATCCACTGCATTCAATCACACTGCATGGAATCCACTGCATTCAATCGGGATGCATTTTACCACACTGCTTGGATTACACTGCATTCAATCGCAATGCATAGAATCCACTGCATTCAATATGGATGCATTTTACCACTCTGCATGGAATCCACTGCATTTACTCACGCTGCATGTAATCCATGGAATTTAATCGGGATTCATTTTACTAAGCTGTATGGAATCGACTGCATTTAATCACGCTGCATGGAATCCACTGCATTCAATCGGGATTCATTTTACAAAGCTGCATGGAGTACACTGCATTCAATCACAATGCATGGAATCCACTGCATTCAAACGGGATGCTTTGGGCCATGCTGCATAAAATCCACTGCATTCCATCATGCTGCATGGAATCCACTGCATTCAATCATGCAGCATAAAATCCGCTGCATTCCATAGGGTTCCATTTCTTCATGCTGCATGGAATACACTGCATTCAATCAGGCTGCATAAAATCCGCTGCATTCCATAGGGTTCCATTTCTTCATGCTGCATGGAATACACTGCATTTAATCAGGCTGCATGGAATCCACTGCATTCAATCGGGATGCATTTTTCCTTGTTGCATGGACTACACTGCATTCCATCACAATGCATGGAATCCACTGCATTCAATCGGGAAGATTTGGGCCATGCTGCATACAATCCACTGCATTCAATCGGGATGCACTGGGCCTCGCTGCATGGACTCCACTGCATATAATCGGGATCCATTGCGCCACAATGCATGGAATACTCTGCATTCAATGACGCTGAATGGAATCCACTGCATTGAATCGGGAAGCTATGGGCCATGCTGCATAAAATCCACTGCATGCAATCATGCTGCATTGAATCCACTGCATTCAATCATACTGCATATAATCCACTGCATTCAATAGGGTTCCATTACTGCACCCTGCATGGAATCCACTGCATTCAACCACGCTGCATGGAATCCACTGCATACAATCGGGATGCATTTTATCACTCTGCATGGATTACACTGCATTTAATCACGCTGCATGTAATCCATGGAATTTAATCGGGATTCATTTTACTAAGCTGTATGGAATGGACTGCACTTAATCACGCTGCATGGAATCCACTGCATTCAATCGGGATGCATTTTACCACGTTGCATGCAGTTCACTGCATTCAATCACAATGCATGGAATCCACTGCATTCAATCGGGATGCTTTGGGCCATGCTGCATAAAATCCACTGCATTCAATCTTGCTTTTTGAATCCACTGCATTCAGTAATGCTGCATAAAATTCTTGCATTAATTGGGTTCCATTTCTTCACGCTGCATGGAATACACTGCATTCAATCACGCTGCATGGAAACCACTGCATTCAATCGGGATGCATTTTACCTCGCTGCATGGATTACACTGCATTCAATCACAATGCATGGAATCCACTGCATTCCATCGGGATGCTTTGGGCCATGCTGCATAAACTCCACTGCATTCAATCGGGATGCATTGGGCCTCGCTGCATGGACTCCACTGCATAAAATCTGGATCCATTGCGCCACAATGCATGGAATCCTCTGCATTCAATGACGCTGCATGGAATCCACTGCTTTCCATCGGGATGTTTTGGGCCATGCTGCATAAAATCCACTGCATTCAATCGGGATGCATTGGGCCTCGCTGCATGGACTCCACTGCATTCAATCGGGATCCATTGTGCCACAATGCATGGAATTATCTTCATTCAATGACGCTGCATCGAGTCCACAGCATTCAATCGGAATCCATTGTGCCACAATGCATGGAATACTCTGCATTCAATGACGCTGCATGGAATCCACTACATTCAATCATGCTGCATAAAATCCACTGCATTCAATAGGGTTCCATTTCTTCACGCTGCATGGAATCCACTACATTCAATCACGCTGCATGGAATCCACTGCATTCAACATGGATGAATTTTACCACGCTGCATTTAGTACATTGTATTCAATCACAATTCATGGAATCCATTTCATTCAATCGGGATGCTGTGGGCCATGCTGCATAAAATCCACTGCATTCAATCGGGATGCACTGGGCATCGCTGCATGGACTCCACTGCATACAATCGGGATCCATTGCGCCACAATGCATGGAATCGTCTGCATTCAATGACGCTGCATGGAATCCACTGCATTCAATCGGGATGCTTTGGGCCAAGCTGCATAAAATCCACTGCATTCAACCAGGCTGCATGGAATCCACTGCATTCAATCATGCTGCAATAAATCCACTGCATTCAATAGGGTTCCATTTCTTCACGCTGCATGTTATACACTGCATTCATTCACGCTGCATGGAATCCACTGCATTCAATCAGGATGCATTTTACCTCGCTGCATGGATTACACTGCATTCAATCACAATGCATGGAATCCACTGCATTCAATCGGGAGGCTTTGGGCCATGCTGCATAATATCCACTGCATTCAATCATGCTGCATAAAATCCACTGCATTCAATATGGTTCCATTTCTTCACGCTGCATGGAATCCAATGCATTCAATCAGGATGCATTTTACCACACTGCATGGATTACACTTCATTCAATCACAATGCATGGAATCCACTGCATTCCATCGGGATGCTTTGGGCCATGCTGCATAAAATCCACTGCATTCAATCATGCTGCATAAAATCCACTGCATTCAATAGGGTTCCATTTCTTCTTCACGCTGCCTGGAATCCACTGCATTCAATCACACTGCATGGAATCCACTGCATTCAATCGGGATACATTTTACCACACTGCTTGGATTACACTGCATTCAATCGCAATGCATAGAATCCACTGCATTCAATATGGATGCATTTTACCACTCTGCATGGAATCCACTGCATTTACTCACGCTGCATGTAATCCATGGAATTTAATTGGGATTCATTTTACTAAGCTGTGTGGAATCGACTGCATTTAATCACGCTGCATGGAATCCACTGCATTCAATCGGGATTCATTTTACAAAGCTGCATGGAGTACACTGCATTCAATCACAATGCATGGAATCCACTGCATTCAAACGGGATGCTTTGGGCCATGCTGCATAAAATCCACTGCATGCAATCCTGCTGCATGGAATCCACTGCATTCAATCATGCAGCATAAAATCCGCTGCATTCCATAGGGTTCCATTTCTTCATGCTGCATGGAATACACTGCATTCAATCAGGCTGCATAAAATCCGCTGCATTCCATAGGGTTCCATTTCTTCATGCTGCATGGAATACACTGCATTTAATCAGGCTGCATGGAATCCACTGCATTCAATCGGGATGCATTTTTCCTCGTTGCATGGACTACACTGCATTCCATCACAATGCATGGAATCCACTGCATTCAATCGGGAAGATTTGGGCCATGCTGCATACAATCCACTGCATTCAATCGGGATGCACTGGGCCTCGCTGCATGGACTCCACTGCATATAATCGGGATCCATTGCGCCACAATGCATGGAATCCTCTGCATTCAATGACGCTGAATGGAATCCGCTGCATTGAATCGGGAAGCTATGGGCCATGCTGCATAAAATCCACTGCATGCAATCATGCTGCATTGAATCCACTGCATTCAATCATACTGCATATAATCCACTGCATTCAATAGGGTTCCATTACTGCACCCTGCATGGAATCCACTGCATTCAACCACGCTGCATGGAATCCACTGCATACAATCGGGATGCATTTTATCACTCTGCATGGATTACACTGCATTTAATCACGCTGCATGTAATCCATGGAATTTAATCGGGATTCATTTTACTAAGCTGTATGGAATCGACTGCACTTAATCACGCTGCATGGAATCCACTGCATTCAATCGGGATGCATTTTACCACGTTGCATGCAGTTCACTGCATTCAATCACAATGCATGGAATCCACTGCATTCAATCGGGATGCTTTGGGCCATGCTGCATAAAATCCACTGCATTCAATCTTGCTTTTTGAATCCACTGCATTCAGTAATGCTGCATAAAATACTTGCATTAATTGGGTTCCATTTCTTCACGCTGCATGGAATACACTGCATTCAATCACGCTGCATGGAAACCACTGCATTCAATCGGAATGCATTTTACCTCGCTGCATGGATTACACTGCATTCAATCACAATGCATGGAATCCACTGCATTCCATCGGGATGCTTTGGGCCATGCTGCATAAACTCCACTGCATTCAATCGGGATGCATTGGGCCTCGCTGCATGGACTCCACTGCATAAAATCTGGATCCATTGCGCCACAATGCATGGAATCCTCTGCATTCAATGACGCTGCATGGAATCCACTGCTTTCCATCGGGATGTTTTGGGCCATGCTGCATAAAATCCACTGCATTCAATCGGGATGCATTGGGCCTCGCTGCATGGACTCCACTGCATTCAATCGGGATCCATTGTGCCACAATGCATGGAATCCTCTGCATTCAATCACGCTGCATGGAATCCACTGCATTCAATCGGGATGCTTTGGGCCATGCTGCATAAAATCCACTGCATGCAATCATGCTGCCTGGAATCCACTGCATTCAATCATGCTGCATAAAATCCACTGCATTCAATAGGGTTCCATTTCTTCTTCACGCTGCCTGGAATCCACTGCATTCAATCACACTGCATGGAATCCACTGCATTCAATCGGGATGCATTTTACCACACTGCTTGGATTACACTGCATTCAATCGCAATGCATAGAATCCACTGCATTCAATATGGATGCATTTTACCACTCTGCATGGAATCCACTGCATTTACTCACGCTGCATGTAATCCATGGAATTTAATCGGGATTCATTTTACTAAGCTCTATGGAATCGACTGCATTTAATCACGCTGCATGGAATCCACTGCATTCAATCGGGATTCATTTTACAAAGCTGCATGGAGTACACTGCATTCAATCAAATGCATGGAATCCACTGCATTCAAACGGGATGCTTTGGGCCATGCTGCATAAAATCCACTGCATTCCATCATGCTGCATGGAATCCACTGCATTCAATCATGCAGCATAAAATCCGCTGCATTCCATAGGGTTCCATTTCTTCATGCTGCATGGAATACACTGCATTCAATCAGGCTGCATAAAATCCGCTGCATTCCATAGGGTTCCATTTCTTCATGCTGCATGGAATACACTGCATTTAATCAGGCTGCATGGAATCCACTGCATTCAATCGGGATGCATTTTTCCTCGTTGCATGGACTACACTGCATTCCATCACAATGCATGGAATCCACTGCATTCAATCGGGAAGATTTGGGCCATGCTGCATAAACTCCACTGCATTCAATCGGGATGCACTGGGCCTCGCTGCATGGACTCCACTGCATATAATCGGGATCCATTGCGCCACAATGCATGGAATCCTCTGCATTCAATGACGCTGAATGGAATCCACTGCATTGAATCGGGAAGCTATGGGCCATGCTGCATAAAATCCACTGCATGCAATCATGCTGCATTGAATCCACTGCATTCAATCATACTGCATATAATCCACTGCATTCAATAGGGTTCCATTACTGCACCCTGCATGGAATCCACTGCATTCAACCACGCTGCATGGAATCCACTGCATACAATCGGGATGCATTTTACCACTCTGCATGGATTACACTGCATTTAATCACGCTGCATGTAATCCATGGAATTTAATCGGGATTCATTTTACTAAGCTGTATGGAATCGACTGCACTTAATCACGCTGCATGGAATCCACTGCATTCAATCGGGATGCATTTTACCACGTTGCATGCAGTTCACTGCATTCAATCACAATGCATGGAATCCACTGCATTCAATCGGGATGCTTTGGGCCATGCTGCATAAAATCCACTGCATTCAATCTTGCTTTTTGAATCCACTGCATTCAGTAATGCTGCATAAAATTCTTGCATTAATTGGGTTCCATTTCTTCACGCTGCATGGAATACACTGCATTCAATCACGCTGCATGGAAACCACTGCATTCAATCGGGATGCATTTTACCTCGCTGCATGGATTACACTGCATTCAATCGGGATCCATTGTGCCACAATGCATGGAATCCTCTGCATTCAATCACGCTGCATGGAATCCACTGCATTCAATCGGGATGCTTTGGGCCATGCTGCATAAAATCCATTGCATTCAATCATGCTGCATGGAATCCACTGCATTCAATCGGGATGCATTGGGCCTCGCTGCATGGACTCCACTGCATTCAATCGGGATCCATTGTGCCACAATGCATGGAATCCTCTTCATTCAACGACGCTGCATGGAATCCACTGCATTCCATCGGGATGCTTTGGGCCATGCTGCATAAAATCCACTGCATTCAATCGGGATGCATTGGGCCTCGCTGCATGGACTCCACTGCATACAATCGGGATCCATTGCGCCACAATGCATGGAATACTCTGCATTCAATCACGCTGCATGGAATCCACTGCATTCAATCGGGATGCTTTGGGCCATGCTGCATAAAATCCACTGCATGCAATCATGCTGACTGGAATCCACTGCATTCAATCATGCTGCATAAAATCCACTGCATTCAATCGGGATGCATTGGGCCTCGCTGCATGGACTCCACTGCATACAATCGGGATCCATTGCACCACAATGCATGGAATACTCTGCATTCAATCACGCTGCATGGAATCCACTGCATTCAATCGGGATGCTTTGGGCCATGCTGCATAAAATCCACTGCATGCAATCATGCTGCCTGGAATCCACTGCATTCAATCATGCTGCATAAAATCCACTGCATTCAATAGGGTTCCATTTCTTCTTCACGCTGCCTGGAATCCACTGCATTCAATCACACTGCATGGAATCCACTGCATTCAATCGGGATGCATTTTACCACACTGCTTGGATTACACTGCATTCAATCGCAATGCATAGAATCCACTGCATTCAATATGGATGCATTTTACCACTCTGCATGGAATCCACTGCATTTACTCACGCTGCATGTAATCCATGGAATTTAATCGGGATTCATTTTACTAAGCTGTATGGAATCGACTGCATTTAATCACGCTGCATGGAATCCACTGCATTCAATCGGGATTCATTTTACAAAGCTGCATGGAGTACACTGCATTCAATCACAATGCATGGAATCCACTGCATTCAAACGGGATGCTTTGGGCCATGCTGCATAAAATCCACTGCATTCCATCATGCTGCATGGAATCCACTGCATTCAATCATGCAGCATAAAATCCGCTGCATTCCATAGGGTTCCATTTCTTCATGCTGCATGGAATACACTGCATTCAATCAGGCTGCATAAAATCCGCTGCATTCCATAGGGTTCCATTTCTTCATGCTGCATGGAATACACTGCATTTAATCAGGCTGCATGGAATCCACTGCATTCAATCGGGATGCATTTTTCCTCGTTGCATGGACTACACTGCATTCCATCACAATGCATGGAATCCACTGCATTCAATCGGGAGATTTGGGCCATGCTGCATACAATCCACTGCATTCAATCGGGATGCACTGGGCCTCGCTGCATGGACTCCACTGCATATAATCGGGATCCATTGCGCCACAATGCATGGAATCCTCTGCATTCAATGACGCTGAATGGAATCCACTGCATTGAATCGTGAAGCTATGGGCCATGCTGCATAAAATCCACTGCATGCAATCATGCTGCATTGAATCCACTGCATTCAATCATACTGCATATAATCCACTGCATTCAATAGGGTTTCATTAATGCACCCTGCATGGAATCCACTGCATTCAACCACGCTGCATGGAATCCACTGCATACAATCGGGATGCATTTTATCAGTCTGCATGGATTACACTGCATTTAATCACGCTGCATGGAATCCATGGAATTTAATCGGGATTCATTTTACTAAGCTGTATGGAATCGACTGCACTTAATCACGCTGCATGGAATCCACTGCATTCAATCGGGATGCATTTTACCACGTTGCATGCAGTTCACTGCATTCAATCACAATGCATGGAATCCACTGCATTCAATCGGGATGCTTTGGGCCATGCTGCATAAAATCCACTGCATTCAATCTTGCTTTTTGAATCCACTGCATTCAGTAATGCTGCATAAAATCCTTGCATTCAATTGGGTTCCATTTCTTCACGCTGCATGGAATACACTGCATTCAATCACGCTGCATGGAAACCACTGCATTCCATCGGGATGCTTTGGGCCATGCTGCATAAACTCCACTGCATTCAATCGGGATGCATTGGGCCTCGCTGCATGGACTCCACTGCATAAAATCTGGATCCATTGCGCCACAATGCATGGAATCCTCTGCATTCAACAACGCTGCATGGAATCCACTGCATTCAATCGGGATGCATTTTACCATGCTGCGTGGTTTTCACTGCATTCAATCACAATGCATGGAATCCACTGCATTCCATCGGGATGCTTTGGGCCATGCTGCATAAAATCCACTGCATTCAATCGGGATGCATTGGGCCACGCTGCATCGACTCCACTGCATTCAATTGGCATCCATTGCGCCATAATGCATGGAATACTCTGCATTCAATGACGCTGCATGGAATCCACTGCATTCCATCGGGAAGCTTTGGGCCATGCTGCATAAAATCCACTGCATTCAATCATGCTGCATGGAATCCACTGCATTCAATCGGGATGCATTTTACAAGGCTGCATGGATTACATTTCATACACTCAAAATGCATGGAATCCACTGCGTTCTATAGGTATGCTTTGGGCCATACTGCATAAAATACACTGCATTCAATTTGCTGCATGGAATCCACTGCATTCAATCATGCTGAATAAAATCCACTGCATTCAATAGGGTTCCATTTCTTCACGCTGCATGGAATACACTGCATTCAATCAGGCTGCATGGAATCCACTGCAATCAATGGGGATGCATTCTACAATGCTGAATGGAGTTCACTGCATGCAATCACAATGCATGTAATCCACTGCATTCCATCGGGATGCTTTGGGCCATGCTGCATAAAATCCACTGCATTCAACCATGCTGCATGGAATCCACTGCATTAAATCATGCTGCATAAAATCCACTGCATTCAATCGGGATGCATTGGGCCTCGCTGCATGGAATACACTGCATTCAATCAGGCTGCATGGAATCCACTGCATTCAATGGGGATGCATTCTACAATGCTGCATGGAGTTCACTGCATTCAATCACAACGCATGTAATCCACTGCATTCCATCGGGATGCTTTGGGCCATGCTGCATAAAATCCACTGCATTCAATCGGGATGCATTGGGCCTCGCTGCATGGACTCCACTGCATACAATCGGGATCCATTGCGCCAAAATGCATGGAATACTCTGCATTCATTGACGCTGCATGGACTCCACTGCATTCAATCGGGATGCTTTGGGCCATGCTGCATAAAATCCACTGCATTCAACCATGCTGCATGGAATCCACTGCATTCAATCATGCTGCATAAAATCCACTGCATTCCATCGGGATGCATTGGGCCTAGCTGCATGGAATACACTGCATTCAATCACGCTGCATGGAATCCACTGCATTCAATGGGGATGCATTCTACAATGCTGCATGGAGTTCACTGCATTCAATCACAATGCATGGAATCCACTGCATTCCATCGGGATGCTTTGGGCCATGCTGCATAAAATCCACTGCATTCAATCGGGATGCATTGGGCCTCGCTGCATGGACTCCACTGCATACAATCGGGATCCATTGCACCAAAATGCATGGAATCCTCCGCATGCAACGACGCTGCATGGACTCCACTGCATTCAATCGGGATGCTTTGGGCCATGCTGCATAAAATCCACTGCATTCAATCATGCTGCATGGAATCCACTGCATTCAATCATGCTGTATAAAATCCACTGCATTCAATAGGGTTCCATTTCCTCACGTAGCATCGAATCCACTGCATTCAATCACGCTGCATGGAATCCACTGCATTCAATCGGGATGCATTTTTCCTCGCTGCATGGAGTACACTGCATTCAATCATGCTGCATAAAATCCACTGCATTCCATCGGGATGCTTTGGGCCATGCTGCATAAAATCCACTGCATTCAACCATGCTGCATGGAATCCACTGCATTCAATCATGCTGCATAAAATCCACTGCATTCCATCGGGATGCATTGGGCCTCGCTGCATGGAATAAACTGCATTCAATCAGGCTCCATGGAATCCACTGCATTCAATGGGGATGCATTCTACCATGCTGCATGGAGTTCACTGCATTCAATCACAATGCATGGACTCCACTGCATTCCATCGGGATGCTTTGGGCCATGCTGCATAAAATCCACTGCATTCAATCGGGATGCATTGGGCCTCGCTGCATGGACTCCACTGCATACAATCGGGATCCATTGCGCCACAATGCATGGAATACTCTGCATTCAATCACGCTGCATGGAATCCACTGCATTCAATCGGGATGCTTTGGGCCATGCTGCATAAAATCCACTGCATGCAATCATGCTGCATGGAATCCACTGCATTCAATCGGGATGCATTTTACCACGTTGCATGCAGTTCACTGCATTCAATCACAATGCATGGAATCCACTGCATTCAATCGGGATGCTTTGGGCCATGCTGCATAAAATCCACTGCATTCAATCTTGCTTTTTGAATCCACTGCATTCAGTAATGCTGCATAAAATCCTTGCATTCAATTGGGTTCCATTTCTTCACGCTGCATGGAATACACTGCATTCAATCACGCTGCATGGAATCCACTGCATTCAATCGGGATGCATTTTACCATGCTGCGTGGTTTTCACTGCATTCAATCACAATGCATGGAATCCACTGCATTCCATCGGGATGCTTTGGGCCATGCTGCATAAAATCCACTGCATTCAATCATGCTGCATGGAATCCACTGCATTCAATCATGCTGCATAAAATCCACTGCATTCAATAGGGTTCCATTTCTTCACCCTGCATGGAATCCACTGCATTCAACCACGCTGCATGGAATCCACTGCATTCAATCGGGATGCATTTTACCATTCTGCATGGATTACACTGCATTTAATCACGCTGCATGTAATCCATGGAATTTAATCGGGATTCATTTTACTAAGCTGTATGGAATGGACTGCACTTAATCACGCTGCATGGAATCCACTGCATTCAATCGGGATGCATTTTACCACGTTGCATGCAGTTCACTGCATTCAATCACAATGCATGGAATCCACTGCATTCAATCGGGATGCATTTTACAAGGCTGCATGGATTACATTTCATACACTCAAAATGCATGGAATCCACTGCGTTCTATAGGGATGCTTTGGGCCATGCTGCATAAAATCCACTGCATTCAATCGGGATGCATTGGGCCACGCTGCATCGACTCCACTGCATTCAATCGGGATCCATTGCGCCACAATGCAAGGAATCCTCTGCATTCATTGACGCTGCATGGACTCCACTGCATTCAATCGGGATGCTTTGGGCCATGCTGCATAAAATCCACTGCATTCAACCATGCTGCATGGAATCCATTTCATTCAATCATGCTCTATAAAATCCAATGCATTCAATACGGTTCCATTACTTCACGCTGCATGGAATACACTGCATTAAATCAGGATGCATGGAATCGACTGCATTCAATCAGGATGCATTATACCACGTTGCATGGATTACCCTACATTAAATCACACTGCATGGAATCCACTGCATTCAATCGGGATGCATTTTACCACACTGCTTGGATTACACTGCATTCAATCGCAATGCATAGAATCCACTGCATTCAATATGGATGCATTTTACCACTCTGCATGGAATCCACTGCATTTAATCACGCTGCATGTAATCCATGGAATTTAATCGGGATTCATTTTACTAAGCTGTATGGAATCGACTGCATTTAATCACGCTGCATGGAATCCACTGCATTCAATCGGGATTCATTTTACAAAGCTGCATGGAGTACACTGCATTCAATCACAATGCATGGAATCCGCTGCATTCAAACGGGATGCTTTGGGCCATGCTGCATAAAATCCACTGCATTCAATCATGCTGCATGGAATCCACTGCATTCAATCATGCAGCATAAAATCCGCTGCATTCCATAGGGTTCCATTTCTTCATGCTGCATGGAATACACTGCATTCAATCATGCTGCATAAAATCCGCTGCATTCCATAGGGTTCCATTCCTTCATGCTGCATGGAATACACTGCATTTAATCAGGCTGCATGGAATCCACTGCATTCAATCGGGATGCATTTTTCCTCGTTGCATGGACTACACTGCATTCCATCACAATGCATGGAATCCACTGCATTCAATCGGGAAGATTTGGGCCATGCTGCATACAATCCACTGCATTCAATCGGGATGCACTGGGCCTCGCTGCATGGACTCCACTGCATATAATCGGGATCCATTGCGCCACAATGCATGGAATACTCTGCATTCAATGACGCTGAATGGAATCCACTGCATTGAATCGTGAAGCTATGGGCCATGCTGCATAAAATCCACTGCATGCAATCATGCTGCATTGAATCCACTGCATTCAATCATGCTGCATAAAATCCACTGCATTCAATAGGGTTTCATTAATGCACCCTGCATGGAATCCACTGCATTCAACCACGCTGCATGGAATCCACTGCATACAATCGGGATGCATTTTATCAGTCTGCATGGATTACACTGCATTTAATCACGCTGCATGTAATCCATGGAATTTAATCGGGATTCATTTTACTAAGCTGTATGGAATCGACTGCACTTAATCACGCTGCATGGAATCCACTGCATTCAATCGGGATGCATTTTACCACGTTGCATGCAGTTCACTGCATTCAATCACAATGCATGGAATCCACTGCATTCAATCGGGATGCTTTGGGCCATGCTGCATAAAATCCACTGCATTCAATCTTGCTTTTTGAATCCACTGCATTCAGTAATGCTGCATAAAATCCTTGCATTCAATTGGGTTCCATTTCTTCACGCTGCATGGAATACACTGCATTCAATCACGCTGCATGGAAACCACTGCATTCCATCGGGATGCTTTGGGCCATGCTGCATAAACTCCACTGCATTCAATCGGGATGCATTGGGCCTCGCTGCATGGACTCCACTGCATAAAATCTGGATCCATTGCGCCACAATGCATGGAATCCTCTGCATTCAACAACGCTGCATGGAATCCACTGCATTCCATCGGGATGCATTGGGCCATGCTGCATAAAATCCACTGCATTCAATCGGGATGCATTGGGCCTCGCTGCATGGACTCCACTGCATTCAATCGGGATCCATTGTGCCACAATGCATGGAATTCTCTTCATTCAATGACGCTGCATCGAGTCCACAGCATTCAATCGGAATCCATTGTGCCACAATGCATGGAATTCTCTGCATTCAATGACGCTGCATGGAATCCACTGCATTCCATCAGGATGCTTTGGGCCATGCTGCATAAAATCCACTGCATGCAATCATGCTGCATGGAATCAACTACATTCAATCATGCTGCATAAAATCCACTGCATTCAATAGGGTTCCATTTCTTCACGCTGCATGGAATCCACTGCGTTCATACACGCTGCATGGAATCCACTGCATTCAACATGGATGAATTTTACCACGCTGCATTTAGTACAGTGTATTCAATCACAATTCATGGAATCCATTGCATTCAATCGGGATGCTTTGGGCCATGCTGCATAAAATCCACTGCATTCAATCGGGATGCATTGGGCCACGCTGCATCAACTCCACTGCATTCAATCGGGATCCATTGCGCCACAATGCAAGGAATCCTCTGCATTCATTGACGCTTCATGGACTCCACTGCATTCAATCGGGATGCTTTGGGCCATGCTGCATAAAATCCACTGCATTCAACCATGCTGCATGGAATCCATTTCATTCAATCATTCTCTATAAAATCCAATGCATTCAATACGGTTCCATTACTTCACGCTGCATGGAATACACTGCATTAAATCAGGATGCATGGAATCGACTGCATTCAATCAGGATGCATTATACCACGTTGCATGGATTACCCTACATTCAATCACAATGCATGGAATCCACTGCATTCAATCGGGATGCTTTGGGCCATGCTGCATAAAATCCACTGCATTCAATCGGGATGCATTGGGCCTCGCTGCATAGACTCCACTGCATATAATCGGGATCCATTGCGCCACAATGCATGGAATACTCTGCATTCAATGACGCTGCATGGAATCCACTGCATTCCATCGGGAAGCTTTGGGCCATGCTGCATAAAATCCACTGCATTCAATCATGCTGCATGGAATCCACTGCATTCAATCGGGATGCATTTTACAAGGCTGCATGGATTACATTTCATACACTCAAATTGCATGGAATCCACTGCGTTCTATAGGGATGCTTTGGGCCATACTGCATAAAATACACTGCATTCAATTTGCTGCATGGAATCCACTGCATTCAATCATGCTGAATAAAATCCACTGCATTCAATAGGGTTCCATTTCTTCACGCTGCATGGAATACACTGCATTCAATCAGGCTGCATGAAATCCACTGCATTCAATGGGGATGCATTCTACAATGCTGAATGGAGTTCACTGCATGCAATCACAATGCATGTAATCCACTGCATTCCATCGGGATGCTTTGGGCCATGCTGCATAAAATCCACTGCATTCAACCATGCTGCATGGAATCCACTGCATTCAATCATGCTGCATAAAATCCACTGCATTCAATCGGGATGCATTGGGCCTCGCTGCATGGAATACACTGCATTCAATCAGGCTGCATGGAATCCACTGCATTCAATGGGGATGCATTCTACAATGCTGCATGGAGTTCACTGCATTCAATCACAACGCATGTAATCCACTGCATTCCATCGGGATGCTTTGGGCCATGCTGCATAAAATCCACTGCATTCAATCGGGATGCATTGGGCCTCGCTGCATGGTCTCCACTGCATACAATCGGGATCCATTGCGCCAAAATGCATGGAATAATCTGCATTCATTGACGCTGCATGGACTCCACTGCATTCAATGGGGATGCATTCTACAATGCTGCATGGAGTTCACTGCATTCAATCACAATGCATGGAATCCACTGCATTCCATCGGGATGCTTTGGGCCATGCTGCATAAAATCCACTGCATTCAATCGGGATGCATTGGGCCTCGCTGCATGGACTCCACTGCATACAATCGGGATCCATTGCACCAAAATGCATGGAATCCTCCGCATGCAACGACGCTGCATGGACTCCACTGCATTCAATCGGGATGCTTTGGGCCATGCTGCATAAAATCCATTGAATTCAATCATGCTGCATGGAATCCACTGCATTCAATCATGCTGCATAAAATCCACTGCATTCAATAGGGTTCCATTTCTTCACGTGGCATCGAATCCACTGCATTCAATCACGCTGCATGGAATCCACTGCATTCAATCGGGATGCATTTTTCCTCGCTGCATGGAGTACACTGCATTCAATCATGCTGCATAAAATCCACTGCATTCCATCGGGATGCTTTGGGCCATGCTGCATAACATCCACTGCATTCAACCATGCTGCATGGAATCCACTGCATTCAATCATGCTGCATAAAATCCACTGCATTCCATCGGGATGCATTGGTGCTCGCTGCATGGAATACACTGCATTCAATCAGGCTGCATGGAATCCACTGCATTCAATGGGGATGCATTCTACCATGCTGCATGGAGTTCACTGCTTTCAATCACAATGCATGGAATCCACTGCATTCCATCGGGATGCTTTGGGCCATGCTGCATAAAATCCACTGCATTCAATCGGGATGCATTGGGCCTCGCTGCATGGACTCCACTGCATACAATCGGGATCCATTGCGCCACAATGCATGGAATACTCTGCATTCAATGACGCTGCATGGAATCCACTGCATTCAATCGGGATGCTTTGGGCCATGCTGCATAACATCCACTGCATGCAATCATGGTGCATGGAATCCACTGCATTCAATCATGCTGCATAAAATCCACTGCATTCAATAGGGTTCCATTTCTTCTTCACGCTGCCTGGAATCCACTGCATTCAATCACACTGCATGGAATCTACTGCATTCAATCGGGATGCATTTTACCACACTGCTTGGATTACACTGCATTCAATCGCAATGCTTAGAATCCACTGCATTCAATATGGATGCATTTTACCACTCTGCATGGAATCCACTGCATTTACTCACGCTGCATGTAATCCATGGAATTTATTCGGGATTCATTTTACTAAGCTGTATGGAATCGACTGCATTTAATCACGCTGCATGGAATCCACTGCATTCAATCGGGATTCATTTTACAAAGCTGCATGGAGTACACTGCATTCAATCACAATGCATGGAATCCACTGCATTCAAACGGGATGCTTTGGGCCATGCTGCATAAAATCCACTGCATTCAATCATGCTGCATGGAATCCACTGCATTCAATCATGCAGCATAAAATCCGCTGCATTCCATAGGGTTCCATTTCTTCATGCTGCATGGAATACACTGCATTCAATCAGGCTGCATAAAATCCGCTGCATTCCATAGGGTTCCATTTCTTCATGCTGCATGGAATACACTGCATTTAATCAGGCTGCATGGAATCCACTGCATTCAATCGGGATGCATTTTACCTCGTTGCATGGACTACACTGCATTCCATCACAATGCATGGAATCCACTGCATTCAATCGGGAAGATTTGGGCCATGCTGCATACAATCCACTGCATTCAATCGGGATGCACTGGGCCTCGCTGCATGTACTCCACGGCATATAATCGGGATCTATTGCGCCACAATCCATGGAATACTCTGCATTCAATGACGCTGAATGGAATCCACTGCATTGAATCGTGAAGCTATGGGCCATGCTGCATAAAATCCACTGCATGCAATCATGCTGCATTGAATCCACTGCATTCAATCATACTGCATAAAATCCACTGCATTCAATAGGGTTCCATTACTGCACCCTGCATGGAATCCACTGCATTCAACCACGCTGCATGGAATCCACTGCATTCAATCGGGATGCATTTTATCACTCTGCATGGATTACACTGTATTTAATCACGCTGCATGTAATCCATGGAATTTAATCGGGATTCATTTTACTAAGCTGTATGGAATCGACTGCACTTAATCACGCTGCATGGAATCCACTGCATTCAATCGGGATGCATTTTACCACGTTGCATGCAGTTCACTGCATTCAATCACAATGCATGGAATCCACTGCATTCAATCGGGATGCTTTGGGCCATGCTGCATAAAATCCACTGCATTCAATCTTGCTTTTTGAATCCACTGCATTCAGTAATGCTGCATAAAATCCTTGCATTCAATTGGGTTCCATTTCTTCACGCTGCATGGAATACACTGCATTCAATCACGCTGCATGGAATCCACTGCATTCAATCGGGATGCATTTTACCTCGCTGCATGGATTACACTGCATTCAATCACAATGCATGGAATCCACTGCATTCCATCGGGATGCTTTGGGCCATGCTGCATAAACTCCACTGCATTCAATCGGGATGCATTGGGCCTCGCTGCATGGACTCCACTGCATAAAATCTGGATCCATTGCGCCACAATGCATGGAATCCTCTGCATTCATTGACGCTGCATGGAATCCACTGCATTCCATCGGGATGCTTTGGGCCATGCTGCATAAAATCCACTGCATGCAATCATGCTGCATGGAATCCACTACATTCAATCATGCTGCATAAAATCCACTGCATTCAATAGGGTTCCATTTCTTCAGGCTGCATGGAATCCACTGCATTCAATCACGCTGCATGGAATCCACTGCATTCAACATGGATGAATTTTACCACGCTGCATTTAGTACAGTGTATTCAATCACAATTCATGGAATCCATTGCATTCAATCGGGATGCTTTGGGCCATGCTGCATAAAATCCACTGCATTCAATCGGGATACACTGGGCATCGCTGCATGGACTCCACTGCATACAATCGGGATCCATTGCGCCACAATGCATGGAATACTCTGCATTAAATGACGCTGCATGGAATCCACTGCATTCAATCGGGATGCTTTGGGCCATGCTGCATAAAATCCACTGCATTCAATCGGGATGCATTGGGCCTCGCTGCATGGACTCCACTGCATACAATAGGGATCCATTGCGCCACAATGCATGGAATCCTCTGCATTCAACGACGCTGCATGGAATCCACTGCATTCAATCGGGAGGCTTTGGGCCATGCTGCATAAAATACACTGCATTCAATCATGCTGCATAAAATCCACTGCATTCAATATGGTTCCATTTCTTCACGCTGCATGGAATCCAATGCATTCAATCAGGATGCATTTTACCACACTGAATGGATTACACTTCATTCAATCACAATGCATGGAATCCACTGTATTCCATCGGGATGCTTTGGGCCATGCTGCATAAAATCCACTGCATTCAATCAGATGCATTTTGCCTCGCTGCATAGACTCCACTGCATACAATTGGGATCCATTTCGCCAAAATGCATTGAATCTTCTGCATTCAATTATGCTGCATGGAATCCACTGCATTCAATCGGGATGCTTTGGGCCATGCTGCATAAAATCCACTGCATTCAATAGGGTTCCATTTCTTCACGCTGCATGGAATCCACTACATTCAATCACGCTGCATGGAATCCACTGCATTCTATCGGGATGCATTTTACCACGCTGCATAGATTACACCGCATTCAATCACAATGCATGGAATCCACTGCATTCAATCGGGATGCTTTGGGCCATGCTGCATAAAATCCACTGCATTCAATCGGGATGCATTGGGCCTCGCTGCATGGATTCCACTGCATTCAATCGGGATCCATTGTGCCACAATGCATGGAATTCTCTTCATTCAATGACGCTGCATCGAATCCACTGCATTCAATCGGAATCCATTGTGCCACAATGCATTGAATCCTCTGCATTCAATCACGCTGCATGGAATCCACTGCATTCAATCGGGATGCATTTTACCAGGCTGCATGGAATCCACTGCATTCAATCACGCTGCATGGAATCCACTGCATTCAATCATGCTGTATAAAATCCACTGCATTCAATAGGGTTCCATTTCTTCACGTGGCATCGAATCCACTGCATTCAACCACGCTGCATGGAATCCACTGCATTCAATCGGGATGCATTTTTCCTCGCTGCATGGAGTACACTGCATTCAATCATGCTGCATAAAATCCACTGCATTCCATCGGCATGCTTTGGGCCATGCTGCATAAAATCCACTGCATTCAACCATGCTGCATGGAATCCACTGCATTCAATCATGCTGCATAAAATCCACTGCATTCCATCGGGATGCATTGGGCATCACTGCATGGAATAAACTGCATTCAATCAGGCTCCATGGAATCCACTGCATTAATTGGGGATGCATTCTACCATGCTGCATGGAGTTCACTGCATTCAATCACAATGCATGGACTCCACTGCATTCAATCGGGATGCTTTGGGCCATGCTGCATAAAATCCACTGCATGCAATCATGCTGCATGGAATCCACTGCATTCAATCGGGATGCATTTTACCACGTTGCATGCAGTTCACTGCATTCAATCACAATGCATGGAATCCACTGCATTCAATCGGGATGCTTTGGGCCATGCTGCATAAAATCCACTGCATTCAATCTTGCTTTTTGAATCCACTGCATTCAGTAATGCTGCATAAATCCTTGCATTCAATTGGGTTCCATTTCCTCACGCTGCATGGAATACACTGCATTCAATCACGCTGCATGGAATCCACTGCATTCAATCGGGATGCATTTTACCATGCTGCGTGGTTTTCACTGCATTCAATCACAATGCATGGTATCCACTGCATTCCATCGGGATGCTTTGGGCCATGCTGCATAAAATCCACTGCATTCAATCATGCTGCATGGAATCCACTGCATTCAATCATGCTGCATAAAATCCACTGCATTCAATAGGGTTCCATTTCTTCACGCTGCATGGAATACACTGCATTCAATCACACTGAATGGAATCCACTGCATTCAATCGGGATGCATTTTACCTCGCTGCATGGATTACACTGCATTCAATCACAATGCATGGAATCCACTGCATTCAATCGGGATGATTTGGGCCATGCTGCATAAAATCCACTGCATTCAATCGGGATGCATTGGGCCACGCTGCATCGACTCCACTGCATTCAATCGGGATCCATTGCGCCACAATGCAAGGAATCCTCTGCATTCATTGACGCTTCATGGACTCCACTGCATTCCATCGGGATGCTTTGGGCCATGCTGCATAAAATCCACTGCATTCAACCATGCTGCATGGAATCCATTTCATTCAATCATGCTCTATAAAATCCAATGCATTCAATACGGTTCCATTACTTCACGCTGCATGGAATACACTGCATTAAATCAGGATGCATGGAATCGACTGCATTCAATCAGGATGCATTATACCACGTTGCATGGATTACCCTACATTCAATCACAATGCATGTAATCCACTGCATTCAATCGGGATGCTTTGGGCCATGCTGCATAAAATCCACTGCATTTAATCGGGATGCATTGAGCCTCGCTGCATAGACTCCACTGCATATAATCGGGATCCATTGCGCCACAATGCATGGAATACTCTGCATTCAATGACGCTGCATGGAATCCACTGCATTCCATCGGGAAGCTTTGGGCCATGCTGCATAAAATCCACTGCATTCAATCATGCTGCATGGAATCCACTGCATTCAATCGGGATGCATTTTACAAGGCTGCATGGATTACATTTCATACACTCAAATTGCATGGAATCCACTGCGTTCTATAGGGATGCTTTGGGCCATACTGCATAAAATACACTGCATTCAATTTGCTGCATGGAATCCACTGCATTCAATCATGCTGAATAAAATCCACTGCATTCAATAGGGTTCCATTTCTTCACGCTGCATGGAATACACTGCATTCAATCAGGCTGCATGAAATCCACTGCATTCAATGGGGATGCATTCTACAATGCTGCATGGAGTTCACTGCATGCAATCACAATGCATGTAATCCACTGCATTCCATCGGGATGCTTTGGGCCATGCTGCATAAAATCCACTGCATTCAACCATGCTGCATGGAATCCACTGCATTCAATCATGCTGCATAAAATCCACTGCATTCAATCGGGATGCATTGGGCCTCGCTGCATGGAATACACTGCATTCAATCAGGCTGCATGGAATCCACTGCATTCAATGGGGATGCATTCTACAATGCTGCATGGAGTTCACTGCATTCAATCACAACGCATGGAATCCACTGCATTCCATCGGGATGCTTTGGGCCATGCTGCATAAAATCCACTGCATTCAATCGGGATGCATTGGGCCACGCTGCATGGACTCCACTGCATACAATCGGGATCCATTGCGCCAAAATGCATGGAATACTCTGCATTCATTGACGCTGCATGGACTCCACTGCATTCAATCGGGATGCTTTGGGCCATGCTGCATAAAATCCACTGCATTCAACCATGCTGCATGGAATCCACTGCATTCAATCATGCTGCATAAAATCCACTGCATTCCATCGGGATGCATTGGGCCTCGCTGCATGGAATACACTGCATTCAATCACGCTGCATGGAATCATCTGCATTCAATGGGGATGCATTCTACAATGCTGCATGGAGTTCACTGCATTCAATCACCATGCATGGAATCCACTGCATTCCATCGGGATGCTTTGGGCCATGCTGCATAAAATCCACTGCATTCAATCGGGATGCATTGGGCCTCGCTGCATGGACTCCACTGCATACAATCGGGATCCATTGCACCAAAATGCATGGAATCCTCCGCATGCAACGACGCTGCATGGACTCCACTGCATTCAATCGGGATGCTTTGGGCCATGCTGCATAAAATCCACTGCATTCAATCATGCTGCATGGAATCCACTGCATTCAATCATGCTGTATAAAATCCACTGCATTCAATAGGGTTCCATTTCTTCACGTGGCATCGAATCCACTGCATTCAGTCACGCTGCATGGAATCCACTGCATTCAATCGGGATGCATTTTTCCTCGCTGCATGGAGTACACTGCATTCAATCATGCTGCATAAAATCCACTGCATTCCATCGGGATGCTTTGGGCCATGCTGCATAAAATCCACTGCATTCAACCATGCTGCATGGAATCCACTGCATTCAATCATGCTGCATAAAATCCACTGCATTCCATCGGGATGCATTGGGCCTCGCTGCATGGAATAAACTGCATTCAATCAGCCTCCATGGAATCCACTGCATTCAATGGGGATGCATTCTACCATGCTGCATGGAGTTCACTGCATTCAATCACAATGCATGGACTCCACTGCATTCAATCGGGATGCTTTGGGCCATGCTGCATAAAATCCACTGCATGCAATCATGCTGCATGGAATCCACTGCATTCAATCGGGATGCATTTTACCAAGTTGCATGCAGTTCACTGCATTCAATCACAATGCATGGAATCCACTGCATTCAATCGGGATGCTTTGGGCCATGCTGCATAAAATCCACTGCATTCAATCTTGCTTTTTGAATCCACTGCATTCAGCAATGCTGCATAAATCCTTGCATTCAATTGGGTTCCATTTCTTCACGCTGCATGGAATACACTGCATTCAATCACGCTGCATGGAATCCACTGCATTCAATCGGGATGCATTTTACCATGCTGCGTGGTTTTCACTGCATTCAATCACAATGCATGTAATCCACTGCATTCCATCGGGATGCTTTGGGCCTTGCTGCATAAACTCCACTGCATTCAATCATGCTGCATGGAATCCACTTCATTCAATCATGCTGCATAAAATCCACTGCATTCAATAGGGTTCCATTACTTCACGCTGCATGTAATACACTGCATTCAATCACACTGAATGGAATCCACTGCATTCAATCGGGATGCATTTTACCTCGCTGCATGGATTACACTGCATTCAATCACAATGCATGGAATCCACTGCATTCAATCGGGATGCATTGGGCCACGCTGCATCGACTCCACTGCATTCAATCGGGATCCATTGCGCCACAATGCAAGGAATCCTCTGCATTCATTGACGCTTCATGGACTCCACTGCATTCCATCGGGATGCTTTGGGCCATGCTGCATAAAATCCACTGCATTCAACCATGCTGCATGGAATCCATTTCATTCAATCATGCTCTATAAAATCCAATGCATTCAATACGGTTCCATTACTTCACGCTGCATGGAATACACTGCATTAAATCAGGATGCATGGAATCGACTGCATTCAATCAGGATGCATTATACCACGTTGCATGGATTACCCTACATTCAATCACAATGCATGGAATCCACTGCATTCAATCGGGATGCTTTGGGCCATGCTGCATAAAATCCACTGCATTCAATCGGGATGCATTGGGCCTCGCTGCATAGACTCCACTGCATATAATCGGGATCCATTGCGCCACAATGCATGGAATACTCTGCATTCAATGACGCTGCATGGAATCCACTGCATTCCATCGGGAAGCTTTGGGCCATGCTGCATAAAATCCACTGCATTCAATCATGCTGCATGGAATCCACTGCATTCAATCGGGATGCATTTTACAAGGCTGCATGGATTACATTTCATACACTCAAATTGCATGGAATCCACTGCGTTCTATAGGGATGCTTTGGGCCATACTGCATAAAATACACTGCATTCAATTTGCTGCATGGAATCCACTGCATTCAATCATGCTGAATAAAATCCACTGCATTCAATAGGGTTCCATTTCTTCACGCTGCATGGAATACACTGCATTCAATCAGGCTGCATGAAATCCACTGCATTCAATGGGGATGCATTCTACAATGCTGCATGGAGTTCACTGCATGCAATCACAATGCATGTAATCCACTGCATTCCATCGGGATGCTTTGGGCCATGCTGCATAAAGTCCACTGCATTCAACCATGCTGCATGGAATCCACTGCATTCAATCATGCTGCATAAAATCCACTGCATTCAATCGGGATGCATTGGGCCTCGCTGCATGGAATACACTGCATTCAATCAGGCTGCATGGAATCCACTGCATTCAATGGGGATGCATTCTACAATGCTGCATGGAGTTCACTGCATTCAATCACAACGCATGGAATCCACTGCATTCCATCGGGATGCTTTGGGCCATGCTGCATAAAATCCACTGCATTCAATCGGGATGCATTGGGCCTCGCTGCATGGACTCCACTGCATACAATCGGGATCCATTGCGCCAAAATGCATGGAATACTCTGCATTCATTGACGCTGCATGGACTCCACTGCATTCAATCGGGATGCTTTGGGCCATGCTGCATAAAATCCACTGCATTCAATCATGCTGCATGGAATCCACTGCATTCAATCATGCAGCATAAAATCCGCTGCATTCCATAGGGTTCCATTTCTTCATGCTGCATGGAATACACTGCATTCAATCATGCTGCAAAAATCCGCTGCATTCCATAGGGTTCCATTCCTTCATGCTGCATGGAATACACTGCATTCAATCAGGCTGCATGGAATCCACTGCATTCAATCGGGATGCATTTTTCCTCGTTGCATGGACTACACTGCATTCCATCACAATGCATGGAATCCACTGCATTCAATCGGGAAGCTTTGGGCCATGCTGCATATAATCCACTGCATTCAATCGGGATGCACTGGGCCTCGCTGCATGGACTCCACTGCATATAATCGGGATCCATTGCGCCACAATGCATGGAATACTCTGCATTCAATGACGCTGAATGGAATCCACTGCATTGAATCGGGAAGCTATGGGCCATGCTGCATAAAATCCACTGCATGAAATCATGCTGCATAAAATCCACTGCAATCAATAGGGTTCCATTACTGCACCCTGCATGGAATCCACTGCATTCAACCACGCTGCATGGAATCCACTGCATACAATCGGGATGCATTTTATCACTCTGCATGGATTACACTGCATTTAATCACGCTGCATGTAATCCATGGAATTTAATCTGGATTCATTTTACTAAGCTGTATGGAATCGACTGCACTTAATCACGCTGCATGGAATCCACTGCATTCAATCGGGATGCATTTTACCACGTTGCATGCAGTTCACTGCATTCAATCACAATGCATGGAATCCACTGCATTCAATCGGGATGCTTTGGGCCATGCTGCATAAAATCCACTGCATTCAATCTTGCTTTTTGAATCCACTGCATTCAGTAATGCTGCATAAAATACTTGCATTAATTGGGTTCCATTTCTTCACGCTGCATGGAATACACTGCATTCAATCACGCTGCATGGAATCCACTGCATTCAATCGGGATGCTTTGGGCCATGCTGCATAAACTCCACTGCATTCAATCGGGATGCATTGGGCCTCGCTGCATGGACTCCACTGCATAAAATCTGGATCCATTGCGCCACAATGCATGGAATCCTCTGCATTCAACGACGCTGCATGGAATCCACTGCATTCCATCGGGATGTTTTGGGCCATGCTGCATAAAATCCACTGCATTCAATCGGGATGCATTGGGCCTCGCTGCATGGACTCCACTGCATTCAATCGGGATCCATTGTGCCACAATGCATGGAATTCTCTTCATTCAATGACGCTGCATCGAGTCCACAGCATTCAATCGGAATCCATTGTGCCACAATGCATGGAATCCTCTGCATTCAATGACGCTGCATGGAATCCACTGCATTCCATCAGGATGCTTTGGGCCATGCTGCATAAAATCCACTGCATGCAATCATGCTGCATGGAATCCACTATATTCAATCATGCTGCATAAAATCCCCTGCATTCATAGGGTTCCATTTCTTCACGCTGCATGGAATCCACTGCATTCAATCACGCTGCATGGAATCCACTGCATTCAACATGGATGAATTTTACCACGCTGCATTTAGTACAGTTTATTCAATCACAATTCATGGAATCCATTGCATTCAATCGGGATGCTTTGGGCCATGCTGCATAAAATCCACTGCATTCAATCGGGATGCATTGGGCCA
The DNA here is from genome assembly GCF_054392235.1 of Sus scrofa. Classification (NCBI taxonomy): domain Eukaryota; kingdom Metazoa; phylum Chordata; class Mammalia; order Artiodactyla; family Suidae; genus Sus; species Sus scrofa. Next base: position 5,908,954 of record NC_139397.1, read on the forward strand.
CGCTGCATCGACTCCACTGCATTCAATCGGGATCCATTGCGCCACAATGCAAGGAATCCTCTGCATTCATTGACGCTTCATGGACTCCACTGCATTCAATCGGGATGCTTTGGGCCATGCTGCATAAAATCCACTGCATTCAACCATGCTGCATGGAATCCATTTCATTCAATCATGCTCTATAATATCCAATGCATTCAATACGGTTCCATTACTTCACGCTGCATGGAATACACTGCATTAAATCAGGATGCATGGAATCGACTGCATTCAATCAGGATGCATTATACCACGTTGCATGGATTACCCTACATTCAATCACAATGCATGGAATCCACTGCATTCAATCGGGATGCTTTGGGCCATGCTGCATAAAATCCACTGCATTCAATCGGGATGCATTGGGCCTCGCTGCATAGACTCCACTGCATATAATCGGGATCCATTGCGCCACAATGCATGGAATACTCTGCATTCAATGACGCTGCATGGAATCCACTGCATTCCATCGGGATGCTTTGGGCCATGCTGCATAAAATCCACTGCATTCAATCATGCTGCATGGAATCCACTGCATTCAATCGGGATGCATTTTACAAGGCTGCATGGATTACATTTCATACACTCAAATTGCATGGAATCCACTGCGTTCTATAGGGATGCTTTGGGCCATACTGCATAAAATACACTGCATTCAATTTGCTGCATGGAATCCACTGCATTCAATCATGCTGAATAAAATCCACTGCATTCAATAGAGTTTCATTTCTTCACGCTGCATGGAATACACTGCATTCAATCAGGCTCCATGAAATCCACTGCATTCAATGGGGATGCATTCTACAAAGCTGCATGGAGTTCACTGCATGCAATCACAATGAATGCAATCCACTGCATTCCATCGGGATGCTTTGGGCCATGCTGCATAAAATCCACTGCATTCAACCATGCTGCATGGAATCCACTGCATTCAATCATGCTGCATAAAATCCACTGCATTCAATCGGGATGCATTGGGCCTCGCTGCATGGAATACACTGCATTCAATCAGGCTGCATGGAATCCACTGCATTCAATGGGGATGCATTCTACAATGCTGCATGGAGTTCACTGCATTCAATCACAACGCATGTAATCCACTGCATTCCATCGGGATGCTTTGGGCCATGCTGCATAAAATCCACTGCATTCAATCGGGATGCATTGGGCCTCGCTGCATGGACTCCACTGCATACAATCGGGATCCATTGCGCCAAAATGCATGGAATACTCTGCATTCATTGTCGCTGCATGGACTCCACTGCATTCAATCGGGATGCTTTGGGCCATGCTGCATAAAATCCACTGCATTCAATCGGGATGCATTGGGCCTCGCTGCATGGACTCCACTGCATACAATCGGGATCCATTGCACCAAAATGCATGGAATCCTCCGCATTCTATCACGCTGCATGGACTCCACTGCATTCAATCGGGATGCTTTGGGCCATGCTGCATAAAATCCATTGAATTCAATCATGCTGCATGGAATCCACTGCATTCAATCATGCTGCATAAAATCCACTGCATTCAATAGCGTTCCATTACTTCACGTGGAATCAAATCCACTGCATTCAATCACGCTGCATGGAATCCAGTGCATTCAATCGGGATGCATTTTTCCTCGCTGCATGGAGTACACTGCATGCAATCATGCTGCATAAAATCCACTGCATTCCATCGGGAGTCTTTGGGCCATGCTGCATAAAATCCACTGCATTCAACCATGCTGCATGGAATCCACTGCATTCAATCATGCTGCATAAAATCCACTGCATTCAATCGGGATGCATTGGGCCTCGCTGCATGGAATAAACTGCATTCAATCAGGCTCCATGGAACCCACTGCATTCAATGGGGATGCATTCTACCATGCTGCATGGAGTTCACTGCATTCAATCACAATGCATGGAATCCACTGCATTCCATCGGGATGCTTTGGGCCATGCTGCATAAAATCCACTGCATTCAATCGGGATGCATTGGGCCTCGCTGCATGGACTCCACTGCATACAATCGGGATCCATTGCGCCACATGCATGGAATACTCTGCATTCAATCACGCTGCATGGAATCCACTGCATTCAATCGGGATGCTTTGGGCCATGCTGCATAAAATCCACTGCATGCAATCATGCTGCATGGAATCCACTGCATTCAATCATGCTGCATAAAATCCACTGCATTCAATAGGGTTCCATTTCTTCTTCACGCTGCCTGGAATCCACTGCATTCAATCACACTGCATGGAATCCACTGCATTCAATCGGGATGCATTTTACCACACTGCTTGAATTACACTGCATTCAATCGCAATGCATAGAATCCACTGCATTCAATATGGATGCATTTTACCACTCTGCATGGAATCCACTGCATTTACTCACGCTGCATGTAATCCATGGAATTTAATCGGGATTCATTTTACTAAGCTGTATGGAATCGACTGCATTTAATCACGCTGCATGGAATCCACTGCATTCAATCGGGATTCAGTTTACAAAGCTGCATGGAGTACACTGCATTCAATCACAATGCATGGAATCCACTGCATTCAAACGGGATGCTTTGGGCCATGCTGCATAAAATCCACTGCATTCCATCATGCTGCATGGAATCCACTGCATTCAATCATGCAGCATAAAATCCGCTGCATTCCATAGGGTTCCATTTCTTCATGCTGCATGGAATACACTGCATTCAATCAGGCTGCATAAAATCCGCTGCATTCCATAGGGTTCCATTTCTTCATGCTGCATGGAATACACTGCATTTAATCAGGCTGCATGGAATCCACTGCATTCAATCGGGATGCATTTTTCCTTGTTGCATGGACTACACTGCATTCCATCACAATGCATGGAATCCACTGCATTCAATCGGGAAGATTTGGGCCATGCTGCATACAATCCACTGCATTCAATCGGGATGCACTGGGCCTCGCTGCATGGACTCCACTGCATATAATCGGGATCCATTGCGCCACAATGCATGGAATACTCTGCATTCAATGACGCTGAATGGAATCCACTGCATTGAATCGGGAAGCTATGGGCCATGCTGCATAAAATCCACTGCATGCAATCATGCTGCATTGAATCCACTGCATTCAATCATACTGCATATAATCCACTGCATTCAATAGGGTTCCATTACTGCACCCTGCATGGAATCCACTGCATTCAACCACGCTGCATGGAATCCACTGCATACAATCGGGATGCATTTTATCACTCTGCATGGATTACACTGCATTTAATCACGCTGCATGTAATCCATGGAATTTAATCGGGATTCATTTTACTAAGCTGTATGGAATGGACTGCACTTAATCACGCTGCATGGAATCCACTGCATTCAATCGGGATGCATTTTACCACGTTGCATGCAGTTCACTGCATTCAATCACAATGCATGGAATCCACTGCATTCAATCGGGATGCTTTGGGCCATGCTGCATAAAATCCACTGCATTCAATCTTGCTTTTTGAATCCACTGCATTCAGTAATGCTGCATAAAATTCTTGCATTAATTGGGTTCCATTTCTTCACGCTGCATGGAATACACTGCATTCAATCACGCTGCATGGAAACCACTGCATTCAATCGGGATGCATTTTACCTCGCTGCATGGATTACACTGCATTCAATCACAATGCATGGAATCCACTGCATTCCATCGGGATGCTTTGGGCCATGCTGCATAAACTCCACTGCATTCAATCGGGATGCATTGGGCCTCGCTGCATGGACTCCACTGCATAAAATCTGGATCCATTGCGCCACAATGCATGGAATCCTCTGCATTCAATGACGCTGCATGGAATCCACTGCTTTCCATCGGGATGTTTTGGGCCATGCTGCATAAAATCCACTGCATTCAATCGGGATGCATTGGGCCTCGCTGCATGGACTCCACTGCATTCAATCGGGATCCATTGTGCCACAATGCATGGAATTATCTTCATTCAATGACGCTGCATCGAGTCCACAGCATTCAATCGGAATCCATTGTGCCACAATGCATGGAATACTCTGCATTCAATGACGCTGCATGGAATCCACTACATTCAATCATGCTGCATAAAATCCACTGCATTCAATAGGGTTCCATTTCTTCACGCTGCATGGAATCCACTACATTCAATCACGCTGCATGGAATCCACTGCATTCAACATGGATGAATTTTACCACGCTGCATTTAGTACATTGTATTCAATCACAATTCATGGAATCCATTTCATTCAATCGGGATGCTGTAGGCCATGCTGCATAAAATCCACTGCATTCAATCGGGATGCACTGGGCATCGCTGCATGGACTCCACTGCATACAATCGGGATCCATTGCGCCACAATGCATGGAATCGTCTGCATTCAATGACGCTGCATGGAATCCACTGCATTCAATCGGGATGCTTTGGGCCAAGCTGCATAAAATCCACTGCATTCAACCAGGCTGCATGGAATCCACTGCATTCAATCATGCTGCAATAAATCCACTGCATTCAATAGGGTTCCATTTCTTCACGCTGCATGTTATACACTGCATTCATTCACGCTGCATGGAATCCACTGCATTCAATCAGGATGCATTTTACCTCGCTGCATGGATTACACTGCATTCAATCACAATGCATGGAATCCACTGCATTCAATCGGGAGGCTTTGGGCCATGCTGCATAATATCCACTGCATTCAATCATGCTGCATAAAATCCACTGCATTCAATATGGTTCCATTTCTTCAGGCTGCATGGAATCCAATGCATTCAATCAGGATGCATTTTACCACACTGCATGGATTACACTTCATTCAATCACAATGCATGGAATCCACTGCATTCCATCGGGATGCTTTGGGCCATGCTGCATAAAATCCACTGCATTCAATCATGCTGCATAATATCCACTGCATTCAATAGGGTTCCATTTCTTCTTCACGCTGCCTGGAATCCACTGCATTCAATCACACTGCATGGAATCCACTGCATTCAATCGGGATACATTTTACCACACTGCTTGGATTACACTGCATTCAATCGCAATGCATAGAATCCACTGCATTCAATATGGATGCATTTTACCACTCTGCATGGAATCCACTGCATTTACTCACGCTGCATGTAATCCATGGAATTTAATTGGGATTCATTTTACTAAGCTGTATGGAATCGACTGCATTTAATCACGCTGCATGGAATCCACTGCATTCAATCGGGATTCATTTTACAAAGCTGCATGGAGTACACTGCATTCAATCACAATGCATGGAATCCACTGCATTCAAACGGGATGCTTTGGGCCATGCTGCATAAAATCCACTGCATGCAATCCTGCTGCATGGAATCCACTGCATTCAATCATGCAGCATAAAATCCGCTGCATTCCATAGGGTTCCATTTCTTCATGCTGCATGGAATACACTGCATTCAATCAGGCTGCATAAAATCCGCTGCATTCCATAGGGTTCCATTTCTTCATGCTGCATGGAATACACTGCATTTAATCAGGCTGCATGGAATCCACTGCATTCAATCGGGATGCATTTTTCCTCGTTGCATGGACTACACTGCATTCCATCACAATGCATGGAATCCACTGCATTCAATCGGGAAGATTTGGGCCATGCTGCATACAATCCACTGCATTCAATCGGGATGCACTGGGCCTCGCTGCATGGACTCCACTGCATATAATCGGGATCCAATGCGCCACAATGCATGGAATCCTCTGCATTCAATGACGCTGAATGGAATCCACTGCATTGAATCGGGAAGCTATGGGCCATGCTGCATAAAATCCACTGCATGCAATCATGCTGCATTGAATCCACTGCATTCAATCATACTGCATATAATCCACTGCATTCAATAGGGTTCCATTACTGCACCCTGCATGGAATCCACTGCATTCAACCACGCTGCATGGAATCCACTGCATACAATCGGGATGCATTTTATCACTCTGCATGGATTACACTGCATTTAATCACGCTGCATGGAATCCATGGAATTTAATCGGGATTCATTTTACTAAGCTGTATGGAATGGACTGCACTTAATCACGCTGCATGGAATCCACTGCATTCAATCGGGATGCATTTTACCACGTTGCATGCAGTTCACTGCATTCAATCACAATGCATGGAATCCACTGCATTCAATCGGGATGCTTTGGGCCATGCTGCATAAAATCCACTGCATTCAATCTTGCTTTTTGAATCCACTGCATTCAGTAATGCTGCATAAAATACTTGCATTAATTGGGTTCCATTTCTTCACGCTGCATGGAATACACTGCATTCAATCACGCTGCATGGAAACCACTGCATTCAATCGGAATGCATTTTACCTCGCTGCATGGATTACACTGCATTCAATCACAATGCATGGAATCCACTGCATTCCATCGGGATGCTTTGGGCCATGCTGCATAAACTCCACTGCATTCAATCGGGATGCATTGGGCCTCGCTGCATGGACTCCACTGCATAAAATCTGGATCCATTGCGCCACAATGCATGGAATCCTCTGCATTCAATGACGCTGCATGGAATCCACTGCTTTCCATCGGGATGTTTTGGGCCATGCTGCATAAAATCCACTGCATTCAATCGGGATGCATTGGGACTCGCTGCATGGACTCCACTGCATTCAATCGGGATCCATTGTGCCACAATGCATGGAATCCTCTGCATTCAATCACGCTGCATGGAATCCACTGCATTCAATCGGGATGCTTTGGGCCATGCTGCATAAAATCCACTGCATGCAATCATGCTGCCTGGAATCCACTGCATTCAATCATGCTGCATAAAATCCACTGCATTCAATAGGGTTCCATTTCTTCTTCACGCTGCCTGGAATCCACTGCATTCAATCACACTGCATGGAATCCACTGCATTCAATCGGGATGCATTTTACCACACTGCTTGGATTACACTGCATTCAATCGCAATGCATAGAATCCACTGCATTCAATATGGATGCATTTTACCACTCTGCATGGAATCCACTGCATTTACTCACGCTGCATGTAATCCATGGAATTTAATCGGGATTCATTTTACTAAGCTCTATGGAATCGACTGCATTTAATCACGCTGCATGGAATCCACTGCATTCAATCGGGATTCATTTTACAAAGCTGCATGGAGTACACTGCATTCAATCACAATGCATGGAATCCACTGCATTCAAACGGGATGCTTTGGGCCATGCTGCATAAAATCCACTGCATTCAATCATGCTGCATGGAATCCACTGCATTCAATCATGCAGCATAAAATCCGCTGCATTCCATAGGGTTCCATTTCTTCATGCTGCATGGAATACACTGCATTCAATCAGGCTGCATAAAATCCGCTGCATTCCATAGGGTTCCATTTCTTCATGCTGCATGGAATACACTGCATTTAATCAGGCTGCATGGAATCCACTGCATTCAATCGGGATGCATTTTTCCTCGTTGCATGGACTACACTGCATTCCATCACAATGCATGGAATCCACTGCATTCAATCGGGAAGATTTGGGCCATGCTGCATACAATCCACTGCATTCAATCGGGATGCACTGGGCCTCGCTGCATGGACTCCACTGCATATAATCGGGATCCATTGCGCCACAATGCATGGAATCCTCTGCATTCAATGACGCTGAATGGAATCCACTGCATTGAATCGGGAAGCTATGGGCCATGCTGCATAAAATCCACTGCATGCAATCATGCTGCATTGAATCCACTGCATTCAATCATACTGCATATAATCCACTGCATTCAATAGGGTTCCATTACTGCACCCTGCATGGAATCCACTGCATTCAACCACGCTGCATGGAATCCACTGCATACAATCGGGATGCATTTTACCACTCTGCATGGATTACACTGCATTTAATCACGCTGCATGTAATCCATGGAATTTAATCGGGATTCATTTTACTAAGCTGTATGGAATCGACTGCACTTAATCACGCTGCATGGAATCCACTGCATTCAATCGGGATGCATTTTACCACGTTGCATGCAGTTCACTGCATTCAATCACAATGCATGGAATCCACTGCATTCAATCGGGATGCTTTGGGCCATGCTGCATAAAATCCACTGCATTCAATCTTGCTTTTTGAATCCACTGCATTCAGTAATGCTGCATAAAATTCTTGCATTAATTGGGTTCCATTTCTTCACGCTGCATGGAATACACTGCATTCAATCACGCTGCATGGAAACCACTGCATTCAATCGGGATGCATTTTACCTCGCTGCATGGATTACACTGCATTCAATCACAATGCATGGAATCCACTGCATTCCATCGGGATGCTTTGGGCCATGCTGCATAAACTCCACTGCATTCAATCGGGATGCATTGGGCCTCGCTGCATGGACTCCACTGCATAAAATCTGGATCCATTGCGCCACAATGCATGGAATCCTCTGCATTCAATGACGCTGCATGGAATCCACTGCTTTCCATCGGGATGTTTTGGGCCATGCTGCATAAAATCCACTGCATTCAATCGGGATGCATTGGGCCTCGCTGCATGGACTCCACTGCATTCAATCGGGATCCATTGTGCCACAATGCATGGAATCCTCTGCATTCAATCACGCTGCATGGAATCCACTGCATTCAATCGGGATGCTTTGGGCCATGCTGCATAAAATCCACTGCATGCAATCATGCTGCCTGGAATCCACTGCATTCAATCATGCTGCATAAAATCCACTGCATTCAATAGGGTTCCATTTCTTCTTCACGCTGCCTGGAATCCACTGCATTCAATCACACTGCATGGAATCCACTGCATTCAATCGGGATGCATTTTACCACACTGCTTGGATTACACTGCATTCAATCGCAATGCATAGAATCCACTGCATTCAATATGGATGCATTTTACCACTCTGCATGGAATCCACTGCATTTACTCACGCTGCATGTAATCCATGGAATTTAATCGGGATTCATTTTACTAAGCTGTATGGAATCGACTGCATTTAATCACGCTGCATGGAATCCACTGCATTCAATCGGGATTCATTTTACAAAGCTGCATGGAGTACACTGCATTCAATCACAATGCATGGAATCCAATGCATTCAAACGGGATGCTTTGGGCCATGCTGCATAAAATCCACTGCATTCCATCATGCTGCATGGAATCCACTGCATTCAATCATGCAGCATAAAATCCGCTGCATTCCATAGGGTTCCATTTCTTCATGCTGCATGGAATACACTGCATTCAATCAGGCTGCATAAAATCCGCTGCATTCCATAGGGTTCCATTTCTTCATGCTGCATGGAATACACTGCATTTAATCAGGCTGCATGGAATCCACTGCATTCAATCGGGATGCATTTTTCCTCGTTGCATGGACTACACTGCATTCCATCACAATGCATGGAATCCACTGCATTCAATCGGGAGATTTGGGCCATGCTGCATACAATCCACTGCATTCAATCGGGATGCACTGGGCCTCGCTGCATGGACTCCACTGCATATAATCGGGATCCATTGCGCCACAATGCATGGAATCCTCTGCATTCAATGACGCTGAATGGAATCCACTGCATTGAATCGGGAAGCTATGGGCCATGCTGCATAAAATCCACTGCATGCAATCATGCTGCATTGAATCCACTGCATTCAATCATACTGCATATAATCCACTGCATTCAATAGGGTTCCATTACTGCACCCTGCATGGAATCCACTGCATTCAACCACGCTGCATGGAATCCACTGCATACAATCGGGATGCATTTTACCACTCTGCATGGATTACACTGCATTTAATCACGCTGCATGGAATCCATGGAATTTAATCGGGATTCATTTTACTAAGCTGTATGGAATCGACTGCACTTAATCACGCTGCATGGAATCCACTGCATTCAATCGGGATGCATTTTACCACGTTGCATGCAGTTCACTGCATTCAATCACAATGCATGGAATCCACTGCATTCAATCGGGATGCTTTGGGCCATGCTGCATAAAATCCACTGCATTCAATCTTGCTTTTTGAATCCACTGCATTCAGTAATGCTGCATAAAATTCTTGCATTAATTGGGTTCCATTTCTTCACGCTGCATGGAATACACTGCATTCAATCACGCTGCATGGAAACCACTGCATTCAATCGGGATGCATTTTACCTCGCTGCATGGATTACACTGCATTCAATCACAATGCATGGAATCCACTGCATTCCATCGGGATGCTTTGGGCCATGCTGCATAAACTCCACTGCATTCAATCGGGATGCATTGGGCCTCGCTGCATGGACTCCACTGCATTCAATCGGGATCCATTGTGCCACAATGCATGGAATCCTCTGCATTCAATCACGCTGCATGGAATCCACTGCATTCAATCGGGATGCTTTGGGCCATGCTGCATAAAATCCACTGCATGCAATCATGCTGCCTGGAATCCACTGCATTCAATCATGCTGCATAAAATCCACTGCATTCAATAGGGTTCCATTTCTTCTTCACGCTGCCTGGAATCCACTGCATTCAATCACACTGCATGGAATCCACTGCATTCAATCGGGATGCATTTTACCACACTGCTTGGATTACACTGCATTCAATCGCAATGCATAGAATCCACTGCATTCAATATGGATGCATTTTACCACTCTGCATGGAATCCACTGCATTTACTCACGCTGCATGTAATCCATGGAATTTAATCGGGATTCATTTTACTAAGCTCTATGGAATCGACTGCATTTAATCACGCTGCATGGAATCCACTGCATTCAATCGGGATTCATTTTACAAAGCTGCATGGAGTACACTGCATTCAATCACAATGCATGGAATCCACTGCATTCAAACGGGATGCTTTGGGCCATGCTGCATAAAATCCACTGCATTCAATCATGCTGCATGGAATCCACTGCATTCAATCATGCAGCATAAAATCCGCTGCATTCCATAGGGTTCCATTTCTTCATGCTGCATGGAATACACTGCATTCAATCAGGCTGCATAAAATCCGCTGCATTCCATAGGGTTCCATTTCTTCATGCTGCATGGAATACACTGCATTTAATCAGGCTGCATGGAATCCACTGCATTCAATCGGGATGCATTTTTCCTCGTTGCATGGACTACACTGCATTCCATCACAATGCATGGAATCCACTGCATTCAATCGGGAAGATTTGGGCCATGCTGCATACAATCCACTGCATTCAATCGGGATGCACTGGGCCTCGCTGCATGGACTCCACTGCATATAATCGGGATCCATTGCGCCACAATGCATGGAATCCTCTGCATTCAATGACGCTGAATGGAATCCACTGCATTGAATCGGGAAGCTATGGGCCATGCTGCATAAAATCCACTGCATGCAATCATGCTGCATTGAATCCACTGCATTCAATCATACTGCATATAATCCACTGCATTCAATAGGGTTCCATTACTGCACCCTGCATGGAATCCACTGCATTCAACCACGCTGCATGGAATCCACTGCATACAATCGGGATGCATTTTACCACTCTGCATGGATTACACTGCATTTAATCACGCTGCATGTAATCCATGGAATTTAATCGGGATTCATTTTACTAAGCTGTATGGAATCGACTGCACTTAATCACGCTGCATGGAATCCACTGCATTCAATCGGGATGCATTTTACCACGTTGCATGCAGTTCACTGCATTCAATCACAATGCATGAAATCCACTGCATTCAAACGGGATGCTTTGGGCCATGCTGCATAAAATCCACTGCATTCAATCTTGCTTTTTGAATCCACTGCATTCAGTAATGCTGCATAAAATTCTTGCATTAATTGGGTTCCATTTCTTCACGCTGCATGGAATACACTGCATTCAATCACGCTGCATGGAAACCACTGCATTCAATCGGGATGCATTTTACCTCGCTGCATGGATTACACTGCATTCAATCACAATGCATGGAATCCACTGCATTCCATCGGGATGCTTTGGGCCATGCTGCATAAACTCCACTGCATTCAATCGGGATGCATTGGGCCTCGCTGCATGGACTCCACTGCATAAAATCTGGATCCATTGCGCCACAATGCATGGAATCCTCTGCATTCAATGACGCTGCATGGAATCCACTGCTTTCCATCGGGATGTTTTGGGCCATGCTGCATAAAATCCACTGCATTCAATCGGGATGCATTGGGCCTCGCTGCATGGACTCCACTGCATTCAATCGGGATCCATTGTGCCACAATGCATGGAATTCTCTTCATTCAATGACGCTGCATCGAGTCCACAGCATTCAATCGGAATCCATTGTGCCACAATGCATGGAATACTCTGCATTCAATGACGCTGCATGGAATCCACTACATTCAATCATGCTGCATAAAATCCACTGCATTCAATAGGGTTCCATTTCTTCACGCTGCATGGAATCCACTACATTCAATCACGCTGCATGGAATCCACTGCATTCAACAAGGATGAATTTTACCACGCTGCATTTAGTACAGTGTATTCAATCACAATTCATGGAATCCATTGCATTCAATCGGGATGCTTTGGGCCATGCTGCATAAAATCCATTGCATTCAATCATGCTGCATGGAATCCACTGCATTCAATCGGGATGCATTGGGCCTCGCTGCATGGACTCCACTGCATTCAATCGGGATCCATTGTGCCACAATGCATGGAATCCTCTTCATTCAACGACGCTGCATGGAATCCACTGCATTCCATCGGGATGCTTTGGGCCATGCTGCATAAAATCCACTGCATTCAATCGGGATGCATTGGGCCTCGCTGCATGGACTCCACTGCATACAATCGGGATCCATTGCGCCACAATGCATGGAATACTCTGCATTCAATCACGCTGCATGGAATCCACTGCATTCAATCGGGATGCTTTGGGCCATGCTGCATAAAATCCACTGCATGCAATCATGCTGCCTGGAATCCACTGCATTCAATCATGCTGCATAAAATCCACTGCATTCAATCGGGATGCATTGGGCCTCGCTGCATGGACTCCACTGCATACAATCGGGATCCATTGCACCACAATGCATGGAATACTCTGCATTCAATCACGCTGCATGGAATCCACTGCATTCAATCGGGATGCTTTGGGCCATGCTGCATAAAATCCACTGCATGCAATCATGCTGCCTGGAATCCACTGCATTCAATCATGCTGCATAAAATCCACTGCATTCAATAGGGTTCCATTTCTTCTTCACGCTGCCTGGAATCCACTGCATTCAATCACACTGCATGGAATCCACTGCATTCAATCGGGATGCATTTTACCACACTGCTTGGATTACACTGCATTCAATCGCAATGCATAGAATCCACTGCATTCAATATGGATGCATTTTACCACTCTGCATGGAATCCACTGCATTTACTCACGCTGCATGTAATCCATGGAATTTAATCGGGATTCATTTTACTAAGCTGTATGGAATCGACTGCATTTAATCACGCTGCATGGAATCCACTGCATTCAATCGGGATTCATTTTACAAAGCTGCATGGAGTACACTGCATTCAATCACAATGCATGGAATCCACTGCATTCAAACGGGATGCTTTGGGCCATGCTGCATAAAATCCACTGCATTCCATCATGCTGCATGGAATCCACTGCATTCAATCATGCAGCATAAAATCCGCTGCATTCCATAGGGTTCCATTTCTTCATGCTGCATGGAATACACTGCATTCAATCAGGCTGCATAAAATCCGCTGCATTCCATAGGGTTCCATTTCTTCATGCTGCATGGAATACACTGCATTTAATCAGGCTGCATGGAATCCACTGCATTCAATCGGGATGCATTTTTCCTCGTTGCATGGACTACACTGCATTCCATCACAATGCATGGAATCCACTGCATTCAATCGGGAGATTTGGGCCATGCTGCATACAATCCACTGCATTCAATCGGGATGCACTGGGCCTCGCTGCATGGACTCCACTGCATATAATCGGGATCCATTGCGCCACAATGCATGGAATCCTCTGCATTCAATGACGCTGAATGGAATCCACTGCATTGAATCGGGAAGCTATGGGCCATGCTGCATAAAATCCACTGCATGCAATCATGCTGCATTGAATCCACTGCATTCAATCATACTGCATATAATCCACTGCATTCAATAGGGTTCCATTACTGCACCCTGCATGGAATCCACTGCATTCAACCACGCTGCATGGAATCCACTGCATACAATCGGGATGCATTTTACCACTCTGCATGGATTACACTGCATTTAATCACGCTGCATGGAATCCATGGAATTTAATCGGGATTCATTTTACTAAGCTGTATGGAATCGACTGCACTTAATCACGCTGCATGGAATCCACTGCATTCAATCGGGATGCATTTTACCACGTTGCATGCAGTTCACTGCATTCAATCACAATGCATGGAATCCACTGCATTCAATCGGGATGCTTTGGGCCATGCTGCATAAAATCCACTGCATTCAATCTTGCTTTTTGAATCCACTGCATTCAGTAATGCTGCATAAAATTCTTGCATTAATTGGGTTCCATTTCTTCACGCTGCATGGAATACACTGCATTCAATCACGCTGCATGGAAACCACTGCATTCAATCGGGATGCATTTTACCTCGCTGCATGGATTACACTGCATTCAATCACAATGCATGGAATCCACTGCATTCCATCGGGATGCTTTGGGCCATGCTGCATAAACTCCACTGCATTCAATCGGGATGCATTGGGCCTCGCTGCATGGACTCCACTGCATAAAATCTGGATCCATTGCGCCACAATGCATGGAATCCTCTGCATTCAATGACGCTGCATGGAATCCACTGCTTTCCATCGGGATGTTTTGGGCCATGCTGCATAAAATCCACTGCATTCAATCGGGATGCATTGGGCCTCGCTGCATGGACTCCACTGCATTCAATCGGGATCCATTGTGCCACAATGCATGGAATTCTCTTCATTCAATGACGCTGCATCGAGTCCACAGCATTCAATCGGAATCCATTGTGCCAAAATGCATGGAATACTCTGCATTCAATGACGCTGCATGGAATCCACTACATTCAATCATGCTGCATAAAATCCACTGCATTCAATAGGGTTCCATTTCTTCACGCTGCATGGAATTCACTACATTCAATCACGCTGCATGGAATCCACTGCATTCAACATGGATGAATTTTACCACGCTGCATTTAGTACAGTGTATTCAATCACAATTCATGGAATCCATTGCATTCAATCGGGATGCTTTGGGCCATGCTGCATAAAATCCATTGCATTCAATCATGCTGCATGGAATCCACTGCATTCAATCGGGATGCATTGGGCCTCGCTGCATGGACTCCACTGCATTCAATCGGGATCCATTGTGCCACAATGCATGGAATCCTCTTCATTCAACGACGCTGCATGGAATCCACTGCATTCCATCGGGATGCTTTGGGCCATGCTGCATAAAATCCACTGCATTCAATCGGGATGCATTGGGCCTCGCTGCATGGACTCCACTGCATACAATCGGGATCCATTGCGCCACAATGCATGGAATTCTCTTCATTCAATGACGCTGCATCGAGTCCACAGCATTCAATCGGAATCCATTGTGCCAAAATGCATGGAATACTCTGCATTCAATGACGCTGCATGGAATCCACTACATTCAATCATGCTGCATAAAATCCACTGCATTCAATAGGGTTCCATTTCTTCACGCTGCATGGAATCCACTACATTCAATCACGCTGCATGGAATCCACTGCATTCAACATGGATGAATTTTACCACGCTGCATTTAGTACAGTGTATTCAATCACAATTCATGGAATCCATTGCATTCAATCGGGATGCTTTGGGCCATGCTGCATAAAATCCATTGCATTCAATCATGCTGCATGGAATCCACTGCATTCAATCGGGATGCATTGGGCCTCGCTGCATGGACTCCACTGCATTCAATCGGGATCCATTGTGCCACAATGCATGGAATCCTCTTCATTCAACGACGCTGCATGGAATCCACTGCATTCCATCGGGATGCTTTTGGCCATGCTGCATAAAATCCACTGCATTCAATCGGGATGCATTGGGCCTCGCTGCATGGACTCCACTGCATACAATCGGGATACATTGCGCCACAATGCATGGAATACTCTGCATTCAATCACGCTGCATGGAATCCACTGCATTCAATCGGGATGCTTTGGGCCATGCTGCATAAAATCCACTGCATGCAATCATGCTGCCTGGAATCCACTGCATTCAATCATGCTGCATAAAATCCACTGCATTCAATCGGGATGCATTGGGCCTCGCTGCATGGACTCCACTGCATACAATCGGGATCCATTGCACCACAATGCATGGAATACTCTGCATTCAATCACGCTGCATGGAATCCACTGCATTCAATCGGGATGCTTTGGGCCATGCTGCATAAAATCCACTGCATGCAATCATGCTGCCTGGAATCCACTGCATTCAATCATGCTGCATAAAATCCACTGCATTCAATAGGGTTCCATTTCTTCTTCACGCTGCCTGGAATCCACTGCATTCAATCACACTGCATGGAATCCACTGCATTCAATCGGGATGCATTTTACCACACTGCTTGGATTACACTGCATTCAATCGCAATGCATAGAATCCACTGCATTCAATATGGATGCATTTTACCACTCTGCATGGAATCCACTGCATTTACTCACGATGCATGTAATCCATGGAATTTAATCGGGATTCATTTTACTAAGCTGTATGGAATCGACTGCATTTAATCACGCTGCATGGAATCCACTGCATTCAATCGGGATTCATTTTACAAAGCTGCATGGAGTACACTGCATTCAATCACAATGCATGGAATCCACTGCATTCAAACGGGATGCTTTGGGCCATGCTGCATAAAATCCACTGCATTCCATCATGCTGCATGGAATCCACTGCATTCAATCATGCAGCATAAAATCCGCTGCATTCCATAGGGTTCCATTTCTTCATGCTGCATGGAATACACTGCATTCAATCAGGCTGCATAAAATCCGCTGCATTCCATAGGGTTCCATTTCTTCATGCTGCATGGAATACACTGCATTTAATCAGGCTGCATGGAATCCACTGCATTCAATCGGGATGCATTTTTCCTCGTTGCATGGACTACACTGCATTCCATCACAATGCATGGAATCCACTGCATTCAATCGGGAAGATTTGGGCCATGCTGCATACAATCCACTGCATTCAATCGGGATGCACTGGGCCTCGCTGCATGGACTCCACTGCATATAATCGGGATCCATTGCGCCACAATGCATGGAATACTCTGCATTCAATGACGCTGAATGGAATCCACTGCATTGAATCGGGAAGCTATGGGCCATGCTGCATAAAATCCACTGCATGCAATCATGCTGCATTGAATCCACTGCATTCAATCATACTGCATATAATCCACTGCATTCAATAGGGTTCCATTACTGCACCCTGCATGGAATCCACTGCATTCAACCACGCTGCATGGAATCCACTGCATTCAATCGGGATGCATTTTATCACTCTGCATGGATTACACTGCATTTAATCACGCTGCATGTAATCCATGGAATTTAATCGGGATTCATTTTACTAAGCTGTATGGAATCGACTGCACTTAATCACGCTGGATGGAATCCACTGCATTCAATCGGGATGCATTTTACCACGTTGCATGCAGTTCACTGCATTCAATCACAATGCATGGAATCCACTGCATTCAATCGGGATGCTTTGGGCCATGCTGCATAAAATCCACTGCATTCAATCTTGCTTTTTGAATCCACTGCATTCAGTAATGCTGCATAAAATTCTTGCATTAATTGGGTTCCATTTCTTCACGCTGCATGGAATACACTGCATTCAATCACGCTGCATGGAAACCACTGCATTCAATCGGGATGCATTTTACCTCGCTGCATGGATTACACTGCATTCAATCACAATGCATGGAATCCACTGCATTCCATCGGGATGCTTTGGGCCATGCTGCATAAACTCCACTGCATTCAATCGGGATGCATTGGGCCTCGCTGCATGGACTCCACTGCATAAAATCTGGATCCATTGCGCCACAATGCATGGAATCCTCTGCATTCAATGACGCTGCATGGAATCCACTGCTTTCCATCGGGATGTTTTGGGCCATGCTGCATAAAATCCACTGCATTCAATCGGGATGCATTGGGCCTCGCTGCATGGACTCCACTGCATTCAATCGGGATCCATTGTGCCACAATGCATGGAATTCTCTTCATTCAATGACGCTGCATCGAGTCCACAGCATTCAATCGGAATCCATTGTGCCACAATGCATGGAATACTCTGCATTCAATCACGCTGCATGGAATCCACTGCATTCAATCGGGATGATTTGGGCCATGCTGCATAAAATCCACTGCATGCAATCATGCTGCATGGAATCCACTGCATTCAATCATGCTGCATAAAATCCACTGCATTCAATCGGGATGCATTGGGCCTCGCTGCATGGACTCCACTGCATACAATCGGGATCCATTGTGCCACAATGCATGGAATACTCTGCATTCAATCACGCTGCATGGAATCCACTGCATTCAATCGGGATGCTTTGGGCCATGCTGCATAAAATCCACTGCATGCAATCATGCTGCCTGGAATCCACTGCATTCAATCATGCTGCATAAAATCCACTGCATTCAATAGGGTTCCATTTCTTCTTCACGCTGCCTGGAATCCACTGCATTCAATCACACTGCATGGAATCAACTGCATTCAATCGGGATACATTTTACCACACTGCTTGGATTACACTGCATTCAATCGCAATGCATAGAATCCACTGCATTCAATATGGATGCATTTTACCACTCTGCATGGAATCCACTGCATTTACTCACGCTGCATGTAATCCATGGAATTTAATCGGGATTCATTTTACTAAGCTCTATGGAATCGACTGCATTTAATCACGCTGCATGGAATCCACTGCATTCAATCGGGATTCATTTTACAAAGCTGCATGGAGTACACTGCATTCAATCACAATGCATGGAATCCACTGCATTCAAACGGGATGCTTTGGGCCATGCTGCATAAAATCCACTGCATTCCATCATGCTGCATGGAATCCACTGCATTCAATCATGCAGCATAAAATCCGCTGCATTCCATAGGGTTCCATTTCTTCATGCTGCATGGAATACACTGCATTCAATCAGGCTGCATAAAATCCGCTGCATTCCATAGGGTTCCATTTCTTCATGCTGCATGGAATACACTGCATTTAATCAGGCTGCATGGAATCCACTGCATTCAATCGGGATGCATTTTTCCTCGTTGCATGGACTACACTGCATTCCATCACAATGCATGGAATCCACTGCATTCAATCGGGAAGATTTGGGCCATGCTGCATAAACTCCACTGCATTCAATCGGGATGCACTGGGCCTCGCTGCATGGACTCCACTGCATATAATCGGGATCCATTGCGCCACAATGCATGGAATCCTCTGCATTCAATGACGCTGAATGGAATCCACTGCATTGAATCGGGAAGCTATGGGCCATGCTGCATAAAATCCACTGCATGCAATCATGCTGCATTGAATCCACTGCATTCAATCATACTGCATATAATCCACTGCATTCAATAGGGTTCCATTACTGCACCCTGCATGGAATCCACTGCATTCAACCACGCTGCATGGAATCCACTGCATACAATCGGGATGCATTTTATCATTCTGCATGGATTACACTGCATTTAATCACGCTGCATGGAATCCATGGAATTTAATCGGGATTCATTTTACTAAGCTGTATGGAATCGACTGCACTTAATCACGCTGCATGGAATCCACTGCATTCAATCGGGATGCATTTTACCACGTTGCATGCAGTTCACTGCATTCAATCACAATGCATGGAATCCACTGCATTCAATCGGGATGCTTTGGGCCATGCTGCATAAAATCCACTGCATTCAATCTTGCTTTTTGAATCCACTGCATTCAGTAATGCTGCATAAAATTCTTGCATTAATTGGGTTCCATTTCTTCACGCTGCATGGAATACACTGCATTCAATCACGCTGCATGGAAACCACTGCATTCAATCGGGATGCATTTTACCTCGCTGCATGGATTACACTGCATTCAATCACAATGCATGGAATCCACTGCATTCCATCGGGATGCTTTGGGCCATGCTGCATAAACTCCACTGCATTCAATCGGGATGCATTGGGCCTCGCTGCATGGACTCCACTGCATAAAATCTGGATCCATTGCGCCACAATGCATGGAATCCTCTGCATTCAATGACGCTGCATGGAATCCACTGCTTTCCATCGGGATGTTTTGGGCCATGCTGCATAAAATCCACTGCATTCAATCGGGATGCATTGGGCCTCGCTGCATGGACTCCACTGCATTCAATCGGGATCCATTGTGCCACAATGCATGGAATCCTCTGCATTCAATCACGCTGCATGGAATCCACTGCATTCAATCGGGATGCTTTGGGCCATGCTGCATAAAATCCACTGCATGCAATCATGCTGCCTGGAATCCACTGCATTCAATCATGCTGCATAAAATCCACTGCATTCAATAGGGTTCCATTTCTTCTTCACGCTGCCTGGAATCCACTGCATTCAATCACACTGCATGGAATCCACTGCATTCAATCGGGATGCATTTTACCACACTGCTTGGATTACACTGCATTCAATCGCAATGCATAGAATCCACTGCATTCAATATGGATGCATTTTACCACTCTGCATGGAATCCACTGCATTTACTCACGCTGCATGTAATCCATGGAATTTAATCGGGATTCATTTTACTAAGCTGTATGGAATCGACTGCATTTAATCACGCTGCATGGAATCCACTGCATTCAATCGGGATTCATTTTACAAAGCTGCATGGAGTACACTGCATTCAATCACAATGCATGGAATCCACTGCATTCAAACGGGATGCTTTGGGCCATGCTGCATAAAATCCACTGCATTCCATCATGCTGCATGGAATCCACTGCATTCAATCATGCAGCATAAAATCCGCTGCATTCCATAGGGTTCCATTTCTTCATGCTGCATGGAATACACTGCATTCAATCAGGCTGCATAAAATCCGCTGCATTCCATAGGGTTCCATTTCTTCATGCTGCATGGAATACACTGCATTTAATCAGGCTGCATGGAATCCACTGCATTCAATCGGGATGCATTTTTCCTCGTTGCATGGACTACACTGCATTCCATCACAATGCATGGAATCCACTGCATTCAATCGGGAAGATTTGGGCCATGCTGCATACAATCCACTGCATTCAATCGGGATGCACTGGGCCTCGCTGCATGGACTCCACTGCATATAATCGGGATCCATTGCGCCACAATGCATGGAATCCTCTGCATTCAATGACGCTGAATGGAATCCACTGCATTGAATCGGGAAGCTATGGGCCATGCTGCATAAAATCCACTGCATGCAATCATGCTGCATTGAATCCACTGCATTCAATCATACTGCATATAATCCACTGCATTCAATAGGGTTCCATTACTGCACCCTGCATGGAATCCACTGCATTCAACCACGCTGCATGGAATCCACTGCATACAATCGGGATGCATTTTACCACTCTGCATGGATTACACTTCATTTAATCACGCTGCATGGAATCCATGGAATTTAATCGGGATTCATTTTACTAAGCTGTATGGAATCGACTGCACTTAATCACGCTGCATGGAATCCACTGCATTCAATCGGGATGCATTTTACCACGTTGCATGCAGTTCACTGCATTCAATCACAATGCATGGAATCCACTGCATTCAATCGGGATGCTTTGGGCCATGCTGCATAAAATCCACTGCATTCAATCTTGCTTTTTGAATCCACTGCATTCAGTAATGCTGCATAAAATTCTTGCATTAATTGGGTTCCATTTCTTCACGCTGCATGGAATACACTGCATTCAATCACGCTGCATGGAAACCACTGCATTCAATCGGGATGCATTTTACCTCGCTGCATGGATTACACTGCATTCAATCACAATGCATGGAATCCACTGCATTCCATCGGGATGCTTTGGGCCATGCTGCATAAACTCCACTGCATTCAATCGGGATGCATTGGGCCTCGCTGCATGGACTCCACTGCATAAAATCTGGATCCATTGCGCCACAATGCATGGAATCCTCTGCATTCAATGACGCTGCATGGAATCCACTGCTTTCCATCGGGATGTTTTGGGCCATGCTGCATAAAATCCACTGCATTCAATCGGGATGCATTGGGCCTCGCTGCATGGACTCCACTGCATTCAATCGGGATCCATTGTGCCACAATGCATGGAATTCTCTTCATTCAATGACGCTGCATCGAGTCCACAGCATTCAATCGGAATCCATTGTGCCACAATGCATGGAATACTCTGCATTCAATGACGCTGCATGGAATCCACTACATTCAATCATGCTGCATAAAATCCACTGCATTCAATAGGGTTCCATTTCTTCACGCTGCATGGAATCCACTACATTCAATCACGCTGCATGGAATCCACTGCATTCAACAAGGATGAATTTTACCACGCTGCATTTAGTACAGTGTATTCAATCACAATTCATGGAATCCATTGCATTCAATCGGGATGCTTTGGGCCATGCTGCATAAAATCCATTGCATTCAATCATGCTGCATGGAATCCACTGCATTCAATCGGGATGCATTGGGCCTCGCTGCATGGACTCCACTGCATTCAATCGGGATCCATTGTGCCACAATGCATGGAATCCTCTTCATTCAACGACGCTGCATGGAATCCACTGCATTCCATCGGGATGCTTTGGGCCATGCTGCATAAAATCCACTGCATTCAATCGGGATGCATTGGGCCTCGCTGCATGGACTCCACTGCATACAATCGGGATCCATTGCGCCACAATGCATGGAATACTCTGCATTCAATCACGCTGCATGGAATCCACTGCATTCAATCGGGATGCTTTGGGCCATGCTGCATAAAATCCACTGCATGCAATCATGCTGCCTGGAATCCACTGCATTCAATCATGCTGCATAAAATCCATTGCATTCAATCGGGATGCATTGGGCCTCGCTGCATGGACTCCACTGCATACAATCGGGATCCATTGCACCACAATGCATGGAATACTCTGCATTCAATCACGCTGCATGGAATCCACTGCATTCAATCGGGATGCTTTGGGCCATGCTGCATAAAATCCACTGCATGCAATCATGCTGCCTGGAATCCACTGCATTCAATCATGCTGCATAAAATCCACTGCATTCAATAGGGTTCCATTTCTTCTTCACGCTGCCTGGAATCCACTGCATTCAATCACACTGCATGGAATCCACTGCATTCAATCGGGATGCATTTTACCACACTGCTTGGATTACACTGCATTCAATCGCAATGCATAGAATCCACTGCATTCAATATGGATGCATTTTACCACTCTGCATGGAATCCACTGCATTTACTCACGATGCATGTAATCCATGGAATTTAATCGGGATTCACTTTACTAAGCTGTATGGAATCGACTGCATTTAATCACGCTGCATGGAATCCACTGCATTCAATCGGGATTCATTTTACAAAGCTGCATGGAGTACACTGCATTCAATCACAATGCATGGAATCCACTGCATTCAAACGGGATGCTTTGGGCCATGCTGCATAAAATCCACTGCATTCAATCATGCTGCATGGAATCCACTGCATTCAATCATGCAGCATAAAATCCGCTGCATTCCATAGGGTTCCATTTCTTCATGCTGCATGGAATACACTGCATTCAATCAGGCTGCATAAAATCCGCTGCATTCCATAGGGTTCCATTTCTTCATGCTGCATGGAATACACTGCATTTAATCAGGCTGCATGGAATCCACTGCATTCAATCGGGATGCATTTTTCCTCGTTGCATGGACTACACTGCATTCCATCACAATGCATGGAATCCACTGCATTCAATCGGGAAGATTTGGGCCATGCTGCATACAATCCACTGCATTCAATCGGGATGCACTGGGCCTCGCTGCATGGACTCCACTGCATATAGTCGGGATCCATTGCGCCACAATGCATGGAATACTCTGCATTCAATGACGCTGAATGGAATCCACTGCATTGAATCGGGAAGCTATGGGCCATGCTGCATAAAATCCACTGCATGCAATCATGCTGCATTGAATCCACTGCATTCAATCATACTGCATATAATCCACTGCATTCAATAGGGTTCCATTACTGCACCCTGCATGGAATCCACTGCATTCAACCACGCTGCATGGAATCCACTGCATTCAATCGGGATGCATTTTATCACTCTGCATGGATTACACTGCATTTAATCACGCTGCATGGAATCCATGGAATTTAATCGGGATTCATTTTACTAAGCTGTATGGAATGGACTGCACTTAATCACGCTGCATGGAATCCACTGCATTCAATCGGGATGCATTTTACCACGTTGCATGCAGTTCACTGCATTCAATCACAATGCATGGAATCCACTGCATTCAATCGGGATGCTTTGGGCCATGCTGCATAAAATCCACTGCATTCAATCTTGCTTTTTGAATCCACTGCATTCAGTAATGCTGCATAAAATCCTTGCATTCAATTGGGTTCCATTTCTTCACGCTGCATGGAATACACTGCATTCAATCACGCTGCATGGAATCCACTGCATTCAATCGGGATGCATTTTACCATGCTGCGTGGTTTTCACTGCACTCAATCACAATGCATGGAATCCACTGCATTCCATCGGAATGCTTTGGGCCATGCTGCATAAAATCCACTGCATTCAATCATGCTGCATGGAATCCACTGCATTCAATCATGCTGCATAAAATCCACTGCATTCAATAGGGTTCCATTTCTTCACGCTGCATGTAATACACTGCATTCAATCACACTGAATGGAATCCACTGCATTCAATCGGGATGCATTTTACCTCGCTGCATGGATTACACTGCATTCAATCCCAATGCATGGAATCCACTGCATTCAATCGGGATGCTTTGGGCCATGCTGCATAAAATACACTGCATTCAATCGGGATGCATTTGGCCACGCTGCATCGACTCCACTGCATTCAATTGGCATCCATTGCGCCACAATGCAAGGAATCCTCTGCATTCATTGACGCTGCATGGACTCCACTGCATTCAATCGGGATGCTTTGGGCCATGCTGCATAAAATCCACTGCATTCAATCTTGCTTTTTGAATCCACTGCATTCAGTAATGCTGCATAAAATCCTTGCATTCAATTGGGTTCCATTTCTTCACGCTGCATGGAATACACTGCATTCAATCACGCTGCATCGAATCCACTGCATTCAATCGGGATGCATTTTACCATGCTGAGTGGTTTTCACTGCATTCAATCACAATGCATGGAATCCACTGCATTCCATCGGGATGCTTTGGGCCATGCTGCATAAAATCCACTGCATTCAATCGGGATGCATTGGGCCACGCTGCATGGACTCCACTGCATTCAATTGGCATCCATTGCGCCACAATGCAAGGAATCCTCTGCATTCATTGACGCTGCATGGACTCCACTGCATTCAATCGGGATGCTTTGGGCCATGCTGCATAAAATCCACTGCATTCAACCATGCTGCATGGAATACATTTCATTCAATCATGCTCTATAAAATCCAATGCATTCAATACGGTTCCATTACTTCACGCTGCATGGAATACACTGCATTAAATCAGGATTCATGGAATCGACTGCATTCAATCAGGATGCATTATACCACGTTGCATGGATTACCCTACATTCAATCACAATGCATGGAATCCACTGCATTCAATCGGGATGCTTTGGGCCATGCTGCATAAAATCCACTGCATTCAATCGGGATGCATTGTGCCTCGCTGCATAGACTCCACTGCATATAATCGGGATCCATTGCGCCACAATGCATGGAATACTCTGCATTCAATGACGCTGCATGGAATCCACTGCATTCCATCGGGAAGCTTTGGGCCATGCTGCATAAAATCCACTGCATTCAATCATGCTGCATGGACTCCACTGCATTCAATCGGGATGCATTTTACAAGGCTGCATGGATTACATTTCATACACTCAAAATGCATGGAATCCACTGCGTTCTATAGGGATGCTTTGGGCCATACTGCATAAAATACACTGCATTCAATTTGCTGCATGGAATCCACTGCATTCAATCATGCTGAATAAAATCCACTGCATTCAATAGGGTTCCATTTCTTCACGCTGCATGGAATACACTGCATTCAATCAGGCTGCATGAAATCCACTGCATTCAATGGGGATGCATTCTACAATGCTGCATGGAGTTCACTGCATGCAATCACAATGCATGTAATCCACTGCATTCCATCGGGATGCTTTGGGCCATGCTGCATAAAATCCACTGCATTCAACCATGCTGCATGGAATCCACTGCATTCAATCATGCTACATAAAATCCACTGCATTCAATCGGGATGCATTGGGCCTCGCTGCATGGAATAAACTGCATTCAATCAGGCTGCATGGAATCCACTGCATTCAATGGGGATGCATTCTACCATGCTGCATGGAGTTCACTGCATTCAATCACAATGCATGGAATCCACTGCATTCCATCGGGATGCTTTGGGCCATGCTGCATAAAATCCACTGCATTCAATCGGGATGCATTGGGCCTCGCTGCATGGACTCCACTGCATACAATCGGGATCCATTGCGCCACAATGCATGGAATACTCTGCATTCAATCACGCTGCATGGAATCCACTGCATTCAATCGGGATGCTTTGGGCCATGCTGCATAAAATCCACTGCATTCAATCATGCTGCATGGAATCCACTGCATTCAATCGGGATGCATTTTACCACGTTGCATGGAGTTCACTGCATTCAATCACAATGCATGGAATCCACTGCATTCAATCGGGATGCTTTGGGCCATGCTGCATAAAATCCACTGCATTCAATCGGGATGCATTGGGCCTCGCTGCATGGACTCCACTGCATTCAATCGGGATCCATTGCGCCACAATGCATGGATCCTCTGCATTCAATGACGCTGCATGGAATCCACTGCATTCCATCAGGATGCTTTGGGCCATGCTGCATAAAATCCACTGCATGCAATCATGCTGCATGGAATCCACTGCATTCAATCATGCTGCATAAAATCCACTGCATTCAATAGGGTTCCATTTCTTCACACTGCATGGAATCCACTACATTCAATCACGCTGCATGGAATCCACTGCATTCAACATGGATGAATTTTACCACGCTGCATTTAGTACACTGTATTCAATCACAATTCATGGAATCCATTGCATTCAATCGGGATGCTTTGGGCCATGCTGCATAAAATCCACTGCATTCAATCGGGATGCACTGGGCATCGCTGCATGGACTCCACTGCATACAATCGGGATCCATTGCGCCACAATGCATGGAATCCTCTGCATTCAATGACGCTGCATGGAATCCACTGCATTCAATCGGGATGCTTTGGGCCATGCTGAATAAAATCCATTGCATTCAATCATGCTGCATGGAATCCACTTCATTCAATCGGGATGCATTTTACCATGCTGCCTGGATTCATTCAATCACGCTGCATGGAATCCACTGCATTCTATCGGGATGCTTTGGGCCATGCTGCATAAAATCCACTGCATTTAATCGGGATGCATTTGGCCACGCTGCATGGACTCCACTGCATAAAATCGGGATCCATTGCCCCAAAATGCAAGGAATCCTCTGCATTCAATGACGCTGCATGGACTCCACTGCATTCAATCGGGATGCTTTGGGCCATGCTTCATAAAATCCACTGCATTCAACCATGCTGCATGGAATCCATTTCATTCAATCATGCTCTATAAAATCCAATGCATTCAATACGGTTCCATTACTTCACGCGGCATGGAATACACTGCATTAAATCAGGATGCATGGAATCGACTGCATTCAATCAGGATGCATTATACCACGTTGCATGGATTACCCTACATTCAATCACAATGCATGGAATCCTCTGCATTCAATGACGCTGCATGGAATCCACTGCATTCCATCGGGAAGCTTTGGGCCATGCTGCATAAAATCCATTGCATTCAATCATGCTGCATAAAATCCACTGCATTCAATCGGGATGCATTTTACCATGCTGCATGGATTACCCTTCATTCAATCAGGCTGCATGGAATCCACTGCATTCTATCGGGATGCTTTGGGCCATGCTGCATAAAATCCACTGCATTTAATCGGGATGCATTTGGCCACGCTGCATGGACTCCACTGCATAAAATCGGGATCCATTGCCCCAAAATGCAAGGAATCATCTGCATTCAATGACGCTGCATGGAATCCACTGCATTCCATCGGGATCCATTTTACCACGCAGCATGGATTACACTGCTTTCAATCACAATGCATGGAATCTACTCTATTCAATCGGGATGCTTTGGGCCATACTGCATAAAATCCACTGCATTCAATCATGCTGCATGGAATCCACTGCATTCAATCGGAGTGCATTTTACCACGCTGCATGGATAACATTTCATACACTCAAAATGCATGGAATCCACTGCATTCTATAGGGATGCTTTGGGCCATACTGCATAAAATCCACTGCATTCAATCTTGCTGCATGGAATCCACTGCATTCAATCATGCTGCATAAATCCACTGCATTCAATAGGGTTCCACTTCTTCACGCTGCATGGAATCCACTGCATTCAATCACGCTGCATAAAATCCACTGCATTCAATAGGGTTCCATTTCTTCACGCTGCATGGAATCCACTACATTCAATCACGCTGCATGGAATCCACTGCATTCAATCAGGATGCTTTGGGACATGCTGCATAAAATCCACTGCATTCAATCATGCTGCCTGGAATCCACTGCATTCAATCATACTGCATAAAATTCACTGCATTCAATAGGGTTCCATTTCTTCACGCTTCATGGAATCCACTGCATTCAATAGGGTTCCATTCCTTCACGCTGCCTGGAATCCACTGCCTTCAATCACGCTGCATGGAATCCACTGCATTCAATCGGGATGCATTTTTCCTCGTTGCATGGATTACACTGCATTCAATCCCAATGCATGGAATCCACTGCATTCAATCGGGATGCTTTGGGCCATGCTGCATAAAATCCACTGCATTCAATCGGGATGCACTGGGCATCGCTGCATGGACTCCACTGCATACAATCGGGATCCATTGCGCCACAATGCATGGAATCCTCTGCATTCAATGACGCTGCATGGAATCCACTGCATTCAATCGGGATGCTTTGGGCCATGCTGAATAAAATCCATTGCATTCAATCATGCTGCATGGAATCCACTTCATTCAATCGGGATGCATTTTACCATGCTGCCTGGATTACCCTTCATTCAATCACGCTGCATGGAATCCACTGCATTCTATCGGGATGCTTTGGGCCATGCTGCATAAAATCCACTGCATTTAATCGCGATGGATTTGGCCACGCTGCATGGACTCCACTGCATAAAATCGGGATCCATTGCCCCAAAATGCAAGGAATCCTCTGCATTCAATGACGCTGCATGGAATCCACTGCATTGAATCGGGAAGCTTTGGGCCATGCTGCATAAATCCACTGCATGCAGTCATGCTGTGTGGACTCCACTGCATTGAATCATGCTGCAAAAAAAACCACTGCATTCAATAGGGTTCCATTTCTTCACCCTGCATGGAATCCACTGCATTCAACCACGCTGCATGGAATCCACTGCATTCAATCGGGATGCATTTTACCACTCTGCATGGATTACACTGCATTTAATCACGCTGCATGGAATCCATGGAATTTAATCGGGATTCATTTTACTAAGCTGTATGGAATGGACTGCACTTAATCACGCTGCATGGAATCCACTGCATTCAATCGGGATGCATTTTACCACGTTGCATGCAGTTCACTGCATTCAATCACAATGCATGGAATCCACTGCATTCAATCGGGATGCTTTGGGCCATGCTGCATAAAATCCACTGCATTCAATCTTGCTTTTTGAATCCACTGCATTCAGTAATGCTGCATAAAATCCTTGCATTCAATTGGGTTCCATTTCTTCACGCTGCATGGAATACACTGCATTCAATCACGCTGCATGGAATCCACTGCATTCAATCGGGATGCATTTTACCATGCTGCGTGGTTTTCACTGCACTCAATCACAATGCATGGAATCCACTGCATTCAATCGGAATGCTTTGGGCCATGCTGCATAAAATCCACTGCATTCAATCATGCTGCATGGAATCCACTGCATTCAATCATGCTGCATAAAATCCACTGCATTCAATAGGGTTCCATTTCTTCACGCTGCATGTAATACACTGCATTCAATCACACTGAATGGAATCCACTGCATTCAATCGGGATGCATTTTACCTCGCTGCATGGATTACACTGCATTCAATCCCAATGCATGGAATCCACTGCATTCAATCGGGATGCTTTGGGCCATGCTGCATAAAATACACTGCATTCAATCGGGATGCATTTGGCCACGCTGCATCGACTCCACTGCATTCAATTGGCATCCATTGCGCCACAATGCAAGGAATCCTCTGCATTCATTGACGCTGCATGGACTCCACTGCATTCAATCGGGATGCTTTGGGCCATGCTGCATAAAATCCACTGCATTCAATCTTGCTTTTTGAATCCACTGCATTCAGTAATGCTGCATAAAATCCTTGCATTCAATTGGGTTCCATTTCTTCACGCTGCATGGAATACACTGCATTCAATCACGCTGCATCGAATCCACTGCATTCAATCGGGATGCATTTTACCATGCTGAGTGGTTTTCACTGCATTCAATCACAATGCATGGAATCCACTGCATTCCATCGGGATGCTTTGGGCCATGCTGCATAAAATCCACTGCATTCAATCGGGATGCATTGGGCCACGCTGCATGGACTCCACTGCATTCAATTGGCATCCATTGCGCCACAATGCAAGGAATCCTCTGCATTCATTGACGCTGCATGGACTCCACTGCATTCAATCGGGATGCTTTGGGCCATGCTGCATAAAATCCACTGCATTCAACCATGCTGCATGGAATACATTTCATTCAATCATGCTCTATAAAATCCAATGCATTCAATACGGTTCCATTACTTCACGCTGCATGTAATACACTGCATTAAATCAGGATTCATGGAATCGACTGCATTCAATCAGGATGCATTATACCACGTTGCATGGATTACCCTACATTCAATCACAATGCATGGAATCCACTGCATTCAATCGGGATGTTTGGGCCATGCTGCATAAAATCCACTGCATTCAATCGGGATGCATTGTGCCTCGCTGCATAGACTCCACTGCATATAATCGGGATCCATTGCGCCACAATGCATGGAATACTCTGCATTCAATGACGCTGCATGGAATCCACTGCATTCCATCGGGAAGCTTTGGGCCATGCTGCATAAAATCCACTGCATTCAATCATGCTGCATGGAATCCACTGCATTCAATCGGGATGCATTTTACAAGGCTGCATGGATTACATTTCATACACTCAAAATGCATGGAATCCACTGCGTTCTATAGGGATGCTTTGGGCCATACTGCATAAAATACACTGCATTCAATTTGCTGCATGGAATCCACTGCATTCAATCATGCTGAATAAAATCCACTGCATTCAATAGGGTTCCATTTCTTCACGCTGCATGGAATACACTGCATTCAATCAGGCTGCATGAAATCCACTGCATTCAATGGGGATGCATTCTACAATGCTGCATGGAGTTCACTGCATGCAATCACAATGCATGTAATCCACTGCATTCCATCGGGATGCTTTGGGCCATGCTGCATAAAATCCACTGCATTCAACCATGCTGCATGGAATCCACTGCATTCAATCATGCTACATAAAATCCACTGCATTCAATCGGGATGCATTGGGCCTCGCTGCATGGACTCCACTGCATTCAATCGGGATCCATTGTGCCACAATGCATGGAATCCTCTTCATTCAACGACGCTGCATGGAATCCACTGCATTCCATCGGGATGCTTTGGGCCATGCTGCATAAAATCCACTGCATTCAATCGGGATGCATTGGGCCTCGCTGCATGGACTCCACTGCATACAATCGGGATCCATTGCGCCACAATGCATGGAATACTCTGCATTCAATCACGCTGCATGGAATCCACTGCATTCAATCGGGATGCTTTGGGCCATGCTGCATAAAATCCACTGCATGCAATCATGCTGCCTGGAATCCACTGCATTCAATCATGCTGCATAAAATCCACTGCATTCAATCGGGATGCATTGGGCCTCGCTGCATGGACTCCACTGCATACAATCGGGATCCATTGCACCACAATGCATGGAATACTCTGCATTCAATCACGCTGCATGGAATCCACTGCATTCAATCGGGATGCTTTGGGCCATGCTGCATAAAATCCACTGCATGCAATCATGCTGCCTGGAATCCACTGCATTCAATCATGCTGCATAAAATCCACTGCATTCAATAGGGTTCCATTTCTTCTTCACGCTGCCTGGAATCCACTGCATTCAATCACACTGCATGGAATCCACTGCATTCAATCGGGATGCATTTTACCACACTGCTTGGATTACACTGCATTCAATCGCAATGCATAGAATCCACTGCATTCAATATGGATGCATTTTACCACTCTGCATGGAATCCACTGCATTTACTCACGATGCATGTAATCCATGGAATTTAATCGGGATTCATTTTACTAAGCTGTATGGAATCGACTGCATTTAATCACGCTGCATGGAATCCACTGCATTCAATCGGGATTCATTTTACAAAGCTGCATGGAGTACACTGCATTCAATCACAATGCATGGAATCCACTGCATTCAAACGGGATGCTTTGGGCCATGCTGCATAAAATCCACTGCATTCCATCATGCTGCATGGAATCCACTGCATTCAATCATGCAGCATAAAATCCGCTGCATTCCATAGGGTTCCATTTCTTCATGCTGCATGGAATACACTGCATTCAATCAGGCTGCATAAAATCCGCTGCATTCCATAGGGTTCCATTTCTTCATGCTGCATGGAATACACTGCATTTAATCAGGCTGCATGGAATCCACTGCATTCAATCGGGATGCATTTTTCCTCGTTGCATGGACTACACTGCATTCCATCACAATGCATGGAATCCACTGCATTCAATCGGGAAGATTTGGGCCATGCTGCATACAATCCACTGCATTCAATCGGGATGCACTGGGCCTCGCTGCATGGACTCCACTGCATATAATCGGGATCCATTGCGCCACAATGCATGGAATACTCTGCATTCAATGACGCTGAATGGAATCCACTGCATTGAATCGGGAAGCTATGGGCCATGCTGCATAAAATCCACTGCATGCAATCATGCTGCATTGAATCCACTGCATTCAATCATACTGCATATAATCCACTGCATTCAATAGGGTTCCATTACTGCACCCTGCATGGAATCCACTGCATTCAACCACGCTGCATGGAATCCACTGCATTCAATCGGGATGCATTTTATCACTCTGCATGGATTACACTGCATTTAATCACGCTGCATGTAATCCATGGAATTTAATCGGGATTCATTTTACTAAGCTGTATGGAATCGACTGCACTTAATCACGCTGGATGGAATCCACTGCATTCAATCGGGATGCATTTT
This sequence comes from Sus scrofa, assembly GCF_054392235.1. Classification (NCBI taxonomy): domain Eukaryota; kingdom Metazoa; phylum Chordata; class Mammalia; order Artiodactyla; family Suidae; genus Sus; species Sus scrofa. Next base: position 5,942,886 of record NC_139397.1, read on the forward strand.
ACCACGTTGCATGCAGTTCACTGCATTCAATCACAATGCATGGAATCCACTGCATTCAATCGGGATGCTTTGGGCCATGCTGCATAAAATCCACTGCATTCAATCTTGCTTTTTGAATCCACTGCATTCAGTAATGCTGCATAAAATTCTTGCATTAATTGGGTTCCATTTCTTCACGCTGCATGGAATACACTGCATTCAATCACGCTGCATGGAAACCACTGCATTCAATCGGGATGCATTTTACCTCGCTGCATGGATTACACTGCATTCAATCACAATGCATGGAATCCACTGCATTCCATCGGGATGCTTTGGGCCATGCTGCATAAACTCCACTGCATTCAATCGGGATGCATTGGGCCTCGCTGCATGGACTCCACTGCATAAAATCTGGATCCATTGCGCCACAATGCATGGAATCCTCTGCATTCAATGACGCTGCATGGAATCCACTGCTTTCCATCGGGATGTTTTGGGCCATGCTGCATAAAATCCACTGCATTCAATCGGGATGCATTGGGCCTCGCTGCATGGACTCCACTGCATTCAATCGGGATCCATTGTGCCACAATGCATGGAATTCTCTTCATTCAATGACGCTGCATCGAGTCCACAGCATTCAATCGGAATCCATTGTGCCACAATGCATGGAATACTCTGCATTCAATCACGCTGCATGGAATCCACTGCATTCAATCGGGATGATTTGGGCCATGCTGCATAAAATCCACTGCATGCAATCATGCTGCATGGAATCCACTGCATTCAATCATGCTGCATAAAATCCACTGCATTCAATCGGGATGCATTGGGCCTCGCTGCATGGACTCCACTGCATACAATCGGGATCCATTGTGCCACAATGCATGGAATACTCTGCATTCAATCACGCTGCATGGAATCCACTGCATTCAATCGGGATGCTTTGGGCCATGCTGCATAAAATCCACTGCATGCAATCATGCTGCCTGGAATCCACTGCATTCAATCATGCTGCATAAAATCCACTGCATTCAATAGGGTTCCATTTCTTCTTCACGCTGCCTGGAATCCACTGCATTCAATCACACTGCATGGAATCCACTGCATTCAATCGGGATACATTTTACCACACTGCTTGGATTACACTGCATTCAATCGCAATGCATAGAATCCACTGCATTCAATATGGATGCATTTTACCACTCTGCATGGAATCCACTGCATTTACTCACGCTGCATGTAATCCATGGAATTTAATCGGGATTCATTTTACTAAGCTCTATGGAATCGACTGCATTTAATCACGCTGCATGGAATCCACTGCATTCAATCGGGATTCATTTTACAAAGCTGCATGGAGTACACTGCATTCAATCACAATGCATGGAATCCACTGCATTCAAACGGGATGCTTTGGGCCATGCTGCATAAAATCCACTGCATTCCATCATGCTGCATGGAATCCACTGCATTCAATCATGCAGCATAAAATCCGCTGCATTCCATAGGGTTCCATTTCTTCATGCTGCATGGAATACACTGCATTCAATCAGGCTGCATAAAATCCGCTGCATTCCATAGGGTTCCATTTCTTCATGCTGCATGGAATACACTGCATTTAATCAGGCTGCATGGAATCCACTGCATTCAATCGGGATGCATTTTTCCTCGTTGCATGGACTACACTGCATTCCATCACAATGCATGGAATCCACTGCATTCAATCGGGAAGATTTGGGCCATGCTGCATAAACTCCACTGCATTCAATCGGGATGCACTGGGCCTCGCTGCATGGACTCCACTGCATATAATCGGGATCCATTGCGCCACAATGCATGGAATCCTCTGCATTCAATGACGCTGAATGGAATCCACTGCATTGAATCGGGAAGCTATGGGCCATGCTGCATAAAATCCACTGCATGCAATCATGCTGCATTGAATCCACTGCATTCAATCATACTGCATATAATCCACTGCATTCAATAGGGTTCCATTACTGCACCCTGCATGGAATCCACTGCATTCAACCACGCTGCATGGAATCCACTGCATACAATCGGGATGCATTTTATCATTCTGCATGGATTACACTGCATTTAATCACGCTGCATGGAATCCATGGAATTTAATCGGGATTCATTTTACTAAGCTGTATGGAATCGACTGCACTTAATCACGCTGCATGGAATCCACTGCATTCAATCGGGATGCATTTTACCACGTTGCATGCAGTTCACTGCATTCAATCACAATGCATGGAATCCACTGCATTCAATCGGGATGCTTTGGGCCATGCTGCATAAAATCCACTGCATTCAATCTTGCTTTTTGAATCCACTGCATTCAGTAATGCTGCATAAAATTCTTGCATTAATTGGGTTCCATTTCTTCACGCTGCATGGAATACACTGCATTCAATCACGCTGCATGGAAACCACTGCATTCAATCGGGATGCATTTTACCTCGCTGCATGGATTACACTGCATTCAATCACAATGCATGGAATCCACTGCATTCCATCGGGATGCTTTGGGCCATGCTGCATAAACTCCACTGCATTCAATCGGGATGCATTGGGCCTCGCTGCATGGACTCCACTGCATAAAATCTGGATCCATTGCGCCACAATGCATGGAATCCTCTGCATTCAATGACGCTGCATGGAATCCACTGCTTTCCATCGGGATGTTTTGGGCCATGCTGCATAAAATCCACTGCATTCAATCGGGATGCATTGGGCCTCGCTGCATGGACTCCACTGCATTCAATCGGGATCCATTGTGCCACAATGCATGGAATTCTCTTCATTCAATGACGCTGCATCGAGTCCACAGCATTCAATCGGAATCCATTGTGCCACAATGCATGGAATACTCTGCATTCAATGACGCTGCATGGAATCCACTACATTCAATCATGCTGCATAAAATCCACTGCATTCAATAGGGTTCCATTTCTTCACGCTGCATGGAATCCACTACATTCAATCACGCTGCATGGAATCCACTGCATTCAACATGGATGAATTTTACCACGCTGCATTTAGTACAGTGTATTCAATCACAATTCATGGAATCCATTGCATTCAATCGGGATGCTTTGGGCCATGCTGCATAAAATCCATTGCATTCAATCATGCTGCATGGAATCCACTGCATTCAATCGGGATGCATTGGGCCTCGCTGCATGGACTCCACTGCATTCAATCGGGATCCATTGTGCCACAATGCATGGAATCCTCTTCATTCAACGACGCTGCATGGAATCCACTGCATTCCATCGGGATGCTTTGGGCCATGCTGCATAAAATCCACTGCATTCAATCGGGATGCATTGGGCCTCGCTGCATGGACTCCACTGCATACAATCGGGATCCATTGCGCCACAATGCATGGAATACTCTGCATTCAATCACGCTGCATGGAATCCACTGCATTCAATCGGGATGCTTTGGGCCATGCTGCATAAAATCCACTGCATGCAATCATGCTGCCTGGAATCCACTGCATTCAATCATGCTGCATAAAATCCACTGCATTCAATCGGGATGCATTGGGCCTCGCTGCATGGACTCCACTGCATACAATCGGGATCCATTGCACCACAATGCATGGAATACTCTGCATTCAATCACGCTGCATGGAATCCACTGCATTCAATCGGGATGCTTTGGGCCATGCTGCATAAAATCCACTGCATGCAATCATGCTGCCTGGAATCCACTGCATTCAATCATGCTGCATAAAATCCACTGCATTCAATAGGGTTCCATTTCTTCTTCACGCTGCCTGGAATCCACTGCATTCAATCACACTGCATGGAATCCACTGCATTCAATCGGGATGCATTTTACCACACTGCTTGGATTACACTGCATTCAATCGCAATGCATAGAATCCACTGCATTCAATATGGATGCATTTTACCACTCTGCATGGAATCCACTGCATTTAATCACGCTGCATGTAATCCATGGAATTTAATCGGGATTCATTTTACTAAGCTGTATGGAATCGACTGCATTTAATCACGCTGCATGGAATCCACTGCATTCAATCGGGATTCATTTTACAAAGCTGCATGGAGTACACTGCATTCAATCACAATGCATGGAATCCACTGCATTCAAACGGGATGCTTTGGGCCATGCTGCATAAAATCCACTGCATTCAATCATGCTGCATGGAATCCACTGCATTCAATCATGCAGCATAAAATCCGCTGCATTCCATAGGGTTCCATTTCTTCATGCTGCATGGAATACACTGCATTCAATCAGGCTGCATAAAATCCGCTGCATTCCATAGGGTTCCATTTCTTCATGCTGCATGGAATACACTGCATTTAATCAGGCTGCATGGAATCCACTGCATTCAATCGGGATGCATTTTTCCTCGTTGCATGGACTACACTGCATTCCATCACAATGCATGGAATCCACTGCATTCAATCGGGAAGATTTGGGCCATGCTGCATACAATCCACTGCATTCAATCGGGATGCACTGGGCCTCGCTGCATGGACTCCACTGCATATAGTCGGGATCCATTGCGCCACAATGCATGGAATACTCTGCATTCAATGACGCTGAATGGAATCCACTGCATTGAATCGGGAAGCTATGGGCCATGCTGCATAAAATCCACTGCATGCAATCATGCTGCATTGAATCCACTGCATTCAATCATACTGCATATAATCCACTGCATTCAATAGGGTTCCATTACTGCACCCTGCATGGAATCCACTGCATTCAACCACGCTGCATGGAATCCACTGCATTCAATCGGGATGCATTTTACCACTCTGCATGGATTACACTGCATTTAATCACGCTGCATGGAATCCATGGAATTTAATCGGGATTCATTTTACTAAGCTGTATGGAATGGACTGCACTTAATCACGCTGCATGGAATCCACTGCATTCAATCGGGATGCATTTTACCACGTTGCATGCAGTTCACTGCATTCAATCACAATGCATGGAATCCACTGCATTCAATCGGGATGCTTTGGGCCATGCTGCATAAAATCCACTGCATTCAATCTTGCTTTTTGAATCCACTGCATTCAGTAATGCTGCATAAAATCCTTGCATTCAATTGGGTTCCATTTCTTCACGCTGCATGGAATACACTGCATTCAATCACGCTGCATGGAATCCACTGCATTCAATCGGGATGCATTTTACCATGCTGCGTGGTTTTCACTGCACTCAATCACAATGCATGGAATCCACTGCATTCCATCGGAATGCTTTGGGCCATGCTGCATAAAATCCACTGCATTCAATCATGCTGCATGGAATCCACTGCATTCAATCATGCTGCATAAAATCCACTGCATTCAATAGGGTTCCATTTCTTCACGCTGCATGTAATACACTGCATTCAATCACACTGAATGGAATCGACTGCATTCAATCGGGATGCATTTTACCTCGCTGCATGGATTACACTGCATTCAATCCCAATGCATGGAATCCACTGCATTCAATCGGGATGCTTTGGGCCATGCTGCATAAAATACACTGCATTCAATCGGGATGCATTTGGCCACGCTGCATCGACTCCACTGCATTCAATTGGCATCCATTGCGCCACAATGCAAGGAATCCTCTGCATTCATTGACGCTGCATGGACTCCACTGCATTCAATCGGGATGCTTTGGGCCATGCTGCATAAAATCCACTGCATTCAATCTTGCTTTTTGAATCCACTGCATTCAGTAATGCTGCATAAAATCCTTGCATTCAATTGGGTTCCATTTCTTCACGCTGCATGGAATACACTGCATTCAATCACGCTGCATCGAATCCACTGCATTCAATCGGGATGCATTTTACCATGCTGAGTGGTTTTCACTGCATTCAATCACAATGCATGGAATCCACTGCATTCCATCGGGATGCTTTGGGCCATGCTGCATAAAATCCACTGCATTCAATCGGGATGCATTGGGCCACGCTGCATGGACTCCACTGCATTCAATTGGCATCCATTGCGCCACAATGCAAGGAATCCTCTGCATTCATTGACGCTGCATGGACTCCACTGCATTCAATCGGGATGCTTTGGGCCATGCTGCATAAAATCCACTGCATTCAACCATGCTGCATGGAATACATTTCATTCAATCATGCTCTATAAAATCCAATGCATTCAATACGGTTCCATTACTTCACGCTGCATGGAATACACTGCATTAAATCAGGATGCATGGAATCGACTGCATTCAATCAGGATGCATTATACCACGTTGCATGGATTACCCTACATTCAATCACAATGCATGGAATCCACTGCATTCAATCGGGATGTTTGGGCCATGCTGCATAAAATCCACTGCATTCAATCGGGATGCATTGTGCCTCGCTGCATAGACTCCACTGCATATAATCGGGATCCATTGCGCCACAATGCATGGAATACTCTGCATTCAATGACGCTGCATGGAATCCACTGCATTCCATCGGGAAGCTTTGGGCCATGCTGCATAAAATCCACTGCATTCAATCATGCTGCATGGAATCCACTGCATTCAATCGGGATGCATTTTACAAGGCTGCATGGATTACATTTCATACACTCAAAATGCATGGAATCCACTGCGTTCTATAGGGATGCTTTGGGCCATACTGCATAAAATACACTGCATTCAATTTGCTGCATGGAATCCACTGCATTCAATCATGCTGAATAAAATCCACTGCATTCAATAGGGTTCCATTTCTTCACGCTGCATGGAATACACTGCATTCAATCAGGCTGCATGAAATCCACTGCATTCAATGGGGATGCATTCTACAATGCTGCATGGAGTTCACTGCATGCAATCACAATGCATGTAATCCACTGCATTCCATCGGGATGCTTTGGGCCATGCTGCATAAAATCCACTGCATTCAACCATGCTGCATGGAATCCACTGCATTCAATCATGCTACATAAAATCCACTGCATTCAATCGGGATGCATTGGGCCTCGCTGCATGGAATAAACTGCATTCAATCAGGCTGCATGGAATCCACTGCATTCAATGGGGATGCATTCTACCATGCTGCATGGAGTTCACTGCATTCAATCACAATGCATGGAATCCACTGCATTCCATCGGGATGCTTTGGGCCATGCTGCATAAAATCCACTGCATTCAATCGGGATGCATTGGGCCTCGCTGCATGGACTCCACTGCATACAATCGGGATCCATTGCGCCACAATGCATGGAATACTCTGCATTCAATCACGCTGCATGGAATCCACTGCATTCAATCGGGATGCTTTGGGCCATGCTGCATAAAATCCACTGCATTCAATCATGCTGCATGGAATCCACTGCATTCAATCGGGATGCATTTTACCACGTTGCATGGAGTTCACTGCATTCAATCACAATGCATGGAATCCACTGCATTCAATCGGGATGCTTTGGGCCATGCTGCATAAAATCCACTGCATTCAATCGGGATGCATTGGGCCTCGCTGCATGGACTCCACTGCATTCAATCGGGATCCATTGCGCCACAATGCATGGATCCTCTGCATTCAATGACGCTGCATGGAATCCACTGCATTCCATCAGGATGCTTTGGGCCATGCTGCATAAAATCCACTGCATGCAATCATGCTGCATGGAATCCACTGCATTCAATCATGCTGCATAAAATCCACTGCATTCAATAGGGTTCCATTTCTTCACAATGCATGGAATCCACTACATTCAATCACGCTGCATGGAATCCACTGCATTCAACATGGATGAATTTTACCACGCTGCATTTAGTACACTGTATTCAATCACAATTCATGGAATCCATTGCATTCAATCGGGATGCTTTGGGCCATGCTGCATAAAATCCACTGCATTCAATCGGGATGCACTGGGCATCGCTGCATGGACTCCACTGCATACAATCGGGATCCATTGCGCCACAATGCATGGAATCCTCTGCATTCAATGACGCTGCATGGAATCCACTGCATTCAATCGGGATGCTTTGGGCCATGCTGAATAAAATCCATTGCATTCAATCATGCTGCATGGAATCCACTTCATTCAATCGGGATGCATTTTACCATGCTGCCTGGATTCATTCAATCACGCTGCATGGAATCCACTGCATTCTATCGGGATGCTTTGGGCCATGCTGCATAAAATCCACTGCATTTAATCGGGATGCATTTGGCCACGCTGCATGGACTCCACTGCATAAAATCGGGATCCATTGCCCCAAAATGCAAGGAATCCTCTGCATTCAATGACGCTGCATGGACTCCACTGCATTCAATCGGGATGCTTTGGGCCATGCTGCATAAAATCCACTGCATTCAACCATGCTGCATGGAATCCATTTCATTCAATCATGCTCTATAAAATCCAATGCATTCAATACGGTTCCATTACTTCACGCGGCATGGAATACACTGCATTAAATCAGGATGCATGGAATCGACTGCATTCAATCAGGATGCATTATACCACGTTGCATGGATTACCCTACATTCAATCACAATGCATGGAATCCTCTGCATTCAATGACGCTGCATGGAATCCACTGCATTCCATCGGGAAGCTTTGGGCCATGCTGCATAAAATCCATTGCATTCAATCATGCTGCATAAAATCCACTGCATTCAATCGGGATGCATTTTACCATGCTGCATGGATTACCCTTCATTCAATCAGGCTGCATGGAATCCACTGCATTCTATCGGGATGCTTTGGGCCATGCTGCATAAAATCCACTGCATTTAATCGGGATGCATTTGGCCACGCTGCATGGACTCCACTGCATAAAATCGGGATCCATTGCCCCAAAATGCAAGGAATCATCTGCATTCAATGACGCTGCATGGAATCCACTGCATTCCATCGGGATCCATTTTACCACGCAGCATGGATTACACTGCTTTCAATCACAATGCATGGAATCTACTCTATTCAATCGGGATGCTTTGGGCCATACTGCATAAAATCCACTGCATTCAATCATGCTGCATGGAATCCACTGCATTCAATCGGAGTGCATTTTACCACGCTGCATGGATAACATTTCATACACTCAAAATGCATGGAATCCACTGCATTCTATAGGGATGCTTTGGGCCATACTGCATAAAATCCACTGCATTCAATCTTGCTGCATGGAATCCACTGCATTCAATCATGCTGCATAAATCCACTGCATTCAATAGGGTTCCACTTCTTCACGCTGCATGGAATCCACTGCATTCAATCACGCTGCATAAAATCCACTGCATTCAATAGGGTTCCATTTCTTCACGCTGCATGGAATCCACTACATTCAATCACGCTGCATGGAATCCACTGCATTCAATCAGGATGCTTTGGGACATGCTGCATAAAATCCACTGCATTCAATCATGCTGCCTGGAATCCACTGCATTCAATCATACTGCATAAAATCCACTGCATTCAATAGGGTTCCATTTCTTCACGCTTCATGGAATCCACTGCATTCAATAGGGTTCCATTCCTTCACGCTGCCTGGAATCCACTGCCTTCAATCACGCTGCATGGAATCCACTGCATTCAATCGGGATGCATTTTTCCTCGTTGCATGGATTACACTGCATTCAATCCCAATGCATGGAATCCACTGCATTCAATCGGGATGCTTTGGGCCATGCTGCATAAAATCCACTGCATTCAATCGGGATGCACTGGGCATCGCTGCATGGACTCCACTGCATACAATCGGGATCCATTGCGCCACAATGCATGGAATCCTCTGCATTCAATGACGCTGCATGGAATCCACTGCATTCAATCGGGATGCTTTGGGCCATGCTGAATAAAATCCATTGCATTCAATCATGCTGCATGGAATCCACTTCATTCAATCGGGATGCATTTTACCATGCTGCCTGGATTACCCTTCATTCAATCACGCTGCATGGAATCCACTGCATTCTATCGGGATGCTTTGGGCCATGCTGCATAAAATCCACTGCATTTAATCGCGATGGATTTGGCCACGCTGCATGGACTCCACTGCATAAAATCGGGATCCATTGCCCCAAAATGCAAGGAATCCTCTGCATTCAATGACGCTGCATGGAATCCACTGCATTGAATCGGGAAGCTTTGGGCCATGCTGCATAAATCCACTGCATGCAGTCATGCTGTGTGGACTCCACTGCATTGAATCATGCTGCAAAAAAAACCACTGCATTCAATAGGGTTCCATTTCTTCACCCTGCATGGAATCCACTGCATTCAACCACGCTGCATGGAATCCACTGCATTCAATCGGGATGCATTTTACCACTCTGCATGGATTACACTGCATTTAATCACGCTGCATGGAATCCATGGAATTTAATCGGGATTCATTTTACTAAGCTGTATGGAATGGACTGCACTTAATCACGCTGCATGGAATCCACTGCATTCAATCGGGATGCATTTTACCACGTTGCATGCAGTTCACTGCATTCAATCACAATGCATGGAATCCACTGCATTCAATCGGGATGCTTTGGGCCATGCTGCATAAAATCCACTGCATTCAATCTTGCTTTTTGAATCCACTGCATTCAGTAATGCTGCATAAAATCCTTGCATTCAATTGGGTTCCATTTCTTCACGCTGCATGGAATACACTGCATTCAATCACGCTGCATGGAATCCACTGCATTCAATCGGGATGCATTTTACCATGCTGCGTGGTTTTCACTGCACTCAATCACAATGCATGGAATCCACTGCATTCCATCGGAATGCTTTGGGCCATGCTGCATAAAATCCACTGCATTCAATCATGCTGCATGGAATCCACTGCATTCAATCATGCTGCATAAAATCCACTGCATTCAATAGGGTTCCATTTCTTCACGCTGCATGTAATACACTGCATTCAATCACACTGAATGGAATCCACTGCATTCAATCGGGATGCATTTTACCTCGCTGCATGGATTACACTGCATTCAATCCCAATGCATGGAATCCACTGCATTCAATCGGGATGCTTTGGGCCATGCTGCATAAAATACACTGCATTCAATCGGGATGCATTTGGCCACGCTGCATCGACTCCACTGCATTCAATTGGCATCCATTGCGCCACAATGCAAGGAATCCTCTGCATTCATTGACGCTGCATGGACTCCACTGCATTCAATCGGGATGCTTTGGGCCATGCTGCATAAAATCCACTGCATTCAATCTTGCTTTTTGAATCCACTGCATTCAGTAATGCTGCATAAAATCCTTGCATTCAATTGGGTTCCATTTCTTCACGCTGCATGGAATACACTGCATTCAATCACGCTGCATCGAATCCACTGCATTCAATCGGGATGCATTTTACCATGCTGAGTGGTTTTCACTGCATTCAATCACAATGCATGGAATCCACTGCATTCCATCGGGATGCTTTGGGCCATGCTGCATAAAATCCACTGCATTCAATCGGGATGCATTGGGCCACGCTGCATGGACTCCACTGCATTCAATTGGCATCCATTGCGCCACAATGCAAGGAATCCTCTGCATTCATTGACGCTGCATGGACTCCACTGCATTCAATCGGGATGCTTTGGGCCATGCTGCATAAAATCCACTGCATTCAACCATGCTGCATGGAATACATTTCATTCAATCATGCTCTATAAAATCCAATTCATTCAATACGGTTCCATTACTTCACGCTGCATGGAATACACTGCATTAAATCAGGATTCATGGAATCGACTGCATTCAATCAGGATGCATTATACCACGTTGCATGGATTACCCTACATTCAATCACAATGCATGGAATCCACTGCATTCAATCGGGATGTTTGGGCCATGCTGCATAAAATCCACTGCATTCAATCGGGATGCATTGTGCCTCGCTGCATAGACTCCACTGCATATAATCGGGATCCATTGCGCCACAATGCATGGAATACTCTGCATTCAATGACGCTGCATGGAATCCACTGCATTCCATCGGGAAGCTTTGGGCCATGCTGCATAAAATCCACTGCATTCAATCATGCTGCATGGAATCCACTGCATTCAATCGGGATGCATTTTACAAGGCAGCATGGATTACATTTCATACACTCAAAATGCATGGAATCCACTGCGTTCTATAGGGATGCTTTGGGCCATACTGCATAAAATACACTGCATTCAATTTGCTGCATGGAATCCACTGCATTCAATCATGCTGAATAAAATCCACTGCATTCAATAGGGTTCCATTTCTTCACGCTGCATGGAATACACTGCATTCAATCAGGCTGCATGAAATCCACTGCATTCAATGGGGATGCATTCTACAATGCTGCATGGAGTTCACTGCATGCAATCACAATGCATGTAATCCACTGCATTCCATCGGGATGCTTTGGGCCATGCTGCATAAAATCCACTGCATTCAACCATGCTGCATGGAATCCACTGCATTCAATCATGCTACATAAAATCCACTGCATTCAATCGGGATGCATTGGGCCTCGCTGCATGGAATAAACTGCATTCAATCAGGCTGCATGGAATCCACTGCATTCAATGGGGATGCATTCTACCATGCTGCATGGAGTTCACTGCATTCAATCACAATGCATGGAATCCACTGCATTCCATCGGGATGCTTTGGGCCATGCTGCATAAAATCCACTGCATTCAATCGGGATGCATTGGGCCTCGCTGCATGGACTCCACTGCATACAATCGGGATCCATTGCGCCACAATGCATGGAATACTCTGCATTCAATCACGCTGCATGGAATCCACTGCATTCAATCGGGATGCTTTGGGCCATGCTGCATAAAATCCACTGCATTCAATCATGCTGCATGGAATCCACTGCATTCAATCGGGATGCATTTTACCACGTTGCATGGAGTTCACTGCATTCAATCACAATGCATGGAATCCACTGCATTCAATCGGGATGCTTTGGGCCATGCTGCATAAAATCCACTGCATTCAATCGGGATGCATTGGACCTCGCTGCATGGACTCCACTGCATTCAATCGGGATCCATTGCGCCACAATGCATGGATCCTCTGCATTCAATGACGCTGCATGGAAACCACTGCATTCCATCAGGATGCTTTGGGCCATGCTGCATAAAATCCACTGCATGCAATCATGCTGCATGGAATCCACTGCATTCAATCATGCTGCATAAAATCCACTGCATTCAATAGGGTTCCATTTCTTCACACTGCATGGAATCCACTACATTCAATCACGCTGCATGGAATCCACTGCATTCAACATGGATGAATTTTACCACGCTGCATTTAGTACACTGTATTCAATCACAATTCATGGAATCCATTGCATTCAATCGGGATGCTTTGGGCCATGCTGCATAAAATCCACTGCATTCAATCGGGATGCACTGGGCATCGCTGCATGGACTCCACTGCATACAATCGGGATCCATTGCGCCACAATGCATGGAATCCTCTGCATTCAATGACGCTGCATGGAATCCACTGCATTCAAACGGGATGCTTTGGGCCATGCTGAATAAAATCCATTGCATTCAATCATGCTGCATGGAATCCACTTCATTCAATCGGGATGCATTTTACCATGCTGCCTGGATTACCCTTCATTCAATCACGCTGCATGGAATCCACTGCATTCTATCGGGATGCTTTGGGCCATGCTGCATAAAATCCACTGCATTTAATCGGGATGCATTTGGCCACGCTGCATGGACTCCACTGCATAAAATCGGGATCCATTGCCCCAAAATGCAAGGAATCCTCTGCATTCAATGACGCTGAATGGAATCCACTGCATTGAATCGGGAAGCTTTGGGCCATGCTGCATAAATCCACTGCATGCAGTCATGCTGTGTGGACTCCACTGCATTGAATCATGCTGCAAAAAAAAACCACTGCATTCAATAGGGTTCCATTTCTTCACCCTGCATGGAATCCACTGCATTCAACCACGCTGCATGGAATCCACTGCATTCAATCGGGATGCATTTTACCACTCTGCATGGATTACACTGCATTTAATCACGCTGCATGGAATCCATGGAATTTAATCGGGATTCATTTTACTAAGCTGTATGGAATGGACTGCACTTAATCACGCTGCATGGAATCCACTGCATTCAATCGGGATGCATTTTACCACGTTGCATGCAGTTCACTGCATTCAATCACAATGCATGGAATCCACTGCATTCAATCGGGATGCTTTGGGCCATGCTGCATAAAATCCACTGCATTCAATCTTGCTTTTTGAATCCACTGCATTCAGTAATGCTGCATAAAATACTTGCATTCAATTGGGTTCCATTTCTTCACGCTGCATGGAATACACTGCATTCAATCACGCTGCATGGAATCCACTGCATTCAATCGGGATGCATTTTACCATGCTGCGTGGTTTTCACTGCACTCAATCACAATGCATGGAATCCACTCCATTCCATCGGGATGCTTTGGGCCATGCTGCATAAAATCCACTGCATTCAATCGGGATGCATTGGGCCACGCTGCATCGACTCCACTGCATTCAATTGGCATCCATTGCGCCACAATGCAAGGAATCCTCTGCATTCATTGACGCTGCATGGACTCCACTGCATTCAATCGGGATGCTTTGGGCCATGCTGCATAAAATCCACTGCATTCAATCTTGCTTTTTGAATCCACTGCATTCAGTAATGCTGCATAAAATCCTTGCATTCAATTGGGTTCCATTTCTTCACGCTGCATGGAATACACTGCATTCAATCACGCTGCATGGAATCCACTGCATTCAATCGGGATGCATTTTACCATGCTGCGTGGTTTTCACTGCATTCAATCACAATGCATGGAATCCACTGCATTCCATCGGGATGCTTTGGGCCATGCTGCATAAAATCCACTGCATTCAATCGGGATGCATTGGGCCACGCTGCATCGACTCCACTGCATTCAATTGGCATCCATTGCGCCACAATGCAAGGAATCCTCTGCATTCATTGACGCTGCATGGACTCCACTGCATTCAATTGGGATGCTTTGGGCCATGCTGCATAAAATCCACTGCATTCAACCATGCTGCATGGAATACATTTCATTCAATCATGCTCTATAAAATCCAATGCATTCAATACGGTTCCATTACTTCACGCTGCATGGAATACACTGCATTAAATCAGGATTCATGGAATCGACTGCATTCAATCAGGATGCATTATACCACGTTGCATGGATTACCCTACATTCAATCACAATGCATGGAATCCACTGCATTCAATCGGGATGCTTTGGGCCATGCTGCATAAAATCCACTGCATTCAATCGGGATGCATTGGGCCTCGCTGCATAGACTCCACTGCATATAATCGGGATCCATTGCGCCACAATGCATGGAATCCTCTGCATTCAATGACGCTGCATGGAATCCACTGCATTCCATCTGGAAGCTTTGGGCCATGCTGCATAAAATCCACTGCATTCAATCATGCTGCATGGAATCCACTGCATTCAATCGGGATGCATTTTACAAGGCTGCATGGATTACATTTCATACACTCAAAATGCATGGAATCCACTGCGTTCTATAGGGATGCTTTGGGCCATACTGCATAAAATACACTGCATTCAATTTGCTGCATGGAATCCACTGCATTCAATCATGCTGAATAAAATCGACTGCATTCAATAGGGTTCCATTTCTTCACGCTGCATGGAATACACTGCATTCAATCAGGCTGCATGAAATCCACTGCATTCAATGGGGATGCATTCTACAATGCTGCATGGAGTTCACTGCATGCAATCACAATGCATGTAATCCACTGCATTCCATCGGGATGCTTTGGGCCATGCTGCATAAAATCCACTGCATTCAACCATGCTGCATGGAATCCACTGCATTCAATCATGCTGCATAAAATCCACTGCATTCAATCGGGATGCATTGGGCCTCGCTGCATGGAATACACTGCATTCAATCAGGCTGCATGGAATCCACTGCATTCAATGGGGATGCATTCTACAATGCTGCATGGAGTTCACTGCATTCACTCACAACGCATGTAATCCACTGCATTCCATCGGGATGCTTTGGGCCATGCTGCATAAAATCCACTGCATTCAATCGGGATGCATTGGGCCTCGCTGCATGGACTCCACTGCATACAATCGGGATCCATTGCGCCAAAATGCATGGAATACTCTTCATTCATTGATGCTGCATGGACTCCACTGCATTCAATCGGGATGCTTTGGGCCATGCTGCATAAAATCCACTGCATTCAACCATGCTGCATGGAATCCACTGCATTCAATCATGCTGCATAAAATCCACTGCATTCCATCGGGATGCATTGGGCCTCGCTGCATGGAATACACTGCATTCAATCACGCTGCATGGAATCCACTGCATTCAATGGGGATGCATTCTACAATGCTGCATGGAGTTCACTGCATTCAATCACAACGCATGTAATCCACTGCATTCCATCGGGATGCTTTGGGCCATGCTGCATAAAATCCACTGCATTCAATCGGGATGCATTGGGCCTCGCTGCATGGACTCCACTGCATACAATCGGGATCCATTGCGCCAAAATGCATGGAATACTCTGCATTCATTGACGCTGCATGGACTCCACTGCATTCAATCGGGATGCTTTGGGCCATGCTGCATAAAATCCACTGCATTCAACCATGCTGCATGGAATCCACTGCATTCAATCATGCTGCATAAAATCCACTGCATTCCATCGGGATGCATTGGGCCTCGCTGCATGGAATACACTGCATTCAATCACGCTGCATGGAATCCACTGCATTCAATGGGGATGCATTCTACAATGCTGCATGGAGTTCACTGCATTCAATCTCAATGCATGGAATCCACTGCATTCCATCGGGATGCTTTGGGCCATGCTGCATAAAATCCACTGCATTCAATCGGGATGCATTGGGCCTCGCTGCATGGACTCCACTGCATACAATCGGGATTCATTGCACCAAAATGCATGGAATCCTCCGCATGCAACGACGCTGCATGGACTCCACTGCATTCAATCGGGATGCTTTGGGCCATGCTGCATAAAATCCATTGAATTCAATCATGCTGCATGGAATCCACTGCATTCAATCATGCTGCATAAAATCCACTGCATTCAATAGGGTTCCATTTCTTCACGCTGCATGGAATCCACTACATTCAATCACGCTGCATGGAATCCACTGCATTCTAACGGGATGCATTTTACCACGCTGCATAGATTACACCGCATTCAATCACAATGCATGGAATCCACTGCATTCAATCGGGATGCTTTGGGCCATGCTGCATAAAATCCACTGCATTCAATCGGGATGCATTGGGCCTCGCTGCATGGACTCCACTGCATTCAATCGGGATCCATTGCGCCACAATGCATGGAATCCTCTGCATTCAATGACGCTGCATGGAATCCACTGCATTCCATCAGGATGCTTTGGGCCATGCTGCATAAAATCCACTGCATGCAATCATGCTGCATGGAATCCACTGCATTCAATCATGCTGCATAAAATCCACTGCATTCAATAGGGTTCCATTTCTTCACACTGCATGGAATCCACTGCATTCAATCACGCTGCATGGAATCCACTGCATTCAACATGGATGAATTATACCACGCTGTATTTAGTACACTGTATTCAATCACAATTCATGGAATCCATTGCATTCAATCGGGATGCTTTGGGCCATGCTGCATAAAATCCACTGCATTCAATCGGGATGCACTGGGCATCGCTGCATGGACTCCACTGCATACAATCGGGATCCATTGCGCCACAATGCATGGAATCCTCTGCATTCAATGACGCTGCAAGGAATCCACTGCATTCTATCGGGATGCTTTGGGCCATGCTGCATAAAATCCACTGCATTTAATCGGGATGCATTTGGCCATGCTGCATGGACTCCACTGCATAAAATCGGGATCAATTGCCCCAAAATGCAAGGAATCATCTGCATTCAATGACGCTGCATGGAATCCACTGCATTCCATCGGGATCCATTTTACCACGCAGCATGGATTACACTGCTTTCAATCACAATGCATGGAATCTACTCTATTCAATCGGGATGCTTTGGGCCATACTGCATAAAATCCACTGCATTCAATCTTGCTGCATGGAATCCACTGCATTCAATCATGCTGCATAAATCCTCTGCATTCAATAGGGTTCCACTTCTTCACGCTGCATGGAATCCACTGCATTCAATCACGCTGCATAAAATCCACTGCATTCAATAGGGTTCCATTTCTTCATGCTGCATGGAATCCACTACATTCAATCACGCTGCATGGAATCCACTGCATTCAATCAGGATGCTTTGGGCCATGCTGCATAAAATCCACTGCATTCAATCATGCTGCCTGGAATCCACTGCATTCAATCATACTGCATAAAATCCACTGCATTCAATAGGGTTCCATTTCTTCACACTTCATGGAATCCACTGCATTCAATAGGGTTCCATTCCTGCACGCTGCCTGGAATCCACTGCCTTCAATCACGCTGCATGGAATCCACTGCATTCAATCGGGATGCATTTTACCACGTTGCATGCAGTTCACTGCATTCAATCCCAATGCATGGAATCCACTGCATTCAATCGGGAAGCTTTGGGCCATGCTGCATACAATCCACTGCATTCAATCGGGATGCACTGGGCCTCGCTGCATGGACTCCACTGCATATAATCGGGATCCATTGCGCCACAATGCATGGAATCCTCTGCATTCAATGACGCTGAATGGAATCCACTGCATTGAATCGGGAAGCTTTGGGCCATGCTGCATAAATCCACTGCATGCAGTCATGCTGTGTGGACTCCACTGCATTGAATCATGCTGCAAAAAAAACCACTGCATTCAATAGGGTTCCATTTCTTCACCCTGCATGGAATCCACTGCATTCAACCACGCTGCATGGAATCCACTGCATTCAATCGGGATGCATTTTACCACTCTGCATGGATTACACTGCATTTAATCACGCTGCATGTAATCCATGGAATTTAATCGGGATTCATTTTACTAAGCTGTATGGAATGGACTGCACTTAATCACGCTGCATGGAATCCACTGCATTCAATCGGGATGCATTTTACCACGTTGCATGCAGTTCACTGCATTCAAACACAATGCATGGAATCCACTGCATTCAATCGGGATGCTTTGGGCCATGCTGCATAAAATCCACTGCATTCAATCTTGCTTTTTGAATCCACTGCATTCAGTAATGCTGCATAAAATCCTTGCATTCAATTGGGTTCCATTTCTTCACGCTGCATGGAATACACTGCATTCAATCACGCTGCATGGAATCCACTGCATTCAATCGGGATGCATTATACCATGCTGCGTGGTTTTCACTGCATTCAATCACAATGCATGGAATCCACTGCATTCCATCGGGATGCTTTGGGCCATGCTGCATAAAATCCACTGCATTCAATCATGCTGCATGGAATCCACTGCATTCAATCATGCTGCATAAAATCCACTGCATTCAATAGGGTTCCATTTCTTCACGCTGCATGTAATACACTGCATTCAATCACACTGAATGGAATCCACTGCATTCAATCGGGATGCATTTTACCATGCTGCGTGGTTTTCACTACATTCAATCACAATGCATGGAATGCACTGCATTCAATCGGGATGCATTTTACAAGGCTGCATGGATAACATTTCATATACTCAAAATGCATGGAATCCACTGCGTTCTATAGGGATGCTTTGGGCCATACTGCATAAAATACACTGCATTCAATTTGCTGCATGGAATCCACTGCATTCCATCGGGATGCTTTGGGCCATGCTGCATAAAATCCACTGCATTCAATCGGGATACATTGGGCCTCGCTGCATGGACTCCACTGCATAAAATCTGGATCCATTGCGCCACAATGCATGGAATCCTCTGCATTCAACAACGCTGCATGGAATCCACTGCATTCCATCGGGATGTTTTGGTCCATGCTGCATAAAATCCACTGCATTCAATCGGGATGCAATGGGCCTCGCTGCATGAACTCCACTGCATACAATCTGGATCCATTGTGCCAAAATGCATGGAATCCTCTGCATTCAATGACGCTGCATGGAATCCACTGCATTCCATCGGGATGCTTTGGGCCATGCTGCATAAACTCCACTGCATTCAATCATGCTTCATGGAATCCACTGCATTCAATCATGCTGCATAAAATCCACTGCATTCAATAGGGTTCCATTTCTTCATGCTGCATGGAATCCACTGCATTCAATCACGCTGCATGGAATCCACTGCATTCTATCGGGATGCATTTTACCACGCTGCATAGATTACACCGCATTCAATCACAATGCATGGAATCCACTGCATTCAATCGGGATGCTTTGGGCCATGCTGCATAAAATCCACTGCATTCAATCGGGATGCATTGGGCCTCGCTGCATGGACTCCACTGCATACAATCGGGATCCATTGCACCACAATGCATGGAATCCTCTGCATTCAATGACGCTGCATGGAATCCACTGCATTCCATCAGGATGCTTTGGGTCATGCTGCATAAAATCCACTGCATGCAATCATGCTGCATGGAATCCACTGCATTCAATCATGCTGCATAAAATCCACTGCATTCAATAGGGTTCAATTTCTTCACACTGCATGGAATCCACTGCATTCAATCACGCTGCATGGAATCCACTGCATTCAACATGGAGGAATTTTACCACGCTGCATTTAGTACACTGTATTCAATCACAATTCATGGAATCCATTGCATTCAATCGGGATGATTTGGGCCATGCTGCATAAAATCCACTGCATTCAATCGGGATGCACTGGGCATCGCTGCATGGACTCCACTGCATACAATCGGGATCCATTGTGCCAAAATGCATGGAATCCTCTGCATTCAATGACGCTGCATGGAATCCACTGCATTCCATCGGGAAGCTTTGGGCCATGCTGCATAAAATCCATTGCATTCAATCATGCTGCATGGAATGCACTGCATTCAATCGGGATGCATTTTACCATGCTGCATGGATTACCCTTCATTCAATCAGGCTGCATGGAATCCACTGCATTCTATCGGGATGCTTTGGGCCATGCTGCGTAAAATCCACTGCATTTAATCGGGATGCATTTGGCCACGCTGCATGGACTCCACTGCATAAAATCGGGATCCATTGCCCCAAAATGCAAGGAATCCTCTGCATTCAATGACGCTGCATGGAATCCACTGCATTCCATCGGGATCCATTTTACCACGCAGCATGGATTACACTGCTTTCAATCACAATGCATGGAATCTACTCTATTCAATCGGGATGCTTTGGGACATACTGCATAAAATCCACTGCATTCAATCATGCTGCATGGAATCCACTGCATTCAATCGGAGTGCATTTTACCACGCTGCATGGATAACATTTCATACACTCAAAATGCATGGAATCCACTGCATTCTATAGGGATGCTTTGGGCCATACTGCATAAAATCCACTGCATTCAATCTTGCTGCATGGAATCCACTGCATTCAATCATGCTGCATAAATCCACTGCATTCAATAGGGTTCCACTTCTTCACGCTGCATGGAATCCACTGCATTCAATCACGCTGCATAAAATCCACTGCATTCAATAGGGTTCCATTTCTTCACGCTGCATGGAATCCACTACATTCAATCACGCTGCATGGAATCCACTGCATTCAATCAGGATGCTTTGGGCCATGCTGCATAAAATCCACTGCATTCAATCATGCTGCCTGGAATCCACTGCATTCTATCATACTGCATAAAATCCACTGCATTCAATAGGGTTCCATTTCTTCACGCTTCATGGAATCCACTGCATTCAATAGGGTTCCATTCCTTCACGCTGCCTGGAATCCACTGCCTTCAATCACCCTGCATGGAATCCACTGCATTCAATCGGGATGCATTTTTCCTCGTTGCATGGATTACACTGCATTCAATCCCAATGCATGGAATCCACTGCATTCAATCGGGATGCTTTGGGCCATGCTGCATAAAATCCACTGCATTCAACCATGCTGCATGGAATCCACTGCATTCAATCATGCTGCATAAAATCCACTGCATTCCATCGGGATGCATTGGGCCTCGCTGCATGGAATACACTGCATTCAATCACGCTGCATGGAATCCACTGCATTCAATGGGGATGCATTCTACCATGCTGCATGGAGTTCACTGCATTCAATCACAATGCATGGACTCCACTGCATTCCATCGGGATGCTTTGGGCCATACTGCATAAAATCCACTGCATTCAAACTTGCTGCATGGAATCCACTGCATTCAATCGGAGTGCATTTTACCACGCTGCATGGATAACATTTCATACACTCAAAATGCATGGAATCCACTGCATTCTATAGGGATGCTTTGGGCCATACTGCATAAAATCCACTGCATTCAATCTTGCTGCATGGAATCCACTGCATTCAATCATGCTGCATAAATCCACTGCATTCAATAGGGTTCCACTTCTTCACGCTGCATGGAATCCACTGCATTCAATCACGCTGCATAAAATCCACTGCATTCAATAGGGTTCCATTTCTTCACGCTGCATGGAATCCACTACATTCAATCACGCTGCATGGAATCCACTGCATTCAATCAGGATGCTTTGGGCCATGCTGCATAAAATCCACTGCATTCAATCATGCTGCCTGGAATCCACTGCATTCAATCATACTGCATAAAATCCACTGCATTCAATAGGGTTCCATTTCTTCACGCTTCATGGAATCCACTGCATTCAATAGGGTTCCATTCCTTCACGCTGTCTGGAATCCACTGCCTTCACTCACGCTGCATGGAATCCACTGCATTCAATCGGGATGCATTTTTCCTCGTTGCATGGATTACACTGCATTCAATCCCAATGCATGGAATCCACTGCATTCCATCGGGATGCTTTGGGCCATGCTGCATAAAATCCACTGCATTCAATCGGGATACATTGGGCCTCGCTGCATGGACTCCACTGCATAAAATCTGGATCCATTGCGCCACAATGCATGGAATCCTCTGCATTCAACAACGCTGCATGGAATCCACTGCATTCCATCGGGATGCTTTGGGCCATGCTGCATAAACTCCACTGCATTCAATCATGCTTCATGGAATCCACTGCATTCAATCATGCTGCATAAAATCCACTGCATTCAATAGGGTTCCATTTCTTCACGCTGCATGGAATCCACTACATTCAATCACGCTGCATGGAATCCACTGCATTCTATCGGGATGCTTTGGGCCATGCTGCATAAAATCCACTGCATTTAATCGGGATGCATTTGGCCATGCTGCATGGACTCCACTGCATAAAATCGGGATCAATTGCCCCAAAATGCAAGGAATCATCTGCATTCAATGACGCTGCATGGATTCCACTGCATTCCATCGGGATCCATTTTACCACGCAGCATGGATTACACTGCTTTCAATCACAATGCATGGAATCTACTCTATTCAATCGGGATGCTTTGGGCCATACTGCATAAAATCCACTGCATTCAATCTTGCTGCATGGAATCCACTGCATTCAATCATGCTGCATAAATCCTCTGCATTCAATAGGGTTCCACTTCTTCACGCTGCATGGAATCCACTGCATTCAATCACGCTGCATAAAATCCACTGCATTCAATAGGGTTCCATTTCTTCATGCTGCATGGAATCCACTACATTCAATCACGCTGCATGGAATCCACTGCATTCAATCAGGATGCTTTGGGCCATGCTGCATAAAATCCACTGCATTCAATCATGCTGCCTGGAATCCACTGCATTCAATCATACTGCATAAAATCCACTGCATTCAATAGGGTTCCATTTCTTCACACTTCATGGAATCCACTGCATTCAATAGGGTTCCATTCCTTCACGCTGCCTGGAATCCACTGCCTTCAATCACGCTGCATGGAATCCACTGCATTCAATCGGGATGCATTTTACCACGTTGCATGCAGTTCACTGCATTCAATCCCAATGCATGGAATCCACTGCATTCAATCGGGAAGCTTTGGGCCATGCTGCATACAATCCACTGCATTCAATCGGGATGCACTGGGCCTCGCTGCATGGACTCCACTGCATATAATCGGGATCCATTGCGCCACAATGCATGGAATCCTCTGCATTCAATGACGCTGAATGGAATCCACTGCATTGAATCGGGAAGCTTTGGGCCATGCTGCATAAATCCACTGCATGCAGTCATGCTGTGTGGACTCCACTGCATTGAATCATGCTGCAAAAAAAACCACTGCATTCAATAGGGTTCCATTTCTTCACCCTGCATGGAATCCACTGCATTCAACCACGCTGCATGGAATCCACTGCATTCAATCGGGATGCATTTTACCACTCTGCATGGATTACACTGCATTTAATCACGCTGCATGTAATCCATGGAATTTAATCGGGATTCATTTTACTAAGCTGTATGGAATGGACTGCACTTAATCACGCTGCATGGAATCCACTGCATTCAATCGGGATGCATTTTACCACGTTGCATGCAGTTCACTGCATTCAATCACAATGCATGGAATCCACTGCATTCAATCGGGATGCTTTGGGCCATGCTGCATAAAATCCACTGCATTCAATCTTGCTTTTTGAATCCACTGCATTCAGTAATGCTGCATAAAATCCTTGCATTCAATTGGGTTCCATTTCTTCACGCTGCATGGAATACACTGCATTCAATCACGCTGCATGGAATCCACTGCATTCAATCGGGATGCATTATACCATGCTGCGTGGTTTTCACTGCATTCAATCACAATGCATGGAATCCACTGCATTCCATCGGGATGCTTTGGGCCATGCTGCATAAAATCCACTGCATTCAATCATGCTGCATGGAATCCACTGCATTCAATCATGCTGCATAAAATCCACTGCATTCAATAGGGTTCCATTTCTTCACGCTGCATGGAATACACTGCATTCAATCACACTGAATGGAATCCACTGCATTCAATCGGGATGCATTTTACCATGCTGCGTGGTTTTCACTGCATTCAATCACAATGCATGGAATGCACTGCATTCAATCGGGATGCATTTTACAAGGCTGCATGGATTACATTTCATATACTCAAAATGCATGGAATCCACTGCGTTCTATAGGGATGCTTTGGGCCATACTGCATAAAATACACTGCATTCAATTTGCTGCATGGAATCCACTGCATTCCATCGGGATGCTTTGGGCCATGCTGCATAAAATCCACTGCATTCAATCGGGATACATTGGGCCTCGCTGCATGGACTCCACTGCATAAAATCTGGATCCATTGCGCCACAATGCATGGAATCCTCTGCATTCAACAACGCTGCATGGAATCCACTGCATTCCATCGGGATGTTTTGGTCCATGCTGCATAAAATCCACTGCATTCAATCGGGATGCAATGGGCCTCGCTGCATGAACTCCACTGCATACAATCTGGATCCATTGTGCCAAAATGCATGGAATCCTCTGCATTCAATGACGCTGCATGGAATCCACTGCATTCCATCGGGATGCTTTGGGCCATGCTGCATAAACTCCACTGCATTCAATCATGCTTCATGGAATCCACTGCATTCAATCATGCTGCATAAAATCCACTGCATTCAATAGGGTTCCATTTCTTCATGCTGCATGGAATCCACTGCATTCAATCACGCTGCATGGAATCCACTGCATTCTATCGGGATGCATTTTACCACGCTGCATAGATTACACCGCATTCAATCACAATGCATGGAATCCACTGCATTCAATCGGGATGCTTTGGGCCATGCTGCATAAAATCCACTGCATTCAATCGGGATGCATTGGGCCTCGCTGCATGGACTCCACTGCATACAATCGGGATCCATTGCGCCACAATGCATGGAATCCTCTGCATTCAATGACGCTGCATGGAATCCACTGCATTCCATCAGGATGCTTTGGGTCATGCTGCATAAAATCCACTGCATGCAATCATGCTTCATGGAATCCACTGCATTCAATCATGCTGCATAAAATCCACTGCATTCAATAGGGTTCAATTTCTTCACACTGCATGGAATCCACTGCATTCAATCACGCTGCATGGAATCCACTGCATTCAACATGGAGGAATTTTACCACGCTGCATTTAGTACACTGTATTCAATCACAATTCATGGAATCCATTGCATTCAATCGGGATGATTTGGGCCATGCTGCATAAAATCCACTGCATTCAATCGGGATGCACTGGGCATCGCTGCATGGACTCCACTGCATACAATCGGGATCCATTGTGCCAAAATGCATGGAATCCTCTGCATTCAATGACGCTGCATGGAATCCACTGCATTCCATCGGGAAGCTTTGGGCCATGCTGCATAAAATCCATTGCATTCAATCATGCTGCATGGAATCCACTGCATTCAATCGGGATGCATTTTACCATGCTGCATGGATTACCCTTCATTCAATCAGGCTGCATGGAATCCACTGCATTCTATCGGGATGCTTTGGGCCATGCTGCATAAAATCCACTGCATTTAATCGGGATGCATTTGGCCACGCTGCATGGACTCCACTGCATAAAATCGGGATCCATTGCCCCAAAATGCAAGGAATCATCTGCATTCAATGACGCTGCATGGAATCCACTGCATTCCATCAGGATCGATTTTACCACGCAGCATGGATTACACTGCTTTCAATCACAATGCATGGAATCTACTCTATTCAATCGGGATGCTTTGGGCCATACTGCATAAAATCCACTGCATTCAATCATGCTGCATGGAATCCACTGCATTCAATCGGAGTGCATTTTACCACGCTGCATGGATAACATTTCATACACTCAAAATGCATGGAATCCACTGCATTCTATAGGGATGCTTTGGGCCATACTGCATAAAATCCACTGCATTCAATCTTGCTGCATGGAATCCACTGCATTCAATCATGCTGCATAAATCCACTGCATTCAATAGGGTTCCACTTCTTCACGCTGCATGGAATCCACTGCATTCAATCACGCTGCATAAAATCCACTGCATTCAATAGGGTTCCATTTCTTCACGCTGCATGGAATCCACTACATTCAATCACGCTGCATGGAATCCACTGCATTCAATCAGGATGCTTTGGGCCATGCTGCATAAAATCCACTGCATTCAATCATGCTGCCTGGAATCCACTGCATTCTATCATACTGCATAAAATCCACTGCATTCAATAGGGTTCCATTTCTTCACGCTTCATGGAATCCACTGCATTCAATAGGGTTCCATTCCTTCACGCTGCCTGGAATCCACTGCCTTCAATCACCCTGCATGGAATCCACTGCATTCAATCGGGATGCATTTTTCCTCGTTGCATGGATTACACTGCATTCAATCCCAATGCATGGAATCCACTGCATTCAATCGGGATGCTTTGGGCCATGCTGCATAAAATCCACTGCATTCAACCATGCTGCATGGAATCCACTGCATTCAATCATGCTGCATAAAATCCACTGCATTCCATCGGGATGCATTGGGCCTCGCTGCATGGAATACACTGCATTCAATCACGCTGCATGGAATCCACTGCATTCAATGGGGATGCATTCTACCATGCTGCATGGAGTTCACTGCATTCAATCACAATGCATGGACTCCACTGCATTCCATCGAGATGCTTTGGGCCATACTGCATAAAATCCACTGCATTCAATCTTGCTGCATGGAATCCACTGCATTCAATCGGAGTGCATTTTACCACGCTGCATGGATAACATTTCATACACTCAAAATGCATGGAATCCACTGCATTCTATAGGGATGCTTTGGGCCATACTGCATAAAATCCACTGCATTCAATCTTGCTGCATGGAATCCACTGCATTCAATCATGCTGCATAAATCCACTGCATTCAATAGGGTTCCACTTCTTCACGCTGCATGGAATCCACTGCATTCAATCACGCTGCATAAAATCCACTGCATTCAATAGGGTTCCATTTCTTCACGCTGCATGGAATCCACTACATTCAATCACGCTGCATGGACTCCACTGCATTCAATCAGGATGCTTTGGGCCATGCTGCATAAAATCCACTGCATTCAATCATGCTGCCTGGAATCCACTGCATTCAATCATACTGCATAAAATCCACTGCATTCAATAGGGTTCCATTTCTTCACGCTTCATGGAATCCACTGCATTCAATAGGGTTCCATTCCTTCACGCTGCCTGGAATCCACTGCCTTCACTCACGCTGCATGGAATCCACTGCATTCAATCGGGATGCATTTTTCCTCGTTGCATGGATTACACTGCATTCAATCCCAATGCATGGAATCCACTGCATTCCATCGGGATGCTTTGGGCCATGCTGCATAAAATCCACTGCATTCAATCGGGATACATTGGGCCTCGCTGCATGGACTCCACTGCATAAAATCTGGATCCATTGCGCCACAATGCATGGAATCCTCTGCATTCAACAACGCTGCATGGAATCCACTGCATTCCATCGGGATGCTTTGGGCCATGCTGCATAAACTCCACTGCATTCAATCATGCTTCATGGAATCCACTGCATTCAATCATGCTGCATAAAATCCACTGCATTCAATAGGGTTCCATTTCTTCACGCTGCATGGAATCCACTACATTCAATCACGCTGCATGGAATCCACTGCATTCTATCGGGATGCATTTTACCACGCTGCATAGATTACACCGCATTCAATCACAATGCATGGAATCCACTGCATTCAATCGGGATGCTTTGGGCCATGCTGCATAAAATCCACTGCATTCAATCGGGATGCATTGGGCCTCGCTGCATGGACTCCACTGCATACAATCGGGATCCATTGCGCCACAATGCATGGAATCCTCTGCATTCAATGACGCTGCATGGAATCCACTGCATTCCATCAGGATGCTTTGGGCCATGCTGCATAAAATCCACTGCATGCAATCCTGCTGCATGGAATCCACTGCATTCAATCATGCTGCATAAAATCCACTGCATTCAATAGGGTTCCATTTCTTCACACTGCATGGAATCCACTGCATTCAATCACGCTGCATGGAATCCACTGCATTCAACATGGAGGAATTTTACCACGCTGCATTTAGTACACTGTATTCAATCACAATTCATGGAATCCATTGCATTCAATCGGGATGATTTGGGCCATGCTGCATAAAATCCACTGCATTCAATCGGGATGCACTGGGCATCGCTGCATGGACTCCACTGCATACAATCGGGATCCATTGCGCCACAATGCATGGAATCCTCTGCATTCAATGACGCTGCATGGAATCCACTGCATTCCATCGGGAAGCTTTGGGCCATGCTGCATAAAATCCATTGCATTCAATCATGCTGCATGGAATCCACTTCATTCAATCGGGATGCATTTTACCATGCTGCATGGATTACCCTTCATTCAATCAGGCTGCATGGAATCCACTGCATTCCATCGGGATCCATTTTACCACGCAGCATGGATTACACTGCTTTCAATCACAATGCATGGAATCTACTCTATTCAATCGGGATGCTTTGGGCCATACTGCATAAAATCCACTGCATTCAATCATGCTGCATGGAATCCACTGCATTCAATCGGAGTGCATTTTACCACGCTGCATGGATAACATTTCATACACTCAAAATGCATGGAATCCACTGCATTCTATAGGGATGCTTTGGGCCATACTGCATAAAATCCACTGCATTCAATCTTGCTGCATGGAATCCACTGCATTCAATCATGCTGCATAAATCCACTGCATTCAATAGGGTTCCACTTCTTCACGCTGCATGGAATCCACTGCATTCAATCACGCTGCATAAAATCCACTGCATTCAATAGGGTTCCATTTCTTCACGCTGCATGGAATCCACTACATTCAATCACGCTGCATGGAATCCACTGCATTCAATCAGGATGCTTTGGGCCATGCTGCATAAAATCCACTGCATTCAATCATGCTGCCTGGAATCCACTGCATTCAATCATACTGCATAAAATCCACTGCATTCAATAGGGTTCCATTTCTTCACGCTTCATGGAATCCACTGCATTCAATAGGGTTCCATTCCTTCACGCTGCCTGGAATCCACTGCCTTCAATCACGCTGCATGGAATCCACTGCATTCAATCGGGATGCATTTTTCCTCGTTGCATGGATTACACTGCATTCAATCCCAATGCATGGAATCCACTGCATTCAATCGGGAAGCTTTGGGCCATGCTGCATAAAATCCACTGCATTCAACCATGCTGCATGGAATCCACTGCATTCAATCATGCTGCATAAAATCCACTGCATTCCATCGGGATGCATTGGGCCTCGCTGCATGGAATACACTGCATTCAATCACGCTGCATGGAATCCACTGCATTCAATGGGGATGCATTCTACAATGCTGCATGGAGTTCACTGCATTCAATCACAATGCATGGAATCCACTGCATTCCATCGGGATGCTTTGGGCCATGCTGCATAAAATCCACTGCATTCAATCGGGATGCATTGGGCCTCGCTGCATGGACTCCACTGCATACAATCGGGATGCTTTGGGCCATGCTGCATAAAATCCATTGAATTCAATCATGCTGCATGGAATCCACTGCATTCAATCATGCTGCATAAAATCCACTGCATTCAATAGGGTTCCATTTCTTCACGTGGCATCGAATCCACTGCATTCAATCACGCTGCATGGAATCCACTGCATTCAATCGGGATGCATTTTTCCTCGCTGCATGGAGTACACTGCATTCAATCATGCTGCATAAAATCCACTGCAATCCATCGGGATGCTTTGGGCCATGCTGCATAAAATCCACTGCATTCAACCATGCTGCATGGAATCCACTGCATTCAATCATGCTGCATAAAATCCACTGCATTCAATCGGGATGCATTGGGCCTCGCTGCATGGAATAAACTGCATTCAATCAGGCTCCATGGAATCCACTGCATTCAATGGGGATGCATTCTACCATGCTGCATGGAGTTCACTGCATTCAATCACAATGCATGGAATCCACTGCATTCCATCGGGATGCTTTGGGCCATGCTGCATAAAATCCACTGCATTCAATCGGGATGCATTGGGCCTCGCTGCATGGACTCCACTGCATACAATCGGGATCCATTGCGCCACAATGTATGGAATACTCTGCATTCAATCACGCTGCATGGAATCCACTGCATTCAATCGGGATGCTTTGGGCCATGCTGCATAAAATCCACTGCATGCAATCATGCTGCATGGAATCCACTGCATTCAATCGGGATGCATTTTACCACGTTGCATGCAGTTCACTGCATTCAATCACAATGCATGGAATCCACTGCATTCAATCGGGATGCTTTGGGCCATGCTGCATAAAATCCACTGCATTCAATCTTGCTTTTTGAATCCACTGCATTCAGTAATGCTGCATAAAATCCTTGCATTCAATTGGGTTCCATTACTTCACGCTGCATGGAATACACTGCATTCAATGACGCTGCATGGAATCCACTGCATTCATTCGGGATGCTTTGGGCCATGCTGAATAAAATCCATTGCATTCAATCATGCTGCACGGAATCCTCTGCATTCAATCGGGATGCATTTTACCATGCTGCATGGATTACCCTTCATTCAATCAGGCTGCATGGAATCCACTGCATTCTATCGGGATGCTTTGGGCCATGCTGCATAAAATCCACTGCATTTAATCGGGATGCATTTGGCCACGCTGCATGGACTCCACTGCATAAAATCGGGATCCATTGCCCCAAAATGCAAGGAATCATCTGCATTCAATGACGCTGCATGGAATCCACTGCATTCCATCGGGATCCATTTTACCACGCAGCATGGATTACACTGCTTTCAATCACAATGCATGGAATCTACTCTATTCAATCGGGATGCTTTGGGCCATACTGCATAAAATCCACTGCATTCAATCATGCTGCATGGAATCCACTGCATTCAATCGGGGTGCATTTTACCACGCTGCATGGATAACATTTCATACACTCAAAATGCATGGAATCCACTGCATTCTATAGGGATGCTTTGGGCCATACTGCATAAAATACACTGCATTCAATCTTGCTGCATGGAATCCACTGCATTCAATCATGCTGCATAAATCCACTGCATTCAATAGGGTTCCATTTCTTCACGCTGCATGGAATCCACTGCATTCAATCACGCTGCATAAAATCCACTGCATTCAATAGGGTTCCATTTCTTCACGCTGCATGGAATCCACTACATTCAATCACGCTGCATGGAATCCACTGCATTCAATCAGGATGTTTTGGGCCATGCTGCATAAAATCCACTGCATTCAATCATGCTGCCTGGAATCCACTGCATTCAATCATACTGCATAAAATCCACTGCATTCAATAGGGTTCCATTTCTTCACGCTTCATGGAATCCACTGCATTCAATAGGGTTCCATTCCTTCACGCTGCCTGGAATCCACTGCCTTCAATCACACTGCATGGAATCCACTGCATTCAATCGGGATGCATTTTTCTCGTTGCATGGATTACACTGCATTCAATCCCAATGCATGGAATCCACTGCATTCAATCGGGAAGCTTTGGGCCATGCTGCATACAATTCACTGCATTCAATCGGGATGCACTGGGCCTCGCTGCATGGACTCCACTGCATATAATCGGGATCCATTGCGCCACAATGCATGGAATACTCTGCATTCAATGACGCTGAATGGAATCCACTGCATTGAATCGGGAAGCTTTGGGCCATGCTGCATAAATCCACTGCATGCAGTCATGCTGTGTGGACTCCACTGCATTGAATCATGCTGCAAAAAAAACCACTGCATTCAATAGGGTTCCATTAATGCACCCTGCATGGAATCCACTGCATTCAACCACGCTGCATGGAATCCACTGCATTCAATCGGGATGCATTTTACCACTCTGCATGGATTACACTGCATTTAATCACGCTGCATGTAATCCATGGAATTTAATCGGGATTCATTTTACTAAGCTGTATGGAATGGACTGCACTTAATCACGCTGCATGGAATCCACTGCATTCAATCGGGATGCATTTTACCACGTTGCAGGCAGTTCACTGCATTCAATCACAATGCATGGAATCCACTGCATTCAATCGGGATGCTTTGGGCCATGCTGCATAAAATCCACTGCATTCAATCTTGCTTTTTGAATCCACTGCATTCAGTAATGCTGCATAAAATCCTTGCATTCAATTGGGTTCCATTTCTTCACGCTGCATGGAATACACTGCATTCAATCACGCTGCATGGAATCCACTGCATTCAATCGGGATGCATTTTACCATGCTGCGTGGTTTTCACTGCATTCAATCACAATGCATGGAATCCACTGCATTCCATCGGGATGCTTTGGGCCATGCTGCATAAAATCCACTGCATTCAATCATGCTGCATGGAATCCACTGCATTCAATCATGCTGCATAAAATCCACTGCATTCAATAGGGTTCCATTTCTTCACCCTGCATGGAATCCACTGCATTCAACCACGCTGCATGGAATCCACTGCATTCAATCGGGATGCATTTTACCACTCTGCATGGATTACACTGCATTTAATCACGCTGCATGTAATCCATGGAATTTAATCGGGATTCATTTTACTAAGCTGTATGGAATGGACTGCACTTAATCACGCTGCATGGAATCCACTGCGTTCAATCGGGATGCATTTTACCACGTTGCATGCAGTTCACTGCATTCAATCACAATGCATGGAATCCACTGCATTCAATCGGGATGCTTTGGGCCATGCTGCATAAAATCCACTGCATTCAATCTTGCTTTTAGAATCCACTGCATTCAGTAATGCTGCATAAAATCCTTGCATTCAATTGGGTTCCATTTCTTCACGCTGCATGGAATACACTGCATTCAATCACGCTGCATGGAATCCACTGCATTCAATCGGGATGCATTTTACCATGCTGCGTGGTTTTCACTGCATTCAATCACGCTGCATGGAATCCACTGCATTCAATCGGGATGCATTTTACCATGCTGCGTGGTTTTCACTTCATTCAATCACAATGCATGGAATCCACTGCATTCCATCGGGATGCTTTGGGCCATGCTGCATAAAATCCACTGCATTCAATCGGGATGCATTGGGCCACGCTGCATCGACTCCACTGCATTCAATTGGCATTCATTGCGCCAAAATGCAAGGAATCCTCTGCATTCATTGACGCTGCATGGACTCCACTGCATTCAATCGGGATGCTTTGGGCCATGCTGCATAAAATCCACTGCATTCAACCATGCTGCATGGAATCCATTTCATTCAATCATGCTCTATAAAATCCAATGCATTCAATACGGTTCCATTACTTCACGCTGCATGGAATACACTGCATTAAATCAGGATGCATGGAATCGACTGCATTCAATCAGGATGCATTATACCACGTTGCATGGATTACCCTAATTTCAATCACAATGCATGGAATCCACTGCATTCAATCGGGATGCTTTGGGCCATGCTGCATAAAATCCACTGCATTCAATCGGGATGCATTGGGCCTCGCTGCATAGACTCCACTGCATATAATCGGGATCCATTGCGCCACAATGCATGGAATACTCTGCATTCAATGACGCTGCATGGAATCCACTGCATTCCATCGGGAAGCTTTGGGCCATGCTGCATAAAATCCACTGCATTCAATCATGCTGCATGGAATCCACTGCATTCAATCGGGATGCATTTTACAAGGCTGCATGGATTACATTTCATACACTCAAAATGCATGGAATCCACTGCGTTCTATAGGTATGCTTTGGGCCATACTGCATAAAATACACTGCATTCAATTTGCTGCATGGAATCCACTGCATTCAATCATGCTGAATAAAATCCACTGCATTCAATAGGGTTCCATTTCTTCACGCTGCATGGAATCCACTGCATTCAATCATGCTGCATGAAATCCACTGCATTCAATGGGGATGCATTCTACAATGCTGCATGGAGTTCACTGCATGCAATCACAATGCATGTAATCCACTGCATTCCATCGGGATGCTTTGGGCCATGCTGCATAAAATCCACTGCATTCAACCATGCTGCATGGAATCCACTGCATTCAATCATGCTGCATAAAATCCACTGCATTCAATCGGGATGCATTGGGCCTCGCTGCATGGAATACACTGCATTCAATCAGGCTGCATGGAATCCACTGCATTCAATGGGGATGCATTCTACAATGCTGCATGGAGTTCACTGCATTCAATCACAATGCATGGAATCCACTGCATTCCATCTGGATGCTTTGGGCCATGCTGCATAAAATCCACTGCATTCAATCGGGATGCATTGGGCCTCGCTGCATGGACTCCACTGCATACAATCGGGATCCATTGCGCCAAAATGCATGGAATACTCTGCATTCATTGACGCTACATGGACTCCACTGCATTCAATCGGGATGCTTTGGGCCATGCTGCATAAAATCCACTGCATTCAATCATGCTGCCTGGAATCCACTGCATTCAATCATACTGCATAAAATCCACTGCATTCAATAGGGTTCCATTTCTTCACGCTTCATGGAATCCACTGCATTCAATAGGGTTCCATTCCTGCACGCTGCCTGGAATCCACTGCCTTCAATCACGCTGCATGGAATCCACTGCATTCAATCGGGATGCATTTTACCACGTTGCATGCAGTTCACTGCATTCAATCCCAATGCATGGAATCCACTGCATTCAATCGGGAAGCTTTGGGCCATGCTGCATACAATCCACTGCATTCAATCGGGATGCACTGGGCCTCGCTGCATGGACTCCACTGCATATAATCGGGATCCATTGCGCCACAATGCATGGAATCCTCTGCATTCAATGACGCTGAATGGAATCCACTGCATTGAATCGGGAAGCTTTGGGCCATGCTGCATAAATCCACTGCATGCAGTCATGCTGTGTGGACTCCACTGCATTGAATCATGCTGCAAAAAAAACCACTGCATTCAATAGGGTTCCATTTCTTCACCCTGCATGGAATCCACTGCATTCAACCACGCTGCATGGAATCCACTGCATTCAATCGGGATGCTTTTTACCACTCTGCATGGATTACACTGCATTTAATCACGCTGCATGTAATCCATGGAATTTAATCGGGATTCATTTTACTAAGCTGTATGGAATGGACTGCACTTAATCACGCTGCATGGAATCCACTGCATTCAATCGGGATGCATTTTACCACGTTGCATGCAGTTCACTGCATTCAATCACAATGCATGGAATCCACTGCATTCAATCGGGATGCTTTGGGCCATGCTGCATAAAATACACTGCATTCAATCTTGCTTTTTGAATCCACTGCATTCAGTAATGCTGCATAAAATCCTTGCATTCAATTGGGTTCCATTTCTTCACGCTGCATGGAATACACTGCATTCAATCACGCTGCATGGAATCCACTGCATTCAATCGGGATGCATTTTACCATGCTGCGTGGTTTTCACTGCATTCAATCACAATGCATGGAATCCACTGCATTCCATCGGGATGCTTTGGGCCATGCAGCATAAAATCCACTGCATTCAATCATGCTGCATGGAATCCACTGCATTCAATCATGCTGCATAAACTCCACTGCATTCAATAGGGTTCCATTTCTTCACGCTGCATGTAATACACTGCATTCAATCACACTGAATGGAATCCACTGCATTCAATCGGGATGCATTTTACCATGCTGCGTGGTTTTCACTGCATTCAATCACAATGCATGGAATCCACTGCATTCAATCGGGATGCATTTTACAAGGCTGCATGGATTACATTTCATACACTCAAAATGCATGGAATCCACTGCGTTCTATAGGGATGCTTTGGGCCATACTGCATAAAATACACTGCATTCAATTTGCTGCATGGAATCCACTGCATTCCATCGGGATGCTTTGGGCCATGCTGCATAAAATCCACTGCATTCAATCGGGATGCATTGGGCCTCGCTGCATGGACTCCACTGCATACAATCGGGATCCATTGCGCCACAATGCATGGAATCCTCTGCATTCAATGACGCTGCATGGAATCCACTGCATTCCATCAGGATGCTTTGGGCCATGCTGCATAAAATCCACTGCATGCAATCATGCTGCATGGAATCCACTGCATTCAATCATGCTGCATAAAATCCACTGCATTCAATAGGGTTCCATTTCTTCACACTGCATGGAATCCACTGCATTCAATCACGCTGCATGGAATCCACTGCATTCAACATGGAGGAATTTTACCACGCTGCATTTAGTACACTGTATTCAATCACAATTCATGGAATCCATTGCATTCAATCGGGATGATTTGGGCCATGCTGCATAAAATCCACTGCATTCAATCGGGATGCACTGGGCATCGCTGCATGGACTCCACTGCATACAATCGGGATCCATTGCGCCACAATGCATGGAATCCTCTGCATTCAATGACGCTGCATGGAATCCACTGCATTCCATCGGGAAGCTTTGGGCCATGCTGCATAAAATCCATTGCATTCAATCATGCTGCATGGAATCCACTGCATTCAATCGGGATGCATTTTACCATGCTGCATGGATTACCCTTCATTCAATCAGGCTGCATGGAATCCACTGCATTCTATCGGGATGCTTTGGGCCATGCTGCATAAAATCCACTGCATTTAATCGGGATGCATTTGGCCACGCTGCATGGACTCCACTGCATAAAATCGGGATCCATTGCCCCAAAATGCAAGGAATCATCTGCATTCAATGACGCTGCATGGAATCCACTGCATTCCATCGGGATCCATTTTACCACGCAGCATGGATTACACTGCTTTCAATCACAATGCATGGAATCTACTCTATTCAATCGGGATGCTTTGGGCCATACTGAATAAAATCCACTGCATTCAATCTTGCTGCATGGAATCCACTGCATTCAATCGGAGTGCATTTTACCACGCTGCATGGATAACATTTCATACACTCAAAATGCATGGAATCCACTGCATTCTATAGGGATGCTTTGGGCCATACTGCATAAAATCCACTGCATTCAATCTTGCTGCATGGAATCCACTGCATTCAATCATGCTGCATAAATCCACTGCATTCAATAGGGTTCCACTTCTTCACGCTGCATGGAATCCACTGCATTCAATCACGCTGCATAAAATCCACTGCATTCAATAGGGTTCCATTTCTTCACGCTGCATGGAATCCACTACATTCAATCACGCTGCATGGAATCCACTGCATTCAATCAGGATGCTTTGGGCCATGCTGCATAAAATCCACTGCATTCAATCATGCTGCCTGGAATCCACTGCATTCTATCATACTGCATAAAATCCACTGCATTCAATAGGGTTCCATTTCTTCACGCTTCATGGAATCCACTGCATTCAATAGGGTTCCATTCCTTCACGCTGCCTGGAATCCACTGCCTTCAATCACGCTGCATGGAATCCACTGCATTCAATCGGGATGCATTTTTCCTCGTTGCATGGATTACACTGCATTCAATCCCAATGCATGGAATCCGCTGCATTCAATCGGGATGCTTTGGGCCATGCTGCATAAAATCCACTGCATTCAACCATGCTGCATGGAATCCACTGCATTCAATCATGCTGCATAAAATCCACTGCATTCCATCGGGATGCATTGGGCCTCGCTGCATGGAATACACTGCATTCAATCACGCTGCATGGAATCCACTGCATTTAATGGGGATGCATTCTACCATGCTGCATGGAGTTCACTGCATTCAATCACAATGCATGGACTCCACTGCATTCCATCGGGATGCTTTGGGCCATACTGCATAAAATCCACTGCATTCAATCTTGCTGCATGGAATCCACTGCATTCAATCGGAGTGCATTTTACCACGCTGCATGGATAACATTTCATACACTCAAAATGCATTGAATCCACTGCATTCTATAGGGATGCTTTGGGCCATACTGCATAAAATACACTGCATTCAATCTTGCTGCATGGAATCCACTGCATTCAATCATGCTGCATAAATCCACTGCATTCAATAGGGTTCCACTTCTTCACGCTGCATGGAATCCACTGCATTCAATCACGCTGCATAAAATCCACTGCATTCAATAGGGTTCCATTTCTTCACGCTGCATAGAATCCACTACATTCAATCACGCTGCATGGAATCCACTGCATTCAATCAGGATGCATTGGGCCATGCTGCATAAAATCCACTGCATTCAGTCATGCTGCCTGGAATCCACTGCATTCAATCATACTGCATAAAATCCACTGCATTCAATAGGGTTCTATTTCTTCACGCTTCATGGAATCCACTGCATTCAATAGGGTTCCATTCCTTCACGTTGCCTGGAATCCACTGCCTTCAATCACGCTGCATGGAATCCACTGCATTCAATCGGGATGCATTTTTCCTCGTTGCATGGATTACACTGCATTCAATCCCAATGCATGGAATCCACTGCATTCCATCGGGATGCTTTGGGCCATGCTGCATAAAATCCACTGCATTCAATCGGGATACATTGGGCCTCGCTGCATGGACTCCACTGCATAAAATCTGGATCCATTGCGCCACAATGAATGGAATCCTCTGCATTCAACAACGCTGCATGGAATCCACTGCATTCCATCGGGATGTTTTGGGCCATGCTGCATAAAATCCACTGCATTCAATCGGGATGCATTGGGCCTCGCTGCATGAACTCCACTGCATACAATCTGGATCAATTGTGCCAAAATGCATGGAATCCTCTGCATTCAATGACGCTGCATGGAATCCACTGCATTCCATCGGGATGCTTTGGGCCATGCTGCATAAACTCCACTGCATTCAATCATGCTTCATGGAATCCACTGCATTCAATCATGCTGCATAAAATCCACTGCATTCAATAGGGTTCCATTTCTTCACGCTGCATGGAATCCACTACATTCAATCACGCTGCATGGAATCCACTGCATTCTATCGGGATGCATTTTACCTCGCTGCATAGATTACACCGCATTCAATCACAATGCATGGAATCCACTGCATTCAATCGGGATGCTTTGGGCCATGCTGCATAAAATCCACTGCATTCAATCGGGATGCATTGGGCCTCGCTGCATGGACTCCACTGCATACAATCGGGATCCATTGCGCCACAATGCATGGAATCCTCTGCATTCAATGACGCTGCATGGAATCCACTGCATTCCATCAGGATGCTTTGGGCCATGCTGCATAAAATCCACTGCATGCAATCCTGCTGCATGGAATCCACTGCATTCAATCATGCTGCATAAAATCCACTGCATTCAATAGGGTTCCATTTCTTCACACTGCATGGAATCCACTGCATTCAATCACGCTGCATGGAATCCACTGCATTCAACATGGAGGAATTTTACCACGCTGCATTTAGTACACTGTATTCAATCACAATTCATGGAATCCATTGCATTCCATCGGGATGCTTTGGGCCATGCTGCATAAAATCCACTGCATTCAATCGGGATGCACTGGGCATCGCTGCATGGACTCCACTGCATACAATCGGGATCCATTGCGCCACAATGCATGGAATCCTCTGCATTCAATGACGCTGCATGGAATCCACTGCATTCCATCGGGAAGCTTTGGGCCATGCTGCATAAAATCCATTGCATTCAATCATGCTGCATGGAATCCACTGCATTCAATCGGGATGCATTTTACCATGCTGCATGGATTACCCTTCATTCAATCAGGCTGCATGGAATCCACTGCATTCCATCGGGATCCATTTTACCACGCAGCATGGATTACACTGCTTTCAATCACAATGCATGGAATCTACTCTATTCAATCGGGATGCTTTGGGCCATACTGCATAAAATCCACTGCATTCAATCATGCTGCATGGAATCCACTGCATTCAATCGGAGTGCATTTTACCACGCTGCATGGATAACATTTCATACACTCAAAATGCATTGAATCCACTGCATTCTATAGGGATGCTTTGGGCCATACTGCATAAAATACACTGCATTCAATCTTGCTGCATGGAATCCACTGCATTCAATCATGCTGCATAAATCCACTGCATTCAATAGGGTTCCACTTCTTCACGCTGCATGGAATCCACTGCATTCAATCACGCTGCATAAAATCCACTGCATTCAATAGGGTTCCATTTCTTCACGCTGCATGGAATCCACTACATTCAATCACGCTGCATGGAATCCACTGCATTCAATCAGGATGCTTTGGGCCATGCTGCATAAAATCCACTGCATTCAATCATGCTGCCTGGAATCCACTGCATTCTATCATACTGCATAATATCCACTGCATTCAATAGGGTTCCATTTCTTCACGCTTCATGGAATCCACTGAATTCAATAGGGTTCCATTCCTTCACGCTGCCTGGAATCCACTGCCTTCAATCACGCTGCATGGAATCCACTGCATTCAATCGGGATGCATTTTTCCTCGTTGCATGGATTACACTGCATTCAATCTCAATGCATGGAATCCACTGCATTCAATCGGGAAGCTTTGGGCCATGCTGCATAAAATCCACTGCATTCAACCATGCTGCATGGAATCCACTGCATTCAATCATGCTGCATAAAATCCACTGCATTCCATCGGGATGCATTGGGCCTCGCTGCATGGAATACACTGCATTCAATCACGCTGCATGGAATCCACTGCATTCAATGGGGATGCATTCTACAATGCTGCATGGAGTTCACTGCATTCAATCACAATGCATGGAATCCACTGCATTCCATCGGGATGCTTTGGGCCATGCTGCATAAAATCCACTGCATTCAATCGGGATGCATTGGGCCTCGCTGCATGGACTCCACTGCATACAATCGGGATGCTTTGGGCCATGCTGCATAAAATCCATTGAATTCAATCATGCTGCATGGAATCCACTGCATTCAATCATGCTGCATAAAATCCGCTGCATTCAATAGGGTTCCATTACTTCACGTGGCATCGAATCCACTGCATTCAATCACGCTGCATGGAATCCACTGCATTCAATCGGGATGCATTTTTCCTCGCTGCATGGAGTACACTGCATTCAATCATGCTGCATAAAATCCACTGCAATCCATCGGGATGCTTTGGGCCATGCTGCATAAAATCCACTGCATTCAACCATGCTGCATGGAATCCACTGCATTCAATCATGCTGCATAAAATCCACTGCATTCAATCGGGATGCATTGGGCCTCGCTGCATGGAATAAACTGCATTCAATCAGGCTCCATGGAATCCACTGCATTCAATGGGGATGCATTCTACCATGCTGCATGGAGTTCACTGCATTCAATCACAATGCATGGAATCCACTGCATTCCATCGGGATGCTTTGGGCCATGCTGCATAAACTCCACTGCATTCAATCGGGATGCATTGGGCCTCGCTGCATGGACTCCACTGCATACAATCGGGATCCATTGCGCCACAATGCATGGAATACTCTGCATTCAATCACGCTGCATGGAATCCACTGCATTCAATCGGGATGCTTTGGGCCATGCTGCATAAAATCCACTGCATTCAATCTTGCTTTTTGAATCCACTGCATTCAGTAATGCTGCATAAAATCCTTGCATTCAATTGGGTTCCATTTCTTCACGCTGCATGGAATACACTGCATTCAATGACGCTGCATGGAATCCACTGCATTCATTCGGGATGCTTTGGGCCATGCTGAATAAAATCCATTGCATTCAATCATGCTGCACGGAATCCTCTGCATTCAATCGGGATGCATTTTACCATGCTGCATGGATTACCCTTCATTCAATCAGGCTGCATGGAATCCACTGCATTCTATCGGGATGCTTTGGGCCATGCTGCATAAAATCCACTGCATTTAATCGGGATGCATTTGGCCACGCTGCATGGACTCCACTGCATAAAATCGGGATCCATTGCCCCAAAATGCAGGGAATCATCTGCATTCAATGACGCTGCATGGAATCCACTGCATTCCATCGGGATCCATTTTACCACGCAGCATGGATTACACTGCTTTCAATCACAATGCATGGAATCTACTCTATTCAATCGGGATGCTTTGGGCCATACTGCATAAAATCCACTGCATTCAATCATGCTGCATGGAATCCACTGCATTCAATCGGGGTGCATTTTACCACGCTGCATGGATAACATTTCATACACTCAAAATGCATGGAATCCACTGCATTCTATAGGGATGCTTTGGGCCATACTGCATAAAATACACTGCATTCAATCTTGCTGCATGGAATCCACTGCATTCAATCATGCTGCATAAATCCACTGCATTCAATAGGGTTCCATTTCTTCACGCTGCATGGAATCCACTGCATTCAATCACGCTGCATAAAATCCACTGCATTCAATAGGGTTCCATTTCTTCACGCTGCATGGAATCCACTACATTCAATCACGCTGCATGGAATCCACTGCATTCAATCAGGATGTTTTGGGCCATGCTGCATAAAATCCACTGCATTCAATCATGCTGCCTGGAATCCACTGCATTCAATCATACTGCATAAAATCCACTGCATTCAATAGGGTTCCATTTCTTCACGCTTCATGGAATCCACTGCATTCAATAGGGTTCCATTCCTTCACGCTGCCTGGAATCCACTGCCTTCAATCACACTGCATGGAATCCACTGCATTCAATCGGGATGCATTTTTCTCGTTGCATGGATTACACTGCATTCAATCCCAATGCATGGAATCCACTGCATTCAATCGGGAAGCTTTGGGCCATGCTGCATACAATTCACTGCATTCAATCGGGATGCACTGGGCCTCGCTGCATGGACTCCACTGCATATAATCGGGATCCATTGCGCCACAATGCATGGAATACTCTGCATTCAATGACGCTGAATGGAATCCACTGCATTGAATCGGGAAGCTTTGGGCCATGCTGCATAAATCCACTGCATGCAGTCATGCTGTGTGGACTCCACTGCATTGAATCATGCTGCAAAAAAAACCACTGCATTCAATAGGGTTCCATTAATGCACCCTGCATGGAATCCACTGCATTCAACCACGCTGCATGGAATCCACTGCATTCAATCGGGATGCATTTTACCACTCTGCATGGATTACACTGCATTTAATCACGCTGCATGTAATCCATGGAATTTAATCGGGATTCATTTTACTAAGCTGTATGGAATGGACTGCACTTAATCACGCTGCATGGAATCCACTGCATTCAATCGGGATGCATTTTACCACGTTGCAGGCAGTTCACTGCATTCAATCACAATGCAT
The DNA here is from genome assembly GCF_054392235.1 of Sus scrofa. NCBI lineage: Eukaryota > Metazoa > Chordata > Mammalia > Artiodactyla > Suidae > Sus > Sus scrofa. The sequence goes on from NC_139397.1 coordinate 5,987,279, forward strand.
GGAATCCACTGCATTCAATCGGGATGCTTTGGGCCATGCTGCATAAAATCCACTGCATTCAATCTTGCTTTTTGAATCCACTGCATTCAGTAATGCTGCATAAAATCCTTGCATTCAATTGGGTTCCATTTCTTCACGCTGCATGGAATACACTGCATTCAATCACGCTGCATGGAATCCACTGCATTCAATCGGGATGCATTTTACCATGCTGCGTGGTTTTCACTGCATTCAATCACAATGCATGGAATCCACTGCATTCCATCGGGATGCTTTGGGCCATGCTGCATAAAATCCACTGCATTCAATCATGCTGCATGGAATCCACTGCATTCCATCATGCTGCATAAAATCCACTGCATTCAATAGGGTTCCATTTCTTCACCCTGCATGGAATCCACTGCATTCAACCACGCTGCATGGAATCCACTGCATTCAATCGGGATGCATTTTACCACTCTGCATGGATTACACTGCATTTAATCACGCTGCATGTAATCCATGGAATTTAATCGGGATTCATTTTACTAAGCTGTATGGAATGGACTGCACTTAATCACGCTGCATGGAATCCACTGCGTTCAATCGGGATGCATTTTACCACGTTGCATGCAGTTCACTGCATTCAATCACAATGCATGGAATCCACTGCATTCAATCGGGATGCTTTGGGCCATGCTGCATAAAATCCACTGCATTCAATCTTGCTTTTAGAATCCACTGCATTCAGTAATGCTGCATAAAATCCTTGCATTCAATTGGGTTCCATTTCTTCACGCTGCATGGAATACACTGCATTCAATCACGCTGCATGGAATCCACTGCATTCAATCGGGATGCATTTTACCATGCTGCGTGGTTTTCACTGCATTCAATCACGCTGCATGGAATCCACTGCATTCAATCGGGATGCATTTTACCATGCTGCGTGGTTTTCACTGCATTCAATCACAATGCATGGAATCCACTGCATTCCATCGGGATGCTTTGGGCCATGCTGCATAAAATCCACTGCATTCAATCGGGATGCATTGGGCCACGCTGCATCGACTCCACTGCATTCAATTGGCATCCATTGCGCCACAATGCAAGGAATCCTCTGCATTCATTGACGCTGCATGGACTCCACTGCATTCAATCGGGATGCTTTGGGCCATGCTGCATAAAATCCACTGCATTCAACCATGCTGCATGGAATCCATTTCATTCAATCATGCTCTATAAAATCCAATGCATTCAATACGGTTCCATTACTTCACGCTGCATGGAATACACTGCATTAAATCAGGATGCATGGAATCGACTGCATTCAATCAGGATGCATTATACCACGTTGCATGGATTACCCTACATTCAATCACAATGCATGGAATCCACTGCATTCAATCGGGATGCTTTGGGCCATGCTGCATAAAATCCACTGCATTCAATCGGGATGCATTGGGCCTCGCTGCATAGACTCCACTGCATATAATCGGGATCCATTGCGCCACAATGCATGGAATACTCTGCATTCAATGACGCTGCATGGAATCCACTGCATTCCATCGGGAAGCTTTGGGCCATGCTGCATAAAATCCACTGCATTCAATCTTGCTGCATGGAATCCACTGCATTCAATCATGCTGCATAAATCCACTGCATTCAATAGGGTTCCACTTCTTCACGCTGCATGGAATCCACTGCATTCAATCACGCTGCATAAAATCCACTGCATTCAATAGGGTTCCATTTCTTCACGCTGCATGGAATCCACTACATTCAATCACGCTGCATGGAATCCACTGCATTCAATCAGGATGCTTTGGGCCATGCTGCATAAAATCCACTGCATTCAATCATGCTGCCTGGAATCCACTGCATTCTATCATACTGCATAAAATCCACTGCATTCAATAGGGTTCCATTTCTTCACGCTTCATGGAATCCACTGCATTCAATAGGGTTCCATTCCTTCACGCTGCCTGGAATCCACTGCCTTCAATCACGCTGCATGGAATCCACTGCATTCAATCGGGATGCATTTTTCCTCGTTGCATGGATTACACTGCATTCAATCCCAATGCATGGAATCCGCTGCATTCAATCGGGATGCTTTGGGCCATGCTGCATAAAATCCACTGCATTCAACCATGCTGCATGGAATCCACTGCATTCAATCATGCTGCATAAAATCCACTGCATTCCATCGGGATGCATTGGGCCTCGCTGCATGGAATACACTGCATTCAATCACGCTGCATGGAATCCACTGCATTCAATGGGGATGCATTCTACCATGCTGCATGGAGTTCACTGCATTCAATCACAATGCATGGACTCCACTGCATTCCATCGGGATGCTTTGGGCCATACTGCATAAAATCCACTGCATTCAATCTTGCTGCATGGAATCCACTGCATTCAATCGGAGTGCATTTTACCACGCTGCATGGATAACATTTCATACACTCAAAATGCATGGAATCCACTGCATTCTATAGGGATGCTTTGGGCCATACTGCATAAAATCCACTGCATTCAATCTTGCTGCATGGAATCCACTGCATTCAATCATGCTGCATAAATCCACTGCATTCAATAGGGTTCCACTTCTTCACGCTGCATGGAATCCACTGCATTCAATCACGCTGCATAAAATCCACTGCATTCAATAGGGTTCCATTTCTTCACGCTGCATAGAATCCACTACATTCAATCACGCTGCATGGAATCCACTGCATTCAATCAGGATGCTTTGGGCCATGCTGCATAAAATCCACTGCATTCAATCATGCTGCCTGGAATCCACTGCATTCAATCATACTGCATAAAATCCACTGCATTCAATAGGGTTCTATTTCTTCACGCTTCATGGAATCCACTGCATTCAATAGGGTTCCATTCCTTCACGCTGCCTGGAATCCACTGCCTTCAATCACGCTGCATGGAATCCACTGCATTCAATCGGGATGCATTTTTCCTCGTTGCATGGATTACACTGCATTCAATCCCAATGCATGGAATCCACTGCATTCCATCGGGATGCTTTGGGCCATGCTGCATAAAATCCACTGCATTCAATCGGGATACATTGGGCCTCGCTGCATGGACTCCACTGCATAAAATCTGGATCCATTGCGCCACAATGCATGGAATCCTCTGCATTCAACAACGCTGCATGGAATCCACTGCATTCCATCGGGATGTTTTGGGCCATGCTGCATAAAATCCACTGCATTCAATCGGGATGCATTGGGCCTCGCTGCATGAACTCCACTGCATACAATCTGGATCAATTGTGCCAAAATGCATGGAATCCTCTGCATTCAATGACGCTGCATGGAATCCACTGCATTCCATCGGGATGCTTTGGGCCATGCTGCATAAACTCCACTGCATTCAATCATGCTTCATGGAATCCACTGCATTCAATCATGCTGCATAAAATCCACTGCATTCAATAGGGTTCCATTTCTTCACGCTGCATGGAATCCACTACATTCAATCACGCTGCATGGAATCCACTGCATTCTATCGGGATGCATTTTACCTCGCTGCATAGATTACACCGCATTCAATCACAATGCATGGAATCCACTGCATTCAATCGGGATGCTTTGGGCCATGCTGCATAAAATCCACTGCATTCAATCGGGATGCATTGGGCCTCGCTGCATGGACTCCACTGCATACAATCGGGATCCATTGCGCCACAATGCATGGAATCCTCTGCATTCAATGACGCTGCATGGAATCCACTGCATTCCATCAGGATGCTTTGGGCCATGCTGCATAAAATCCACTGCATGCAATCCTGCTGCATGGAATCCACTGCATTCAATCATGCTGCATAAAATCCACTGCATTCAATAGGGTTCCATTTCTTCACACTGCATGGAATCCACTGCATTCAATCACGCTGCATGGAATCCACTGCATTCAACATGGAGGAATTTTACCACGCTGCATTTAGTACACTGTATTCAATCACAATTCATGGAATCCATTGCATTCCATCGGGATGCTTTGGGCCATGCTGCATAAAATCCACTGCATTCAATCGGGATGCACTGGGCATCGCTGCATGGACTCCACTGCATACAATCGGGATCCATTGCGCCACAATGCATGGAATCCTCTGCATTCAATGACGCTGCATGGAATCCACTGCATTCCATCGGGAAGCTTTGGGCCATGCTGCATAAAATACATTGCATTCAATCATGCTGCATGGAATCCACTGCATTCAATCGGGATGCATTTTACCATGCTGCATGGATTACCCTTCATTCAATCAGGCTGCATGGAATCCACTGCATTCCATCGGGATCCATTTTACCACGCAGCATGGATTACACTGCTTTCAATCACAATGCATGGAATCTACTCTATTCAATCGGGATGCTTTGGGCCATACTGCATAAAATACACTGCATTCAATCTTGCTGCATGGAATCCACTGCATTCAATCATGCTGCATAAATCCACTGCATTCAATAGGGTTCCACTTCTTCACGCTGCATGGAATCCACTGCATTCAATCACGCTGCATAAAATCCACTGCATTCAATAGGGTTCCATTTCTTCACGCTGCATGGAATCCACTACATTCAATCACGCTGCATGGAATCCACTGCATTCAATCAGGATGCTTTGGGCCATGCTGCATAAAATCCACTGCATTCAATCATGCTGCATGGAATCCACTGCATTCAATCACGCTGCATAAAATCCACTGCATTCAATAGGGTTCCATTTCTTCACGCTGCATGGAATCCACTGAATTCAATAGGGTTCCATTCCTTCACGCTGCCTGGAATCCACTGCCTTCATTCACGCTGCATGGAATCCACTGCATTCAATCGGGATGCATTTTTCCTCGTTGCATGGATTACACTGCATTCAATCTCAATGCATGGAATCCACTGCATTCAATCGGGAAGCTTTGGGCCATGCTGCATAAAATCCACTGCATTCAACCATGCTGCATGGAATCCACTGCATTCAATCATACTGCATAAAATCCACTGCATTCCATCGGGATGCATTGGGCCTCGCTGCATGGAATACACTGCATTCAATCACGCTGCATGGAATCCACTGCATTCAATGGGGATGCATTCTACAATGCTGAATGGAGTTCACTGCATTCAATCACAATGCATGGAATCCACTGCATTCCATCGGGATGCTTTGGGCCATGCTGCATAAAATCCACTGCATTCAATCGGGATGCATTGGGCCTCGCTGCATGGACTCCACTGCATACAATCGGGATGCTTTGGGCCATGCTGCATAAAATCCATTGAATTCAATCATGCTGCATGGAATCCACTGCATTCAATCATGCTGCATAAAATCCGCTGCATTCAATAGGGTTCCATTACTTCACGTGGCATCGAATCCACTGCATTCAATCACGCTGCTTGGAATCCACTGCATTCAATCGGGATGCATTTTTCCTCGCTGCATGGAGTACACTGCATTCAATCATGCTGCATAAAATCCACTGCAATCCATCGGGATGCTTTGGGCCATGCTGCATAAAATCCACTGCATTCAACCATGCTGCATGGAATCAACTGCATTCAATCATGCTGCATAAAATCCACTGCATTCAATCGGGATGCATTGGGCCTCGCTGCATGGAATAAACTGCATTCAATCAGGCTCCATGGAATCCACTGCATTCAATGGGGATGCATTCTACCATGCTGCATGGAGTTCACTGCATTCAATCACAATGCATGGAATCCACTGCATTCCATCGGGATGCTTTGGGCCATGCTGCATAAACTCCACTGCATTCAATCGGGATGCATTGGGCCTCGCTGCATGGACTCCACTGCATACAATCGGGATCCATTGCGCCACAATGCATGGAATACTCTGCATTCAATCACGCTGCATGGAATCCACTGCATTCAATCGGGATGCTTTGGGCCATGCTGCATAAAATCCACTGCATTCAATCTTGCTTTTTGAATCCACTGCATTCAGTAATGCTGCATAAAATCCTTGCATTCAATTGGGTTCCATTTCTTCACGCTGCATGGAATACACTGCATTCAATGACGCTGCATGGAATCCACTGCATTCATTCGGGATGCTTTGGGCCATGCTGAATAAAATCCATTGCATTCAATCATGCTGCACGGAATCCTCTGCATTCAATCGGGATGCATTTTACCATGCTGCATGGATTACCCTTCATTCAATCAGGCTGCATGGAATCCACTGCATTCTATCGGGATGCTTTGGGCCATGCTGCATAAAATCCACTGCATTTAATCGGGATGCATTTGGCCACGCTGCATGGACTCCACTGCATAAAATCGGGATCCATTGCCCCAAAATGCAGGGAATCATCTGCATTCAATGACGCTGCATGGAATCCACTGCATTCCATCGGGATCCATTTTACCACGCAGCATGGATTACACTGCTTTCAATCACAATGCATGGAATCTACTCTATTCAATCGGGATGCTTTGGGCCATACTGCATAAAATCCACTGCATTCAATCATGCTGCATGGAATCCACTGCATTCAATCGGGGTGCATTTTACCACGCTGCATGGATAACATTTCATACACTCAAAATGCATGGAATCCACTGCATTCTATAGGGATGCTTTGGGCCATACTGCATAAAATACACTGCATTCAATCTTGCTGCATGGAATCCACTGCATTCAATCATGCTGCATAAATCCACTGCATTCAATAGGGTTCCATTTCTTCACGCTGCATGGAATCCACTGCATTCAATCACGCTGCATAAAATCCACTGCATTCAATAGGGTTCCATTTCTTCACGCTGCATGGAATCCACTACATTCAATCACGCTGCATGGAATCCACTGCATTCAATCAGGATGTTTTGGGCCATGCTGCATAAAATCCACTGCATTCAATCATGCTGCCTGGAATCCACTGCATTCAATCATACTGCATAAAATCCACTGCATTCAATAGGGTTCCATTTCTTCACGCTTCATGGAATCCACTGCATTCAATAGGGTTCCATTCCTTCACGCTGCCTGGAATCCACTGCCTTCAATCACACTGCATGGAATCCACTGCATTCAATCGGGATGCATTTTTCTCGTTGCATGGATTACACTGCATTCAATCCCAATGCATGGAATCCACTGCATTCAATCGGGAAGCTTTGGGCCATGCTGCATACAATTCACTGCATTCAATCGGGATGCACTGGGCCTCGCTGCATGGACTCCACTGCATATAATCGGGATCCATTGCGCCACAATGCATGGAATACTCTGCATTCAATGACGCTGAATGGAATCCACTGCATTGAATCGGGAAGCTTTGGGCCATGCTGCATAAATCCACTGCATGCAGTCATGCTGTGTGGACTCCACTGCATTGAATCATGCTGCAAAAAAAACCACTGCATTCAATAGGGTTCCATTAATGCACCCTGCATGGAATCCACTGCATTCAACCACGCTGCATGGAATCCACTGCATTCAATCGGGATGCATTTTACCACTCTGCATGGATTACACTGCATTTAATCACGCTGCATGTAATCCATGGAATTTAATCGGGATTCATTTTACTAAGCTGTATGGAATGGACTGCACTTAATCACGCTGCATGGAATCCACTGCATTCAATCGGGATGCATTTTACCACGTTGCAGGCAGTTCACTGCATTCAATCACAATGCATGGAATCCACTGCATTCAATCGGGATGCTTTGGGCCATGCTGCATAAAATCCACTGCATTCAATCTTGCTTTTTGAATCCACTGCATTCAGTAATGCTGCATAAAATCCTTGCATTCAATTGGGTTCCATTTCTTCACGCTGCATGGAATACACTGCATTCAATCACGCTGCATGGAATCCACTGCATTCAATCGGGATGCATTTTACCATGCTGCGTGGTTTTCACTGCATTCAATCACAATGCATGGAATCCACTGCATTCCATCGGGATGCTTTGGGCCATGCTGCATAAAATCCACTGCATTCAATCATGCTGCATGGAATCCACTGCATTCCATCATGCTGCATAAAATCCACTGCATTCAATAGGGTTCCATTTCTTCACCCTGCATGGAATCCACTGCATTCAACCACGCTGCATGGAATCCACTGCATTCAATCGGGATGCATTTTACCACTCTGCATGGATTACACTGCATTTAATCACGCTGCATGTAATCCATGGAATTTAATCGGGATTCATTTTACTAAGCTGTATGGAATGGACTGCACTTAATCACGCTGCATGGAATCCACTGCGTTCAATCGGGATGCATTTTACCACGTTGCATGCAGTTCACTGCATTCAATCACAATGCATGGAATCCACTGCATTCAATCGGGATGCTTTGGGCCATGCTGCATAAAATCCACTGCATTCAATCTTGCTTTTAGAATCCACTGCATTCAGTAATGCTGCATAAAATCCTTGCATTCAATTGGGTTCCATTTCTTCACGCTGCATGGAATACACTGCATTCAATCACGCTGCATGGAATCCACTGCATTCAATCGGGATGCATTTTACCATGCTGCGTGGTTTTCACTGCATTCAATCACGCTGCATGTAATCCACTGCATTCAATCGGGATGCATTTTACCATGCTGCGTGGTTTTCACTGCATTCAATCACAATGCATGGAATCCACTGCATTCCATCGGGATGCTTTGGGCCATGCTGCATAAAATCCACTGCATTCAATCGGGATGCATTGGGCCACGCTGCATCGACTCCACTGCATTCAATTGGCATCCATTGCGCCACAATGCAAGGAATCCTCTGCATTCATTGACGCTGCATGGACTCCACTGCATTCAATCGGGATGCTTTGGGCCATGCTGCATAAAATCCACTGCATTCAACCATGCTGCATGGAATCCATTTCATTCAATCATGCTCTATAAAATCCAATGCATTCAATACGGTTCCATTACTTCACGCTGCATGGAATACACTGCATTAAATCAGGATGCATGGAATCGACTGCATTCAATCAGGATGCATTATACCACGTTGCATGGATTACCCTACATTCAATCACAATGCATGGAATCCACTGCATTCAATCGGGATGCTTTGGGCCATGCTGCATAAAATCCACTGCATTCAATCGGGATGCATTGGGCCTCGCTGCATAGACTCCACTGCATATAATCGGGATCCATTGCGCCACAATGCATGGAATACTCTGCATTCAATGACGCTGCATGGAATCCACTGCATTCCATCGGGAAGCTTTGGGCCATGCTGCATAAAATCCACTGCATTCAATCATGCTGCATGGAATCCACTGCATTCAATCGGGATGCATTTTACAAGGCTGCATGGATTACATTTCATACACTCAAAATGCATGGAATCCACTGCGTTCTATAGGTATGCTTTGGGCCATACTGCATAAAATACACTGCATTCAATTTGCTGCATGGAATCCACTGCATTCAATCATGCTGAATAAAATCCACTGCATTCAATAGGGTTCCATTTCTTCACGCTGCATGGAATCCACTGCATCCAATCAGGCTGCATGAAATCCACTGCATTCAATGGGGATGCATTCTACAATGCTGCATGGAGTTCACTGCATGCAATCACAATGCATGTAATCCACTGCATTCCATCGGGATGCTTTGGGCCATGCTGCATAAAATCCACTGCATTCACCCATGCTGCATGGAATCCACTGCATTCAATCATGCTGCATAAAATCCACTGCATTCAATCGGGATGCATTGGGCCTCGCTGCATGGAATACACTGCATTCAATCACGCTGCATGGAATCCACTGCATTCAATGGGGATGCATTCTACAATGCTGCATGGAGTTCACTGCATTCAATCACAATGCATGGAATCCACTGCATTCCATCGGGATGCTTTGGGCCATGCTGCATAAAATCCACTGCATTCAATCGGGATGCATTGGGCCTCGCTGCATGGACTCCACTGCATACAATCGGGATCCATTGCGCCAAAATGCATGGAATACTCTGCATTCATTGACGCTGCATGGACTCCACTGCATTCAATCGGGATGCTTTGGGCCATGCTGCATAAAATCCACTGCATTCAACCATGCTGCATGGAATCCACTGCATTCAATCATGCTGCATAAAATCCACTGCATTCCATCGGGATGCATTGGGCCTCGCTGCATGGAATACACTGCATTCAATCACGCTGCATGGAATCCACTGCATTCAATGGGGATGTATTCTACAATGCTGCGTGGAGTTCACTGCATTCAATCACAATGCATGCAATCAACTGCATTCCATCGGGATGCTTTGGGCCATGCTGCATAAAATCCACTGCATTCAATCGGGATGCATTGGGCCTCGCTGCATGGACTCCACTGCATACAATCGGGATCCATTGCACCAAAATGCATGGAATCCTCCACATGCAACGACGCTGCATGGACTCCACTGCATTCAATCGGGATGCTTTGGGCCATGCTGCATAAAATCCATTGAATTCAATCATGCTTCATGGAATCCACTGCATTCAATCATGCTGTATAAAATCCACTGCATTCAATAGGGTTCCATTTCTTCACGCTGCATGGAATCCACTACATTCAATCACGCTGCATGGAATCCACTGCATTCTATCGGGATGCATTTTACCTCGCTGCATAGATTACACCGCATTCAATCACAATGCATGGAATCCACTGCATTCAATCGGGATGCTTTGGGCCATGCTGCATAAAATCCACTGCATTCAATCGGGATGCATTGGGCCTCGCTGCATGGACTCCACTGCATACAATCGGGATCCATTGCGCCACAATGCATGGAATCCTCTGCATTCAATGACGCTGCATGGAATCCACTGCATTCCATCAGGATGCTTTGGGCCATGCTGCATAAAATCCACTGCATGCAATCCTGCTGCATGGAATCCACTGCATTCAATCATGCTGCATAAAATCCACTGCATTCAATAGGGTTCCATTTCTTCACACTGCATGGAATCCACTGCATTCAATCACGCTGCATGGAATCCACTGCATTCAACATGGAGGAATTTTACCACGCTGCATTTAGTACACTGTATTCAATCACAATTCATGGAATCCATTGCATTCCATCGGGATGCTTTGGGCCATGCTGCATAAAATCCACTGCATTCAATCGGGATGCACTGGGCATCGCTGCATGGACTCCACTGCATACAATCGGGATCCATTGCGCCACAATGCATGGAATCCTCTGCATTCAATGACGCTGCATGGAATCCACTGCATTCCATCGGGAAGCTTTGGGCCATGCTGCATAAAATCCATTGCATTCAATCATGCTGCATGGAATCCACTGCATTCAATCGGGATGCATTTTACCATGCTGCATGGATTACCCTTCATTCAATCAGGCTGCATGGAATCCACTGCATTCCATCGGGATCCATTTTACCACGCAGCATGGATTACACTGCTTTCAATCACAATGCATGGAATCTACTCTATTCAATCGGGATGCTTTGGGCCATACTGCATAAAATCCACTGCATTCAATCATGCTGCATGGAATCCACTGCATTCAATCGGAGTGCATTTTACCACGCTGCATGGATAACATTTCATACACTCAAAATGCATTGAATCCACTGCATTCTATAGGGATGCTTTGGGCCATACTGCATAAAATACACTGCATTCAATCTTGCTGCATGGAATCCACTGCATTCAATCATGCTGCATAAATCCACTGCATTCAATAGGGTTCCACTTCTTCACGCTGCATGGAATCCACTGCATTCAATCACGCTGCATAAAATCCACTGCATTCAATAGGGTTCCATTTCTTCACGCTGCATGGAATCCACTACATTCAATCACGCTGCATGGAATCCACTGCATTCAATCAGGATGCTATGGGCCATGCTGCATAAAATCCACTGCATTCAATCATGCTGCCTGGAATCCACTGCATTCTATCATACTGCATAAAATCCACTGCATTCAATAGGGTTCCATTTCTTCACGCTTCATGGAATCCACTGAATTCAATAGGGTTCCATTCCTTCACGCTGCCTGGAATCCACTGCCTTCAATCACGCTGCATGGAATCCACTGCATTCAATCGGGATGCATTTTTCCTCGTTGCATGGATTACACTGCATTCAATCTCAATGCATGGAATCCACTGCATTCAATCGGGAAGCTTTGGGCCATGCTGCATAAAATCCACTGCATTCAACCATGCTGCATGGAATCCACTGCATTCAATCATGCTGCATAAAATCCACTGCATTCCATCGGGATGCATTGGGCCTCGCTGCATGGAATACACTGCATTCAATCACGCTGCATGGAATCCACTGCATTCAATGGGGATGCATTCTACAATGCTGCATGGAGTTCACTGCATTCAATCACAATGCATGGAATCCACTGCATTCCATCGGGATGCTTTGGGCCATGCTGCATAAAATCCACTGCATTCAATCGGGATGCATTGGGCCTCGCTGCATGGACTCCACTGCATACAATCGGGATGCTTTGGGCCATGCTGCATAAAATCCATTGAATTCAATCATGCTGCATGGAATCCACTGCATTCAATCATGCTGCATAAAATCCGCTGCATTCAATAGGGTTCCATTTCTTCACGTGGCATCGAATCCACTGCATTCAATCACGCTGCATGGAATCCACTGCATTCAATCGGGATGCATTTTTCCTCGCTGCATGGAGTACACTGCATTCAATCATGCTGCATAAAATCCACTGCAATCCATCGGGATGCTTTGGGCCATGCTGCATAAAATCCACTGCATTCAACCATGCTGCATGGAATCCACTGCATTCAATCATGCTGCATAAAATCCACTGCATTCAATCGGGATGCATTGGGCCTCGCTGCATGGAATAAACTGCATTCAATCAGGCTCCATGGAATCCACTGCATTCAATGGGGATGCATTCTACCATGCTGCATGGAGTTCACTGCATTCAATCACAATGCATGGAATCCACTGCATTCCATCGGGATGCTTTGGGCCATGCTGCATAAACTCCACTGCATTCAATCGGGATGCATTGGGCCTCGCTGCATGGACTCCACTGCATACAATCGGGATCCATTGCGCCACAATGCATGGAATACTCTGCATTCAATCACGCTGCATGGAATCCACTGCATTCAATCAGGATGCTTTTGGCCATGCTGCATAAAATCCACTGCATTCAATCTTGCTTTTTGAATCCACTGCATTCAGTAATGCTGCATAAAATCCTTGCATTCAATTGGGTTCCATTTCTTCACGCTGCATGGAATACACTGCATTCAATGACGCTGCATGGAATCCACTGCATTCATTCGGGATGCTTTGGGCCATGCTGAATAAAATCCATTGCATTCAATCATGCTGCACGGAATCCTCTGCATTCAATCGGGATGCATTTTACCATGCTGCATGGATTACCCTTCATTCAATCAGGCTGCATGGAATCCACTGCATTCTATCGGGATGCTTTGGGCCATGCTGCATAAAATCCACTGCATTTAATCGGGATGCATTTGGCCACGCTGCATGGACTCCACTGCATAAAATCGGGATCCATTGCCCCAAAATGCAGGGAATCATCTGCATTCAATGACGCTGCATGGAATCCACTGCTTTCCATCGGGATCCATTTTACCACGCAGCATGGATTACACTGCTTTCAATCACAATGCATGGAATCTACTCTATTCAATCTGGATGCTTTGGGCCATACTGCATAAAATCCACTGCATTCAATCATGCTGCATGGAATCCACTGCATTCAATCGGGGTGCATTTTACCACGCTGCATGGATAACATTTCATACACTCAAAATGCATGGAATCCACTGCATTCTATAGGGATGCTTTGGGCCATACTGCATAAAATACACTGCATTCAATCTTGCTGCATGGAATCCACTGCATTCAATCATGCTGCATAAATCCACTGCATTCAATAGGGTTCCATTTCTTCACGCTGCATGGAATCCACTGCATTCAATCACGCTGCATAAAATCCACTGCATTCAATAGGGTTCCATTTCTTCACGCTGCATGGAATCCACTACATTCAATCACGCTGCATGGAATCCACTGCATTCAATCAGGATGTTTTGGGCCATGCTGCATAAAATCCACTGCATTCAATCATGCTGCCTGGAATCCACTGCATTCAATCATACTGCATAAAATCCACTGCATTCAATAGGGTTCCATTTCTTCACGCTTCATGGAATCCACTGCATTCAATAGGGTTCCATTCCTTCACGCTGCCTGGAATCCACTGCCTTCAATCACACTGCATGGAATCCACTGCATTCAATCGGGATGCATTTTTCTCGTTGCATGGATTACACTGCATTCAATCCCAATGCATGGAATCCACTGCATTCAATCGGGAAGCTTTGGGCCATGCTGCATACAATTCACTGCATTCAATCGGGATGCACTGGGCCTCGCTGCATGGACTCCACTGCATATAATCGGGATCCATTGCGCCACAATGCATGGAATACTCTGCATTCAATGACGCTGAATGGAATCCACTGCATTGAATCGGGAAGCTTTGGGCCATGCTGCATAAATCCACTGCATGCAGTCAAGCTGTGTGGACTCCACTGCATTGAATCATGCTGCAAAAAAAACCACTGCATTCAATAGGGTTCCATTAATGCACCCTGCATGGAATCCACTGCATTCAACCACGCTGCATGGAATCCACTGCATTCAATCGGGATGCATTTTACCACTCTGCATGGATTACACTGCATTTAATCACGCTGCATGTAATCCATGGAATTTAATCGGGATTCATTTTACTAAGCTGTATGGAATGGACTGCACTTAATCACGCTGCATGGAATCCACTGCATTCAATCGGGATGCATTTTACCACGTTGCAGGCAGTTCACTGCATTCAATCACAATGCATGGAATCCACTGCATTCAATCGGGATGCTTTGGGCCATGCTGCATAAAATCCACTGCATTCAATCTTGCTTTTTGAATCCACTGCATTCAGTAATGCTGCATAAAATCCTTGCATTCAATTGGGTTCCATTTCTTCACGCTGCATGGAATACACTGCATTCAATCACGCTGCATGGAATCCACTGCATTCAATCGGGATGCATTTTACCATGCTGCGTGGTTTTCACTGCATTCAATCACAATGCATGGAATCCACTGCATTCCATCGGGATGCTTTGGGCCATGCTGCATAAAATCCACTGCATTCAATCATGCTGCATGGAATCCACTGCATTCCATCATGCTGCATAAAATCCACTGCATTCAATAGGGTTCCATTTCTTCACCCTGCATGGAATCCACTGCATTCAATCACGCTGAATGGAATCCACTGCATTCAATCGGGATGCATTTTACCACTCTGCATGGATTACACTGCATTTAATCACGCTGCATGTAATCCATGGAATTTAATCGGGATTCATTTTACTAAGCTGTATGGAATGGACTGCACTTAATCACGCTGCATGGAATCCACTGCGTTCAATCGGGATGCATTTTACCACGTTGCATGCAGTTCACTGCATTCAATCACAATGCATGGAATCCACTGCATTCAATCGGGATGCTTTGGGCCATGCTGCATAAAATCCACTGCATTCAATCTTGCTTTTAGAATCCACTGCATTCAGTAATGCTGCATAAAATCCTTGCATTCAATTGGGTTCCATTTCTTCACGCTGCATGGAATACACTGCATTCAATCACGCTGCATGGAATCCACTGCATTCAATCGGGATGCATTTTACCATGCTGCGTGGTTTTCACTGCATTCAATCACGCTGCATGGAATCCACTGCATTCAATCGGGATGCATTTTACCATGCTGCGTGGTTTTCACTGCATTCAATCACAATGCATGGAATCCACTGCATTCCATCGGGATGCTTTGGGCCATGCTGCATAAAATCCACTGCATTCAATCGGGATGCATTGGGCCACGCTGCATCGACTCCACTGCATTCAATTGGCATCCATTGCGCCACAATGCAAGGAATCCTCTGCATTCATTGACGCTGCATGGACTCCACTGCATTCAATCGGGATGCTTTCGGCCATGCTGCATAAAATCCACTGCATTCAACCATGCTGCATGGAATCCATTTCATTCAATCATGCTCTATAAAATCCAATGCATTCAATACGGTTCCATTACTTCACGCTGCATGGAATACACTGCATTAAATCAGGATGCATGGAATCGACTGCATTCAATCAGGATGCATTATACCACGTTGCATGGATTACCCTACATTCAATCACAATGCATGGAATCCACTGCATTCAATCGGGATGCTTTGGGCCATGCTGCATAAAATCCACTGCATTCAATCGGGATGCATTGGGCCTCGCTGCATAGACTCCACTGCATATAATCGGGATCCATTGCGCCACAATGCATGGAATACTCTGCATTCAATGACGCTGCATGGAATCCACTGCATTCCATCGGGAAGCTTTGGGCCATGCTGCATAAAATCCACTGCATTCAATCATGCTGCATGGAATCCACTGCATTCAATCGGGATGCATTTTACAAGGCTGCATGGATTACATTTCATACACTCAAAATGCATGGAATCCACTGCGTTCTATAGGGATGCTTTGGGCCATACTGCATAAAATACACTGCATTCAATTTGCTGCATGGAATCCACTGCATTCAATCATGCTGAATAAAATCCACTGCATTCAATAGGGTTCCATTTCTTCACGCTGCATGGAATCCACTGCATCCAATCATGCTGCATGAAATCCACTGCATTCAATGGGGATGCATTCTACAATGCTGCATGGAGTTCACTGCATGCAATCACAATGCATGTAATCCACTGCATTCCATCGGGATGCTTTGGGCCATGCTGCATAAAATCCACTGCATTCACCCATGCTGCATGGAATCCACTGCATTCAATCATGCTGCATAAAATCCACTGCATTCAATCGGGATGCATTGGGCCTCGCTGCATGGAATACACTGCATTCAATCAGGCTGCATGGAATCCACTGCATTCAATGGGGATGCATTCTACAATGCTGCATGGAGTTCACTGCATTCAATCACAATGCATGGAATCCACTGCATTCCATCGGGATGCTTTGGGCCATGCTGCATAAAATCCACTGCATTCAATCGGGATGCATTGGGCCTCGCTGCATGGACTCCACTGCATACAATCGGGATCCATTGCGCCAAAATGCATGGAATACTCTGCATTCATTGACACTGCATGGACTCCACTGCATTCAATCGGGATGCTTTGGGCCATGCTGCATAAAATCCACTGCATTCAACCATGCTGCATGGAATCCACTGCATTCAATCATGCTGCATAAAATCCACTGCATTCCATCGGGATGCATTGGGCCTCGCTGCATGGAATACACTGCATTCAATCACGCTGCATGGAATCCACTGCATTCAATGGGGATGTATTCTACAATGCTGCATGGAGTTCACTGCATTCAATCACAATGCATGCAATCAACTGCATTCCATCGGGATGCTTTGGGCCATGCTGCATAAAATCCACTGCATTCAATCGGGATGCATTGGGCCTCGCTGCATGGACTCCACTGCATACAATCGGGATCCATTGCACCAAAATGCATGGAATCCTCCGCATGCAACGACGCTGCATGGACTCAACTGCATTCAATCGGGATGCTTTGGGCCATGCTGCATAAAATCCATTGAATTCAATCATGCTGCATGGAATCCACTGCATTCAATCATGCTGTATAAAATCCACTGCATTCAATAGGGTTCCATTTTTCACGTGGCATCGAATCCACTGCATTCAATCACGCTGCATGGAATCCACTGCATTCAATCGGGATGCATTTTTCCTCGCTGCATGGAGTACACTGCATTCAATCATGCTGCATAAAATCCACTGCATTCCATCGGGATGCTTTGCGCCTCGCTGCATGAACTCCACTGCATTCAACCACGCTGCATGGAATCCACTGCATTCAATCGGGATGCATTTTACCACTCTGCATGGATTACACTGCATTTAATCACGCTGCATGTAATCCATGGAATTTAATCGGGATTCATTTTACTAAGCTGTATGGAATGGACTGCACTTAATCACGCTGCATGGAATCCACTGCATTCAATCGGGATGCATTTTACCATGCTGCGTGGTTTTCACTGCATTCAATCACAATGCATGGAATCCACTGCATTCAATCGGGATGCTTTGGGCCATGCTGCATAAAATCCACTGCATTCAATCGGGATGCATTGGGCCACGCTGCATCGACTCCACTGCATTCAATTGGCATCCATTGCGCCACAATGCAAGGAATCCTCTGCATTCATTGACGCTGCATGGACTCCACTGCATTCAATCGGGATGCTTTGGGCCATGCTGCATAAAATCCACTGCACTCAACCATGCTGCATGGAATACATTTCATTCAATCATGCTCTATAAAATCCAATGCATTCAATACGGTTCCATTACTTCACGCTGCATGGAATACACTGCATTAAATCAGGATTCATGGAATCGACTGCATTCAATCAGGATGCATTATACCACGTTGCATGGATTACCCTACATTCAATCACAATGCATGGAATCCACTGCATTCAATCGGGATGCTTTGGGCCATGCTGCATAAAATCCACTGCATTCAATCGGGATGCATTGGGCCTCGCTGCATAGACTCCACTGCATATAATCGGGATCCATTGCGCCACAATGCATGGAATACTCTGCATTCAATGACGCTGCATGGAATCCACTGCATTCCATCGGGAAGCTTTGGGCCATGCTGCATAAAATCCACTGCATTCAATCATGCTGCATGGAATCCACTGCATTCAATCGGGATGCATTTTACAAGGCTGCATGGATTACATTTCATACACTCAAAATGCATGGACTCCACTGCGTTCTATAGGGATGCTTTGGGCCATACTGCATAAAATACACTGCATTCAATTTGCTGCATGGAATCCACTGCATTCAATCATGCTGAATAAAATCCACTGCATTCAATAGGGTTCCATTTCTTCACGCTGCATGGAATACACTGCATTCAATCAGGCTGCATGAAATCCACTGCATTCAATGGGGATGCATTCTACAATGCTGCATGGAGTTCACTGCATGCAATCACAATGCATGTAATCCACTGCATTCCATCGGGATGCTTTGGGCCATGCTGCATAAAATCCACTGCATTCAACCATGCTGCATGGAATCCACTGCATTCAATCATGCTGCATAAAATCCACTGCATTCAATCGGGATGCATTGGGCCTCGCTGCATGGAATACACTGCATTCAATCAGGCTGCATGGAATCCACTGCATTCAATGGGGATGCATTCTACAATGCTGCATGGAGTTCACTGCATTCAATCACAACGCATGTAATCCACTGCATTCCATCGGGATGCTTTGGGCCATGCTGCATAAAATCCACTGCATTCAATCGGGATGCATTGGGCCTCGCTGCATGGACTCCACTGCATACAATCGGGATCCATTGCGCCAAAATGCATGGAATACTCTGCATTCATTGAAGCTGCATGGACTCCACTGCATTCAATCAGGATGCTTTGGGCCATGCTGCATAAAATCCACTTCATTCAACCATGCTGCATGGAATCCACTGCATTCAATCATGCTGCATAAAATCCACTGCATTCCATCGGGATGCATTGGGCCTCGCTGCATGGACTCCACTGCATACAATCGGGATCCATTGCACCAAAATGCATGGAATCCTCCGCATGCAACGACGCTGCATGGACTCCACTGCATTCAATCGGGATGCATTGGGCCACGCTGCATCGACTCCACTGCATTCAATCGGGATCCATTGCGCCACAATGCAAGGAATCCTCTGCATTCATTGACGCTTCATGGACTACACTACATTCAATCGGGATGCTTTGGGCCATGCTGCATAAAATCCACTGCATTCAACCATGCTGCATGGAATCCATTTCATTCAATCATGCTCTATAAAATCCAATGCATTCAATACGGTTCCATTACTTCACGCTGCATGGAATACACTGCATTAAATCAGGATGCATGGAATCGACTGCATTCAATCAGGATGCATTATACCACGTTGCATGGATTACCCTACATTCAATCACAATGCATGGAATCCACTGCATTCAATCGGGATGCTTTGGGCCATGCTGCATAAAATCCACTGCATTCAATCGGGATGCATTGGGCCTCGCTGCATAGACTCCACTGCATATAATCGGGATCCATTGCGCCACAATGCATGGAATACTCTGCATTCAATGACGCTGCATGGAATCCACTGCATTCCATCGGGAAGCTTTGGGCCATGCTGCATAAAATCCACTGCATTCAATCATGCTGCATGGAATCCACTGCATTCAATCGGGATGCATTTTACAAGGCTGCATGGATTACATTTCATACACTCAAAATGCATGGAATCCACTGCGTTCTATAGGGATGCTTTGGGCCATACTGCATAAAATACACTGCATTCAATTTGCTGCATGGAATCCACTGCATTCCATCGGGATGCTTTGGGCCATGCTGCATAAAATCCACTGCATTCAATCGGGATACATTGGGCCTCGCTGCATGGACTCCACTGCATAAAATCTGGATCCATTGCGCCACAATGCATGGAATCCTCTGCATTCAACAACGCTGCATGGAATCCACTGCATTCCATCGGGATGTTTTGGGCCATGCTGCATAAAATCCACTGCATTCAATCGGGATGCATTGGGCCTCGCTGCATGAACTCCACTGCATACAATCTGGATCCATTGTGCCAAAATGCATGGAATCCTCTGCATTCAATGACGCTGCATGGAATCCACTGCATTCCATCGGGATGCTTTGGGCCATGCTGCATAAACTCCACTGCATTCAATCATGCTGCATGGAATCCACTGCATTCAATCATGCTGCATAAAATCCACTGCATTCAATAGGGTTCCATTTCTTCACGCTGCATGGAATCCACTACATTCAATCACGCTGCATGGAATCCACTGCATTCTATCGGGATGCATTTTACCATGCTGCATAGATTACACCGCATTCAATCACAATGCATGGAATCCACTGCATTCTATCGGGATGCTTTGGGCCATGCTGCATAAAATCCACTGCATTCAATCGGGATGCATTGGGCCTCGCTGCATGGACTCCACTGCATACAATCGGGATCCATTGCGCCACAATGCATGGAATCCTCTGCATTCAATGACGCTGCATGGAATCCACTGCATTCCATCAGGATGCTTTGGGCCATGCTGCATAAAATCCACTGCATGCAATCCTGCTGCATGGAATCCACTGCATTCAATCATGCTGCATAAAATCCACTGCATTCAATAGGGTTCCATTTCTTCACACTGCATGGAATCCACTGCATTCAATCACGCTGCATGGAATCCACTGCATTCAACATGGAGGAATTTTACCACGCTGCATTTAGTACACTGTATTCAATCACAATTCATGGAATCCATTGCATTCAATCGGGATGATTTGGGCCATGCTGCATAAAATCCACTGCATTCAATCGGGATGCATTGGGCCTCGCTGCATGAACTCCACTGCATACAATCTGGATCCATTGTGCCAAAATGCATGGAATCCTCTGCATTCAATGACGCTGCATGGAATCCACTGCATTCCATCGGGATGCTTTGGGCCATGCTGCATAAACTCCACTGCAGTCAATCATGCTTCATGGAATCCACTGCATTCAATCATGCTGCATAAAATCCACTGCATTCAATAGGGTTCCATTTCTTCACGCTGCATGGAATCCACTACATTCAATCACGCTGCATGGAATCCACTGCATTCTATCGGGATGCATTTTACCACGCTGCATAGATTACACCGCATTCAATCACAATGCATGGAATCCACTGCATTCAATCGGGATGCTTTGGGCCATGCTGCATAAAATCCACTGCATTCAATCGGGATGCATTGGGCCTCGCTGCATGGACTCCACTGCATACAATCGGGATCCATTGCGCCACAATGCATGGAATCCTCTGCATTCAATGACGCTGCATGGAATCCACTGCATTCCATCGGGAAGCTTTGGGCCATGCTGCATAAAATCCATTGCATTCAATCATGCTGCATGGAATCCACTGCATTCAATCGGGATGCATTTTACCATGCAGCATGGATTACCCTTCATTCAATCAGGCTGCATGGAATCCACTGCATTCTATCGGGATGCTTTGGGCCATGCTGCGTAAAATCCACTGCATTTAATCGGGATGCATTTGGCCACGCTGCATGGACTCCACTGCATAAAATCGGGATCCATTGCCCCAAAATGCAAGGAATCCTCTGCATTCAATGACGCTGCATGGAATCCACTGCATTCCATCGGGATCCATTTTACCACGCAGCATGGATTACACTGCTTTCAATCACAATGCATGGAATCTACTCTATTCAATCGGGATGCTTTGGGCCATACTGCATAAAATCCACTGCATTCAATCTTGCTGCATGGAATCCACTGCATTCAATCGGAGTGCATTTTACCACGCTGCATGGATAACATTTCATACACTCAAAATTCATGGAATCCACTGCATTCTATAGGGATGCTTTGGGCCATACTGCATAAAATCCACTGCATTCAATCTTGCTGCATGGAATCCACTGCATTCAATCATGCTGCATAAATCCACTGCATTCAATAGGGTTCCACTTCTTCACGCTGCATGGAATCCACTGCATTCAATCACGCTGCATAAAATCCACTGCATTCAATAGGGTTCCATTTCTTCACGCTGCATGGAATCCACTACATTCAATCACGCTGCATGGAATCCACTGCATTCAATCAGGATGCTTTGGGCCATGCTGCATAAAATCCACTGCATTCAATCATGCTGCCTGGAATCCACTGCATTCTATCATACTGCATAAAATCCACTGCATTCAATAGGGTTCCATTTCTTCACGCTTCATGGAATCCACTGCATTCAATAGGGTTCCATTCCTTCACGCTGCCTGGAATCCACTGCCTTCAATCACGCTGCATGGAATCCACTGCATTCAATCGGGATGCATTTTTCCTCGTTGCATGGATTACACTGCATTCAATCCCAATGCATGGAATCCACTGCATTCCATCGGGATGCTTTGGGCCATGCTGCATAAAATCCACTGCATTCAATCGGGATACATTGGGCCTCGCTGCATGGACTCCACTGCATAAAATCTGGATCCATTGCGCCACAATGCATGGAATCCTCTGCATTCAACAACGCTGCATGGAATCCACTGCATTCCATCGGGATGTTTTGGGCCATGCTGCATAAAATCCACTGCATTCAATCGGGATGCATTGGGCCTCGCTGCATGAACTCCACTGCATACAATCTGGATCCATTGTGCCAAAATGCATGGAATCCTCTGCATTCAATGACGCTGCATGGAATCCACTGCATTCCATCGGGATGCTTTGGGCCATGCTGCATAAACTCCACTGCATTCAATCATGCTTCATTGGATCCACTGCATTCAATCATGCTGCATAAAATCCACTGCATTCAATAGGGTTCCATTTCTTCATGCTGCATGGAATCCACTACATTCAATCACGCTGCATGGAATCCACTGCATTCTATCGGGATGCATTTTACCACGCTGCATAGATTACACCGCATTCAATCACAATGCATGGAATCCACTGCATTCCATCGGGATGCTTTGGGCCATGCTGCATAAAATCCACTGCATTCAATCGGGATGCATTGGGCCTCGCTGCATGGACTCCACTGCATACAATCGGGATCCATTGCGCCACAATGCATGGAATCCTCTGCATTCAATGACGCTGCATGGACTCCACTGCATTCCATCGGGAAGCTTTGGGCCATGCTGCATAAAATCCATTGCATTCAATCATGCTGCATGGAATCCACTGCATTCAATCGGGATGCATTTTACCATGCTGCATGGATTACCCTTCATTCAATCAGGCTGCATGGAATCCACTGCATTCTATCGGGATGCTTTGGGCCATGCTGCATAAAATCCACTGCATTCAATCGGGATGCATTGGGCCTCGCTGCATGGACTCCACTGCATACAATCGGGATCCATTGCCCCACAATGCATGGAATCCTCTGCATTCAATGACGCTGCATGGAATCCACTGCATTCCATCAGGATGCTTTGGGCCATGCTGCATAAAATCCACTGCATGCAATCCTGCTGCATGGAATCCACTGCATTCAATCATGCTGCATAAAATCCACTGCATTCAATAGGGTTCCATTTCTTCACACTGCATGGAATCCACTGCATTCAATCACGCTGCATGGAATCCACTGCATTCAACATGGAGGAATTTTACCACGCTGCATTTAGTACACTGTATTCAATCACAATTCATGGAATCCATTGCATTCCATCGGGAAGCTTTGGGCCATGCTGCATAAAATCCAATGCATTCAATCATGCTGCATGGAATCCACTGCATTCAATCGGGATGCATTTTACCATGCTGCATGGATTACCCTTCATTCAATCAGGCTGCATGGAATCCACTGCATTCTATCGGGATGCTTTGGGCCATGCTGCATAAAATCCACTGCATTTAATCGGGATGCATTTGGCCACGCTGCATGGACTCCACTGCATAAAATCGGGATCCATTGCCCCAAAATGCAAGGAATCATCTGCATTCAATGACGCTGCATGGAATCCACTGCATTCCATCGGGATCCATTTTACCACGCAGCATGGATTACACTGCTTTCAATCACAATGCATGGAATCTACTCTATTCAATCGGGATGCTTTGGGCCATACTGCATAAAATCCACTGCATTCAATCATGCTGCATGGAATCCACTGCATTCAATCGGAGTGCATTTTACCACGCTGCATGGATAACATTTCATACACTCAAAATGCATGGAATCCACTGCATTCTATAGGGATGCTTTGGGCCATACTGCATAAAATCCACTGCATTCAATCTTGCTGCATGGAATCCACTGCATTCAATCATGCTGCATAAATCCACTGCATTCAATAGGGTTCCACTTCTTCACGCTGCATGGAATCCACTGCATTCAATCACGCTGCATAAAATCCACTGCATTCAATAGGGTTCCATTTCTTCACGCTGCATGGAATCCACTACATTCAATCACGCTGCATGGAATCCACTGCATTCAATCAGGATGCTTTGGGCCATGCTGCATAAAATCCACTGCATTCAATCATGCTGCCTGGAATCCACTGCATTCAATCATACTGCATAAAATCCACTGCATTCAATAGGGTTCCATTTCTTCACGCTTCATGGAATCCACTGCATTCAATAGGGTTCCATTCCTTCACGCTGCCTGGAATCCACTGCCTTCAATCACGCTGCATGGAATCCACTGCATTCAATCGGGATGCATTTTTCCTCGTTGCATGGATTACACTGCATTCAATCCCAATGCATGGAATCCACTGCATTCCATCGGGATGCTTTGGGCCATGCTGCATAAAATCCACTGCATTCAATCGGGATACATTGGGCCTCGCTGCATGGACTCCACTGCATAAAATCTGGATCCATTGCGCCACAATGCATGGAATCCTCTGCATTCAACAACGCTGCATGGAATCCACTGCATTCCATCGGGATGTTTTGGGCCATGCTGCATAAAATCCACTGCATTCAATCGGGATGCATTGGGCCTCGCTGCATGAACTCCACTGCATACAATCTGGATCCATTGTGCCAAAATGCATGGAATCCTCTGCATTCAATGACGCTGCATGGAATCCACTGCATTCCATCGGGATGCTTTGGGCCATGCTGCATAAACTCCACTGCATTCAATCATGCTTCATGGAATCCACTGCATTCAATCATGCTGCATAAAATCCACTGCATTCAATAGGGTTCCATTTCTTCACGCTGCATGGAATCCACTACATTCAATCACGCTGCATGGAATCCACTGCATTCTATCGGGATGCATTTTACCACGCTGCATAGATTACACCGCATTCAATCACAATGCATGGAATCCACTGCATTCAATCGGGATGCTTTGGGCCATGCTGCATAAAATCCACTGCATTCAATCGGGATGCATTGGGCCTCGCTGCATGGACTCCACTGCATACAATCGGGATCCATTGCCCCACAATGCATGGAATCCTCTGCATTCAATGACGCTGCATGGAATCCACTGCATTCCATCAGGATGCTTTGGGCCATGCTGCATAAAATCCACTGCATGCAATCCTGCTGCATGGAATCCACTGCATTCAATCATGCTGCATAAAATCCACTGCATTCAATAGGGTTCCATTTCTTCACACTGCATGGAATCCACTGCATTCAATCACGCTGCATGGAATCCACTGCATTCAACATGGAGGAATTTTACCACGCTGCATTTAGTACACTGTATTCAATCACAATTCATGGAATCCATTGCATTCCATCGGGAAGCTTTGGGCCATGCTGCATAAAATCCATTGCATTCAATCATGCTGCATGGAATCCACTGCATTCAATCGGGATGCAATTTACCATGCTGCATGGATTACCCTTCATTCAATCAGGCTGCATGGAATCCACTGCATTCTATCGGGATGCTTTGGGCCATGCTGCATAAAATCCACTGCATTTAATCGGGATGCATTTGGCCACGCTGCATGGACTCCACTGCATAAAATCGGGATCCATTGCCCCAAAATGCAAGGAATCATCTGCATTCAATGACGCTGCATGGAATCCACTGCATTCCATCGGGATCCATTTTACCACGCAGCATGGATTACACTGCTTTCAATCACAATGCATGGAATCTACTCTATTCAATCGGGATGCTTTGGGCCATACTGCATAAAATCCACTGCATTCAATCATGCTGCATGGAATCCACTGCATTCAATCGGAGTGCATTTTACCACGCTGCATGGATAACATTTCATACACTCAAAATGCATGGAATCCACTGCATTCTATAGGGATGCTTTGGGCCATACTGCATAAAATCCACTGCATTCAATCTTGCTGCATGGAATCCACTGCATTCAATCATGCTGCATAAATCCACTGCATTCAATAGGGTTCCACTTCTTCACGCTGCATGGAATCCACTGCATTCAATCACGCTGCATAAAATCCACTGCATTCAATAGGGTTCCATTTCTTCACGCTGCATGGAATCCACTACATTCAATCACGCTGCATGGAATCCACTGCATTCCATCAGGATGCTTTGGGCCATGCTGCATAAAATCCACTGCATTCAATCATGCTGCCTGGAATCCACTGCATTCAATCATACTGCATAAAATCCACTGCATTCAATAGGGTTCCATTCCTTCACGCTTCCTGGAATCCACTGCATTCAATAGGGTTCCATTCCTTCACGCTGCCTGGAATCCACTGCCTTCAATCACGCTGCATGGAATCCACTGCATTCAATCGGGATGCATTTTTCCTCGTTGCATGGATTACACTGCATTCAATCCCAATGCATGGAATCCACTGCATTCAATCGGGATGGTTTGGGCCATGCTGCATAAAATCCACTGCATTCAACCATGCTGCATGGAATCCACTGCATTCAATCATGCTACATAAAATCCACTGCATTCCATCGGGATGCATTGGGCCTCGCTGCATGGAATACACTGCATTCAATCACGCTGCATGGAATCCACTGCATTCAATGGGGATGCATTCTACAATGCTGCATGGAGTTCACTGCATTCAATCACAATGCATGGAATCCACTGCATTCCATCGGGATGCTTTGGGCCATGCTGCATAAAATCCACTGCATTCAATCGGGATGCATTGGGCCTCGCTGCATGGACTCCACTGCATACAATCGGGATGCTTTGGGCCATGCTGCATAAAATCCATTGAATTCAATCATGCTGCAAGGAATCCACTGCATTCAATCATGCTGCATAAAATCCACTGCATTCAATAGGGTTCCATTTCTTCACGTGGCATCGAATCCACTGCATTCAATCACGCTGCATGGAATCCACTGCATTCAATCGGGATGCATTTTTCCTCGCTGCATGGAGTACACTGCATTCATTCATGCTGCATAAAATCCACTGCAATCCATCGGGATGCTTTGGGCCATGCTGCATAAAATCCACTGCATTCAACCATGCTGCATGGAATCCACTGCATTCAATCATGCTGCATAAAATCCACTGCATTCAATCGGGATGCATTGGGCCTCGCTGCATGGAATAAACTGCATTCAATCAGGCTCCATGGAATCCACTGCATTCAATGGGGATGCATTCTACCATGCTGCATGGAGTTCACTGCATTCAATCACAATGCATGGAATCCACTGCATTCCATCGGGATGCTTTGGGCCATGCTGCATAAATTCCACTGCATTCAATCGGGATGCATTGGGCCTCGCTGCATGGACTCCACTGCATACAATCGGGATCCATTGCGCCACAATGCATGGAATACTCTGCATTCAATGACGCTGCATGGAATCCACTGCATTCAATCGGGATGCTTTGGGCCATGCTGCATAAAATCCACTGCATGCAATCATGCTGCATGGAATCCACTGCATTCAATCGGGATGCATTTTACCACGTTGCATGCAGTTCACTGCATTCAATCACAATGCATGGAATCCACTGCATTCAATCGGGATGCTTTGGGCCATGCTGCATAAAATCCACTGCATTCAATCTTGCTTTTTGAATCCACTGCATTCAGTAATGCTGCATAAAATCCTTGCATTCAATTGGGTTCCATTACTTCACGCTGCATGGAATACACTGCATTCAATGACGCTGCATGGAATCCACTGCATTCATTCGGGATGCTTTGGGCCATGCTGAATAAAATCCATTGCATTCAATCATGCTGCACGGAATCCTCTGCATTCAATCGGGATGCATTTTACCATGCTGCATGGATTACCCTTCATTCAATCAGGCTGCATGGAATCCACTGCATTCTATCGGGATGCTTTGGGCCATGCTGCATAAAATCCACTGCATTTAATCGGGATGCATTTGGCCACGCTGCATGGACTCCACTGCATAAAATCGGGATCCATTGCCCCAAAATGCAAGGAATCATCTGCATTCAATGACGCTGCATGGAATCCACTGCATTCCATCGGGATCCATTTTACCACGCAGCATGGATTACACTGCTTTCAATCACAATGCATGGAATCTACTCTATTCAATCGGGATGCTTTGGGCCATACTGCATAAAATCCACTGCATTCAATCATGCTGCATGGAATCCACTGCATTCAATCGGGGTGCATTTTACCACGCTGCATGGATAACATTTCATACACTCAAAATGCATGGAATCCACTGCATTCTATAGGGATGCTTTGGGCCATACTGCATAAAATCCACTGCATTCAATCTTGCTGCATGGAATCCACTGCATTCAATCATGCTGCATAAATCCACTGCATTCAATAGGGTTCCATTTCTTCACGCTGCATGGAATCCACTGCATTCAATCACGCTGCATAAAATCCACTGCATTCAATAGGGTTCCATTTCTTCACGCTGCATGGAATCCACTACATTCAATCACGCTGCATGGAATCCACTGCATTCAATCAGGATGTTTTGGGCCATGCTGCATAAAATCCACTGCATTCAATCATGCTGCCTGGAATCCACTGCATTCTATCATACTGCATAAAATCCACTGCATTCAATAGGCTTCCATTTCTTCACGCTTCATGGAATCCACTGCATTCAATAGGTTTCCATTCCTCAACGCTGCCTGGAATCCACTGCCTTCAATCACACTGCATGGAATCCACTGCATTCAATCGGGATGCATTTTTCTCGTTGCATGGATTACACTTCATTCAATCCCAATGCATGGAATCCACTGCATTCAATCGGGAAGCTTTGGGCCATGCTGCATACAATGCACTGCATTCAATCGGGATGCACTGGGCCTCGCTGCATGGACTCCACTGCATATAATCGGGATCCATTGCGCCACAATGCATGGAATACTCTGCATTCAATGACGCTGAATGGAATCCACTGCATTGAATGGGGAAGCTTTGGGCCATGCTGCATAAATCCACTGCATGCAGTCATGCTGTGTGGACTCCACTGCATTGAATCATGCTGCAAAAAAAACCACTGCATTCAATAGGGTTCCATTTCTTCACCCTGCATGGAATCCACTGCATTCAACCACGCTGCATGGAATCCACTGCATTCAATCGGGATGCATTTTACCACTCTGCATGGATTACACTGCATTTAATCACGCTGCATGTAATCCATGGAATTTAATCGGGATTCATTTTACTAAGCTGTATGGAATGGACTGCACTTAATCACGCTGCATGGAATCCACTGCATTCAATCGGGATGCATTTTACCACGTTGCAGGCAGTTCACTGCATTCAATCACAATGCATGGAATCCACTGCATTCAATCGGGATGCTTTGGGCCATGCTGCATAAAATCCACTGCATTCAATCTTGCTTTTTGAATCCACTGCATTCAGTAATGCTGCATAAAATCCTTGCATTCAATTGGGTTCCATTTCTTCACGCTGCATGGAATACACTGCATTCAATCACGCTGCATGGAATCCACTGCATTCAATCGGGATGCATTTTACCATGCTGCGTGGTTTTCACTGCATTCAATCACAATGCATGGAATCCACTGCATTCCATCGGGATGCTTTGGGCCATGCTGCATAAAATCCACTGCATTCAATCATGCTGCATGGAATCCACTGCATTCAATCATGCTGCATAAAATCCACTGCATTCAATAGGGTTCCATTTCTTCACCCTGCATGGAATCCACTGCATTCAACCACGCTGCATCGAATCCACTGCATTCAATCGGGATGCCTTTTACCACTCTGCATGGATTACACTGCATTTAATCACGCTGCATGTAATCCATGGAATTTAATCGGGATTCATTTTACTAAGCTGTATGGAATGGTATGCACTTAATCACGCTGCATGGAATCCACTGCGTTCAATCGGGATGCATTTTACCACGTTGCATGCAGTTCACTGCATTCAATCACAATGCATGGAATCCACTGCATTCAATCGGGATGCTTTGGGCCATGCTGCATAAAATCCACTGCATTCAATCTTGCTTTTAGAATCCACTGCATTCTGTAATGCTGCATAAAATCCTTGCATTCAATTGGGTTCCATTTCTTCACGCTGCATGGAATACACTGCATTCAATCACGCTGCATGGAATCCACTGCATTCAATCGGGATGCATTTTACCATGCTGTGTGGTTTTCACTGCATTCAATCACGCTGCATGGAATCCACTGCATTCAATCATGCTGCATAAAATCCACTGCATTCCATCGGGATGCATTGGGCCTCGCTGCATGGAATAAACTGCATTCAATCAGGCTCCATGGAATCCAATGCATTCAATGGGGATGCATTCTACCATGCTGCATGGAGTTCACTGCATTCAATCACAATGCATGGACTCCACTGCATTCCATCGGGATGCTTTGGGCCATGCTGCATAAAATCCACTGCATTCAATCGGGATGCATTGGGCCTCGCTGCATGGACTCCACTGCATACAATCGGGATCCATTGCGCCACAATGCATGGAATACTCTGCATTCAATCAGGCTGCATGGAATCCACTGCATTCAATCGGGATGCTTTGGGCCATGCTGCATAAAATCCACTGCATTCAATCGGGATACATTGGGCCTCGCTGCATGGACTCCACTGCATAAAATCTGGATCCATTGCGCCACAATGCATGGAATCCTCTGCATTCAACAACGCTGCATGGAATCCACTGCATTCCATCGGGATGTTTTGGGCCATGCTGCATAAAATCCACTGCATTCAATCGGGATGCATTGGGCCTCGCTGCATGAACTCCACTGCATACAATCTGGATCCATTGTGCCAAAATGCATGGAATCCTCTGCATTCAATGACGCTGCATGGAATCCACTGCATTCCATCGGGATGCTTTGGGCCATGCTGCATAAACTCCACTGCATTCAATCATGCTTCATGGAATCCACTGCATTCAATCATGCTGCATAAAATCCACTGCATTCAATAGGGTTCCATTTCTTCACGCTGCATGGAATCCACTACATTCAATCACGCTGCATGGAATCCACTGCATTCTATCGGGATGCATTTTACCACGCTGCATAGATTACACCGCATTCAATCACAATGCATGGAATCCACTGCATTCAATCGGGATGCTTTGGGCCATGCTGCATAAAATCCACTGCATTCAATCGGGATGCATTGGGCCTCGCTGCATGGACTCCACTGCATACAATCGGGATCCATTGCCCCACAATGCATGGAATCCTCTGCATTCAATGACGCTGCATGGAATCCACTGCATTCCATCAGGATGCTTTGGGCCATGCTGCATAAAATCCACTGCATGCAATCCTGCTGCATGGAATCCACTGCATTCAATCATGCTGCATAAAATCCACTGCATTCAATAGGGTTCCATTTCTTCACACTGCATGGAATCCACTGCATTCAATCACGCTGCATGGAATCCACTGCATTCAACATGGAGGAATTTTACCACGCTGCATTTAGTACACTGTATTCAATCACAATTCATGGAATCCATTGCATTCCATCGGGAAGCTTTGGGCCATGCTGCATAAAATCCATTGCATTCAATCATGCTGCATGGAATCCACTGCATTCAATCGGGATGCAATTTACCATGCTGCATGGATTACCCTTCATTCAATCAGGCTGCATGGAATCCACTGCATTCTATCGGGATGCTTTGGGCCATGCTGCATAAAATCCACTGCATTTAATCGGGATGCATTTGGCCACGCTGCATGGACTCCACTGCATAAAATCGGGATCCATTGCCCCAAAATGCAAGGAATCATCTGCATTCAATGACGCTGCATGGAATCCACTGCATTCCATCGGGATCCATTTTACCACGCAGCATGGATTACACTGCTTTCAATCACAATGCATGGAATCTACTCTATTCAATCGGGATGCTTTGGGCCATACTGCATAAAATCCACTGCATTCAATCATGCTGCATGGAATCCACTGCATTCAATCGGAGTGCATTTTACCACGCTGCATGGATAACATTTCATACACTCAAAATGCATGGAATCCACTGCATTCTATAGGGATGCTTTGGGCCATACTGCATAAAATCCACTGCATTCAATCTTGCTGCATGGAATCCACTGCATTCAATCATGCTGCATAAATCCACTGCATTCAATAGGGTTCCACTTCTTCACGCTGCATGGAATCCACTGCATTCAATCACGCTGCATAAAATCCACTGCATTCAATAGGGTTCCATTTCTTCACGCTGCATGGAATCCACTACATTCAATCACGCTGCATGGAATCCACTGCATTCCATCAGGATGCTTTGGGCCATGCTGCATAAAATCCACTGCATTCAATCATGCTGCCTGGAATCCACTGCATTCAATCATACTGCATAAAATCCACTGCATTCAATAGGGTTCCATTCCTTCACGCTTCCTGGAATCCACTGCATTCAATAGGGTTCCATTCCTTCACGCTGCCTGGAATCCACTGCCTTCAATCACGCTGCATGGAATCCACTGCATTCAATCGGGATGCATTTTTCCTCGTTGCATGGATTACACTGCATTCAATCCCAATGCATGGAATCCACTGCATTCAATCGGGATGGTTTGGGCCATGCTGCATAAAATCCACTGCATTCAACCATGCTGCATGGAATCCACTGCATTCAATCATGCTACATAAAATCCACTGCATTCCATCGGGATGCATTGGGCCTCGCTGCATGGAATACACTGCATTCAATCACGCTGCATGGAATCCACTGCATTCAATGGGGATGCATTCTACAATGCTGCATGGAGTTCACTGCATTCAATCACAATGCATGGAATCCACTGCATTCCATCGGGATGCTTTGGGCCATGCTGCATAAAATCCACTGCATTCAATCGGGATGCATTGGGCCTCGCTGCATGGACTCCACTGCATACAATCGGGATGCTTTGGGCCATGCTGCATAAAATCCATTGAATTCA
Source organism: Sus scrofa (assembly GCF_054392235.1). Classification (NCBI taxonomy): domain Eukaryota; kingdom Metazoa; phylum Chordata; class Mammalia; order Artiodactyla; family Suidae; genus Sus; species Sus scrofa. Next base: position 6,021,427 of record NC_139397.1, read on the forward strand.
ATCATGCTGCAAGGAATCCACTGCATTCAATCATGCTGCATAAAATCCACTGCATTCAATAGGGTTCCATTTCTTCACGTGGCATCGAATCCACTGCATTCAATCACGCTGCATGGAATCCACTGCATTCAATCGGGATGCATTTTTCCTCGCTGCATGGAGTACACTGCATTCATTCATGCTGCATAAAATCCACTGCAATCCATCGGGATGCTTTGGGCCATGCTGCATAAAATCCACTGCATTCAACCATGCTGCATGGAATCCACTGCATTCAATCATGCTGCATAAAATCCACTGCATTCAATCGGGATGCATTGGGCCTCGCTGCATGGAATAAACTGCATTCAATCAGGCTCCATGGAATCCACTGCATTCAATGGGGATGCATTCTACCATGCTGCATGGAGTTCACTGCATTCAATCACAATGCATGGAATCCACTGCATTCCATCGGGATGCTTTGGGCCATGCTGCATAAAGTCCACTGCATTCAATCGGGATGCATTGGGCCTCGCTGCATGGACTCCACTGCATACAATCGGGATCCATTGCGCCACAATGCATGGAATACTCTGCATTCAATGACGCTGCATGGAATCCACTGCATTCAATCGGGATGCTTTGGGCCATGCTGCATAAAATCCACTGCATGCAATCATGCTGCATGGAATCCACTGCATTCAATCGGGATGCATTTTACCACGTTGCATGCAGTTCACTGCATTCAATCACAATGCATGGAATCCACTGCATTCAATCGGGATGCTTTGGGCCATGCTGCATAAAATCCACTGCATTCAATCTTGCTTTTTGAATCCACTGCATTCAGTAATGCTGCATAAAATCCTTGCATTCAATTGGGTTCCATTACTTCACGCTGCATGGAATACACTGCATTCAATGACGCTGCATGGAATCCACTGCATTCATTCGGGATGCTTTGGGCCATGCTGAATAAAATCCATTGCATTCAATCATGCTGCACGGAATCCTCTGCATTCAATCGGGATGCATTTTACCATGCTGCATGGATTACCCTTCATTCAATCAGGCTGCATGGAATCCACTGCATTCTATCGGGATGCTTTGGGCCATGCTGCATAAAATCCACTGCATTTAATCGGGATGCATTTGGCCACGCTGCATGGACTCCACTGCATAAAATCGGGATCCATTGCCCCAAAATGCAAGGAATCATCTGCATTCAATGACGCTGCATGGAATCCACTGCATTCCATCGGGATCCATTTTACCACGCAGCATGGATTACACTGCTTTCAATCACAATGCATGGAATCTACTCTATTCAATCGGGATGCTTTGGGCCATACTGCATAAAATCCACTGCATTCAATCATGCTGCATGGAATCCACTGCATTCAATCGGGGTGCATTTTACCACGCTGCATGGATAACATTTCATACACTCAAAATGCATGGAATCCACTGCATTCTATAGGGATGCTTTGGGCCATACTGCATAAAATCCACTGCATTCAATCTTGCTGCATGGAATCCACTGCATTCAATCATGCTGCATAAATCCACTGCATTCAATAGGGTTCCATTTCTTCACGCTGCATGGAATCCACTGCATTCAATCACGCTGCATAAAATCCACTGCATTCAATAGGGTTCCATTTCTTCACGCTGCATGGAATCCACTACATTCAATCACGCTGCATGGAATCCACTGCATTCAATCAGGATGTTTTGGGCCATGCTGCATAAAATCCACTGCATTCAATCATGCTGCCTGGAATCCACTGCATTCTATCATACTGCATAAAATCCACTGCATTCAATAGGCTTCCATTTCTTCACGCTTCATGGAATCCACTGCATTCAATAGGTTTCCATTCCTCAACGCTGCCTGGAATCCACTGCCTTCAATCACACTGCATGGAATCCACTGCATTCAATCGGGATGCATTTTTCTCGTTGCATGGATTACACTTCATTCAATCCCAATGCATGGAATCCACTGCATTCAATCGGGAAGCTTTGGGCCATGCTGCATACAATGCACTGCATTCAATCGGGATGCACTGGGCCTCGCTGCATGGACTCCACTGCATATAATCGGGATCCATTGCGCCACAATGCATGGAATACTCTGCATTCAATGACGCTGAATGGAATCCACTGCATTGAATGGGGAAGCTTTGGGCCATGCTGCATAAATCCACTGCATGCAGTCATGCTGTGTGGACTCCACTGCATTGAATCATGCTGCAAAAAAAACCACTGCATTCAATAGGGTTCCATTTCTTCACCCTGCATGGAATCCACTGCATTCAACCACGCTGCATGGAATCCACTGCATTCAATCGGGATGCATTTTACCACTCTGCATGGATTACACTGCATTTAATCACGCTGCATGTAATCCATGGAATTTAATCGGGATTCATTTTACTAAGCTGTATGGAATGGACTGCACTTAATCACGCTGCATGGAATCCACTGCATTCAATCGGGATGCATTTTACCACGTTGCAGGCAGTTCACTGCATTCAATCACAATGCATGGAATCCACTGCATTCAATCGGGATGCTTTGGGCCATGCTGCATAAAATCCACTGCATTCAATCTTGCTTTTTGAATCCACTGCATTCAGTAATGCTGCATAAAATCCTTGCATTCAATTGGGTTCCATTTCTTCACGCTGCATGGAATACACTGCATTCAATCACGCTGCATGGAATCCACTGCATTCAATCGGGATGCATTTTACCATGCTGCGTGGTTTTCACTGCATTCAATCACAATGCATGGAATCCACTGCATTCCATCGGGATGCTTTGGGCCATGCTGCATAAAATCCACTGCATTCAATCATGCTGCATGGAATCCACTGCATTCAATCATGCTGCATAAAATCCACTGCATTCAATAGGGTTCCATTTCTTCACCCTGCATGGAATCCACTGCATTCAACCACGCTGCATCGAATCCACTGCATTCAATCGGGATGCCTTTTACCACTCTGCATGGATTACACTGCATTTAATCACGCTGCATGTAATCCATGGAATTTAATCGGGATTCATTTTACTAAGCTGTATGGAATGGTATGCACTTAATCACGCTGCATGGAATCCACTGCGTTCAATCGGGATGCATTTTACCACGTTGCATGCAGTTCACTGCATTCAATCACAATGCATGGAATCCACTGCATTCAATCGGGATGCTTTGGGCCATGCTGCATAAAATCCACTGCATTCAATCTTGCTTTTAGAATCCACTGCATTCTGTAATGCTGCATAAAATCCTTGCATTCAATTGGGTTCCATTTCTTCACGCTGCATGGAATACACTGCATTCAATCACGCTGCATGGAATCCACTGCATTCAATCGGGATGCATTTTACCATGCTGTGTGGTTTTCACTGCATTCAATCACGCTGCATGGAATCCACTGCATTCAATCATGCTGCATAAAATCCACTGCATTCCATCGGGATGCATTGGGCCTCGCTGCATGGAATAAACTGCATTCAATCAGGCTCCATGGAATCCAATGCATTCAATGGGGATGCATTCTACCATGCTGCATGGAGTTCACTGCATTCAATCACAATGCATGGACTCCACTGCATTCCATCGGGATGCTTTGGGCCATGCTGCATAAAATCCACTGCATTCAATCGGGATGCATTGGGCCTCGCTGCATGGACTCCACTGCATACAATCGGGATCCATTGCGCCACAATGCATGGAATACTCTGCATTCAATCAGGCTGCATGGAATCCACTGCATTCAATCGGGATGCTTTGGGCCATGCTGCATAAAATCCACTGCATGCAATCATGCTGCATGGAATCCACTGCATTCAATCGGGATGCATTTTACCACGTTGCATGCAGTTCACTGCATTCAATCACAATGCATGGAATCCACTGCATTCAATCGGGATGCTTTGGGCCATGCTGCATAAAATCCACTGCATTCAATCGGGATGCATTGGGCCACGCTGCATCGACTCCACTGCATTCAATCGGGATCCATTGCGCCACAATGCAAGGAATCCTCTGCATTCATTGACGCTGCATGGACTCCACTGCATTCAATCGGGATGCTTTGGGCCATGCTGCATAAAATCCACTGCATTCAACCATGCTGCATGGAATCCATTTCATTCAATCATGCTCTATAAAATCCAATGCATTCAATACGGTTCAATTACTTCAAGCTGCATGGAATACACTGCATTAAATCAGGATGCATGGAATCGACTGCATTCAATCAGGATGCATTATACCACGTTGCATGGATTACCCTACATTCAATCACAATGCATGGAATCCACTGCATTCAATCGGGATGCTTTGGGCCATGCTGCATAAAATCCACTGCATTCAATCGGGATGCATTGGGCCTCGCTGCATAGACTCCACTGCATATAATCGGGATCCATTGCGCCACAATGCATGGACTACTCTGCATTCAATGACGCTGCATGGAATCCACTGCATTCCATCGGGAAGCTTTGGGCCATGCTGCATAAAATCCACTGCATTCAATCATGCTGCATGGAATCCACTGCATTCAATCGGGATGCATTTTACAAGGCTGCATGGATTACATTTCATACACTCAAATTGCATGGAATCCACTGCGTTCTATAGGGATGCTTTGGGCCATACTGCATAAAATACACTGCATTCAATTTGCTGCATGGAATCCACTGCATTCAATCATGCTGCATAAAATCCACTGCATTCAATAGGGTTCCATTTCTTCACGCTGCATGGAATCCACTACATTCAATCACGCTGCATGGAATCCACTGCATTCTATCGGGATGCATTTTACCACGCTGCATAGATTACACCGCATTCAATCACAATGCATGGAATCCACTGCATTCAATCGGGATGCTTTGGGCCATGCTGCATAAAATCCACTGCATTCATTCGGGATGCATTGGGCCTCGCTGCATGGACTCCACTGCATTCAATCGGGATCCATTGCGCCACAATGCATGGAATCCTCTGCATTCAATGACGCTGCATGGAATCCACTGCATTCCATCAGGATGCTTTGGGCCATGCTGCATAAAATCCACTGCATGCAATCATGCTGCATGGAATCCACTGCATTCAATCATGCTGCATAAAATCCACTGCATTCAATAGGGTTCCATTTCTTCACACTGCATGGAATCCACTGCATTCAATTACGCTGCATGGAATCCACTGCATTCAACATGGAGGAATTTTACCACGCTGCATTTAGTACAATGTATTCAATCACAATTCATGGAATCCATTGCATTCAATCGGGATGCTTTGGGCCGTGCTGCATAAAATCCACTGCATTCAATCGGGATGCACTGGGCATCGCTGCATGGACTCCAGTGCATACAATCGGGATCCATTGCGCCACAATGCATGGAATCCTCTGCATTCAATGACGCTGCATGGAATCCACTGCATTCAATCGGGATGCTTTGGGCCATGCTGAATAAAATCCATTGCATTCAATCATGCTGCATGGAATCCACTGCATTCAATCGGGATGCATTTTACCATGCTGCATGGATTACCCTTCATTCAATCAGGCTGCATGGAATCCACTGCATTCTATCGGGATGCTTTGGGCCATGCTGCATAAAATCCACTGCATTTAATCGGGATGCATTTGGCCACGCTGCATGGACTCCACTGCATAAAATCGGGATCCATTGCCCCAAAATGCAAGGAATCATCTGCATTCAATGACGCTGCATGCAATCCACTGCATTCCATCGGGATCGATTTTACCACGCAGCATGGATTACACTGCTTTCAATCACAAGGCATGGAATCAACTCTATTCAATCGGGATGCTTTGGGCCATACTGCATAAAATCCACTGCATTCAATCATGCTGCATGGAATCCACTGCATTCAATCGGAGTGCATTTTACCACGCTGCATGGATAACATTTCATACACTCAAAATGCATGGAATCCACTGCATTCTATAGGGATGCTTTGGGCCATACTGCATAAAATACACTGCATTCAATCTTGCTGCATGGAATCCACTGCATTCAATCATGCTGCATAAATCCACTGCATTCAATAGGGTTCCACTTCTTCACGCTGCATGGAATCCACTGCATTCAATCACGCTGCATAAAATCCACTGCATTCAATAGGGTTCCATTTCTTCACGCTGCATGGAATCCACTACATTCAATCACGCTGCATGGAATCCACTGCATTCAATCAGCATGCTTTGGGCCATGCTGCATAAAATCCACTGCATTCAATCATGCTGCCTGGAATCCACTGCATTCAATCATACTGCATAAAATCCACTGCATTCAATAGGGTTCCATTTCTTCACGCTTCATGGAATCCACTGCATTCAATAGGGTTCCATTCCTTCACGCTGCCTGGAATCCACTGCCTTCAATCACGCTGCATGGAATCCACTGCATTCAATCGGGATGCATTTTTCCTCGTTGCATGGATTACACTGCATTCAATCCCAATGCATGGAATCCACTGCATTCAATCGGGAAGCTTTGGGCCATGCTGCATACAATTCACTGCATTCAATCGGGATGCACTGGGCCTCGCTGCATGGACTCCACTGCATATAATCGGGATCCATTGCGCCACAATGCATGGAATACTCTGCATTCAATGACGCGGAATGGAATCCACTGCATTGAATCGGGAAGCTTTGGGCCATGCTGCATAAATCCACTGCATGCAATCATGCTGTGTGGACTCCACTGCATTGAATCATGCTGCAAAAAAAACCACTGCATTCAATAGGGTTCCATTAATGCACCCTGCATGGAATCCACTGCATTCAACCACGCTGCATGGAATCCACTGCATTCAATCGGGATGCATTTTACCACTCTGCATGGATTACACTGCATTTAATCACGCTGCATGTAATCCATGGAATTTAATCGGGATTCATTTTACTAAGCTGTTTGGAATGGACTGCACTTAAAAACGCTGCATGGAATCCACTGCATTCAATCGGGATGCATTTTACCACGTTGCATGCAGTTCACTGCATTCAATCACAATGCATGGAATCCACTGCATTCCATCGGGATGCTTTGGGCATTGCTGCATAAAATCCACTGCATTCAATCATGCTGCATGGAATCCACTGCATTCAATCATGCTGCATAAAATCCACTGCATTCAATCGGGATGCATTGGGCCTCGCTGCATGGAATACACTGCATTCAATCAGGCTGCATGGAATCCACTGCATTCAATGGGGATGCATTCTACCATGCTGCATGGAGTTCACTGCATTCAATCACAATGCATGTAATCCACTGCATTCCATCGGGATGCTTTGGGCCATGCTGCAAAAAATCCACTCCATTCAATCGGGATGCATTGGGCCTCGCTGCATGGACTCCACTGCATACAATCGGGATACATTGCGCCAAAATGCATGGAATACTCTGCATTCATTGACGCTGCATGGACTCCACTGCATTCAATCGGGATGCTTTGGGCCATGCTGCATAAAATCCACTGCATTCAACCATGCTGCATGGAATCCACTGCATTCAATCATGCTGCATAAAATCCACTGCATTCCATCGGGATGCATTGGGCCTCGCTGCATGGAATACACTGCATTCAATCACGCTGCATGGAATCCACTGCATTCAATGGGGATGCATTCTACAATGCTGCATGGAGTTCACTGCATTCAATCACAATGCATGGAATCCACTGCATTCCATCGGGATGCTTTGGGCCATGCTGCATAAAATCCCCTGCATACAATCGGGATGCATTTGGCCTCGCTGCATGGACTCCACTGCATACAATCGGGATTCATTGCACCAAAATGCATGGAATCCTCCGCATGCAACGACGCTGCATGGACTCCACTGCATTCAATCGGGATGCTTTGGGCCATGCTGCATAAAATCCATTGAATTCAATCATGCTGCATGGAATCCACTGCATTCAATCATGCTGTATAAAATCCACTGCATTCTATAGGGTTCCATTTCTTCACGTGGCATCGAATCCACTGCATTCAATCACGCTGCATGGAATCCACTGCATTCAATCGGGATGCATTTTTCCTCGCTGCATGGAGTACACTGCATTCAATCATGCTGCATAAAATCCACTGCATTCCATCAGGATGCTTTGGGCCATGCTGCATAAAATCCACTGCATTCAACCATGCTGCATGGAATCCACTGCATTCAATCATGCTGCATAAAATCCACTGCATTCCATCGGGATGCATTGGGCCTCGCTGCATGGAATACACTGCATTCAATCAGGCTGCATGGAATGCACTGCATTCAATGGGGATGCATTCTACAATGCTGCATGGAGTTCACTGCATTCAATCACAATGCATGGAATCCACTGCATTCCATCGGGATGCTTTGGGCCATGCTGCATAAAATCCACTGCATTCAATCGGGATGCATTGGGCCTCGCTGCATGGACTCCACTGCATACAATCGGGATCCATTGCGCCACAATGCATGGAATACTCTGCATTCAATCACGCTGCATGGAATCCACTGCATTCAATCGGGATGCTTTGGGCCATGCTGCATAAAATCCACTGCATTCAATCTTGCTTTTTGAATCCACTGCATTCAGTAATGCTGCATAAAATCCTTGCATTCAATTGGGTTCCATTTCTTCACGCTGCATGGAATACACTGCATTCAATGACGCTGCATGGAATCCACTGCATTCATTCGGGATGCTTTGGGCCATGCTGAATAAAATCCATTGCATTCAATCATGCTGCACGGAATCCTCTGCATTCAATCGGGATGCATTTTACCATGTTGCATGGATTACCCTTCATTCAATCAGGCTGCATGGAATCCACTGCATTCTATCGGGATGCTTTGGGCCATGCTGCATAAAATCCACTGCATTTAATCGGGATGCATTTGGCCACGCTGCATGGAATCCACTGCATTCATTCGGGATGCTTTGGGCCATGCTGAATAAAATCCATTGCATTCAATCATGCTGCACGGAATCCACTGCATTCAATCGGGATGCATTTTTCCTCGTTGCATGGATTACACTGCATTCAATCCCAATGCATGGAATCCACTGCATTCAATCGGGAAGCTTTGGGCCATGCTGCATACAATGCACTGCATTCAATCGGGATGTACTGGGCCTCGCTGCATGGACTCCACTGCATATAATCGGGATCCATTGCGCCACAATGCATGGAATACTCTGCATTCAATGACGCTGAATGGAATCCACTGCATTGAATCGGGAAGCTTTGGGCCATGCTGCATAAATCCACTGCATGCAATCATGCTGTGTGGACTCCACTGCATTGAATCATGCTGCAAAAAAAACCACTGCATTCAATAGGGTTCCATTAATGCACCCTGCATGGAATCCACTGCATTCAACCACGCTGCATGGAATCCACTGCATTCAATCGGGATGCATTTTACCACTCTGCATGGATTACACTGCATTTAATCACGCTGCATGTAATCCATGGAATTTAATCGGGATTCATTTTACTAAGCTGTTTGGAATGGACTGCACTTAATCACGCTGCATGGAATCCACTGCATTCAATCGGGATGCATTTTACCACGTTGCATGCAGTTCACTGCATTCAATCACAATGCATGGAATCCACTGCATTCAATCGGGATGCTTTGGGCCATGCTGCATAAAATCCACTGCATTCAATCTTGCTTTTTGAATCCACTGCATTCAGTAATGCTGCATAAAATCCTTGCATTCAATTGGGTTCCATTTCTTCACGCTGCATGGAATACACTGCATTCAATCACGCTGCATGGAATCCACTGCATTCAATCGGGATGCATTTTACCATGCTGCGTGGTTTTCACTGCCTTCAATCACAATGCATGGAATCCACTGCATTCCATCGGGATGCTTTGGGCCATGCTGCATAAAATCCACTGCATTCAATCATGCTGCATGGAATCCACTGCATTCAATCATGCTGCATAAAATCCACTGCATTCAATAGGGTTCCATTTCTTCACCCTGCATGGAATCCACTGCATTCAACCACGCTGCATGGAATCCACTGCATTCAATCGGGATGCATTTTACCATTCTGCATGGATTACACTGCATTTAATCACGCTGCATGTAATCCATGGAATTTAATCGGGATTCATTTTACTAAGCTGTATGGAATGGACTGCACTTAATCACGCTGCATGGAATCCACTGCATTCAATCGGGATGCATTTTACCACGTTGCATGCAGTTCACTGCATTCAATCACAATGCATGGAATCCACTGCATTCAATCGGGATGCATTTTACAAGGCTGCATGGATTATATTTCATACACTCAAATGGCATGGAATCCACTGCGTTCTATAGGGATGCTTTGGGCCATGCTGCATAAAATCCACTGCATTCAATCTTGCTTTTTGAATCCACTGCATTCAGTAATGCTGCATAAAATCATTGCATTCAATTGGGTTCCATTTCTTCACGCTGCATGGAATACACTGCATTCAATCACGCTGCATGGAATCCACTGCATTCCATCGGGAAGCTTTGGGCCATGCTGCATAAAATCCACTGCATTCAATCATGCTGCATGGAATCCACTGCATTCAATCGGGATGCATTTTACAAGGCTGCATGGATTATATTTCATACACTCAAATTGCATGGAATCCACTGCGTTCTATAGGGATGCTTTGGGCCATACTGCATAAAATACACTGCATTCAATTTGCTGCATGGAATCCACTGCATTCAATCATGCTGCATAAAATCCACTGCATTCAATCATGCTGCATGGAATCCACTGCATTCAATCGGGGTGCATTTTACCACGCTGCATGGATAACATTTCATACACTCAAAATGCATGGAATCCACTGCATTCTATAGGGATGCTTTGGGCCATACTGCATAAAATACACTGCATTCAATCTTGCTGCATGGAATCCACTGCATTCAATCATGCTGCATAAATCCACTGCATTCAATAGGGTTCCACTTCTTCACGCTGCATGGAATCCACTGCATTCAATCACGCTGCATAAAATCCACTGCATTCAATAGGGTTCCATTTCTTCACGCTGCATGGAATCCACTACATTCAATCACGCTGCATGGAATCCACTGCATTCAATCAGCATGCTTTGGGCCATGCTGCATAAAATCCACTGCATTCAATCATGCTGCCTGGAATCCACTGCATTCAATCATACTGCATAAAATCCACTGCATTCAATAGGGTTCCATTTCTTCACGCTTCATGGAATCCACTGCATTCAATAGGGTTCCATTCCTTCACGCTGCCTGGAATCCACTGCCTTCAATCACGCTGCATGGAATCCACTGCATTCAATCGGGATGCATTTTTCCTCGTTGCATGGATTACACTGCATTCAATCCCAATGCATGGAATCCACTGCATTCAATCGGGAAGCTTTGGGCCATGCTGCATACAATGCACTGCATTCAATCGGGATGTACTGGGCCTCGCTGCATGGACTCCACTGCATATAATCGGGATCCATTGCGCCACAATGCATGGAATACTCTGCATTCAATGACGCTGAATGGAATCCACTGCATTGAATCGGGAAGCTTTGGGCCATGCTGCATAAATCCACTGCATGCAATCATGCTGTGTGGACTCCACTGCATTGAATCATGCTGCAAAAAAAACCACTGCATTCAATAGGGTTCCATTAATGCACCCTGCATGGAATCCACTGCATTCAACCACGCTGCATGGAATCCACTGCATTCAATCGGGATGCATTTTACCACTCTGCATGGATTACACTGCATTTAATCACGCTGCATGTAATCCATGGAATTTAATCGGGATTCATTTTACTAAGCTGTATGGAATGGACTGCACTTAATCACGCTGCATGGAATCCACTGCATTCAATCGGGATGCATTTTACCACGTTGCATGCAGTTCACTGCATTCAATCACAATGCATGGAATCCACTGCATTCAATCGGGATGCTTTGGGCCATGCTGCATAAAATCCACTGCATTCAATCTTGCTTTTTGAATCCACTGCATTCAGTAATGCTGCATAAAATCCTTGCATTCAATTGGGTTCCATTTCTTCACGCTGCATGGAATACACTGCATTCAATCACGCTGCATGGAATCCACTGCATTCAATCGGGATGCATTTTACCATGCTGCGTGGTTTTCACTGCCTTCAATCACAATGCATGGAATCCACTGCATTCCATCGGGATGCTTTGGGCCATGCTGCATAAAATCCACTGCATTCAATCATGCTGCATGGAATCCACTGCATTCAATCATGCTGCATAAAATCCACTGCATTCAATAGGGTTCCATTTCTTCACCCTGCATGGAATCCACTGCATTCAACCACGCTGCATGGAATCCACTGCATTCAATCGGGATGCATTTTACCATTCTGCATGGATTACACTGCATTTAATCACGCTGCATGTAATCCATGGAATTTAATCGGGATTCATTTTACTAAGCTGTATGGAATGGACTGCACTTAATCACGCTGCATGGAATCCACTGCATTCAATCGGGATGCATTTTACCACGTTGCATGCAGTTCACTGCATTCAATCACAATGCATGGAATCCACTGCATTCAATCGGGATGCATTTTACAAGGCTGCATGGATTATATTTCATACACTCAAATTGCATGGAATCCACTGCGTTCTATAGGGATGCTTTGGGCCATACTGCATAAAATACACTGCATTCAATTTGCTGCATGGAATCCACTGCATTCAATCATGCTGCATAAATCCACTGCATTCAATAGGGTTCCACTTCTTCACGCTGCATGGAATCCACTGCATTCAATCACGCTGCATAAAATCCACTGCATTCAATAGGGTTCCATTTCTTCACGCTGCATGGAATCCACTACATTCAATCACGCTGCATGGAATCCACTGCATTCAATCAGCATGCTTTGGGCCATGCTGCATAAAATCCACTGCATTCAATCATGCTGCCTGGAATCCACTGCATTCAATCATACTGCATAAAATCCACTGCATTCAATAGGGTTCCATTTCTTCACGCTTCATGGAATCCACTGCATTCAATAGGGTTCCATTCCTTCACGCTGCCTGGAATCCACTGCCTTCAATCACGCTGCATGGAATCCACTGCATTCAATCGGGATGCATTTTTCCTCGTTGCATGGATTACACTGCATTCAATCCCAATGCATGGAATCCACTGCATTCAATCGGGAAGCTTTGGGCCATGCTGCATACAATGCACTGCATTCAATCGGGATGTACTGGGCCTCGCTGCATGGACTCCACTGCATATAATCGGGATCCATTGCGCCACAATGCATGGAATACTCTGCATTCAATGACGCTGAATGGAATCCACTGCATTGAATCGGGAAGCTTTGGGCCATGCTGCATAAATCCACTGCATGCAATCATGCTGTGTGGACTCCACTGCATTGAATCATGCTGCAAAAAAAACCACTGCATTCAATAGGGTTCCATTAATGCACCCTGCATGGAATCCACTGCATTCAACCACGCTGCATGGAATCCACTGCATTCAATCGGGATGCATTTTACCACTCTGCATGGATTACACTGCATTTAATCACGCTGCATGTAATCCATGGAATTTAATCGGGATTCATTTTACTAAGCTGTATGGAATGGACTGCACTGAATCACGCTGCATGGAATCCACTGCATTCAATCGGGATGCATTTTACCACGTTGCATGCAGTTCACTGCATTCAATCACAATGCATGGAATCCACTGCATTCAATCGGGATGCTTTGGGCCATGCTGCATAAAATCCACTGCATTCAATCTTGCTTTTTGAATCCACTGCATTCAGTAATGCTGCATAAAATCCTTGCATTCAATTGGGTTCCATTTCTTCACGCTGCATGGAATACACTGCATTCAATCACGCTGCATGGAATCCACTGCATTCAATCGGGATGCATTTTACCATGCTGCGTGGTTTTCACTGCATTCAATCACAATGCATGGAATCCACTGCATTCCATCGGGATGCTTTGGGCCATGCTGCATAAAATCCACTGCATTCAATCATGCTGCATGGAATCCACTGCATTCAATCATGCTGCATAAAATCCACTGCATTCAATAGGGTTCCATTTCTTCACCCTGCATGGAATCCACTGCATTCAACCACGCTGCATGGAATCCACTGCATTCAATCGGGATGCATTTTACCACTCTGCATGGATTACACTGCATTTAATCACGCTGCATGTAATCCATGGAATTTAATCGGGATTCATTTTACTAAGCTGTATGGAATGGACTGCACTTAATCACGCTGCATGGAATCCACTGCATTCAATCGGGATGCATTTTACCACGTTGCATGCAGTTCACTGCATTCAATCACAATGCATGGAATCCACTGCATTCAATCGGGATGCATTTTACAAGGCTGCATGGATTATATTTCATACACTCAAATTGCATGGAATCCACTGCGTTCTATAGGGATGCTTTGGGCCATGCTGCATAAAATCCACTGCATTCAATCTTGCTTTTTGAATCCACTGCATTCAGTAATGCTGCATAAAATCATTGCATTCAATTGGGTTCCATTTCTTCACGCTGCATGGAATCCACTGCATTCAATCACGCTGCATGGAATCCACTGCATTCCATCGGGAAGCTTTGGGCCATGCTGCATAAAATCCACTGCATTCAATCATGCTGCATGGAATCCACTGCATTCAATCGGGATGCATTTTACAAGGCTGCATGGATTATATTTCATACACTCAAATTGCATGGAATCCACTGCGTTCTATAGGGATGCTTTGGGCCATACTGCATAAAATACACTGCATTCAATTTGCTGCATGGAATCCACTGCATTCAATCATGCTGCATAAAATCCACTGCATTCAATATGGTTCCATTTCTTCACGCTGCATGGAATAAACTGCATTCAATCAGGCTGCATGAAATCCACTGCATTCAATGGGGATGCATTCTACAATGCTGCATGGAGTTCACTGCATGCAATCACAATGCATGTAATCCACTGCATTCCATCGGGATGCTTTGGGCCATGCTGCATAAAATCCACTGCATTCAACCATGCTGCATGGAATCCACTGCATTCAATCATGCTGCATAAAATCCACTGCATTCCATCGGGATGCATTGGGCCTCGCTGCATGGAATACACTGCATTCAATCAGGCTGCATGGAATCCACTGCATTCAATGAGGATGCATTCTACAATGCTGCATGGAGTTCACTGCATTCAATCACAACGCATGTAATCCACTGCATTCCATCGGGATGCTTTGGGCCATGCTGCAAAAAATCCACTGCATTCAATCGGGATGCATTGGCCCTCGCTGCATGGACTCCACTGCATACAATCGGGATCCATTGCGCCAAAATGCATGGAATACTCTGCATTCATTGACGCTGCATGGACTCCACTGCATTCAATCGGGATGCTTTGGGCCATGCTGCATAAAATCCACTGCATTCAACCATGCTGCATGGAATCCACTGCATTCAATCATGCTGCATAAAATCCACTGCATTCCATCGGGATGCATTGGGCCTCGCTGCATGGAATACACTGCATTCAATCACGCTGCATGGAATCCACTGCATTCAATGGGGATGCATTCTACAATGCTGCATGGAGTTCACTGCATTCAATCACAATGCTTGGAATCCACTGCATTCCATCGGGATGCTTTGGGCCCTGCTGCATAAAATCCACTGCATTCAATCGGGATGCATTGGGCCTCGCTGCATGGACTCCACTGCATAAAATCGGGATCCATTGCACCAAAATGCATGGAATCCTCCGCATGCAACGACGCTGCATGGACTCCACTGCATTCAATCGGGATGCTTTGGGCCATGCTGCATAAAATCCATTGAATTCAATCATGCTGCATGGAATCCACTGCATTCAATCATGCTGTATAAAATCCACTGCATTCAATAGGGTTCCATTTCTTCACGTGGCATCGAATCCACTGCATTCAATCACGCTGCATGGAATCCACTGCATTCAATCGGGATGCATTTTTCCTCGCTGAATGGAGTACACTGCATTCAATCATGCTGCATAAAATCCACTGCATTCCATCGGGATGCTTTGGGCCATGCTGCATAAAATCCACTGCATTCAACCATGCTGCATGGAATCCACTGCATTCAATCATGCTGCATAAAATCCACTGCATTCAATCGGGATGCATTGGGCCTCGCTGCATGGAATAAACTGCATTCAATCAGGCTCCATGGAGTCCACTGCATTCAATGGGGATGCATTCTACCATGCTGCATGGAGTTCACTGCATTCAATCACAATGCATGGAATCCACTGCATTCCATCGGGATGCTTTGGGCCATGCTGCATAAAATCCACTGCATTCAATCGGGATGCATTGGGCCTCGCTGCATGGACTCCACTGCATACAATCGGGATCCATTGCGCCACAATGCATGGAATACTCTGTATTCAATCACGCTGCATGGAATCCACTGCATTCAATCGGGATGCTTTGGGCCATGCTGCATAAAATCCACTGCATGCAATCATGCTGCATGGAATCCACTGCATTCAATCGGGATGCATTTTACCAAGTTGCATGCAGTTCACTGCATTCAATCACAATGCATGGAATCCACTGCATTCAATCGGGATGCTTTGGGCCATGCTGCATAAAATCCACTGCATTCAATCTTGCTTTTTGAATCCACTGCATTCAGTAATGCTGCATAAAATCCTTGCATTCAATTGGGTTCCATTTCTTCACGCTGCATGGAATACACTGCATTCAATCACGCTGCATGGAATCCACTGCATTCAATCGGGATGCATTTTACCATGCTGCGTGGTTTTCACTGCATTCAATCACAATGCATGGAATCAACTGCATTCCATCGGGATGCTTTGGGCCATGCTGCATAAAATCCACTGCATTCAATCATGCTGCATGGAATCCACTGCATTCAATCATGCTGCATAAAATCCACTGCATTCAATAGGGTTCCATTTCTTCACGCTGCATGTAATACACTGCATTCAATCACACTGAATGGAATCCACTGCATTCAATCGGGATGCATTTTACCTCGCTGCATGGATTACACTGCATTCAATCACAATGCATGGAATCCACTGCATTCAATCGGGATGCTTTGGGCCATGCTGCATAAAATCCACTGCATTCAATCGGGATGCATTGGGCCTCGCTGCATAGACTCCACTGCATATAATCGGGATCCATTGCGCCACAATGCATGGAATACTCTGCATTCAATGACGCTGCATGGAATCCACTGCATTCCATCGGGAAGCTTTGGGCCATGCTGCATAAAATCCACTGCATTCAATCATGCTGCATGGAATCCACTGCATTCAATCGGGATGCATTTTACAAGGCTGCATGGATTACATTTCATACACTCAAAATGCATGGAATCCACTGCGTTCTATAGGGATGCTTTGGGCCATACTGCATAAAATACACTGCATTCAATTTGCTGCATGGAATCCACTGCATTCAATCATGCTGAATAAAATCCACTGCATTCAATAGGGTTCCATTTCTTCACGCTGCATGGAATCCACTGCATCCAATCATGCTGCATGAAATCCACTGCATTCAATGGGGATGCATTCTACAATGCTGCATGGAGTTCACTGCATGCAATCACAATGCATGTAATCCACTGCATTCCATCGGGATGCTTTGGGCCATGCTGCATAAAATCCACTGCATTCAATCGGGATGCATTGGGCCTCGCTGCATGGACTCCACTGCATACAATCGGGATCCATTGCGCCAAAATGCATGGAATATTCTGCATTCATTGACGCTGCTTGGACTCCACTGCATTCAATCGGGATGCTTTGGGCCATGCTGCATAAAATCCACTGCATTCAACCATGCTGCATGGAATCCACTGCATTCAATCACGCTGCATGGAATCCACTGCATTCAATGGGGGTGCATTCTACAATGCTGCATGGAGTTCACTGCATTCAATCACAATGCATGGAATCCACTGCATTCCATCGGGATGCTTTGGGCCATGCTGCATAAAATCCACTGCATTCAATCGGGATGCATTGGGCCTCGCTTCATGGACTCCAGTGCATACAATCAGAATCCATTGCAACAAAATGCATGGAATCCTCCGCATGCAACGACGCTGCATGGACTCCACTGCATTCAATCGGGATGCTTTGGGCCATGCTGCGTAAAATCCATTGTATTCAATCATGCTGCATGGAATCCACTGCATTCAATCATGCTGCATAAAATCCACTGCATTCAATAGGGTTCCATTTCTTCACGTGGCATCGAATCCACTGCATTCAATCACGCTGCATGGAATCCACTGCATTCAATCGGGATGCATTTTTCCTCGGTGCATGGAGTACACTGCATTCAATCATGCTGCATAAAATCCACTGCATTCCATCGGGATGCTTTGGGCCACGCTGCATCGACTCCACTGCATTCAATTGGCATCCATTGCGCCACAATGCATGGAATACTCTGCATTCAATGACGCTGCATGGAATCCACTGCATTCCATCGGGAAGCTTTGGGCCATGCTGCATAAAATCCACTGCATTCAATCATGCTGCATGGAATCCACTGCATTCAATCGGGATGCATTTTACAAGGCTGCATGGATTACATTTCATACACTCAAAATGCATGGAATCCACTGCGTTCTATAGGTATGCTTTGGGCCATACTGCATAAAATACACTGCATTCAATTTGCTGCATGGAATCCACTGCATTCAATCATGCTGAATAAAATCCACTGCATTCAATAGGGTTCCATTTCTTCACGCTGCATGGAATACACTGCATTCAATCAGGCTGCATGGAATCCACTGCATTCAATGGGGATGCATTCTACAATGCTGAATGGAGTTCACTGCATGCAATCACAATGCATGTAATCCACTGCATTCCATCGGGATGCTTTGGGCCATGCTGCATAAAATCCACTGCATTCAACCATGCTGCATGGAATCCACTGCATTAAATCATGCTGCATAAAATCCACTGCATTCAATCGGGATGCATTGGGCCTCGCTGCATGGAATACACTGCATTCAATCAGGCTGCATGGAATCCACTGCATTCAATGGGGATGCATTCTACAATGCTGCATGGAGTTCACTGCATTCAATCACAACGCATGTAATCCACTGCATTCCATCGGGATGCTTTGGGCCATGCTGCATAAAATCCACTGCATTCAATCGGGATGCATTGGGCCTCGCTGCATGGACTCCACTGCATACAATCGGGATCCATTGCGCCAAAATGCATGGAATACTCTGCATTCATTGACGCTGCATGGACTCCACTGCATTCAATCGGGATGCTTTGGGCCATGCTGCATAAAATCCACTGCATTCAATCATGCTGCATGGAATCCACTGCATTCAATCATGCTGTATAAAATCCACTGCATTCAATAGGGTTCCATTTCCTCACGTAGCATCGAATCCACTGCATTCAATCACGCTGCATGGAATCCACTGCATTCAATCGGGATGCATTTTTCCTCGCTGCATGGAGTACACTGCATTCAATCATGCTGCATAAAATCCACTGCATTCCATCGGGATGCTTTGGGCCATGCTGCATAAAATCCACTGCATTCAACCATGCTGCATGGAATCCACTGCATTCAATCATGCTGCATAAAATCCACTGCATTCCATCGGGATGCATTGGGCCTCGCTGCATGGAATAAACTGCATTCAATCAGGCTCCATGGAATCCACTGCATTCAATGGGGATGCATTCTACCATGCTGCATGGAGTTCACTGCATTCAATCACAATGCATGGACTCCACTGCATTCCATCGGGATGCTTTGGGCCATGCTGCATAAAATCCACTGCATTCAATCGGGATGCATTGGGCCTCGCTGCATGGACTCCACTGCATACAATCGGGATCCATTGCGCCACAATGCATGGAATACTCTGCATTCAATCACGCTGCATGGAATCCACTGCATTCAATCGGGATGCTTTGGGCCATGCTGCATAAAATCCACTGCATGCAATCATGCTGCATGGAATCCACTGCATTCAATCGGGATGCATTTTACCACGTTGCATGCAGTTCACTGCATTCAATCACAATGCATGGAATCCACTGCATTCAATCGGGATGCTTTGGGCCATGCTGCATAAAATCCACTGCATTCAATCTTGCTTTTTGAATCCACTGCATTCAGTAATGCTGCATAAAATCCTTGCATTCAATTGGGTTCCATTTCTTCACGCTGCATGGAATACACTGCATTCAATCACGCTGCATGGAATCCACTGCATTCAATCGGGATGCATTTTACCATGCTGCGTGGTTTTCACTGCATTCAATCACAATGCATGGAATCCACTGCATTCCATCGGGATGCTTTGGGCCATGCTGCATAAAATCCACTGCATTCAATCATGCTGCATGGAATCCACTGCATTCAATCATGCTGCATAAAATCCACTGCATTCAATAGGGTTCCATTTCTTCACGCTGCATGGAATCCACTGCATTCAACCACGCTGAATGGAATCCACTGCATTCAATCGGGATGCATTTTACCATTCTGCATGGATTACACTGCATTTAATCACGCTGCATGTAATCCATGGAATTTAATCGGGATTCATTTTACTAAGCTGTATGGAATGGACTGCACTTAATCACGCTGCATGGAATCCACTGCATTCAATCGGGATGCATTTTACCACGTTGCATGCAGTTCACTGCATTCAATCACAATGCATGGAATCCACTGCATTCAATCGGGATGCATTTTACAAGGCTGCATGGATTACATTTCATACACTCAAAATGCATGGAATCCACTGCGTTCTATAGGGATGCTTTGGGCCATGCTGCATAAAATCCACTGCATTCAATCGGGATGCATTGGGCCACGCTGCATCGACTCCACTGCATTCAATCGGGATCCATTGCGCCACAATGCAAGGAATCCTCTGCATTCATTGACGCTGCATGGACTCCACTGCATTCAATCGGGATGCTTTGGGCCATGCTGCATAAAATCCACTGCATTCAACCATGCTGCATGGAATCCATTTCATTCAATCATGCTCTATAAAATCCAATGCATTCAATACGGTTCCATTACTTCACGCTGCATGGAATACACTGCATTAAATCAGGATGCATGGAATCGACTGCATTCAATCAGGATGCATTATACCACGTTGCATGGATTACCCTACATTAAATCACACTGCATGGAATCCACTGCATTCAATCGGGATGCATTTTACCACACTGCTTGGATTACACTGCATTCAATCGCAATGCATAGAATCCACTGCATTCAATATGGATGCATTTTACCACTCTGCATGGAATCCACTGCATTTAATCACGCTGCATGTAATCCATGGAATTTAATCGGGATTCATTTTACTAAGCTGTATGGAATCGACTGCATTTAATCACGCTGCATGGAATCCACTGCATTCAATCGGGATTCATTTTACAAAGCTGCATGGAGTACACTGCATTCAATCACAATGCATGGAATCCGCTGCATTCAAACGGGATGGTTTGGGCCATGCTGCATAAAATCCACTGCATTCAATCATGCTGCATGGAATCCACTGCATTCAATCATGCAGCATAAAATCCGCTGCATTCCATAGGGTTCCATTTCTTCATGCTGCATGGAATACACTGCATTCAATCATGCTGCATAAAATCCGCTGCATTCCATAGGGTTCCATTCCTTCATGCTGCATGGAATACACTGCATTTAATCAGGCTGCATGGAATCCACTGCATTCAATCGGGATGCATTTTTCCTCGTTGCATGGACTACACTGCATTCCATCACAATGCATGGAATCCACTGCATTCAATCGGGAAGATTTGGGCCATGCTGCATACAATCCACTGCATTCAATCGGGATGCACTGGGCCTCGCTGCATGGACTCCACTGCATATAATCGGGATCCATTGCGCCACAATGCATGGAATACTCTGCATTCAATGACGCTGAATGGAATCCACTGCATTGAATCGTGAAGCTATGGGCCATGCTGCATAAAATCCACTGCATGCAATCATGCTGCATTGAATCCACTGCATTCAATCATGCTGCATAAAATCCACTGCATTCAATAGGGTTTCATTAATGCACCCTGCATGGAATCCACTGCATTCAACCACGCTGCATGGAATCCACTGCATACAATCGGGATGCATTTTATCAGTCTGCATGGATTACACTGCATTTAATCACGCTGCATGTAATCCATGGAATTTAATCGGGATTCATTTTACTAAGCTGTATGGAATCGACTGCACTTAATCACGCTGCATGGAATCCACTGCATTCAATCGGGATGCATTTTACCACGTTGCATGCAGTTCACTGCATTCAATCACAATGCATGGAATCCACTGCATTCAATCGGGATGCTTTGGGCCATGCTGCATAAAATCCACTGCATTCAATCTTGCTTTTTGAATCCACTGCATTCAGTAATGCTGCATAAAATCCTTGCATTCAATTGGGTTCCATTTCTTCACGCTGCATGGAATACACTGCATTCAATCACGCTGCATGGAAACCACTGCATTCCATCGGGATGCTTTGGGCCATGCTGCATAAACTCCACTGCATTCAATCGGGATGCATTGGGCCTCGCTGCATGGACTCCACTGCATAAAATCTGGATCCATTGCGCCACAATGCATGGAATCCTCTGCATTCAACAACGCTGCATGGAATCCACTGCATTCCATCGGGATGCATTGGGCCATGCTGCATAAAATCCACTGCATTCAATCGGGATGCATTGGGCCTCGCTGCATGGACTCCACTGCATTCAATCGGGATCCATTGTGCCACAATGCATGGAATTCTCTTCATTCAATGACGCTGCATCGAGTCCACAGCATTCAATCGGAATCCATTGTGCCACAATGCATGGAATTCTCTGCATTCAATGACGCTGCATGGAATCCACTGCATTCCATCAGGATGCTTTGGGCCATACTGCATAAAATCCACTGCATTCAATCATGCTGCATGGAATCCACTGCATTCAATCGGAGTGCATTTTACCACGCTGCATGGATAACATTTCATACACTCAAAATGCATGGAATCCACTGCATTCTATAGGGATGCTTTGGGCCATACTGCATAAAATCCACTGCATTCAATCTTGCTGCATGGAATCCACTGCATTCAATCATGCTGCATAAATCCACTGCATTCAATAGGGTTCCACTTCTTCACGCTGCATGGAATCCACTGCATTCAATCACGCTGCATAAAATCCACTGCATTCAATAGGGTTCCATTTCTTCACGCTGCATGGAATCCACTACATTCAATCACGCTGCATGGAATCCACTGCATTCCATCAGGATGCTTTGGGCCATGCTGCATAAAATCCACTGCATTCAATCATGCTGCCTGGAATCCACTGCATTCAATCATACTGCATAAAATCCACTGCATTCAATAGGGTTCCATTCCTTCACGCTTCCTGGAATCCACTGCATTCAATAGGGTTCCATTCCTTCACGCTGCCTGGAATCCACTGCCTTCAATCACGCTGCATGGAATCCACTGCATTCAATCGGGATGCATTTTTCCTCGTTGCATGGATTACACTGCATTCAATCCCAATGCATGGAATCCACTGCATTCAATCGGGATGGTTTGGGCCATGCTGCATAAAATCCACTGCATTCAACCATGCTGCATGGAATCCACTGCATTCAATCATGCTACATAAAATCCACTGCATTCCATCGGGATGCATTGGGCCTCGCTGCATGGAATACACTGCATTCAATCACGCTGCATGGAATCCACTGCATTCAATGGGGATGCATTCTACAATGCTGCATGGAGTTCACTGCATTCAATCACAATGCATGGAATCCACTGCATTCCATCGGGATGCTTTGGGCCATGCTGCATAAAATCCACTGCATTCAATCGGGATGCATTGGGCCTCGCTGCATGGACTCCACTGCATACAATCGGGATGCTTTGGGCCATGCTGCATAAAATCCATTGAATTCAATCATGCTGCAAGGAATCCACTGCATTCAATCATGCTGCATAAAATCCACTGCATTCAATAGGGTTCCATTTCTTCACGTGGCATCGAATCCACTGCATTCAATCACGCTGCATGGAATCCACTGCATTCAATCGGGATGCATTTTTCCTCGCTGCATGGAGTACACTGCATTCATTCATGCTGCATAAAATCCACTGCAATCCATCGGGATGCTTTGGGCCATGCTGCATAAAATCCACTGCATTCAACCATGCTGCATGGAATCCACTGCATTCAATCATGCTGCATAAAATCCACTGCATTCAATCGGGATGCATTGGGCCTCGCTGCATGGAATAAACTGCATTCAATCAGGCTCCATGGAATCCACTGCATTCAATGGGGATGCATTCTACCATGCTGCATGGAGTTCACTGCATTCAATCACAATGCATGGAATCCACTGCATTCCATCGGGATGCTTTGGGCCATGCTGCATAAAGTCCACTGCATTCAATCGGGATGCATTGGGCCTCGCTGCATGGACTCCACTGCATACAATCGGGATCCATTGCGCCACAATGCATGGAATACTCTGCATTCAATGACGCTGCATGGAATCCACTGCATTCAATCGGGATGCTTTGGGCCATGCTGCATAAAATCCACTGCATGCAATCATGCTGCATGGAATCCACTGCATTCAATCGGGATGCATTTTACCACGTTGCATGCAGTTCACTGCATTCAATCACAATGCATGGAATCCACTGCATTCAATCGGGATGCTTTGGGCCATGCTGCATAAAATCCACTGCATTCAATCTTGCTTTTTGAATCCACTGCATTCAGTAATGCTGCATAAAATCCTTGCATTCAATTGGGTTCCATTACTTCACGCTGCATGGAATACACTGCATTCAATGACGCTGCATGGAATCCACTGCATTCATTCGGGATGCTTTGGGCCATGCTGAATAAAATCCATTGCATTCAATCATGCTGCACGGAATCCTCTGCATTCAATCGGGATGCATTTTACCATGCTGCATGGATTACCCTTCATTCAATCAGGCTGCATGGAATCCACTGCATTCTATCGGGATGCTTTGGGCCATGCTGCATAAAATCCACTGCATTTAATCGGGATGCATTTGGCCACGCTGCATGGACTCCACTGCATAAAATCGGGATCCATTGCCCCAAAATGCAAGGAATCATCTGCATTCAATGACGCTGCATGGAATCCACTGCATTCCATCGGGATCCATTTTACCACGCAGCATGGATTACACTGCTTTCAATCACAATGCATGGAATCTACTCTATTCAATCGGGATGCTTTGGGCCATACTGCATAAAATCCACTGCATTCAATCATGCTGCATGGAATCCACTGCATTCAATCGGGGTGCATTTTACCACGCTGCATGGATAACATTTCATACACTCAAAATGCATGGAATCCACTGCATTCTATAGGGATGCTTTGGGCCATACTGCATAAAATCCACTGCATTCAATCTTGCTGCATGGAATCCACTGCATTCAATCATGCTGCATAAATCCACTGCATTCAATAGGGTTCCATTTCTTCACGCTGCATGGAATCC
The DNA here is from genome assembly GCF_054392235.1 of Sus scrofa. Lineage (NCBI taxonomy): Eukaryota > Metazoa > Chordata > Mammalia > Artiodactyla > Suidae > Sus > Sus scrofa. The sequence goes on from NC_139397.1 coordinate 6,047,148, forward strand.
ACTGCATTCAATCACGCTGCATAAAATCCACTGCATTCAATAGGGTTCCATTTCTTCACGCTGCATGGAATCCACTACATTCAATCACGCTGCATGGAATCCACTGCATTCAATCAGGATGTTTTGGGCCATGCTGCATAAAATCCACTGCATTCAATCATGCTGCCTGGAATCCACTGCATTCTATCATACTGCATAAAATCCACTGCATTCAATAGGCTTCCATTTCTTCACGCTTCATGGAATCCACTGCATTCAATAGGTTTCCATTCCTCAACGCTGCCTGGAATCCACTGCCTTCAATCACACTGCATGGAATCCACTGCATTCAATCGGGATGCATTTTTCTCGTTGCATGGATTACACTTCATTCAATCCCAATGCATGGAATCCACTGCATTCAATCGGGAAGCTTTGGGCCATGCTGCATACAATGCACTGCATTCAATCGGGATGCACTGGGCCTCGCTGCATGGACTCCACTGCATATAATCGGGATCCATTGCGCCACAATGCATGGAATACTCTGCATTCAATGACGCTGAATGGAATCCACTGCATTGAATGGGGAAGCTTTGGGCCATGCTGCATAAATCCACTGCATGCAGTCATGCTGTGTGGACTCCACTGCATTGAATCATGCTGCAAAAAAAACCACTGCATTCAATAGGGTTCCATTTCTTCACCCTGCATGGAATCCACTGCATTCAACCACGCTGCATGGAATCCACTGCATTCAATCGGGATGCATTTTACCACTCTGCATGGATTACACTGCATTTAATCACGCTGCATGTAATCCATGGAATTTAATCGGGATTCATTTTACTAAGCTGTATGGAATGGACTGCACTTAATCACGCTGCATGGAATCCACTGCATTCAATCGGGATGCATTTTACCACGTTGCAGGCAGTTCACTGCATTCAATCACAATGCATGGAATCCACTGCATTCCATCGGGATGCTTTGGGCCATGCTGCATAAAATCCACTGCATTCAATCTTGCTTTTTGAATCCACTGCATTCAGTAATGCTGCATAAAATCCTTGCATTCAATTGGGTTCCATTTCTTCACGCTGCATGGAATACACTGCATTCAATCACGCTGCATGGAATCCACTGCATTCAATCGGGATGCATTTTACCATGCTGCGTGGCTTTCACTGCATTCAATCACAATGCATGGAATCCACTGCATTCCATCGGGATGCTTTGGGCCATGCTGCATAAAATCCACTGCATTCAATCATGCTGCATGGAATCCACTGCATTCAATCATGCTGCATAAAATCCACTGCATTCAATAGGGTTCCATTTCTTCACCCTGCATGGAATCCACTGCATTCAACCACGCTGCATCGAATCCACTGCATTCAATCGGGATGCCTTTTACCACTCTGCATGGATTACACTGCATTTAATCACGCTGCATGTAATCCATGGAATTTAATCGGGATTCATTTTACTAAGCTGTATGGAATGGTATGCACTTAATCACGCTGCATGGAATCCACTGCGTTCAATCGGGATGCATTTTACCACGTTGCATGCAGTTCACTGCATTCAATCACAATGCATGGAATCCACTGCATTCAATCGGGATGCTTTGGGCCATGCTGCATAAAATCCACTGCATTCAATCTTGCTTTTAGAATCCACTGCATTCTGTAATGCTGCATAAAATCCTTGCAATCAATTGGGTTCCATTTCTTCACGCTGCATGGAATACACTGCATTCAATCACGCTGCATGGAATCCACTGCATTCAATCGGGATGCATTTTACCATGCTGTGTGGTTTTCACTGCATTCAATCACGCTGCATGGAATCCACTGCATTCAATCATGCTGCATAAAATCCACTGCATTCCATCGGGATGCATTGGGCCTCGCTGCATGGAATAAACTGCATTCAATCAGGCTCCATGGAATCCAATGCATTCAATGGGGATGCATTCTACCATGCTGCATGGAGTTCACTGCATTCAATCACAATGCATGGACTCCACTGCATTCCATCGGGATGCTTTGGGCCATGCTGCATAAAATCCACTGCATTCAATCGGGATGCATTGGGCCTCGCTGCATGGACTCCACTGCATACAATCGGGATCCATTGCGCCACAATGCATGGAATACTCTGCATTCAATCAGGCTGCATGGAATCCACTGCATTCAATCGGGATGCTTTGGGCCATGCTGCATAAAATCCACTGCATGCAATCATGCTGCATGGAATCCACTGCATTCAATCGGGATGCATTTTACCACGTTGCATGCAGTTCACTGCATTCAATCACAATGCATGGAATCCACTGCATTCAATCGGGATGCTTTGGGCCATGCTGCATAAAATCCACTGCATTCAATCGGGATGCATTGGGCCACGCTGCATCGACTCCACTGCATTCAATCGGGATCCATTGCGCCACAATGCAAGGAATCCTCTGCATTCATTGACGCTGCATGGACTCCACTGCATTCAATCGGGATGCTTTGGGCCATGCTGCATAAAATCCACTGCATTCAACCATGCTGCATGGAATCCATTTCATTCAATCATGCTCTATAAAATCCAATGCATTCAATACGGTTCCATTACTTCAAGCTGCATGGAATACACTGCATTAAATCAGGATGCATGGAATCGACTGCATTCAATCAGGATGCATTATACCACGTTGCATGGATTACCCTACATTCAATCACAATGCATGGAATCCACTGCATTCAATCGGGATGCTTTGGGCCATGCTGCATAAAATCCACTGCATTCAATCGGGATGCATTGGGCCTCGCTGCATAGACTCCACTGCATATAATCGGGATCCATTGCGCCACAATGCATGGACTACTCTGCATTCAATGACGCTGCATGGAATCCACTGCATTCCATCGGGAAGCTTTGGGCCATGCTGCATAAAATCCACTGCATTCAATCATGCTGCATGGAATCCACTGCATTCAATCGGGATGCATTTTACAAGGCTGCATGGATTACATTTCATACACTCAAATTGCATGGAATCCACTGCGTTCTATAGGGATGCTTTGGGCCATACTGCATAAAATACACTGCATTCAATTTGCTGCATGGAATCCACTGCATTCAATCATGCTGCATAAAATCCACTGCATTCAATAGGGTTCCATTTCTTCACGCTGCATGGAATCCACTACATTCAATCACGCTGCATGGAATCCACTGCATTCTATCGGGATGCATTTTACCACGCTGCATAGATTACACCGCATTCAATCACAATGCATGGAATCCACTGCATTCAATCGGGATGCTTTGGGCCATGCTGCATAAAATCCACTGCATTCATTCGGGATGCATTGGGCCTCGCTGCATGGACTCCACTGCATTCAATCGGGATCCATTGCGCCACAATGCATGGAATCCTCTGCATTCAATGACGCTGCATGGAATCCACTGCATTCCATCAGGATGCTTTGGGCCATGCTGCATAAAATCCACTGCATGCAATCATGCTGCATGGAATCCACTGCATTCAATCATGCTGCATAAAATCCACTGCATTCAATAGGGTTCCATTTCTTCACACTGCATGGAATCCACTGCATTCAATTACGCTGCATGGAATCCACTGCATTCAACATGGAGGAATTTTACCACGCTGCATTTAGTACAATGTATTCAATCACAATTCATGGAATCCATTGCATTCAATCGGGATGCTTTGGGCCGTGCTGCATAAAATCCACTGCATTCAATCGGGATGCACTGGGCATCGCTGCATGGACTCCAGTGCATACAATCGGGATCCATTGCGCCACAATGCATGGAATCCTCTGCATTCAATGACGCTGCATGGAATCCACTGCATTCAATCGGGATGCTTTGGGCCATGCTGAATAAAATCCATTGCATTCAATCATGCTGCATGGAATCCACTGCATTCAATCGGGATGCATTTTACCATGCTGCATGGATTACCCTTCATTCAATCAGGCTGCATGGAATCCACTGCATTCTATCGGGATGCTTTGGGCCATGCTGCATAAAATCCACTGCATTTAATCGGGATGCATTTGGCCACGCTGCATGGACTCCACTGCATAAAATCGGGATCCATTGCCCCAAAATGCAAGGAATCATCTGCATTCAATGACGCTGCATGCAATCCACTGCATTCCATCGGGATCGATTTTACCACGCAGCATGGATTACACTGCTTTCAATCACAAGGCATGGAATCAACTCTATTCAATCGGGATGCTTTGGGCCATACTGCATAAAATCCACTGCATTCAATCATGCTGCATGGAATCCACTGCATTCAATCGGAGTGCATTTTACCACGCTGCATGGATAACATTTCATACACTCAAAATGCATGGAATCCACTGCATTCTATAGGGATGCTTTGGGCCATACTGCATAAAATACACTGCATTCAATCTTGCTGCATGGAATCCACTGCATTCAATCATGCTGCATAAATCCACTGCATTCAATAGGGTTCCACTTCTTCACGCTGCATGGAATCCACTGCATTCAATCACGCTGCATAAAATCCACTGCATTCAATAGGGTTCCATTTCTTCACGCTGCATGGAATCCACTACATTCAATCACGCTGCATGGAATCCACTGCATTCAATCAGCATGCTTTGGGCCATGCTGCATAAAATCCACTGCATTCAATCATGCTGCCTGGAATCCACTGCATTCAATCATACTGCATAAAATCCACTGCATTCAATAGGGTTCCATTTCTTCACGCTTCATGGAATCCACTGCATTCAATAGGGTTCCATTCCTTCACGCTGCCTGGAATCCACTGCCTTCAATCACGCTGCATGGAATCCACTGCATTCAATCGGGATGCATTTTTCCTCGTTGCATGGATTACACTGCATTCAATCCCAATGCATGGAATCCACTGCATTCAATCGGGAAGCTTTGGGCCATGCTGCATACAATTCACTGCATTCAATCGGGATGCACTGGGCCTCGCTGCATGGACTCCACTGCATATAATCGGGATCCATTGCGCCACAATGCATGGAATACTCTGCATTCAATGACGCGGAATGGAATCCACTGCATTGAATCGGGAAGCTTTGGGCCATGCTGCATAAATCCACTGCATGCAGTCATGCTGTGTGGACTCCACTGCATTGAATCATGCTGCAAAAAAAACCACTGCATTCAATAGGGTTCCATTAATGCACCCTGCATGGAATCCACTGCATTCAACCACGCTGCATGGAATCCACTGCATTCAATCGGGATGCATTTTACCACTCTGCATGGATTACACTGCATTTAATCACGCTGCATGTAATCCATGGAATTTAATCGGGATTCATTTTACTAAGCTGTTTGGAATGGACTGCACTTAAAAACGCTGCATGGAATCCACTGCATTCAATCGGGATGCATTTTACCACGTTGCATGCAGTTCACTGCATTCAATCACAATGCATGGAATCCACTGCATTCCATCGGGATGCTTTGGGCATTGCTGCATAAAATCCACTGCATTCAATCATGCTGCATGGAATCCACTGCATTCAATCATGCTGCATAAAATCCACTGCATTCAATCGGGATGCATTGGGCCTCGCTGCATGGAATACACTGCATTCAATCAGGCTGCATGGAATCCACTGCATTCAATGGGGATGCATTCTACCATGCTGCATGGAGTTCACTGCATTCAATCACAATGCATGTAATCCACTGCATTCCATCGGGATGCTTTGGGCCATGCTGCAAAAAATCCACTCCATTCAATCGGGATGCATTGGGCCTCGCTGCATGGACTCCACTGCATACAATCGGGATACATTGCGCCAAAATGCATGGAATACTCTGCATTCATTGACGCTGCATGGACTCCACTGCATTCAATCGGGATGCTTTGGGCCATGCTGCATAAAATCCACTGCATTCAACCATGCTGCATGGAATCCACTGCATTCAATCATGCTGCATAAAATCCACTGCATTCCATCGGGATGCATTGGGCCTCGCTGCATGGAATACACTGCATTCAATCACGCTGCATGGAATCCACTGCATTCAATGGGGATGCATTCTACAATGCTGCATGGAGTTCACTGCATTCAATCACAATGCATGGAATCCACTGCATTCCATCGGGATGCTTTGGGCCATGCTGCATAAAATCCCCTGCATACAATCGGGATGCATTTGGCCTCGCTGCATGGACTCCACTGCATACAATCGGGATTCATTGCACCAAAATGCATGGAATCCTCCGCATGCAACGACGCTGCATGGACTCCACTGCATTCAATCGGGATGCTTTGGGCCATGCTGCATAAAATCCATTGAATTCAATCATGCTGCATGGAATCCACTGCATTCAATCATGCTGTATAAAATCCACTGCATTCAATAGGGTTCCATTTCTTCACGTGGCATCGAATCCACTGCATTCAATCACGCTGCATGGAATCCACTGCATTCAATCGGGATGCATTTTTCCTCGCTGCATGGAGTACACTGCATTCAATCATGCTGCATAAAATCCACTGCATTCCATCAGGATGCTTTGGGCCATGCTGCATAAAATCCACTGCATTCAACCATGCTGCATGGAATCCACTGCATTCAATCATGCTGCATAAAATCCACTGCATTCCATCGGGATGCATTGGGCCTCGCTGCATGGAATACACTGCATTCAATCAGGCTGCATGGAATGCACTGCATTCAATGGGGATGCATTCTACAATGCTGCATGGAGTTCACTGCATTCAATCACAATGCATGGAATCCACTGCATTCCATCGGGATGCTTTGGGCCATGCTGCATAAAATCCACTGCATTCAATCGGGATGCATTGGGCCTCGCTGCATGGACTCCACTGCATACAATCGGGATCCATTGCGCCACAATGCATGGAATACTCTGCATTCAATCACGCTGCATGGAATCCACTGCATTCAATCGGGATGCTTTGGGCCATGCTGCATAAAATCCACTGCATTCAATCTTGCTTTTTGAATCCACTGCATTCAGTAATGCTGCATAAAATCCTTGCATTCAATTGGGTTCCATTTCTTCACGCTGCATGGAATACACTGCATTCAATGACGCTGCATGGAATCCACTGCATTCATTCGGGATGCTTTGGGCCATGCTGAATAAAATCCATTGCATTCAATCATGCTGCACGGAATCCTCTGCATTCAATCGGGATGCATTTTACCATGTTGCATGGATTACCCTTCATTCAATCAGGCTGCATGGAATCCACTGCATTCTATCGGGATGCTTTGGGCCATGCTGCATAAAATCCACTGCATTTAATCGGGATGCATTTGGCCACGCTGCATGGAATCCACTGCATTCATTCGGGATGCTTTGGGCCATGCTGAATAAAATCCATTGCATTCAATCATGCTGCACGGAATCCACTGCATTCAATCGGGATGCATTTTTCCTCGTTGCATGGATTACACTGCATTCAATCCCAATGCATGGAATCCACTGCATTCAATCGGGAAGCTTTGGGCCATGCTGCATACAATGCACTGCATTCAATCGGGATGTACTGGGCCTCGCTGCATGGACTCCACTGCATATAATCGGGATCCATTGCGCCACAATGCATGGAATACTCTGCATTCAATGACGCTGAATGGAATCCACTGCATTGAATCGGGAAGCTTTGGGCCATGCTGCATAAATCCACTGCATGCAATCATGCTGTGTGGACTCCACTGCATTGAATCATGCTGCAAAAAAAACCACTGCATTCAATAGGGTTCCATTAATGCACCCTGCATGGAATCCACTGCATTCAACCACGCTGCATGGAATCCACTGCATTCAATCGGGATGCATTTTACCACTCTGCATGGATTACACTGCATTTAATCACGCTGCATGTAATCCATGGAATTTAATCGGGATTCATTTTACTAAGCTGTATGGAATGGACTGCACTTAATCACGCTGCATGGAATCCACTGCATTCAATCGGGATGCATTTTACCACGTTGCATGCAGTTCACTGCATTCAATCACAATGCATGGAATCCACTGCATTCAATCGGGATGCTTTGGGCCATGCTGCATAAAATCCACTGCATTCAATCTTGCTTTTTGAATCCACTGCATTCAGTAATGCTGCATAAAATCCTTGCATTCAATTGGGTTCCATTTCTTCACGCTGCATGGAATACACTGCATTCAATCACGCTGCATGGAATCCACTGCATTCAATCGGGATGCATTTTACCATGCTGCGTGGTTTTCACTGCCTTCAATCACAATGCATGGAATCCACTGCATTCCATCGGGATGCTTTGGGCCATGCTGCATAAAATCCACTGCATTCAATCATGCTGCATGGAATCCACTGCATTCAATCATGCTGCATAAAATCCACTGCATTCAATAGGGTTCCATTTCTTCACCCTGCATGGAATCCACTGCATTCAACCACGCTGCATGGAATCCACTGCATTCAATCGGGATGCATTTTACCATTCTGCATGGATTACACTGCATTTAATCACGCTGCATGTAATCCATGGAATTTAATCGGGATTCATTTTACTAAGCTGTATGGAATGGACTGCACTTAATCACGCTGCATGGAATCCACTGCATTCAATCGGGATGCATTTTACCACGTTGCATGCAGTTCACTGCATTCAATCACAATGCATGGAATCCACTGCATTCAATCGGGATGCATTTTACAAGGCTGCATGGATTATATTTCATACACTCAAATGGCATGGAATCCACTGCGTTCTATAGGGATGCTTTGGGCCATGCTGCATAAAATCCACTGCATTCAATCTTGCTTTTTGAATCCACTGCATTCAGTAATGCTGCATAAAATCATTGCATTCAATTGGGTTCCATTTCTTCACGCTGCATGGAATACACTGCATTCAATCACGCTGCATGGAATCCACTGCATTCCATCGGGAAGCTTTGGGCCATGCTGCATAAAATCCACTGCATTCAATCATGCTGCATGGAATCCACTGCATTCAATCGGGATGCATTTTACAAGGCTGCATGGATTATATTTCATACACTCAAATTGCATGGAATCCACTGCGTTCTATAGGGATGCTTTGGGCCATACTGCATAAAATACACTGCATTCAATTTGCTGCATGGAATCCACTGCATTCAATCATGCTGCATAAAATCCACTGCATTCAATATGCTGCATGGAATCCACTGCATTCAATCGGGGTGCATTTTACCACGCTGCATGGATAACATTTCATACACTCAAAATGCATGGAATCCACTGCATTCTATAGGGATGCTTTGGGCCATACTGCATAAAATACACTGCATTCAATCTTGCTGCATGGAATCCACTGCATTCAATCATGCTGCATAAATCCACTGCATTCAATAGGGTTCCACTTCTTCACGCTGCATGGAATCCACTGCATTCAATCACGCTGCATAAAATCCACTGCATTCAATAGGGTTCCATTTCTTCACGCTGCATGGAATCCACTACATTCAATCACGCTGCATGGAATCCACTGCATTCAATCAGCATGCTTTGGGCCATGCTGCATAAAATCCACTGCATTCAATCATGCTGCCTGGAATCCACTGCATTCAATCATACTGCATAAAATCCACTGCATTCAATAGGGTTCCATTTCTTCACGCTTCATGGAATCCACTGCATTCAATAGGGTTCCATTCCTTCACGCTGCCTGGAATCCACTGCCTTCAATCACGCTGCATGGAATCCACTGCATTCAATCGGGATGCATTTTTCCTCGTTGCATGGATTACACTGCATTCAATCCCAATGCATGGAATCCACTGCATTCAATCGGGAAGCTTTGGGCCATGCTGCATACAATGCACTGCATTCAATCGGGATGTACTGGGCCTCGCTGCATGGACTCCACTGCATATAATCGGGATCCATTGCGCCACAATGCATGGAATACTCTGCATTCAATGACGCTGAATGGAATCCACTGCATTGAATCGGGAAGCTTTGGGCCATGCTGCATAAATCCACTGCATGCAATCATGCTGTGTGGACTCCACTGCATTGAATCATGCTGCAAAAAAAACCACTGCATTCAATAGGGTTCCATTAATGCACCCTGCATGGAATCCACTGCATTCAACCACGCTGCATGGAATCCACTGCATTCAATCGGGATGCATTTTACCACTCTGCATGGATTACACTGCATTTAATCACGCTGCATGTAATCCATGGAATTTAATCGGGATTCATTTTACTAAGCTGTATGGAATGGACTGCACTGAATCACGCTGCATGGAATCCACTGCATTCAATCGGGATGCATTTTACCACGTTGCATGCAGTTCACTGCATTCAATCACAATGCATGGAATCCACTGCATTCAATCGGGATGCTTTGGGCCATGCTGCATAAAATCCACTGCATTCAATCTTGCTTTTTGAATCCACTGCATTCAGTAATGCTGCATAAAATCCTTGCATTCAATTGGGTTCCATTTCTTCACGCTGCATGGAATACACTGCATTCAATCACGCTGCATGGAATCCACTGCATTCAATCGGGATGCATTTTACCATGCTGCGTGGTTTTCACTGCATTCAATCACAATGCATGGAATCCACTGCATTCCATCGGGATGCTTTGGGCCATGCTGCATAAAATCCACTGCATTCAATCATGCTGCATGGAATCCACTGCATTCAATCATGCTGCATAAAATCCACTGCATTCAATAGGGTTCCATTTCTTCACCCTGCATGGAATCCACTGCATTCAACCACGCTGCATGGAATCCACTGCATTCAATCGGGATGCATTTTACCACTCTGCATGGATTACACTGCATTTAATCACGCTGCATGTAATCCATGGAATTTAATCGGGATTCATTTTACTAAGCTGTATGGAATGGACTGCACTTAATCACGCTGCATGGAATCCACTGCATTCAATCGGGATGCATTTTACCACGTTGCATGCAGTTCACTGCATTCAATCACAATGCATGGAATCCACTGCATTCAATCGGGATGCATTTTACAAGGCTGCATGGATTATATTTCATACACTCAAATTGCATGGAATCCACTGCGTTCTATAGGGATGCTTTGGGCCATGCTGCATAAAATCCACTGCATTCAATCTTGCTTTTTGAATCCACTGCATTCAGTAATGCTGCATAAAATCATTGCATTCAATTGGGTTCCATTTCTTCACGCTGCATGGAATACACTGCATTCAATCACGCTGCATGGAATCCACTGCATTCCATCGGGAAGCTTTGGGACATGCTGCATAAAATCCACTGCATTCAATCATGCTGCATGGAATCCACTGCATTCAATCGGGATGCATTTTACAAGGCTGCATGGATTATATTTCATACACTCAAATTGCATGGAATCCACTGCGTTCTATAGGGATGCTTTGGGCCATACTGCATAAAATACACTGCATTCAATTTGCTGCATGGAATCCACTGCATTCAATCATGCTGCATAAAATCCACTGCATTCAATATGGTTCCATTTCTTCACGCTGCATGGAATAAACTGCATTCAATCAGGCTGCATGAAATCCACTGCATTCAATGGGGATGCATTCTACAATGCTGCATGGAGTTCACTGCATGCAATCACAATGCATGTAATCCACTGCATTCCATCGGGATGCTTTGGGCCATGCTGCATAAAATCCACTGCATTCAACCATGCTGCATGGAATCCACTGCATTCAATCATGCTGCATAAAATCCACTGCATTCCATCGGGATGCATTGGGCCTCGCTGCATGGAATACACTGCATTCAATCAGGCTGCATGGAATCCACTGCATTCAATGAGGATGCATTCTACAATGCTGCATGGAGTTCACTGCATTCAATCACAACGCATGTAATCCACTGCATTCCATCGGGATGCTTTGGGCCATGCTGCAAAAAATCCACTGCATTCAATCGGGATGCATTGGCCCTCGCTGCATGGACTCCACTGCATACAATCGGGATCCATTGCGCCAAAATGCATGGAATACTCTGCATTCATTGACGCTGCATGGACTCCACTGCATTCAATCGGGATGCTTTGGGCCATGCTGCATAAAATCCACTGCATTCAACCATGCTGCATGGAATCCACTGCATTCAATCATGCTGCATAAAATCCACTGCATTCCATCGGGATGCATTGGGCCTCGCTGCATGGAATACACTGCATTCAATCACGCTGCATGGAATCCACTGCATTCAATGGGGATGCATTCTACAATGCTGCATGGAGTTCACTGCATTCAATCACAATGCTTGGAATCCACTGCATTCCATCGGGATGCTTTGGGCCCTGCTGCATAAAATCCACTGCATTCAATCGGGATGCATTGGGCCTCGCTGCATGGACTCCACTGCATACAATCGGGATCCATTGCACCAAAATGCATGGAATCCTCCGCATGCAACGACGCTGCATGGACTCCACTGCATTCAATCGGGATGCTTTGGGCCATGCTGCATAAAATCCATTGAATTCAATCATGCTGCATGGAATCCACTGCATTCAATCATGCTGTATAAAATCCACTGCATTCAATAGGGTTCCATTTCTTCACGTGGCATCGAATCCACTGCATTCAATCACGCTGCATGGAATCCACTGCATTCAATCGGGATGCATTTTTCCTCGCTGAATGGAGTACACTGCATTCAATCATGCTGCATAAAATCCACTGCATTCCATCGGGATGCTTTGGGCCATGCTGCATAAAATCCACTGCATTCAACCATGCTGCATGGAATCCACTGCATTCAATCATGCTGCATAAAATCCACTGCATTCAATCGGGATGCATTGGGCCTCGCTGCATGGAATAAACTGCATTCAATCAGGCTCCATGGAGTCCACTGCATTCAATGGGGATGCATTCTACCATGCTGCATGGAGTTCACTGCATTCAATCACAATGCATGGAATCCACTGCATTCCATCGGGATGCTTTGGGCCATGCTGCATAAAATCCACTGCATTCAATCGGGATGCATTGGGCCTCGCTGCATGGACTCCACTGCATACAATCGGGATCCATTGCGCCACAATGCATGGAATACTCTGTATTCAATCACGCTGCATGGAATCCACTGCATTCAATCGGGATGCTTTGGGCCATGCTGCATAAAATCCACTGCATGCAATCATGCTGCATGGAATCCACTGCATTCAATCGGGATGCATTTTACCAAGTTGCATGCAGTTCACTGCATTCAATCACAATGCATGGAATCCACTGCATTCAATCGGGATGCTTTGGGCCATGCTGCATAAAATCCACTGCATTCAATCTTGCTTTTTGAATCCACTGCATTCAGTAATGCTGCATAAAATCCTTGCATTCAATTGGGTTCCATTTCTTCACGCTGCATGGAATACACTGCATTCAATCACGCTGCATGGAATCCACTGCATTCAATCGGGATGCATTTTACCATGCTGCGTGGTTTTCACTGCATTCAATCACAATGCATGGAATCAACTGCATTCCATCGGGATGCTTTGGGCCATGCTGCATAAAATCCACTGCATTCAATCATGCTGCATGGAATCCACTGCATTCAATCATGCTGCATAAAATCCACTGCATTCAATAGGGTTCCATTTCTTCACGCTGCATGTAATACACTGCATTCAATCACACTGAATGGAATCCACTGCATTCAATCGGGATGCATTTTACCTCGCTGCATGGATTACACTGCATTCAATCACAATGCATGGAATCCACTGCATTCAATCGGGATGCTTTGGGCCATGCTGCATAAAATCCACTGCATTCAATCGGGATGCATTGGGCCTCGCTGCATAGACTCCACTGCATATAATCGGGATCCATTGCGCCACAATGCATGGAATACTCTGCATTCAATGACGCTGCATGGAATCCACTGCATTCCATCGGGAAGCTTTGGGCCATGCTGCATAAAATCCACTGCATTCAATCATGCTGCATGGAATCCACTGCATTCAATCGGGATGCATTTTACAAGGCTGCATGGATTACATTTCATACACTCAAAATGCATGGAATCCACTGCGTTCTATAGGGATGCTTTGGGCCATACTGCATAAAATACACTGCATTCAATTTGCTGCATGGAATCCACTGCATTCAATCATGCTGAATAAAATCCACTGCATTCAATAGGGTTCCATTTCTTCACGCTGCATGGAATCCACTGCATCCAATCATGCTGCATGAAATCCACTGCATTCAATGGGGATGCATTCTACAATGCTGCATGGAGTTCACTGCATGCAATCACAATGCATGTAATCCACTGCATTCCATCGGGATGCTTTGGGCCATGCTGCATAAAATCCACTGCATTCAATCGGGATGCATTGGGCCTCGCTGCATGGACTCCACTGCATACAATCGGGATCCATTGCGCCAAAATGCATGGAATATTCTGCATTCATTGACGCTGCTTGGACTCCACTGCATTCAATCGGGATGCTTTGGGCCATGCTGCATAAAATCCACTGCATTCAACCATGCTGCATGGAATCCACTGCATTCAATCACGCTGCATGGAATCCACTGCATTCAATGGGGGTGCATTCTACAATGCTGCATGGAGTTCACTGCATTCAATCACAATGCATGGAATCCACTGCATTCCATCGGGATGCTTTGGGCCATGCTGCATAAAATCCACTGCATTCAATCGGGATGCATTGGGCCTCGCTTCATGGACTCCAGTGCATACAATCAGAATCCATTGCAACAAAATGCATGGAATCCTCCGCATGCAACGACGCTGCATGGACTCCACTGCATTCAATCGGGATGCTTTGGGCCATGCTGCGTAAAATCCATTGTATTCAATCATGCTGCATGGAATCCACTGCATTCAATCATGCTGCATAAAATCCACTGCATTCAATAGGGTTCCATTTCTTCACGTGGCATCGAATCCACTGCATTCAATCACGCTGCATGGAATCCACTGCATTCAATCGGGATGCATTTTTCCTCGGTGCATGGAGTACACTGCATTCAATCATGCTGCATAAAATCCACTGCATTCCATCGGGATGCTTTGGGCCACGCTGCATCGACTCCACTGCATTCAATTGGCATCCATTGCGCCACAATGCATGGAATACTCTGCATTCAATGACGCTGCATGGAATCCACTGCATTCCATCGGGAAGCTTTGGGCCATGCTGCATAAAATCCACTGCATTCAATCATGCTGCATGGAATCCACTGCATTCAATCGGGATGCATTTTACAAGGCTGCATGGATTACATTTCATACACTCAAAATGCATGGAATCCACTGCGTTCTATAGGTATGCTTTGGGCCATACTGCATAAAATACACTGCATTCAATTTGCTGCATGGAATCCACTGCATTCAATCATGCTGAATAAAATCCACTGCATTCAATAGGGTTCCATTTCTTCACGCTGCATGGAATACACTGCATTCAATCAGGCTGCATGGAATCCACTGCATTCAATGGGGATGCATTCTACAATGCTGAATGGAGTTCACTGCATGCAATCACAATGCATGTAATCCACTGCATTCCATCGGGATGCTTTGGGCCATGCTGCATAAAATCCACTGCATTCAACCATGCTGCATGGAATCCACTGCATTAAATCATGCTGCATAAAATCCACTGCATTCAATCGGGATGCATTGGGCCTCGCTGCATGGAATACACTGCATTCAATCAGGCTGCATGGAATCCACTGCATTCAATGGGGATGCATTCTACAATGCTGCATGGAGTTCACTGCATTCAATCACAACGCATGTAATCCACTGCATTCCATCGGGATGCTTTGGGCCATGCTGCATAAAATCCACTGCATTCAATCGGGATGCATTGGGCCTCGCTGCATGGACTCCACTGCATACAATCGGGATCCATTGCGCCAAAATGCATGGAATACTCTGCATTCATTGACGCTGCATGGACTCCACTGCATTCAATCGGGATGCTTTGGGCCATGCTGCATAAAATCCACTGCATTCAATCATGCTGCATGGAATCCACTGCATTCAATCATGCTGTATAAAATCCACTGCATTCAATAGGGTTCCATTTCCTCACGTAGCA
Organism: Sus scrofa; assembly: GCF_054392235.1. NCBI lineage: Eukaryota > Metazoa > Chordata > Mammalia > Artiodactyla > Suidae > Sus > Sus scrofa. Next base: position 6,063,278 of record NC_139397.1, read on the forward strand.
TCGAATCCACTGCATTCAATCACGCTGCATGGAATCCACTGCATTCAATCGGGATGCATTTTTCCTCGCTGCATGGAGTACACTGCATTCAATCATGCTGCATAAAATCCACTGCATTCCATCGGGATGCTTTGGGCCATGCTGCATAAAATCCACTGCATTCAACCATGCTGCATGGAATCCACTGCATTCAATCATGCTGCATAAAATCCACTGCATTCCATCGGGATGCATTGGGCCTCGCTGCATGGAATAAACTGCATTCAATCAGGCTCCATGGAATCCACTGCATTCAATGGGGATGCATTCTACCATGCTGCATGGAGTTCACTGCATTCAATCACAATGCATGGACTCCACTGCATTCCATCGGGATGCTTTGGGCCATGCTGCATAAAATCCACTGCATTCAATCGGGATGCATTGGGCCTCGCTGCATGGACTCCACTGCATACAATCGGGATCCATTGCGCCACAATGCATGGAATACTCTGCATTCAATCACGCTGCATGGAATCCACTGCATTCAATCGGGATGCTTTGGGCCATGCTGCATAAAATCCACTGCATGCAATCATGCTGCATGGAATCCACTGCATTCAATCGGGATGCATTTTACCACGTTGCATGCAGTTCACTGCATTCAATCACAATGCATGGAATCCACTGCATTCAATCGGGATGCTTTGGGCCATGCTGCATAAAATCCACTGCATTCAATCTTGCTTTTTGAATCCACTGCATTCAGTAATGCTGCATAAAATCCTTGCATTCAATTGGGTTCCATTTCTTCACGCTGCATGGAATACACTGCATTCAATCACGCTGCATGGAATCCACTGCATTCAATCGGGATGCATTTTACCATGCTGCGTGGTTTTCACTGCATTCAATCACAATGCATGGAATCCACTGCATTCCATCGGGATGCTTTGGGCCATGCTGCATAAAATCCACTGCATTCAATCATGCTGCATGGAATCCACTGCATTCAATCATGCTGCATAAAATCCACTGCATTCAATAGGGTTCCATTTCTTCACCCTGCATGGAATCCACTGCATTCAACCACGCTGCATGGAATCCACTGCATTCAATCGGGATGCATTTTACCATTCTGCATGGATTACACTGCATTTAATCACGCTGCATGTAATCCATGGAATTTAATCGGGATTCATTTTACTAAGCTGTATGGAATGGACTGCACTTAATCACGCTGCATGGAATCCACTGCATTCAATCGGGATGCATTTTACCACGTTGCATGCAGTTCACTGCATTCAATCACAATGCATGGAATCCACTGCATTCAATCGGGATGCATTTTACAAGGCTGCATGGATTACATTTCATACACTCAAAATGCATGGAATCCACTGCGTTCTATAGGGATGCTTTGGGCCATGCTGCATAAAATCCACTGCATTCAATCGGGATGCATTGGGCCACGCTGCATCGACTCCACTGCATTCAATCGGGATCCATTGCGCCACAATGCAAGGAATCCTCTGCATTCATTGACGCTGCATGGACTCCACTGCATTCAATCGGGATGCTTTGGGCCATGCTGCATAAAATCCACTGCATTCAACCATGCTGCATGGAATCCATTTCATTCAATCATGCTCTATAAAATCCAATGCATTCAATACGGTTCCATTACTTCACGCTGCATGGAATACACTGCATTAAATCAGGATGCATGGAATCGACTGCATTCAATCAGGATGCATTATACCACGTTGCATGGATTACCCTACATTAAATCACACTGCATGGAATCCACTGCATTCAATCGGGATGCATTTTACCACACTGCTTGGATTACACTGCATTCAATCGCAATGCATAGAATCCACTGCATTCAATATGGATGCATTTTACCACTCTGCATGGAATCCACTGCATTTAATCACGCTGCATGTAATCCATGGAATTTAATCGGGATTCATTTTACTAAGCTGTATGGAATCGACTGCATTTAATCACGCTGCATGGAATCCACTGCATTCAATCGGGATTCATTTTACAAAGCTGCATGGAGTACACTGCATTCAATCACAATGCATGGAATCCGCTGCATTCAAACGGGATGCTTTGGGCCATGCTGCATAAAATCCACTGCATTCAATCATGCTGCATGGAATCCACTGCATTCAATCATGCAGCATAAAATCCGCTGCATTCCATAGGGTTCCATTTCTTCATGCTGCATGGAATACACTGCATTCAATCATGCTGCATAAAATCCGCTGCATTCCATAGGGTTCCATTCCTTCATGCTGCATGGAATACACTGCATTTAATCAGGCTGCATGGAATCCACTGCATTCAATCGGGATGCATTTTTCCTCGTTGCATGGACTACACTGCATTCCATCACAATGCATGGAATCCACTGCATTCAATCGGGAAGATTTGGGCCATGCTGCATACAATCCACTGCATTCAATCGGGATGCACTGGGCCTCGCTGCATGGACTCCACTGCATATAATCGGGATCCATTGCGCCACAATGCATGGAATACTCTGCATTCAATGACGCTGAATGGAATCCACTGCATTGAATCGTGAAGCTATGGGCCATGCTGCATAAAATCCACTGCATGCAATCATGCTGCATTGAATCCACTGCATTCAATCATGCTGCATAAAATCCACTGCATTCAATAGGGTTTCATTAATGCACCCTGCATGGAATCCACTGCATTCAACCACGCTGCATGGAATCCACTGCATACAATCGGGATGCATTTTATCAGTCTGCATGGATTACACTGCATTTAATCACGCTGCATGTAATCCATGGAATTTAATCGGGATTCATTTTACTAAGCTGTATGGAATCGACTGCACTTAATCACGCTGCATGGAATCCACTGCATTCAATCGGGATGCATTTTACCACGTTGCATGCAGTTCACTGCATTCAATCACAATGCATGGAATCCACTGCATTCAATCGGGATGCTTTGGGCCATGCTGCATAAAATCCACTGCATTCAATCTTGCTTTTTGAATCCACTGCATTCAGTAATGCTGCATAAAATCCTTGCATTCAATTGGGTTCCATTTCTTCACGCTGCATGGAATACACTGCATTCAATCACGCTGCATGGAAACCACTGCATTCCATCGGGATGCTTTGGGCCATGCTGCATAAACTCCACTGCATTCAATCGGGATGCATTGGGCCTCGCTGCATGGACTCCACTGCATAAAATCTGGATCCATTGCGCCACAATGCATGGAATCCTCTGCATTCAACAACGCTGCATGGAATCCACTGCATTCAATCGGGATGCATTTTACCATGCTGCGTGGTTTTCACTGCATTCAATCACAATGCATGGAATCCACTGCATTCCATCGGGATGCTTTGGGCCATGCTGCATAAAATCCACTGCATTCAATCGGGATGCATTGGGCCACGCTGCATCGACTCCACTGCATTCAATTGGCATCCATTGCGCCACAATGCATGGAATACTCTGCATTCAATGACGCTGCATGGAATCCACTGCATTCCATCGGGAAGCTTTGGGCCATGCTGCATAAAATCCACTGCATTCAATCATGCTGCATGGAATCCACTGCATTCAATCGGGATGCATTTTACAAGGCTGCATGGATTACATTTCATACACTCAAAATGCATGGAATCCACTGCGTTCTATAGGTATGCTTTGGGCCATACTGCATAAAATACACTGCATTCAATTTGCTGCATGGAATCCACTGCATTCAATCATGCTGAATAAAATCCACTGCATTCAATAGGGTTCCATTTCTTCACGCTGCATGGAATACACTGCATTCAATCAGGCTGCATGGAATCCACTGCAATCAATGGGGATGCATTCTACAATGCTGAATGGAGTTCACTGCATGCAATCACAATGCATGTAATCCACTGCATTCCATCGGGATGCTTTGGGCCATGCTGCATAAAATCCACTGCATTCAACCATGCTGCATGGAATCCACTGCATTAAATCATGCTGCATAAAATCCACTGCATTCAATCGGGATGCATTGGGCCTCGCTGCATGGAATACACTGCATTCAATCAGGCTGCATGGAATCCACTGCATTCAATGGGGATGCATTCTACAATGCTGCATGGAGTTCACTGCATTCAATCACAACGCATGTAATCCACTGCATTCCATCGGGATGCTTTGGGCCATGCTGCATAAAATCCACTGCATTCAATCGGGATGCATTGGGCCTCGCTGCATGGACTCCACTGCATACAATCGGGATCCATTGCGCCAAAATGCATGGAATACTCTGCATTCATTGACGCTGCATGGACTCCACTGCATTCAATCGGGATGCTTTGGGCCATGCTGCATAAAATCCACTGCATTCAACCATGCTGCATGGAATCCACTGCATTCAATCATGCTGCATAAAATCCACTGCATTCCATCGGGATGCATTGGGCCTAGCTGCATGGAATACACTGCATTCAATCACGCTGCATGGAATCCACTGCATTCAATGGGGATGCATTCTACAATGCTGCATGGAGTTCACTGCATTCAATCACAATGCATGGAATCCACTGCATTCCATCGGGATGCTTTGGGCCATGCTGCATAAAATCCACTGCATTCAATCGGGATGCATTGGGCCTCGCTGCATGGACTCCACTGCATACAATCGGGATCCATTGCACCAAAATGCATGGAATCCTCCGCATTCATTGACGCTGCATGGACTCCACTGCATTCAATCGGGATGCTTTGGGCCATGCTGCATAAAATCCACTGCATTCAATCATGCTGCATGGAATCCACTGCATTCAATCATGCTGTATAAAATCCACTGCATTCAATAGGGTTCCATTTCCTCACGTAGCATCGAATCCACTGCATTCAATCACGCTGCATGGAATCCACTGCATTCAATCGGGATGCATTTTTCCTCGCTGCATGGAGTACACTGCATTCAATCATGCTGCATAAAATCCACTGCATTCCATCGGGATGCTTTGGGCCATGCTGCATAAAATCCACTGCATTCAACCATGCTGCATGGAATCCACTGCATTCAATCATGCTGCATAAAATCCACTGCATTCCATCGGGATGCATTGGGCCTCGCTGCATGGAATAAACTGCATTCAATCAGGCTCCATGGAATCCACTGCATTCAATGGGGATGCATTCTACCATGCTGCATGGAGTTCACTGCATTCAATCACAATGCATGGACTCCACTGCATTCCATCGGGATGCTTTGGGCCATGCTGCATAAAATCCACTGCATTCAATCGGGATGCATTGGGCCTCGCTGCATGGACTCCACTGCATACAATCGGGATCCATTGCGCCACAATGCATGGAATACTCTGCATTCAATCACGCTGCATGGAATCCACTGCATTCAATCGGGATGCTTTGGGCCATGCTGCATAAAATCCACTGCATGCAATCATGCTGCATGGAATCCACTGCATTCAATCGGGATGCATTTTACCACGTTGCATGCAGTTCACTGCATTCAATCACAATGCATGGAATCCACTGCATTCAATCGGGATGCTTTGGGCCATGCTGCATAAAATCCACTGCATTCAATCTTGCTTTTTGAATCCACTGCATTCAGTAATGCTGCATAAAATCCTTGCATTCAATTGGGTTCCATTTCTTCACGCTGCATGGAATACACTGCATTCAATCACGCTGCATGGAATCCACTGCATTCAATCGGGATGCATTTTACCATGCTGCGTGGTTTTCACTGCATTCAATCACAATGCATGGAATCCACTGCATTCCATCGGGATGCTTTGGGCCATGCTGCATAAAATCCACTGCATTCAATCATGCTGCATGGAATCCACTGCATTCAATCATGCTGCATAAAATCCACTGCATTCAATAGGGTTCCATTTCTTCACCCTGCATGGAATCCACTGCATTCAACCACGCTGCATGGAAACCACTGCATTCAATCGGGATGCATTTTACCATTCTGCATGGATTACACTGCATTTAATCACGCTGCATGTAATCCATGGAATTTAATCGGGATTCATTTTACTAAGCTGTATGGAATGGACTGCACTTAATCACGCTGCATGGAATCCACTGCATTCAATCGGGATGCATTTTACCACGTTGCATGCAGTTCACTGCATTCAATCACAATGCATGGAATCCACTGCATTCAATCGGGATGCATTTTACAAGGCTGCATGGATTACATTTCATACACTCAAAATGCATGGAATCCACTGCGTTCTATAGGGATGCTTTGGGCCATGCTGCATAAAATCCACTGCATTCAATCGGGATGCATTGGGCCACGCTGCATCGACTCCACTGCATTCAATCGGGATCCATTGCGCCACAATGCAAGGAATCCTCTGCATTCATTGACGCTGCATGGACTCCACTGCATTCAATCGGGATGCTTTGGGCCATGCTGCATAAAATCCACTGCATTCAACCATGCTGCATGGAATCCATTTCATTCAATCATGCTCTATAAAATCCAATGCATTCAATACGGTTCCATTACTTCACGCTGCATGGAATACACTGCATTAAATCAGGATGCATGGAATCGACTGCATTCAATCAGGATGCATTATACCACGTTGCATGGATTACCCTACATTAAATCACACTGCATGGAATCCACTGCATTCAATCGGGATGCATTTTACCACACTGCTTGGATTACACTGCATTCAATCGCAATGCATAGAATCCACTGCATTCAATATGGATGCATTTTACCACTCTGCATGGAATCCACTGCATTTAATCACGCTGCATGTAATCCATGGAATTTAATCGGGATTCATTTTACTAAGCTGTATGGAATCGACTGCATTTAATCACGCTGCATGGAATCCACTGCATTCAATCGGGATTCATTTTACAAAGCTGCATGGAGTACACTGCATTCAATCACAATGCATGGAATCCGCTGCATTCAAACGGGATGCTTTGGGCCATGCTGCATAAAATCCACTGCATTCAATCATGCTGCATGGAATCCACTGCATTCAATCATGCAGCATAAAATCCGCTGCATTCCATAGGGTTCCATTTCTTCATGCTGCATGGAATACACTGCATTCAATCATGCTGCATAAAATCCGCTGCATTCCATAGGGTTCCATTCCTTCATGCTGCATGGAATACACTGCATTTAATCAGGCTGCATGGAATCCACTGCATTCAATCGGGATGCATTTTTCCTCGTTGCATGGACTACACTGCATTCCATCACAATGCATGGAATCCACTGCATTCAATCGGGAAGATTTGGGCCATGCTGCATACAATCCACTGCATTCAATCGGGATGCACTGGGCCTCGCTGCATGGACTCCACTGCATATAATTGGGATCCATTGCGCCACAATGCATGGAATACTCTGCATTCAATGACGCTGAATGGAATCCACTGCATTGAATCGTGAAGCTATGGGCCATGCTGCATAAAATCCACTGCATGCAATCATGCTGCATTGAATCCACTGCATTCAATCATGCTGCATAAAATCCACTGCATTCAATAGGGTTTCATTAATGCACCCTGCATGGAATCCACTGCATTCAACCACGCTGCATGGAATCCACTGCATACAATCGGGATGCATTTTATCAGTCTGCATGGATTACACTGCATTTAATCACGCTGCATGTAATCCATGGAATTTAATCGGGATTCATTTTACTAAGCTGTATGGAATGGACTGCACTTAATCACGCTGCATGGAATCCACTGCATTCAATCGGGATGCATTTTACCACGTTGCATGCAGTTCACTGCATTCAATCACAATGCATGGAATCCACTGCATTCAATCGGGATGCTTTGGGCCATGCTGCATAAAATCCACTGCATTCAATCTTGCTTTTTGAATCCACTGCATTCAGTAATGCTGCATAAAATCCTTGCATTCAATTGGGTTCCATTTCTTCACGCTGCATGGAATACACTGCATTCAATCACGCTGCATGGAAACCACTGCATTCCATCGGGATGCTTTGGGCCATGCTGCATAAACTCCACTGCATTCAATCGGGATGCATTGGGCCTCGCTGCATGGACTCCACTGCATAAAATCTGGATCCATTGCGCCACAATGCATGGAATCCTCTGCATTCAACAACGCTGCATGGAATCCACTGCATTCCATCGGGATGCATTGGGCCATGCTGCATAAAATCCACTGCATTCAATCGGGATGCATTGGGCCTCGCTGCATGGACTCCACTGCATTCAATCGGGATCCATTGTGCCACAATGCATGGAATTCTCTTCATTCAATGACGCTGCATCGAGTCCACAGCATTCAATCGGAATCCATTGTGCCACAATGCATGGAATTCTCTGCATTCAATGACGCTGCATGGAATCCACTGCATTCCATCAGGATGCTTTGGGCCATGCTGCATAAAATCCACTGCATGCAATCATGCTGCATGGAATCAACTACATTCAATCATGCTGCATAAAATCCACTGCATTCAATAGGGTTCCATTTCTTCACGCTGCATGGAATCCACTGCGTTCAAACACGCTGCATGGAATCCACTGCATTCAACATGGATGAATTTTACCACGCTGCATTTAGTACAGTGTATTCAATCACAATTCATGGAATCCATTGCATTCAATCGGGATGCTTTGGGCCATGCTGCATAAAATCCACTGCATTCAATCGGGATGCATTGGGCCACGCTGCATCAACTCCACTGCATTCAATCGGGATCCATTGCGCCACAATGCAAGGAATCCTCTGCATTCATTGACGCTTCATGGACTCCACTGCATTCAATCGGGATGCTTTGGGCCATGCTGCATAAAATCCACTGCATTCAACCATGCTGCATGGAATCCATTTCATTCAATCATTCTCTATAAAATCCAATGCATTCAATACGGTTCCATTACTTCACGCTGCATGGAATACACTGCATTAAATCAGGATGCATGGAATCGACTGCATTCAATCAGGATGCATTATACCACGTTGCATGGATTACCCTACATTCAATCACAATGCATGGAATCCACTGCATTCAATCGGGATGCTTTGGGCCATGCTGCATAAAATCCACTGCATTCAATCGGGATGCATTGGGCCTCGCTGCATAGACTCCACTGCATATAATCGGGATCCATTGCGCCACAATGCATGGAATACTCTGCATTCAATGACGCTGCATGGAATCCACTGCATTCCATCGGGAAGCTTTGGGCCATGCTGCATAAAATCCACTGCATTCAATCATGCTGCATGGAATCCACTGCATTCAATCGGGATGCATTTTACAAGGCTGCATGGATTACATTTCATACACTCAAATTGCATGGAATCCACTGCGTTCTATAGGGATGCTTTGGGCCATACTGCATAAAATACACTGCATTCAATTTGCTGCATGGAATCCACTGCATTCAATCATGCTGCATAAAATCCACTGCATTCAATAGGGTTCCATTTCTTCACGCTGCATGGAATACACTGCATTCAATCAGGCTGCATGAAATCCACTGCATTCAATGGGGATGCATTCTACAATGCTGAATGGAGTTCACTGCATGCAATCACAATGCATGTAATCCACTGCATTCCATCGGGATGCTTTGGGCCATGCTGCATAAAATCCACTGCATTCAACCATGCTGCATGGAATCCACTGCATTCAATCATGCTGCATAAAATCCACTGCATTCAATCGGGATGCATTGGGCCTCGCTGCATGGAATACACTGCATTCAATCAGGCTGCATGGAATCCACTGCATTCAATGGGGATGCATTCTACAATGCTGCATGGAGTTCACTGCATTCAATCACAACGCATGTAATCCACTGCATTCCATCGGGATGCTTTGGGCCATGCTGCATAAAATCCACTGCATTCAATCGGGATGCATTGGGCCTCGCTGCATGGACTCCACTGCATACAATCGGGATCCATTGCGCCAAAATGCATGGAATAATCTGCATTCATTGACGCTGCATGGACTCCACTGCATTCAATGGGGATGCATTCTACAATGCTGCATGGAGTTCACTGCATTCAATCACAATGCATGGAATCCACTGCATTCCATCGGGATGCTTTGGGCCATGCTGCATAAAATCCACTGCATTCAATCGGGATGCATTGGGCCTCGCTGCATGGACTCCACTGCATACAATCGGGATACATTGCACCAAAATGCATGGAATCCTCCGCATGCAACGACGCTGCATGGACTCCACTGCATTCAATCGGGATGCTTTGGGCCATGCTGCATAAAATCCATTGAATTCAATCATGCTGCATGGAATCCACTGCATTCAATCATGCTGCATAAAATCCACTGCATTCAATAGGGTTCCATTTCTTCACGTGGCATCGAATCCACTGCATTCAATCACGCTGCATGGAATCCACTGCATTCAATCGGGATGCATTTTTCCTCGCTGCATGGAGTACACTGCATTCAATCATGCTGCATAAAATCCACTGCATTCCATCGGGATGCTTTGGGCCATGCTGCATAACATCCACTGCATTCAACCATGCTGCATGGAATCCACTGCATTCAATCATGCTGCATAAAATCCACTGCATTCCATCGGGATGCATTGGTGCTCGCTGCATGGAATACACTGCATTCAATCAGGCTGCATGGAATCCACTGCATTCAATGGGGATGCATTCTACCATGCTGCATGGAGTTCACTGCTTTCAATCACAATGCATGGAATCCACTGCATTCCATCGGGATGCTTTGGGCCATGCTGCATAAAATCCACTGCATTCAATCGGGATGCATTGGGCCTCGCTGCATGGACTCCACTGCATACAATCGGGATCCATTGCGCCACAATGCATGGAATACTCTGCATTCAATGACGCTGCATGGAATCCACTGCATTCAATCGGGATGCTTTGGGCCATGCTGCATAACATCCACTGCATGCAATCATGGTGCATGGAATCCACTGCATTCAATCATGCTGCATAAAATCCACTGCATTCAATAGGGTTCCATTTCTTCTTCACGCTGCCTGGAATCCACTGCATTCAATCACACTGCATGGAATCTACTGCATTCAATCGGGATGCATTTTACCACACTGCTTGGATTACACTGCATTCAATCGCAATGCTTAGAATCCACTGCATTCAATATGGATGCATTTTACCACTCTGCATGGAATCCACTGCATTTACTCACGCTGCATGTAATCCATGGAATTTATTCGGGATTCATTTTACTAAGCTGTATGGAATCGACTGCATTTAATCACGCTGCATGGAATCCACTGCATTCAATCGGGATTCATTTTACAAAGCTGCATGGAGTACACTGCATTCAATCACAATGCATGGAATCCACTGCATTCAAACGGGATGCTTTGGGCCATGCTGCATAAAATCCACTGCATTCAATCATGCTGCATGGAATCCACTGCATTCAATCATGCAGCATAAAATCCGCTGCATTCCATAGGGTTCCATTTCTTCATGCTGCATGGAATACACTGCATTCAATCAGGCTGCATAAAATCCGCTGCATTCCATAGGGTTCCATTTCTTCATGCTGCATGGAATACACTGCATTTAATCAGGCTGCATGGAATCCACTGCATTCAATCGGGATGCATTTTACCTCGTTGCATGGACTACACTGCATTCCATCACAATGCATGGAATCCACTGCATTCAATCGGGAAGATTTGGGCCATGCTGCATACAATCCACTGCATTCAATCGGGATGCACTGGGCCTCGCTGCATGTACTCCACGGCATATAATCGGGATCTATTGCGCCACAATCCATGGAATACTCTGCATTCAATGACGCTGAATGGAATCCACTGCATTGAATCGTGAAGCTATGGGCCATGCTGCATAAAATCCACTGCATGCAATCATGCTGCATTGAATCCACTGCATTCAATCATACTGCATAAAATCCACTGCATTCAATAGGGTTCCATTACTGCACCCTGCATGGAATCCACTGCATTCAACCACGCTGCATGGAATCCACTGCATTCAATCGGGATGCATTTTATCACTCTGCATGGATTACACTGTATTTAATCACGCTGCATGTAATCCATGGAATTTAATCGGGATTCATTTTACTAAGCTGTATGGAATCGACTGCACTTAATCACGCTGCATGGAATCCACTGCATTCAATCGGGATGCATTTTACCACGTTGCATGCAGTTCACTGCATTCAATCACAATGCATGGAATCCACTGCATTCAATCGGGATGCTTTGGGCCATGCTGCATAAAATCCACTGCATTCAATCTTGCTTTTTGAATCCACTGCATTCAGTAATGCTGCATAAAATCCTTGCATTCAATTGGGTTCCATTTCTTCACGCTGCATGGAATACACTGCATTCAATCACGCTGCATGGAAACCACTGCATTCAATCGGGATGCATTTTACCTCGCTGCATGGATTACACTGCATTCAATCACAATGCATGGAATCCACTGCATTCCATCGGGATGCTTTGGGCCATGCTGCATAAACTCCACTGCATTCAATCGGGATGCATTGGGCCTCGCTGCATGGACTCCACTGCATAAAATCTGGATCCATTGCGCCACAATGCATGGAATCCTCTGCATTCATTGACGCTGCATGGAATCCACTGCATTCAATCGGGATGCATTGGGCCATGCTGCATAAAATCCACTGCATTCAATCGGGATGCATTGGGCCTCGCTGCATGGACTCCACTGCATACAATAGGGATCCATTGCGCCACAATGCATGGAATCCTCTGCATTCAACGACGCTGCATGGAATCCACTGCATTCAATCGGGAGGCTTTGGGCCATGCTGCATAAAATACACTGCATTCAATCATGCTGCATAAAATCCACTGCATTCAATATGGTTCCATTTCTTCACGCTGCATGGAATCCAATGCATTCAATCAGGATGCATTTTACCACACTGAATGGATTACACTTCATTCAATCACAATGCATGGAATCCACTGTATTCCATCGGGATGCTTTGGGCCATGCTGCATAAAATCCACTGCATTCAATCAGATGCATTTTGCCTCGCTGCATAGACTCCACTGCATACAATTGGGATCCATTTCGCCAAAATGCATTGAATCTTCTGCATTCAATTATGCTGCATGGAATCCACTGCATTAAATCGGGATGCTTTGGGCCATGCTGCATAAAATCCACTGCATTCAATAGGGTTCCATTTCTTCACGCTGCATGGAATCCACTACATTCAATCACGCTGCATGGAATCCACTGCATTCTATCGGGATGCATTTTACCACGCTGCATAGATTACACCGCATTCAATCACAATGCATGGAATCCACTGCATTCAATCGGGATGCTTTGGGCCATGCTGCATAAAATCCACTGCATTCAATCGGGATGCATTGGGCCTCGCTGCATGGATTCCACTGCATTCAATCGGGATCCATTGTGCCACAATGCATGGAATTCTCTTCATTCAATGACGCTGCATCGAATCCACTGCATTCAATCGGAATCCATTGTGCCACAATGCATTGAATCCTCTGCATTCAATCACGCTGCATGGAATCCACTGCATTCAATCGGGATGCATTTTACCAGGCTGCATGGAATCCACTGCATTCAATCACGCTGCATGGAATACACTGCATTCAATCACGCTGCATGGAATCCACTGCATTCAATCGGGATGCATTTTACCATGCTGCGTGGTTTTCACTGCATTCAATCACAATGCATGGAATCCACTGCATTCCATCGGGATGCTTTGGGCCATGCTGCATAAAATCCACTGCATTCAATCGGGATGCATTGGGCCACGCTGCATCGACTCCACTGCATTCAATTGGCATCCATTGCGCCACAATGCAAGGAATCCTCTGCATTCATTGACGCTGCATGGACTCCACTGCATTCAATCGGGATGCTTTGGGCCATGCTGCATAAAATCCACTGCATTCAACCATGCTGCATGGAATACATTTCATTCAATCATGCTCTAAAAAATCCAATGCATTCAATACGGTTCCATTACTTCACGCTGCATGGAATACACTGCATTAAATCAGGATGCATGGAATCGACTGCATTCAATCAGGATGCATTATACCACGTTGCATGGATTACCCTACATTCAATCACAATGCATGGAATCCACTGCATTCAATCGGGATGCTTTGGGCCATGCTGCATAAAATCCACTGCATTCAATCGGGATGCATTGGGCCACGCTGCATCGACTCCACTGCATTCAATTGGCATCCATTGCGCCACAATGCATGGAATACTCTGCATTCAATGACGCTGCATGGAATCCACTGCATTCCATCGGGAAGCTTTGGGCCATGCTGCATAAAATCCACTGCATTCAATCATGCTGCATGGAATCCACTGCATTCAATCGGGATGCATTTTACAAGGCTGCATGGATTACATTTCATACACTCAAAATGCATGGAATCCACTGCGTTCTATAGGGATGCTTTGGGCCATACTGCATAAAATACACTGCATTCAATTTGCTGCATGGAATCCACTGCATTCAATCATGCTGAATAAAATCCACTGCATTCAATAGGGTTCCATTTCTTCACGCTGCATGGAATACACTGCATTCAATCAGGCTGCATGAAATCCACTGCATTCAATGGGGATGCATTCTACAATGCTGAATGGAGTTCACTGCATGCAATCACAATGCATGTAATCCACTGCATTCCATCGGGATGCTTTGGGCCATGCTGCATAAAATCCACTGCATTCAACCATGCTGCATGGAATCCACTGCATTCAATCATGCTGCATAAAATCCACTGCATTCAATCGGGATGCATTGGGCCTCGCTGCATGGAATACACTGCATTCAATCAGGCTGCATGGAATCCACTGCATTCAATGGGGATGCATTCTACAATGCTGCATGGAGTTCACTGCATTCAATCACAACGCATGTAATCCACTGCATTCCATCGGGATGCTTTGGGCCATGCTGCATAAAATCCACTGCATTCAATCGGGATGCATTGGGCCTCGCTGCATGGACTCCACTGCATACAATCGGGATCCATTGCGCCAAAATGCATGGAATACTCTGCATTCATTGACGCTGCATGGACTCCACTGCATTCAATCGGGATGCTTTGGGCCATGCTGCATAAAATCCACTGCATTCAACCATGCTGCATGGAATCCACTGCATTCAATCATGCTGCATAAAATCCACTGCATTCCATCGGGATGCATTGGGCCTCGCTGCATGGAATACACTGCATTCAATCACGCTGCATGGAATCCTCTGCATTCAATGGGGATGCATTCTACAATGCTGCATGGAGTTCACTGCATTCAATCACAATGCATGGAATCCACTGCATTCCATCGGGATGCTTTGGGTCATGCTGCATAAAATCCACTGCATTCAATCGGGATGCATTGGGCCTCGCTGCATGGACTCCACTGCATACAATCGGGATCCATTGCACCAAAATGCATGGAATCCTCCGCATGCAACGACGCTGCATGGACTCCACTGCATTCAATCGGGATGCTTTGGGCCATGCTGCATAAAATCCACTGCATTCAATCATGCTGCATGGAATCCACTGCATTCAATCATGCTGTATAAAATCCACTGCATTCAATAGGGTTCCATTTCTTCACGTGGCATCGAATCCACTGCATTCAACCACGCTGCATGGAATCCACTGCATTCAATCGGGATGCATTTTTCCTCGCTGCATGGAGTACACTGCATTCAATCATGCTGCATAAAATCCACTGCATTCCATCGGGATGCATTGGGCATCACTGCATGGAATAAACTGCATTCAATCAGGCTCCATGGAATCCACTGCATTAATTGGGGATGCATTCTACCATGCTGCATGGAGTTCACTGCATTCAATCACAATGCATGGACTCCACTGCATTCAATCGGGATGCTTTGGGCCATGCTGCATAAAATCCACTGCATGCAATCATGCTGCATGGAATCCACTGCATTCAATCGGGATGCATTTTACCACGTTGCATGCAGTTCACTGCATTCAATCACAATGCATGGAATCCACTGCATTCAATCGGGATGCTTTGGGCCATGCTGCATAAAATCCACTGCATTCAATCTTGCTTTTTGAATCCACTGCATTCAGTAATGCTGCATAAATCCTTGCATTCAATTGGGTTCCATTTCC
The DNA here is from genome assembly GCF_054392235.1 of Sus scrofa. NCBI lineage: Eukaryota > Metazoa > Chordata > Mammalia > Artiodactyla > Suidae > Sus > Sus scrofa. The sequence continues at coordinate 6,079,493 of NC_139397.1, forward strand.
TCACGCTGCATGGAATACACTGCATTCAATCACGCTGCATGGAATCCACTGCATTCAATCGGGATGCATTTTACCATGCTGCGTGGTTTTCACTGCATTCAATCACAATGCATGGAATCCACTGCATTCCATCGGGATGATTTGGGCCATGCTGCATAAAATCCACTGCATTCAATCATGCTGCATGGAATCCACTGCATTCAATCATGCTGCATAAAATCCACTGCATTCAATAGGGTTCCATTTCTTCACGCTGCATGGAATACACTGCATTCAATCACACTGAATGGAATCCACTGCATTCAATCGGGATGCATTTTACCTCGCTGCATGGATTACACTGCATTCAATCACAATGCATGGAATCCACTGCATTCAATCGGGATGATTTGGGCCATGCTGCATAAAATCCACTGCATTCAATCGGGATGCATTGGGCCACGCTGCATCGACTCCACTGCATTCAATCGGGATCCATTGCGCCACAATGCAAGGAATCCTCTGCATTCATTGACGCTTCATGGACTCCACTGCATTCCATCGGGATGCTTTGGGCCATGCTGCATAAAATCCACTGCATTCAACCATGCTGCATGGAATCCATTTCATTCAATCATGCTCTATAAAATCCAATGCATTCAATACGGTTCCATTACTTCACGCTGCATGGAATACACTGCATTAAATCAGGATGCATGGAATCGACTGCATTCAATCAGGATGCATTATACCACGTTGCATGGATTACCCTACATTCAATCACAATGCATGTAATCCACTGCATTCAATCGGGATGCTTTGGGCCATGCTGCATAAAATCCACTGCATTTAATCGGGATGCATTGAGCCTCGCTGCATAGACTCCACTGCATATAATCGGGATCCATTGCGCCACAATGCATGGAATACTCTGCATTCAATGACGCTGCATGGAATCCACTGCATTCCATCGGGAAGCTTTGGGCCATGCTGCATAAAATCCACTGCATTCAATCATGCTGCATGGAATCCACTGCATTCAATCGGGATGCATTTTACAAGGCTGCATGGATTACATTTCATACACTCAAATTGCATGGAATCCACTGCGTTCTATAGGGATGCTTTGGGCCATACTGCATAAAATACACTGCATTCAATTTGCTGCATGGAATCCACTGCATTCAATCATGCTGAATAAAATCCACTGCATTCAATAGGGTTCCATTTCTTCACGCTGCATGGAATACACTGCATTCAATCAGGCTGCATGAAATCCACTGCATTCAATGGGGATGCATTCTACAATGCTGCATGGAGTTCACTGCATGCAATCACAATGCATGTAATCCACTGCATTCCATCGGGATGCTTTGGGCCATGCTGCATAAAATCCACTGCATTCAACCATGCTGCATGGAATCCACTGCATTCAATCATGCTGCATAAAATCCACTGCATTCAATCGGGATGCATTGGGCCTCGCTGCATGGACTACACTGCATTCAATCAGGCTGCATGGAATCCACTGCATTCAATGGGGATGCATTCTACAATGCTGCATGGAGTTCACTGCATTCAATCACAACGCATGGAATCCACTGCATTCCATCGGGATGCTTTGGGCCATGCTGCATAAAATCCACTGCATTCAATCGGGATGCATTGGGCCACGCTGCATGGACTCCACTGCATACAATCGGGATCCATTGCGCCAAAATGCATGGAATACTCTGCATTCATTGACGCTGCATGGACTCCACTGCATTCAATCGGGATGCTTTGGGCCATGCTGCATAAAATCCACTGCATTCAACCATGCTGCATGGAATCCACTGCATTCAATCATGCTGCATAAAATCCACTGCATTCCATCGGGATGCATTGGGCCTCGCTGCATGGAATACACTGCATTCAATCACGCTGCATGGAATCATCTGCATTCAATGGGGATGCATTCTACAATGCTGCATGGAGTTCACTGCATTCAATCACCATGCATGGAATCCACTGCATTCCATCGGGATGCTTTGGGCCATGCTGCATAAAATCCACTGCATTCAATCGGGATGCATTGGGCCTCGCTGCATGGACTCCACTGCATACAATCGGGATCCATTGCACCAAAATGCATGGAATCCTCCGCATGCAACGACGCTGCATGGACTCCACTGCATTCAATCGGGATGCTTTGGGCCATGCTGCATAAAATCCACTGCATTCAATCATGCTGCATGGAATCCACTGCATTCAATCATGCTGTATAAAATCCACTGCATTCAATAGGGTTCCATTTCTTCACGTGGCATCGAATCCACTGCATTCAGTCACGCTGCATGGAATCCACTGCATTCAATCGGGATGCATTTTTCCTCGCTGCATGGAGTACACTGCATTCAATCATGCTGCATAAAATCCACTGCATTCCATCGGGATGCTTTGGGCCATGCTGCATAAAATCCACTGCATTCAACCATGCTGCATGGAATCCACTGCATTCAATCATGCTGCATAAAATCCACTGCATTCCATCGGGATGCATTGGGCCTCGCTGCATGGAATAAACTGCATTCAATCAGCCTCCATGGAATCCACTGCATTCAATGGGGATGCATTCTACCATGCTGCATGGAGTTCACTGCATTCAATCACAATGCATGGACTCCACTGCATTCAATCGGGATGCTTTGGGCCATGCTGCATAAAATCCACTGCATGCAATCATGCTGCATGGAATCCACTGCATTCAATCGGGATGCATTTTACCACGTTGCATGCAGTTCACTGCATTCAATCACAATGCATGGAATCCACTGCATTCAATCGGGATGCTTTGGGCCATGCTGCATAAAATCCACTGCATTCAATCTTGCTTTTTGAATCCACTGCATTCAGCAATGCTGCATAAATCCTTGCATTCAATTGGGTTCCATTTCTTCACGCTGCATGGAATACACTGCATTCAATCACGCTGCATGGAATCCACTGCATTCAATCGGGATGCATTTTACCATGCTGCGTGGTTTTCACTGCATTCAATCACAATGCATGTAATCCACTGCATTCCATCGGGATGCTTTGGGCCTTGCTGCATAAACTCCACTGCATTCAATCATGCTGCATGGAATCCACTTCATTCAATCATGCTGCATAAAATCCACTGCATTCAATAGGGTTCCATTACTTCACGCTGCATGTAATACACTGCATTCAATCACACTGAATGGAATCCACTGCATTCAATCGGGATGCATTTTACCTCGCTGCATGGATTACACTGCATTCAATCACAATGCATGGAATCCACTGCATTCAATCGGGATGCATTGGGCCACGCTGCATCGACTCCACTGCATTCAATCGGGATCCATTGCGCCACAATGCAAGGAATCCTCTGCATTCATTGACGCTTCATGGACTCCACTGCATTCCATCGGGATGCTTTGGGCCATGCTGCATAAAATCCACTGCATTCAACCATGCTGCATGGAATCCATTTCATTCAATCATGCTCTATAAAATCCAATGCATTCAATACGGTTCCATTACTTCACGCTGCATGGAATACACTGCATTAAATCAGGATGCATGGAATCGACTGCATTCAATCAGGATGCATTATACCACGTTGCATGGATTACCCTACATTCAATCACAATGCATGGAATCCACTGCATTCAATCGGGATGCTTTGGGCCATGCTGCATAAAATCCACTGCATTCAATCGGGATGCATTGGGCCTCGCTGCATAGACTCCACTGCATATAATCGGGATCCATTGCGCCACAATGCATGGAATACTCTGCATTCAATGACGCTGCATGGAATCCACTGCATTCCATCGGGAAGCTTTGGGCCATGCTGCATAAAATCCACTGCATTCAATCATGCTGCATGGAATCCACTGCATTCAATCGGGATGCATTTTACAAGGCTGCATGGATTACATTTCATACACTCAAATTGCATGGAATCCACTGCGTTCTATAGGGATGCTTTGGGCCATACTGCATAAAATACACTGCATTCAATTTGCTGCATGGAATCCACTGCATTCAATCATGCTGAATAAAATCCACTGCATTCAATAGGGTTCCATTTCTTCACGCTGCATGGAATACACTGCATTCAATCAGGCTGCATGAAATCCACTGCATTCAATGGGGATGCATTCTACAATGCTGCATGGAGTTCACTGCATGCAATCACAATGCATGTAATCCACTGCATTCCATCGGGATGCTTTGGGCCATGCTGCATAAAGTCCACTGCATTCAACCATGCTGCATGGAATCCACTGCATTCAATCATGCTGCATAAAATCCACTGCATTCAATCGGGATGCATTGGGCCTCGCTGCATGGAATACACTGCATTCAATCAGGCTGCATGGAATCCACTGCATTCAATGGGGATGCATTCTACAATGCTGCATGGAGTTCACTGCATTCAATCACAACGCATGGAATCCACTGCATTCCATCGGGATGCTTTGGGCCATGCTGCATAAAATCCACTGCATTCAATCGGGATGCATTGGGCCTCGCTGCATGGACTCCACTGCATACAATCGGGATCCATTGCGCCAAAATGCATGGAATACTCTGCATTCATTGACGCTGCATGGACTCCACTGCATTCAATCGGGATGCTTTGGGCCATGCTGCATAAAATCCACTGCATTCAATCATGCTGCATGGAATCCACTGCATTCAATCATGCAGCATAAAATCCGCTGCATTCCATAGGGTTCCATTTCTTCATGCTGCATGGAATACACTGCATTCAATCATGCTGCAAAAATCCGCTGCATTCCATAGGGTTCCATTCCTTCATGCTGCATGGAATACACTGCATTCAATCAGGCTGCATGGAATCCACTGCATTCAATCGGGATGCATTTTTCCTCGTTGCATGGACTACACTGCATTCCATCACAATGCATGGAATCCACTGCATTCAATCGGGAAGCTTTGGGCCATGCTGCATATAATCCACTGCATTCAATCGGGATGCACTGGGCCTCGCTGCATGGACTCCACTGCATATAATCGGGATCCATTGCGCCACAATGCATGGAATACTCTGCATTCAATGACGCTGAATGGAATCCACTGCATTGAATCGGGAAGCTATGGGCCATGCTGCATAAAATCCACTGCATGAAATCATGCTGCATAAAATCCACTGCATTCAATAGGGTTCCATTACTGCACCCTGCATGGAATCCACTGCATTCAACCACGCTGCATGGAATCCACTGCATACAATCGGGATGCATTTTATCACTCTGCATGGATTACACTGCATTTAATCACGCTGCATGTAATCCATGGAATTTAATCTGGATTCATTTTACTAAGCTGTATGGAATCGACTGCACTTAATCACGCTGCATGGAATCCACTGCATTCAATCGGGATGCATTTTACCACGTTGCATGCAGTTCACTGCATTCAATCACAATGCATGGAATCCACTGCATTCAATCGGGATGCTTTGGGCCATGCTGCATAAAATCCACTGCATTCAATCTTGCTTTTTGAATCCACTGCATTCAGTAATGCTGCATAAAATACTTGCATTAATTGGGTTCCATTTCTTCACGCTGCATGGAATACACTGCATTCAATCACGCTGCATGGAATCCACTGCATTCAATCGGGATGCTTTGGGCCATGCTGCATAAACTCCACTGCATTCAATCGGGATGCATTGGGCCTCGCTGCATGGACTCCACTGCATAAAATCTGGATCCATTGCGCCACAATGCATGGAATCCTCTGCATTCAACGACGCTGCATGGAATCCACTGCATTCCATCGGGATGTTTTGGGCCATGCTGCATAAAATCCACTGCATTCAATCGGGATGCATTGGGCCTCGCTGCATGGACTCCACTGCATTCAATCGGGATCCATTGTGCCACAATGCATGGAATTCTCTTCATTCAATGACGCTGCATCGAGTCCACAGCATTCAATCGGAATCCATTGTGCCACAATGCATGGAATCCTCTGCATTCAATGACGCTGCATGGAATCCACTGCATTCCATCAGGATGCTTTGGGCCATGCTGCATAAAATCCACTGCATGCAATCATGCTGCATGGAATCCACTATATTCAATCATGCTGCATAAAATCCCCTGCATTCATAGGGTTCCATTTCTTCACGCTGCATGGAATCCACTGCATTCAATCACGCTGCATGGAATCCACTGCATTCAACATGGATGAATTTTACCACGCTGCATTTAGTACAGTTTATTCAATCACAATTCATGGAATCCATTGCATTCAATCAGGATGCTTTGGGCCATGCTGCATAAAATCCACTGCATTCAATCGGGATGCATTGGGCCACGCTGCATCGACTCCACTGCATTCAATCGGGATCCATTGCGCCACAATGCAAGGAGTCCTCTGCATTCATTGACGCTTCATGGACTCCACTGCATTCAATCGGGATGCTTTGGGCCATGCTGCATAAAATCCACTGCATTCAACCATGCTGCATGGAATCCATTTCATTCAATCATGCTCTATAATATCCAATGCATTCAATACGGTTCCATTACTTCACGCTGCATGGAATACACTGCATTAAATCAGGATGCATGGAATCGACTGCATTCAATCAGGATGCATTATACCACGTTGCATGGATTACCCTACATTCAATCACAATGCATGGAATCCACTGCATTCAATCGGGATGCTTTGGGCCATGCTGCATAAAATCCACTGCATTCAATCGGGATGCATTGGGCCTCGCTGCATAGACTCCACTGCATATAATCGGGATCCATTGCGCCACAATGCATGGAATACTCTGCATTCAATGACGCTGCATGGAATCCACTGCATTCCATCGGGATGCTTTGGGCCATGCTGCATAAAATCCATTGCATTCAATCATGCTGCATGGAATCCACTGCATTCAATCGGGATGCATTTTACAAGGCTGCATGGATTACATTTCATACACTCAAATTGCATGGAATCCACTGCGTTCTATAGGGATGCTTTGGGCCATACTGCATAAAATACACTGCATTCAATTTGCTGCATGGAATCCACTGCATTCAATCATGCTGAATAAAATCCACTGCATTCAATAGGGTTCCATTTCTTCACGCTGCATGGAATCCACTGCATCCAATCATGCTGCATGAAATCCACTGCATTCCATCGGGATGCATTGGGCCTCGCTGCATGGAATACACTGCATTCAATCACGCTGCATGGAATCATCTGCATTCAATGGGGATGCATTCTACAATGCTGCATGGAGTTCACTGCATTCAATCACCATGCATGGAATCCACTGCATTCCATCGGGATGCTTTGGGCCATGCTGCATAAAATCCACTGCATTCAATCGGGATGCATTGGGCCTCGCTGCATGGACTCCACTGCATACAATCGGGATCCATTGCACCAAAATGCATGGAATCCTCCGCATGCAACGACGCTGCATGGACTCCACTGCATTCAATCGGGATGCTTTGGGCCATGCTGCATAAAATCCACTGCATTCAATCATGCTGCATGGAATCCACTGCATTCAATCATGCTGTATAAAATCCACTGCATTCAATAGGGTTCCATTTCTTCACGTGGCATCGAATCCACTGCATTCAGTCACGCTGCATGGAATCCACTGCATTCAATCGGGATGCATTTTTCCTCGCTGCATGGAGTACACTGCATTCAATCATGCTGCATAAAATCCACTGCATTCCATCGGGATGCTTTGGGCCATGCTGCATAAAATCCACTGCATTCAACCATGCTGCATGGAATCCACTGCATTCAATCATGCTGCATAAAATCCACTGCATTCCATCGGGATGCATTGGGCCTCGCTGCATGGAATAAACTGCATTCAATCAGCCTCCATGGAATCCACTGCATTCAATGGGGATGCATTCTACCATGCTGCATGGAGTTCACTGCATTCAATCACAATGCATGGACTCCACTGCATTCAATCGGGATGCTTTGGGCCATGCTGCATAAAATCCACTGCATGCAATCATGCTGCATGGAATCCACTGCATTCAATCGGGATGCATTTTACCACGTTGCATGCAGTTCACTGCATTCAATCACAATGCATGGAATCCACTGCATTCAATCGGGATGCTTTGGGCCATGCTGCATAAAATCCACTGCATTCAATCTTGCTTTTTGAATCCACTGCATTCAGCAATGCTGCATAAATCCTTGCATTCAATTGGGTTCCATTTCTTCACGCTGCATGGAATACACTGCATTCAATCACGCTGCATGGAATCCACTGCATTCAATCGGGATGCATTTTACCATGCTGCGTGGTTTTCACTGCATTCAATCACAATGCATGTAATCCACTGCATTCCATCGGGATGCTTTGGGCCTTGCTGCATAAACTCCACTGCATTCAATCATGCTGCATGGAATCCACTTCATTCAATCATGCTGCATAAAATCCACTGCATTCAATAGGGTTCCATTACTTCACGCTGCATGTAATACACTGCATTCAATCACACTGAATGGAATCCACTGCATTCAATCGGGAGGCATTTTACCTCGCTGCATGGATTACACTGCATTCAATCACAATGCATGGAATCCACTGCATTCAATCGGGATGCATTGGGCCACGCTGCATCGACTCCACTGCATTCAATCGGGATCCATTGTGCCACAATGCAAGGAATCCTCTGCATTCATTGACGCTTCATGGACTCCACTGCATTCCATCGGGATGCTTTGGGCCATGCTGCATAAAATCCACTGCATTCAACCATGCTGCATGGAATCCATTTCATTCAATCATGCTCTATAAAATCCAATGCATTCAATACGGTTCCATTACTTCACGCTGCATGGAATACACTGCATTAAATCAGGATGCATGGAATCGACTGCATTCAATCAGGATGCATTATACCACGTTGCATGGATTACCCTACATTCAATCACAATGCATGGAATCCACTGCATTCAATCGGGATGCTTTGGGCCATGCTGCATAAAATCCACTGCATTCAATCGGGATGCATTGGGCCTCGCTGCATAGACTCCACTGCATATAATCGGGATCCATTGCGCCACAATGCATGGAATACTCTGCATTCAATGACGCTGCATGGAATCCACTGCATTCCATCGGGAAGCTTTGGGCCATGCTGCATAAAATCCACTGCATTCAATCATGCTGCATGGAATCCACTGCATTCAATCGGGATGCATTTTACAAGGCTGCATGGATTACATTTCATACACTCAAATTGCATGGAATCCACTGCGTTCTATAGGGATGCTTTGGGCCATACTGCATAAAATACACTGCATTCAATTTGCTGCATGGAATCCACTGCATTCAATCATGCTGAATAAAATCCACTGCATTCAATAGGGTTCCATTTCTTCACGCTGCATGGAATACACTGCATTCAATCAGGCTGCATGAAATCCACTGCATTCAATGGGGATGCATTCTACAATGCTGCATGGAGTTCACTGCATGCAATCACAATGCATGTAATCCACTGCATTCCATCGGGATGCTTTGGGCCATGCTGCATAAAGTCCACTGCATTCAACCATGCTGCATGGAATCCACTGCATTCAATCATGCTGCATAAAATCCACTGCATTCAATCGGGATGCATTGGGCCTCGCTGCATGGAATACACTGCATTCAATCAGGCTGCATGGAATCCACTGCATTCAATGGGGATGCATTCTACAATGCTGCATGGAGTTCACTGCATTCAATCACAACGCATGGAATCCACTGCATTCCATCGGGATGCTTTGGGCCATGCTGCATAAAATCCACTGCATTCAATCGGGATGCATTGGGCCTCGCTGCATGGACTCCACTGCATACAATCGGGATCCATTGCGCCAAAATGCATGGAATACTCTGCATTCATTGACGCTGCATGGACTCCACTGCATTCAATCGGGATGCTTTGGGCCATGCTGCATAAAATCCACTGCATTCAATCATGCTGCATGGAATCCACTGCATTCAATCATGCAGCATAAAATCCGCTACATTCCATAGGGTTCCATTTCTTCATGCTGCATGGAATACACTGCATTCAATCATGCTGCAAAAATCCGCTGCATTCCATAGGGTTCCATTCCTTCATGCTGCATGGAATACACTGCATTCAATCAGGCTGCATGGAATCCACTGCATTCAATCGGGATGCATTTTTCCTCGTTGCATGGACTACACTGCATTCCATCACAATGCATGGAATCCACTGCATTCAATCGGGAAGCTTTGGGCCATGCTGCATATAATCCACTGCATTCAATCGGGATGCACTGGGCCTCGCTGCATGGACTCCACTGCATATAATCGGGATCCATTGCGCCACAATGCATGGAATACTCTGCATTCAATGACGCTGAATGGAATCCACTGCATTGAATCGGGAAGCTATGGGCCATGCTGCATAAAATCCACTGCATGAAATCATGCTGCATAAAATCCACTGCATTCAATAGGGTTCCATTACTGCACCCTGCATGGAATCCACTGCATTCAACCACGCTGCATGGAATCCACTGCATACAATCGGGATGCATTTTATCACTCTGCATGGATTACACTGCATTTAATCACGCTGCATGTAATCCATGGAATTTAATCTGGATTCATTTTACTAAGCTGTATGGAATCGACTGCACTTAATCACGCTGCATGGAATCCACTGCATTCAATCGGGATGCATTTTACCACGTTGCATGCAGTTCACTGCATTCAATCACAATGCATGGAATCCACTGCATTCAATCGGGATGCTTTGGGCCATGCTGCATAAAATCCACTGCATTCAATCTTGCTTTTTGAATCCACTGCATTCAGTAATGCTGCATAAAATACTTGCATTAATTGGGTTCCATTTCTTCACGCTGCATGGAATACACTGCATTCAATCACGCTGCATGGAATCCACTGCATTCAATCGGGATGCTTTGGGCCATGCTGCATAAACTCCACTGCATTCAATCGGGATGCATTGGGCCTCGCTGCATGGACTCCACTGCATAAAATCTGGATCCATTGCGCCACAATGCATGGAATCCTCTGCATTCAACGACGCTGCATGGAATCCACTGCATTCCATCGGGATGTTTTGGGCCATGCTGCATAAAATCCACTGCATTCAATCGGGATGCATTGGGCCTCGCTGCATGGACTCCACTGCATTCAATCGGGATCCATTGTGCCACAATGCATGGAATTCTCTTCATTCAATGACGCTGCATCGAGTCCACAGCATTCAATCGGAATCCATTGTGCCACAATGCATGGAATCCTCTGCATTCAATGACGCTGCATGGAATCCACTGCATTCCATCAGGATGCTTTGGGCCATGCTGCATAAAATCCACTGCATGCAATCATGCTGCATGGAATCCACTATATTCAATCATGCTGCATAAAATCCCCTGCATTCATAGGGTTCCATTTCTTCACGCTGCATGGAATCCACTGCATTCAATCACGCTGCATGGAATCCACTGCATTCAACATGGATGAATTTTACCACGCTGCATTTAGTACAGTTTATTCAATCACAATTCATGGAATCCATTGCATTCAATCGGGATGCTTTGGGCCATGCTGCATAAAATCCACTGCATTCAATCGGGATGCATTGGGCCACGCTGCATCGACTCCACTGCATTCAATCGGGATCCATTGCGCCACAATGCAAGGAATCCTCTGCATTCATTGACGCTTCATGGACTCCACTGCATTCAATCGGGATGCTTTGGGCCATGCTGCATAAAATCCACTGCATTCAACCATGCTGCATGGAATCCATTTCATTCAATCATGCTCTATAATATCCAATGCATTCAATACGGTTCCATTACTTCACGCTGCATGGAATACACTGCATTAAATCAGGATGCATGGAATCGACTGCATTCAATCAGGATGCATTATACCACGTTGCATGGATTACCCTACATTCAATCACAATGCATGGAATCCACTGCATTCAATCGGGATGCTTTGGGCCATGCTGCATAAAATCCACTGCATTCAATCGGGATGCATTGGGCCTCGCTGCATAGACTCCACTGCATATAATCGGGATCCATTGCGCCACAATGCATGGAATACTCTGCATTCAATGACGCTGCATGGAATCCACTGCATTCCATCGGGATGCTTTGGGCCATGCTGCATAAAATCCACTGCATTCAATCATGCTGCATGGAATCCACTGCATTCAATCGGGATGCATTTTACAAGGCTGCATGGATTACATTTCATACACTCAAATTGCATGGAATCCACTGCGTTCTATAGGGATGCTTTGGGCCATACTGCATAAAATACACTGCATTCAATTTGCTGCATGGAATCCACTGCATTCAATCATGCTGAATAAAATCCACTGCATTCAATAGAGTTTCATTTCTTCACGCTGCATGGAATACACTGCATTCAATCAGGCTCCATGAAATCCACTGCATTCAATGGGGATGCATTCTACAAAGCTGCATGGAGTTCACTGCATGCAATCACAATGAATGCAATCCACTGCATTCCATCGGGATGCTTTGGGCCATGCTGCATAAAATCCACTGCATTCAACCATGCTGCATGGAATCCACTGCATTCAATCATGCTGCATAAAATCCACTGCATTCAATCGGGATGCATTGGGCCTCGCTGCATGGAATACACTGCATTCAATCAGGCTGCATGGAATCCACTGCATTCAATGGGGATGCATTCTACAATGCTGCATGGAGTTCACTGCATTCAATCACAACGCATGTAATCCACTGCATTCCATCGGGATGCTTTGGGCCATGCTGCATAAAATCCACTGCATTCAATCGGGATGCATTGGGCCTCGCTGCATGGACTCCACTGCATACAATCGGGATCCATTGCGCCAAAATGCATGGAATACTCTGCATTCATTGACGCTGCATGGACTCCACTGCATTCAATCGGGATGCTTTGGGCCATGCTGCATAAAATCCACTGCATTCAATCGGGATGCATTGGGCCTCGCTGCATGGACTCCACTGCATACAATCGGGATCCATTGCACCAAAATGCATGGAATCCTCCGCATTCTATCACGCTGCATGGACTCCACTGCATTCAATCGGGATGCTTTGGGCCATGCTGCATAAAATCCATTGAATTCAATCATGCTGCATGGAATCCACTGCATTCAATCATGCTGCATAAAATCCACTGCATTCAATAGCGTTCCATTACTTCACGTGGAATCAAATCCACTGCATTCAATCACGCTGCATGGAATCCAGTGCATTCAATCGGGATGCATTTTTCCTCGCTGCATGGAGTACACTGCATGCAATCATGCTGCATAAAATCCACTGCATTCCATCGGGAGTCTTTGGGCCATGCTGCATAAAATCCACTGCATTCAACCATGCTGCATGGAATCCACTGCATTCAATCATGCTGCATAAAATCCACTGCATTCAATCGGGATGCATTGGGCCTCGCTGCATGGAATAAACTGCATTCAATCAGCCTCCATGGAACCCACTGCATTCAATGGGGATGCATTCTACCATGCTGCATGGAGTTCACTGCATTCAATCACAATGCATGGAATCCACTGCATTCCATCGGGATGCTTTGGGCCATGCTGCATAAAATCCACTGCATTCAATCGGGATGCATTGGGCCTCGCTGCATGGTCTCCACTGCATACAATCGGGATCCATTGCGCCACATGCATGGAATACTCTGCATTCAATCACGCTGCATGGAATCCACTGCATTCAATCGGGATGCTTTGGGCCATGCTGCATAAAATCCACTGCATGCAATCATGCTGCATGGAATCCACTGCATTCAATCATGCTGCATAAAATCCACTGCATTCAATAGGGTTCCATTTCTTCTTCACGCTGCCTGGAATCCACTGCATTCAATCACACTGCATGGAATCCACTGCATTCAATCGGGATGCATTTTACCACACTGCTTGGATTACACTGCATTCAATCGCAATGCATAGAATCCACTGCATTCAATATGGATGCATTTTACCACTCTGCATGGAATCCACTGCATTTACTCACGCTGCATGTAATCCATGGAATTTAATCGGGATTCATTTTACTAAGCTGTATGGAATCGACTGCATTTAATCACGCTGCATGGAATCCACTGCATTCAATCGGGATTCATTTTACAAAGCTGCATGGAGTACACTGCATTCAATCACAATGCATGGAATCCACTGCATTCAAACGGGATGCTTTGGGCCATGCTGCATAAAATCCACTGCATTCCATCATGCTGCATGGAATCCACTGCATTCAATCATGCAGCATAAAATCCGCTGCATTCCATAGGGTTCCATTTCTTCATGCTGCATGGAATACACTGCATTCAATCAGGCTGCATAAAATCCGCTGCATTCCATAGGGTTCCATTTCTTCATGCTGCATGGAATACACTGCATTTAATCAGGCTGCATGGAATCCACTGCATTCAATCGGGATGCATTTTTCCTTGTTGCATGGACTACACTGCATTCCATCACAATGCATGGAATCCACTGCATTCAATCGGGAAGATTTGGGCCATGCTGCATACAATCCACTGCATTCAATCGGGATGCACTGGGCCTCGCTGCATGGACTCCACTGCATATAATCGGGATCCATTGCGCCACAATGCATGGAATACTCTGCATTCAATGACGCTGAATGGAATCCACTGCATTGAATCGGGAAGCTATGGGCCATGCTGCATAAAATCCACTGCATGCAATCATGCTGCATTGAATCCACTGCATTCAATCATACTGCATATAATCCACTGCATTCAATAGGGTTCCATTACTGCACCCTGCATGGAATCCACTGCATTCAACCACGCTGCATGGAATCCACTGCATTCAATCGGGATGCATTTTATCACTCTGCATGGATTACACTGCATTTAATCACGCTGCATGTAATCCATGGAATTTAATCGGGATTCATTTTACTAAGCTGTATGGAATGGACTGCACTTAATCTCGCTGCATGGAATCCACTGCATTCAATCGGGATGCATTTTACCACGTTGCATGCAGTTCACTGCATTCAATCACAATGCATGGAATCCACTGCATTCAATCGGGATGCTTTGGGCCATGCTGCATAAAATCCACTGCATTCAATCTTGCTTTTTGAATCCACTGCATTCAGTAATGCTGCATAAAATTCTTGCATTAATTGGGTTCCATTTCTTCACGCTGCATGGAATACACTGCATTCAATCACGCTGCATGGAAACCACTGCATTCAATCGGGATGCATTTTACCTCGCTGCATGGATTACACTGCATTCAATCACAATGCATGGAATCCACTGCATTCCATCGGGATGCTTTGGGCCATGCTGCATAAACTCCACTGCATTCAATCGGGATGCATTGGGCCTCGCTGCATGGACTCCACTGCATAAAATCTGGATCCATTGCGCCACAATGCATGGAATCCTCTGCATTCAATGACGCTGCATGGAATCCACTGCTTTCCATCGGGATGTTTTGGGCCATGCTGCATAAAATCCACTGCATTCAATCGGGATGCATTGGGCCTCGCTGCATGGACTCCACTGCATTCAATCGGGATCCATTGTGCCACAATGCATGGAATTATCTTCATTCAATGACGCTGCATCGAGTCCACAGCATTCAATCGGAATCCATTGTGCCACAATGCATGGAATACTCTGCATTCAATGACGCTGCATGGAATCCACTACATTCAATCATGCTGCATAAAATCCACTGCATTCAATAGGGTTCCATTTCTTCACGCTGCATGGAATCCACTACATTCAATCACGCTGCATGGAATCCACTGCATTCAACATGGATGAATTTTACCACGCTGCATTTAGTACATTGTATTCAATCACAATTCATGGAATCCATTTCATTCAATCGGGATGCTGTGGGCCATGCTGCATAAAATCCACTGCATTCAATCGGGATGCACTGGGCATCGCTGCATGGACTCCACTGCATACAATCGGGATCCATTGCGCCACAATGCATGGAATCGTCTGCATTCAATGACGCTGCATGGAATCCACTGCATTCAAACGGGATGCTTTGGGCCAAGCTGCATAAAATCCACTGCATTCAACCAGGCTGCATGGAATCCACTGCATTCAATCATGCTGCAATAAATCCACTGCATTCAATAGGGTTCCATTTCTTCACGCTGCATGTTATACACTGCATTCATTCACGCTGCATGGAATCCACTGCATTCAATCAGGATGCATTTTACCTCGCTGCATGGATTACACTGCATTCAATCACAATGCATGGAATCCACTGCATTCAATCGGGAGGCTTTGGGCCATGCTGCATAATATCCACTGCATTCAATCATGCTGCATAAAATCCACTGCATTCAATATGGTTCCATTTCTTCACGCTGCATGGAATCCAATGCATTCAATCAGGATGCATTTTACCACACTGCATGGATTACACTTCATTCAATCACAATGCATGGAATCCACTGCATTCCATCGGGATGCTTTGGGCCATGCTGCATAAAATCCACTGCATTAAATCATGCTGCATAAAATCCACTGCATTCAATAGGGTTCCATTTCTTCTTCACGCTGCCTGGAATCCACTGCATTCAATCACACTGCATGGAATCCACTGCATTCAATCGGGATACATTTTACCACACTGCTTGGATTACACTGCATTCAATCGCAATGCATAGAATCCACTGCATTCAATATGGATGCATTTTACCACTCTGCATGGAATCCACTGCATTTACTCACGCTGCATGTAATCCATGGAATTTAATTGGGATTCATTTTACTAAGCTCTATGGAATCGACTGCATTTAATCACGCTGCATGGAATCCACTGCATTCAATCGGGATTCATTTTACAAAGCTGCATGGAGTACACTGCATTCAATCACAATGCATGGAATCCACTGCATTCAAACGGGATGCTTTGGGCCATGCTGCATAAAATCCACTGCATGCAATCCTGCTGCATGGAATCCACTGCATTCAATCATGCAGCATAAAATCCGCTGCATTCCATAGGGTTCCATTTCTTCATGCTGCATGGAATACACTGCATTCAATCAGGCTGCATAAAATCCGCTGCATTCCATAGGGTTCCATTTCTTCATGCTGCATGGAATACACTGCATTTAATCAGGCTGCATGGAATCCACTGCATTCAATCGGGATGCATTTTTCCTCGTTGCATGGACTACACTGCATTCCATCACAATGCATGGAATCCACTGCATTCAATCGGGAAGATTTGGGCCATGCTGCATACAATCCACTGCATTCAATCGGGATGCACTGGGCCTCGCTGCATGGACTCCACTGCATATAATCGGGATCCATTGCGCCACAATGCATGGAATCCTCTGCATTCAATGACGCTGAATGGAATCCACTGCATTGAATCGGGAAGCTATGGGCCATGCTGCATAAAATCCACTGCATGCAATCATGCTGCATTGAATCCACTGCATTCAATCATACTGCATATAATCCACTGCATTCAATAGGGTTCCATTACTGCACCCTGCATGGAATCCACTGCATTCAACCACGCTGCATGGAATCCACTGCATACAATCGGGATGCATTTTATCACTCTGCATGGATTACACTGCATTTAATCACGCTGCATGTAATCCATGGAATTTAATCGGGATTCATTTTACTAAGCTGTATGGAATCGACTGCACTTAATCACGCTGCATGGAATCCACTGCATTCAATCGGGATGCATTTTACCACGTTGCATGCAGTTCACTGCATTCAATCACAATGCATGGAATCCACTGCATTCAATCGGGATGCTTTGGGCCATGCTGCATAAAATCCACTGCATTCAATCTTGCTTTTTGAATCCACTGCATTCAGTAATGCTGCATAAAATACTTGCATTAATTGGGTTCCATTTCTTCACGCTGCATGGAATACACTGCATTCAATCACGCTGCATGGAAACCACTGC
Source organism: Sus scrofa (assembly GCF_054392235.1). Taxonomy (NCBI): domain Eukaryota; kingdom Metazoa; phylum Chordata; class Mammalia; order Artiodactyla; family Suidae; genus Sus; species Sus scrofa. The sequence goes on from NC_139397.1 coordinate 6,097,528, forward strand.
ATTCAATCGGAATGCATTTTACCTCGCTGCATGGATTACACTGCATTCAATCACAATGCATGGAATCCACTGCATTCCATCGGGATGCTTTGGGCCATGCTGCATAAACTCCACTGCATTCAATCGGGATGCATTGGGCCTCGCTGCATGGACTCCACTGCATAAAATCTGGATCCATTGCGCCACAATGCATGGAATCCTCTGCATTCAATGACGCTGCATGGAATCCACTGCTTTCCATCGGGATGTTTTGGGCCATGCTGCATAAAATCCACTGCATTCAATCGGGATGCATTGGGCCTCGCTGCATGGACTCCACTGCATTCAATCGGGATCCATTGTGCCACAATGCATGGAATTCTCTGCATTCAATCACGCTGCATGGAATCCACTGCATTCAATCGGGATGCTTTGGGCCATGCTGCATAAAATCCACTGCATGCAATCATGCTGCCTGGAATCCACTGCATTCAATCATGCTGCATAAAATCCACTGCATTCAATAGGGTTCCATTTCTTCTTCACGCTGCCTGGAATCCACTGCATTCAATCACACTGCATGGAATCCACTGCATTCAATCGGGATGCATTTTACCACACTGCTTGGATTACACTGCATTCAATCGCAATGCATAGAATCCACTGCATTCAATATGGATGCATTTTACCACTCTGCATGGAATCCACTGCATTTACTCACGCTGCATGTAATCCATGGAATTTAATCGGGATTCATTTTACTAAGCTCTATGGAATCGACTGCATTTAATCACGCTGCATGGAATCCACTGCATTCAATCGGGATTCATTTTACAAAGCTGCATGGAGTACACTGCATTCAATCACAATGCATGGAATCCACTGCATTCAAACGGGATGCTTTGGGCCATGCTGCATAAAATCCACTGCATTCAATCATGCTGCATGGAATCCACTGCATTCAATCATGCAGCATAAAATCCGCTGCATTCCATAGGGTTCCATTTCTTCATGCTGCATGGAATACACTGCATTCAATCAGGCTGCATAAAATCCGCTGCATTCCATAGGGTTCCATTTCTTCATGCTGCATGGAATACACTGCATTTAATCAGGCTGCATGGAATCCACTGCATTCAATCGGGATGCATTTTTCCTCGTTGCATGGACTACACTGCATTCCATCACAATGCATGGAATCCACTGCATTCAATCGGGAAGATTTGGGCCATGCTGCATACAATCCACTGCATTCAATCGGGATGCACTGGGCCTCGCTGCATGGACTCCACTGCATATAATCGGGATCCATTGCGCCACAATGCATGGAATCCTCTGCATTCAATGACGCTGAATGGAATCCACTGCATTGAATCGGGAAGCTATGGGCCATGCTGCATAAAATCCACTGCATGCAATCATGCTGCATTGAATCCACTGCATTCAATCATACTGCATATAATCCACTGCATTCAATAGGGTTCCATTACTGCACCCTGCATGGAATCCACTGCATTCAACCACGCTGCATGGAATCCACTGCATACAATCGGGATGCATTTTACCACTCTGCATGGATTACACTGCATTTAATCACGCTGCATGGAATCCATGGAATTTAATCGGGATTCATTTTACTAAGCTGTATGGAATCGACTGCACTTAATCACGCTGCATGGAATCCACTGCATTCAATCGGGATGCATTTTACCACGTTGCATGCAGTTCACTGCATTCAATCACAATGCATGGAATCCACTGCATTCAATCGGGATGCTTTGGGCCATGCTGCATAAAATCCACTGCATTCAATCTTGCTTTTTGAATCCACTGCATTCAGTAATGCTGCATAAAATTCTTGCATTAATTGGGTTCCATTTCTTCACGCTGCATGGAATACACTGCATTCAATCACGCTGCATGGAAACCACTGCATTCAATCGGGATGCATTTTACCTCGCTGCATGGATTACACTGCATTCAATCACAATGCATGGAATCCACTGCATTCCATCGGGATGCTTTGGGCCATGCTGCATAAACTCCACTGCATTCAATCGGGATGCATTGGGCCTCGCTGCATGGACTCCACTGCATAAAATCTGGATCCATTGCGCCACAATGCATGGAATCCTCTGCATTCAATGACGCTGCATGGAATCCACTGCATTCCATCGGGATGTTTTGGGCCATGCTGCATAAAATCCACTGCATTCAATCGGGATGCATTGGGCCTCGCTGCATGGACTCCACTGCATTCAATCGGGATCCATTGTGCCACAATGCATGGAATCCTCTGCATTCAATCACGCTGCATGGAATCCACTGCATTCAATCGGGATGCTTTGGGCCATGCTGCATAAAATCCATTGCATTCAATCATGCTGCATGGAATCCACTGCATTCAATCGGGATGCATTGGGCCTCGCTGCATGGACTCCACTGCATTCAATCGGGATCCATTGTGCCACAATGCATGGAATCCTCTTCATTCAACGACGCTGCATGGAATCCACTGCATTCCATCGGGATGCTTTGGGCCATGCTGCATAAAATCCACTGCATTCAATCGGGATGCATTGGGCCTCGCTGCATGGACTCCACTGCATACAATCGGGATCCATTGCGCCACAATGCATGGAATACTCTGCATTCAATCACGCTGCATGGAATCCACTGCATTCAATCGGGATGCTTTGGGCCATGCTGCATAAAATCCACTGCATGCAATCATGCTGACTGGAATCCACTGCATTCAATCATGCTGCATAAAATCCACTGCATTCAATCGGGATGCATTGGGCCTCGCTGCATGGACTCCACTGCATACAATCGGGATCCATTGCACCACAATGCATGGAATACTCTGCATTCAATCACGCTGCATGGAATCCACTGCATTCAATCGGGATGCTTTGGGCCATGCTGCATAAAATCCACTGCATGCAATCATGCTGCCTGGAATCCACTGCATTCAATCATGCTGCATAAAATCCACTGCATTCAATAGGGTTCCATTTCTTCTTCACGCTGCCTGGAATCCACTGCATTCAATCACACTGCATGGAATCCACTGCATTCAATCGGGATGCATTTTACCACACTGCTTGGATTACACTGCATTCAATCGCAATGCATAGAATCCACTGCATTCAATATGGATGCATTTTACCACTCTGCATGGAATCCACTGCATTTACTCACGCTGCATGTAATCCATGGAATTTAATCGGGATTCATTTTACTAAGCTGTATGGAATCGACTGCATTTAATCACGCTGCATGGAATCCACTGCATTCAATCGGGATTCATTTTACAAAGCTGCATGGAGTACACTGCATTCAATCACAATGCATGGAATCCACTGCATTCAAACGGGATGCTTTGGGCCATGCTGCATAAAATCCACTGCATTCCATCATGCTGCATGGAATCCACTGCATTCAATCATGCAGCATAAAATCCGCTGCATTCCATAGGGTTCCATTTCTTCATGCTGCATGGAATACACTGCATTCAATCAGGCTGCATAAAATCCGCTGCATTCCATAGGGTTCCATTTCTTCATGCTGCATGGAATACACTGCATTTAATCAGGCTGCATGGAATCCACTGCATTCAATCGGGATGCATTTTTCCTCGTTGCATGGACTACACTGCATTCCATCACAATGCATGGAATCCACTGCATTCAATCGGGAGATTTGGGCCATGCTGCATACAATCCACTGCATTCAATCGGGATGCACTGGGCCTCGCTGCATGGACTCCACTGCATATAATCGGGATCCATTGCGCCACAATGCATGGAATCCTCTGCATTCAATGACGCTGAATGGAATCCACTGCATTGAATCGGGAAGCTATGGGCCATGCTGCATAAAATCCACTGCATGCAATCATGCTGCATTGAATCCACTGCATTCAATCATACTGCATATAATCCACTGCATTCAATAGGGTTCCATTACTGCACCCTGCATGGAATCCACTGCATTCAACCACGCTGCATGGAATCCACTGCATACAATCGGGATGCATTTTACCACTCTGCATGGATTACACTGCATTTAATCACGCTGCATGGAATCCATGGAATTTAATCGGGATTCATTTTACTAAGCTGTATGGAATCGACTGCACTTAATCACGCTGCATGGAATCCACTGCATTCAATCGGGATGCATTTTACCACGTTGCATGCAGTTCACTGCATTCAATCACAATGCATGGAATCCACTGCATTCAATCGGGATGCTTTGGGCCATGCTGCATAAAATCCACTGCATTCAATCTTGCTTTTTGAATCCACTGCATTCAGTAATGCTGCATAAAATTCTTGCATTAATTGGGTTCCATTTCTTCACGCTGCATGGAATACACTGCATTCAATCACGCTGCATGGAAACCACTGCATTCAATCGGGATGCATTTTACCTCGCTGCATGGATTACACTGCATTCAATCACAATGCATGGAATCCACTGCATTCCATCGGGATGCTTTGGGCCATGCTGCATAAACTCCACTGCATTCAATCGGGATGCATTGGGCCTCGCTGCATGGACTCCACTGCATTCAATCGGGATCCATTGTGCCACAATGCATGGAATCCTCTGCATTCAATCACGCTGCATGGAATCCACTGCATTCAATCGGGATGCTTTGGGCCATGCTGCATAAAATCCACTGCATGCAATCATGCTGCCTGGAATCCACTGCATTCAATCATGCTGCATAAAATCCACTGCATTCAATAGGGTTCCATTTCTTCTTCACGCTGCCTGGAATCCACTGCATTCAATCACACTGCATGGAATCCACTGCATTCAATCGGGATGCATTTTACCACACTGCTTGGATTACACTGCATTCAATCGCAATGCATAGAATCCACTGCATTCAATATGGATGCATTTTACCACTCTGCATGGAATCCACTGCATTTACTCACGCTGCATGTAATCCATGGAATTTAATCGGGATTCATTTTACTAAGCTCTATGGAATCGACTGCATTTAATCACGCTGCATGGAATCCACTGCATTCAATCGGGATTCATTTTACAAAGCTGCATGGAGTACACTGCATTCAATCACAATGCATGGAATCCACTGCATTCAAACGGGATGCTTTGGGCCATGCTGCATAAAATCCACTGCATTCAATCATGCTGCATGGAATCCACTGCATTCAATCATGCAGCATAAAATCCGCTGCATTCCATAGGGTTCCATTTCTTCATGCTGCATGGAATACACTGCATTCAATCAGGCTGCATAAAATACGCTGCATTCCATAGGGTTCCATTTCTTCATGCTGCATGGAATACACTGCATTTAATCAGGCTGCATGGAATCCACTGCATTCAATCGGGATGCATTTTTCCTCGTTGCATGGACTACACTGCATTCCATCACAATGCATGGAATCCACTGCATTCAATCGGGAAGATTTGGGCCATGCTGCATACAATCCACTGCATTCAATCGGGATGCACTGGGCCTCGCTGCATGGACTCCACTGCATATAATCGGGATCCATTGCGCCACAATGCATGGAATCCTCTGCATTCAATGACGCTGAATGGAATCCACTGCATTGAATCGGGAAGCTATGGGCCATGCTGCATAAAATCCACTGCATGCAATCATGCTGCATTGAATCCACTGCATTCAATCATACTGCATATAATCCACTGCATTCAATAGGGTTCCATTACTGCACCCTGCATGGAATCCACTGCATTCAACCACGCTGCATGGAATCCACTGCATACAATCGGGATGCATTTTACCACTCTGCATGGATTACACTGCATTTAATCACGCTGCATGTAATCCATGGAATTTAATCGGGATTCATTTTACTAAGCTGTATGGAATGGACTGCACTTAATCACGCTGCATGGAATCCACTGCATTCAATCGGGATGCATTTTACCACGTTGCATGCAGTTCACTGCATTCAATCACAATGCATGGAATCCACTGCATTCAAACGGGATGCTTTGGGCCATGCTGCATAAAATCCACTGCATTCAATCTTGCTTTTTGAATCCACTGCATTCAGTAATGCTGCATAAAATTCTTGCATTAATTGGGTTCCATTTCTTCACGCTGCATGGAATACACTGCATTCAATCACGCTGCATGGAAACCACTGCATTCAATCGGGATGCATTTTACCTCGCTGCATGGATTACACTGCATTCAATCACAATGCATGGAATCCACTGCATTCCATCGGGATGCTTTGGGCCATGCTGCATAAACTCCACTGCATTCAATCGGGATGCATTGGGCCTCGCTGCATGGACTCCACTGCATAAAATCTGGATCCATTGCGCCACAATGCATGGAATCCTCTGCATTCAATGACGCTGCATGGAATCCACTGCTTTCCATCGGGATGTTTTGGGCCATGCTGCATAAAATCCACTGCATTCAATCGGGATGCATTGGGCCTCGCTGCATGGACTCCACTGCATTCAATCGGGATCCATTGTGCCACAATGCATGGAATTCTCTTCATTCAATGACGCTGCATCGAGTCCACAGCATTCAATCGGAATCCATTGTGCCACAATGCATGGAATACTCTGCATTCAATGACGCTGCATGGAATCCACTACATTCAATCATGCTGCATAAAATCCACTGCATTCAATAGGGTTCCATTTCTTCACGCTGCATGGAATCCACTACATTCAATCACGCTGCATGGAATCCACTGCATTCAACAAGGATGAATTTTACCACGCTGCATTTAGTACAGTGTATTCAATCACAATTCATGGAATCCATTGCATTCAATCGGGATGCTTTGGGCCATGCTGCATAAAATCCATTGCATTCAATCATGCTGCATGGAATCCACTGCATTCAATCGGGATGCATTGGGCCTCGCTGCATGGACTCCACTGCATTCAATCGGGATCCATTGTGCCACAATGCATGGAATCCTCTTCATTCAACGACGCTGCATGGAATCCACTGCATTCCATCGGGATGCTTTGGGCCATGCTGCATAAAATCCACTGCATTCAATCGGGATGCATTGGGCCTCGCTGCATGGACTCCACTGCATACAATCGGGATCCATTGCGCCACAATGCATGGAATACTCTGCATTCAATCACGCTGCATGGAATCCACTGCATTCAATCGGGATGCTTTGGGCCATGCTGCATAAAATCCACTGCATGCAATCATGCTGCCTGGAATCCACTGCATTCAATCATGCTGCATAAAATCCACTGCATTCAATCGGGATGCATTGGGCCTCGCTGCATGGACTCCACTGCATACAATCGGGATCCATTGCACCACAATGCATGGAATACTCTGCATTCAATCACGCTGCATGGAATCCACTGCATTCAATCGGGATGCTTTGGGCCATGCTGCATAAAATCCACTGCATGCAATCATGCTGCCTGGAATCCACTGCATTCAATCATGCTGCATAAAATCCACTGCATTCAATAGGGTTCCATTTCTTCTTCACGCTGCCTGGAATCCACTGCATTCAATCACACTGCATGGAATCCACTGCATTCAATCGGGATGCATTTTACCACACTGCTTGGATTACACTGCATTCAATCGCAATGCATAGAATCCACTGCATTCAATATGGATGCATTTTACCACTCTGCATGGAATCCACTGCATTTACTCACGCTGCATGTAATCCATGGAATTTAATCGGGATTCATTTTACTAAGCTGTATGGAATCGACTGCATTTAATCACGCTGCATGGAATCCACTGCATTCAATCGGGATTCATTTTACAAAGCTGCATGGAGTACACTGCATTCAATCACAATGCATGGAATCCACTGCATTCAAACGGGATGCTTTGGGCCATGCTGCATAAAATCCACTGCATTCCATCATGCTGCATGGAATCCACTGCATTCAATCATGCAGCATAAAATCCGCTGCATTCCATAGGGTTCCATTTCTTCATGCTGCATGGAATACACTGCATTCAATCAGGCTGCATAAAATCCGCTGCATTCCATAGGGTTCCATTTCTTCATGCTGCATGGAATACACTGCATTTAATCAGGCTGCATGGAATCCACTGCATTCAATCGGGATGCATTTTTCCTCGTTGCATGGACTACACTGCATTCCATCACAATGCATGGAATCCACTGCATTCAATCGGGAGATTTGGGCCATGCTGCATACAATCCACTGCATTCAATCGGGATGCACTGGGCCTCGCTGCATGGACTCCACTGCATATAATCGGGATCCATTGCGCCACAATGCATGGAATCCTCTGCATTCAATGACGCTGAATGGAATCCACTGCATTGAATCGGGAAGCTATGGGCCATGCTGCATAAAATCCACTGCATGCAATCATGCTGCATTGAATCCACTGCATTCAATCATACTGCATATAATCCACTGCATTCAATAGGGTTCCATTACTGCACCCTGCATGGAATCCACTGCATTCAACCACGCTGCATGGAATCCACTGCATACAATCGGGATGCATTTTACCACTCTGCATGGATTACACTGCATTTAATCACGCTGCATGGAATCCATGGAATTTAATCGGGATTCATTTTACTAAGCTGTATGGAATCGACTGCACTTAATCACGCTGCATGGAATCCACTGCATTCAATCGGGATGCATTTTACCACGTTGCATGCAGTTCACTGCATTCAATCACAATGCATGGAATCCACTGCATTCAATCGGGATGCTTTGGGCCATGCTGCATAAAATCCACTGCATTCAATCTTGCTTTTTGAATCCACTGCATTCAGTAATGCTGCATAAAATTCTTGCATTAATTGGGTTCCATTTCTTCACGCTGCATGGAATACACTGCATTCAATCACGCTGCATGGAAACCACTGCATTCAATCGGGATGCATTTTACCTCGCTGCATGGATTACACTGCATTCAATCACAATGCATGGAATCCACTGCATTCCATCGGGATGCTTTGGGCCATGCTGCATAAACTCCACTGCATTCAATCGGGATGCATTGGGCCTCGCTGCATGGACTCCACTGCATAAAATCTGGATCCATTGCGCCACAATGCATGGAATCCTCTGCATTCAATGACGCTGCATGGAATCCACTGCTTTCCATCGGGATGTTTTGGGCCATGCTGCATAAAATCCACTGCATTCAATCGGGATGCATTGGGCCTCGCTGCATGGACTCCACTGCATTCAATCGGGATCCATTGTGCCACAATGCATGGAATTCTCTTCATTCAATGACGCTGCATCGAGTCCACAGCATTCAATCGGAATCCATTGTGCCAAAATGCATGGAATACTCTGCATTCAATGACGCTGCATGGAATCCACTACATTCAATCATGCTGCATAAAATCCACTGCATTCAATAGGGTTCCATTTCTTCACGCTGCATGGAATCCACTACATTCAATCACGCTGCATGGAATCCACTGCATTCAACATGGATGAATTTTACCACGCTGCATTTAGTACAGTGTATTCAATCACAATTCATGGAAACCATTGCATTCAATCGGGATGCTTTGGGCCATGCTGCATAAAATCCATTGCATTCAATCATGCTGCATGGAATCCACTGCATTCAATCGGGATGCATTGGGCCTCGCTGCATGGACTCCACTGCATTCAATCGGGATCCATTGTGCCACAATGCATGGAATCCTCTTCATTCAACGACGCTGCATGGAATCCACTGCATTCCATCGGGATGCTTTGGGCCATGCTGCATAAAATCCACTGCATTCAATCGGGATGCATTGGGCCTCGCTGCATGGACTCCACTGCATACAATCGGGATCCATTGCGCCACAATGCATGGAATTCTCTTCATTCAATGACGCTGCATCGAGTCCACAGCATTCAATCGGAATCCATTGTGCCAAAATGCATGGAATACTCTGCATTCAATGACGCTGCATGGAATCCACTACATTCAATCATGCTGCATAAAATCCACTGCATTCAATAGGGTTCCATTTCTTCACGCTGCATGGAATCCACTACATTCAATCACGCTGCATGGAATCCACTGCATTCAACATGGATGAATTTTACCACGCTGCATTTAGTACAGTGTATTCAATCACAATTCATGGAATCCATTGCATTCAATCGGGATGCTTTGGGCCATGCTGCATAAAATCCATTGCATTCAATCATGCTGCATGGAATCCACTGCATTCAATCGGGATGCATTGGGCCTCGCTGCATGGACTCCACTGCATTCAATCGGGATCCATTGTGCCACAATGCATGGAATCCTCTTCATTCAACGACGCTGCATGGAATCCACTGCATTCCATCGGGATGCTTTGGGCCATGCTGCATAAAATCCACTGCATTCAATCGGGATGCATTGGGCCTCGCTGCATGGACTCCACTGCATACAATCGGGATCCATTGCGCCACAATGCATGGAATACTCTGCATTCAATCACGCTGCATGGAATCCACTGCATTCAATCGGGATGCTTTGGGCCATGCTGCATAAAATCCACTGCATGCAATCATGCTGACTGGAATCCACTGCATTCAATCATGCTGCATAAAATCCACTGCATTCAATCGGGATGCATTGGGCCTCGCTGCATGGACTCCACTGCATACAATCGGGATCCATTGCACCACAATGCATGGAATACTCTGCATTCAATCACGCTGCATGGAATCCACTGCATTCAATCGGGATGCTTTGGGCCATGCTGCATAAAATCCACTGCATGCAATCATGCTGCCTGGAATCCACTGCATTCAATCATGCTGCATAAAATCCACTGCATTCAATAGGGTTCCATTTCTTCTTCACGCTGCCTGGAATCCACTGCATTCAATCACACTGCATGGAATCCACTGCATTCAATCGGGATGCATTTTACCACACTGCTTGGATTACACTGCATTCAATCGCAATGCATAGAATCCACTGCATTCAATATGGATGCATTTTACCACTCTGCATGGAATCCACTGCATTTACTCACGATGCATGTAATCCATGGAATTTAATCGGGATTCATTTTACTAAGCTGTATGGAATCGACTGCATTTAATCACGCTGCATGGAATCCACTGCATTCAATCGGGATTCATTTTACAAAGCTGCATGGAGTACACTGCATTCAATCACAATGCATGGAATCCACTGCATTCAAACGGGATGCTTTGGGCCATGCTGCATAAAATCCACTGCATTCCATCATGCTGCATGGAATCCACTGCATTCAATCATGCAGCATAAAATCCGCTGCATTCCATAGGGTTCCATTTCTTCATGCTGCATGGAATACACTGCATTCAATCAGGCTGCATAAAATCCGCTGCATTCCATAGGGTTCCATTTCTTCATGCTGCATGGAATACACTGCATTTAATCAGGCTGCATGGAATCCACTGCATTCAATCGGGATGCATTTTTCCTCGTTGCATGGACTACACTGCATTCCATCACAATGCATGGAATCCACTGCATTCAATCGGGAAGATTTGGGCCATGCTGCATACAATCCACTGCATTCAATCGGGATGCACTGGGCCTCGCTGCATGGACTCCACTGCATATAATCGGGATCCATTGCGCCACAATGCATGGAATACTCTGCATTCAATGACGCTGAATGGAATCCACTGCATTGAATCGGGAAGCTATGGGCCATGCTGCATAAAATCCACTGCATGCAATCATGCTGCATTGAATCCACTGCATTCAATCATACTGCATATAATCCACTGCATTCAATAGGGTTCCATTACTGCACCCTGCATGGAATCCACTGCATTCAACCACGCTGCATGGAATCCACTGCATTCAATCGGGATGCATTTTATCACTCTGCATGGATTACACTGCATTTAATCACGCTGCATGTAATCCATGGAATTTAATCGGGATTCATTTTACTAAGCTGTATGGAATCGACTGCACTTAATCACGCTGGATGGAATCCACTGCATTCAATCGGGGTGCATTTTACCACGTTGCATGCAGTTCACTGCATTCAATCACAATGCATGGAATCCACTGCATTCAATCGGGATGCTTTGGGCCATGCTGCATAAAATCCACTGCATTCAATCTTGCTTTTTGAATCCACTGCATTCAGTAATGCTGCATAAAATTCTTGCATTAATTGGGTTCCATTTCTTCACGCTGCATGGAATACACTGCATTCAATCACGCTGCATGGAAACCACTGCATTCAATCGGGATGCATTTTACCTCGCTGCATGGATTACACTGCATTCAATCACAATGCATGGAATCCACTGCATTCCATCGGGATGCTTTGGGCCATGCTGCATAAACTCCACTGCATTCAATCGGGATGCATTGGGCCTCGCTGCATGGACTCCACTGCATAAAATCTGGATCCATTGCGCCACAATGCATGGAATCCTCTGCATTCAATGACGCTGCATGGAATCCACTGCTTTCCATCGGGATGTTTTGGGCCATGCTGCATAAAATCCACTGCATTCAATCGGGATGCATTGGGCCTCGCTGCATGGACTCCACTGCATTCAATCGGGATCCATTGTGCCACAATGCATGGAATTCTCTTCATTCAATGACGCTGCATCGAGTCCACAGCATTCAATCGGAATCCATTGTGCCACAATGCATGGAATACTCTGCATTCAATCACGCTGCATGGAATCCACTGCATTCAATCGGGATGATTTGGGCCATGCTGCATAAAATCCACTGCATGCAATCATGCTGCATGGAATCCACTGCATTCAATCATGCTGCATAAAATCCACTGCATTCAATCGGGATGCATTGGGCCTCGCTGCATGGACTCCACTGCATACAATCGGGATCCATTGTGCCACAATGCATGGAATACTCTGCATTCAATCACGCTGCATGGAATCCACTGCATTCAATCGGGATGCTTTGGGCCATGCTGCATAAAATCCACTGCATGCAATCATGCTGCCTGGAATCCACTGCATTCAATCATGCTGCATAAAATCCACTGCATTCAATAGGGTTCCATTTCTTCTTCACGCTGCCTGGAATCCACTGCATTCAATCACACTGCATGGAATCAACTGCATTCAATCGGGATACATTTTACCACACTGCTTGGATTACACTGCATTCAATCGCAATGCATAGAATCCACTGCATTCAATATGGATGCATTTTACCACTCTGCATGGAATCCACTGCATTTACTCACGCTGCATGTAATCCATGGAATTTAATCGGGATTCATTTTACTAAGCTCTATGGAATCGACTGCATTTAATCATGCTGCATGGAATCCACTGCATTCAATCATGCAGCATAAAATCCGCTGCATTCCATAGGGTTCCATTTCTTCATGCTGCATGGAATACACTGCATTCAATCATGCTGCAAAAATCCGCTGCATTCCATAGGGTTCCATTCCTTCATGCTGCATGGAATACACTGCATTCAATCAGGCTGCATGGAATCCACTGCATTCAATCGGGATGCATTTTTCCTCGTTGCATGGACTACACTGCATTCCATCACAATGCATGGAATCCACTGCATTCAATCGGGAAGCTTTGGGCCATGCTGCATATAATCCACTGCATTCAATCGGGATGCACTGGGCCTCGCTGCATGGACTCCACTGCATATAATCGGGATCCATTGCGCCACAATGCATGGAATACTCTGCATTCAATGACGCTGAATGGAATCCACTGCATTGAATCGGGAAGCTATGGGCCATGCTGCATAAAATCCACTGCATGAAATCATGCTGCATAAAATCCACTGCATTCAATAGGGTTCCATTACTGCACCCTGCATGGAATCCACTGCATTCAACCACGCTGCATGGAATCCACTGCATACAATCGGGATGCATTTTATCACTCTGCATGGATTACACTGCATTTAATCACGCTGCATGTAATCCATGGAATTTAATCTGGATTCATTTTACTAAGCTGTATGGAATCGACTGCACTTAATCACGCTGCATGGAATCCACTGCATTCAATCGGGATGCATTTTACCACGTTGCATGCAGTTCACTGCATTCAATCACAATGCATGGAATCCACTGCATTCAATCGGGATGCTTTGGGCCATGCTGCATAAAATCCACTGCATTCAATCTTGCTTTTTGAATCCACTGCATTCAGTAATGCTGCATAAAATACTTGCATTAATTGGGTTCCATTTCTTCACGCTGCATGGAATACACTGCATTCAATCACGCTGCATGGAATCCACTGCATTCAATCGGGATGCTTTGGGCCATGCTGCATAAACTCCACTGCATTCAATCGGGATGCATTGGGCCTCGCTGCATGGACTCCACTGCATAAAATCTGGATCCATTGCGCCACAATGCATGGAATCCTCTGCATTCAACGACGCTGCATGGAATCCACTGCATTCCATCGGGATGTTTTGGGCCATGCTGCATAAAATCCACTGCATTCAATCGGGATGCATTGGGCCTCGCTGCATGGACTCCACTGCATTCAATCGGGATCCATTGTGCCACAATGCATGGAATTCTCTTCATTCAATGACGCTGCATCGAGTCCACAGCATTCAATCGGAATCCATTGTGCCACAATGCATGGAATCCTCTGCATTCAATGACGCTGCATGGAATCCACTGCATTCCATCAGGATGCTTTGGGCCATGCTGCATAAAATCCACTGCATGCAATCATGCTGCATGGAATCCACTATATTCAATCATGCTGCATAAAATCCCCTGCATTCATAGGGTTCCATTTCTTCACGCTGCATGGAATCCACTGCATTCAATCACGCTGCATGGAATCCACTGCATTCAACATGGATGAATTTTACCACGCTGCATTTAGTACAGTTTATTCAATCACAATTCATGGAATCCATTGCATTCAATCGGGATGCTTTGGGCCATGCTGCATAAAATCCACTGCATTCAATCGGGATGCATTGGGCCACGCTGCATCGACTCCACTGCATTCAATCGGGATCCATTGCGCCACAATGCAAGGAATCCTCTGCATTCATTGACGCTTCATGGACTCCACTGCATTCAATCGGGATGCTTTGGGCCATGCTGCATAAAATCCACTGCATTCAACCATGCTGCATGGAATCCATTTCATTCAATCATGCTCTATAATATCCAATGCATTCAATACGGTTCCATTACTTCACGCTGCATGGAATACACTGCATTAAATCAGGATGCATGGAATCGACTGCATTCAATCAGGATGCATTATACCACGTTGCATGGATTACCCTACATTCAATCACAATGCATGGAATCCACTGCATTCAATCGGGATGCTTTGGGCCATGCTGCATAAAATCCACTGCATTCAATCGGGATGCATTGGGCCTCGCTGCATAGACTCCACTGCATATAATCGGGATCCATTGCGCCACAATGCATGGAATACTCTGCATTCAATGACGCTGCATGGAATCCACTGCATTCCATCGGGATGCTTTGGGCCATGCTGCATAAAATCCACTGCATTCAATCATGCTGCATGGAATCCACTGCATTCAATCGGGATGCATTTTACAAGGCTGCATGGATTACATTTCATACACTCAAATTGCATGGAATCCACTGCGTTCTATAGGGATGCTTTGGGCCATACTGCATAAAATACACTGCATTCAATTTGCTGCATGGAATCCACTGCATTCAATC
Organism: Sus scrofa; assembly: GCF_054392235.1. Lineage (NCBI taxonomy): Eukaryota > Metazoa > Chordata > Mammalia > Artiodactyla > Suidae > Sus > Sus scrofa. The sequence continues at coordinate 6,113,202 of NC_139397.1, forward strand.
ATGCTGAATAAAATCCACTGCATTCAATAGAGTTTCATTTCTTCACGCTGCATGGAATACACTGCATTCAATCAGGCTCCATGAAATCCACTGCATTCAATGGGGATGCATTCTACAAAGCTGCATGGAGTTCACTGCATGCAATCACAATGAATGCAATCCACTGCATTCCATCGGGATGCTTTGGGCCATGCTGCATAAAATCCACTGCATTCAACCATGCTGCATGGAATCCACTGCATTCAATCATGCTGCATAAAATCCACTGCATTCAATCGGGATGCATTGGGCCTCGCTGCATGGAATACACTGCATTCAATCAGGCTGCATGGAATCCACTGCATTCAATGGGGATGCATTCTACAATGCTGCATGGAGTTCACTGCATTCAATCACAACGCATGTAATCCACTGCATTCCATCGGGATGCTTTGGGCCATGCTGCATAAAATCCACTGCATTCAATCGGGATGCATTGGGCCTCGCTGCATGGACTCCACTGCATACAATCGGGATCCATTGCGCCAAAATGCATGGAATACTCTGCATTCATTGTCGCTGCATGGACTCCACTGCATTCAATCGGGATGCTTTGGGCCATGCTGCATAAAATCCACTGCATTCAATCGGGATGCATTGGGCCTCGCTGCATGGACTCCACTGCATACAATCGGGATCCATTGCACCAAAATGCATGGAATCCTCCGCATTCTATCACGCTGCATGGACTCCACTGCATTCAATCGGGATGCTTTGGGCCATGCTGCATAAAATCCATTGAATTCAATCATGCTGCATGGAATCCACTGCATTCAATCATGCTGCATAAAATCCACTGCATTCAATAGCGTTCCATTACTTCACGTGGAATCAAATCCACTGCATTCAATCACGCTGCATGGAATCCAGTGCATTCAATCGGGATGCATTTTTCCTCGCTGCATGGAGTACACTGCATGCAATCATGCTGCATAAAATCCACTGCATTCCATCGGGAGTCTTTGGGCCATGCTGCATAAAATCCACTGCATTCAACCATGCTGCATGGAATCCACTGCATTCAATCATGCTGCATAAAATCCACTGCATTCAATCGGGATGCATTGGGCCTCGCTGCATGGAATAAACTGCATTCAATCAGCCTCCATGGAACCCACTGCATTCAATGGGGATGCATTCTACCATGCTGCATGGAGTTCACTGCATTCAATCACAATGCATGGAATCCACTGCATTCCATCGGGATGCTTTGGGCCATGCTGCATAAAATCCACTGCATTCAATCGGGATGCATTGGGCCTCGCTGCATGGTCTCCACTGCATACAATCGGGATCCATTGCGCCACATGCATGGAATACTCTGCATTCAATCACGCTGCATGGAATCCACTGCATTCAATCGGGATGCTTTGGGCCATGCTGCATAAAATCCACTGCATGCAATCATGCTGCATGGAATCCACTGCATTCAATCATGCTGCATAAAATCCACTGCATTCAATAGGGTTCCATTTCTTCTTCACGCTGCCTGGAATCCACTGCATTCAATCACACTGCATGGAATCCACTGCATTCAATCGGGATGCATTTTACCACACTGCTTGGATTACACTGCATTCAATCGCAATGCATAGAATCCACTGCATTCAATATGGATGCATTTTACCACTCTGCATGGAATCCACTGCATTTACTCACGCTGCATGTAATCCATGGAATTTAATCGGGATTCATTTTACTAAGCTGTATGGAATCGACTGCATTTAATCACGCTGCATGGAATCCACTGCATTCAATCGGGATTCATTTTACAAAGCTGCATGGAGTACACTGCATTCAATCACAATGCATGGAATCCACTGCATTCAAACGGGATGCTTTGGGCCATGCTGCATAAAATCCACTGCATTCCATCATGCTGCATGGAATCCACTGCATTCAATCATGCAGCATAAAATCCGCTGCATTCCATAGGGTTCCATTTCTTCATGCTGCATGGAATACACTGCATTCAATCAGGCTGCATAAAATCCGCTGCATTCCATAGGGTTCCATTTCTTCATGCTGCATGGAATACACTGCATTTAATCAGGCTGCATGGAATCCACTGCATTCAATCGGGATGCATTTTTCCTTGTTGCATGGACTACACTGCATTCCATCACAATGCATGGAATCCACTGCATTCAATCGGGAAGATTTGGGCCATGCTGCATACAATCCACTGCATTCAATCGGGATGCACTGGGCCTCGCTGCATGGACTCCACTGCATATAATCGGGATCCATTGCGCCACAATGCATGGAATACTCTGCATTCAATGACGCTGAATGGAATCCACTGCATTGAATCGGGAAGCTATGGGCCATGCTGCATAAAATCCACTGCATGCAATCATGCTGCATTGAATCCACTGCATTCAATCATACTGCATATAATCCACTGCATTCAATAGGGTTCCATTACTGCACCCTGCATGGAATCCACTGCATTCAACCACGCTGCATGGAATCCACTGCATTCAATCGGGATGCATTTTATCACTCTGCATGGATTACACTGCATTTAATCACGCTGCATGTAATCCATGGAATTTAATCGGGATTCATTTTACTAAGCTGTATGGAATGGACTGCACTTAATCACGCTGCATGGAATCCACTGCATTCAATCGGGATGCATTTTACCACGTTGCATGCAGTTCACTGCATTCAATCACAATGCATGGAATCCACTGCATTCAATCGGGATGCTTTGGGCCATGCTGCATAAAATCCACTGCATTCAATCTTGCTTTTTGAATCCACTGCATTCAGTAATGCTGCATAAAATTCTTGCATTAATTGGGTTCCATTTCTTCACGCTGCATGGAATACACTGCATTCAATCACGCTGCATGGAAACCACTGCATTCAATCGGGATGCATTTTACCTCGCTGCATGGATTACACTGCATTCAATCACAATGCATGGAATCCACTGCATTCCATCGGGATGCTTTGGGCCATGCTGCATAAACTCCACTGCATTCAATCGGGATGCATTGGGCCTCGCTGCATGGACTCCACTGCATAAAATCTGGATCCATTGCGCCACAATGCATGGAATCCTCTGCATTCAATGACGCTGCATGGAATCCACTGCTTTCCATCGGGATGTTTTGGGCCATGCTGCATAAAATCCACTGCATTCAATCGGGATGCATTGGGCCTCGCTGCATGGACTCCACTGCATTCAATCGGGATCCATTGTGCCACAATGCATGGAATTATCTTCATTCAATGACGCTGCATCGAGTCCACAGCATTCAATCGGAATCCATTGTGCCACAATGCATGGAATACTCTGCATTCAATGACGCTGCATGGAATCCACTACATTCAATCATGCTGCATAAAATCCACTGCATTCAATAGGGTTCCATTTCTTCACGCTGCATGGAATCCACTACATTCAATCACGCTGCATGGAATCCACTGCATTCAACATGGATGAATTTTACCACGCTGCATTTAGTACATTGTATTCAATCACAATTCATGGAATCCATTTCATTCAATCGGGATGCTGTGGGCCATGCTGCATAAAATCCACTGCATTCAATCGGGATGCACTGGGCATCGCTGCATGGACTCCACTGCATACAATCGGGATCCATTGCGCCACAATGCATGGAATCGTCTGCATTCAATGACGCTGCATGGAATCCACTGCATTCAAACGGGATGCTTTGGGCCAAGCTGCATAAAATCCACTGCATTCAACCAGGCTGCATGGAATCCACTGCATTCAATCATGCTGCAATAAATCCACTGCATTCAATAGGGTTCCATTTCTTCACGCTGCATGTTATACACTGCATTCATTCACGCTGCATGGAATCCACTGCATTCAATCAGGATGCATTTTACCTCGCTGCATGGATTACACTGCATTCAATCACAATGCATGGAATCCACTGCATTCAATCGGGAGGCTTTGGGCCATGCTGCATAATATCCACTGCATTCAATCATGCTGCATAAAATCCACTGCATTCAATATGGTTCCATTTCTTCACGCTGCATGGAATCCAATGCATTCAATCAGGATGCATTTTACCACACTGCATGGATTACACTTCATTCAATCACAATGCATGGAATCCACTGCATTCCATCGGGATGCTTTGGGCCATGCTGCATAAAATCCACTGCATTAAATCATGCTGCATAAAATCCACTGCATTCAATAGGGTTCCATTTCTTCTTCACGCTGCCTGGAATCCACTGCATTCAATCACACTGCATGGAATCCACTGCATTCAATCGGGATACATTTTACCACACTGCTTGGATTACACTGCATTCAATCGCAATGCATAGAATCCACTGCATTCAATATGGATGCATTTTACCACTCTGCATGGAATCCACTGCATTTACTCACGCTGCATGTAATCCATGGAATTTAATTGGGATTCATTTTACTAAGCTCTATGGAATCGACTGCATTTAATCACGCTGCATGGAATCCACTGCATTCAATCGGGATTCATTTTACAAAGCTGCATGGAGTACACTGCATTCAATCACAATGCATGGAATCCACTGCATTCAAACGGGATGCTTTGGGCCATGCTGCATAAAATCCACTGCATGCAATCCTGCTGCATGGAATCCACTGCATTCAATCATGCAGCATAAAATCCGCTGCATTCCATAGGGTTCCATTTCTTCATGCTGCATGGAATACACTGCATTCAATCAGGCTGCATAAAATCCGCTGCATTCCATAGGGTTCCATTTCTTCATGCTGCATGGAATACACTGCATTTAATCAGGCTGCATGGAATCCACTGCATTCAATCGGGATGCATTTTTCCTCGTTGCATGGACTACACTGCATTCCATCACAATGCATGGAATCCACTGCATTCAATCGGGAAGATTTGGGCCATGCTGCATACAATCCACTGCATTCAATCGGGATGCACTGGGCCTCGCTGCATGGACTCCACTGCATATAATCGGGATCCATTGCGCCACAATGCATGGAATCCTCTGCATTCAATGACGCTGAATGGAATCCACTGCATTGAATCGGGAAGCTATGGGCCATGCTGCATAAAATCCACTGCATGCAATCATGCTGCATTGAATCCACTGCATTCAATCATACTGCATATAATCCACTGCATTCAATAGGGTTCCATTACTGCACCCTGCATGGAATCCACTGCATTCAACCACGCTGCATGGAATCCACTGCATACAATCGGGATGCATTTTATCACTCTGCATGGATTACACTGCATTTAATCACGCTGCATGTAATCCATGGAATTTAATCGGGATTCATTTTACTAAGCTGTATGGAATCGACTGCACTTAATCACGCTGCATGGAATCCACTGCATTCAATCGGGATGCATTTTACCACGTTGCATGCAGTTCACTGCATTCAATCACAATGCATGGAATCCACTGCATTCAATCGGGATGCTTTGGGCCATGCTGCATAAAATCCACTGCATTCAATCTTGCTTTTTGAATCCACTGCATTCAGTAATGCTGCATAAAATACTTGCATTAATTGGGTTCCATTTCTTCACGCTGCATGGAATACACTGCATTCAATCACGCTGCATGGAAACCACTGCATTCAATCGGAATGCATTTTACCTCGCTGCATGGATTACACTGCATTCAATCACAATGCATGGAATCCACTGCATTCCATCGGGATGCTTTGGGCCATGCTGCATAAACTCCACTGCATTCAATCGGGATGCATTGGGCCTCGCTGCATGGACTCCACTGCATAAAATCTGGATCCATTGCGCCACAATGCATGGAATCCTCTGCATTCAATGACGCTGCATGGAATCCACTGCTTTCCATCGGGATGTTTTGGGCCATGCTGCATAAAATCCACTGCATTCAATCGGGATGCATTGGGCCTCGCTGCATGGACTCCACTGCATTCAATCGGGATCCATTGTGCCACAATGCATGGAATTCTCTGCATTCAATCACGCTGCATGGAATCCACTGCATTCAATCGGGATGCTTTGGGCCATGCTGCATAAAATCCACTGCATGCAATCATGCTGCCTGGAATCCACTGCATTCAATCATGCTGCATAAAATCCACTGCATTCAATAGGGTTCCATTTCTTCTTCACGCTGCCTGGAATCCACTGCATTCAATCACACTGCATGGAATCCACTGCATTCAATCGGGATGCATTTTACCACACTGCTTGGATTACACTGCATTCAATCGCAATGCATAGAATCCACTGCATTCAATATGGATGCATTTTACCACTCTGCATGGAATCCACTGCATTTACTCACGCTGCATGTAATCCATGGAATTTAATCGGGATTCATTTTACTAAGCTCTATGGAATCGACTGCATTTAATCACGCTGCATGGAATCCACTGCATTCAATCGGGATTCATTTTACAAAGCTGCATGGAGTACACTGCATTCAATCACAATGCATGGAATCCACTGCATTCAAACGGGATGCTTTGGGCCATGCTGCATAAAATCCACTGCATTCAATCATGCTGCATGGAATCCACTGCATTCAATCATGCAGCATAAAATCCGCTGCATTCCATAGGGTTCCATTTCTTCATGCTGCATGGAATACACTGCATTCAATCAGGCTGCATAAAATCCGCTGCATTCCATAGGGTTCCATTTCTTCATGCTGCATGGAATACACTGCATTTAATCAGGCTGCATGGAATCCACTGCATTCAATCGGGATGCATTTTTCCTCGTTGCATGGACTACACTGCATTCCATCACAATGCATGGAATCCACTGCATTCAATCGGGAAGATTTGGGCCATGCTGCATACAATCCACTGCATTCAATCGGGATGCACTGGGCCTCGCTGCATGGACTCCACTGCATATAATCGGGATCCATTGCGCCACAATGCATGGAATCCTCTGCATTCAATGACGCTGAATGGAATCCACTGCATTGAATCGGGAAGCTATGGGCCATGCTGCATAAAATCCACTGCATGCAATCATGCTGCATTGAATCCACTGCATTCAATCATACTGCATATAATCCACTGCATTCAATAGGGTTCCATTACTGCACCCTGCATGGAATCCACTGCATTCAACCACGCTGCATGGAATCCACTGCATACAATCGGGATGCATTTTACCACTCTGCATGGATTACACTGCATTTAATCACGCTGCATGGAATCCATGGAATTTAATCGGGATTCATTTTACTAAGCTGTATGGAATCGACTGCACTTAATCACGCTGCATGGAATCCACTGCATTCAATCGGGATGCATTTTACCACGTTGCATGCAGTTCACTGCATTCAATCACAATGCATGGAATCCACTGCATTCAATCGGGATGCTTTGGGCCATGCTGCATAAAATCCACTGCATTCAATCTTGCTTTTTGAATCCACTGCATTCAGTAATGCTGCATAAAATTCTTGCATTAATTGGGTTCCATTTCTTCACGCTGCATGGAATACACTGCATTCAATCACGCTGCATGGAAACCACTGCATTCAATCGGGATGCATTTTACCTCGCTGCATGGATTACACTGCATTCAATCACAATGCATGGAATCCACTGCATTCCATCGGGATGCTTTGGGCCATGCTGCATAAACTCCACTGCATTCAATCGGGATGCATTGGGCCTCGCTGCATGGACTCCACTGCATAAAATCTGGATCCATTGCGCCACAATGCATGGAATCCTCTGCATTCAATGACGCTGCATGGAATCCACTGCATTCCATCGGGATGTTTTGGGCCATGCTGCATAAAATCCACTGCATTCAATCGGGATGCATTGGGCCTCGCTGCATGGACTCCACTGCATTCAATCGGGATCCATTGTGCCACAATGCATGGAATCCTCTGCATTCAATCACGCTGCATGGAATCCACTGCATTCAATCGGGATGCTTTGGGCCATGCTGCATAAAATCCATTGCATTCAATCATGCTGCATGGAATCCACTGCATTCAATCGGGATGCATTGGGCCTCGCTGCATGGACTCCACTGCATTCAATCGGGATCCATTGTGCCACAATGCATGGAATCCTCTTCATTCAACGACGCTGCATGGAATCCACTGCATTCCATCGGGATGCTTTGGGCCATGCTGCATAAAATCCACTGCATTCAATCGGGATGCATTGGGCCTCGCTGCATGGACTCCACTGCATACAATCGGGATCCATTGCGCCACAATGCATGGAATACTCTGCATTCAATCACGCTGCATGGAATCCACTGCATTCAATCGGGATGCTTTGGGCCATGCTGCATAAAATCCACTGCATGCAATCATGCTGACTGGAATCCACTGCATTCAATCATGCTGCATAAAATCCACTGCATTCAATCGGGATGCATTGGGCCTCGCTGCATGGACTCCACTGCATACAATCGGGATCCATTGCACCACAATGCATGGAATACTCTGCATTCAATCACGCTGCATGGAATCCACTGCATTCAATCGGGATGCTTTGGGCCATGCTGCATAAAATCCACTGCATGCAATCATGCTGCCTGGAATCCACTGCATTCAATCATGCTGCATAAAATCCACTGCATTCAATAGGGTTCCATTTCTTCTTCACGCTGCCTGGAATCCACTGCATTCAATCACACTGCATGGAATCCACTGCATTCAATCGGGATGCATTTTACCACACTGCTTGGATTACACTGCATTCAATCGCAATGCATAGAATCCACTGCATTCAATATGGATGCATTTTACCACTCTGCATGGAATCCACTGCATTTACTCACGCTGCATGTAATCCATGGAATTTAATCGGGATTCATTTTACTAAGCTGTATGGAATCGACTGCATTTAATCACGCTGCATGGAATCCACTGCATTCAATCGGGATTCATTTTACAAAGCTGCATGGAGTACACTGCATTCAATCACAATGCATGGAATCCACTGCATTCAAACGGGATGCTTTGGGCCATGCTGCATAAAATCCACTGCATTCCATCATGCTGCATGGAATCCACTGCATTCAATCATGCAGCATAAAATCCGCTGCATTCCATAGGGTTCCATTTCTTCATGCTGCATGGAATACACTGCATTCAATCAGGCTGCATAAAATCCGCTGCATTCCATAGGGTTCCATTTCTTCATGCTGCATGGAATACACTGCATTTAATCAGGCTGCATGGAATCCACTGCATTCAATCGGGATGCATTTTTCCTCGTTGCATGGACTACACTGCATTCCATCACAATGCATGGAATCCACTGCATTCAATCGGGAGATTTGGGCCATGCTGCATACAATCCACTGCATTCAATCGGGATGCACTGGGCCTCGCTGCATGGACTCCACTGCATATAATCGGGATCCATTGCGCCACAATGCATGGAATCCTCTGCATTCAATGACGCTGAATGGAATCCACTGCATTGAATCGGGAAGCTATGGGCCATGCTGCATAAAATCCACTGCATGCAATCATGCTGCATTGAATCCACTGCATTCAATCATACTGCATATAATCCACTGCATTCAATAGGGTTCCATTACTGCACCCTGCATGGAATCCACTGCATTCAACCACGCTGCATGGAATCCACTGCATACAATCGGGATGCATTTTACCACTCTGCATGGATTACACTGCATTTAATCACGCTGCATGGAATCCATGGAATTTAATCGGGATTCATTTTACTAAGCTGTATGGAATCGACTGCACTTAATCACGCTGCATGGAATCCACTGCATTCAATCGGGATGCATTTTACCACGTTGCATGCAGTTCACTGCATTCAATCACAATGCATGGAATCCACTGCATTCAATCGGGATGCTTTGGGCCATGCTGCATAAAATCCACTGCATTCAATCTTGCTTTTTGAATCCACTGCATTCAGTAATGCTGCATAAAATTCTTGCATTAATTGGGTTCCATTTCTTCACGCTGCATGGAATACACTGCATTCAATCACGCTGCATGGAAACCACTGCATTCAATCGGGATGCATTTTACCTCGCTGCATGGATTACACTGCATTCAATCACAATGCATGGAATCCACTGCATTCCATCGGGATGCTTTGGGCCATGCTGCATAAACTCCACTGCATTCAATCGGGATGCATTGGGCCTCGCTGCATGGACTCCACTGCATTCAATCGGGATCCATTGTGCCACAATGCATGGAATCCTCTGCATTCAATCACGCTGCATGGAATCCACTGCATTCAATCGGGATGCTTTGGGCCATGCTGCATAAAATCCACTGCATGCAATCATGCTGCCTGGAATCCACTGCATTCAATCATGCTGCATAAAATCCACTGCATTCAATAGGGTTCCATTTCTTCTTCACGCTGCCTGGAATCCACTGCATTCAATCACACTGCATGGAATCCACTGCATTCAATCGGGATGCATTTTACCACACTGCTTGGATTACACTGCATTCAATCGCAATGCATAGAATCCACTGCATTCAATATGGATGCATTTTACCACTCTGCATGGAATCCACTGCATTTACTCACGCTGCATGTAATCCATGGAATTTAATCGGGATTCATTTTACTAAGCTCTATGGAATCGACTGCATTTAATCACGCTGCATGGAATCCACTGCATTCAATCGGGATTCATTTTACAAAGCTGCATGGAGTACACTGCATTCAATCACAATGCATGGAATCCACTGCATTCAAACGGGATGCTTTGGGCCATGCTGCATAAAATCCACTGCATTCAATCATGCTGCATGGAATCCACTGCATTCAATCATGCAGCATAAAATCCGCTGCATTCCATAGGGTTCCATTTCTTCATGCTGCATGGAATACACTGCATTCAATCAGGCTGCATAAAATACGCTGCATTCCATAGGGTTCCATTTCTTCATGCTGCATGGAATACACTGCATTTAATCAGGCTGCATGGAATCCACTGCATTCAATCGGGATGCATTTTTCCTCGTTGCATGGACTACACTGCATTCCATCACAATGCATGGAATCCACTGCATTCAATCGGGAAGATTTGGGCCATGCTGCATACAATCCACTGCATTCAATCGGGATGCACTGGGCCTCGCTGCATGGACTCCACTGCATATAATCGGGATCCATTGCGCCACAATGCATGGAATCCTCTGCATTCAATGACGCTGAATGGAATCCACTGCATTGAATCGGGAAGCTATGGGCCATGCTGCATAAAATCCACTGCATGCAATCATGCTGCATTGAATCCACTGCATTCAATCATACTGCATATAATCCACTGCATTCAATAGGGTTCCATTACTGCACCCTGCATGGAATCCACTGCATTCAACCACGCTGCATGGAATCCACTGCATACAATCGGGATGCATTTTACCACTCTGCATGGATTACACTGCATTTAATCACGCTGCATGTAATCCATGGAATTTAATCGGGATTCATTTTACTAAGCTGTATGGAATGGACTGCACTTAATCACGCTGCATGGAATCCACTGCATTCAATCGGGATGCATTTTACCACGTTGCATGCAGTTCACTGCATTCAATCACAATGCATGGAATCCACTGCATTCAAACGGGATGCTTTGGGCCATGCTGCATAAAATCCACTGCATTCAATCTTGCTTTTTGAATCCACTGCATTCAGTAATGCTGCATAAAATTCTTGCATTAATTGGGTTCCATTTCTTCACGCTGCATGGAATACACTGCATTCAATCACGCTGCATGGAAACCACTGCATTCAATCGGGATGCATTTTACCTCGCTGCATGGATTACACTGCATTCAATCACAATGCATGGAATCCACTGCATTCCATCGGGATGCTTTGGGCCATGCTGCATAAACTCCACTGCATTCAATCGGGATGCATTGGGCCTCGCTGCATGGACTCCACTGCATAAAATCTGGATCCATTGCGCCACAATGCATGGAATCCTCTGCATTCAATGACGCTGCATGGAATCCACTGCTTTCCATCGGGATGTTTTGGGCCATGCTGCATAAAATCCACTGCATTCAATCGGGATGCATTGGGCCTCGCTGCATGGACTCCACTGCATTCAATCGGGATCCATTGTGCCACAATGCATGGAATTCTCTTCATTCAATGACGCTGCATCGAGTCCACAGCATTCAATCGGAATCCATTGTGCCACAATGCATGGAATACTCTGCATTCAATGACGCTGCATGGAATCCACTACATTCAATCATGCTGCATAAAATCCACTGCATTCAATAGGGTTCCATTTCTTCACGCTGCATGGAATCCACTACATTCAATCACGCTGCATGGAATCCACTGCATTCAACAAGGATGAATTTTACCACGCTGCATTTAGTACAGTGTATTCAATCACAATTCATGGAATCCATTGCATTCAATCGGGATGCTTTGGGCCATGCTGCATAAAATCCATTGCATTCAATCATGCTGCATGGAATCCACTGCATTCAATCGGGATGCATTGGGCCTCGCTGCATGGACTCCACTGCATTCAATCGGGATCCATTGTGCCACAATGCATGGAATCCTCTTCATTCAACGACGCTGCATGGAATCCACTGCATTCCATCGGGATGCTTTGGGCCATGCTGCATAAAATCCACTGCATTCAATCGGGATGCATTGGGCCTCGCTGCATGGACTCCACTGCATACAATCGGGATCCATTGCGCCACAATGCATGGAATACTCTGCATTCAATCACGCTGCATGGAATCCACTGCATTCAATCGGGATGCTTTGGGCCATGCTGCATAAAATCCACTGCATGCAATCATGCTGCCTGGAATCCACTGCATTCAATCATGCTGCATAAAATCCACTGCATTCAATCGGGATGCATTGGGCCTCGCTGCATGGACTCCACTGCATACAATCGGGATCCATTGCACCACAATGCATGGAATACTCTGCATTCAATCACGCTGCATGGAATCCACTGCATTCAATCGGGATGCTTTGGGCCATGCTGCATAAAATCCACTGCATGCAATCATGCTGCCTGGAATCCACTGCATTCAATCATGCTGCATAAAATCCACTGCATTCAATAGGGTTCCATTTCTTCTTCACGCTGCCTGGAATCCACTGCATTCAATCACACTGCATGGAATCCACTGCATTCAATCGGGATGCATTTTACCACACTGCTTGGATTACACTGCATTCAATCGCAATGCATAGAATCCACTGCATTCAATATGGATGCATTTTACCACTCTGCATGGAATCCACTGCATTTACTCACGCTGCATGTAATCCATGGAATTTAATCGGGATTCATTTTACTAAGCTGTATGGAATCGACTGCATTTAATCACGCTGCATGGAATCCACTGCATTCAATCGGGATTCATTTTACAAAGCTGCATGGAGTACACTGCATTCAATCACAATGCATGGAATCCACTGCATTCAAACGGGATGCTTTGGGCCATGCTGCATAAAATCCACTGCATTCCATCATGCTGCATGGAATCCACTGCATTCAATCATGCAGCATAAAATCCGCTGCATTCCATAGGGTTCCATTTCTTCATGCTGCATGGAATACACTGCATTCAATCAGGCTGCATAAAATCCGCTGCATTCCATAGGGTTCCATTTCTTCATGCTGCATGGAATACACTGCATTTAATCAGGCTGCATGGAATCCACTGCATTCAATCGGGATGCATTTTTCCTCGTTGCATGGACTACACTGCATTCCATCACAATGCATGGAATCCACTGCATTCAATCGGGAGATTTGGGCCATGCTGCATACAATCCACTGCATTCAATCGGGATGCACTGGGCCTCGCTGCATGGACTCCACTGCATATAATCGGGATCCATTGCGCCACAATGCATGGAATCCTCTGCATTCAATGACGCTGAATGGAATCCACTGCATTGAATCGGGAAGCTATGGGCCATGCTGCATAAAATCCACTGCATGCAATCATGCTGCATTGAATCCACTGCATTCAATCATACTGCATATAATCCACTGCATTCAATAGGGTTCCATTACTGCACCCTGCATGGAATCCACTGCATTCAACCACGCTGCATGGAATCCACTGCATACAATCGGGATGCATTTTACCACTCTGCATGGATTACACTGCATTTAATCACGCTGCATGGAATCCATGGAATTTAATCGGGATTCATTTTACTAAGCTGTATGGAATCGACTGCACTTAATCACGCTGCATGGAATCCACTGCATTCAATCGGGATGCATTTTACCACGTTGCATGCAGTTCACTGCATTCAATCACAATGCATGGAATCCACTGCATTCAATCGGGATGCTTTGGGCCATGCTGCATAAAATCCACTGCATTCAATCTTGCTTTTTGAATCCACTGCATTCAGTAATGCTGCATAAAATTCTTGCATTAATTGGGTTCCATTTCTTCACGCTGCATGGAATACACTGCATTCAATCACGCTGCATGGAAACCACTGCATTCAATCGGGATGCATTTTACCTCGCTGCATGGATTACACTGCATTCAATCACAATGCATGGAATCCACTGCATTCCATCGGGATGCTTTGGGCCATGCTGCATAAACTCCACTGCATTCAATCGGGATGCATTGGGCCTCGCTGCATGGACTCCACTGCATAAAATCTGGATCCATTGCGCCACAATGCATGGAATCCTCTGCATTCAATGACGCTGCATGGAATCCACTGCTTTCCATCGGGATGTTTTGGGCCATGCTGCATAAAATCCACTGCATTCAATCGGGATGCATTGGGCCTCGCTGCATGGACTCCACTGCATTCAATCGGGATCCATTGTGCCACAATGCATGGAATTCTCTTCATTCAATGACGCTGCATCGAGTCCACAGCATTCAATCGGAATCCATTGTGCCAAAATGCATGGAATACTCTGCATTCAATGACGCTGCATGGAATCCACTACATTCAATCATGCTGCATAAAATCCACTGCATTCAATAGGGTTCCATTTCTTCACGCTGCATGGAATCCACTACATTCAATCACGCTGCATGGAATCCACTGCATTCAACATGGATGAATTTTACCACGCTGCATTTAGTACAGTGTATTCAATCACAATTCATGGAAACCATTGCATTCAATCGGGATGCTTTGGGCCATGCTGCATAAAATCCATTGCATTCAATCATGCTGCATGGAATCCACTGCATTCAATCGGGATGCATTGGGCCTCGCTGCATGGACTCCACTGCATTCAATCGGGATCCATTGTGCCACAATGCATGGAATCCTCTTCATTCAACGACGCTGCATGGAATCCACTGCATTCCATCGGGATGCTTTGGGCCATGCTGCATAAAATCCACTGCATTCAATCGGGATGCATTGGGCCTCGCTGCATGGACTCCACTGCATACAATCGGGATCCATTGCGCCACAATGCATGGAATTCTCTTCATTCAATGACGCTGCATCGAGTCCACAGCATTCAATCGGAATCCATTGTGCCAAAATGCATGGAATACTCTGCATTCAATGACGCTGCATGGAATCCACTACATTCAATCATGCTGCATAAAATCCACTGCATTCAATAGGGTTCCATTTCTTCACGCTGCATGGAATCCACTACATTCAATCACGCTGCATGGAATCCACTGCATTCAACATGGATGAATTTTACCACGCTGCATTTAGTACAGTGTATTCAATCACAATTCATGGAATCCATTGCATTCAATCGGGATGCTTTGGGCCATGCTGCATAAAATCCATTGCATTCAATCATGCTGCATGGAATCCACTGCATTCAATCGGGATGCATTGGGCCTCGCTGCATGGACTCCACTGCATTCAATCGGGATCCATTGTGCCACAATGCATGGAATCCTCTTCATTCAACGACGCTGCATGGAATCCACTGCATTCCATCGGGATGCTTTGGGCCATGCTGCATAAAATCCACTGCATTCAATCGGGATGCATTGGGCCTCGCTGCATGGACTCCACTGCATACAATCGGGATCCATTGCGCCACAATGCATGGAATACTCTGCATTCAATCACGCTGCATGGAATCCACTGCATTCAATCGGGATGCTTTGGGCCATGCTGCATAAAATCCACTGCATGCAATCATGCTGACTGGAATCCACTGCATTCAATCATGCTGCATAAAATCCACTGCATTCAATCGGGATGCATTGGGCCTCGCTGCATGGACTCCACTGCATACAATCGGGATCCATTGCACCACAATGCATGGAATACTCTGCATTCAATCACGCTGCATGGAATCCACTGCATTCAATCGGGATGCTTTGGGCCATGCTGCATAAAATCCACTGCATGCAATCATGCTGCCTGGAATCCACTGCATTCAATCATGCTGCATAAAATCCACTGCATTCAATAGGGTTCCATTTCTTCTTCACGCTGCCTGGAATCCACTGCATTCAATCACACTGCATGGAATCCACTGCATTCAATCGGGATGCATTTTACCACACTGCTTGGATTACACTGCATTCAATCGCAATGCATAGAATCCACTGCATTCAATATGGATGCATTTTACCACTCTGCATGGAATCCACTGCATTTACTCACGATGCATGTAATCCATGGAATTTAATCGGGATTCATTTTACTAAGCTGTATGGAATCGACTGCATTTAATCACGCTGCATGGAATCCACTGCATTCAATCGGGATTCATTTTACAAAGCTGCATGGAGTACACTGCATTCAATCACAATGCATGGAATCCACTGCATTCAAACGGGATGCTTTGGGCCATGCTGCATAAAATCCACTGCATTCCATCATGCTGCATGGAATCCACTGCATTCAATCATGCAGCATAAAATCCGCTGCATTCCATAGGGTTCCATTTCTTCATGCTGCATGGAATACACTGCATTCAATCAGGCTGCATAAAATCCGCTGCATTCCATAGGGTTCCATTTCTTCATGCTGCATGGAATACACTGCATTTAATCAGGCTGCATGGAATCCACTGCATTCAATCGGGATGCATTTTTCCTCGTTGCATGGACTACACTGCATTCCATCACAATGCATGGAATCCACTGCATTCAATCGGGAAGATTTGGGCCATGCTGCATACAATCCACTGCATTCAATCGGGATGCACTGGGCCTCGCTGCATGGACTCCACTGCATATAATCGGGATCCATTGCGCCACAATGCATGGAATACTCTGCATTCAATGACGCTGAATGGAATCCACTGCATTGAATCGGGAAGCTATGGGCCATGCTGCATAAAATCCACTGCATGCAATCATGCTGCATTGAATCCACTGCATTCAATCATACTGCATATAATCCACTGCATTCAATAGGGTTCCATTACTGCACCCTGCATGGAATCCACTGCATTCAACCACGCTGCATGGAATCCACTGCATTCAATCGGGATGCATTTTATCACTCTGCATGGATTACACTGCATTTAATCACGCTGCATGTAATCCATGGAATTTAATCGGGATTCATTTTACTAAGCTGTATGGAATCGACTGCACTTAATCACGCTGGATGGAATCCACTGCATTCAATCGGGGTGCATTTTACCACGTTGCATGCAGTTCACTGCATTCAATCACAATGCATGGAATCCACTGCATTCAATCGGGATGCTTTGGGCCATGCTGCATAAAATCCACTGCATTCAATCTTGCTTTTTGAATCCACTGCATTCAGTAATGCTGCATAAAATTCTTGCATTAATTGGGTTCCATTTCTTCACGCTGCATGGAATACACTGCATTCAATCACGCTGCATGGAAACCACTGCATTCAATCGGGATGCATTTTACCTCGCTGCATGGATTACACTGCATTCAATCACAATGCATGGAATCCACTGCATTCCATCGGGATGCTTTGGGCCATGCTGCATAAACTCCACTGCATTCAATCGGGATGCATTGGGCCTCGCTGCATGGACTCCACTGCATAAAATCTGGATCCATTGCGCCACAATGCATGGAATCCTCTGCATTCAATGACGCTGCATGGAATCCACTGCTTTCCATCGGGATGTTTTGGGCCATGCTGCATAAAATCCACTGCATTCAATCGGGATGCATTGGGCCTCGCTGCATGGACTCCACTGCATTCAATCGGGATCCATTGTGCCACAATGCATGGAATTCTCTTCATTCAATGACGCTGCATCGAGTCCACAGCATTCAATCGGAATCCATTGTGCCACAATGCATGGAATACTCTGCATTCAATCACGCTGCATGGAATCCACTGCATTCAATCGGGATGATTTGGGCCATGCTGCATAAAATCCACTGCATGCAATCATGCTGCATGGAATCCACTGCATTCAATCATGCTGCATAAAATCCACTGCATTCAATCGGGATGCATTGGGCCTCGCTGCATGGACTCCACTGCATACAATCGGGATCCATTGTGCCACAATGCATGGAATACTCTGCATTCAATCACGCTGCATGGAATCCACTGCATTCAATCGGGATGCTTTGGGCCATGCTGCATAAAATCCACTGCATGCAATCATGCTGCCTGGAATCCACTGCATTCAATCATGCTGCATAAAATCCACTGCATTCAATAGGGTTCCATTTCTTCTTCACGCTGCCTGGAATCCACTGCATTCAATCACACTGCATGGAATCAACTGCATTCAATCGGGATACATTTTACCACACTGCTTGGATTACACTGCATTCAATCGCAATGCATAGAATCCACTGCATTCAATATGGATGCATTTTACCACTCTGCATGGAATCCACTGCATTTACTCACGCTGCATGTAATCCATGGAATTTAATCGGGATTCATTTTACTAAGCTCTATGGAATCGACTGCATTTAATCACGCTGCATGGAATCCACTGCATTCAATCGGGATTCATTTTACAAAGCTGCATGGAGTACACTGCATTCAATCACAATGCATGGAATCCACTGCATTCAAACGGGATGCTTTGGGCCATGCTGCATAAAATCCACTGCATTCCATCATGCTGCATGGAATCCACTGCATTCAATCATGCAGCATAAAATCCGCTGCATTCCATAGGGTTCCATTTCTTCATGCTGCATGGAATACACTGCATTCAATCAGGCTGCATAAAATCCGCTGCATTCCATAGGGTTCCATTTCTTCATGCTGCATGGAATACACTGCATTTAATCAGGCTGCATGGAATCCACTGCATTCAATCGGGATGCATTTTTCCTCGTTGCATGGACTACACTGCATTCCATCACAATGCATGGAATCCACTGCATTCAATCGGGAAGATTTGGGCCATGCTGCATAAACTCCACTGCATTCAATCGGGATGCACTGGGCCTCGCTGCATGGACTCCACTGCATATAATCGGGATCCATTGCGCCACAATGCATGGAATCCTCTGCATTCAATGACGCTGAATGGAATCCACTGCATTGAATCGGGAAGCTATGGGCCATGCTGCATAAAATCCACTGCATGCAATCATGCTGCATTGAATCCACTGCATTCAATCATACTGCATATAATCCACTGCATTCAATAGGGTTCCATTACTGCACCCTGCATGGAATCCACTGCATTCAACCACGCTGCATGGAATCCACTGCATACAATCGGGATGCATTTTATCATTCTGCATCGATTACACTGCATTTAATCACGCTGCATGTAATCCATGGAATTTAATCGGGATTCATTTTACTAAGCTGTATGGAATCGACTGCACTTAATCACGCTGCATGGAATCCACTGCATTCAATCGGGATGCATTTTACCACGTTGCATGCAGTTCACTGCATTCAATCACAATGCATGGAATCCACTGCATTCAATCGGGATGCTTTGGGCCATGCTGCATAAAATCCACTGCATTCAATCTTGCTTTTTGAATCCACTGCATTCAGTAATGCTGCATAAAATTCTTGCATTAATTGGGTTCCATTTCCTCACGCTGCATGGAATACACTGCATTCAATCACGCTGCATGGAAACCACTGCATTCAATCGGGATGCATTTTACCTCGCTGCATGGATTACACTGCATTCAATCACAATGCATGGAATCCACTGCATTCCATCGGGATGCTTTGGGCCATGCTGCATAAACTCCACTGCATTCAATCGGGATGCATTGGGCCTCGCTGCATGGACTCCACTGCATAAAATCTGGATCCATTGCGCCACAATGCATGGAATCCTCTGCATTCAATGACGCTGCATGGAATCCACTGCTTTCCATCGGGATGTTTTGGGCCATGCTGCATAAAATCCACTGCATTCAATCGGGATGCATTGGGCCTCGCTGCATGGACTCCACTGCATTCAATCGGGATCCATTGTGCCACAATGCATGGAATTCTCTTCATTCAATGACGCTGCATCGAGTCCACAGCATTCAATCGGAATCCATTGTGCCACAATGCATGGAATACTCTGCATTCAATGACGCTGCATGGAATCCACTACATTCAATCATGCTGCATAAAATCCACTGCATTCAATAGGGTTCCATTTCTTCACGCTGCATGGAATCCACTACATTCAATCACGCTGCATGGAATCCACTGCATTCAACATGGATGAATTTTACCACGCTGCATTTAGTACAGTGTATTCAATCACAATTCATGGAATCCATTGCATTCAATCGGGATGCTTTGGGCCATGCTGCATAAAATCCATTGCATTCAATCATGCTGCATGGAATCCACTGCATTCAATCGGGATGCATTGGGCCTCGCTGCATGGACTCCACTGCATTCAATCGGGATCCATTGTGCCACAATGCATGGAATCCTCTTCATTCAACGACGCTGCATGGAATCCACTGCATTCCATCGGGATGCTTTGGGCCATGCTGCATAAAATCCACTGCATTCAATCGGGATGCATTGGGCCTCGCTGCATGGACTCCACTGCATACAATCGGGATCCATTGCGCCACAATGCATGGAATACTCTGCATTCAATCACGCTGCATGGAATCCACTGCATTCAATCGGGATGCTTTGGGCCATGCTGCATAAAATCCACTGCATGCAATCATGCTGACTGGAATCCACTGCATTCAATCATGCTGCATAAAATCCACTGCATTCAATCGGGATGCATTGGGCCTCGCTGCATGGACTCCACTGCATACAATCGGGATCCATTGCACCACAATGCATGGAATACTCTGCATTCAATCACGCTGCATGGAATCCACTGCATTCAATCGGGATGCTTTGGGCCATGCTGCATAAAATCCACTGCATGCAATCATGCTGCCTGGAATCCACTGCATTCAATCATGCTGCATAAAATCCACTGCATTCAATAGGGTTCCATTTCTTCTTCACGCTGCCTGGAATCCACTGCATTCAATCACACTGCATGGAATCCACTGCATTCAATCGGGATGCATTTTACCACACTG
The DNA here is from genome assembly GCF_054392235.1 of Sus scrofa. Taxonomy (NCBI): domain Eukaryota; kingdom Metazoa; phylum Chordata; class Mammalia; order Artiodactyla; family Suidae; genus Sus; species Sus scrofa. The sequence goes on from NC_139397.1 coordinate 6,134,676, forward strand.
CTTGGATTACACTGCATTCAATCGCAATGCATAGAATCCACTGCATTCAATATGGATGCATTTTACCACTCTGCATGGAATCCACTGCATTTACTCACGATGCATGTAATCCATGGAATTTAATCGGGATTCATTTTACTAAGCTGTATGGAATCGACTGCATTTAATCACGCTGCATGGAATCCACTGCATTCAATCGGGATTCATTTTACAAAGCTGCATGGAGTACACTGCATTCAATCACAATGCATGGAATCCACTGCATTCAAACGGGATGCTTTGGGCCATGCTGCATAAAATCCACTGCATTCCATCATGCTGCATGGAATCCACTGCATTCAATCATGCAGCATAAAATCCGCTGCATTCCATAGGGTTCCATTTCTTCATGCTGCATGGAATACACTGCATTCAATCAGGCTGCATAAAATCCGCTGCATTCCATAGGGTTCCATTTCTTCATGCTGCATGGAATACACTGCATTTAATCAGGCTGCATGGAATCCACTGCATTCAATCGGGATGCATTTTTCCTCGTTGCATGGACTACACTGCATTCCATCACAATGCATGGAATCCACTGCATTCAATCGGGAAGATTTGGGCCATGCTGCATACAATCCACTGCATTCAATCGGGATGCACTGGGCCTCGCTGCATGGACTCCACTGCATATAATCGGGATCCATTGCGCCACAATGCATGGAATACTCTGCATTCAATGACGCTGAATGGAATCCACTGCATTGAATCGGGAAGCTATGGGCCATGCTGCATAAAATCCACTGCATGCAATCATGCTGCATTGAATCCACTGCATTCAATCATACTGCATATAATCCACTGCATTCAATAGGGTTCCATTACTGCACCCTGCATGGAATCCACTGCATTCAACCACGCTGCATGGAATCCACTGCATTCAATCGGGATGCATTTTATCACTCTGCATGGATTACACTGCATTTAATCACGCTGCATGTAATCCATGGAATTTAATCGGGATTCATTTTACTAAGCTGTATGGAATCGACTGCACTTAATCACGCTGGATGGAATCCACTGCATTCAATCGGGATGCATTTTACCACGTTGCATGCAGTTCACTGCATTCAATCACAATGCATGGAATCCACTGCATTCAATCGGGATGCTTTGGGCCATGCTGCATAAAATCCACTGCATTCAATCTTGCTTTTTGAATCCACTGCATTCAGTAATGCTGCATAAAATTCTTGCATTAATTGGGTTCCATTTCTTCACGCTGCATGGAATACACTGCATTCAATCACGCTGCATGGAAACCACTGCATTCAATCGGGATGCATTTTACCTCGCTGCATGGATTACACTGCATTCAATCACAATGCATGGAATCCACTGCATTCCATCGGGATGCTTTGGGCCATGCTGCATAAACTCCACTGCATTCAATCGGGATGCATTGGGCCTCGCTGCATGGACTCCACTGCATAAAATCTGGATCCATTGCGCCACAATGCATGGAATCCTCTGCATTCAATGACGCTGCATGGAATCCACTGCTTTCCATCGGGATGTTTTGGGCCATGCTGCATAAAATCCACTGCATTCAATCGGGATGCATTGGGCCTCGCTGCATGGACTCCACTGCATTCAATCGGGATCCATTGTGCCACAATGCATGGAATTCTCTTCATTCAATGACGCTGCATCGAGTCCACAGCATTCAATCGGAATCCATTGTGCCACAATGCATGGAATACTCTGCATTCAATCACGCTGCATGGAATCCACTGCATTCAATCGGGATGATTTGGGCCATGCTGCATAAAATCCACTGCATGCAATCATGCTGCATGGAATCCACTGCATTCAATCATGCTGCATAAAATCCACTGCATTCAATCGGGATGCATTGGGCCTCGCTGCATGGACTCCACTGCATACAATCGGGATCCATTGTGCCACAATGCATGGAATACTCTGCATTCAATCACGCTGCATGGAATCCACTGCATTCAATCGGGATGCTTTGGGCCATGCTGCATAAAATCCACTGCATGCAATCATGCTGCCTGGAATCCACTGCATTCAATCATGCTGCATAAAATCCACTGCATTCAATAGGGTTCCATTTCTTCTTCACGCTGCCTGGAATCCACTGCATTCAATCACACTGCATGGAATCAACTGCATTCAATCGGGATACATTTTACCACACTGCTTGGATTACACTGCATTCAATCGCAATGCATAGAATCCACTGCATTCAATATGGATGCATTTTACCACTCTGCATGGAATCCACTGCATTTACTCACGCTGCATGTAATCCATGGAATTTAATCGGGATTCATTTTACTAAGCTCTATGGAATCGACTGCATTTAATCACGCTGCATGGAATCCACTGCATTCAATCGGGATTCATTTTACAAAGCTGCATGGAGTACACTGCATTCAATCACAATGCATGGAATCCACTGCATTCAAACGGGATGCTTTGGGCCATGCTGCATAAAATCCACTGCATTCCATCATGCTGCATGGAATCCACTGCATTCAATCATGCAGCATAAAATCCGCTGCATTCCATAGGGTTCCATTTCTTCATGCTGCATGGAATACACTGCATTCAATCAGGCTGCATAAAATCCGCTGCATTCCATAGGGTTCCATTTCTTCATGCTGCATGGAATACACTGCATTTAATCAGGCTGCATGGAATCCACTGCATTCAATCGGGATGCATTTTTCCTCGTTGCATGGACTACACTGCATTCCATCACAATGCATGGAATCCACTGCATTCAATCGGGAAGATTTGGGCCATGCTGCATAAACTCCACTGCATTCAATCGGGATGCACTGGGCCTCGCTGCATGGACTCCACTGCATATAATCGGGATCCATTGCGCCACAATGCATGGAATCCTCTGCATTCAATGACGCTGAATGGAATCCACTGCATTGAATCGGGAAGCTATGGGCCATGCTGCATAAAATCCACTGCATGCAATCATGCTGCATTGAATCCACTGCATTCAATCATACTGCATATAATCCACTGCATTCAATAGGGTTCCATTACTGCACCCTGCATGGAATCCACTGCATTCAACCACGCTGCATGGAATCCACTGCATACAATCGGGATGCATTTTATCATTCTGCATGGATTACACTGCATTTAATCACGCTGCATGTAATCCATGGAATTTAATCGGGATTCATTTTACTAAGCTGTATGGAATCGACTGCACTTAATCACGCTGCATGGAATCCACTGCATTCAATCGGGATGCATTTTACCACGTTGCATGCAGTTCACTGCATTCAATCACAATGCATGGAATCCACTGCATTCAATCGGGATGCTTTGGGCCATGCTGCATAAAATCCACTGCATTCAATCTTGCTTTTTGAATCCACTGCATTCAGTAATGCTGCATAAAATTCTTGCATTAATTGGGTTCCATTTCCTCACGCTGCATGGAATACACTGCATTCAATCACGCTGCATGGAAACCACTGCATTCAATCGGGATGCATTTTACCTCGCTGCATGGATTACACTGCATTCAATCACAATGCATGGAATCCACTGCATTCCATCGGGATGCTTTGGGCCATGCTGCATAAACTCCACTGCATTCAATCGGGATGCATTGGGCCTCGCTGCATGGACTCCACTGCATAAAATCTGGATCCATTGCGCCACAATGCATGGAATCCTCTGCATTCAATGACGCTGCATGGAATCCACTGCTTTCCATCGGGATGTTTTGGGCCATGCTGCATAAAATCCACTGCATTCAATCGGGATGCATTGGGCCTCGCTGCATGGACTCCACTGCATTCAATCGGGATCCATTGTGCCACAATGCATGGAATTCTCTTCATTCAATGACGCTGCATCGAGTCCACAGCATTCAATCGGAATCCATTGTGCCACAATGCATGGAATACTCTGCATTCAATGACGCTGCATGGAATCCACTACATTCAATCATGCTGCATAAAATCCACTGCATTCAATAGGGTTCCATTTCTTCACGCTGCATGGAATCCACTACATTCAATCACGCTGCATGGAATCCACTGCATTCAACATGGATGAATTTTACCACGCTGCATTTAGTACAGTGTATTCAATCACAATTCATGGAATCCATTGCATTCAATCGGGATGCTTTGGGCCATGCTGCATAAAATCCATTGCATTCAATCATGCTGCATGGAATCCACTGCATTCAATCGGGATGCATTGGGCCTCGCTGCATGGACTCCACTGCATTCAATCGGGATCCATTGTGCCACAATGCATGGAATCCTCTTCATTCAACGACGCTGCATGGAATCCACTGCATTCCATCGGGATGCTTTGGGCCATGCTGCATAAAATCCACTGCATTCAATCGGGATGCATTGGGCCTCGCTGCATGGACTCCACTGCATACAATCGGGATCCATTGCGCCACAATGCATGGAATACTCTGCATTCAATCACGCTGCATGGAATCCACTGCATTCAATCGGGATGCTTTGGGCCATGCTGCATAAAATCCACTGCATGCAATCATGCTGCCTGGAATCCACTGCATTCAATCATGCTGCATAAAATCCACTGCATTCAATCGGGATGCATTGGGCCTCGCTGCATGGACTCCACTGCATACAATCGGGATCCATTGCACCACAATGCATGGAATACTCTGCATTCAATCACGCTGCATGGAATCCACTGCATTCAATCGGGATGCTTTGGGCCATGCTGCATAAAATCCACTGCATGCAATCATGCTGCCTGGAATCCACTGCATTCAATCATGCTGCATAAAATCCACTGCATTCAATAGGGTTCCATTTCTTCTTCACGCTGCCTGGAATCCACTGCATTCAATCACACTGCATGGAATCCACTGCATTCAATCGGGATGCATTTTACCACACTGCTTGGATTACACTGCATTCAATCGCAATGCATAGAATCCACTGCATTCAATATGGATGCATTTTACCACTCTGCATGGAATCCACTGCATTTACTCACGATGCATGTAATCCATGGAATTTAATCGGGATTCACTTTACTAAGCTGTATGGAATCGACTGCATTTAATCACGCTGCATGGAATCCACTGCATTCAATCGGGATTCATTTTACAAAGCTGCATGGAGTACACTGCATTCAATCACAATGCATGGAATCCACTGCATTCAAACGGGATGCTTTGGGCCATGCTGCATAAAATCCACTGCATTCAATCATGCTGCATGGAATCCACTGCATTCAATCATGCAGCATAAAATCCGCTGCATTCCATAGGGTTCCATTTCTTCATGCTGCATGGAATACACTGCATTCAATCAGGCTGCATAAAATCCGCTGCATTCCATAGGGTTCCATTTCTTCATGCTGCATGGAATACACTGCATTTAATCAGGCTGCATGGAATCCACTGCATTCAATCGGGATGCATTTTTCCTCGTTGCATGGACTACACTGCATTCCATCACAATGCATGGAATCCACTGCATTCAATCGGGAAGATTTGGGCCATGCTGCATACAATCCACTGCATTCAATCGGGATGCACTGGGCCTCGCTGCATGGACTCCACTGCATATAGTCGGGATCCATTGCGCCACAATGCATGGAATACTCTGCATTCAATGACGCTGAATGGAATCCACTGAATTGAATCGGGAAGCTATGGGCCATGCTGCATAAAATCCACTGCATGCAATCATGCTGCATTGAATCCACTGCATTCAATCATACTGCATATAATCCACTGCATTCAATAGGGTTCCATTACTGCACCCTGCATGGAATCCACTGCATTCAACCACGCTGCATGGAATCCACTGCATTCAATCGGGATGCATTTTATCACTCTGCATGGATTACACTGCATTTAATCACGCTGCATGTAATCCATGGAATTTAATCGGGATTCATTTTACTAAGCTGTATGGAATCGACTGCACTTAATCACGCTGGATGGAATCCACTGCATTCAATCGGGATGCATTTTACCACGTTGCATGCAGTTCACTGCATTCAATCACAATGCATGGAATCCACTGCATTCAATCGGGATGCTTTGGGCCATGCTGCATAAAATCCACTGCATTCAATCTTGCTTTTTGAATCCACTGCATTCAGTAATGCTGCATAAAATCCTTGCATTCAATTGGGTTCCATTTCTTCACGCTGCATGGAATACACTGCATTCAATCACGCTGCATGGAAACCACTGCATTCAATCGGGATGCATTTTACCTCGCTGCATGGATTACACTGCATTCAATCACAATGCATGGAATCCACTGCATTCCATCAGGATGCTTTGGGCCATGCTGCATAAACTCCACTGCATTCAATCGGGATGCATTGGGCCTCGCTGCATGGACTCCACTGCATAAAATCTGGATCCATTGCGCCACAATGCATGGAATCCTCTGCATTCAATGACGCTGCATGGAATCCACTGCTTTCCATCGGGATGTTTTGGGCCATGCTGCATAAAATCCACTGCATTCAATCGGGATGCATTGGGCCTCGCTGCATGGACTCCACTGCATTCAATCGGGATCCATTGTGCCACAATGCATGGAATTCTCTTCATTCAATGACGCTGCATCGAGTCCACAGCATTCAATCGGAATCCATTGTGCCACAATGCATGGAATACTCTGCATTCAATGACGCTGCATGGAATCCACTATATTCAATCATGCTGCATAAAATCCACTGCATTCAATAGGGTTCCATTTCTTCACGCTGCATGGAATCCACTACATTCAATCACGCTGCATGGAATCCACTGCATTCAACATGGATGAATTTTACCACGCTGCATTTAGTACAGTGTATTCAATCACAATTCATGGAATCCATTGCATTCAATCGGGATGCTTTGGGCCATGCTGCATAAAATCCACTGCATTCAATCGGGATGCACTGGGCATCGCTGCATGGACTCCACTGCATACAATCGGGATCCATTGCGCCACAATGCATGGAATCCTCTGCATTCAATGACGCTGCATGGAATCCACTGCATTCAATCGGGATGATTTGGGCCATGCTGCATAAAATCCACTGCATTCAACCAGGCTGCATGGAATCCACTGCATTCAATCATGCTGCAATAAATCCACTGCATTCAATAGGGTTCCATTTCTTCACGCTGCATGTTATAAACTGCATTCATTCACGCTGCATGGAATCCACTGCATTCAATCAGGATGCATTTTACCTCGCTGCATGGATTACACTGCATTCAATCACAATGCATGGAATCCACTGCATTCCATCGGGATGCTTTGGGCCATGCTGCATAAATTCCACTGCATTCAATCGGGATGCATTGGGCCTCGCTGCATAGACTCCACTGCATTCAATCGGGATCCATTGCGCCACAATGCATGGAATCCTCTGCATTCAACGACGCTGCATGGAATCCACTGCATTCCATCGGGATGCTTTGGGCCATGCTGCATAAAATCCACTGCATTCAATCGGGATGCATTGGGCCTCGCTGCATGGACTCCACTGCATACAATCGGGATCCATTGCGCCACAATGCATGGAATACTCTGCATTCAATCACGCTGCATGGAATCCACTGCATTCAATCGGGATGCTTTGGGCCATGCTGCATAAAATCCACTGCATGCAATCATGCTGCCTGGAATCCACTGCATTCAATCATGCTGCATAAAATCCACTGCATTCAATCGGGATGCATTGGGCCTCGCTGCATGGACTCCACTGCATACAATCGGGATCCATTGCACCACAATGCATGGAATACTCTGAATTCAATCACGCTGCATGGAATCCACTGCATTCAATCGGGATGCTTTGGGCCATGCTGCATAAAATCCACTGCATGCAATCATGCTGCCTGGAATCCACTGCATTCAATCATGCTGCATAAAATCCACTGCATTCAATAGGGTTCCATTTCTTCTTCACGCTGCCTGGAATCCACTGCATTCAATCACACTGCATGGAATCCACTGCATTCAATCGGGATGCATTTTACCACACTGCTTGGATTACACTGCATTCAATCGCAATGCATAGAATCCACTGCATTCAATATGGATGCATTTTACCACTCTGCATGGAATCCACTGCATTTACTCACGATGCATGTAATCCATGGAATTTAATCGGGATTCACTTTACTAAGCTGTATGGAATCGACTGCATTTAATCACGCTGCATGGAATCCACTGCATTCAATCGGGATTCATTTTACAAAGCTGCATGGAGTACACTGCATTCAATCACAATGCATGGAATCCACTGCATTCAAACGGGATGCTTTGGGCCATGCTGCATAAAATCCACTGCATTCAATCATGCTGCATGGAATCCACTGCATTCAATCATGCAGCATAAAATCCGCTGCATTCCATAGGGTTCCATTTCTTCATGCTGCATGGAATACACTGCATTCAATCAGGCTGCATAAAATCCGCTGCATTCCATAGGGTTCCATTTCTTCATGCTGCATGGAATACACTGCATTTAATCAGGCTGCATGGAATCCACTGCATTCAATCGGGATGCATTTTTCCTCGTTGCATGGACTACACTGCATTCCATCACAATGCATGGAATCCACTGCATTCAATCGGGAAGATTTGGGCCATGCTGCATACAATCCACTGCATTCAATCGGGATGCACTGGGCCTCGCTGCATGGACTCCACTGCATATAGTCGGGATCCATTGCGCCACAATGCATGGAATACTCTGCATTCAATGACGCTGAATGGAATCCACTGCATTGAATCGGGAAGCTATGGGCCATGCTGCATAAAATCCACTGCATGCAATCATGCTGCATTGAATCCACTGCATTCAATCATACTGCATATAATCCACTGCATTCAATAGGGTTCCATTACTGCACCCTGCATGGAATCCACTGCATTCAACCACGCTGCATGGAATCCACTGCATTCAATCGGGATGCATTTTATCACTCTGCATGGATTACACTGCATTTAATCACGCTGCATGTAATCCATGGAATTTAATCGGGATTCATTTTACTAAGCTGTATGGAATCGACTGCACTTAATCACGCTGGATGGAATCCACTGCATTCAATCGGGATGCATTTTACCACGTTGCATGCAGTTCACTGCATTCAATCACAATGCATGGAATCCACTGCATTCAATCGGGATGCTTTGGGCCATGCTGCATAAAATCCACTGCATTCAATCTTGCTTTTTGAATCCACTGCATTCAGTAATGCTGCATAAAATTCTTGCATTAATTGGGTTCCATTTCTTCACGCTGCATGGAATACACTGCATTCAATCACGCTGCATGGAAACCACTGCATTCAATCGGGATGCATTTTACCTCGCTGCATGGATTACACTGCATTCAATCACAATGCATGGAATCCACTGCATTCCATCGGGATGCTTTGGGCCATGCTGCATAAACTCCACTGCATTCAATCGGGATGCATTGGGCCTCGCTGCATGGACTCCACTGCATAAAATCTGGATCCATTGCGCCACAATGCATGGAATCCTCTGCATTCAATGACGCTGCATGGAATCCACTGCTTTCCATCGGGATGTTTTGGGCCATGCTGCATAAAATCCACTGCATTCAATCGGGATGCATTGGGCCTCGCTGCATGGACTCCACTGCATTCAATCGGGATCCATTGTGCCACAATGCATGGAATTCTCTTCATTCAATGACGCTGCATCGAGTCCACAGCATTCAATCGGAATCCATTGTGCCACAATGCATGGAATACTCTGCATTCAATGACGCTGCATGGAATCCACTACATTCAATCATGCTGCATAAAATCCACTGCATTCAATAGGGTTCCATTTCTTCACGCTGCATGGAATCCACTACATTCAATCACGCTGCATGGAATCCACTGCATTCAACATGGATGAATTTTACCACGCTGCATTTAGTACAGTGTATTCAATCACAATTCATGGAATCCATTGCATTCAATCGGGATGCTTTGGGCCATGCTGCATAAAATCCACTGCATTCAATCGGGATGCACTGGGCATCGCTGCATGGACTCCACTGCATACAATCGGGATCCATTGCGCCACAATGCATGGAATCCTCTGCATTCAATGACGCTGCATGGAATCCACTGCATTCAATCGGGATGATTTGGGCCATGCTGCATAAAATCCACTGCATGCAATCATGCTGCATGGAATCCACTGCATTCAATCATGCTGCATAAAATCCACTGCATTCAATAGGGTTCCATTTCTTCACGCTGCATGTTATAAACTGCATTCATTCACGCTGCATGGAATCCACTGCATTCAATCAGGATGCATTTTACCTCGCTGCATGGATTACACTGCATTCAATCACAATGCATGGAATCCACTGCATTCCATCGGGATGCTTTGGGCCATGCTGCATAAATTCCACTGCATTCAATCGGGATGCATTGGGCCTCGCTGCATAGACTCCACTGCATTCAATCGGGATCCATTGCGCCACAATGCATGGAATCCTCTGCATTCAACGACGCTGCATGGAATCCACTGCATTCAATCGGGATGCTTTGGGCCATGCTGCATAAACTCCACTGCATTCAATCGGGATGCATTGGGCCTCGCTGCATGGACTCCACTGCATAAAATCTGGATCCATTGCGCCACAATGCATGGAATCCTCTGCATTCAATGACGCTGCATGGAATCCACTGCTTTCCATCGGGATGTTTTGGGCCATGCTGCATAAAATCCACTGCATTCAATCGGGATGCATTGGGCCTCGCTGCATGGACTCCACTGCATTCAATCGGGATCCATTGTGCCACAATGCATGGAATTCTCTTCATTCAATTACGCTGCATCGAGTCCACAGCATTCAATCGGAATCCATTGTGCCACAATGCATGGAATACTCTGCATTCAATGACGCTGCATGGAATCCACTACATTCAATCATGCTGCATAAAATCCACTGCATTCAATAGGGTTCCATTTCTTCACGCTGCATGGAATCCACTACATTCAATCACGCTGCATGGAATCCACTGCATTCAACATGGATGAATTTTACCACGCTGCATTTAGTACAGTGTATTCAATCACAATTCATGGAATCCATTGCATTCAATCGGGATGCTTTGGGCCATGCTGCATAAAATCCATTGCATTCAATCATGCTGCATGGAATCCACTGCATTCAATCGGGATGCATTGGGCCTCGCTGCATGGACTCCACTGCATTCAATCGGGATCCATTGTGCCACAATGCATGGAATCCTCTTCATTCAACGACGCTGCATGGAATCCACTGCATTCCATCGGGATGCTTTGGGCCATGCTGCATAAAATCCACTGCATTCAATCGGGATGCATTGGGCCTCGCTGCATGGACTCCACTGCATACAATCGGGATCCATTGCGCCACAATGCATGGAATACTCTGCATTCAATCACGCTGCATGGAATCCACTGCATTCAATCGGGATGCTTTGGGCCATGCTGCATAAAATCCACTGCATGCAATCATGCTGCCTGGAATCCACTGCATTCAATCATGCTGCATAAAATCCACTGCATTCAATCGGGATGCATTGGGCCTCGCTGCATGGACTCCACTGCATACAATCGGGATCCATTGCACCACAATGCATGGAATACTCTGCATTCAATCACGCTGCATGGAATCCACTGCATTCAATCGGGATGCTTTGGGCCATGCTGCATAAAATCCACTGCATGCAATCATGCTGCCTGGAATCCACTGCATTCAATCATGCTGCATAAAATCCACTGCATTCAATAGGGTTCCATTTCTTCTTCACGCTGCCTGGAATCCACTGCATTCAATCACACTGCATGGAATCCACTGCATTCAATCGGGATGCATTTTACCACACTGCTTGGATTACACTGCATTCAATCGCAATGCATAGAATCCACTGCATTCAATATGGATGCATTTTACCACTCTGCATGGAATCCACTGCATTTACTCACGATGCATGTAATCCATGGAATTTAATCGGGATTCACTTTACTAAGCTGTATGGAATCGACTGCATTTAATCACGCTGCATGGAATCCACTGCATTCAATCGGGATTCATTTTACAAAGCTGCATGGAGTACACTGCATTCAATCACAATGCATGGAATCCACTGCATTCAAACGGGATGCTTTGGGCCATGCTGCATAAAATCCACTGCATTCAATCATGCTGCATGGAATCCACTGCATTCAATCATGCAGCATAAAATCCGCTGCATTCCATAGGGTTCCATTTCTTCATGCTGCATGGAATACACTGCATTCAATCAGGCTGCATAAAATCCGCTGCATTCCATAGGGTTCCATTTCTTCATGCTGCATGGAATACACTGCATTTAATCAGGCTGCATGGAATCCACTGCATTCAATCGGGATGCATTTTTCCTCGTTGCATGGACTACACTGCATTCCATCACAATGCATGGAATCCACTGCATTCAATCGGGAAGATTTGGGCCATGCTGCATACAATCCACTGCATTCAATCGGGATGCACTGGGCCTCGCTGCATGGACTCCACTGCATATAGTCGGGATCCATTGCGCCACAATGCATGGAATACTCTGCATTCAATGACGCTGAATGGAATCCACTGCATTGAATCGGGAAGCTATGGGCCATGCTGCATAAAATCCACTGCATGCAATCATGCTGCATTGAATCCACTGCATTCAATCATACTGCATATAATCCACTGCATTCAATAGGGTTCCATTACTGCACCCTGCATGGAATCCACTGCATTCAACCACGCTGCATGGAATCCACTGCATTCAATCGGGATGCATTTTATCACTCTGCATGGATTACACTGCATTTAATCACGCTGCATGTAATCCATGGAATTTAATCGGGATTCATTTTACTAAGCTGTATGGAATCGACTGCACTTAATCACGCTGGATGGAATCCACTGCATTCAATCGGGATGCATTTTACCACGTTGCATGCAGTTCACTGCATTCAATCACAATGCATGGAATCCACTGCATTCAATCGGGATGCTTTGGGCCATGCTGCATAAAATCCACTGCATTCAATCTTGCTTTTTGAATCCACTGCATTCAGTAATGCTGCATAAAATTCTTGCATTAATTGGGTTCCATTTCTTCACGCTGCATGGAATACACTGCATTCAATCACGCTGCATGGAAACCACTGCATTCAATCGGGATGCATTTTACCTCGCTGCATGGATTACACTGCATTCAATCACAATGCATGGAATCCACTGCATTCCATCGGGATGCTTTGGGCCATGCTGCATAAACTCCACTGCATTCAATCGGGATGCATTGGGCCTCGCTGCATGGACTCCACTGCATAAAATCTGGATCCATTGCGCCACAATGCATGGAATCCTCTGCATTCAATGACGCTGCATGGAATCCACTGCTTTCCATCGGGATGTTTTGGGCCATGCTGCATAAAATCCACTGCATTCAATCGGGATGCATTGGGCCTCGCTGCATGGACTCCACTGCATTCAATCGGGATCCATTGTGCCACAATGCATGGAATTCTCTTCATTCAATGACGCTGCATCGAGTCCACAGCATTCAATCGGAATCCATTGTGCCACAATGCATGGAATACTCTGCATTCAATGACGCTGCATGGAATCCACTATATTCAATCATGCTGCATAAAATCCACTGCATTCAATAGGGTTCCATTTCTTCACGCTGCATGGAATCCACTACATTCAATCACGCTGCATGGAATCCACTGCATTCAACATGGATGAATTTTACCACGCTGCATTTAGTACAGTGTATTCAATCACAATTCATGGAATCCATTGCATTCAATCGGGATGCTTTGGGCCATGCTGCATAAAATCCACTGCATTCAATCGGGATGCACTGGGCATCGCTGCATGGACTCCACTGCATACAATCGGGATCCATTGCGCCACAATGCATGGAATCCTCTGCATTCAATGACGCTGCATGGAATCCACTGCATTCAATCGGGATGATTTGGGCCATGCTGCATAAAATCCACTGCATTCAACCAGGCTGCATGGAATCCACTGCATTCAATCATGCTGCAATAAATCCACTGCATTCAATAGGGTTCCATTTCTTCACGCTGCATGTTATAAACTGCATTCATTCACGCTGCATGGAATCCACTGCATTCAATCAGGATGCATTTTACCTCGCTGCATGGATTACACTGCATTCAATCACAATGCATGGAATCCACTGCATTCCATCGGGATGCTTTGGGCCATGCTGCATAAATTCCACTGCATTCAATCGGGATGCATTGGGCCTCGCTGCATAGACTCCACTGCATTCAATCGGGATCCATTGCGCCACAATGCATGGAATCCTCTGCATTCAACGACGCTGCATGGAATCCACTGCATTCAATCGGGAGGCTTTGGGCCATGCTGCATAAAATCCACTGCATTCAAACATGCTGCATAAAATCCACGGCATTCAATATGGTTCCATTTCTTCACGCTGCATGAAATCCAATGCATTCAATCAGGATGCATTTTACCACACTGCATGGATTACACTTCATTCAATCACAATGCATGGAATCCACTGCATTCCATCGGGATGCTTTGGGCCATGCTGCATAAAATCCACTGCATTCAATCAGATGCATTTTGCCTCGCTGCATAGTCTCCACTGCATACAATCGGGATCCATTTCGCCAAAATGCATTGAATCTTCTGCATTCAATTACGCTGCATGGAATCCACTGCATTCAATCGGGATGCTTTGGGCCATGCTGCATAAAATCCATTGCATTCAATCATGCTGCATGGGATCCACTGCATTCAATCATGCTGCATAAAATCCACTGCATTCAATAGGGTTCCATTTCTTCACGCTGCATGGAATCCACTTCATTCACTCACGCTGCATGGAATCCACTGCATTCTATCGGGATGCATTTTACAACGCTGCATAGATTACACCGCATTCAATCACAATGCATGGAATCCACTGCATTCAATCGGGATGCTTTGGGCCATGCTGCATAAAATCCACTGCATTCAATCGGGATGCATTGGGCCTCGCTGCATGGACTCCACTGCATTCAATCGGGATCCATTGTGCCACAATGCATGGAATTCTCTTCACTCAATGACGCTGCATCGAATCCACTGCATTCAATCGGAATCCATTGTGCCACAATGCATGGAATCCTCTGCATTCAATGACGCTGCATGGAATCCACTGCATTCCATCAGGATGCTTTGGGCCATGCTGCATAAAATCCACTGCATGCAATCCTGCTGCATGGAATCCACTGCATTCAATCATGCTGCATAAAATCCACTGCATTCAATAGGGTTCCATTTCTTCATGCTGCATGGAATCCACTGCATTCAATCACGCTGCATGGAATCCACTGCATTCAACATGGATGAATTTTACCACGCTGCATTTAGTACACTGTATTCAATCACAATTCATGGAATCCATTGCATTCAATCGGGATGCTTTGGCCCATGCTGCATAAAATCCACTGCATTCAATCATGCTGCATGGAATCCACTGCATTCAATCGGGATGCATTTTACCATGCTGCATGGATTACTCTTCATTCAATCAGGCTGCATGGAAACCACTGCATTCAATCGGGATGCTTTGGGCCATGCTGCATAAAATCCACTGCATTTACTCGGGATGCATTTGGCCACGCTGCATGGACTCCACTGCATAAAATCGGGATCCATTGCCCCAAAATGCAAGGAATCATCTGCATTCAATGACGCTGCATGGAATCCACTGCATTCCATCGGGATGCTTTGGGCCATGCTGCATAAAATCCACTGCATTCAGCCATGCTGCATGGAATCCACTGCATTCAATCATGCTGCATAAAATCCACTGCATTCAATCAGGATGCATTGGGCCTCGCTGCATGGAATAAACTGCATTCAATCAGGCTCCATGGAATCCACGGCATTCAATGGGGATGCATTCTACCATGCTGCATGGAGTTCACTGCATTCAATCACAATGCATGGAATCTACTGGATACCATCGGGATGCTTTGGGCCATGCTGCATAAAATCCACTGCATTCAATCGGGATGCATTGGGCCACGCTGCATGGACTCCACTGCATACAATCGGGATCAATTGCGCCACAATGCATGGAATCCTCTGCATTCAATCACGCTGCATGGAATCCACTGCATTCCATCGGGATGCTTTGGGCCATGCTGCATAAAATCCACTGCATGCAATCATGCTGCATAGAATCCACTGCATTCAATCATGCTGCATAAAATCCACTACATTCAATAGGGTTCCATTTCTTCTTCACGCTGACTGGAATAAACTGCATTCAATCACGCTGCATGGAATCCACTGCATTCAATCGGGATGCATTTTACCACACTACTTGGATTACACTGCATTCAATCGCAATGCAATGAATCCACTGCATTCAATATGGATGCATTTTACCACTCTGCATGGATTACACTGCATTTAATCACACTGCATGTAATCCATGGAATTTAATCGGGATTCATTTTACTAAGCTGTATGGAATCGACTGCACTTAATCACGCTGCATGGAATCCACTGCATTCAATCGGGATGCATTTTACCACGTTGCATGCAGTTCACTGCATTCAATCACAATGCATGGAATCCACTGCATTCAAACGGGATGCTTTGGGCCATGCTGCATAAAATCCACTGCATTCAATCTTGCTTTTTGAATCCACTGCATTCAGTAATGCTGCATAAAATCCTTGCATTAATTGGGTTCCATTTCTTCACGCTGCATGGAATACACTGCATTCAATCACAATGCATGGAATCCACTGCATTCAATCGGGATGCTTTGGGCCATGCTGCATAAACTCCACTGCATTCAATGGGGAGGCATTGGGCCTCGCTGCATGGAATCAACTGCATAAAATCTGGATCCATTGCGCCACAATGCATGGAATCCTCTGCATTCAACGACGCTGCATGGAATCCACTGCATTCCATCGGGATGTTTTGGGCCATGCTGCATAAAATCTACTGCATTCAATCGGGATGCATTGGGCCTCGCTGCATGGACTCCACTGCATACAATCTGGAACCATTGCGCCAAAATGCATGGAATACTCTGCATTCAACAACGCTGCATGGAATCCACTGCATTCAATCGAGATGCTTTGGGCCATGCTGCATAAATCCATTGCATTCAATCATGCTGCATGGAATCCACTGCATTCAATCGTGCTGCATAAAATCCACTGCATTCAATAGGGTTCCATTTCTTCACGTGGCATCGAATCCACTGCATTCAATCACGCTGCATGGAATCCACTGCATTCTATCGGGATGCATTTTACCACGCTGCATAGATTACACCGCATTCAATCACAATGCATGGAATCCACTGCATTCAATCGGGATGCTTTGGGCCATGCTGCATAAAATCCACTGCATTCAATCGGGATGCATTGGGCCTCGCTGCATGGACTCCACTGCATTCAATCGGGATCCATTGTGCCACAATGCATGGAATTCTCTTCATTCAATGACGCTGCATCGAATCCACTGCATTCAATCGGAATCCATTGTGCCACAATGCATGGAATCCTCTGCATTCAATGACGCTGCATGGAATCCACTGCATTCCATCAGGATGCTTTGGGCCATGTTGCATAAAATCCACTGCATGCAATCCTGCTGCATGGAATCCACTGCATTCAATCATGCTGCATAAATCCACTGCATTCAATAGGGTTCCATTTCTTCACGCTGCATGGAATCCACTGCATTCAATCACGCTGCATGGAATCCACTGCATTCAACATGGATGAATTTTACCACGCTGCATTTAGTACACTGTATTCAATCACAATTCATGGAATCCATTGCATTCAATCGGGATGCTTTGGGCCATGCTGCATAAAATCCACTGCATTCAATCGGGATGCACTGGGCATTGCTGCATGGACTCCATTGCATACAATCGGGATCCATTGAGCCACAATGCATGGAATCCACTGCATTCAATCGGGATGCTTTGGGCCATGCTGCATAAAATCCATTGCATTCAATCATGCTGCATGGAATCCACTGCATTCAATCGGGATGCATTGGGCCTCGCTGCATGGACTCCACTGCATTCAATCGGGATCCATTGTGCCACAATGCATGGAATCCTTTTCATTCAACGACGCTGCATGGAATCCACTGCATTCCATCGGGATGCTTTGGGCCATGCTGCATAAAATCCACTGCATTCAATCGGGATGCATTGGGCCTCGCTGCATGGACTCCACTGCATACAATCGGGATCCATTGTGCCACAATGCATGGAATCCTCTGCATTCAATGACGCTGCATGGAATCCACTGCATTCAATCAGGATGCATTTTAACACACTGCATGGTTTACTCTTCATTCAATCACAATGCATGGAATCCACTGCATTCCATAGGGATGCTTTGGGCCATGCTGCATAAACTCCACTGAATTCAATCAGATGCATTTTGCCTCGCTGCATAGACTCCAATGCATACAATCGGGATCCATTGCGCCAAAATGCATTGAATCTTCTGCATTAAATTACGCTGCATGGAATCCACTGCATTCAATCGGGATGCTTTGGGCCATGCTGCATAAATCCATTGCATTCAATCATGCTGCATGGAATCCACTGCATTCAATCATGCTGCATAAAATCCATTGCATTCAATAGGGTTCCATTTCTTCACACTGCATGGAATCCACTATATTCAATCACGCTGCATGGAATCCACTGCATTCTATTGGGATGCATTTTACCACGCTGCATAGATTATACCGCATTCAAGCACAATGCATGGAATCCACTGCATTTCATCGGGATGCTTTGGGCCATGCTGCATAAAATCCATTGCATTCAATCATGCTGCATGGAATCCACTGCATTCAATCGGGATGCATTTTACCATGCTGCATTGATTACCCTTCATTCAATCAGGCTGCATGGAATCCACTGCATTCTATTGGGATGCTTTGCGCCATGCTGCATAAAATCCACTGCATTTAATCGGGATGCATTTGGCCACGCTGCATGGACTCCACTGCATAAAATCGGGATCCATTGCCCCAAAATGCAAGGAATCATCTGCATTCAATGACGCTGCATGGAATCCACTGCATTCCATCGGGATGCTTTGGGCCATGCTGCATAAATTCCACTGCATTCAACCATGCTGCATGGAATCAACTGCATTCAATCATGCTGCATAAAATCCACTGCATTCAATCGGGATGCATTGGGCCTCGCTGCATGGAATAAACTGCATTCAATCAGGCTCCATGGAATCCACTGCATTCAATGTGGATGCATTCTACCATGCTGCATGGAGTTCACTGCATTCAATCACAATGCATGGAATCCACTGCATTTCATCGGGATGCTTTGGGCCATGCTGCATAAAATCCACTGCATTCAATCGGGATGCATTGGGCCTCGCTGCATGGACTCCACTGCATACAATCGGGATCCATTGCGCCAAAATGCATGGAATCCTCTGCATTCAATGACGCTGCATGGAATCCACTGCATTCCATCGGGATGCTTTGGGCCATACTGCATAAAATCCACTGCATGCAATCATGCTGCATGGAATCCACTGCATTCAATCACGCTGCATGGAATCCACTGCATTCAATATGGATGCATTTTACCACTCTGCATGGAATCCACTACATTTAATCACGCTGCATGTAATCCATGGAATTTAATCGGGATTCATTTTACTAAGCTGTATGGAATCGACTGCATTTAATCACGCTGCATGGAATCCACTGCATTCAATCGGGAAGCTTTGGGCCATGCTGCATACAATCCACTGCATTCAATCGGGATGCACTGGGCCTCGCTGCATGGACTCCACTGCATATAATCGGGATCCATTGCGCCACAATGCATGGAATCCTCTGCATTCAATGACGCTGCATGGAATCCACTGCATTCCATCGGGATGCTTTGGGCCATACTGCATAAAATCCACTGCATGCAATCATGCTGCATTGAATCCACTGCATTCAATCATGTTGCATAAAATCCACTGCATTCAATAGGGTTCCATTTCTTCACCCTGCATGGAATCCACTGCATTCAACCACGCTGCATGGAATCCACTGCATTCAATCGGGATGCATTTTACCACTCTGCATGGATTACACTGCATTTAATCACGCTGCATGTAATCCATGGAATTTTAATCGGGATTCATTTTACTAAGCTGTATGGAATCGACTGCACTTAATCACGCTGGATGGAATCCACTGCATTCAATCGGGATGCATTTTACCACGTTGCATGCAGTTCACTGCATTCAATCACAATGCATGGAATCCACTGCATTCCATCGGGATGCTTTGGGCCATGCTGCATAAAATCCACTGCATTCAATCACACTGAATGGAATCCACTGCATTCAATCGGGATGCATTGGGCCACGCTGCATCGACTCCACTGCATTCAGTCGGTATCCATTGCGCCACAATGCAAGGAATCCTC
Organism: Sus scrofa; assembly: GCF_054392235.1. Classification (NCBI taxonomy): domain Eukaryota; kingdom Metazoa; phylum Chordata; class Mammalia; order Artiodactyla; family Suidae; genus Sus; species Sus scrofa. The sequence continues at coordinate 6,155,248 of NC_139397.1, forward strand.
TGCATTCATTGACGCTGCATGGACTCCACTGCATTAAATCGGGATGCTTTGGGCCATGCTGCATAAAATCCACTGCATTCAACCATGCTGCATGGAATCCATTTCATTCAATCATGCTCTATAAAATCCAATGCATTCAATACGGTTCCATTACTTCACGCTGCATGGAATACACTGCATTAAATCAGGATGCATGGAATCGACTGCATTCAATCAGGATGCATTATACCACGTTGCATGGATTACCCTACATTCAATCACAATGCATGGAATCCACTGCATTCAATCGGGATGCTTTGGGCCATGCTGCATAAAATCCACTGCATTCAATGGTGATGCATTGGGCCTCGCTGCATAGACTCCACTGCATATAATCGGGATCCATTGCGCCACAATGCATGGAATACTCTGCATTCAATGACGCTGCATGGAATCCACTGCATTCCATCGGGAAGCTTTGGGCCATGCTGCATAAAATCCACTGCATTCAATCATGCTGCATGGAATCCACTGCATTCAATCGGGATGCATTTTACAAGGCTGCATGGATTACATTTCATACACTCAAAACGCATGGAATCTACTGCGTTCTATAGGTATGCTTTGGGCCATACTGCATAAAATACACTGCATTCAATTTGCTGCATGGAATCCACTGCATTCAATCATGCTGAATAAAATCCACTGCATTCAATAGGGTTCCATTTCTTCACGCTGCATGGAATACACTGCATTCAATCAGGCTCCATGGAATCCACTGCATTCAATGGGGATGCATTCTACAATGCTGCATGGAGTTCACTGCATTCAATCACAACGCATGTAATCCACTGCATTCCATCGGGACGCTTTGGGCCATGCTGCATAAAATCCACTGCATTCAACCATGCTGCATGGAATCCATTTCATTCAATCATGCTCTATAAAATCCAATGCATTCAATAGGGTTCCATTACTTCACGCTGCATGGAATACACTGCATTAAATCAGGATGCATGGAATCGACTGCATTCAATCAGAGGGCATTATACCACGTTGCATGGATTACCCTACATTCAATCACAATGCATGGAATCCACTGCATTCAATCGGGATGCTTTGGGCCATGCTGCATAGACTCCACTGCATATAATCGGGATCCATTGCGCCACAATGCATGGAATATTCTGCATTCAACGACGCTGCATGAATCCACTGCATTCCATCTGGAAGCCTTGGGCCATGCTGCATAAAATCCACTGCATTCAATCATGCTGGATGGAATCCACTGCATTCAATCGGGATGCATTTTACAAGGCTGCATGGATTACATTTCATACACTCAAATTGCATGGAATCCACTGCGTTCTATAGGTATGCTTTGGGCCATACTGCATAAAATACACTGCATTCAATTTGCTGCATTGATTCCACTGCATTCAGTCATGCTGAATAAAATCCACTGCATTCAATAGGGTTCCATTTCTTCACGCTGCATGGAATACACTGCATTCAATCAGGCTCCATGAAATCCACTGCATTCAATGGGGATGCATTCTACAATGCTGCATGGAGTTCACTGCATGCAATCACAACGCATGTAATCCACTGCATTCCATGGGGATGCTTTGGGCCATGCTGCATAAAATCCACTGCATTCAACCATGCTGCATGGAATCAACTGCATTCAATCATGCTGCATAAAATCCACTGCATTCCATCGGGATGCATTGGGCCTCGCTGCATGGAATACACGGCATTCAATCACACTGCATGAATTCCACTGCATTCAATGGGGATGCATTCTACAATGCTGCATGGAGTTCACTGCATTCAATCACAATGCATGGAATCCACTGCATTCCATCGGGATGTTTGGGGCGATGCTGCATAAAATCCACTGCATTCAATCGGGATGCATTGGGCCTCGCTGCATGGACTCCGTGCATACAATCGGGATCCATTGCACCAAAATGCATGGAATCCTCCGCATGCAACGACGCTGCATGGACTCCACTGCATTCACTCGGGATGCTTTGGGCCATGCTGCATAAAATCCATTGAATTCAATCATGCTGCATGGAATCCACTGCATTCAATCGGGATGCATTTTACAAGGCTGCATGGATTACATTTCATACACTCAAAACGCATGGAATCTACTGCGTTCTATAGGTATGCTTTGGGCCATACTGCATAAAATACACTGCATTCAATTTGCTGCATGGAATCCACTGCATTCAATAATGCTGAATAAAATCCACTGCATTCAATAGGGTTCCATTTCTTCACGCTGCATGGAATTCACTGCATTCAATCAGGCTCCATGGAATCCACTGCATTCAATGGGGATGCATTCTACATTGCTGCATGGAGTTCACTGCATTCAATCACAACGCATGTAATCCACTGCATTCCATCGGGATGCTTTGGGCCATGCTGCATAAAATCCACTGCATTCAACCATGCTGCATGGAATCCATTTCATTCAATCATGCTCTATAAAATCCAATGCATTCAATAGGGTTCCATTACTTCACGCTGCATGGAATACACTGCATTAAATCAGGATGCATGGAATCGACTGCATTCAATCAGAGGGCATTATACCACGTTGCATGGATTACCCTACATTCAATCACAATGCATGGAATCCACTGCATTCAATCGGGATGCTTTGGGCCATGCTGCATAGACTCCACTGCATATAATCGGGATCCATTGCGCCACAATGCATGGAATATTCTGCATTCAACGACGCTGCATGAATCCACTGCATTCCATCGGGAAGCCTTGGGCCATGCTGCATAAAATCCACTGCATTCAATCATGCTGGATGGAATCCACTGCATTCAATCGGGATGCATTTTACAAGGCTGCATGGATTACATTTCATACACTCAAATTGCATGGAATCCACTGCGTTCTATAGGTATGCTTTGGGCCATACTGCATAAAATACACTGCATTCAATTTGCTGCATGGAATCCACTGCATTCAGTCATGCTGAATAAAATCCACTGCATTCAATAGGGTTCCATTTCTTCACGCTGCATGGAATACACTGCATTCAATCAGGCTCCATGAAATCCACTGCATTCAATGGGGATGCATTCTACAATGCTGCATGGAGTTCACTGCATGCAATCACAACGCATGTAATCCACTGCATTCCATGGGGATGCTTTGGGCCATGCTGCATAAAATCCACTGCATTCAACCATGCTGCATGGAATCAACTGCATTCAATCATGCTGCATAAAATCCACTGCATTTCATCGGGATGCATTGGGCCTCGCTGCATGGAATACACTGCATTCAATCACACTGCATGAATTCCACTGCATTCAATGGGGATGCATTCTACAATGCTGCATGGAGTTCACTGCATTCAATCACAATGCATGGAATCCACTGCATTCCATCGGGATGCATTGGGCCTCGCTGCATGGACTCCGTGCATACAATCGGGATCCATTGCACCAAAATGCATGGAATCCTCCGCATGCAACGACGCTGCATGGACTCCACTGCATTCAATCGGGATGCTTTGGGCCATGCTGCATAAAATCCATTGAATTCAATCATGCTGCATGGAATCCACTGCATTCAATCATGCTGTATTAAATCCACTGCATTCAATAGGGTTCCATTTCTTCACGTGGCATCGAATCCACTGCATTCAATCACGCTGCATGGAATCCACTGCATTCAATCGGGATGCATTTTTCCTCGCTGCATGGAGTACACTGCATTCAATCATGCTGCATAAAATCCACTGCATTCCATCGGGATGCTTTGGGCCATGCTGCATAAAATCCACTGCATTCAACCATGCTGCATGGAATCCACTGCATTCAATCATGCTGCATAAAATCCACTGCATTCAATCGGGATGCATTGGGCCTCGCTGCATGGAATAAACTGCATTCAAGCAGGCTCCATGGAATCCAGTGCATTCAATGGGGATGCATTCTACCATGCTGCATGGAGTTCACTGCATTCAATCACAATGCATGGAATCCACTGCATTCCATCGGGATGCTTTGGGCCATGCTGCATACAATCCACTGCATTCAATCGGGATGCATTGGGCCTCGCTGCATGGACTCCACTGCATACAATCGGGATCCATTGCGCCAAAATGCATGGAATCGACTGCATTTAATCACGGTGCATGGAATCCACTGCATTCAATCGGGATGCATTTTACCACACTGGTTGGATTACACTGCATTCAATCGCAATTCATAGAATCCACTGCATTCAATATGGATGCATTTTACCACTCTGCATGGAATCCACTGCATTTACTCACGCTGCATGTACTCCATGGAATTTAATCGGGATTCATTTTACTAAGCTGTATGGAATTGACTGCATTTAATCACGCTGCATGGAATCCACTGCATTCAATCGGGATTCATTTTACAAGGCTGCATGGAGTACACTGCATTCAATCACAATGCATGGAATCCACTGCATTCAAATGGGATGCTTTGGGCCATGCTGCATAAAATCCACTGCATTCAATCATGCTGCATGGAATCCACTGCATTCAATCATGCAGCATAAAATCCGCTGCATTCCATAGGGTTCCATTTCTTCATGCTGCATGGAATACACTGCATTCAATCATGCTGCATAAAATCCGCTGCATTCCATAGGGTTCCATTTCTTCATGCTGCATGGAATACACTGCATTCAATCAGGCCGCATGGAATCCACTGCATTCAATCGGGATGCATTTTTCCTCGTTGCATGGACTACACTGCATTCCATCACAATGCATGGAATCCACTGCATTCAATCGGGAAGCTTTGGGCCATGCTGCATACAATCCACTGCATTCAATCGGGATGCACCGGGCCTCGCTGCATGGACTCCACTGCATATAATCGGGATCCATTGCGCCACAATGCATGGAATACTCTGCATGCAATGACGCTGAATGGAATCCACTGCATTGAATCGTGAAGCTATGGGCCATGCTGCATAAAATCCACTGCATGCAATCATGCTGCATTGAAACCACTGCATTCAATCATGCTGCATAAAATCCACTGCATTCAATAGGGTTCCATTACTGCACCCTGCATGGAATCCACTGCATTCAACCACGCTGCATGGAATCCACTGCATTCAATCGGGATGCATTTTACCACTCTGCATGGATTACACTGCATTTAATCACGCTGCATGTAATCCATGGAATTTAATCGGGATTCATTATACTAAGCTGTATGGAATCGACTGCACTTAATCACGCTGCATGGAATCCACTGTATTCAATCAGGATGCATTTTACCACGTTGCATGCAGTTCACTGCATTCAATCACAATGCATGGAATCCACTGCATTCAATCGGGATGCTTTGGGCCATGCTGCATAAAATCCACTGCATTCAATCTTGCTTTTTGAATCCACTGCATTCAGTAATGCTGCATAAAATCCTTGCATTCAATTGGGTTCCATTTCTTCACGCTGCATGGAATACACTGCATTCAATCACGCTGCATGGAATCCACTGCATTCTATCGGGATGCATTTTACCTCGCTGCATGGATTACACTGCATTCACTCACAATGCATGGAATCCACTGCATTCCATCGGGATGCTTTGGGCCATGCTGCATAAACTCCACTGCATTCAATCGGGAGGCATTGGGCCTCGCTGCATGGACTCCACTGCATAAAATCTGGATCAATTGCGCCACAATGCATGGAATACTCTGCATTCAACGACGCTGCATGGAATCCACTGCATTCCATCGGGATGTTTTGGGCCATGCTGCATAAAATCTACTGCATTCAATCGGGATGCATTGGGCCTCGCTGCATGAACTCCACTGCATACAATCTGGAACCATTGCGCCAAAATGCATGGAATACTCTGCATTCAACAACACTGCATGGAATCCACTGCATTCAATCGGGATGCTTTGGGCCATGCTGCATAAATCCATTGAATTCAATCCTGCTGCATGGAATCCACTGCATTCACTCTTGCTGCATAAAATCCACTGCATTCAATAGGGTTCCATTTCTTCACGCTGCATGGACTCCACTACATTCAATCACGCTGCATGGAATCCACTGCATTCTATCGGGATGCATTTTACCACGCTGCATAGATTACACCGCATTCAATCACAATGCATGGAATCCACTGCATTCAATCGGGATGCTTTGGGCCATGCTGCATAAAATCCACTGCATTCAATCGGGATGCACTGGGCATCGCTGCATGGACACCACTGCATACAATCGGGATCCATTGCGCCACAATGCATGGAATCCTCTGCATTCAATGATGCTGCATGGAATCCACTGCATACAATCGGGATGCTTTGGGCCATGCTGAATAAAATCCATTGCATTCAATCATGCTGCATGGAATCCACTGCATTCAATCGGGATGCATTTTACCATGCTGCATGGATTACCCTTCATTCAATCAGGCTGCATGGAATCCACTGCATTCTATCGGGATGCTTTGCGCCATGCTGCATAAAATCCACTGCATTTAATCGGGATGCATTTGGCCACGCTGCATGGACTCCACTGCATAAAATCGGGATCCATTGCACCAAAATGCAAGGAATCATCTGCATTCAATGACGCTGCATGGAATCCACTGCATTCCATCGGGATCCATTTTACCACGCAGCATGGATTACACTGCTTTCAATCACAATGCATGGAATCTACTCTATTCAATCGGGATGCTTTGGGCCATACTGCATAAAATCCACTGCATTCAATCATGCTGCATGGAATCCACTGCATTCTATAGGGATGCTTTGGGCCATACTGCATAAAATTCACTGCATTCAATCTTGCTGCATGGAATCCACTGCATTCAATCATGCTGCATAAATCCACTGCATTCAATAGGGTTCCATTTCTTCATGCTGCATGGAATCCACTGCATTCAATCACGCTGCATAAAATCCACTGCATTCAATAGGGTTCCATTTCTTCACGCTGCATGGAATCCACTACATTCAATCACGCTGCATGGAATCCACTGCATTCAATCAGGATGCTTTGGGCCATGCTGCATAAAATCCACTGCATTCAATCATGCTGCCTGGAATCCACTGCATTCAATCATACTGCATAAAATCCACTGCATTCAATAGGGTTCCATTTCTTCACGCTTCATGGAATCCACTGCATTCAATAGGGTTCCATTACTTCACGCTGCCTGGAATCCACTGCCTTCAATCACGCTGCATGGAATCCACTGCATTCAATCAGGATGCATTTTTCCTCGTTGCATGGAGTACACCGCATTCAATCACAATGCATGGACTCCACTGCATTCAATCGGGATGCTTTGGGCCATGCTGCATAAAATCCACTGCATTCAATCGGGATGCATTGGGCCTCGCTGCATGGACTCCACTGCATTCAATCGGGATCCATTGTGCCACAATGCATGGAATTCTCTTCATTCAATGACGCTGCATCGAATCCACTGCATTCAATCGGAATCCATTGTGCCACAATGCATGGAATCCTCTGCATTCAATGACGCTGCATGGAATCCACTGCATTCCATCAGGATGATTTGGGCCATGCTGCATAAAATCCACTGCATGCAATCCTGCTGCATGGAATCCACTGCATTCAATCATGATGCATAAAATCCACTGCATTCAATAGGGTTCCATTTCTTCATGCTGCATGGAATCCACTGCATTCAATCACGCTGCATGGAATCCACTGCATTCAACATGGATGAATTTTACCACGCTGCATTTAGTACACTGTATTCAATCACAATTCATGGAATCCATTGCATTCAATCGGGATGCTTTGGCCCATGCTGCATAAAATCCACTGCATTCAATCATGCTGCATGGAATCCACTGCATTCAATCGGGATGCATTTTACCATGCTGCATGGATTACTCTTCATTCAATCAGGCTGCATGGAAACCACTGCATTCAATCGGGATGCTTTGGGCCATGCTGCATAAAATCCACTGCATTTACTCGGGATGCATTTGGCCACGCTGCATGGACTCCACTGCATAAAATCGGGATCCATTGCCCCAAAATGCAAGGAATCATCTGCATTCAATGACGCTGCATGGAATCCACTGCATTCCATCGGGATGCTTTGGGCCATGCTGCATAAAATCCACTGCATTCAGCCATGCTGCATGGAATCCACTGCATTCAATCATGCTGCATAAAATCCACTGCATTCAATCGGGATGCATTGGGCCTCACTGCATGGAATAAACTGCATTCAATCAGGCTCCATGGAATCCACTGCATTCAATGGGGATGCATTCTACCATGCTGCATGGAGTTCACTGCATTCAATCACAATGCATGGAATCTACTGCATACCATCAGGATGCTTTGGGCCATGCTGCATAAAATCCACTGCATTCAATCGGGATGTATTGGGCCGCGCTGCATGGACTCCACTGCATACAATCGGGATCAATTGCGCCACAATGCATGGAATCCTCTGCATTTAATCACGCTGCATGGAATACACTGCATTCCATCGGGATGCTTTGGGCCATGCTGCATAAAATCCACTGCATGCAATCATGCTGCATAGAATCCACTGCATTCAATCATGCTGCATAAAATCCACTACATTCAATAGGGTTCCATTTCTTCTTCACGCTGACTGGAATAAACTGCATTCAATCACGCTGCATGGAATCCACTGCATTCAATCGGGATGCATTTTACCACACTGCTTGGATTACACTGCATTCAATCGCAATGCATAGAATCCACTGCATTCAATATGGATGCATTTTACCACTCTGCATGGATTACACTGCATTTAATCACACTGCATGTAATCCATGGAATTTAATCGGGATTCATTTTACTAAGCTGTATGGAATCGACTGCACTTAATCACGCTGAATGGAATCCACTGCATTCAATCGGGATGCATTTTACCACGTTGCATGCAGTTCACTGCATTCAATCACAATGCATGGAATCCACTGCATTCAAACGGGATGCTTTGGGCCATGCTGCATAAAATCCACTGCATTCAATCTTGCTTTTTGAATCCACTGCATTCAGTAATGCTGCATAAAATCCTTGCATTAATTGGGTTCCATTTCTTCACGCTGCATGGAATACACTGCATTCAATCACAATGCATGGAATCCACTGCATTCAATCGGGATGCTTTGGGCCATGCTGCATAAACTCCACTGCATTCAATGGGGAGGCATTGGGCCTCGCTGCATGGAATCAACTGCATAAAATCTGGATCCATTGCGCCACAATGCATGGAATCCTCTGCATTCAACGACGCTGCATGGAATCCACTGCATTCCATCGGGGTGTTTTGGGCCATGCTGCATAAAATCTACTGCATTCAATCGGGATGCATTGGGCCTCGCTGCATGAACTCCACTGCATACAATCTGGAACCATTGCGCCAAAATGCATGGAATACTCTGCATTCAACAACGCTGCATGGAATCCACTGCATTCAATCGGGATGCTTTGGGCCATGCTGCATAAATCCATTGCATTCAATCATGCTGCATGGAATCCACTGCATTCAATCGTGCTGCATAAAATCCACTGCATTCAATAGGGTTCCATTTCTTCACGTGGCATCGAATCCACTGCATTCAATCACGCTGCATGAAATCCACTGCATTCTATCGGGATGCATTTTCCCACGCTGCATAGATTACACCGCATTCAATCACAATGCATGGAATCCACTGCATTCCATCGGGATGTTTTGGGCCATGCTGCATAAAATCCACTGCATTCAATCGGAATGCATTGGGCCTCGCTGCATGGACTCCACTGCATTCAATCGGGATCCATTGTGCCACAATGCATGGAATTCTCTTCATTCAATGACGCTGCATCGAATCCACTGCATTCAATCGGAATCCATTGTGCCACAATGCATGGAATCCTCTGCATTCAATGACGCTGCATGGAATCCACTGCATTCCATCAGGATGCTTTGGGCCATGCTGCATAAAATCCACTGCATGCAATCATGCTGCATGGAATCCACTGCATTCAATCATGCTGCATAAATCCACTGCATTCAATAGGGTTCCATTTCTTCACGCTGCATGGAATCCACTGCATTCAATCACGCTGCAAGGAATCCACTGCATTCAACATGGATGAATTTTACCACGCTGCATTTAGTACACTGTATTCAATCACAATTCATGGAATCCATTGCATTCAATCGGGATGCTTTGGGCCATGCTGCATAAAATCCACTGCATTCAATCGGGATGCACTGGGCATTGCTGCATGGACTCCATTGCATACAATCGGGATCCATTGAGCCACAATGCATGGAATCCACTGCATTCAATCGGAATGCTTTGGGCCATGCTGCATAAAATCCATTGCATTCAATCATGCTGCATCGAATCCACTGCATTCAATCGGGATGCATTGGGCCTCGCTGCATGGACTCCACTGCATTCAATCGGGATCCATTGTGCCACAATGCATGGAATCCTCTTCATTCAACGACGCTGCATGTAATCCACTGCATTCCATCGGGATGCTTTGGGCCATGCTGCATAAAATCCACTGCATTCAATCGGGATGCATTGGGCCTCGCTGCATGGACTCCACTGCATACAATCGGGATCCATTGTGCCACAATGCATGGAATCCTCTGCATTCAATGACGCTGCATGGAATCCACTGCATTCAATCAGGATGCATTTTAACACACTGCATGGATTACTCTTCATTCAATCACAATGCATGGAATCCACTGCATTCCATAGGGATGCTTTGGGCCATGCTGCATAAACTCCACTGAATTCAATCAGATGCATTTTGCCTCGCTGCATAGACTCCAATGCATACAATCGGGATCCATTGCGCCAAAATGCATTGAATCTTCTGCATTCAATTACGCTGCATGGAATCCACTGCATTCAATCGGGATGCTATGGGCCATGCTGCATAAATCCATTGCATTCAATCATGCTGCATGGAATCCACTGCATTCAATCATGCTGCGTAAAATCCATTGCATTCAATAGGGTTCCATTTCTTCACACTGCATGGAATCCACTACATTCAATCACGCTGCATGGAATCCACTGCATTCTATTGGGATGCATTTTACCACGCTGCATAGATTACACCGCATTCAATCACAATGCATGGAATCCACAGCATTTCATCGGGATGCTTTGGGCCATGCTGCATAAAATCCACTGCATTCAATCGGGATGCTTTGGGCCATGCTGCATAAATCCATTGCATTCAATCATGCTGCATGGAATCCACTGCATTCACTCGGGATGCATTTTACCATGCTGCATTGATTACCCTTCATTCAATCAGGCTGCATGGAATCCACTGAATTCTATCGGGATGCTTTGCGCCATGCTGCATAAAATCCACTGCATTTAATCGGGATGCATTTGGCCACGCTGCATGGACTCCACTGCATAAAATCGGGATCCATTGCCCCAAAATGCAAGGAATCATCTGCATTCAATGACGCTGCATGGAATCCACTGCATTCCATCGGGATGCTTTGGGCCATGCTGCATAAAATCCACTGCATTCAACCATGCTGCATGGAATCCACTGCATTCAATCATGCTGCATAAAATCCACTGCATTCAATCGGGATGCATTGGGCCTCGCTGCATGGAATAAACTGCATTCAATCAGGCTCCATGGAATCCACTGCATTCAATGTGGATGCATTCTACCATGCTGCATGGAGTTCACTGCATTCAATCACAATGCATGGAATCCACTGCATTTCATCGGGATGCTTTGGGCCATGCTGCATAAAATCCACTGCATTCAATCGGGATGCATTGGGCCTCGCTGAATGGACTCCACTGCATACAATCGGGATCCATTGCGCCAAAATGCATGGAATCCTCTGCATTCAATGACGCTGCATGGAATCCACAGCATTCCATCGGGATGCTTTGGGCCATACTGCATAAAATCCACTGCATGCAATCATGCTGCATGGAATCCACTGCATTCAATCATGCTGCATAAAATCCACTGCATTCAATAGGGTTCCATTTCTTCTTCACGCTGCCTGAAATCCACTGCATTCAATCACGCTGCATGGAATCCACTGCATTCAATATGGATGCATTTTACCACTCTGCATGGAATCCACTACATTTAATCACGCTGCATGTAATCCATGGAATTTAATCGGGATTTATTTTACTAAGCTGTATGGAATTGACTGCATTTAATCACGCTGCATGGAATCCACTGCATTCAATCGGGATTCATTTTACAAGGCTGCATGGAGTACACTGCATTCAATCACAATGCATGGAATCCACTGCATTCAAACGGGATGCTTTGGGCCATGCTGCATAAAATCCACTGCATTCAATCATGCTGCATGGAATCCACTGCATTCAATCATGCAGCATAAAATCCGCTGCATTCCATAGGGTTCCATTTCTTCATGCTGCATGGAATACACTGCATTCAATCAGGCTGCATGGAATCCACTGCATTCAATCGGGATGCATTTTTCCTCGTTGCATGGATTACACTGCATTCCATTCACAATGCATGGAATCCACTGCATTCAATCGGGAAGCTTTGGGCCATGCTGCATACAATCCACTGCATTCAATCGGGATGCACTGGGCCTCGCTGCATGGACTCCACTGCATATAATCGGGATCCATTGCGCCACAATGCATGGAATCCTCTGCATTCAATGACGCTGCATGGAATCCACTGCATTCAATCGGGATGCATTTTACCACTCTGCATGGATTACACTGCATTTAATCACGCTGCATGTAATCCATGGAATTTTAATCGGGATTCATTTTACTAAGCTGTATGGAATCGACTGCACTTAATCACGCTGGATGGAATCCACTGCATTCAATCGGGATGCATTTTACCACGTTGCATGCAGTTCACTGCATTCAATCACAATGCATGGAATCCACTGCATTCAATCGGGATGCTTTGGGCCATGCTGCATAAAATCCACTGCATTCAATCTTGCTTTTTGAATCCACTGCATTCAGTAATGCTGCATACAATCCTTGCATTCAATTGGGTTCCATTTCTTCACGCTGCATGGAATACACTGCATTCAATCACGCTGCATGGAATCCACTGCATTCAATCGGGATGCATTTTACCATGCTGCGTGGTTTTCACTGCATTCAATCACAATGCATGGAATCCACTGCATTCCATCGGGATGTTTTGGGCCATGCTGCATAAAATCCACTGCATTCAATCATGCTGCATGGAATCCACTGCATTCAATCATGCTGCATAAAATCCGCTGCATTCAATAGGGTTCCATTTCTTCACGCTGCATATAATACACTGCATTCAATCACACTGAATGGAATCCACTGCATTCAATCGGGATGCATTTTACCTCGCTGCATGGATTACACTGCATTCAATCACAATGCATGGAATCCACTGCATTCAATCGGGATGCTTTGGGCCATGCTGCATAAAATCCACTGCATTCAATCGGGATGCATTGGGCCACGCTGCATCGACTCCACTGCATTCAATCGGTATCCATTGCGCCACAATGCAAGGAATCCTCTGCATTCATTGACGCTGCATGGACTCCACTGCATTCAATCGGGATGCTTTGGGCCATGCTGCATAAAATCCACTGCATTCAACCATGCTGCATGGAATCCATTTCATTCAATCATGCTCTATAAAATCCAATGCATTCAATAGGGTTCCATTACTTCACGCTGCATGGAATACACTACATTAAATCAGGATGCATGGAATCGACTGCATTCAATCAGGATGCATTATACCACGTTGCATGGATTACCCTACATTCAATCACAATGCATGGAATCCACTGCATTCAATCGGGATGCTTTGGGCCATGCTGCATAAAATCCACTGCATTCAATGGTGATGCATTGGGCCTCGCTGCATAGACTCCACTGCATATAATCGGGATCCATTGCGCCACAATGCATGGAATACTCTGCATTCAATGACGCTGCATGGAATCCACTGCATTCCATCGGGAAGCTTTGGGCCATGCTGCATAAAATCCACTGCATTCAATCATGCTGCATGGAATCCACTGCATTCAATCGGGATGCATTTTACAGGGCTGCATGGATTACATTTCATACACTCAAAATGCATGGAATCTACTGCGTTCTATAGGTATGCTTTGGGCCATACTGCAAAAAATACACTGCATTCAATTTGCTGCATGGAATCCACTGCATTCAATCATGCTGAATAAAATCCACTGCATTCAATAGGGTTCCATTTCTTCACGCTGCATGGAATACACTGCATTCAATCAGGCTCCATGGAATCCACTGCATTCAATGGGGATGCATTCTACAATGCTGCATGGAGTTCACTGCATTCAATCACAACGCATGTAATCCACTGCATTCCATCGGGATGCTTTGGGCCATGCTGCATAAAATCCACTGCATTCAAACGGGATGCATTGGGCTTCGCTGCATGGACTCCACTGCATACAATCGGGATCCATTGCGCCAAAATGCATGGAATACTCTGCATTCAATGACGCTGCATGGAATCCACTGCATTCCATCGGGATGCTTTGGGCCATGCTGCATAAAATCCACTGCATTCAACCATGCTGCATGGAATCCATTTCATTCAATCATGCTCTATAAAATCCAATGCATTCAATAGGGTTCCATTACTTCACGCTGCATGGAATACACTGCATTAAATCAGGATGCATGGAATCGACTGCATTCAATCAGAAGGCATTATACCACGTTGCATGGATTACCCTACATTCAATCACAATGCATGGAATCCACTGCATTCAATCGGGATGCTTTGGGCCATGCTGCATAGACTCCACTGCATATAATCGGGATCCATTGCGCCACAATGCATGGAATATTCTGCATTCAACGACGCTGCATGAATCCACTGCATTCCATCGGGAAGCCTTGGGCCATGCTGCATAAAATCCACTGCATTCAATCATGCTGGATGGAATCCACTGCATTCAATCGGGATGCATTTTACAAGGCTGCATGGATTACATTTCATACACTCAAATTGCATGGAATCCACTGCGTTCTATAGGGATGCTTTGGGCCATACTGCATAAAATACACTGCATTCAATTTGCTGCATGGAATCCACTGCATTCGGTCATGCTGAATAAAATCCACTGCATTCAATAGGGTTCCATTTCTTCACGCTGCATGGAATACACTGCATTCAATCAGGCTCCATGAAATCCACTGCATTCAATGGGGATGCATTCTACAATGCTGCATGGAGTTCACTGCATGCAATCACAACGCATGTAATCCACTGCATTCCATGGGGATGCTTTGGGCCATGCTGCATAAAATCCACTGCATTCAACCATGCTGCATTGAATCAACTGCATTCAATCATGCTGCATAAAATCCACTGCATTCCATCGGGATGCATTGGGCCTCGCTGCATGGAATACACTGCATTCAATCACACTGCATGAATTCCACTGCATTCAATGGGGATGCATTCTACAATGCTGCATGGAGTTCACTGCATTCAATCTCAATGCATGGAATCCACTGCATTCCATCGGGATGCTTTGGGCGATGCTGAATAAAATCCACTGCATTCAATCGGGATGCATTGGGCCTCGCTGCATGGACTCCGTGCATACAATCGGGATCCATTGAACCAAAATGCATGGAATCCTCCGCATGCAACGACGCTGCATGGACTCCACTGCATTCAATCGGGATGCTTTGGGCCATGCTGCATAAAATCCATTGAATTCAATCATGCTGCATGGAATCCACTGCATTCAATCATGCTGTATTAAATCCACTGCATTCAATAGGGTTCCATTTCTTCACGTGGCATCGAAT
Source organism: Sus scrofa (assembly GCF_054392235.1). Taxonomy (NCBI): domain Eukaryota; kingdom Metazoa; phylum Chordata; class Mammalia; order Artiodactyla; family Suidae; genus Sus; species Sus scrofa. The sequence goes on from NC_139397.1 coordinate 6,171,115, forward strand.
CCACTGCATTCAATCACGCTGCATGGAATCCACTGCATTCAATCGGGATGCATTTTTCCTCGCTGCATGGAGTACACTGCATTCAATCATGCTGCATAAAATCCACTGCATTCCATCGGGATGCTTTGGGCCATGCTGCATAAAATCCACTGCATTCAACCATGCTGCATGGAATCCACTGCATTCAATCATGCTGCATAAAATCCACTGCATTCAATCGGGATGCATTGGGCCTCGCTGCATGGAATAAACTGCATTCAATCAGGCTGCATGGAATCCAGTGCATTCAATGGGGATGCATTCTACCATGCTGCATGGAGTTCACTGCATTCAATCACAATGCATGGAATCCACTGCATTCCATCGGGATGCTTTGGGCCATGCTGCATAAAATCCACTGCATTCAATCGGGATGCATTGGGCCTCGCTGCATGGACTCCACTGCATACAATCGGGATCCATTGCGCCAAAATGCATGGAATCGACTGCATTTAATCACGGTGCATGGAATCCACTGCATTCAATCGGGATGCATTTTACCACACTGGTTGGATTACACTGCATTCAATCGCAATTCATAGAATCCACTGCATTCAATATGGATGCATTTTACCACTCTGCATGGAATCCACTGCATTTAATCACGCTGCATGTACTCCATGGAATTTAATCGGGATTCATTTTACTAAGCTGTATGGAATCGACTGCATTTAATCACGCTGCATGGAATCCACTGCATTCAATCGGGATTCATTTTACAAGGCTGCATGGAGTACACTGCATTCAATCACAATGCATGGAATCCACTGCATTCAAACGGGATGCTTTGGGCCATGCTGCATAAAATCCACTGCATTCAATCATGCTGCATGGAATCCACTGCATTCAATCATGCAGCATAAAATCCGCTGCATTCCATAGGGTTCCATTTCTTCATGCTGCATGGAATACACTGCATTCAATCAGGCTGCATAAAATCCGCTGCATTCCATAGGGTTCCATTTCTTCATGCTGCATGGAATACACTGCATTCAATCAGGCTGCATGGAATCCACTGCATTCAATCGGGATGCATTTTTCCTCGTTGCATGGACTACACTGCATTCCATCACAATGCATGGAATCCACTGCATTCAATCGGGAAGATTTGGGCCATGCTGCATACAATCCACTGCATTCAATCGGGATGCACTGGGCCTCGCTGCATGGACTCCACTGCATATAATCGGGATCCATTGCGCCACAATGCATGGAATACTCTGCATGCAATGACGCTGAATGGAATCCACTGCATTGAATCGGGAAGCTATGGGCCATGCTGCATAAAATCCACTGCATGCAATCATGCTGCATTGAAACCACTGCATTCAATCATGCTGCATAAAATCCACTGCATTCAATAGGGTTCCATTACTGCACCCTGCATGGAATCCACTGCATTCAACCACGCTGAATGGAATCCACTGCATTCAATCGGGATGCATTTTACCACTCTGCATGGATTACACTGCATTTAATCACGCTGCATGTAATCCATGGAATTTAATCGGGATTCATTATACTAAGCTGTATGGAATCGACTGCACTTAATCACGCTCATGGAATCCACTGTATTCAATCGGGATGCATTTTACCACGTTGCATGCAGTTCACTGCATTCAATCACAATGCATGGAATCCACTGCATTCAATCAGGATGCTTTGGGCCATGCTGCATAAAATCCACTGCATTCAATCTTGCTTTTTGAATCCACTGCATTCAGTAATGCTGCATAAAATCCTTGCATTCAATTGGGTTCCATTTCTTCACGCTGCATGGAATACACTGCATTCAATCACGCTGCATGGAATCCACTGCATTCTATCGGGATGCATTTTACCTCGCTGCATGGATTACACTGCATTCACTCACAATGCATGGAATCCACTGCATTCCATCGGGATGCTTTGGGCCATGCTGCATAAACTCCACTGCATTCAATCGGGAGGCATTGGGCCTCGCTGCATGGACTCCACTGCATAAAATCTGGATCAATTGCGCCACAATGCATGGAATCCTCTGCATTCAATGACGCTGCATGGAATCCACTGCATTCCATCGGGATGTTTTGGGCCATGCTGCATAAAATCTACTGCATTCAATCGGGATGCATTGGGCCTCGCTGCATGAACTCCACTGCATACAGTCTGGAACCATTGCGCCAAAATGCATGGAATACTCTGCATTCAACAACGCTGCATGGAATCCACTGCATTCAATCGGGATGCTTTGGGCCATGCTGCATAAATCCATTGAATTCAATCCTGCTGCATGGAATCCACTGCATTCACTCTTGCTGCATAAAATCCACTGCATTCAATAGGGTTCCATTTCTTCACGCTGCATGGAATCCACTACATTCAATCACGCTGCATGGAATCCACTGCATTCTATCGGGATGCATTTTACCACGCTGCATAGATTACACCGCATTCAATCACAATGCATGGAATCCACTGCATTCAATCGGGATGCTTTGGGCCATGCTGCATAAAATCCACTGCATTCAATCGGGATGCACTGGGCATCGCTGCATGGACTCCACTGCATACAATCGGGATCCATTGCGCCACAATGCATGGAATCCTCTGCATTCAATGATGCTGCATGGAATCCACTGCATACAATCGGGATGCTTTGGGCCATGCTGAATAAAATCCATTGCATTCAATCATGCTGCATGGAATCCACTGCATTCAATCGGGATGCATTTTACCATGCTGCATGGATTACCCTTCATTCAATCAGGCTGCATGGAATCCACTGCATTCTATCGGGATGCTTTGCGCCATGCTGCATAAAATCCACCGCATTTAATCGGGATGCATTTGGCCACGCTGCATGGACTCCACTGCATAAAATCGGGATCCATTGCACCAAAATGCAAGGAATCATCTGCATTCAATGACGCTGCATGGAATCCACTGCATTCCATCGGGATCCATTTTACCACGCAGCATGGATTACACTGCTTTCAATCACAATGCATGGAATCTACTCTATTCAATCGGGATGCTTTGGGCCATACTGCATAAAATCCACTGCATTCAATCATGCTGCATGGAATCCACTGCATTCTATAGGGATGCTTTGGGCCATACTGCATAAAATTCACTGCATTCAATCATGCTGCCTGGAATCCACTGCATTCAATCATACTGCATAAAATCCACTGCATTCAATAGGGTTCCATTTCTTCACGCTTCATGGAATCCACTGCATTCAATAGGGTTCCATTCCTTCACGCTGCCTGGAACCCACTGCCTTCAATCACGCTGCATGGAATCCACTGCATTCAATCAGGATGCATTTTTCCTCGTTGCATGGATTACACTGCATTCAATCCCAATGCATGGAATCCACTGCATTCAATCGGGAAGCTTTGGGCCATGCTGCATACAATGCACTGCATTCCATCGGGATGCACTGGGCCTCGCTGCATGGACTCCACTGCATATAATCTGGATCCATTGCGCCACAATGCATGGAATCCTCTGCATTCAATGACGCTGAATGGAATCCACTGCATTGAATCGGGAAGCTTTGGGCCATGCTGCATAAATCCACTGCATTCAATCATGCTGTGTGGACTCCACTGCATTGAATCATGCTGCAAAAAAAACCACTGCATTCAATAGGGTTCCATTTCTTCACCCTGCATGGAATCCACTGCATTCAACCACGCTGCATGGAATCCACTGCATTCAATCGGGATGCATTTTACCACTCTGCATGTATTACACTGCATTTAATCACACTGCATGTAATCCATGGAATTTAATCAGGATTCATTTTACTAAGCTGTATGGAATGGACTGCACTTAATCACGCTGCATGGAATCCACTGCATTCAATCGGGATGCATTTTACCATGTTGCATGCAGTTCACTGCATTCAATCACAATGCATGGAATCCACTGCATTCAATCGGGATGCTTTGGGCCATGCTGCATAAAATCCACTGCATTCAATCTTGCTTTTTGAATCCACTGCATTCAGTAATGCTGCATAAAATCCTTGCATTCAATTGGGTTCCATTTCTTCACGCTGCATGGAATACACTGCATTCAATCACGCTGCATGGAATCCACTGCATTCCATCGGGATGCATTGGGCCACGCTGCTTCGACTCCACTGCATTCAATTGGCATCCATTGCGCCACAATGCAAGGAATCCTCTGCATTCATTGACGCTGCATGGACTCCACTGCATTCAATCGGGATGCTTTGGGCCATGCTGCATAAAATCCACTGCATTCAACCATGCTGCATGGAATCCATTTCATTCAATCATGCTCTATAAAATCCAGTGCATTCAATACGTTTCCATTACTTCACGCTGCATGGAACACACTGCATTAAATCAGGATGCATGGAATCGACTGCATTTAATCAGGATGCATTATACCACGTTGCATGGATTACCCTACATTCAATCACAATGCATGGAATCCACTGCATTCAATCGGGATGCTTTGGGCCATGCTGCATAAAATCCACTGCATTCAATCGGGATGCATTGGGCCTCGCTGCATAGACTCCACTGCATATAATCGGGATCCATTGCGCCACAATGCATGGAATACTCTGCATTCAATGACGCTGCATGGAATCCACTGCATTCCATCGGGAAGCTTTGGGCCATGCTGCATAAAATCCACTGCATTCAATCATGCTGCATGGAATCCACTGCATTCAATCGGGATGCATTTTACAAGGCTGCATGGATTACATTTCATACACTCAAAATGCATGGAATCCACTGCGTTCTATAGGGATGCTTTGGGCCATACTGCATAAAATACACTGCATTCAATTTGCTGCATGGAATCCACTGCATTCAATCATGCTGAATAAAATCCACTGCATTCAATAGGGTTCCATTTCTTCACGCTGCATGGAATACACTGCATTCAATCAGGCTGCATGAAATCCACTGCATTCAATGGGGATTCATTCTACAATGCTGCATGGAGTTCACTGCATGCAATCACAATGCATGTAATCCACTGCATTCCATCGGGAATGCTGCATAAAATCCACTGCATTCAACCATGCTGCATGGAATCCACTGCATTCAATCATGCTGCATAAAATCCACTGCATTCAATCGGGATGCATTGGGCCTCGCTGCATGGAATACACTGCATTCAATCAGGCTGCATGGAATCCACTGCATTCAATGGGGATGCATTCTACAATGCTGCATGGAGTTCACTGCATTCAATCACAACGCATAGAATCCACTGCATTCCATCGGGATGCTTTGGGCCATGCTGCATAAAATCCACTGCATTCAATCGGGATGCATTGGGCCACGCTGCATGGACTCCACTGCATACAATCGGGATCCATTGCGCCAAAATGCATGGAATACTCTGCATTCATTGACGCTGCATGGACTCCACTGCATTCAATCGGGATGCTTTGGGCCATGCTGCATAAAATCCACTGCATTCAATCATGCTGCATAAAATACACTGCATTCAATCGGGATGCATTGGGCCTCGCTGCATAGAATACACTGCATTCAATTACGCTGCATGGAATCCACTGCATTCAATGGGGATGCATTCTACAATGCTGCATGGGGTTCACTGCATTCAATCACAATGCATAGAATCCACTGCATTCCATCGGGATGCTTTGGGCCATGCTGCATAAAATCCACTGCATTCAATCGGGATGCATTGGGCCTCGGTGCATGGACTCCACTGCATACAATCGGGATCCATTGCACCAAAATGCATGGAATCCTCCGCATGCAACCACGCTGCATGGACTCCACTGCATTCAATCGGGATGCTTTGGGCCATGCTGCATAATATCCATTGAATTCAATCATGCTGCATGGAATCCACTGCATTCAATCATGCTGTATAAAATCCACTGCATTCAATAGGGTTCCATTTCTTCACGTGGCATCGAATCCACTGCATTCAATCACGCTGCATGGAATCCAGTGCATTCAATCGGGATGCATTTTTCCTTGCTGCATGGAGTACACTGCATTCAATCATGCTGCATAAAATCCACTGCATTCCATCGGGAGTCTTTGGGCCATGCTGCATAAAATCCACTGCATTCAACCATGCTGCATGGAATCCACTGCATTCAATCATGCTGCATAAAATCCACTGCATTCAATCGGGATGCATTGGGCCTCGCTGCATGGAATACACTGCATTCAATCAGGCTGCATGGAATCCACTGCATTCAATGGGGATTCATTCTACAATGCTGCATGGAGTTCACTGCATTCAATCACGCTGCATGGAATCCACTGCATTCTATCGGGATGCATTTTACCACGCTGCATAGATTACACCGCATTCAATCACAATGCATGGAATCCACTGCATTCAATCGGGATGCTTTGGGCCATGCTGCATAAAATCCACTGCATTCAATCGGTATGCATTGGGCCTCGCTGCATGGACTCCACTGCATTCAATCGGGATCCATTGCGCCACAATGCATGGAATCCTCTGCATTCAATCACGCTGCATGGAATCCACTGCATTCCATCAGGATGCTTTGGGCCATGCTGCATAAAATCCACTGCATGCAATCATGCTGCATGGAATCCACTGCATTCAATCATGCTGCATAAAATCCACTGCATTCAATAGGGTTCCATTTCTTCACACTGCATGGAATCCACTGCATTCAATCACGCTGCATGGAATCCACTGCATTCAACATGGAGGAACTTTACCACGCTGCATTTAGTACACTGTATTCAATCACAATTCATGGAATCCATTGCATTCAATCGGAATGCTTTGGGCCATGCTGCATAAAATCCACTGCATTAAATCGGGATGCACTGGGCATCGCTGCATGGACTCCATTGCATACAATCGGGATCCATTGGGCCACAATGCATGGAATCCTCTGCATTCAATCATGCTGCATGGAATCCACTGCATTCAATCGGGATGCATTTTACCATGCTGCATGGATTACCCTTCATTCAATCAGGCTGCATGGAATCCACTGCATTCTATCGGGATGCTTTGCCCCATGCTGCATAAAATCCAGTGCATTTAATCGGGATGCATTTGGCCACGCTGCATGGACTCCACTGCATAAAATCGGGATCCATTGCCCCAAATTGCAAGGGATCATCTGCATTCAATGACGCTGCATGGAATCCACTGCATTCCATCGGGATCCATTTTACCACGCAGCATGGATTACACTGCTTTCAATCACAATGCATGGAATCTACTCTATTCAATTGGGATGCTTTGGGACATACTGCATAAAATCCACTGCATTCAATCATGCTGCATGGAATCCACTGCATTCTATAGGGATGCTTTGGGCCATACTGCATAAAATCCACTGCATTCAATCTTGCTGCATGGAATCCACTGCATTCAATCATGCTGCATAAATCCCATGCATTCAATAGGGTTCCATTTCTTCACGCTGCATGGAATCCACTGCATTCAATCACGCTGCATAAAATCCACTGCATTCAATAGGGTTCCATTTCTTCACGCTGCATGGAATCCACTACATTCAATCACGCTGCATGGAATCCACTGCATTCAATCAGGATGCTTTGGGCCATGCTGCATAACATCCACTGCATTCAATCATGCTGCCTGGAATCCACTGCATTCAATCATACTGCATAAAATCCACTGCATTCAATAGGGTTCCATTTCTTCACGTGGTATCGAATCCACTGCATTCAATCACGCTGCATGGAATCCAGTGCATTCAATCGGGATGCATTTTTCCTCGCTGCATGGAGTACACTGCATTCAATCATGCAGCATAAAATCCACTGCATTCCATCGGGATGCTTTGGGCCATGCTGCATAAAATCCACTGCATTCAACCATGCTGCATGGAATCCACTGCATTCAATCATGCTGCATAAAATCCACTGCATTCAATCGGGATGCATTGGGCCTCGCTGCATGGAATGCACTGCATTCAATCAGGCTGCATGGAATCCACTGCATTCAATGGGGATGCATTCTACAATGCTGCATGGAGTTCACTGCATTCAATCACGCTGCATGGAATCCACTGCATTCTATCGGGATGCATTTTACCACGCTGCATAGATTACACCGCATTCAATCACAATGCAGGGAATCCACTGCATTCAATCGGGATGCTTTGGGCCATGCTGCATAAAATCCACTGCATTCAATCGGGATGCATTGGGCCTCGCTGCATGGACTCCACTGCATTCAATCGGGATCCATTGCGCCACAATGCATGGAATCCTCTGCATTCAATGACGCTGCATGGAATCCACTGCATTCCATCAGGATGCTTTGGGCCATGCTGCATAAAATCCACTGCATGCAATCATGCTGCATGGAATCCACTGCATTCAATCATGCTGCATAAAATCCACTGCATTCAATAGGGTTCCATTTCTTCACACTGCATGGAATCCACTGCATTCAATCACGCTGCATGGAATCCACTGCATTCAACATGGAGGAATTTTACCACGCTGCATTTAGTACACTGTATTCAATCACAATTCATGGAATCCATTGCATTCAATCGGAATGCTTTGGGCCATGCTGCATAAAATCCACTGCATTAAATCGGGATGCACTGGGCATCGCTGCATGGACTCCATTGCATACAATCGGGATCCATTGCGCCACAATGCATGGAATCCTCTGCATTCAATCATGCTGCATGGAATCCACTGCATTCAATCGGGATGCATTTTACCATGCTGCATGGATTACCCTTCATTCAATCAGGCTGCATGGAATCCACTGCATTCTATCAGGATGCTTTGCGCCATGCTGCATAAAATCCAGTGCATTTAATCGGGATGCATTTGGCCACGCTGCATGGACTCCACTGCATAAAATCGGGATCCATTGCCCCAAATTGCAAGGGATCATCTGCATTCAATGACGCTGCATGGAATCCACTGCATTCCATCGGGATCCATTTTACCACGCAGCATGGATTACACTGCTTTCAATCACAATGCATGGAATCTACTCTATTCAATCGGGATGCTTTGGGACATACTGCATAAAATCCACTGCATTCAATCATGCTGCATGGAATCCACGGCATTCTATAGGGATGCTTTGGGCCATACTGCATAAAATCCACTGCATTCAATCTTGCTGCATGGAATCCACTGCATTCAATCATGCTGCATAAATCCCATGCATTCAATAGGGTTCCATTTCTTCACGCTGCATGGAATCCACTGCATTCAATCACGCTGCATAAATCCACTGCATTCAATATGGTTCCATTTCTTCACGCTGCATGGAATCCACTACATTCAATCACGCTGCATGGAATCCACTGCATTCAATCAGGATGCTTTGGGCCATGCTGCATAAAATCCACTGCATTCAATCATGCTGCCTGGAATCCACTGCATTCAATCATACTGCATAAAATCCACTGCATTCAATAGGGTTCCATTTCTTCACGCTTCATGGAATCCACTGCATTCAATAGGGTTCCATTCCTTCACGCTGCCTGGAATCCACTGCCTTCAATCACGCTGCATGGAATCCACTGCATTCAATCGGGATGCATTTTTCCTCGTTGCATGGATTACACAGCATTCAATCCCAATGCATGGAATCCACTGCATTCAATCGGGAAGCTTTGGGCCATGCTGCATACAATGCACTGCATTCAATCTGGATGCACTGGGCCTCGCTGCATGGACTCCACTGCATATAATCGGGATCCATTGCGCCACAATGCATGGAATACTCTGCATTCAATGACGCTGAATGGAATCCACTGCATTGAATCGGGAAGCTTTGGGCCATGCTGCATAAATCCACTGCATGCAATCATGCTGTGTGGACTCCACTGCATTGAATCATGCTGCAAAAAAAACCACTGCATTCAATAGGGTTCCATTTCTTCACCCTGCATGGAATCCACTGCATTCAACCACGCTGAATGGAATCCACTGCATTCAATCGGGATGCATTTTACCACTCTGCATGGATTACACTGCATTTAATCACGCTGCATGTAATCCATGGAATTTAATCGGGATTCATTTTACTAAGCTGTATGGAATGGACTGCACTTAATCACGCTGCATGGAATCCACTGCATTCAATCGGGATGCATTTTACCACGTTGCATGCAGTTCACTGCATTCAATCACAATGCATGGAATCCACTGCATTCAATCGGGATGCTTTGGGCCATGCTGCATAAAATCCACTGCATTCAATCTTGCTTTTTGAATCCACTGCATTCAGTAATGCTGCATGAAATCCTTGCATTCAATTGGGTTCCATTTCTTCACTCTGCATGGATTACACTGCATTTAATCACGCTGCATGGAATCCATGGAATTTAATCGGGATTCATTTTACTAAGCTGTATGGAATGGACTGCACTTAATCACGCTGCATGGAATCCACTGCATTCAATCGGGATGCATTTTACCACGTTGCATGCAGTTCACTGCATTCAATCACAATGCATGGAATCCACTGCATTCAATCGGGATGCTTTGGGCCATGCTGCATAAAATCCACTGCATTCAATCTTGCTTTTTGAATCCACTGCATTCAGTAATGCTGCATAAAATCCTTGCATTCAATTGGGTTCCATTTCTTCACGCTGCATGGAATACACTGCATTCAATCACGCTGCATGGAATCCACTGCATTCAATCGGGATGCATTTTACCATGCTGCGTGGTTTTCACTGCATTCAATCACAATGCATGGAATCCACTGCATTCCATCGGGATGCTTTGGGCCATGCTGCATAAAATCCACTGCATTCAATCAGGCTGCATGGAATCCACTGCATTCAATCATGCTGCATAAAATCCACTGCATTCAATAGGGTTCCATTTCTTCACGCTGCATGTAATACACTGCATTCAATCACACTGAATGGATTCCACTGCATTCAATCGGGATGCATTTTACCTCGCTGCATGGATTACACTGCATTCAATCACAATGCATGTAATCCACTGCATTCCATCGGGATGCTTTGGGCCATGCTGCATAAAATCCACTGCATTCAATCGGGATGCATTGGGCCACGCTGCATCGACTCCACTGCATTCAATTGGCATCCATTGCGCCACAATGCAAGGAATCCTCTGCATTCATTGACGCTGCATGGACTCCACTGCATTCAATCGGGATGCTTTGGGCCATGCTGCATAAAATCCACTGCATTCAACCATGCTGCATGGAATACATTTCATTCAATCATGCTCTATAAAATCCAATGCATTCAATACGGTTCCATTACTTCACGCTGCATGGAATACACTGCATTAAATCAGGATGCATGGAATCGACTGCATTCAATCAGGAGGCATTATACCACGTTGCATGGATTACCCTACATTCAATCACAATGCATGGAATCCACTGCATTCAATCGGGATGCTTTGGGCCATGCTGCATAAAATCCACTGCATTCAATCGGGATGCATTGGGCCTCGCTGCATAGACTCCACTGCATATAATCGGGATCCATTGCGCCACAATGCATGGAATACTCTGCATTCAATGACGCTGCATGGAATCCACTGCATTCCATCGGGAAGCTTTGGGCCATGCTGCATAAAATCCACTGCATTCAATCATGCTGCATGGAATCCACTGCATTCAATCGGGATGCATTTTACAAGGCTGCATGGATTACATTTCATACACTCAAAATGCATGGAATCCACTGCGTTCTATAGGGATGCTTTGGGCCATACTGCATAAAATACACTGCATTCAATTTGCTGCATGGAATCCATTGCATTCAATCATGCTGAATAAAATCCACTGCATTCAATAGGGTTCCATTTCTTCACGCTGCATGGAATACACTGCATTAAATCATGCTGCATAAAATCCACTGCATTCAATCGGGATGCATTGGGCCTCGCTGCATGGAATACACTGCATTCAATCAGGCTGCATGGAATCCACTGCATTCAATGGGGATGCATTCTACAATGCTGCATGGAGTTCACTGCATTCAATCACAATGCATGGAATCCACTGCATTCCATCGGGATGCTTTGGGCCATGCTGCATAAAATCCACTGCATTCAATCGGGATGCATTGGGCCACGCTGCATGGACTCCACTGCATACAATCGGGATCCATTGCACCAAAATGTATGGAATCCTCCGCATGCAACGACGCTGCATGTACTCCACTGCATTCAATCGGGATGCTTTGGGCCATGCTGCATAAAATCCATTGAATTCAATCATGCTGCATGAAATCCACTGCATTCAATCATGCTGTATAAAATCCACTGCATTCAATAGGGTTCCATTTCTTCACGTGGCATTGAATCCACTGCATTCAATCACGCTGCATGGAATCCACTGCATTCAATCGGGATGCATTTTTCCTCGCTGCATGGAGTACACTGCATTCAATCATGCTGCATAAAATCCACTGCATTCCATCGGGATGCTTTGGGCCATGCTGCATAAAATCCACTGCATTCAACCATGCTGCATGGAATCCACTGCATTCAATCATGCTGCATAAAATCCACTGCATTCAATCGGGATGCATTTGGCCTCGCTGCATGGAATAAACTGCATTCAATCAGGCTCCATGGAATCCACTGCATTCAATGGGGATGCATTCTACAATGCTGCATGGAGTTCACCGCATTCAATCACAATGCATGGAATCCACTGCATTCCATCGGGATGCTTTGGGCCATGCTGCATAAAATCCACTGCATTCAATCGGGATGCATTGGGCCTCACTGCATGGACTCCACTGCATACAATCGGGATCCATTGCCCCACAATGCATGGAATACTCTGCATTCAATCACGCTGCATGGAATCCACTGCATTCAATCGGGATGCTTTGGGCCATGCTGCATAAAATCCACTGCATGCAATCATGCTGCATGAAATCCACTGCATTCAATCGGGATGCATTTTACCACGTTGCATGCAGTTCACTGCATTCAATCACAATGCATGGACTCCACTGCATTCAATCGGGATGCTTTGGGCCATGCTGCATAAAATCCACTGCATGCAATCATGCTGCATGAAATCCACTGCATTCAACATGGATGAATTTTACCACGCTGCATTTAGTACACTGTATTCAATCACAATTAATGGAATCCATTGCATTCAATCGGGATGCTTTGGGCCATGCTGCATAAAATCCACTGCATTCAATCGGGATGCACTGGGCATCGCTGCATGGACTCCACTGCATACAATCGGGATCCATTCCGCCAAAATGCATGGAATCCTTTGCATTCAATGACGCTGCATGGAATCCACTGCATTCAATCGGGATGCTTTGGGCCATGCTGAATAAAATCCATTGCATTCAATCATGCTGCATGGAATCCACTTCATTCAATCGGGATGCATTTTACCATGCTGCCTGGATTACCCTTCATTCAATCACGCTGCATGGAATCCACTGCATTCTATCGGGATGCTTTGGGCCATGCTGCATAAAATCCACTGCATTTAATCGGGATGCATTTGGCCACGCTGCATGGACTCCACTGCATAAAATCGGGATCCATTGCCCCAAAATGCAAGGAATCATCTGCATTCAATGACGCTGCATGGAATCCACTGCATTCCATCGGGATCCATTTTACCACGCAGCATGGATTACACTGCTTTCAATCACAATGCATGGAATCTACTCTATTCAATCGGGATGCTTTGGGCCATACTGCATAAAATCGACTGCATTCAATCTTGCTGCATGGAATCCACTGCATTCAATCATGCTTCATAAATCCACTGCATTCAATAGAGTTCCAGTTCTTCACGCTGCATGGAATCCACTGCATTCAATCACGCTGCATAAAATCCACTGCATTCAATAGGGTTCCATTTCTTCACGCTGCATGGAAGCCACTACATTCAATCACGCTGCATGGAATCGACTGCATTCAATCAGGATGCTTTGGGCCATGCTGCATAAAATCCACTGCATTCAATCATGCTGCCTGGAATCCACTGCATTCAATCATACTGCATAAAATCCACTGCATTCAATAGGGTTCCATTTCTTCACGCTTCATGGAATCCACTGCATTCAATAGGGTTCCATTCCTTCACGCTGCCTGGAATCCACTGCCTTCAATCACGCTGCATGGAATCCACTGCATTCAATCGGGATGCATTTTTCCTCGTTGCATGGATTACACTGCATTCAATCCCAATGCATGGAATCCACTGCATTCAATCGGGAAGCTTTGGGCCATGCTGCATACAATGCACTGCATTCAATCGGGATGCACTGGGCCTCGCTGCATGGACTCCACTGCATATAATCGGGATCCATTGCGCCACAATGCATGGAATACTCTGCATTCAATGACGCTGAATGGAATCCACTGCATTGAATCAGGAAGCTTTGGGCCATGCTGCATAAATCCACTGCATGCAGTCATGCTGTGTGGACTCCACTGCATTGTATCATGCTGCAAAAAAAACCACTGCATTCAATAGGGTTCCATTAATGCACCCTGCATGGAATCCACTGCATTCAACCACGCTGCATGGAATCCACTGCATTCAATCGGGATGCATTTTACCACTCTGCATGGATTACACTGCATTTAATCACGCTGCATGTAATCCATGGAATTTAATCGGGATTCATTTTACTAAGCTGTATGGAATGGACTGCACCTAATCACGCTGCATGGAATCCACTGCATTCAATCGGGATGCATTTTACCACGTTGCATGCAGTTCACTGCATTCAATCACAATGCATGGAATCCACTGCATTCAATCGGGATGCTTTGGGCCATGCTGAATAAAATCCACTGCATTCAATCTTGCTTTTTGAATCCACTGCATTCAGTAATGCTGCATAAAATCCTTGCATTCAATTGGGTTCCATTTCTTCACGCTGCATGGAATACACTGCATTCAATCACGCTGCATGGAATCCACTGCATTCAATCGGGATGCATTTTACCATGCTGCGTGGTTTTCACTGCATTCAATCACAATGCATGGAATCCACTGCATTCCATCGGGATGCTTTGGGCCATGCTGCATAAAATCCACTGCATTCAATCATGCTGCATGGAATCCACTGCATTCAATCATGCTGCATAAAATCCACTGCATTCAATAGGGTTCCATTTCTTCACGCTGCATGTAATACACTGCATTCAATCACACTGAATGGAATCCACTGCATTCAATCGGGATGCATTTTACCTCGCTGCATGGATTACACTCCATTCAATCACAATGCATGGAATCCACTGCATTCAATCGGGATGCTTTGGGCCATGCTGCATAAAATCCACTGCATTCAATCGGGATGCATTGGGCCACGCTGCATCGACTCCACTGCATTCAATCGGCATCCATTGCGCCACAATGCAAGGAATCCTCTGCATTCATTGACGCTGCATGGACTCCACTGCATTCAATCGGGATGCTTTGGGCCATGCTGCATAAAATCCACTGCATTCAACCATGCTGCATGGAATCCATTTCATTCAATCATGCTCTATAAAATCCAATGCATTCAATACGGTTCCATTACTTCACGCTGCATGGAATACACTGCATTAAATCAGGATGCATGGAATCGACTGCATTCAATCAGGAGGCATTATACCACGTTGCATGGATTACCCTACATTCAATCACAATGCATGGAATCCACTGCATTCAATCGGGATGCTTTGGGCCATGCTGCATAAAATCCACTGCATTCAATCGGGATGCATTGGGCCTCGCTGCATAGACTCCACTGCATATAATCGGGATCCATTGCGCCACAATGCATGGAATACTCTGCATTCAATGACGCTGCATGGAATCCACTGCATTCCATCGGGAAGCTTTGGGCCATGCTGCATAAAATCCACTGCATTCAATCATGCTGCATGGAATCCACTGCATTCAATCGGGATGCATTTTACAAGGCTGCATGGATTACATTTCATACACTCAAAATGCATGGAATCCACTGCGTTCTATAGGGATGCTTTGGGCCATACTGCATAAAATACACTGCATTCAATTTGCTGCATGGAATCCACTGCATTCAATCATGCTGAATAAAATCCACTGCATTCAATAGGGTTCCATTTCTTCACGCTGCATGGAATACAGTGCATTCAATCAGGCTGCATGGAATCCACTGCATTCAATGGGGATGCATTCTACAATGCTGCATGGAGTTCACTGCATGCAATCACAATGCATGTAATCCACTGCATTCCATCGGGATGCCTTGGGCCATGCTGCATAAAATCCACTGCATTCAACCATGCTGCATGGAATCCACTGCATTCAATCATGCTGCATAAAATCCACTGCATTCAATCGGGATGCATTGGGCCTCGCTGCATGGAATACACTGCATTCAATCAGGCTGCATGGAATCCACTGCATTCAATGGGGATGCATTCTACAATGCTGCATGGAGTTCACTGCATTCAATCACAACACATGTAATCCACTGCATTCCATCGGGATGCTTTGGGCCATGCTGCATAAAATCCACTGCATTCAATCGGGATGCATTGGGCCTCGCTGCATCGACTCCACTGCATACAATCGGGATCCATTGCGCCAAAATGCATGGAATACTCTGCATTCATTGACGCTGCATGGACTCCACTGCATTCAATCGGGATGCTTTGGGCCATGCTGCATAAAATCCACTGCATTCAACCATGCTGCATGGAATCCACTGCATTCAATCATGCTGCATAAAATCCACTGCATTCCATCGGGATGCATTGGGCCTCGCTGCATGGAATACACTGCATTCAATCACGCTGCATGAAATCCACTGCATTCAATGGGGATGCATTCTACAATGCTGCATGGAGTTCACTGCATTCAATCACAATGCATGGAATCCACTGCATTCCATCGGGATGCTTTGGGCCATGCTGCATAAAATCCACTGCATTCAATCGGGATGCATTGGGCCTCGCTGCATGGACTCCACTGCATACAATCGGGATCCATTGCACCAAAATGCATGGAATCCTCCGCATGCAACGACGCTGCATGGACTCCACTGCATTCAATCGGGATGCTTTGGGCCATGCTGAATAAAATCCATTGAATTCAATCATGCTGCATGGAATCCACTGCATTCAATCATGCTGTATAAAATCCACTGCATTCAATAGGGTTCCATTACTTCACGTGGCATCGAATCCACTGCATTCAATCACGCTGCATGGAATCCACTGCATTCAATCGGGATGCATTTTTCCTCGCTGCATGGAGTACACTGCATTCAATCATGCTGCATAAAATCCACTGCATTCCATCGGGATGCTTTGGGCCATGCTGCATAAAATCCACTGCATTCAACCATGCTGCATGGAATCCACTGCATTCAATCATGCTGCATAAAATCCTCTGCATTCAATCGGGATGCATTGGGCCTCGCTGCATGGAATAAACTGCATTCAATCAGGCTCCATGGAATCCACTGCATTCAATGGGGATGCATTCTACCATGCTGCATGGAGTTCACTGCTTTCAATCACAATGCATGGAATCCACTGCATTCCATCGGGATGCTTTGGGCCATGCTGCATAAAATCCACTGCATTCAATTGGGATGCATTGGGCCTCGCTGCATGGACTCCACTGCATACAATCGGGATCCATTGCGCCACAATGCATGGAATCCACTGCATTCAATGACGCTGCATGGAATCCACTGCATTCCATCGGGATGCTTTGGGCCATGCTGCATAAAATCCACTGCATGCAATCATGCTGGATGGAATCCACTGCATTCAATCGGGATGCATTTTACCACGTTGCATGCAGTTCACTGCATTCAATCACAATGCATGGAATCCACTGCATTCCATCGGGATGCTTTGGGCCATGCTGCATAAAATCCACTGCATTCAATCGGGATGCATTGGGCCTCGCTGCATGGACTCCACTGCATTCAATCGGGATTCATTGCGCCACAATGCATGGATCCTCTGCATTCAATGACGCTGCATGGAATCCACTGCATTCCATCAGGATGCTTTGGGCCATGCTGCATAAAATCCACTGCATGCAATCATGCTGCATGGTATCCACTGCATTCAATCATGCTGCATAAAATCCACTGCATTCAATCGGGTTCCATTTCTTCACACTGCATGGAATCCACTGCATTCAATCACGCTGCATGGAATCCACTGCATTCAACATGGATGAATTTTACCACGCTGCATTTAGTACACTGTATTCAATCACAATTCATGGAATCCATTGCATTCAATCGGGATGCTTTGGGCCATGCTGCATAAAATCCACTGCATTCAATCGGGATGCACTGGGCATCGCTGCATGGACTCCACTGCATACAATCGGGATCCATTGCGCCACAATGCATGGAATCCTCTGCATTCAATGACGCTGCATGTAATCCACTGCATTCAATCGGGATGCTTTGGGCCATGCTGAATAAAATCAATTGCATTCAATCATGCTGCATGGAATCCACTTCATTCAATCGGGATGCATTTTACCATGCTGCCTGGATTACCCTTCATTCAATCACGCTGCATGGAATCCACTGCATTCTATCGGGATGCTTTGGGCCATGCTGCATAAAATCCACTGCATTTAATCGGGTTCCATTTCTTCACACTGCATGGAATCCACTGCATTCAATCACGCTGCATGGAATCCACTGCATTCAACATGGATGAATTTTACCACGCTGCATTTAGTACACTGTATTCAATCACAATTCATGGAATCCATTGCATTCAATCGGGATGCTTTGGGCCATGCTGCATAAAATCCACTGCATTCAATCGGGATGCACTGGGCATCGCTGCATGGACTCCACTGCATACAATCGGGATCCATTGCGCCACAATGCATGGAATACTCTGCATTCAATGACGCTGAATGGAATCCACTGCATTGAATCAGGAAGCTTTGGGCCATGCTGCATAAATCCACTGCATGCAGTCATGCTGTGTGGACTCCACTGCATTGTATCATGCTGCAAAAAAAACCACTGCATTCAATAGGGTTCCATTAATGCACCCTGCATGGAATCCACTGCATTCAACCACGCTGCATGGAATCCACTGCATTCAATCGGGATGCATTTTACCACTCTGCATGGATTACACTGCATTTAATCACGCTGCATGTAATCCATGGAATTTAATCGGGATTCATTTTACTAAGCTGTATGGAATGGACTGCACTTAATCACGCTGCATGGAATCCACTGCATTCAATCGGGATGCATTTTACCACGTTGCATGCAGTTCACTGCATTCAATCACAATGCATGGAATCCACTGCATTCAATCGGGATGCTTTGGGCCATGCTGAATAAAATCCACTGCATTCAATCTTGCTTTTTGAATCCACTGCATTCAGTAATGCTGCATAAAATCCTTGCATTCAATTGGGTTCCATTTCTTCACGCTGAATGGAATACACTGCATTCAATCACGCTGCATGGAATCCACTGCATTCAATCGGGATGCATTTTACCATGCTGCGTGGTTTTCACTGCATTCAATCACAATGCATGGAATCCACTGCATTCCATCGGGATGCTTTGGGCCATGCTGCATAAAATCCACTGCATTCAATCATGCTGCATGGAATCCACTGCATTCAATCATGCTGCATAAAATCCACTGCATTCAATAGGGTTCCATTTCTTCACGCTGCATGTAATACACTGCATTCAATCACACTGAATGGAATCCACTGCATTCAATCGGGATGCATTTTACCTCGCTGCATGGATTACACTGCATTCAATCCCAATGCATGGAATCCACTGCATTCCATCGGGATGCTTTGGGCCATGCTGCATAAAATCCACTGCATTCAATCGGGATGCATTGGGCCACGCTGCATCGACTCCACTGCATTCAATTGGCATCCATTGCGCCACAATGCAAGGAATCCTCTGCATTCATTGACGCTGCATGGACTCCACTGCATTCAATCGGGATGCTTTGGGCCATGCTGCATAAAATCCACTGCATTCAATCTTGCTTTTTGAATCCACTGCATTCAGTAATGCTGCATAAAATCCTTGCATTCAATTGGGTTCCATTTCTTCACGCTGCATGGAATACACTGCATTCAATCACGCTGCATGGAATCCACTGCATTCAATCGGGATGCATTTTACCATGCTGCGTGGTTTTCACTGCATTCAATCACAATGCATGGAATCCACTGCATTCCATCGGGATGCTTTGGGCCATGCTGCATAAAATCCACTGCATTCAATCGGGATGCATTGGGCCACGCTGCATCGACTCCACTGCATTCAATTGGCATCCATTGCGCCACAATGCAAGGAATCCTCTGCATTCATTGACGCTGCATGGACTCCACTGCATTCAATCGGGATGCTTTGGGCCATGCTGCATAAAATCCACTGCATTCAACCATGCTGCATGGAATACATTTCATTCAATCATGCTCTATAAAATCCAATGCATTCAATACGGTTCCATTACTTCACGCTGCATGGAATACACTGCATTAAATCAGGATTCATGGAATCGACTGCATTCAATCAGGATGCATTATACCACGTTGCATGGATTACCCTACATTCAATCACAATGCATGGAATCCACTGCATTCAATCGGGATGCTTTGGGCCATGCTGCATAAAATCCACTGCATTCAATCGGGATGCATTGGGCCTCGCTGCATAGACTCCACTGCATATAATCGGGATCCATTGCGCCACAATGCATGGAATACTCTGCATTCAATGACGCTGCATGGAATCCACTGCATTCCATCGGGAAGCTTTGGGCCATGCTGCATAAAATCCACTGCATTCAATCATGCTGCATGGAATCCACTGCATTCAATCGGGATGCATTTTACAAGGCTGCATGGATTACATTTCATACACTCAAAATGCATGGAATCCACTGCGTTCTATAGGGATGCTTTGGGCCATACTGCATAAAATACACTGCATTCAATTTGCTGCATGGAATCCACTGCATTCAATCATGCTGAATAAAATCCACTGCATTCAATAGGGTTCCATTTCTTCACGCTGCATGGAATACACTGCATTAAATCAGGCTGCATGAAATCCACTGCATTCAATGGGGATGCATTCTACAATGCTGCATGGAGTTCACTGCATGCAATCACAATGCATGTAATCCACTGAATTCCATCGGGATGCTTTGGGCCATGCTGCATAAAATCCACTGCATTCAACCACGCTGCATGGAATCCACTGCAGTCAATCATGCTGCATAAAATCCACTGCATTCAATCGGGATGCATTGGGCCTCATTGCATGGAATAAAGTGCATTCAATCAGGATCCATGGAATCCACTGCATTCAATGGGGATGCATTCTACCACGTTGCATGCAGTTCACTGCATTCAATCACAATGCATGGAATCCACTGCTTTCAATCGGGATGCTTTGGGCCATGCTGCATAAAATCCACTGCATTCAATCGGGATGCATTGGGCCTCGCTGCATGGACTCCACTGCATTCAATCGGGATCCATTGCGCCACAATGCATGGATCCTCTGCATTCAATGACGCTGCATGGAATCCACTGCATTCCATCAGGATGCTTTGGGCCATGCTGCATAAAATCCACTGCATGCAATCATGCTGCATGGTATCCACTGCATTCAATCATGCTGCATAAAATCCACTGCATTCAATAGGGTTCCATTTCTTCACACTGCATGGAATCCACTACATTCAATCACGCTGCATGGAATCCACTGCATTCAACATGGATGAATTTTACCACGCTGCATTTAGTACACTGTATTCAATCACAATTCATGGAATCCATTGCATTCAATCGGGATGCTTTGGGCCATGCTGCATAAAATCCACTGCATTCAATCGGGATGCACTGGGCATCGCTGCATGGACTCCACTGCATACAATCGGGATCCATTGCGCCACAATGCATGGAATCCTCTGCATTCAATCACGCTGCATGGAATCCACTGCATTCAATCGGGATGCTTTGGGCCATGCTGAATAAAATCCCTTGCATTCAATCATGCTGCATGGAATCCACTTCATTCAATCGGGATGCATTTTACCATGCTGCCTGGATTACCCTTCATTCAATCACGCTGCATGGAATCCACTGCATTCTATCGGGATGCTTTGGGCCATGCTGCATAAAATCCACTGCATTTAATCGGGATGCATTTGGCCACGCTGCATGGACTCCACTGCATAAAATCGGGATCCATTGCCCCAAAATGCAAGGAATCCTCTGCATTCAATGACGCTGAATGGAATCCACTGCATTGAATCGGGAAGCTTTGGGCCATGCTGCATAAATCCACTGCATGCAGTCATGCTGTGTGGACTCCACTGCATTGAATCATGCTGCAAAAAAAACCACTGCATTCAATAGGGTTCCATTTCTTCACCCTGCATGGAATCCACTGCATTCAACCACGCTGCATGGAATCCACTGCATTCAATCGGGATGCATTTTACCACTCTGCATGGATTACACTGCATTTAATCACGCTGCATGGAATCCATGGAATTTAATCGGGATTCATTTTACTAAGCTGTATGGAATGGACTGCACTTAATCACGCTGCATGGAATCCACTGCATTCAATCGGGATGCATTTTACCACGTTGCATGCAGTTCACTGCATTCAATCACAATGCATGGAATCCACTGCATTCAATCGGGATGCTTTGGGCCATGCTGCATAAAATCCACTGCATTCAATCTTGCTTTTTGAATCCACTGCATTCAGTAATGCTGCATAAAATCCTTGCATTCAATTGGGTTCCATTTCTTCACGCTGCATGGAATACACTGCAATCAATCACGCTGCATGGAATCCACTGCATTCAATCGGGATGCATTTTACCATGCTGCGTGGTTTTCACTGCATTCAATCACAATGCATGGAATCCACTGCATTCCATCGGGATGCTTTGGGCCATGCTGCATAAAATCCACTGCATTCAATCATGCTGCATGGAATCCACTGCATTCAATCATGCTGCATAAAATCCACTGCATTCAATAGGGTTCCATTTCTTCACGCTGCATGTAATACACTGCATTCAATCACACTGAATGGAATCCACTGCATTCAATCGGGATGCATTTTACCTCGCTGCATGGATTACACTGCATTCAATCCCAATGCATGGAATCCACTGCATTCCATCGGGATGCTTTGGGCCATGCTGCATAAAATCCACTGCATTCAATCGGGATGCATTGGGCCACGCTGCATCGACTCCACTGCATTCAATTGGCATCCATTGCGCCACAATGCAAGGAATCCTCTGCATTCATTGACGCTGCATGGACTCCACTGCATTCAATCGGGATGCTTTGGGCCATGCTGCATAAAATCCACTGCATTCAACCATGCTGCATGGAATACATTTCATTCAATCATGCTCTATAAAATCCAATGCATTCAATACGGTTCCATTACTTCACGCTGCATGGAATACACTGCATTAAATCAGGATTCATGGAATCGACTGCATTCAATCAGGATGCATTATACCACGTTGCATGGATTACCCTACATTCAATCACAATGCATGGAATCCACTGCATTCAATCGGGATGCTTTGGGCCATGCTGCATAAAATCCACTGCATTCAATCGGGATGCATTGGGCCTCGCTGCATAGACTCCACTGCATATAATCGGGATCCATTGCGCCACAATGCATGGAATACTCTGCATTCAATGACGCTGCATGGAATCCACTGCATTCCATCGGGAAGCTTTGGGCCATGCTGCATAAAATCCACTGCATTCAATCATGCTGCATGGAATCCACTGCATTCAATCGGGATGCATTTTACAAGGCTGCATGGATTACATTTCATACACTCAAAATGCATGGAATCCACTGCGTTCTATAGGGATGCTTTGGGCCATACTGCATAAAATACACTGCATTCAATTTGCTGCATGGAATCCACTGCATTCAATCATGCTGAATAAAATCCACTGCATTCAATAGGGTTCCATTTCTTCACGCTGCATGGAATACACTGCATTCAATCAGGCTGCATGAAATCCACTGCATTCAATGGGGATGCATTCTACAATGCTGCATGGAGTTCACTGCATGCAATCACAATGCATGTAATCCACTGAATTCCATCGGGATGCTTTGGGCCATGCTGCATAAAATCCACTGCATTCAACCATGCTGCATGGAATCCACTGCATTCAATCATGCTGCATAAAATCCACTGCATTCAATCGGGATGCATTGGGCCTCATTGCATGGAATAAACGGCATTCAATCAGGCTCCATGGAATCCACTGCATTCAATGGGGATGCATTCTACCATGCTGCATGGAGTTCACTGCATTCAATCACAATGCATGGAATCCACTGCATTCCATCGGGATGCTTTGGGCCATGCTGCATAAAATCCACTGCATTCAATCGGGATGCATTGGGCCTCGCTGCATGGACTCCACTGCATTCAATCGGGATCCATTGCGCCACAATGCATGGAATACTCTGCATTCAATCACGCTGCATGGAATCCACTGCATTCTATCGGGATGCTTTGGGCCATGCTGCATAAAATCCACTGCATGCAATCATGCTGCATGGAATCCACTGCATTCAATCGGGATGCATTTTACCACGTTGCATGCAGTTCACTGCATTCAATCACAATGCATGGAATCCACTGCATTCAATCGGGATGCTTTGGGCCATGCTGCATAAAATCCACTGCATTCAATCGGGATGCATTGGGCCTCGCTGCATGGACTCCACTGCATTCAATCGGGATCCATTGCGCCACAATGCATGGATCCTCTGCATTCAATGACGCTGCATGGAATCCACTGCATTCCATCAGGATGCTTTGGGCCATGCTGCATAAAATCCACTGCATGCAATCATGCTGCATGGAATCCACTGCATTCAATCATGCTGCATAAAATCCACTGCATTCAATAGGATTCCATTTCTTCACACTGCATGGAATCCACTACATTCAATCACGCTGCATGGAATCCACTGCATTCAACATGGATGAATTTTACCACGCTGCATTTAGTACACTGTATTCAATCACAATTCATGGAATCCATTGCATTCAATCGGGATGCTTTGGGCCATGCTGCATAAAATCCACTGCATTCAATCGGGATGCACTGGGCATCGCTGCATGGACTCCACTGCATACAATCGGGATCCATTGCGCCACAATGCATGGAATCCTCTGCATTCAATGACGCTGCATGGAATCCACTGCATTCAATCGGGATGCTTTGGGCCATGCTGAATAAAATCCATTGCATTCAATCATGCTGCATGGAATCCACTTCATTCAATCGGGATGCATTTTACCATGCTGCCTGGATTACCCTTCATTCAATGACGCTGCATGGAATCCACTGCATTCTATCGGGATGCTTTGGGCCATGCTGCATAAAATCCACTGCATTTAATCGGGATGCATTTGGCCACGCTGCATGGACTCCACTGCATAAAATCGGGATCCATTGCCCCAAAATGCAAGGAATCCTCTGCATTCAATGACGCTGAATGGAATCCACTGCATTGAATCGGGAAGCTTTGGGCCATGCTGCATAAATCCACTGCATGCAGTCATGCTGTGTGGACTCCACTGCATTGAATCATGCTGCAAAAAAAACCACTGCATTCAATAGGGTTCCATTTCTTCACCCTGCATGGAATCCACTGCATTCAACCACGCTGCATGGAATCCACTGCATTCAATCGGGATGCATTTTACCACTCTGCATGGATTACACTGCATTTAATCACGCTGCATGGAATCCATGGAATTTAATCGGGATTCATTTTACTAAGCTGTATGGAATGGACTGCACTTAATCACGCTGCATGGAATCCACTGCATTCAATCGGGATGCATTTTACCACGTTGCATGCAGTTCACTGCATTCAATCACAATGCATGGAATCCACTGCATTCAATCGGGATGCTTTGGGCCATGCTGCATAAAATCCACTGCATTCAATCTTGCTTTTTGAATCCACTGCATTCAGTTATGCTGCATAAAATCCTTGCATTCAATTGGGTTCCATTTCTTCACGCTGCATGGAATACACTGCATTCAATCACGCTGCATGGAATCCACTGCATTCAATCGGGATGCATTTTACCATGCTGCGTGGTTTTCACTGCACTCAATCACAATGCATGGAATCCACTGCATTCCATCGGAATGCTTTGGGCCATGCTGCATAAAATCCACTGCATTCAATCATGCTGCATGGAATCCACTGCATTCAATCATGCTGCATAAAATCCACTGCATTCAATAGGGTTCCATTTCTTCACGCTGCATGTAATACACTGCATTCAATCACACTGAATGGAATCCACTGCATTCAATCGGGATGCATTTTACCTCGCTGCATGGATTACACTGCATTCAATCCCAATGCATGGAATCCACTGCATTCAATCGGGATGCTTTGGGCCATGCTGCATAAAATCCACTGCATTCAATCGGGATGCATTGGGCCACGCTGCATCGACTCCACTGCATTCAATTGGCATCCATTGCGCCACAATGCAAGGAATCCTCTGCATTCATTGACGCTGCATGGACTCCACTGCATTCAATCGGGATGCTTTGGGCCATGCTGCATAAAATCCACTGCATTCAATCTTGCTTTTTGAATCCACTGCATTCAGTAATGCTGCATAAAATCCTTACATTCAATTGGGTTCCATTTCTTCACGCTGCATGGAATACACTGCATTCAATCACGCTGCATGGAATCCACTGCATTCAATCGGGATGCATTTTACCATGCTGCGTGGTTTTCACTGCATTCAATCACAATGCATGGAATCCACTGCATTCCATCGGGATGCTTTGGGCCATGCTGCATAAAATCCACTGCATTCAATCGGGATGCATTGGGCCACGCTGCATCGACTCCACTGCATTCAATTGGCATCCATTGCGCCACAATGCAAGGAATCCTCTGCATTCATTGACGCTGCATGGACTCCACTGCATTCAATCGGGATGCTTTGGGCCATGCTGCATAAAATCCACTGCATTCAACCATGCTGCATGGAATCCATTTCATTCAATCATGCTCTATAAAATCCAATGCATTCAATACGGTTCCATTACTTCACGCTGCATGGAATACACTGCATTAAATCATGCTGCATGGAATCCACTGCATTCAATCATGCTGTATAAAATCCACTGCATTCAATAGGGTTCCATTACTTCACGTGGCATCGAATCCACTGCATTCAATCACGCTGCATGGAATCCACTGCATAAAATCGGGATGCATTTTTCCTCGCTGCATGGAGTACACTGCATTCAATCATGCTGCATAAAATCCACTGCATTCCATCGGGATGCTTTGGGCCATGCTGCATAAAATCCACTGCATTCAACCATGCTGCATGGAATCCACTGCATTCAATCATGCTGCATAAAATCCACTGCATTCAATCGGGATGCATTGGGCCTCGCTGCATGGAATAAACTGCATTCAATCAGGCTCCATGGAATCCACTGCATTCAATGGGGATGCATTCTACCATGCTGCATGGAGTTCACTGCATTCAATCACAATGCATGGAATCCACTGCATTCCATCGGGATGCTTTGGGCCATGCTGCATAAAATCCACTGCATTCAATTGGGATGCATTGGGCCTCGCTGCATGGACTCCACTGCATACAATCGGGATCCATTGCGCCAAAATGCATGGAATCCTCTGCATTCAACGACGCTGCATGGAATCCACTGCATTCCATCGAGATGCTTTGGGCCATGCTGCATAAAATCCACTGCATGCAATCATGCTGGATGGAATCCACTGCATTCAATCGGGATGCATTTTACCACGTTGCATGCAGTTCACTGCATTCAATCACAATGCATGGAATCCACTGCATTCAATCGGGATGCTTTGGGCCATGCTGCATAAAATCCACTGCATTCAATCGGGATGCATTGGGCCTCGCTGCATGGACTCCACTGCATTCAATCGGGATCCATTGCGCCACAATGCATGGATCCTCTGCATTCAATGACGCTGCATGGAATCCACTGCATTCCATCAGGATGCTTTGGGCCATGCTGCATAAAATCCACTGCATGCAATCATGCTGCATGGAATCCACTGCATTCAATCATGCTGCATAAAATCCACTGCATTCAATCGGGTTCCATTTCTTCACACTGCATGGAATCCACTACATTCAATCACGCTGCATGGAATCCACTGCATTCAACATGGAGGAATTTTACCACGCTGCATTTAGTACACTGTATTCAATCACAATTCATGGAATCCATTGCATTCAATCGGGATGCTTTGGGCCATGCTGCATAAAATCCACTGCATTCAATCGGGATGCACTGGGCATCGCTGCATGGACTCCACTGCATACAATCGGGATCCATTGCGCCACAATGCATGGAATCCTTTGCATTCAATGATGCTGCATGGAATCCACTGCATTCAATCGGGATGCTTTGGGCCATGCTGCATAAAATCCATTGCATTCAATCATGCTGCATGGAATCCACTTCATTCAATCGGGATGCATTTTACCATGCTGCCTGGATTAACCTTCATTCAATCACGCTGCATGGAATCCACTGCATTCTATCGGGATGCTTTGGGCCATGCTGCATAAAATCCACTGCATTTAATCGGGATGCATTTGGCCACGCTGCATGGACTCCACTGCATAAAATCGGGATCCATTGCCCCAAAATGCAAGGAATCATCTGCATTCAATGACGCTGCATGGAATCCACTGCATTCCATCGGGATCCATTTTACCACGCAGCATGGATTACACTGCTTTCAATC
Source organism: Sus scrofa (assembly GCF_054392235.1). Lineage (NCBI taxonomy): Eukaryota > Metazoa > Chordata > Mammalia > Artiodactyla > Suidae > Sus > Sus scrofa. The sequence goes on from NC_139397.1 coordinate 6,200,015, forward strand.
ACAATGCATGGAATCTACTCTATTCAATCGGGATGCTTTGGGCCATACTGCATAAAATCCACTGCATTCAATCTTGCTGCATGGAATCCACTGCATTCAATCATGCTTCATAAATCCACTGCATTCAATAGAGTTCCAGTTCTTCACGCTGCATGGAATCCACTGCATTCAATCACGCTGCATAAAATCCACTGCATTCAATAGGGTTCCATTTCTTCATGCTGCATGGAATCCACTACATTCAATCACGCTGCATGGAATCCACTGCATTCAATCAGGATGCTTTGGGCCATGCTGCATAAAATCCACTGCATTCAATCATGCTGCCTGGAATCCACTGCATTCAATCAGACTGCATAAAATCCACTGCATTCAATAGGGTTCCATTTCTTCACGCTTCATGGAATCCACTGCATTCAATAGGGTTCCATTCCTTCACGCTGCCTGGAATCCACTGCCTTCAATCACGCTGCATGGAATCCACTGCATTCAATCGGGATGCATTTTTCCTCGTTGCATGGATTACACTGCATTCAATCCCAATGCATGGAATCCACTGCATTCAATCGGGAAGCTTTGGGCCATGCTGCATACAATGCACTGCATTCAATCGGGATGCACTGGGCCTCGCTGCATGGACTCCACTGCATATAATCGGGATCCATTGCGCCACAATGCATGGAATACTCTGCATTCAATGACGCTGAATGGAATCCACTGCATTGAATCAGGAAGCTTTGGGCCATGCTGCATAAATCCACTGCATGCAGTCATGCTGTGTGGACTCCACTGCATTGTATCATGCTGCAAAAAAAACCACTGCATTCAATAGGGTTCCATTAATGCACCCTGCATGGAATCCACTGCATTCAACCACGCTGCATGGAATCCACTGCATTCAATCGGGATACATTTTACCACTCTGCATGGATTACACTGCATTTAATCACGCTGCATGTAATCCATGGAATTTAATCAGGATTCATTTTACTAAGCTGTATGGAATGGACTGCACCTAATCACGCTGCATGGAATCCACTGCATTCAATCGGGATGCATTTTACCACGTTGCATGCAGTTCACTGCATTCAATCACAATGCATGGAATCCACTGCATTCAATCGGGATGCTTTGGGCCATGCTGAATAAAATCCACTGCATTCAATCTTGCTTTTTGAATCCACTGCATTCAGTAATGCTGCATAAAATCCTTGCATTCAATTGGGTTCCATTTCTTCACGCTGCATGGAATACACTGCATTCAATCACGCTGCATGGAATCCACTGCATTCAATCGGGATGCATTTTACCATGCTGCGTGGTTTTCACTGCATTCAATCACAATGCATGGAATCCACTGCATTCCATCGGGATGCTTTGGGCCATGCTGCATAAAATCCACTGCATTCAATCATGCTGCATGGAATCCACTGCATTCAATCATGCTGCATAAAATCCACTGCATTCAATAGGGTTCCATTTCTTCACGCTGCATGTAATACACTGCATTCAATCACACTGAATGGAATCCACTGCATTCAATCGGGATGCATTTTACCTCGCTGCATGGATTACACTGCATTCAATCACAATGCATGGAATCCACTGCATTCAATCGGGATGCTTTGGGCCATGCTGCATAAAATCCACTGCATTCAATCGGGATGCATTGGGCCACGCTGCATCGACTCCACTGCATTCAATCGGCATCCATTGCGCCACAATGCAAGGAATCCTCTGCATTCATTGACGCTGCATGGACTCCACTGCATTCAATCGGGATGCTTTGGGCCATGCTGCATAAAATCCACTGCATTCAACCATGCTGCATGGAATCCATTTCATTCAATCATGCTCTATAAAATTCAATGCATTCAATACGGTTCCATTACTTCACGCTGCATGGAATACACTGCATTAAATCAGGATGCATGGAATCGACTGCATTCAATCAGGAGGCATTATACCACGTTGCATGGATTACCCTACATTCAATCACAATGCATGGAATCCACTGCATTCAATCGGGATGCTTTGGGCCATGCTGCATAAAATCCACTGCATTCAATCGGGATGCATTGGGCCTCGCTGCATAGACTCCACTGCATATAATCGGGATCCATTGCGCCACAATGCATGGAATACTCTGCATTCAATGACGCTGCATGGAATCCACTGCATTCCATCGGGAAGCTTTGGGCCATGCTGCATAAAATCCACTGCATTCAATCATGCTGCATGGAATCCACTGCATTCAATCGGGATGCATTTTACAAGGCTGCATGGATTACATTTCATACACTCAAAATGCATGGAATCCACTGCGTTCTATAGGGATGCTTTGGGCCATACTGCATAAAATACACTGCATTCAATTTGCTGCATGGAATCCACTGCATTCAATCATGCTGAATAAAATCCACTGCATTCAATAGGGTTCCATTTCTTCACGCTGCATGGAATACAGTGCATTCAATCAGGCTGCATGAAATCCACTGCATTCAATGGGGATGCATTCTACAATGCTGCATGGAGTTCACTGCATGCAATCACAATGCATGTAATCCACTGCATTCCATCTGGATGCCTTGGGCCATGCTGCATAAAATCCACTGCATTCAACCATGCTGCATGGAATCCACTGCATTCAATCATGCTGCATAAAATCCACTGCATTCAATCGGGATGCATTGGGCCTCGCTGCATGGAATACACTGCATTCAATCAGGCTGCATGGAATCCACTGCATTCAATGGGGATGCATTCTACAATGCTGCATGGAGTTCACTGCATTCAATCACAACACATGTAATCCACTGCATTCCATCGGGATGCTTTGGGCCATGCTGCATAAAATCCACTGCATTCAATCGGGATGCATTGGGCCTCGCTGCATGGACTCCACTGCATACAATCGGGATCCATTGCGCCAAAATGCATGGAATACTCTGCATTCATTGACGCTGCATGGACTCCACTGCATTCAATCGGGATGCTTTGGGCCATGCTGCATAAAATCCACTGCATTCAACCATGCTGCATGGAATCCACTGCATTCAATCATGCTGCATAAAATCCACTGCATTCCATCGGGATGCATTGGGCCTCGCTGCATGGAATACACTGCATTCAATCACGCTGCATGAAATCCACTGCATTCAATGGGGATGCATTCTACAATGCTGCATGGAGTTCACTGCATTCAATCACAATGCATGGAATCCACTGCATTCCATCGGGATGCTTTGGGCCATGCTGCATAAAATCCACTGCATTCAATCGGGATGCATTGGGCCTCGCTGCATGGACTCCACTGCATACAATCGGGATCCATTGCACCAAAATGCATGGAATCCTCCGCATGCAACGACGCTGCATGGACTCCAATGCATTCAATCGGGATGCTTTGGGCCATGCTGAATAAAATCCATTGAATTCAATCATGCTGCATGGAATCCACTGCATTCAATCATGCTGTATAAAATCCACTGCATTCAATAGGGTTCCATTACTTCACGTGGCATCGAATCCACTGCATTCAATCACGCTGCATGGAATCCACTGCATTCAATCGGGATGCATTTTTCCTCGCTGCATGGAGTACACTGCATTCAATCATGCTGCATAAAATCCACTGCATTCCATCGGGATGCTTTGGGCCATGCTGCATAAAATCCACTGCATTCAACCATGCTGCATGGAATCCACTGCATTCAATCATGCTGCATAAAATCCTCTGCATTCAATCGGGATGCATTGGGCCTCGCTGCATGGAATAAACTGCATTCAATCAGGCTCCATGGAATCCACTGCATTCAATGGGGATGCATTCTACCATGCTGCATGGAGTTCACTGCTTTCAATCACAATGCATGGAATCCACTGCATTCCATCGGGATGCTTTGGGCCATGCTGCATAAAATCCACTGCATTCAATTGGGATGCATTGGGCCTCGCTGCATGGACTCCACTGCATACAATCGGGATCCATTGCGCCACAATGCATGGAATCCACTGCATTCAATGACGCTGCATGGAATCCACTGCATTCCATCGGGATGCTTTGGGCCATGCTGCATAAAATCCACTGCATGCAATCATGCTGCATGGAATCCACTGCATTCAATCGGGATGCATTTTACCACGTTGCATGCAGTTCACTGCATTCAATCACAATGCATGGAATCCACTGCATTCAATCGGGATGCTTTGGGCCATGCTGCATAAAATCCACTGCATTCAATCGGGATGCATTGGGCCTCGCTGCATGGACTCCACTGCATTCAATCGGGATCCATTGCGCCACAATGCATGGATCCTCTGCATTCAATGACGCTGCATGGAATCCACTGCATTCCATCAGGATGCTTTGGGCCATGCTGCATAAAATCCACTGCATGCAATCATGCTGCATGGTATCCACTGCATTCAATCATGCTGCATAAAATCCACTGCATTCAATCGGGTTCCATTTCTTCACACTGCATGGAATCCACTGCATTCAATCACGCTGCATGGAATCCACTGCATTCAACATGGATGAATTTTACCACGCTGCATTTAGTACACTGTATTCAATCACAATTCATGGAATCCATTGCATTCAATCGGGATGCTTTGGGCCATGCTGCATAAAATCCACTGCATTCAATCGGGATGCACTGGGCATCGCTGCATGGACTCCACTGCATACAATCGGGATCCATTGCGCCACAATGCATGGAATCCTCTGCATTCAATGACGCTGCATGGAATCCACTGCATTCAATCGGGATGCTTTGGGCCATGCTGCATAAAATCCATTGCATTCAATCATGCTGCATGGAATCCACTTCATTCAATCGGGATGCATTTTACCATGCTGCCTGGATTACCCTTCATTCAATCACGCTGCATGGAATCCACTGCATTCTATCGGGATGCTTTGGGCCATGCTGCATAAAATCCACTGCATTTAATCGGGATGCATTTGGCCACGCTGCATGGACTCCACTGCATAAAATCGGGATCCATTGCCCCAAAATGCAAGGAATCCTCTGCATTCAATGACGCTGCATGGAATCCACTGCATTCAATCGGGATGCATTTTTCCTCGTTGCATGGATTACACTGCATTCAATCCCAATGCATGGAATCCACTGCATTCAATCGGGAAGCTTTGGGCCATGCTGCATACAATGCACTGCATTCAATCGGGATGCACTGGGCCTCGCTGCATGGACTCCACTGCATATAATCGGGATCCATTGCGCCACAATGCATGGAATACTCTGCATTCAATGACGCTGAATGGAATCCACTGCATTGAATCAGGAAGCTTTGGGCCATGCTGCATAAATCCACTGCATGCAGTCATGCTGTGTGGACTCCACTGCATTGTATCATGCTGCAAAAAAAACCACTGCATTCAATAGGGTTCCATTAATGCACCCTGCATGGAATCCACTGCATTCAACCACGCTGCATGGAATCCACTGCATTCAATCGGGATGCATTTTACCACTCTGCATGGATTACACTGCATTTAATCACGCTGCATGGAATCCATGGAATTTAATCGGGATTCATTTTACTAAGCTGTATGGAATGGACTGCACTTAATCACGCTGCATGGAATCCACTGCATTCAATCGGGATGCATTTTACCACGTTGCATGCAGTTCACTGCATTCAATCACAATGCATGGAATCCACTGCATTCAATCGGGATGCTTTGGGCCATGCTGAATAAAATCCACTGCATTCAATCTTGCTTTTTGAATCCACTGCATTCAGTAATGCTGCATAAAATCCTTGCATTCAATTGGGTTCCATTTCTTCACGCTGAATGGAATACACTGCATTCAATCACGCTGCATGGAATCCACTGCATTCAATCGGGATGCATTTTACCATGCTGCGTGGTTTTCACTGCATTCAATCACAATGCATGGAATCCACTGCATTCCATCGGGATGCTTTGGGCCATGCTGCATAAAATCCACTGCATTCAATCATGCTGCATGGAATCCACTGCATTCAATCATGCTGCATAAAATCCACTGCATTCAATAGGGTTCCATTTCTTCACGCTGCATGTAATACACTGCATTCAATCACACTGAATGGAATCCACTGCATTCAATCGGGATGCATTTTACCTCGCTGCATGGATTACACTCCATTCAATCCCAATGCATGGAATCCACTGCATTCAATCGGGATGCTTTGGGCCATGCTGCATAAAATCCACTGCATTCAATCGGGATGCATTGGGCCACGCTGCATCGACTCCACTGCATTCAATTGGCATCCATTGCGCCACAATGCAAGGAATCCTCTGCATTCATTGACGCTGCATGGACTCCACTGCATTCAATCGGGATGCTTTGGGCCATGCTGCATAAAATCCACTGCATTCAATCTTGCTTTTTGAATCCACTGCATTCAGAAATGCTGCATAAAATCCTTGCATTCAATTGGGTTCCATTTCTTCACGCTGCATGGAATACACTGCATTCAATCACGCTGCATGGAATCCACTGCATTCAATCGGGATGCATTTTACCATGCTGCGTGGTTTTCACTGCATTCAATCACAATGCATGGAATCCACTGCATTCCATCGGGATGCTTTGGGCCATGCTGCATAAAATCCACTGCATTCAATCGGGATGCATTGGGCCACGCTGCATCGACTCCACTGCATTCAATTGGCATCCATTGCGCCACAATGCAAGGAATCCTCTGCATTCATTGACGCTGCATGGACTCCACTGCATTCAATCGGGATGCTTTGGGCCATGCTGCATAAAATCCACTGCATTCAACCATGCTGCATGGAATACATTTCATTCAATCATGCTCTATAAAATCCAATGCATTCAATACGGTTCCATTACTTCACGCTGCATGGAATACACTGCATTAAATCAGGATTCATGGAATCGACTGCATTCAATCAGGATGCATTATACCACGTTGCATGGATTACCCTACATTCAATCACAATGCATGGAATCCACTGCATTCAATCGGGATGCTTTGGGCCATGCTGCATAAAATCCACTGCATTCAATCGGGATGCATTGGGCCTCGCTGCATAGACTCCACTGCATATAATCGGGATCCATTGCGCCACAATGCATGGAATACTCTGCATTCAATGACGCTGCATGGAATCCACTGCATTCCATCGGGAAGCTTTGGGCCATGCTGCATAAAATCCACTGCATTCAATCATGCTGCATGGAATCCACTGCATTCAATCGGGATGCATTTTACAAGGCTGCATGGATTACATTTCATACACTCAAAATGCATGGAATCCACTGCGTTCTATAGGGATGCTTTGGGCCATACTGCATAAAATACACTGCATTCAATTTGCTGCATGGAATCCACTGCATTCAATCATGCTGAATAAAATCCACTGCATTCAATAGGGTTCCATTTCTTCACGCTGCATGGAATACACTGCATTCAATCAGGCTGCATGAAATCCACTGCATTCAATGGGGATGCATTCTACAATGCTGCATGGAGTTCACTGCATGCAATCACAATGCATGTAATCCACTGAATTCCATCGGGATGCTTTGGGCCATGCTGCATAAAATCCACTGCATTCAACCATGCTGCATGGAATCCACTGCATTCAATCATGCTGCATAAAATCCACTGCATTCAATCGGGATGCATTGGGCCTCGCTGCATGGAATACAGTGCATTCAATCAGGCTGCATGGAATCCACTGCATACAATGGGGATGCATTCTACCACGTTGCATGCAGTTCACTGCATTCAATCACAATGCATGGAATCCACTGCTTTCAATCGGGATGCTTTGGGCCATGCTGCATAAAATCCACTGCATTCAATCGGGATGCATTGGGCCTCGCTGCATGGACTCCACTGCATTCAATCGGGATCCATTGCGCCACAATGCATGGATCCTCTGCATTCAATGACGCTGCATGGAATCCACTGCATTCCATCAGGATGCTTTGGGCCATGCTGCATAAAATCCACTGCATGCAATCATGCTGCATGGAATCCACTGCATTCAATCATGCTGCATAAAATCCACTGCATTCAATAGGGTTCCATTTCTTCACACTGCATGGAATCCACTACATTCAATCACGCTGCATGGAATCCACTGCATTCAACATGGATGAATTTTACCACGCTGCATTTAGTACACTGTATTCAATCACAATTCATGGAATCCATTGCATTCAATCGGGATGCTTTGGGCCATGCTGCATAAAATCCACTGCATTCAATCGGGATGCACTGGGCATCGCTGCATGGACTCCACTGCATACAATCGGGATCCATTGCGCCACAATGCATGGAATCCTCTGCATTCAATGACGCTGCATGGAATCCACTGCATTCAATCGGGATGCTTTGGGCCATGCTGAATAAAATCCATTGCATTCAATCATGCTGCATGGAATCCACTTCATTCAATCGGGATGCATTTTACCATGCTGCCTGGATTACCCTTCATTCAATCACGCTGCATGGAATCCACTGCATTCTATCGGGATGCTTTGGGCCATGCTGCATAAAATCCACTGCATTTAATCGGGATGCATTTGGCCACGCTGCATGGACTCCACTGCATAAAATCGGGATCCATTGCCCCAAAATGCAAGGAATCCTCTGCATTCAATGACGCTGAATGGAATCCACTGCATTGAATCGGGAAGCTTTGGGCCATGCTGCATAAATCCACTGCATGCAGTCATGCTGTGTGGACTCCACTGCATTGAATCATGCTGCAAAAAAAACCACTGCATTCAATAGGGTTCCATTTCTTCACCCTGCATGGAATCCACTGCATTCAACCACGCTGCATGGAATCCACTGCATTCAATCGGGATGCATTTTACCACTCTGCATGGATTACACTGCATTTAATCACGCTGCATGGAATCCATGGAATTTAATCGGGATTCATTTTACTAAGCTGTATGGAATGGACTGCACTTAATCACGCTGCATGGAATCCACTGCATTCAATCGGGATGCATTTTACCACGTTGCATGCAGTTCACTGCATTCAATCACAATGCATGGAATCCACTGCATTCAATCGGGATGCTTTGGGCCATGCTGCATAAAATCCACTGCATTCAATCTTGCTTTTTGAATCCACTGCATTCAGTAATGCTGCATAAAATCCTTGCATTCAATTGGGTTCCATTTCTTCACGCTGCATGGAATACACTGCATTCAATCACGCTGCATGGAATCCACTGCATTCAATCGGGATGCATTTTACCATGCTGCGTGGTTTTCACTGCACTCAATCACAATGCATGGAATCCACTGCATTCCATCGGGATGCTTTGGGCCATGCTGCATAAAATCCACTGCATTCAATCATGCTGCATGGAATCCACTGCATTCAATCATGCTGCATAAAATCCACTGCATTCAATAGGGTTCCATTTCTTCACGCTGCATGTAATACACTGCATTCAATCACACTGAATGGAATCCACTGCATTCAATCGGGATGCATTTTACCTCGCTGCATGGATTACACTGCATTCAATCCCAATGCATGGAATCCACTGCATTCCATCGGGATGCTTTGGGCCATGCTGCATAAAATCCACTGCATTCAATCGGGATGCATTGGGCCACGCTGCATCGACTCCACTGCATTAAATTGGCATCCATTGCGCCACAATGCAAGGAATCCTCTGCATTCATTGACGCTGCATGGACTCCACTGCATTCAATCGGGATGCTTTGGGCCATGCTGCATAAAATCCACTGCATTCAACCATGCTGCATGGAATACATTTCATTCAATCATGCTCTATAAAATCCAATGCATTCAATACGGTTCCATTACTTCACGCTGCATGGAATACACTGCATTAAATCAGGATTCATGGAATCGACTGCATTCAATCAGGATGCATTATACCACGTTGCATGGATTACCCTACATTCAATCACAATGCATGGAATCCACTGCATTCAATCGGGATGCTTTGGGCCATGCTGCATAAAATCCACTGCATTCAATCGGGATGCATTGGGCCTCGCTGCATAGACTCCACTGCATATAATCGGGATCCATTGCGCCACAATGCATGGAATACTCTGCATTCAATGACGCTGCATGGAATCCACTGCATTCCATCGGGAAGCTTTGGGCCATGCTGCATAAAATCCACTGCATTCAATCATGCTGCATGGAATCCACTGCATTCAATCGGGATGCATTTTACAAGGCTGCATGGATTACATTTCATACACTCAAAATGCATGGAATCCACTGCGTTCTATAGGGATGCTTTGGGCCATACTGCATAAAATACACTGCATTCAATTTGCTGCATGGAATCCACTGCATTCAATCATGCTGAATAAAATCCACTGCATTCAATAGGGTTCCATTTCTTCACGCTGCATGGAATACACTGCATTCAATCAGGCTGCATGAAATCCACTGCATTCAATGGGGATGCATTCTACAATGCTGCATGGAGTTCACTGCATGCAATCACAATGCATGTAATCCACTGAATTCCATCGGGATGCTTTGGGCCATGCTGCATAAAATCCACTGCATTCAACCATGCTGCATGGAATCCACTGCATTCAATCATGCTGCATAAAATCCACTGCATTCAATCGGGATGCATTGGGCCTCATTGCATGGAATAAACTGCATTTAATCAGGCTGCATGGAATCCACTGCATTCAATGGGGATGCATTCTACAATGCTGCATGGAGTTCACTGCATTCAATCACAACACATGTAATCCACTGCATTCCATCGGGATGCTTTGGGCCATGCTGCATAAAATCCACTGCATTCAATCGGGATGCATTGGGCCTCGCTGCATGGACTCCACTGCATACAATCGGGATCCATTGCGCCAAAATGCATGGAATACTCTGCATTCATTGACGCTGCATGGACTCCACTGCATTCAATCGGGATGCTTTGGGCCATGCTGCATAAAATCCACTGCATTCAACCATGCTGCATGGAATCCACTGCATTCAATCATGCTGCATAAAATCCACTGCATTCCATCGGGATGCATTGGGCCTCGCTGCATGGAATACACTGCATTCAATCACGCTGCATGAAATCCACTGCATTCAATGGGGATGCATTCTACAATGCTGCATGGAGTTCACTGCATTCAATCACAATGCATGGAATCCACTGCATTCCATCGGGATGCTTTGGGCCATGCTGCATAAAATCCACTGCATTCAATCGGGATGCATTGGGCCTCGCTGCATGGACTCCACTGCATACAATCGGGATCCATTGCACCAAAATGCATGGAATCCTCCGCATGCAACGACGCTGCATGGACTCCACTGCATTCAATCGGGATGCTTTGGGCCATGCTGAATAAAATCCATTGAATTCAATCATGCTGCATGGAATCCACTGCATTCAATCATGCTGTATAAAATCCACTGCATTCAATAGGGTTCCATTACTTCACGTGGCATCGAATCCACTGCATTCAATCACGCTGCATGGAATCCACTGCATTCAATCGGGATGCATTTTTCCTCGCTGCATGGAGTACACTGCATTCAATCATGCTGCATAAAATCCACTGCATTCCATCGGGATGCTTTGGGCCATGCTGCATAAAATCCACTGCATTCAACCATGCTGCATGGAATCCACTGCATTCAATCATGCTGCATAAAATCCTCTGCATTCAATCGGGATGCATTGGGCCTCGCTGCATGGAATAAACTGCATTCAATCAGGCTCCATGGAATCCACTGCATTCAATGGGGATGCATTCTACCATGCTGCATGGAGTTCACTGCTTTCAATCACAATGCATGGAATCCACTGCATTCCATCGGGATGCTTTGGGCCATGCTGCATAAAATCCACTGCATTCAATTGGGATGCATTGGGCCTCGCTGCATGGACTCCACTGCATACAATCGGGATCCATTGCGCCACAATGCATGGAATCCACTGCATTCAATGACGCTGCATGGAATCCACTGCATTCCATCGGGATGCTTTGGGCCATGCTGCATAAAATCCACTGCATGCAATCATGCTGCATGGAATCCACTGCATTCAATCGGGATGCATTTTACCACGTTGCATGCAGTTCACTGCATTCAATCACAATGCATGGAATCCACTGCATTCAATCGGGATGCTTTGGGCCATGCTGCATAAAATCCACTGCATTCAATCGGGATGCATTGGGCCTCGCTGCATGGACTCCACTGCATTCAATCGGGATCCATTGCGCCACAATGCATGGATCCTCTGCATTCAATGACGCTGCATGGAATCCACTGCATTCCATCAGGATGCTTTGGGCCATGCTGCATAAAATCCACTGCATGCAATCATGCTGCATGGTATCCACTGCATTCAATCATGCTGCATAAAATCCACTGCATTCAATCGGGTTCCATTTCTTCACACTGCATGGAATCCACTGCATTCAATCACGCTGCATGGAATCCACTGCATTCAACATGGATGAATTTTACCACGCTGCATTTAGTACACTGTATTCAATCACAATTCATGGAATCCATTGCATTCAATCGGGATGCTTTGGGCCATGCTGCATAAAATCCACTGCATTCAATCGGGATGCATTGGGCATCGCTGCATGGACTCCACTGCATACAATCGGGATCCATTGCGCCACAATGCATGGAATCCTCTGCATTCAATGACGCTGCATGGAATCCACTGCATTCAATCGGGATGCTTTGGGCCATGCTGAATAAAATCCATTGCATTCAATCATGCTGCATGGAATCCACTTCATTCAATCGGGATGCATTTTACCATGCTGCCTGGATTACCCTTCATTCAATCACGCTGCATGGAATCCACTGCATTCTATCGGGATGCTTTGGGCCATGCTGCATAAAATCCACTGCATTTAATCGGGATGCATTTGGCCACGCTGCATGGACTCCACTGCATAAAATCGGGATCCATTGCCCCAAAATGCAAGGAATCCTCTGCATTCAATGACGCTGCATGGAATCCACTGCATTCAATCGGGATGCATTTTTCCTCGTTGCATGGATTACACTGCATTCAATCCCAATGCATGGAATCCACTTCATTCAATCGGGAAGCTTTGGGCCATGCTGCATACAATGCACTGCATTCAATCGGGATGCACTGGGCCTCGCTGCATGGACTCCACTGCATATAATCGGGATCCATTGCGCCACAATGCATGGAATACTCTGCATTCAATGACGCTGAATGGAATCCACTGCATTGAATCAGGAAGCTTTGGGCCATGCTGCATAAATCCACTGCATGCAGTCATGCTGTGTGGACTCCACTGCATTGAATCATGCTGCAAAAAAAACCACTGCATTCAATAGGGTTCCATTACTGCACCCTGCATGGAATCCACTGCATTCAACCACGCTGCATGGAATCCACTGCATTCAATCGGGATGCATTTTACCACTCTGCATGGATTACACTGCATTTAATCACGCTGCATGGAATCCATGGAATTTAATCGGGATTCATTTTACTAAGCTGTATGGAATGGACTGCACTTAATCACGCTGCATGGAATCCACTGCATTCAATCGGGATGCATTTTACCACGTTGCATGCAGTTCACTGCATTCAATCACAATGCATGGAATCCACTGCATTCAATCGGGATGCTTTGGGCCATGCTGCATAAAATCCACTGCATTCAATCTTGCTTTTTGAATCCACTGCATTCAGTAATGCTGCATAAAATCCTTGCATTCAATTGGGTTCCATTTCTTCACGCTGCATGGAATACACTGCATTCAATCACGCTGCATGGAATCCACTGCATTCAATCGGGATGCATTTTACCATGCTGCGTGGTTTTCACTGCATTCAATCACAATGCATGGAATCCACTGCATTCCATCGGGATGCTTTGGGCCATGCTGCATAAAATCCACTGCATTCAATCATGCTGCATGGAATCCACTGCATTCAATCATGCTGCATAAAATCCACTGCATTCAATAGGGTTCCATTTCTTCACGCTGCATGTAATACACTGCATTCAATCACACTGAATGGAATCCACTGCATTCAATCGGGATGCATTTTACCTCGCTGCATGGATTACACTGCATTCAATCCCAATGCATGGAATCCACTGCATTCAATCGGGATGCTTTGGGCCATGCTGCATAAAATCCACTGCATTCAATCGGGATGCATTGGGCCACGCTGCATCGACTCCACTGCATTCAATTGGCATCCATTGCGCCACAATGCAAGGAATCCTCTGCATTCATTGACGCTGCATGGACTCCACTGCATTCAATCGGGATGCTTTGGGCCATGCTGCATAAAATCCACTGCATTCAACCATGCTGCATGGAATACATTTCATTCAATCATGCTCTATAAAATCCAATGCATTCAATACGGTTCCATTACTTCACGCTGCATGGAATACACTGCATTAAATCAGGATTCATGGAATCGACTGCATTCAATCAGGATGCATTATACCACGTTGCATGGATTACCCTACATTCAATCACAATGCATGGAATCCACTGCATTCAATCGGGATGCTTTGGGCCATGCTGCATAAAATCCACTGCATTCAATCGGGATGCATTGGGCCACGCTGCATCGACTCCACTGCATTCAATTGGCATCCATTGCGCCACAATGCAAGGAATCCTCTGCATTCATTGACGCTGCATGGACTCCACTGCATTCAATCGGGATGCTTTGGGCCATGCTGCATAAAATCCACTGCATTCAATCTTGCTTTTTGAATCCACTGCATTCAGTAATGCTGCATAAAATCCTTGCATTCAATTGGGTTCCATTTCTTCACGCTGCATGGAATACACTGCATTCAATCACGCTGCATGGAATCCACTGCATTCAATCGGGATGCATTTTACCATGCTGCGTGGTTTTCACTGCATTCAATCACAATGCATGGAATCCACTGCATTCCATCGGGATGCTTTGGGCCATGCTGCATAAAATCCACTGCATTCAATCGGGATGCATTGGGCCACGCTGCATCGACTCCACTGCATTCAATTGGCATCCATTGCGCCACAATGCAAGGAATCCTCTGCATTCATTGACGCTGCATGGACTCCACTGCATTCAATCGGGATGCTTTGGGCCATGCTGCATAAAATCCACTGCATTCAACCATGCTGCATGGAATACATTTCATTCAATCATGCTCTATAAAATCCAATGCATTCAATACGGTTCCATTACTTCACGCTGCATGGAATACACTGCATTAAATCAGGATTCATGGAATCGACTGCATTCAATCAGGATGCATTATACCACGTTGCATGGATTACCCTACATTCAATCACAATGCATGGAATCCACTGCATTCAATCGGGATGCTTTGGGCCATGCTGCATAAAATCCACTGCATTCAATCGGGATGCATTGGGCCTCGCTGCATAGACTCCACTGCATATAATCGGGATCCATTGCGCCACAATGCATGGAATACTCTGCATTCAATGACGCTGCATGGAATCCACTGCATTCCATCGGGAAGCTTTGGGCCATGCTGCATAAAATCCACTGCATTCAATCATGCTGCATGGAATCCACTGCATTCAATCGGGATGCATTTTACAAGGCTGCATGGATTACATTTCATACACTCAAAATGCATGGAATCCACTGCGTTCTATAGGGATGCTTTGGGCCATACTGCATAAAATACACTGCATTCAATTTGCTGCATGGAATCCACTGCATTCAATCATGCTGAATAAAATCCACTGCATTCAATAGGGTTCCATTTCTTCACGCTGCATGGAATACACTGCATTCAATCAGGCTGCATGAAATCCACTGCATTCAATGGGGATGCATTCTACAATGCTGCATGGAGTTCACTGCATGCAATCACAATGCATGTAATCCACTGCATTCCATCGGGATGCTTTGGGCCATGCTGCATAAAATCCACTGCATTCAACCATGCTGCATGGAATCCACTGCATTCAATCATGCTGCATAAAATCCACTGCATTCAATCGGGATGCATTGGGCCTCATTGCATGGAATAAAGTGCATTCAATCAGGCTCCATGGAATCCACTGCATTCAATGGGGATGCATTCTACCATGCTGCATGGAGTTCACTGCATTCAATCACAATGCATGGAATCCACTGCATTCCATCGGGATGCTTTGGGCCATGCTGCATAAAATCCACTGCATTCAATCGGGATGCATTGGGCCTCGCTGCATGGACTCCACTGCATTCAATCGGGATCCATTGCGCCACAATGCATGGATCCTCTGCATTCAATGACGCTGCATGGAATCCACTGCATTCCATCAGGATGCTTTGGGCCATGCTGCATAAAATCCACTGCATGCAATCATGCTGCATGGAATCCACTGCATTCAATCATGCTGCATAAAATCCACTGCATTCAATAGGATTCCATTTCTTCACACTGCATGGAATCCACTACATTCAATCACGCTGCATGGAATCCACTGCATTCAACATGGATGAATTTTACCACGCTGCATTTAGTACACTGTATTCAATCACAATTCATGGAATCCATTGCATTCAATCGGGATGCTTTGGGCCATGCTGCATAAAATCCACTGCATTCAATCGGGATGCACTGGGCATCGCTGCATGGACTCCACTGCATACAATCGGGATCCATTGCGCCACAATGCATGGAATCCTCTGCATTCAATGACGCTGCATGGACTCCACTGCATTCAATCGGGATGCTTTGGGCCATGCTGCATAAAATCCACTGCATTCAACCATGCTGCATGGAATCCATTTCATTCAATCATGCTCTATAAAATCCAATGCATTCAATAGGGTTCCATTACTTCACGCTGCATGGAATACACTGCATTAAATCAGGATTCATGGAATCGACTGCATTCAATCAGGATGCATTATACCACGTTGCATGGATTACCCTACATTCAATCACAATGCATGGAATCCACTGCATTCAATCGGGATGCTTTGGGCAATGCTGCATAAAATCCACTGCATTCAATCGGGATGCATTGGGCCTCGCTGCATAGACTCCACTGCATATAATCGGGATCCATTGCGCCACAATGCATGGAATACTCTGCATTCAATGACGCTGCATGGAATCCACTGCATTCCATCGGGAAGCTTTGGGCCATGCTGCATAAAATCCACTGCATTCAATCATGCTGCATGGAATCCACTGCATTCAATCGGGATGCATTTTACAAGGCTGCATGGATTACATTTCATACACTCAAAATGCATGGAATCCACTGCGTTCTATAGGGATGCTTTGGGCCATACTGCATAAAATACACTGCATTCAATTTGCTGCATGGAATCCACTGCATTCAATCATGCTGAATAAAATCCACTGCATTCAATAGGGTTCCATTTCTTTACGCTGCATGGAATACACTGCATTCAATCAGGCTGCATGAAATCCACTGCATTCAATGGGGATGCATTCTACAATGCTGCATGGAGTTCACTGCATGCAATCACAATGCATGTAATCCACTGCATTCCATCGGGATGCTTTGGGCCATGCTGCATAAAATCCACTGCATTCAACCATGCTGCATGGAATCCACTGCATTCAATCATGCTGCATAAAATCCACTGCATTCAATCGGGATGCATTGGGCCTCGCTGCATGGAATACAGTGCATTCAATCAGGCTGCATGGAATCCACTGCATACAATGGGGATGCATTCTACCACGTTGCATGCAGTTCACTGCATTCAATCACAATGCATGGAATCCACTGCTTTCAATCGGGATGCTTTGGGCCATGCTGCATAAAATCCACTGCATTCAATCGGGATGCATTGGGCCTCGCTGCATGGACTCCACTGCATTCAATCGGGATCCATTGCGCCACAATGCATGGATCCTCTGCATTCAATGACGCTGCATGGAATCCACTGCATTCCATCAGGATGCTTTGGGCCATGCTGCATAAAATCCACTGCATGCAATCATGCTGCATGGAATCCACTGCATTCAATCATGCTGCATAAAATCCACTGCATTCAATAGGGTTCCATTTCTTCACACTGCATGGAATCCACTACATTCAATCACGCTGCATGGAATCCACTGCATTCAACATGGATGAATTTTACCACGCTGCATTTAGTACACTGTATTCAATCACAATTCATGGAATCCATTGCATTCAATCGGGATGCTTTGGGCCATGCTGCATAAAATCCACTGCATTCAATCGGGATGCACTGGGCATCGCTGCATGGACTCCACTGCATACAATCGGGATCCATTGCGCCACAATGCATGGAATCCTCTGCATTCAATGACGCTGCATGGAATCCACTGCATTCAATCGGGATGCTTTGGGCCATGCTGAATAAAATCCATTGCATTCAATCATGCTGCATGGAATCCACTTCATTCAATCGGGATGCATTTTACCATGCTGCCTGGATTACCCTTCATTCAATCACGCTGCATGGAATCCACTGCATTCTATCGGGATGCTTTGGGCCATGCTGCATAAAATCCACTGCATTTAATCGGGATGCATTTGGCCACGCTGCATGGACTCCACTGCATAAAATCGGGATCCATTGCCCCAAAATGCAAGGAATCCTCTGCATTCAATGACGCTGAATGGAATCCACTGCATTGAATCGGGAAGCTTTGGGCCATGCTGCATAAATCCACTGCATGCAGTCATGCTGTGTGGACTCCACTGCATTGAATCATGCTGCAAAAAAAACCACTGCATTCAATAGGGTTCCATTTCTTCACCCTGCATGGAATCCACTGCATTCAACCACGCTGCATGGAATCCACTGCATTCAATCGGGATGCATTTTACCACTCTGCATGGATTACACTGCATTTAATCACGCTGCATGGAATCCATGGAATTTAATCGGGATTCATTTTACTAAGCTGTATGGAATGGACTGCACTTAATCACGCTGCATGGAATCCACTGCATTCAATCGGGATGCATTTTACCACGTTGCATGCAGTTCACTGCATTCAATCACAATGCATGGAATCCACTGCATTCAATCGGGATGCTTTGGGCCATGCTGCATAAAATCCACTGCATTCAATCTTGCTTTTTG
Source organism: Sus scrofa (assembly GCF_054392235.1). Classification (NCBI taxonomy): domain Eukaryota; kingdom Metazoa; phylum Chordata; class Mammalia; order Artiodactyla; family Suidae; genus Sus; species Sus scrofa. Next base: position 6,219,148 of record NC_139397.1, read on the forward strand.
AATCCACTGCATTCAGTAATGCTGCATAAAATCCTTGCATTCAATTGGGTTCCATTTCTTCACGCTGCATGGAATACACTGCATTCAATCACGCTGCATGGAATCCACTGCATTCAATCGGGATGCATTTTACCATGCTGCGTGGTTTTCACTGCACTCAATCACAATGCATGGAATCCACTGCATTCCATCGGGATGCTTTGGGCCATGCTGCATAAAATCCACTGCATTCAATCATGCTGCATGGAATCCACTGCATTCAATCATGCTGCATAAAATCCACTGCATTCAATAGGGTTCCATTTCTTCACGCTGCATGTAATACACTGCATTCAATCACACTGAATGGAATCCACTGCATTCAATCGGGATGCATTTTACCTCGCTGCATGGATTACACTGCATTCAATCCCAATGCATGGAATCCACTGCATTCCATCGGGATGCTTTGGGCCATGCTGCATAAAATCCACTGCATTCAATCGGGATGCATTGGGCCACGCTGCATCGACTCCACTGCATTAAATTGGCATCCATTGCGCCACAATGCAAGGAATCCTCTGCATTCATTGACGCTGCATGGACTCCACTGCATTCAATCGGGATGCTTTGGGCCATGCTGCATAAAATCCACTGCATTCAACCATGCTGCATGGAATACATTTCATTCAATCATGCTCTATAAAATCCAATGCATTCAATACGGTTCCATTACTTCACGCTGCATGGAATACACTGCATTAAATCAGGATTCATGGAATCGACTGCATTCAATCAGGATGCATTATACCACGTTGCATGGATTACCCTACATTCAATCACAATGCATGGAATCCACTGCATTCAATCGGGATGCTTTGGGCCATGCTGCATAAAATCCACTGCATTCAATCGGGATGCATTGGGCCTCGCTGCATAGACTCCACTGCATATAATCGGGATCCATTGCGCCACAATGCATGGAATACTCTGCATTCAATGACGCTGCATGGAATCCACTGCATTCCATCGGGAAGCTTTGGGCCATGCTGCATAAAATCCACTGCATTCAATCATGCTGCATGGAATCCACTGCATTCAATCGGGATGCATTTTACAAGGCTGCATGGATTACATTTCATACACTCAAAATGCATGGAATCCACTGCGTTCTATAGGGATGCTTTGGGCCATACTGCATAAAATACACTGCATTCAATTTGCTGCATGGAATCCACTGCATTCAATCATGCTGAATAAAATCCACTGCATTCAATAGGGTTCCATTTCTTCACGCTGCATGGAATACACTGCATTCAATCAGGCTGCATGAAATCCACTGCATTCAATGGGGATGCATTCTACAATGCTGCATGGAGTTCACTGCATGCAATCACAATGCATGTAATCCACTGAATTCCATCGGGATGCTTTGGGCCATGCTGCATAAAATCCACTGCATTCAACCATGCTGCATGGAATCCACTGCATTCAATCATGCTGCATAAAATCCACTGCATTCAATCGGGATGCATTGGGCCTCATTGCATGGAATAAACTGCATTTAATCAGGCTGCATGGAATCCACTGCATTCAATGGGGATGCATTCTACAATGCTGCATGGAGTTCACTGCATTCAATCACAACACATGTAATCCACTGCATTCCATCGGGATGCTTTGGGCCATGCTGCATAAAATCCACTGCATTCAATCGGGATGCATTGGGCCTCGCTGCATGGACTCCACTGCATACAATCGGGATCCATTGCGCCAAAATGCATGGAATACTCTGCATTCATTGACGCTGCATGGACTCCACTGCATTCAATCGGGATGCTTTGGGCCATGCTGCATAAAATCCACTGCATTCAACCATGCTGCATGGAATCCACTGCATTCAATCATGCTGCATAAAATCCACTGCATTCCATCGGGATGCATTGGGCCTCGCTGCATGGAATACACTGCATTCAATCACGCTGCATGAAATCCACTGCATTCAATGGGGATGCATTCTACAATGCTGCATGGAGTTCACTGCATTCAATCACAATGCATGGAATCCACTGCATTCCATCGGGATGCTTTGGGCCATGCTGCATAAAATCCACTGCATTCAATCGGGATGCATTGGGCCTCGCTGCATGGACTCCACTGCATACAATCGGGATCCATTGCACCAAAATGCATGGAATCCTCCGCATGCAACGACGCTGCATGGACTCCACTGCATTCAATCGGGATGCTTTGGGCCATGCTGAATAAAATCCATTGAATTCAATCATGCTGCATGGAATCCACTGCATTCAATCATGCTGTATAAAATCCACTGCATTCAATAGGGTTCCATTACTTCACGTGGCATCGAATCCACTGCATTCAATCACGCTGCATGGAATCCACTGCATTCAATCGGGATGCATTTTTCCTCGCTGCATGGAGTACACTGCATTCAATCATGCTGCATAAAATCCACTGCATTCCATCGGGATGCTTTGGGCCATGCTGCATAAAATCCACTGCATTCAACCATGCTGCATGGAATCCACTGCATTCAATCATGCTGCATAAAATCCTCTGCATTCAATCGGGATGCATTGGGCCTCGCTGCATGGAATAAACTGCATTCAATCAGGCTCCATGGAATCCACTGCATTCAATGGGGATGCATTCTACCATGCTGCATGGAGTTCACTGCTTTCAATCACAATGCATGGAATCCACTGCATTCCATCGGGATGCTTTGGGCCATGCTGCATAAAATCCACTGCATTCAATTGGGATGCATTGGGCCTCGCTGCATGGACTCCACTGCATACAATCGGGATCCATTGCGCCACAATGCATGGAATCCACTGCATTCAATGACGCTGCATGGAATCCACTGCATTCCATCGGGATGCTTTGGGCCATGCTGCATAAAATCCACTGCATGCAATCATGCTGCATGGAATCCACTGCATTCAATCGGGATGCATTTTACCACGTTGCATGCAGTTCACTGCATTCAATCACAATGCATGGAATCCACTGCATTCAATCGGGATGCTTTGGGCCATGCTGCATAAAATCCACTGCATTCAATCGGGATGCATTGGGCCTCGCTGCATGGACTCCACTGCATTCAATCGGGATCCATTGCGCCACAATGCATGGATCCTCTGCATTCAATGACGCTGCATGGAATCCACTGCATTCCATCAGGATGCTTTGGGCCATGCTGCATAAAATCCACTGCATGCAATCATGCTGCATGGTATCCACTGCATTCAATCATGCTGCATAAAATCCACTGCATTCAATCGGGTTCCATTTCTTCACACTGCATGGAATCCACTGCATTCAATCACGCTGCATGGAATCCACTGCATTCAACATGGATGAATTTTACCACGCTGCATTTAGTACACTGTATTCAATCACAATTCATGGAATCCATTGCATTCAATCGGGATGCTTTGGGCCATGCTGCATAAAATCCACTGCATTCAATCGGGATGCACTGGGCATCGCTGCATGGACTCCACTGCATACAATCGGGATCCATTGCGCCACAATGCATGGAATCCTCTGCATTCAATGACGCTGCATGGAATCCACTGCATTCAATCGGGATGCTTTGGGCCATGCTGAATAAAATCAATTGCATTCAATCATGCTGCATGGAATCCACTTCATTCAATCGGGATGCATTTTAACATGCTGCCTGGATTACCCTTCATTCAATCACGCTGCATGGAATCCACTGCATTCTATCGGGATGCTTTGGGCCATGCTGCATAAAATCCACTGCATTTAATCGGGATGCATTTGGCCACGCTGCATGGACTCCACTGCATAAAATCGGGATCCATTGCCCCAAAATGCAAGGAATCCTCTGCATTCAATGACGCTGCATGGAATCCACTGCATTCAATCGGGATGCATTTTTCCTCGTTGCATGGATTACACTGCATTCAATCCCAATGCATGGAATCCACTTCATTCAATCGGGAAGCTTTGGGCCATGCTGCATACAATGCACTGCATTCAATCGGGATGCACTGGGCCTCGCTGCATGGACTCCACTGCATATAATCGGGATCCATTGCGCCACAATGCATGGAATACTCTGCATTCAATGACGCTGAATGGAATCCACTGCATTGAATCAGGAAGCTTTGGGCCATGCTGCATAAATCCACTGCATGCAGTCATGCTGTGTGGACTCCACTGCATTGTATCATGCTGCAAAAAAAACCACTGCATTCAATAGGGTTCCATTAATGCACCCTGCATGGAATCCACTGCATTCAACCACGCTGCATGGAATCCACTGCATTCAATCGGGATGCATTTTACCACTCTGCATGGATTACACTGCATTTAATCACGCTGCATGTAATCCATGGAATTTAATCGGGATTCATTTTACTAAGCTGTATGGAATGGACTGCACTTAATCACGCTGCATGGAATCCACTGCATTCAATCGGGATGCATTTTACCACGTTGCATGCAGTTCACTGCATTCAATCACAATGCATGGAATCCACTGCATTCAATCGGGATGCTTTGGGCCATGCTGAATAAAATCCACTGCATTCAATCTTGCTTTTTGAATCCACTGCATTCAGTAATGCTGCATAAAATCCTTGCATTCAATTGGGTTCCATTTCTTCACGCTGAATGGAATACACTGCATTCAATCACGCTGCATGGAATCCACTGCATTCAATCGGGATGCATTTTACCATGCTGCGTGGTTTTCACTGCATTCAATCACAATGCATGGAATCCACTGCATTCCATCGGGATGCTTTGGGCCATGCTGCATAAAATCCACTGCATTCAATCATGCTGCATGGAATCCACTGCATTCAATCATGCTGCATAAAATCCACTGCATTCAATAGGGTTCCATTTCTTCACGCTGCATGTAATACACTGCATTCAATCACACTGAATGGAATCCACTGCATTCAATCGGGATGCATTTTACCTCGCTGCATGGATTACACTCCATTCAATCCCAATGCATGGAATCCACTGCATTCAATCGGGATGCTTTGGGCCATGCTGCATAAAATCCACTGCATTCAATCGGGATGCATTGGGCCACGCTGCATCGACTCCACTGCATTCAATTGGCATCCATTGCGCCACAATGCAAGGAATCCTCTGCATTCATTGACGCTGCATGGACTCCACTGCATTCAATCGGGATGCTTTGGGCCATGCTGCATAAAATCCACTGCATTCAATCTTGCTTTTTGAATCCACTGCATTCAGTAATGCTGCATAAAATCCTTGCATTCAATTGGGTTCCATTTCTTCACGCTGCATGGAATACACTGCATTCAATCACGCTGCATGGAATCCACTGCATTCAATCGGGATGCATTTTACCATGCTGCGTGGTTTTCACTGCATTCAATCACAATGCATGGAATCCACTGCATTCCATCGGGATGCTTTGGGCCATGCTGCATAAAATCCACTGCATTCAATCGGGATGCATTGGGCCACGCTGCATCGACTCCACTGCATTCAATTGGCATCCATTGCGCCACAATGCAAGGAATCCTCTGCATTCATTGACGCTGCATGGACTCCACTGCATTCAATCGGGATGCTTTGGGCCATGCTGCATAAAATCCACTGCATTCAACCATGCTGCATGGAATACATTTCATTCAATCATGCTCTATAAAATCCAATGCATTCAATACGGTTCCATTACTTCACGCTGCATGGAATACACTGCATTAAATCAGGATTCATGGAATCGACTGCATTCAATCAGGATGCATTATACCACGTTGCATGGATTACCCTACATTCAATCACAATGCATGGAATCCACTGCATTCAATCGGGATGCTTTGGGCCATGCTGCATAAAATCCACTGCATTCAATCGGGATGCATTGGGCCTCGCTGCATAGACTCCACTGCATATAATCGGGATCCATTGCGCCACAATGCATGGAATACTCTGCATTCAATGACGCTGCATGGAATCCACTGCATTCCATCGGGAAGCTTTGGGCCATGCTGCATAAAATCCACTGCATTCAATCATGCTGCATGGAATCCACTGCATTCAATCGGGATGCATTTTACAAGGCTGCATGGATTACATTTCATACACTCAAAATGCATGGAATCCACTGCGTTCTATAGGGATGCTTTGGGCCATACTGCATAAAATACACTGCATTCAATTTGCTGCATGGAATCCACTGCATTCAATCATGCTGAATAAAATCCACTGCATTCAATAGGGTTCCATTTCTTCACGCTGCATGGAATACACTGCATTCAATCAGGCTGCATGAAATCCACTGCATTCAATGGGGATGCATTCTACAATGCTGCATGGAGTTCACTGCATGCAATCACAATGCATGTAATCCACTGCATTCCATCGGGATGCTTTGGGCCATGCTGCATAAAATCCACTGCATTCAACCATGCTGCATGGAATCCACTGCATTCAATCATGCTGCATAAAATCCACTGCATTCAATCGGGATGCATTGGGCCTCATTGCATGGAATAAAGTGCATTCAATCAGGCTCCATGGAATCCACTGCATTCAATGGGGATGCATTCTACCATGCTGCATGGAGTTCACTGCATTCAATCACAATGCATGGAATCCACTGCATTCCATCGGGATGCTTTGGGCCATGCTGCATAAAATCCACTGCATTCAATCGGGATGCATTGGGCCTCGCTGCATGGACTCCACTGCATTCAATCGGGATCCATTGCGCCACAATGCATGGATCCTCTGCATTCAATGACGCTGCATGGAATCCACTGCATTCCATCAGGATGCTTTGGGCCATGCTGCATAAAATCCACTGCATGCAATCATGCTGCATGGAATCCACTGCATTCAATCATGCTGCATAAAATCCACTGCATTCAATAGGATTCCATTTCTTCACACTGCATGGAATCCACTACATTCAATCACGCTGCATGGAATCCACTGCATTCAACATGGATGAATTTTACCACGCTGCATTTAGTACACTGTATTCAATCACAATTCATGGAATCCATTGCATTCAATCGGGATGCTTTGGGCCATGCTGCATAAAATCCACTGCATTCAATCGGGATGCACTGGGCATCGCTGCATGGACTCCACTGCATACAATCGGGATCCATTGCGCCACAATGCATGGAATCCTCTGCATTCAATGACGCTGCATGGAATCCACTGCATTCAATCGGGATGCTTTGGGCCATGCTGAATAAAATCCATTGCATTCAATCATGCTGCATGGAATCCACTTCATTCAATCGGGATGCATTTTACCATGCTGCCTGGATTACCCTTCATTCAATCACGCTGCATGGAATCCACTGCATTCTATCGGGATGCTTTGGGCCATGCTGCATAAAATCCACTGCATTTAATCGGGATGCATTTGGCCACGCTGCATGGACTCCACTGCATAAAATCGGGATCCATTGCCCCAAAATGCAAGGAATCCTCTGCATTCAATGACGCTGAATGGAATCCACTGCATTGAATCGGGAAGCTTTGGGCCATGCTGCATAAATCCACTGCATGCAGTCATGCTGTGTGGACTCCACTGCATTGAATCATGCTGCAAAAAAAACCACTGCATTCAATAGGGTTCCATTTCTTCACCCTGCATGGAATCCACTGCATTCAACCACGCTGCATGGAATCCACTGCATTCAATCGGGATGCATTTTACCACTCTGCATGGATTACACTGCATTTAATCACGCTGCATGGAATCCATGGAATTTAATCGGGATTCATTTTACTAAGCTGTATGGAATGGACTGCACTTAATCACGCTGCATGGAATCCACTGCATTCAATCGGGATGCATTTTACCACGTTGCATGCAGTTCACTGCATTCAATCACAATGCATGGAATCCACTGCATTCAATCGGGATGCTTTGGGCCATGCTGCATAAAATCCACTGCATTCAATCTTGCTTTTTGAATCCACTGCATTCAGTAATGCTGCATAAAATCCTTGCATTCAATTGGGTTCCATTTCTTCACGCTGCATGGAATACACTGCATTCAATCACGCTGCATGGAATCCACTGCATTCAATCGGGATGCATTTTACCATGCTGCGTGGTTTTCACTGCATTCAATCACAATGCATGGAATCCACTGCATTCCATCGGGATGCTTTGGGCCATGCTGCATAAAATCCACTGCATTCAATCATGCTGCATGGAATCCACTGCATTCAATCATGCTGCATAAAATCCACTGCATTCAATAGGGTTCCATTTCTTCACGCTGCATGTAATACACTGCATTCAATCACACTGAATGGAATCCACTGCATTCAATCGGGATGCATTTTACCTCGCTGCATGGATTACACTGCATTCAATCCCAATGCATGGAATCCACTGCATTCAATCGGGATGCTTTGGGCCATGCTGCATAAAATCCACTGCATTCAATCGGGATGCATTGGGCCACGCTGCATCGACTCCACTGCATTCAATTGGCATCCATTGCGCCACAATGCAAGGAATCCTCTGCATTCATTGACGCTGCATGGACTCCACTGCATTCAATCGGGATGCTTTGGGCCATGCTGCATAAAATCCACTGCATTCAACCATGCTGCATGGAATACATTTCATTCAATCATGCTCTATAAAATCCAATGCATTCAATACGGTTCCATTACTTCACGCTGCATGGAATACACTGCATTAAATCAGGATTCATGGAATCGACTGCATTCAATCAGGATGCATTATACCACGTTGCATGGATTACCCTACATTCAATCACAATGCATGGAATCCACTGCATTCAATCGGGATGCTTTGGGCCATGCTGCATAAAATCCACTGCATTCAATCGGGATGCATTGGGCCTCGCTGCATAGACTCCACTGCATATAATCGGGATCCATTGCGCCACAATGCATGGAATACTCTGCATTCAATGACGCTGCATGGAATCCACTGCATTCCATCGGGAAGCTTTGGGCCATGCTGCATAAAATCCACTGCATTCAATCATGCTGCATGGAATCCACTGCATTCAATCGGGATGCATTTTACAAGGCTGCATGGATTACATTTCATACACTCAAAATGCATGGAATCCACTGCGTTCTATAGGGATGCTTTGGGCCATACTGCATAAAATACACTGCATTCAATTTGCTGCATGGAATCCACTGCATTCAATCATGCTGAATAAAATCCACTGCATTCAATAGGGTTCCATTTCTTCACGCTGCATGGAATACACTGCATTCAATCAGGCTGCATGAAATCCACTGCATTCAATGGGGATGCATTCTACAATGCTGCATGGAGTTCACTGCATGCAATCACAATGCATGTAATCCACTGAATTCCATCGGGATGCTTTGGGCCATGCTGCATAAAATCCACTGCATTCAACCATGCTGCATGGAATCCACTGCATTCAATCATGCTGCATAAAATCCACTGCATTCAATCGGGATGCATTGGGCCTCATTGCATGGAATAAACTGCATTCAATCAGGCTGCATGGAATCCACTGCATTCAATGGGGATGCATTCTACAATGCTGCATGGAGTTCACTGCATTCAATCACAACACATGTAATCCACTGCATTCCATCGGGATGCTTTGGGCCATGCTGCATAAAATCCACTGCATTCAATCGGGATGCATTGGGCCTCGCTGCATGGACTCCACTGCATACAATCGGGATCCATTGCGCCAAAATGCATGGAATACTCTGCATTCATTGACGCTGCATGGACTCCACTGCATTCAATCGGGATGCTTTGGGCCATGCTGCATAAAATCCACTGCATTCAACCATGCTGCATGGAATCCACTGCATTCAATCATGCTGCATAAAATCCACTGCATTCCATCGGGATGCATTGGGCCTCGCTGCATGGAATACACTGCATTCAATCACGCTGCATGAAATCCACTGCATTCAATGGGGATGCATTCTACAATGCTGCATGGAGTTCACTGCATTCAATCACAATGCATGGAATCCACTGCATTCCATCGGGATGCTTTGGGCCATGCTGCATAAAATCCACTGCATTCAATCGGGATGCATTGGGCCTCGCTGCATGGACTCCACTGCATACAATCGGGATCCATTGCACCAAAATGCATGGAATCCTCCGCATGCAACGACGCTGCATGGACTCCACTGCATTCAATCGGGATGCTTTGGGCCATGCTGAATAAAATCCATTGAATTCAATCATGCTGCATGGAATCCACTGCATTCAATCATGCTGTATAAAATCCACTGCATTCAATAGGGTTCCATTACTTCACGTGGCATCGAATCCACTGCATTCAATCACGCTGCATGGAATCCACTGCATTCAATCGGGATGCATTTTTCCTCGCTGCATGGAGTACACTGCATTCAATCATGCTGCATAAAATCCACTGCATTCCATCGGGATGCTTTGGGCCATGCTGCATAAAATCCACTGCATTCAACCATGCTGCATGGAATCCACTGCATTCAATCATGCTGCATAAAATCCTCTGCATTCAATCGGGATGCATTGGGCCTCGCTGCATGGTATAAACTGCATTCAATCAGGCTCCATGGAATCCACTGCATTCAATGGGGATGCATTCTACCATGCTGCATGGAGTTCACTGCTTTCAATCACAATGCATGGAATCCACTGCATTCCATCGGGATGCTTTGGGCCATGCTGCATAAAATCCACTGCATTCAATTGGGATGCATTGGGCCTCGCTGCATGGACTCCACTGCATACAATCGGGATCCATTGCGCCACAATGCATGGAATCCACTGCATTCAATGACGCTGCATGGAATCCACTGCATTCCATCGGGATGCTTTGGGCCATGCTGCATAAAATCCACTGCATGCAATCATGCTGGATGGAATCCACTGCATTCAATCGGGATGCATTTTACCACGTTGCATGCAGTTCACTGCATTCAATCACAATGCATGGAATCCACTGCATTCAATCGGGATGCTTTGGGCCATGCTGCATAAAATCCACTGCATTCAATCGGGATGCATTGGGCCTCGCTGCATGGACTCCACTGCATTCAATCGGGATCCATTGCGCCACAATGCATGGATCCTCTGCATTCAATGACGCTGCATGGAATCCACTGCATTCCATCAGGATGCTTTGGGCCATGCTGCATAAAATCCACTGCATGCAATCATGCTGCATGGAATCCACTGCATTCAATCATGCTGCATAAAATCCACTGCATTCAATCGGGTTCCATTTCTTCACACTGCATGGAATCCACTGCATTCAATCACGCTGCATGGAATCCACTGCATTCAACATGGATGAATTTTACCACGCTGCATTTAGTACACTGTATTCAATCACAATTCATGGAATCCATTGCATTCAATCGGGATGCTTTGGGCCATGCTGCATAAAATCCACTGCATTCAATCGGGATGCACTGGGCATCGCTGCATGGACTCCACTGCATACAATCGGGATCCATTGCACCACAATGCATGGAATCCTCTGCATTCAATGACGCTGCATGGAATCCACTGCATTCAATCGGGATGCTTTGGGCCATGCTGAATAAAATCAATTGCATTCAATCATGCTGCATGGAATCCACTTCATTCAATCGGGATGCATTTTACCATGCTGCCTGGATTACCCTTCATTCAATCACGCTGCATGGAATCCACTGCATTCTATCGGGATGCTTTGGGCCATGCTGCATAAAATCCACTGCATTTAATCGGGATGCATTTGGCCACGCTGCATGGACTCCACTGCATAAAATCGGGATCCATTGCCCCAAAATGCAATGAATCCTCTGCATTCAATGACGCTGCATGGAATCCACTGCATTCAATCGGGATGCATTTTTCCTCGTTGCATGGATTACACTGCATTCAATCCCAATGCATGGAATCCACTGCATTCAATCGGGAAGCTTTGGGCCATGCTGCATACAATGCACTGCATTCAATCGGGATGCACTGGGCCTCGCTGCATGGACTCCACTGCATATAATCGGGATCCATTGCGCCACAATGCATGGAATACTCTGCATTCAATGACGCTGAATGGAATCCACTGCATTGAATCAGGAAGCTTTGGGCCATGCTGCATAAATCCACTGCATGCAGTCATGCTGTGTGGACTCCACTGCATTGTATCATGCTGCAAAAAAAACCACTGCATTCAATAGGGTTCCATTAATGCACCCTGCATGGAATCCACTGCATTCAACCACGCTGCATGGAATCCACTGCATTCAATCGGGATGCATTTTACCACTCTGCATGGATTACACTGCATTTAATCACGCTGCATGTAATCCATGGAATTTAATCGGGATTCATTTTACTAAGCTGTATGGAATGGACTGCACTTAATCACGCTGCATGGAATCCACTGCATTCAATCGGGATGCATTTTACCACGTTGCATGCAGTTCACTGCATTCAATCACAATGCATGGAATCCACTGCATTCAATCGGGATGCTTTGGGCCATGCTGAATAAAATCCACTGCATTCAATCTTGCTTTTTGAATCCACTGCATTCAGTAATGCTGCATAAAATCCTTGCATTCAATTGGGTTCCATTTCTTCACGCTGAATGGAATACACTGCATTCAATCACGCTGCATGGAATCCACTGCATTCAATCGGGATGCATTTTACCATGCTGCGTGGTTTTCACTGCATTCAATCACAATGCATGGAATCCACTGCATTCCATCGGGATGCTTTGGGCCATGCTGCATAAAATCCACTGCATTCAATCATGCTGCATGGAATCCACTGCATTCAATCATGCTGCATAAAATCCACTGCATTCAATAGGGTTCCATTTCTTCACGCTGCATGTAATACACTGCATTCAATCACACTGAATGGAATCCACTGCATTCAATCGGGATGCATTTTACCTCGCTGCATGGATTACACTCCATTCAATCCCAATGCATGGAATCCACTGCATTCAATCGGGATGCTTTGGGCCATGCTGCATAAAATCCACTGCATTCAATCGGGATGCATTGGGCCACGCTGCATCGACTCCACTGCATTCAATTGGCATCCATTGCGCCACAATGCAAGGAATCCTCTGCATTCATTGACGCTGCATGGACTCCACTGCATTCAATCGGGATGCTTTGGGCCATGCTGCATAAAATCCACTGCATTCAATCTTGCTTTTTGAATCCACTGCATTCAGTAATGCTGCATAAAATCCTTGCATTCAATTGGGTTCCATTTCTTCACGCTGCATGGAATACACTGCATTCAATCACGCTGCATGGAATCCACTGCATTCAATCGGGATGCATTTTACCATGCTGCGTGGTTTTCACTGCATTCAATCACAATGCATGGAATCCACTGCATTCCATCGGGATGCTTTGGGCCATGCTGCATAAAATCCACTGCATTCAATCGGGATGCATTGGGCCACGCTGCATCGACTCCACTGCATTCAATTGGCATCCATTGCGCCACAATGCAAGGAATCCTCTGCATTCATTGACGCTGCATGGACTCCACTGCATTCAATCGGGATGCTTTGGGCCATGCTGCATAAAATCCACTGCATTCAACCATGCTGCATGGAATCCATTTCATTCAATCATGCTCTATAAAATCCAATGCATTCAATACGGTTCCATTACTTCACGCTGCATGGAATACACTGCATTAAATCAGGATTCATGGAATCGACTGCATTCAATCAGGATGCATTATACCACGTTGCATGGATTACCCTACATTCAATCACAATGCATGGAATCCACTGCATTCAATCGGGATGCTTTGGGCCATGCTGCATAAAATCCACTGCATTCAATCGGGATGCATTGGGCATCGCTGCATGGACTCCACTGCATACAATCGGGATCCATTGCGCCACAATGCATGGAATCCTCTGCATTCAATGACGCTGCATGGAATCCACTGCATTCAATCGGGATGCTTTGGGCCATGCTGAATAAAATCCATTGCATTCAATCATGCTGCATGGAATCCACTTCATTCAATCGGGATGCATTTTACCATGCTGCCTGGATTACCCTTCATTCAATCACGCTGCATGGAATCCACTGCATTCTATCGGGATGCTTTGGGCCATGCTGCATAAAATCCACTGCATTTAATCGGGATGCATTTGGCCACGCTGCATGGACTCCACTGCATAAAATCGGGATCCATTGCCCCAAAATGCAAGGAATCCTCTGCATTCAATGACGCTGAATGGAATCCACTGCATTGAATCGGGAAGCTTTGGGCCATGCTGCATAAATCCACTGCATGCAGTCATGCTGTGTGGACTCCACTGCATTGAATCATGCTGCAAAAAAAACCACTGCATTCAATAGGGTTCCATTTCTTCACCCTGCATGGAATCCACTGCATTCAACCACGCTGCATGGAATCCACTGCATTCAATCGGGATGCATTTTACCACTCTGCATGGATTACACTGCATTTAATCACGCTGCATGGAATCCATGGAATTTAATCGGGATTCATTTTACTAAGCTGTATGGAATGGACTGCACTTAATCACGCTGCATGGAATCCACTGCATTCAATCGGGATGCATTTTACCACGTTGCATGCAGTTCACTGCATTCAATCACAATGCATGGAATCCACTGCATTCAATCGGGATGCTTTGGGCCATGCTGCATAAAATCCACTGCATTCAATCTTGCTTTTTGAATCCACTGCATTCAGTAATGCTGCATAAAATCCTTGCATTCAATTGGGTTCCATTTCTTCACGCTGCATGGAATACACTGCATTCAATCACGCTGCATGGAATCCACTGCATTCAATCGGGATGCATTTTACCATGCTGCGTGGTTTTCACTGCATTCAATCACAATGCATGGAATCCACTGCATTCCATCGGGATGCTTTGGGCCATGCTGCATAAAATCCACTGCATTCAATCATGCTGCATGGAATCCACTGCATTCAATCATGCTGCATAAAATCCACTGCATTCAATAGGGTTCCATTTCTTCACGCTGCATGTAATACACTGCATTCAATCACACTGAATGGAATCCACTGCATTCAATCGGGATGCATTTTACCTCGCTGCATGGATTACACTGCATTCAATCCCAATGCATGGAATCCACTGCATTCCATCGGGATGCTTTGGGCCATGCTGCATAAAATCCACTGCATTCAATCGGGATGCATTGGGCCACGCTGCATCGACTCCACTGCATTCAATTGGCATCCATTGCGCCACAATGCAAGGAATCCTCTGCATTCATTGACGCTGCATGGACTCCACTGCATTCAATCGGGATGCTTTGGGCCATGCTGCATAAAATCCACTGCATTCAACCATGCTGCATGGAATACATTTCATTCAATCATGCTCTATAAAATCCAATGCATTCAATACGGTTCCATTACTTCACGCTGCATGGAATACACTGCATTAAATCAGGATTCATGGAATCGACTGCATTCAATCAGGATGCATTATACCACGTTGCATGGATTACCCTACATTCAATCACAATGCATGGAATCCACTGCATTCAATCGGGATGCTTTGGGCCATGCTGCATAAAATCCACTGCATTCAATCGGGATGCATTGGGCCTCGCTGCATAGACTCCACTGCATATAATCGGGATCCATTGCGCCACAATGCATGGAATACTCTGCATTCAATGACGCTGCATGGAATCCACTGCATTCCATCGGGAAGCTTTGGGCCATGCTGCATAAAATCCACTGCATTCAATCATGCTGCATGGAATCCACTGCATTCAATCGGGATGCATTTTACAAGGCTGCATGGATTACATTTCATACACTCAAAATGCATGGAATCCACTGCGTTCTATAGGGATGCTTTGGGCCATACTGCATAAAATACACTGCATTCAATTTGCTGCATGGAATCCACTGCATTCAATCATGCTGAATAAAATCCACTGCATTCAATAGGGTTCCATTTCTTCACGCTGCATGGAATACACTGCATTCAATCAGGCTGCATGAAATCCACTGCATTCAATGGGGATGCATTCTACAATGCTGCATGGAGTTCACTGCATGCAATCACAATGCATGTAATCCACTGAATTCCATCGGGATGCTTTGGGCCATGCTGCATAAAATCCACTGCATTCAACCATGCTGCATGGAATCCACTGCATTCAATCATGCTGCATAAAATCCACTGCATTCAATCGGGATGCATTGGGCCTCATTGCATGGAATAAACTGCATTCAATCAGGCTGCATGGAATCCACTGCATTCAATGGGGATGCATTCTACAATGCTGCATGGAGTTCACTGCATTCAATCACAACACATGTAATCCACTGCATTCCATCGGGATGCTTTGGGCCATGCTGCATAAAATCCACTGCATTCAATCGGGATGCATTGGGCCTCGCTGCATGGACTCCACTGCATACAATCGGGATCCATTGCGCCAAAATGCATGGAATACTCTGCATTCATTGACGCTGCATGGACTCCACTGCATTCAATCGGGATGCTTTGGGCCATGCTGCATAAAATCCACTGCATTCAACCATGCTGCATGGAATCCACTGCATTCAATCATGCTGCATAAAATCCACTGCATTCCATCGGGATGCATTGGGCCTCGCTGCATGGAATACACTGCATTCAATCACGCTGCATGAAATCCACTGCATTCAATGGGGATGCATTCTACAATGCTGCATGGAGTTCACTGCATTCAATCACAATGCATGGAATCCACTGCATTCCATCGGGATGCTTTGGGCCATGCTGCATAAAATCCACTGCATTCAATCGGGATGCATTGGGCCTCGCTGCATGGACTCCACTGCATACAATCGGGATCCATTGCACCAAAATGCATGGAATCCTCCGCATGCAACGACGCTGCATGGACTCCACTGCATTCAATCGGGATGCTTTGGGCCATGCTGAATAAAATCCATTGAATTCAATCATGCTGCATGGAATCCACTGCATTCAATCATGCTGTATAAAATCCACTGCATTCAATAGGGTTCCATTACTTCACGTGGCATCGAATCCACTGCATTCAATCACGCTGCATGGAATCCACTGCATTCAATCGGGATGCATTTTTCCTCGCTGCATGGAGTACACTGCATTCAATCATGCTGCATAAAATCCACTGCATTCCATCGGGATGCTTTGGGCCATGCTGCATAAAATCCACTGCATTCAACCATGCTGCATGGAATCCACTGCATTCAATCATGCTGCATAAAATCCTCTGCATTCAATCGGGATGCATTGGGCCTCGCTGCATGGAATAAACTGCATTCAATCAGGCTCCATGGAATCCACTGCATTCAATGGGGATGCATTCTACCATGCTGCATGGAGTTCACTGCTTTCAATCACAATGCATGGAATCCACTGCATTCCATCGGGATGCTTTGGGCCATGCTGCATAAAATCCACTGCATTCAATTGGGATGCATTGGGCCTCGCTGCATGGACTCCACTGCATACAATCGGGATCCATTGCGCCACAATGCATGGAATCCACTGCATTCAATGACGCTGCATGGAATCCACTGCATTCCATCGGGATGCTTTGGGCCATGCTGCATAAAATCCACTGCATGCAATCATGCTGGATGGAATCCACTGCATTCAATCGGGATGCATTTTACCACGTTGCATGCAGTTCACTGCATTCAATCACAATGCATGGAATCCACTGCATTCAATCGGGATGCTTTGGGCCATGCTGCATAAAATCCACTGCATTCAATCGGGATGCATTGGGCCTCGCTGCATGGACTCCACTGCATTCAATCGGGATCCATTGCGCCACAATGCATGGATCCTCTGCATTCAATGACGCTGCATGGAATCCACTGCATTCCATCAGGATGCTTTGGGCCATGCTGCATAAAATCCACTGCATGCAATCATGCTGCATGGAATCCACTGCATTCAATCATGCTGCATAAAATCCACTGCATTCAATCGGGTTCCATTTCTTCACACTGCATGGAATCCACTGCATTCAATCACGCTGCATGGAATCCACTGCATTCAACATGGATGAATTTTACCACGCTGCATTTAGTACACTGTATTCAATCACAATTCATGGAATCCATTGCATTCAATCGGGATGCTTTGGGCCATGCTGCATAAAATCCACTGCATTCAATCGGGATGCACTGGGCATCGCTGCATGGACTCCACTGCATACAATCGGGATCCATTGCACCACAATGCATGGAATCCTCTGCATTCAATGACGCTGCATGGAATCCACTGCATTCAATCGGGATGCTTTGGGCCATGCTGAATAAAATCAATTGCATTCAATCATGCTGCATGGAATCCACTTCATTCAATCGGGATGCATTTTACCATGCTGCCTGGATTACCCTTCATTCAATCACGCTGCATGGAATCCACTGCATTCTATCGGGATGCTTTGGGCCATGCTGCATAAAATCCACTGCATTTAATCGGGATGCATTTGGCCACGCTGCATGGACTCCACTGCATAAAATCGGGATCCATTGCCCCAAAATGCAATGAATCCTCTGCATTCAATGACGCTGCATGGAATCCACTGCATTCAATCGGGATGCATTTTTCCTCGTTGCATGGATTACACTGCATTCAATCCCAATGCATGGAATCCACTGCATTCAATCGGGAAGCTTTGGGCCATGCTGCATACAATGCACTGCATTCAATCGGGATGCACTGGGCCTCGCTGCATGGACTCCACTGCATATAATCGGGATCCATTGCGCCACAATGCATGGAATACTCTGCATTCAATGACGCTGAATGGAATCCACTGCATTGAATCAGGAAGCTTTGGGCCATGCTGCATAAATCCACTGCATGCAGTCATGCTGTGTGGACTCCACTGCATTGTATCATGCTGCAAAAAAAACCACTGCATTCAATAGGGTTCCATTAATGCACCCTGCATGGAATCCACTGCATTCAACCACGCTGCATGGAATCCACTGCATTCAATCGGGATGCATTTTACCACTCTGCATGGATTACACTGCATTTAATCACGCTGCATGTAATCCATGGAATTTAATCGGGATTCATTTTACTAAGCTGTATGGAATGGACTGCACTTAATCACGCTGCATGGAATCCACTGCATTCAATCGGGATGCATTTTACCACGTTGCATGCAGTTCACTGCATTCAATCACAATGCATGGAATCCACTGCATTCAATCGGGATGCTTTGGGCCATGCTGAATAAAATCCACTGCATTCAATCTTGCTTTTTGAATCCACTGCATTCAGTAATGCTGCATAAAATCCTTGCATTCAATTGGGTTCCATTTCTTCACGCTGAATGGAATACACTGCATTCAATCACGCTGCATGGAATCCACTGCATTCAATCGGGATGCATTTTACCATGCTGCGTGGTTTTCACTGCATTCAATCACAATGCATGGAATCCACTGCATTCCATCGGGATGCTTTGGGCCATGCTGCATAAAATCCACTGCATTCAATCATGCTGCATGGAATCCACTGCATTCAATCATGCTGCATAAAATCCACTGCATTCAATAGGGTTCCATTTCTTCACGCTGCATGTAATACACTGCATTCAATCACACTGAATGGAATCCACTGCATTCAATCGGGATGCATTTTACCTCGCTGCATGGATTACACTCCATTCAATCCCAATGCATGGAATCCACTGCATTCCATCGGGATGCTTTGGGCCATGCTGCATAAAATCCACTGCATTCAATCGGGATGCATTGGGCCACGCTGCATCGACTCCACTGCATTCAATTGGCATCCATTGCGCCACAATGCAAGGAATCCTCTGCATTCATTGACGCTGCATGGACTCCACTGCATTCAATCGGGATGCTTTGGGCCATGCTGCATAAAATCCACTGCATTCAATCTTGCTTTTTGAATCCACTGCATTCAGTAATGCTGCATAAAATCCTTGCATTCAATTGGGTTCCATTTCTTCACGCTGCATGGAATACACTGCATTCAATCACGCTGCATGGAATCCACTGCATTCAATCGGGATGCATTTTACCATGCTGCGTGGTTTTCACTGCATTCAATCACAATGCATGGAATCCACTGCATTCCATCGGGATGCTTTGGGCCATGCTGCATAAAATCCACTGCATTCAATCGGGATGCATTGGGCCACGCTGCATCGACTCCACTGCATTCAATTGGCATCCATTGCGCCACAATGCAAGGAATCCTCTGCATTCATTGACGCTGCATGGACTCCACTGCATTCAATCGGGATGCTTTGGGCCATGCTGCATAAAATCCACTGCATTCAACCATGCTGCATGGAATCCATTTCATTCAATCATGCTCTATAAAATCCAATGCATTCAATACGGTTCCATTACTTCACGCTGCATGGAATACACTGCATTAAATCAGGATTCATGGAATCGACTGCATTCAATCAGGATGCATTATACCACGTTGCATGGATTACCCTACATTCAATCACAATGCATGGAATCCACTGCATTCAATCGGGATGCTTTGGGCCATGCTGCATAAAATCCACTGCATTCAATCGGGATGCATTGGGCCTCGCTGCATAGACTCCACTGCATATAATCGGGATCCATTGCGCCACAATGCATGGAATACTCTGCATTCAATGACGCTGCATGGAATCCACTGCATTCCATCGGGAAGCTTTGGGCCATGCTGCATAAAATCCACTGCATTCAATCATGCTGCATGGAATCCACTGCATTCAATCGGGATGCATTTTACAAGGCTGCATGGATTACATTTCATACACTCAAAATGCATGGAATCCACTGCGTTCTATAGGGATGCTTTGGGCCATACTGCATAAAATACACTGCATTCAATTTGCTGCATGGAATCCACTGCATTCAATCATGCTGAATAAAATCCACTGCATTCAATAGGGTTCCATTTCTTCACGCTGCATGGAATACACTGCATTAAATCAGGCTGCATGAAATCCACTGCATTCAATGGGGATGCATTCTACAATGCTGCATGGAGTTCACTGCATGCAATCACAATGCATGTAATCCACTGAATTCCATCGGGATGCTTTGGGCCATGCTGCATAAAATCCACTGCATTCAACCATGCTGCATGGAATCCACTGCATTCAATCATGCTGCATAAAATCCACTGCATTCAATCGGGATGCATTGGGCCTCATTGCATGGAATAAAGTGCATTCAATCAGGCTCCATGGAATCCACTGCATTCAATGGGGATGCATTCTACCACGTTGCATGCAGTTCACTGCATTCAATCACAATGCATGGAATCCACTGCTTTCAATCGGGATGCTTTGGGCCATGCTGCATAAAATCCACTGCATTCAATCGGGATGCATTGGGCCTCGCTGCATGGACTCCACTTCATTCAATCGGGATCCATTGCGCCACAATGCATGGATCCTCTGCATTCAATGACGCTGCATGGAATCCACTGCATTCCATCAGGATGCTTTGGGCCATGCTGCATAAAATCCACTGCATGCAATCATGCTGCATGGAATCCACTGCATTCAATCATGCTGCATAAAATCCACTGCATTCAATAGGGTTCCATTTCTTCACACTGCATGGAATCCACTACATTCAATCACGCTGCATGGAATCCACTGCATTCAACATGGATGAATTTTACCACGCTGCATTTAGTACACTGTATTCAATCACAATTCATGGAATCCATTGCATTCAATCGGGATGCTTTGGGCCATGCTGCATAAAATCCACTGCATTCAATCGGGATGCACTGGGCATCGCTGCATGGACTCCACTGCATACAATCGGGATCCATTGCGCCACAATGCATGGAATCCTCTGCATTCAATGACGCTGAATGGAATCCACTGCATTGAATCGGGAAGCTTTGGGCCATGCTGCATAAAATCCATTGCATTCAATCATGCTGCATGGAATCCACTTCATTCAATCGGGATGCATTTTACCATGCTGCCTGGATTACCCTTCATTCAATCACGCTGCATGGAATCCACTGCATTCTATCGGGATGCTTTGGGCCATGCTGCATAAAATCCACTGCATTTAATCGGGATGCATTTGGCCACGCTGCATGGACTCCACTGCATAAAATCGGGATCCATTGCCCCAAAATGCAAGGAATCCTCTGCATTCAATGACGCTGAATGGAATCCACTGCATTGAATCGGGAAGCTTTGGGCCATGCTGCATAAATCCACTGCATGCAGTCATGCTGTGTGGACTCCACTGCATTGAATCATGCTGCAAAAAAAACCACTGCATTCAATAGGGTTCCATTTCTTCACCCTGCATGGAATCCACTGCATTCAACCACGCTGCATGGAATCCACTGCATTCAATCGGGATGCATTTTACCACTCTGCATGGATTACACTGCATTTAATCACGCTGCATGGAATCCATGGAATTTAATCGGGATTCATTTTACTAAGCTGTATGGAATGGACTGCACTTAATCACGCTGCATGGAATCCACTGCATTCAATCGGGATGCATTTTACCACGTTGCATGCAGTTCACTGCATTCAATCACAATGCATGGAATCCACTGCATTCAATCGGGATGCTTTGGGCCATGCTGCATAAAATCCACTGCATTCAATCTTGCTTTTTGAATCCACTGCATTCAGTAATGCTGCATAAAATCCTTGCATTCAATTGGGTTCCATTTCTTCACGCTGCATGGAATACACTGCATTCAATCACGCTGCATGGAATCCACTGCATTCAATCGGGATGCATTTTACCATGCTGCGTGGTTTTCACTGCATTCAATCACAATGCATGGAATCCACTGCATTCCATCGGGATGCTTTGGGCCATGCTGCATAAAATCCACTGCATTCAATCATGCTGCATGGAATCCACTGCATTCAATCATGCTGCATAAAATCCACTGCATTCAATAGGGTTCCATTTCTTCACGCTGCATGTAATACACTGCATTCAATCACACTGAATGGAATCCACTGCATTCAATCGGGATGCATTTTACCTCGCTGCATGGATTACACTGCATTCAATCCCAATGCATGGAATCCACTGCATTCCATCGGGATGCTTTGGGCCATGCTGCATAAAATCCACTGCATTCAATCGGGATGCATTGGGCCACGCTGCATCGACTCCACTGCATTCAATTGGCATCCATTGCGCCACAATGCAAGGAATCCTCTGCATTCATTGACGCTGCATGGACTCCACTGCATTCAATCGGGATGCTTTGGGCCATGCTGCATAAAATCCACTGCATTCAACCATGCTGCATGGAATACATTTCATTCAATCATGCTCTATAAAATCCAATGCATTCAATACGGTTCCATTACTTCACGCTGCATGGAATACACTGCATTAAATCAGGATTCATGGAATCGACTGCATTCAATCAGGATGCATTATACCACGTTGCATGGATTACCCTACATTCAATCACAATGCATGGAATCCACTGCATTCAATCGGGATGCTTTGGGCCATGCTGCATAAAATCCACTGCATTCAATCGGGATGCATTGGGCCTCGCTGCATAGACTCCACTGCATATAATCGGGATCCATTGCGCCACAATGCATGGAATACTCTGCATTCAATGACGCTGCATGGAATCCACTGCATTCCATCGGGAAGCTTTGGGCCATGCTGCATAAAATCCACTGCATTCAATCATGCTGCATGGAATCCACTGCATTCAATCGGGATGCATTTTACAAGGCTGCATGGATTACATTTCATACACTCAAAATGCATGGAATCCACTGCGTTCTATAGGGATGCTTTGGGCCATACTGCATAAAATACACTGCATTCAATTTGCTGCATGGAATCCACTGCATTCAATCATGCTGAATAAAATCCACTGCATTCAATAGGGTTCCATTTCTTCACGCTGCATGGAATACACTGCATTAAATCAGGCTGCATGAAATCCACTGCATTCAATGGGGATGCATTCTACAATGCTGCATGGAGTTCACTGCATGCAATCACAATGCATGTAATCCACTGCATTCCATCGGGATGCTTTGGGCCATGCTGCATAAAATCCACTGCATTCAACCATGCTGCATGGAATCCACTGCATTCAATCATGCTGCATAAAATCCACTGCATTCAATCGGGATGCATTGGGCCTCATTGCATGGAATAAACTGCATTCAATCAGGCTCCATGGAATCCACTGCATTCAATGGGGATGCATTCTACCATGCTGCATGGAGTTCACTGCATTCAATCACAATGCATGGAATCCACTGCATTCCATCGGGATGCTTTGGGCCATGCTGCATAAAATCCACTGCATTCAATCGGGATGCATTGGGCCTCGCTGCATGGACTCCACTGCATACAATCGGGATCCATTGCGCCACAATGCATGGAATACTCTGCATTCAATCACGCTGCATGGAATCCACTGCATTCAATCGGGATGCTTTGGGCCATGCTGCATAAAATCCACTGCATGCAATCATGCTGCATGGAATCCACTGCATTCAATCGGGATGCATTTTACCACGTTGCATGCAGTTCACTGCATTCAATCACAATGCATGGAATCCACTGCATTCAATCGGGATGCTTTGGGCCATGCTGCATAAAATCCACTGCATTCAATCGGGATGCATTGGGCCTCGCTGCATGGACTCCACTGCATTCAATCGGGATCCATTGCGCCACAATGCATGGAATCCTCTGCATTCAATGACGCTGCATGGAATCCACTGCATTCCATCAGGATGCTTTGGGCCATGCTGCATAAAATCCACTGCATGCAATCATGCTGCATGGAATCCACTGCATTCAATCATGCTGCATAAAATCCACTGCATTCAATAGGGTTCCATTTCTTCACACTGCATGGAATCCACTGCATTCAATCACGCTGCATGCAATCCACTGCATTCAACATGGATGAATTTTACCACGCTGCATTTAGTACACTCTATTCAATCACAATTCATGGAATCCATTGCATTCAATCGGGATGCTTTGGGCCATGCTGCATAAAATCCACTGCATTCAATCGGGATGCACTGGGCATCGCTGCATGGACTCCACCGCATACAATCGGGATCCATTGCGCCACAATGCATGGAATCCTCTGCATTCAATGACGCTGCATGGAATCCACTGCATTCAATCGGGATGCTTTGGGCCATGCTGAATAAAATCCATTGCATTCAATCATGCTGCATGGAATCCACTTCATTCAATCGGGATGCATTTTACCATGCTGCCTGGATTACCCTTCATTCAATCACGCTGCATGGAATCCACTGCATTCTATCGGGATGCTTTGGGCCATGCTGCATAAAATCCACTGCATTTAATCGGGATGCATTTGGCCACGCTGCATGGACTCCACTGCATAAAATCGGGATCCATTGCCCCAAAATGCAAGGAATCCTCTGCATTCAATGACGCTGAATGGAATCCACTGCATTGAATCGGGAAGCTTTGGGCCATGCTGCATAAATCCACTGCATGCAGTCATGCTGTGTGGACTCCACTGCATTGAATCATGCTGCAAAAAAAACCACTGCATTCAATAGGGTTCCATTTCTTCACCCTGCATGGAATCCACTGCATTCAACCACGCTGCATGGAATCCACTGCATTCAATCGGGATGCATTTTACCACTCTGCATGGATTACACTGCATTTAATCACGCTGCATGGAATCCATGGAATTTAATCGGGATTCATTTTACTAAGCTGTATGGAATGGACTGCACTTAATCACGCTGCATGGAATCCACTGCATTCAATCGGGATGCATTTTACCACGTTGCATGCAGTTCACTGCATTCAATCACAATGCATGGAATCCACTGCATTCAATCGGGATGCTTTGGGCCATGCTGCATAAAATCCACTGCATTCAATCTTGCTTTTTGAATCCACTGCATTCAGTAATGCTGCATAAAATCCTTGCATTCAATTGGGTTCCATTTCTTCACGCTGCATGGAATACACTGCAATCAATCACGCTGCATGGAATCCACTGCATTCAATCGGGATGCATTTTACCATGCTGCGTGGTTTTCACTGCACTCAATCACAATGCATGGAATCCACTGCATTCCATCGGAATGCTTTGGGCCATGCTGCATAAAATCCACTGCATTCAATCATGCTGCATGGAATCCACTGCATTCAATCATGCTGCATAAAATCCACTGCATTCAATAGGGTTCCATTTCTTCACGCTGCATGTAATACACTGCATTCAATCACACTGAATTGAATCCACTGCATTCAATCGGGATGCATTTTACCTCGCTGCATGGATTACACTGCATTCAATCCCAATGCATGGAATCCACTGCATTCAATCGGGATGCTTTGGGCCATGCTGCATAAAATCCACTGCATTCAATCGGGATGCATTGGGCCACGCTGCATCGACTCCACTGCATTCAATTGGCATCCATTGCGCCACAATGCAAGCAATCCTCTGCATTCATTGACGCTGCATGGACTCCACTGCATTCAATCGGGATGCTTTGGGCCATGCTGCATAAAATCCACTGCATTCAATCTTGCTTTTTGAATCCACTGCATTCAGTAATGCTGCATAAAATCCTTACATTCAATTGGGTTCCATTTCTTCACGCTGCATGGAATACACTGCATTCAATCACGCTGCATGGAATCCACTGCATTCAATCGGGATGCATTTTACCATGCTGCGTGGTTTTCACTGCATTCAATCACAATGCATGGAATCCACTGCATTCCATCGGGATGCTTTGGGCCATGCTGCATAAAATCCACTGCATTCAATCGGGATGCATTGGGCCACGCTGCATCGACTCCACTGCATTCAATTGGCATCCATTGCGCCACAATGCAAGGAATCCTCTGCATTCATTGACGCTGCATGGACTCCACTGCATTCAATCGGGATGCTTTGGGCCATGCTGCATAAAATCCACTGCATTCAACCATGCTGCATGGAATCCATTTCATTCAATCATGCTCTATAAAATCCAATGCATTCAATACGGTTCCATTACTTCACGCTGCATGGAATACACTGCATTAAATCAGGATGCATGGAATCGACTGCATTCAATCAGGATGCATTATACCACGTTGCATGGATTACCCTACATTCAATCACAATGCATGGAATCCACTGCATTCAATCGGGATGCTTTGGGCCATGCTGCATAAAATCCACTGCATTCAATCGGGATGCATTGGGCCTCGCTGCATAGACTCCACTGCATATAATCGGGATCCATTGCGCCACAATGCATGGAATACTCTGCATTCAATGACGCTGCATGGAATCCACTGCATTCCATCGGGAAGCTTTGGGCCATGCTGCATAAAATCCACTGCATTCAATCATGCTGCATGGAATCCACTGCATTCAATCGGGATGCATTTTACAAGGCTGCATGGATTACATTTCATACACTCAAAATGCATGGAATCCACTGCGTTCTATAGGGATGCTTTGGGCCATACTGCATAAAATACACTGCATTCAATTTGCTGCATGGAATCCATTGCATTCAATCATGCTGAATAAAATCCACTGCATTCAATAGGGTTCCATTTCTTCACGCTGCATGGAATACACTGCATTCAATCAGGCTGCATGAAATCCACTGCATTCAATGGGGATGCATTCTACAATGCTGCATGGAGTTCACTGCATGCAATCATAATGCATGTAATCCACTGCATTCCATCGGGATGCTTTGGGCCATGCTGCATAAAATCCACTGCATTCAACAATGCTGCATGGAATCCACTGCATTCAATCATGCTGCATAAAATCCACTGCATTCAATCGGGATGCATTGGGCCTCGCTGCATGGAATACACTGCATTCAATCAGGCTGCATGGAATCCACTGCATTCAATGGGGATGCATTCTACAATGCTGCATGGAGTTCACTGCATTCAATCACAACGCATGTAATCCACTGCATTCCATCGGGATGCTTTGGGCCATGCTGCATAAAATCCACTGCATTCAATCGGGATGCATTGGCCCTCGCTGCATGGACTCCACTGCATACAATCGGGATCCATTGCGCCAAAATGCATGGAATACTCTGCATTCATTGATGCTGATGGACTCCACTGCATTCAATCAGGATGCTTTGGGCCATGCTGCATAAAATCCACTGCATTCAATAGGGTTCCATTTCTTCACGCTGCATGTAAAACACTGCATTCAATCACACTGAATGGAATCCACTGCATTCAATCGGGATGCATTTTACCTCGCTGCATGGATTACACTCCATTCAATCACAATGCATGGAATCCACTGCATTCAATCGGGATGCTTTGGGCCATGCTGCATAAAATCCACTGCATTCAATCGGGATGCATTGGGCCACGCTGCATCGACTCCACTGCATTCAATCGGCATCCATTGCGCCACAATGCAAGGAATCCTCTGCATTCATTGACGCTGCATGGACTCCACTGCATTCAATCGGGATGCTTTGGGCCATGCTGCATAAAATCCACTGCATTCAACCATGCTGCATGGAATCCATTTCATTCAATCATGCTCTATAAAATCCAATGCATTCAATAGGGTTCCATTACTTCACGCTGCATGGAATACACTGCATTCAATCAGGATGCATGGAATCGACTGCATTCAATCAGGATGCATTATACCACGTTGCATGGATTACCCTACATTCAATCACAATGCATGGAATCCACTGCATTCAATCGGGATGCTTTGGGCCATGCTGCATAAAATCCACTGCATTCAATCGGGATGCATTGGGCCTCGCTGCATAGACTCCACTGCATATAATCGGGATCCATTGCGCCACAATGCATGGAATACTCTGCATTCAATGACGCTGCATGGAATCCACTGCATTCCATCGGGAAGCTTTGGGCCATGCTGCATAAAATCCACTGCATTCAATCATGCTGCATGGAATCCACTGCATTCAATCGGGATGCATTTTACAAGGCTGCATGGATTACATTTCATACACTCAAAATGCATGGAATCCACTGCGTTCTATAGGGATGCTTTGGGCCATACTGCATAAAATACACTGCATTCAATTTGCTGCATGGAATCCACTGCATTCAATCATGCTGAATAAAATCCACTGCATTCAATAGGGTTCCATTTCTTCACGCTGCATGGAATACAGTGCATTCAATCAGGCTGCATTAAATCCACTGCATTCAATGGGGATGCATTCTACAATGCTGCATGGAGTTCACTGCATGCAATCACAATGCATGTAATCCACTGCATTCCATCGGGATGCCTTGGGCCATGCTGCATAAAATCCACTGCATTCAACCATGCTGCATGGAATCCACTGCATTCAATCATGCTGCATAAAATCCACTGCATTCAATCGGGATGCATTGGGCCTCGCTGCATGGAATAAACTGCATTCAATCAGGCTCCATGGAATCCACTGCATTCAATGGGGATGCATTCTACAATGCTGCATGGAGTTCACTGCATTCAATCACAACACATGTAATCCACTGCATTCCATCGGGATGCTTTGGGCCATGCTGCATAAAATCCACTGCATTCAATCGGGATGCATTGGGCCTCGCTGCATGGACTCCACTGCATACAATCGGGATCCATTGCGCCAAAATGCATGGAATACTCTGCATTCATTGACGCTGCATGGACTCCACTGCATTCAATCGGGATGCTTTGGGCCATGCTGCATAAAATCCACTGCATTCAACCATGCTGCATGGAATCCACTGCATTCAATCATGCTGCATAAAATCCACTGCATTCCATCGGGATGCATTGGGCCTCGCTGCATGGAATAAACTGCATTCAATCACGCTGCATGAAATCCACTGCATTCAATGGGGATGCATTCTACAATGCTGCATGGAGTTCACTGCATTCAATCACAATGCATGGAATCCACTGCATTCCATCGGGATGCTTTGGGCCATGCTGCATAAAATCCACTGCATTCAATCGGGATGCATTGGGCCTCGCTGCATGGACTCCACTGCATACAATCGGGATCCATTGCACCAAAATGCATAGAATCCTCCGCATGCAACGACGCTGCATGGACTCCACTGCATTCAATCGGGATGCTTTGGGCCATGCTGAATAAAATCCATTGAATTGAATCATGCTGCATGGAATCCACTGCATTCAATCATGCTGTATAAAATCCACTGCATTCAATAGGGTTCCATTACTTCACGTGGCATCGAATCCACTGCATTCAATCACGCTGCATGGAATCCACTGCATTCAATCGGGATGCATTTTTCCTCGCTGCATGGAGTACACTGCATTCAATCATGCTGCATAAAATCCACTGCATTCCATCGGGATGCTTTGGGCCATGCTGCATAAAATCCACTGCATTCAACCATGCTGCATGGAATCCACTGCATTCAATCATGCTGCATAAAATCCTCTGCATTCAATCGGGATGCATTGGGCCTCGCTGCATGGAATAAACTGCATTCAATCAGGCTCCATGGAATCCACTGCATTCAATGGGGATGCATTCTACCATGCTGCATGGAGTTCACTGCTTTCAATCACAATGCATGGAATCCACTGCATTCCATCGGGATGCTTTGGGCCATGCTGCATAAAATCCACTGCATTCAATTGGGATGCATTGGGCCTCGCTGCATGGACTCCACTGCATACAATCGGGATCCATTGCGCCACAATGCATGGAATCCACTGCATTCAATGACGCTGCATGGAATCCACTGCATTCCATCGGGATGCTTTGGGCCATGCTGCATAAAATCCACTGCATGCAATCATGCTGGATGGAATCCACTGCATTCAATCGGGATGCATTTTACCACGTTGCATGCAGTTCACTGCATTCAATCACAATGCATGGAATCTACTGCATTCCATCGGGATGCTTTGGGCCATGCTGCATAAAATCCACTGCATTCAATCGGGATGCATTGGGCCTCGCTGCATGGACTCCACTGCATTCAATCGGGATCCATTGCGCCACAATGCATGGATCCTCTGCATTCAATGACGCTGCATGGAATCCACTGCATTCCATCAGGATGCTTTGGGCCATGCTGCATAAAATCCACTGCATGCAATCATGCTGCATGGTATCCACTGCATTCAATCATGCTGCATAAACTCCACTGCATTCAATCGGGTTCCATTTCTTCACACTGCATGGAATCCACTGCATTCAATCACGCTGCATGGAATCCACTGCATTCAACATGGATGAATTTTACCACGCTGCATTTAGTACACTGTATTCAATCACAATTCATGGAATCCATTGCATTCAATCGGGATGCTTTGGGCCATGCTGCATAAAATCCACTGCATTCAATCGGGATGCATTGGGCCTCGCTGCATGGACTCCACTGCATTCAATCGGGATCCATTGCGCCACAATGCATGGAATCCTCTGCATTCAATGACGCTGCATGGAATCCACTGCATTCAATCGGGATGCTTTGGGCCATGCTGAATAAAATCAATTGCATTCAATCATGCTGCATGGAATCCACTTCATTCAATCGGGATGCATTTTACCATGCTGCCTGGATTACCCTTCATTCAATCACGCTGCATGGAATCCACTGCATTCTATCGGGATGCTTTGGGCCATGCTGCATAAAATCCACTGCATTTAATCGGGATGCATTTGGCCACGCTGCATGGACTCCACTGCATAAAATCGGGATCCATTGCCCCAAAATGCAAGGAATCCTCTGCATTCAATGACGCTGCATGGAATCCACTGCATTCAATCGGGATGCATTTTTCCTCGTTGCATGGATTACACTGCATTCAATCCCAATGCATGGAATCCACTGCATTCAATCGGGAAGCTTTGGGCCATGCTGCATACAATGCACTGCATTCAATCGGGATGCACTGGGCCTCGCTGCATGGACTCCACTGCATATAATCGGGATCCATTGCGCCACAATGCATGGAATACTCTGCATTCAATGACGCTGAATGGAATCCACTGCATTGAATCAGGAAGCTTTGGGCCATGCTGCATCAATCCACTGCATGCAGTCATGCTGTGTGGACTCCACTGCATTGTATCATGCTGCAAAAAAAACCACTGCATTCAATAGGGTTCCATTAATGCACCCTGCATGGAATCCACTGCATTCAACCACGCTGCATGGAATCCACTGCATTCAATCGGGATGCATTTTACCACTCTGCATGGATTACACTGCATTTAATCACGCTGCATGTAATCCATGGAATTTAATCGGGATTCATTTTACTAAGCTGTATGGAATGGACTGCACTTAATCACGCTGCATGGAATCCACTGCATTCAATCGGGATGCATTTTACCACGTTGCATGCAGTTCACTGCATTCAATCACAATGCATGGAATCCACTGCATTCAATCGGGATGCTTTGGGCCATGCTGAATAAAATCCACTGCATTCAATCTTGCTTTTTGAATCCACTGCATTCAGTAATGCTGCATAAAATCCTTGCATTCAATTGGGTTCCATTTCTTCACGCTGAATGGAATACACTGCATTCAATCACGCTGCATGGAATCCACTGCATGCAATCGGGATGCATTTTACCATGCTGCGTGGTTTTCACTGCATTCAATCACAATGCATGGAATCCACTGCATTCCATCGGGATGCTTTGGGCCATGCTGCATAAAATCCACTGCATTCAATCATGCTGCATGGAATCCACTGCATTCAATCATGCTGCATAAAATCCACTGCATTCAATAGGGTTCCATTTCTTCACGCTGCATGTAATACACTGCATTCAATCACACTGAATGGAATCCACTGCATTCAATCGGGATGCATTTTACCTCGCTGCATGGATTACACTCCATTCAATCCCAATGCATGGAATCCACTGCATTCCATCGGGATGCTTTGGGCCATGCTGCATAAAATCCACTGCATTCAATCGGGATGCATTGGGCCACGCTGCATCGACTCCACTGCATTCAATTGGCATCCATTGCGCCACAATGCAAGGAATCCTCTGCATTCATTGACGCTGCATGGACTCCACTGCATTCAATCGGGATGCTTTGGGCCATGCTGCATAAAATCCACTGCATTCAATCTTGCTTTTTGAATCCACTGCATTCAGTAATGCTGCATAAAATCCTTGCATTCAATTGGGTTCCATTTCTTCACGCTGCATGGAATACACTGCATTCAATCACGCTGCATGGAATCCACTGCATTCAATCGGGATGCATTTTACCATGCTGCGTGGTTTTCACTGCATTCAATCACAATGCATGGAATCCACTGCATTCCATCGGGATGCTTTGGGCCATGCTGCATAAAATCCACTGCATTCAATCGGGATGCATTGGGCCACGCTGCATCGACTCCACTGCATTCAATTGGCATCCATTGCGCCACAATGCAAGGAATCCTCTGCATTCATTGACGCTGCATGGACTCCACTGCATTCAATCGGGATGCTTTGGGCCATGCTGCATAAAATCCACTGCATTCAACCATGCTGCATGGAATACATTTCATTCAATCATGCTCTATAAAATCCAATGCATTCAATACGGTTCCATTACTTCACGCTGCATGGAATACACTGCATTAAATCAGGATTCATGGAATCGACTGCATTCAATCAGGATGCATTATACCACGTTGCATGGATTACCCTACATTCAATCACAATGCATGGAATCCACTGCATTCAATCGGGATGCTTTGGGCCATGCTGCATAAAATCCACTGCATTCAATCGGGATGCATTGGGCCTCGCTGCATAGACTCCACTGCATATAATCGGGATCCATTGCGCCACAATGCATGGAATACTCTGCATTCAATGACGCTGCATGGAATCCACTGCATTCCATCGGGAAGCTTTGGGCCATGCTGCATAAAATCCACTGCATTCAATCATGCTGCATGGAATCCACTGCATTCAATCGGGATGCATTTTACAAGGCTGCATGGATTACATTTCATACACTCAAAATGCATGGAATCCACTGCGTTCTATAGGGATGCTTTGGGCCATACTGCATAAAATACACTGCATTCAATTTGCTGCATGGAATCCACTGCATTCAATCATGCTGAATAAAATCCACTGCATTCAATAGGGTTCCATTTCTTCACGCTGCATGGAATACACTGCATTAAATCAGGCTGCATGAAATCCACTGCATTCAATGGGGATGCATTCTACAATGCTGCATGGAGTTCACTGCATGCAATCACAATGCATGTAATCCACTGAATTCCATCGGGATGCTTTGGGCCATGCTGCATAAAATCCACTGCATTCAACCATGCTGCATGGAATCCACTGCATTCAATCATGCTGCATAAAATCCACTGCATTCAATCGGGATGCATTGGGCCTCATTGCATGGAATAAAGTGCATTCAATCAGGATCCATGGAATCCACTGCATTCAATGGGGATGCATTCTACCACGTTGCATGCAGTTCACTGCATTCAATCACAATGCATGGAATCCACTGCTTTCAATCGGGATGCTTTGGGCCATGCTGCATAAAATCCACTGCATTCAATCGGGATGCATTGGGCCTCGCTGCATGGACTCCACTGCATTCAATCGGGATCCATTGCGCCACAATGCATGGATCCTCTGCATTCAATGACGCTGCATGGAATCCACTGCATTCCATCAGGATGCTTTGGGCCATGCTGCATAAAATCCACTGCATGCAATCATGCTGCATGGAATCCACTGCATTCAATCATGCTGCATAAAATCCACTGCATTCAATAGGGTTCCATTTCTTCACACTGCATGGAATCCACTACATTCAATCACGCTGCATGGAATCCACTGCATTCAACATGGATGAATTTTACCACGCTGCATTTAGTACACTGTATTCAATCACAATTCATGGAATCCATTGCATTCAATCGGGATGCTTTGGGCCATGCTGCATAAAATCCACTGCATTCAATCGGGATGCACTGGGCATCGCTGCATGGACTCCACTGCATACAATCGGGATCCATTGCGCCACAATGCATGGAATCCTCTGCATTCAATGACGCTGCATGGAATCCACTGCATTCAATCGGGATGCTTTGGGCCATGCTGAATAAAATCCATTGCATTCAATCATGCTGCATGGAATCCACTTCATTCAATCGGGATGCATTTTACCATGCTGCCTGGATTACCCTTCATTCAATCACGCTGCATGGAATCCACTGCATTCTATCGGGATGCTTTGGGCCATGCTGCATAAAATCCACTGCATTTAATCGGGATGCATTTGGCCACGCTGCATGGACTCCACTGCATAAAATCGGGATCCATTGCCCCAAAATGCAAGGAATCCTCTGCATTCAATGACGCTGAATGGAATCCACTGCATTGAATCGGGAAGCTTTGGGCCATGCTGCATAAATCCACTGCATGCAGTCATGCTGTGTGGACTCCACTGCATTGAATCATGCTGCAAAAAAAACCACTGCATTCAATAGGGTTCCATTTCTTCACCCTGCATGGAATCCACTGCATTCAACCACGCTGCATGGAATCCACTGCATTCAATCGGGATGCATTTTACCACTCTGCATGGATTACACTGCATTTAATCACGCTGCATGGAATCCATGGAATTTAATCGGGATTCATTTTACTAAGCTGTATGGAATGGACTGCACTTAATCACGCTGCATGGAATCCACTGCATTCAATCGGGATGCATTTTACCACGTTGCATGCAGTTCACTGCATTCAATCACAATGCATGGAATCCACTGCATTCAATCGGGATGCTTTGGGCCATGCTGCATAAAATCCACTGCATTCAATCTTGCTTTTTGAATCCACTGCATTCAGTAATGCTGCATAAAATCCTTGCATTCAATTGGGTTCCATTTCTTCACGCTGCATGGAATCCACTGCATTCAATCGGGATGCATTTTACCATGCTGCGTGGTTTTCACTGCATTCAATCACAATGCATGGAATCCACTGCATTCCATCGGGATGCTTTGGGCCATGCTGCATAAAATCCACTGCATTCAATCATGCTGCATGGAATCCACTGCATTCAATCATGCTGCATAAAATCCACTGCATTCAATAGGGTTCCATTTCTTCACGCTGCATGTAATACACTGCATTCAATCACACTGAATGGAATCCACTGCATTCAATCGGGATGCATTTTACCTCGCTGCATGGATTACACTGCATTCAATCCCAATGCATGGAATCCACTGCATTCCATCGGGATGCTTTGGGCCA
Organism: Sus scrofa; assembly: GCF_054392235.1. Lineage (NCBI taxonomy): Eukaryota > Metazoa > Chordata > Mammalia > Artiodactyla > Suidae > Sus > Sus scrofa. The sequence goes on from NC_139397.1 coordinate 6,255,472, forward strand.
TGCTGCATAAAATCCACTGCATTCAATCGGGATGCATTGGGCCACGCTGCATCGACTCCACTGCATTCAATTGGCATCCATTGCGCCACAATGCAAGGAATCCTCTGCATTCATTGACGCTGCATGGACTCCACTGCATTCAATCGGGATGCTTTGGGCCATGCTGCATAAAATCCACTGCATTCAACCATGCTGCATGGAATACATTTCATTCAATCATGCTCTATAAAATCCAATGCATTCAATACGGTTCCATTACTTCACGCTGCATGGAATACACTGCATTAAATCAGGATGCATGGAATCGACTGCATTCAATCAGGATGCATTATACCACGTTGCATGGATTACCCTACATTCAATCACAATGCATGGAATCCACTGCATTCAATCGGGATGCTTTGGGCCATGCTGCATAAAATCCACTGCATTCAATCGGGATGCATTGGGCCTCGCTGCATAGACTCCACTGCATATAATCGGGATCCATTGCGCCACAATGCATGGAATACTCTGCATTCAATGACGCTGCATGGAATCCACTGCATTCCATCGGGAAGCTTTGGGCCATGCTGCATAAAATCCACTGCATTCAATCATGCTGCATGGAATCCACTGCATTCAATCGGGATGCATTTTACAAGGCTGCATGGATTACATTTCATACACTCAAAATGCATGGAATCCACTGCGTTCTATAGGGATGCTTTGGGCCATACTGCATAAAATACACTGCATTCAATTTGCTGCATGGAATCCACTGCATTCAATCATGCTGAATAAAATCCACTGCATTCAATAGGGTTCCATTTCTTCACGCTGCATGGAATACACTGCATTCAATCAGGCTGCATGAAATCCACTGCATTCAATGGGGATGCATTCTACAATGCTGCATGGAGTTCACTGCATGCAATCACAATGCATGTAATCCACTGAATTCCATCGGGATGCTTTGGGCCATGCTGCATAAAATCCACTGCATTCAACCATGCTGCATGGAATCCACTGCATTCAATCATGCTGCATAAAATCCACTGCATTCAATCGGGATGCATTGGGCCTCATTGCATGGAATAAACTGCATTCAATCAGGCTCCATGGAATCCACTGCATTCAATGGGGATGCATTCTACCATGCTGCATGGAGATCACTGCATTCAATCACAATGCATGGAATCCACTGCATTCCATCGGGATGCTTTGGGCCATGCTGCATAAAATCCACTGCATTCAATCGGGATGCATTGGGCCTCGCTGCATGGACTCCACTGCATTCAATCGGGATCCATTGCGCCACAATGCATGGAATACTCTGCATTCAATCACGCTGCATGGAATCCACTGCATTCAATCGGGATGCTTTGGGCCATGCTGCATAAAATCCACTGCATGCAATCATGCTGCATGGAATCCACTGCATTCAATCGGGATGCATTTTACCACGTTGCATGCAGTTCACTGCATTCAATCACAATGCATGGAATCCACTGCATTCAATCGGGATGCTTTGGGCCATGCTGCATAAAATCCACTGCATTCAATCGGGATGCATTGGGCCTCGCTGCATGGACTCCACTGCATTCAATCGGGATCCATTGCGCCACAATGCATGGATCCTCTGCATTCAATGACGCTGCATGGAATCCACTGCATTCCATCAGGATGCTTTGGGCCATGCTGCATAAAATCCACTGCATGCAATCATGCTGCATGGAATCCACTGCATTCAATCATGCTGCATAAAATCCACTGCATTCAATAGGGTTCCATTTCTTCACACTGCATGGAATCCACTACATTCAATCACGCTGCATGGAATCCACTGCATTCAACATGGATGAATTTTACCACGCTGCATTTAGTACACTGTATTCAATCACAATTCATGGAATCCATTGCATTCAATCGGGATGCTTTGGGCCATGCTGCATAAAATCCACTGCATTCAATCGGGATGCACTGGGCATCGCTGCATGGACTCCACTGCATACAATCGGGATCCATTGCGCCACAATGCATGGAATCCTCTGCATTCAATGACGCTGCATGGAATCCACTGCATTCAATCGGGATGCTTTGGGCCATGCTGAATAAAATCCATTGCATTCAATCATGCTGCATGGAATCCACTTCATTCAATCGGGATGCATTTTACCATGCTGCCTGGATTACCCTTCATTCAATCACGCTGCATGGAATCCACTGCATTCTATCGGGATGCTTTGGGCCATGCTGCATAAAATCCACTGCATTTAATCGGGATGCATTTGGCCACGCTGCATGGACTCCACTGCATAAAATCGGGATCCATTGCCCCAAAATGCAAGGAATCCTCTGCATTCAATGACGCTGAATGGAATCCACTGCATTGAATCGGGAAGCTTTGGGCCATGCTGCATAAATCCACTGCATGCAGTCATGCTGTGTGGACTCCACTGCATTGAATCATGCTGCAAAAAAAACCACTGCATTCAATAGGGTTCCATTTCTTCACCCTGCATGGAATCCACTGCATTCAACCACGCTGCATGGAATCCACTGCATTCAATCGGGATGCATTTTACCACTCTGCATGGATTACACTGCATTTAATCACGCTGCATGGAATCCATGGAATTTAATCGGGATTCATTTTACTAAGCTGTATGGAATGGACTGCACTTAATCACGCTGCATGGAATCCACTGCATTCAATCGGGATGCATTTTACCACGTTGCATGCAGTTCACTGCATTCAATCACAATGCATGGAATCCACTGCATTCAATCGGGATGCTTTGGGCCATGCTGCATAAAATCCACTGCATTCAATCTTGCTTTTTGAATCCACTGCATTCAGTAATGCTGCATAAAATCCTTGCATTCAATTGGGTTCCATTTCTTCACGCTGCATGGAATACACTGCATTCAATCACGCTGCATGGAATCCACTGCATTCAATCGGGATGCATTTTACCATGCTGCGTGGTTTTCACTGCACTCAATCACAATGCATGGAATCCACTGCATTCCATCGGAATGCTTTGGGCCATGCTGCATAAAATCCACTGCATTCAATCATGCTGCATGGAATCCACTGCATTCAATCATGCTGCATAAAATCCACTGCATTCAATAGGGTTCCATTTCTTCACGCTGCATGTAATACACTGCATTCAATCACACTGAATGGAATCCACTGCATTCAATCGGGATGCATTTTACCTCGCTGCATGGATTACACTGCATTCAATCCCAATGCATGGAATCCACTGCATTCCATCGGGATGCTTTGGGCCATGCTGCATAAAATCCACTGCATTCAATCGGGATGCATTGGGCCACGCTGCATCGACTCCACTGCATTCAATTGGCATCCATTGCGCCACAATGCAAGGAATCCTCTGCATTCATTGACGCTGCATGGACTCCACTGCATTCAATCGGGATGCTTTGGGCCATGCTGCATAAAATCCACTGCATTCAATCTTGCTTTTTGAATCCACTGCATTCAGTAATGCTGCATAAAATCCTTACATTCAATTGGGTTCCATTTCTTCACGCTGCATGGAATACACTGCATTCAATCACGCTGCATGGAATCCACTGCATTCAATCGGGATGCATTTTACCATGCTGCGTGGTTTTCACTGCATTCAATCACAATGCATGGAATCCACTGCATTCCATCGGGATGCTTTGGGCCATGCTGCATAAAATCCACTGCATTCAATCGGGATGCATTGGGCCACGCTGCATCGACTCCACTGCATTCAATTGGCATCCATTGCGCCACAATGCAAGGAATCCTCTGCATTCATTGACGCTGCATGGACTCCACTGCATTCAATCGGGATGCTTTGGGCCATGCTGCATAAAATCCACTGCATTCAACCATGCTGCATGGAATCCATTTCATTCAATCATGCTCTATAAAATCCAATGCATTCAATACGGTTCCATTACTTCACGCTGCATGGAATACACTGCATTAAATCATGCTGCATGGAATCCACTGCATTCAATCATGCTGTATAAAATCCACTGCATTCAATAGGGTTCCATTACTTCACGTGGCATCGAATCCACTGCATTCAATCACGCTGCATGGAATCCACTGCATTCAATCGGGATGCATTTTTCCTCGCTGCATGGAGTACACTGCATTCAATCATGCTGCATAAAATCCACTGCATTCCATCGGGATGCTTTGGGCCATGCTGCATAAAATCCACTGCATTCAACCATGCTGCATGGAATCCACTGCATTCAATCATGCTGCATAAAATCCACTGCATTCAATCGGGATGCATTGGGCCTCGCTGCATGGAATAAACTGCATTCAATCAGGCTCCATGGAATCCACTGCATTCAATGGGGATGCATTCTACCATGCTGCATGGAGTTCACTGCATTCAATCACAATGCATGGATTCCACTGCATTCCATCGGGATGCTTTGGGCCATGCTGCATAAAATCCACTGCATTCAATTGGGATGCATTGGGCCTCGCTGCATGGACTCCACTGCATACAATCGGGATCCATTGCGCCACAATGCATGGAATCCACTGCATTCAATGACGCTGCATGGAATCCACTGCATTCCATCGGGATGCTTTGGGCCATGCTGCATAAAATCCACTGCATGCAATCATGCTGGATGGAATCCACTGCATTCAATCGGGATGCATTTTACCACGTTGCATGCAGTTCACTGCATTCAATCACGCTGCATGGAATCCACTGCATTCAACATGGATGAATTTTACCACGCTGCATTTAGTACACTGTATTCAATCACAATTCATGGAATCCATTGCATTCAATCGGGATGCTTTGGGCCATGCTGCATAAAATCCACTGCATTCAATCGGGATGCACTGGGCATCGCTGCATGGACTCCACTGCATACAATCGGGATCCATTGCGCCAAAATGCATGGAATCCTTTGCATTCAATGATGCTGCATGGAATCCACTGCATTCAATCGGGATGCTTTGGGCCATGCTGCATAAAATCCATTGCATTCAATCATGCTGCATGGAATCCACTTCATTCAATCGGGATGCATTTTACCATGCTGCCTGGATTAACCTTCATTCAATCACGCTGCATGGAATCCACTGCATTCTATCGGGATGCTTTGGGCCATGCTGCATAAAATCCACTGCATTTAATCGGGATGCATTTGGCCACGCTGCATGGACTCCACTGCATAAAATCGGGATCCATTGCCCCAAAATGCAAGGAATCATCTGCATTCAATGACGCTGCATGGAATCCACTGCATTCCATCGGGATCCATTTTACCACGCAGCATGGATTACACTGCTTTCAATCACAATGCATGGAATCTACTCTATTCAATCGGGATGCTTTGGGCCATACTGCATAAAATCCACTGCATTCAATCTTGCTGCATGGAATCCACTGCATTCAATCATGCTTCATAAATCCACTGCATTCAATAGAGTTCCAGTTCTTCACGCTGCATGGAATCCACTGCATTCAATCACACTGCATAAAATCCACTGCATTCAATAGGGTTCCATTTCTTCACGCTGCATGGAATCCACTACATTCAATCACGCTGCATGGAATCCACTGCATTCAATCAGGATGCTTTGGGCCATGCTGCATAAAATCCACTGCATTCAATCATGCTGCCTGGAATCCACTGCATTCAATCATACTGCATAAAATCCACTGCATTCAATAGGGTTCCATTTCTTCACGCTTCATGGAATCCACTGCATTCAATAGGGTTCCATTCCTTCACGCTGCCTGGAATCCACTGCCTTCAATCACGCTGCATGGAATCCACTGCATTCAATCGGGATGCATTTTTCCTCGTTGCATGGATTACACTGCATTCAATCCCAATGCATGGAATCCACTGCATTCAATCGGGAAGCTTTGGGCCATGCTGCATACAATGCACTGCATTCAATCGGGATGCACTGGGCCTCGCTGCATGGACTCCACTGCATATAATCGGGATCCATTGCGCCACAATGCATGGAATACTCTGCATTCAATGACGCTGAATGGAATCCACTGCATTGAATCAGGAAGCTTTGGGCCATGCTGCATAAATCCACTGCATGCAGTCATGCTGTGTGGACTCCACTGCATTGTATCATGCTGCAAAAAAAACCACTGCATTCAATAGGGTTCCATTAATGCACCCTGCATGGAATCCACTGCATTCAACCACGCTGCATGGAATCCACTGCATTCAATCGGGATGCATTTTACCACTCTGCATGGATTACACTGCATTTAATCACGCTGCATGTAATCCATGGAATTTAATCAGGATTCATTTTACTAAGCTGTATGGAATGGACTGCACCTAATCACGCTGCATGGAATCCACTGCATTCAATCGGGATGCATTTTACCACGTTGCATGCAGTTCACTGCATTCAATCACAATGCATGGAATCCACTGCATTCAATCGGGATGCTTTGGGCCATGCTGCATAAAATCCACTGCATTCAATCTTGCTTTTTGAATCCACTGCATTCAGTAATGCTGCATAAAATCCTTGCATTCAATTGGGTTCCATTTCTTCACGCTGCATGGAATACACTGCATTCAATCACGCTGCATGGAATCCACTGCATTCAATCGGGATGCATTTTACCATGCTGCGTGGTTTTCACTGCATTCAATCACAATGCATGGAATCCACTGCATTCCATCGGGATGCTTTGGGCCATGCTGCATAAAATCCACTGCATTCAATCATGCTGCATGGAATCCACTGCATTCAATCATGCTGCATAAAATCCACTGCATTCAATAGGGTTCCATTTCTTCACGCTGCATGTAATACACTGCATTCAATCACACTGAATGGAATCCACTGCATTCAATCGGGATGCATTTTACCTCGCTGCATGGATTACACTGCATTCAATCACAATGCATGGAATCCACTGCATTCAATCGGGATGCTTTGGGCCATGCTGCATAAAATCCACTGCATTCAATCGGGATGCATTGGGCCACGCTGCATCGACTCCACTGCATTCAATCGGCATCCATTGCGCCACAATGCAAGGAATCCTCTGCATTCATTGACGCTGCATGGACTCCACTGCATTCAATCGGGATGCTTTGGGCCATGCTGCATAAAATCCACTGCATTCAACCATGCTGCATGGAATCCATTTCATTCAATCATGCTCTATAAAATTCAATGCATTCAATACGGTTCCATTACTTCACGCTGCATGGAATACACTGCATTAAATCAGGATGCATGGAATCGACTGCATTCAATCAGGAGGCATTATACCACGTTGCATGGATTACCCTACATTCAATCACAATGCATGGAATCCACTGCATTCAATCGGGATGCTTTGGGCCATGCTGCATAAAATCCACTGCATTCAATCGGGATGCATTGGGCCTCGCTGCATAGACTCCACTGCATATAATCGGGATCCATTGCGCCACAATGCATGGAATACTCTGCATTCAATGACGCTGCATGGAATCCACTGCATTCCATCGGGAAGCTTTGGGCCATGCTGCATAAAATCCACTGCATTCAATCATGCTGCATGGAATCCACTGCATTCAATCGGGATGCATTTTACAAGGCTGCATGGATTACATTTCATACACTCAAAATGCATGGAATCCACTGCGTTCTATAGGGATGCTTTGGGCCATACTGCATAAAATACACTGCATTCAATTTGCTGCATGGAATCCACTGCATTCAATCATGCTGAATAAAATCCACTGCATTCAATAGGGTTCCATTTCTTCACGCTGCATGGAATACACTGCATTCAATCAGGCTGCATGAAATCCACTGCATTCAATGGGGATGCATTCTACAATGCTGCATGGAGTTCACTGCATGCAATCACAATGCATGTAATCCACTGCATTCCATCGGGATGCCTTGGGCCATGCTGCATAAAATCCACTGCATTCAACCATGCTGCATGGAATCCACTGCATTCAATCATGCTGCATAAAATCCACTGCATTCAATCGGGATGCATTGGGCCTCGCTGCATGGAATACACTGCATTCAATCAGGCTGCATGGAATCCACTGCATTCAATGGGGATGCATTCTACAATGCTGCATGGAGTTCACTGCATTCAATCACAACACATGTAATCCACTGCATTCCATCGGGATGCTTTGGGCCATGCTGCATAAAATCAACTGCATTCAATCGGGATGCATTGGGCCTCGCTGCATGGACTCCACTGCATACAATCGGGATCCATTGCACCAAAATGCATGGAATCCTCCGCATGCAACGACGCTGCATGGACTCCACTGCATTCAATCGGGATGCTTTGGGCCATGCTGAATAAAATCCATTGAATTCAATCATGCTGCATGGAATCCACTGCATTCAATCATGCTGTATAAAATCCACTGCATTCAATAGGGTTCCATTACTTCACGTGGCATCGAAGCCACTGCATTCAATCACGCTGCATGGAATCCACTGCATTCAATCGGGATGCATTTTTCCTCGCTGCATGGAGTACACTGCATTCAATCATGCTGCATAAAATCCACTGCATTCCATCGGGATGCTTTGGGCCATGCTGCATAAAATCCACTGCATTCAACCATGCTGCATGGAATCCACTGCATTCAATCATGCTGCATAAAATCCTCTGCATTCAATCGGGATGCATTGGGCCTCGCTGCATGGAATAAACTGCATTCAATCAGGCTCCATGGAATCCACTGCATTCAATGGGGATGCATTCTACCATGCTGCATGGAGTTCACTGCTTTCAATCACAATGCATGGAATCCACTGCATTCCATCGGGATGCTTTGGGCCATGCTGCATAAAATCCACTGCATTCAATTGGGATGCATTGGGCCTCGCTGCATGGACTCCACTGCATACAATCGGGATCCATTGCGCCACAATGCATGGAATCCACTGCATTCAATGACGCTGCATGGAATCCACTGCATTCCATCGGGATGCTTTGGGCCATGCTGCATAAAATCCACTGCATGCAATCATGCTGGATGGAATCCACTGCATTCAATCGGGATGCATTTTACCACGTTGCATGCAGTTCACTGCATTCAATCACAATGCATGGAATCCACTGCATTCAATCGGGATGCTTTGGGCCATGCTGCATAAAATCCACTGCATTCAATCGGGATGCATTGGGCCTCGCTGCATGGACTCCACTGCATTCAATCGGGATCCATTGCGCCACAATGCATGGAATCCACTGCATTCAATGACGCTGCATGGAATCCACTGCATTCCATCAGGATGCTTTGGGCCATGCTGCATAAAATCCACTGCATGCAATCATGCTGCATGGTATCCACTGCATTCAATCATGCTGCATAAAATCCACTGCATTCAATCGGGTTCCATTTCTTCACACTGCATGGAATCCACTGCATTCAATCACGCTGCATGGAATCCACTGCATTCAACATGGATGAATTTTACCACGCTGCAATTAGTACACTGTATTCAATCACAATTCATGGAATCCATTGCATTCAATCGGGATGCTTTGGGCCATGCTGCATAAAATCCACTGCATTCAATCGGGATGCACTGGGCATCGCTGCATGGACTCCACTGCATACAATCGGGATCCATTGCGCCACAATGCATGGAATCCTCTGCATTCAATGACGCTGCATGGAATCCACTGCATTCAATCGGGATGCTTTGGGCCATGCTGAATAAAATCAATTGCATTCAATCATGCTGCATGGAATCCACTTCATTCAATCGGGATGCATTTTACCATGCTGCCTGGATTACCCTTCATTCAATCACGCTGCATGGAATCCACTGCATTCTATCGGGATGCTTTGGGCCATGCTGCATAAAATCCACTGCATTTAATCGGGATGCATTTGGCCACGCTGCATGGACTCCACTGCATAAAATCGGGATCCATTGCCCCAAAATGCAAGGAATCCTCTGCATTCAATGATGCTGCATGGAATCCACTGCATTCAATCGGGATGCATTTTTCCTCGTAGCATGGATTACACTGCATTCAATCCCAATGCATGGAATCCACTGCATTCAATCGGGAAGCTTTGGGCCATGCTGCATACAATGCACTGCATTCAATCGGGATGCACTGGGCCTCGCTGCATGGACTCCACTGCATATAATCGGGATCCATTGCGCCACAATGCATGGAATACTCTGCATTCAATGACGCTGAATGGAATCCACTGCATTGAATCAGGAAGCTTTGGGCCATGCTGCATAAATCCACTGCATGCAGTCATGCTGTGTGGACTCCACTGCATTGTATCATGCTGCAAAAAAAACCACTGCATTCAATAGGGTTCCATTAATGCACCCTGCATGGAATCCACTGCATTCAACCACGCTGCATGGAATCCACTGCATTCAATCGGGATGCATTTTACCACTCTGCATGGATTACACTGCATTTAATCACGCTGCATGTAATCCATGGAATTTAATCGGGATTCATTTTACTAAGCTGTATGGAATGGACTGCACTTAATCACGCTGCATGGAATCCACTGCATTCAATCGGGATGCATTTTACCACGTTGCATGCAGTTCACTGCATTCAATCACAATGCATGGAATCCACTGCATTCAATCGGGATGCTTTGGGCCATGCTGAATAAAATCCACTGCATTCAATCTTGCTTTTTGAATCCACTGCATTCAGTAATGCTGCATAAAATCCTTGCATTCAATTGGGTTCCATTTCTTCACGCTGAATGGAATACACTGCATTCAATCACGCTGCATGGAATCCACTGCATTCAATCGGGATGCATTTTACCATGCTGCGTGGTTTTCACTGCATTCAATCACAATGCATGGAATCCACTGCATTCAATCGGGATGCATTGGGCCTCGCTGCATGGACTCCACTGCATTCAATCGGGATCCATTGCGCCACAATGCATGGATCCTCTGCATTCAATGACGCTGCATGGAATCCACTGCATTCCATCAGGATGCTTTGGGCCATGCTGCATAAAATCCACTGCATGCAATCATGCTGCATGGAATCCACTGCATTCAATCATGCTGCATAAAATCCACTGCATTCAATAGGGTTCCATTTCTTCACACTGCATGGAATCCACTACATTCAATCACGCTGCATGGAATCCACTGCATTCAACATGGATGAATTTTACCACGCTGCATTTAGTACACTGTATTCAATCACAATTCATGGAATCCACTGCATTCAATCGGGATGCATTTTACCATGCTGCGTGGTTTTCACTGCATTCAATCACAATGCATGGAATCCACTGCATTCCATCGGGATGCTTTGGGCCATGCTGCATAAAATCCACTGCATTCAATCATGCTGCATGGAATCCACTGCATTCAATCATGCTGCATAAAATCCACTGCATTCAATAGGGTTCCATTTCTTCACGCTGCATGTAATACACTGCATTCAATCACACTGAATGGAATCCACTGCATTCAATCGGGATGCATTTTACCTCGCTGCATGGATTACACTGCATTCAATCCCAATGCATGGAATCCACTGCATTCCATCGGGATGCTTTGGGCCATGCTGCATAAAATCCACTGCATTCAATCGGGATGCATTGGGCCACGCTGCATCGACTCCACTGCATTCAATTGGCATCCATTGCGCCACAATGCAAGGAATCCTCTGCATTCATTGACGCTGCATGGACTCCACTGCATTCAATCGGGATGCTTTGGGCCATGCTGCATAAAATCCACTGCATTCAATCTTGCTTTTTGAATCCACTGCATTCAGTAATGCTGCATAAAATCCTTACATTCAATTGGGTTCCATTTCTTCACGCTGCATGGAATACACTGCATTCAATCACGCTGCATGGAATCCACTGCATTCAATCGGGATGCATTTTACCATGCTGCGTGGTTTTCACTGCATTCAATCACAATGCATGGAATCCACTGCATTCCATCGGGATGCTTTGGGCCATGCTGCATAAAATCCACTGCATTCAATCGGGATGCATTGGGCCACGCTGCATCGACTCCACTGCATTCAATTGGCATCCATTGCGCCACAATGCAAGGAATCCTCTGCATTCATTGACGCTGCATGGACTCCACTGCATTCAATCGGGATGCTTTGGGCCATGCTGCATAAAATCCACTGCATTCAACCATGCTGCATGGAATCCATTTCATTCAATCATGCTCTATAAAATCCAATGCATTCAATACGGTTCCATTACTTCACGCTGCATGGAATACACTGCATTAAATCATGCTGCATGGAATCCACTGCATTCAATCATGCTGTATAAAATCCACTGCATTCAATAGGGTTCCATTACTTCACGTGGCATCGAATCCACTGCATTCAATCACGCTGCATGGAATCCACTGCATTCAATCGGGATGCATTTTTCCTCGCTGCATGGAGTACACTGCATTCAATCATGCTGCATAAAATCCACTGCATTCCATCGGGATGCTTTGGGCCATGCTGCATAAAATCCACTGCATTCAACCATGCTGCATGGAATCCACTGCATTCAATCATGCTGCATAAAATCCACTGCATTCAATCGGGATGCATTGGGCCTCGCTGCATGGAATAAACTGCATTCAATCAGGCTCCATGGAATCCACTGCATTCAATGGGGATGCATTCTACCATGCTGCATGGAGTTCACTGCATTCAATCACAATGCATGGAATCCACTGCATTCCATCGGGATGCTTTGGGCCATGCTGCATAAAATCCACTGCATTCAATTGGGATGCATTGGGCCTCGCTGCATGGACTCCACTGCATACAATCGGGATCCATTGCGCCACAATGCATGGAATCCACTGCATTCAATGACGCTGCATGGAATCCACTGCATTCCATCGGGATGCTTTGGGCCATGCTGCATAAAATCCACTGCATGCAATCATGCTGGATGGAATCCACTGCATTCAATCGGGATGCATTTTACCACGTTGCATGCAGTTCACTGCATTCAATCACAATGCATGGAATCCACTGCATTCAATCGGGATGCTTTGGGCCATGCTGCATAAAATCCACTGCATTCAATCGGGATGCATTGGGCCTCGCTGCATGGACTCCACTGCATTCAATCGGGATCCATTGCGCCACAATGCATGGATCCTCTGCATTCAATGACGCTGCATGGAATCCACTGCATTCCATCAGGATGCTTTGGGCCATGCTGCATAAAATCCACTGCATGCAATCATGCTGCATGGTATCCACTGCATTCAATCATGCTGCATAAAATCCACTGCATTCAATCGGGTTCCATTTCTTCACACTGCATGGAATCCACTGCATTCAATCACGCTGCATGGAATCCACTGCATTCAACATGGATGAATTTTACCACGCTGCATTTAGTACACTGTATTCAATCACAATTCATGGAATCCATTGCATTCAATCGGGATGCTTTGGGCCATGCTGCATAAAATCCACTGCATTCAATCGGGATGCACTGGGCATCGCTGCATGGACTCCACTGCATACAATCGGGATCCATTGCGCCAAAATGCATGGAATCCTTTGCATTCAATGATGCTGCATGGAATCCACTGCATTCAATCGGGATGCTTTGGGCCATGCTGCATAAAATCCATTGCATTCAATCATGCTGCATGGAATCCACTTCATTCAATCGGGATGCATTTTACCATGCTGCCTGGATTACACTTCATTCAATCACGCTGCATGGAATCCACTGCATTCTATCGGGATGCTTTGGGCCATGCTGCATAAAATCCACTGCATTTAATCGGGATGCATTTGGCCACGCTGCATGGACTCCACTGCATAAAATCGGGATCCATTGCCCCAAAATGCAAGGAATCATCTGCATTCAATGACGCTGCATGGAATCCACTGCATTCCATCGGGATCCATTTTACCACGCAGCATGGATTACACTGCTTTCAATCACAATGCATGGAATCTACTCTATTCAATCGGGATGCTTTGGGCCATACTGCATAAAATCCACTGCATTCAATCTTGCTGCATGGAATCCACTGCATTCAATCATGCTTCATAAATCCACTGCATTCAATAGAGTTCCAGTTCTTCACGCTGCATGGAATCCACTGCATTCAATCACGCTGCATAAAATCCACTGCATTCAATAGGGTTCCATTTCTTCACGCTGCATGGAATCCACTACATTCAATCACGCTGCATGGAATCCACTGCATTCAATCAGGATGCTTTGGGCCATGCTGCATAAAATCCACTGCATTCAATCATGCTGCCTGGAATCCACTGCATTCAATCATACTGCATAAAATCCACTGCATTCAATAGGGTTCCATTTCTTCACGCTTCATGGAATCCACTGCATTCAATAGGGTTCCATTCCTTCACGCTGCCTGGAATCCACTGCCTTCAATCACGCTGCATGGAATCCACTGCATTCAATCGGGATGCATTTTTCCTCGTTGCATGGATTACACTGCATTCAATCCCAATGCATGGAATCCACTGCATTCAATCGGGAAGCTTTGGGCCATGCTGCATACAATGCACTGCATTCAATCGGGATGCACTGGGCCTCGCTGCATGGACTCCACTGCATATAATCGGGATCCATTGCGCCACAATGCATGGAATACTCTGCATTCAATGACGCTGAATGGAATCCACTGCATTGAATCAGGAAGCTTTGGGCCATGCTGCATAAATCCACTGCATGCAGTCATGCTGTGTGGACTCCACTGCATTGTATCATGCTGCAAAAAAAACCACTGCATTCAATAGGGTTCCATTAATGCACCCTGCATGGAATCCACTGCATTCAACCACGCTGCATGGAATCCACTGCATTCAATCGGGATGCATTTTACCACTCTGCATGGATTACACTGCATTTAATCACGCTGCATGTAATCCATGGAATTTAATCAGGATTCATTTTACTAAGCTGTATGGAATGGACTGCACTTAATCACGCTGCATGGAATCCACTGCATTCAATCGGGATGCATTTTACCACGTTGCATGCAGTTCACTGCATTCAATCACAATGCATGGAATCCACTGCATTCAATCGGGATGCTTTGGGCCATGCTGCATAAAATCCACTGCATTCAATCTTGCTTTTTGAATCCACTGCATTCAGTAATGCTGCATAAAATCCTTGCATTCAATTGGGTTCCATTTCTTCACGCTGCATGGAATACACTGCATTCAATCACGCTGCATGGAATCCACTGCATTCAATCGGGATGCATTTTACCATGCTGCGTGGTTTTCACTGCATTCAATCACAATGCATGGAATCCACTGCATTCCATCGGGATGCTTTGGGCCATGCTGCATAAAATCCACTGCATTCAATCATGCTGCATGGAATCCACTGCATTCAATCATGCTGCATAAAATCCACTGCATTCAATAGGGTTCCATTTCTTCACGCTGCATGTAATACACTGCATTCAATCACACTGAATGGAATCCACTGCATTCAATCGGGATGCATTTTACCTCGCTGCATGGATTACACTGCATTCAATCACAATGCATGGAATCCACTGCATTCAATCGGGATGCTTTGGGCCATGCTGCATAAAATCCACTGCATTCAATCGGGATGCATTGGGCCACGCTGCATCGACTCCACTGCATTCAATCGGCATCCATTGCGCCACAATGCAAGGAATCCTCTGCATTCATTGACGCTGCATGGACTCCACTGCATTCAATCGGGATGCTTTGGGCCATGCTGCATAAAATCCACTGCATTCAACCATGCTGCATGGAATACATTTCATTCAATCATGCTCTATAAAATCCAATGCATTCAATACGGTTCCATTACTTCACGCTGCATGGAATACACTGCATTAAATCAGGATGCATGGAATCGACTGCATTCAATCAGGAGGCATTATACCACGTTGCATGGATTACCCTACATTCAATCACAATGCATGGAATCCACTGCATTCAATCGGGATGCTTTGGGCCATGCTGCATAAAATCCACTGCATTCAATCGGGATGCATTGGGCCTCGCTGCATAGACTCCACTGCATATAATCGGGATCCATTGCGCCACAATGCATGGAATACTCTGCATTCAATGACGCTGCATGGAATCCACTGCATTCCATCGGGAAGCTTTGGGCCATGCTGCATAAAATCCACTGCATTCAATCATGCTGCATGGAATCCACTGCATTCAATCGGGATGCATTTTACAAGGCTGCATGGATTACATTTCATACACTCAAAATGCATGGAATCCACTGCGTTCTATAGGGATGCTTTGGGCCATACTGCATAAAATACACTGCATTCAATTTGCTGCATGGAATCCACTGCATTCAATCATGCTGAATAAAATCCACTGCATTCAATAGGGTTCCATTTCTTCACGCTGCATGGAATACACTGCATTCAATCAGGCTGCATGAAATCCACTGCATTCAATGGGGATGCATTCTACAATGCTGCATGGAGTTCACTGCATGCAATCACAATGCATGTAATCCACTGCATTCCATCGGGATGCCTTGGGCCATGCTGCATAAAATCCACTGCATTCAACCTTGCTGCATGGAATCCACTGCATTCAATCATGCTGCATAAAATCCACTGCATTCAATCGGGATGCATTGGGCCTCGCTGCATGGAATACACTGCATTCAATCAGGCTGCATGGAATCCACTGCATTCAATGGGGATGCATTCTACAATGCTGCATGGAGTTCACTGCATTCAATCACAACACATGTAATCCACTGCATTCCATCGGGATGCTTTGGGCCATGCTGCATAAAATCAACTGCATTCAATCGGGATGCATTGGGCCTCGCTGCATGGACTCCACTGCATACAATCGGGATCCATTGCACCAAAATGCATGGAATCCTCCGCATGCAACGACGCTGCATGGACTCCACTGCATTCAATCGGGATGCTTTGGGCCATGCTGAATAAAATCCATTGAATTCAATCATGCTGCATGGAATCCACTGCATTCAATCATGCTGTATAAAATCCACTGCATTCAATAGGGTTCCATTACTTCACGTGGCATCGAATCCACTGCATTCAATCACGCTGCATGGAATCCACTGCATTCAATCGGGATGCATTTTTCCTCGCTGCATGGAGTACACTGCATTCAATCATGCTGCATAAAATCCACTGCATTCCATCGGGATGCTTTGGGCCATGCTGCATAAAATCCACTGCATTCAACCATGCTGCATGGAATCCACTGCATTCAATCATGCTGCATAAAATCCTCTGCATTCAATCGGGATGCATTGGGCCTCGCTGCATGGAATAAACTGCATTCAATCAGGCTCCATGGAATCCACTGCATTCAATGGGGATGCATTCTACCATGCTGCATGGAGTTCACTGCTTTCAATCACAATGCATGGAATCCACTGCATTCCATCGGGATGCTTTGGGCCATGCTGCATAAAATCCACTGCATTCAATTGGGATGCATTGGGCCTCGCTGCATGGACTCCACTGCATACAATCGGGATCCATTGCGCCACAATGCATGGAATCAACTGCATTCAATGACGCTGCATGGAATCCACTGCATTCCATCGGGATGCTTTGGGCCATGCTGCATAAAATCCACTGCATGCAATCATGCTGGATGGAATCCACTGCATTCAATCGGGATGCATTTTACCACGTTGCATGCAGTTCACTGCATTCAATCACAATGCATGGAATCCACTGCATTCAATCGGGATGCTTTGGGCCATGCTGCATAAAATCCACTGCATTCAATCGGGATGCATTGGGCCTCGCTGCATGGACTCCACTGCATTCAATCGGGATCCATTGCGCCACAATGCATGGATCCTCTGCATTCAATGACGCTGCATGGAATCCACTGCATTCCATCAGGATGCTTTGGGCCATGCTGCATAAAATCCACTGCATGCAATCATGCTGCATGGTATCCACTGCATTCAATCATGCTGCATAAAATCCACTGCATTCAATCGGGTTCCATTTCTTCACACTGCATGGAATCCACTGCATTCAATCACGCTGCATGGAATCCACTGCATTCAACATGGATGAATTTTACCACGCTGCATTTAGTACACTGTATTCAATCACAATTCATGGAATCCATTGCATTCAATCGGGATGCTTTGGGCCATGCTGCATAAAATCCACTGCATTCAATCGGGATGCACTGGGCATCGCTGCATGGACTCCACTGCATACAATCGGGATCCATTGCGCCACAATGCATGGAATCCTCTGCATTCAATGACGCTGCATGGAATCCACTGCATTCAATCGGGATGCTTTGGGCCATGCTGAATAAAATCAATTGCATTCAATCATGCTGCATGGAATCCACTTCATTCAATCGGGATGCATTTTACCATGCTGCCTGGATTACCCTTCATTCAATCACGCTGCATGGAATCCACTGCATTCTATCGGGATGCTTTGGGCCATGCTGCATAAAATCCACTGCATTTAATCGGGATGCATTTGGCCACGCTGCATGGACTCCACTGCATAAAATCGGGATCCATTGCCCCAAAATGCAAGGAATCCTCTGCATTCAATGATGCTGCATGGAATCCACTGCATTCAATCGGAATGCATTTTTCCTCGTAGCATGGATTACACTGCATTCAATCCCAATGCATGGAATCCACTGCATTCAATCGGGAAGCTTTGGGCCATGCTGCATACAATGCACTGCATTCAATCGGGATGCACTGGGCCTCGCTGCATGGACTCCACTGCATATAATCGGGATCCATTGCGCCACAATGCATGGAATACTCTGCATTCAATGACGCTGAATGGAATCCACTGCATTGAATCAGGAAGCTTTGGGCCATGCTGCATAAATCCACTGCATGCAGTCATGCTGTGTGGACTCCACTGCATTGTATCATGCTGCAAAAAAAACCACTGCATTCAATAGGGTTCCATTAATGCACCCTGCATGGAATCCACTGCATTCAACCACGCTGCATGGAATCCACTGCATTCAATCGGGATGCATTTTACCACTCTGCATGGATTACACTGCATTTAATCACGCTGCATGGAATCCATGGAATTTAATCGGGATTCATTTTACTAAGCTGTATGGAATCGACTGCACTTAATCACGCTGCATGGAATCCACTGCATTCAATCGGGATGCATTTTACCACGTTGCATGCAGTTCACTGCATTCAATCACAATGCATGGAATCCACTGCATTCAATCGGGATGCTTTGGGCCATGCTGAATAAAATCCACTGCATTCAATCTTGCTTTTTGAATCCACTGCATTCAGTAATGCTGCATAAAATCCTTGCATTCAATTGGGTTCCATTTCTTCACGCTGAATGGAATACACTGCATTCATTCACGCTGCATGGAATCCACTGCATTCAATCGGGATGCATTTTACCATGCTGCGTGGTTTTCACTGCATTCAATCACAATGCATGGAATCCACTGCATTCCATCGGGATGCTTTGGGCCATGCTGCATAAAATCCACTGCATTCAATCATGCTGCATGGAATCCACTGCATTCAATCATGCTGCATAAAATCCACTGCATTCAATAGGGTTCCATTTCTTCACGCTGCATGTAATACACTGCATTCAATCACACTGAATGGAATCCACTGCATTCAATCGGGATGCATTTTACCTCGCTGCATGGATTACACTCCATTCAATCCCAATGCATGGAATCCACTGCATTCAATCGGGATGCTTTGGGCCATGCTGCATAAAATCCACTGCATTCAATCGGGATGCATTGGGCCACGCTGCATCGACTCCACTGCATTCAATTGGCATCCATTGCGCCACAATGCAAGGAATCCTCTGCATTCATTGACGCTGCATGGACTCCACTGCATTCAATCGGGATGCTTTGGGCCATGCTGCATAAAATCCACTGCATTCAATCTTGCTTTTTGAATCCACTGCATTCAGTAATGCTGCATAAAATCCTTGCATTCAATTGGGTTCCATTTCTTCACGCTGCATGGAATACACTGCATTCAATCACGCTGCATGGAATCCACTGCATTCAATCGGGATGCATTTTACCATGCTGCGTGGTTTTCACTGCATTCAATCACAATGCATGGAATCCACTGCATTCCATCGGGATGCTTTGGGCCATGCTGCATAAAATCCACTGCATTCAATCGGGATGCATTGGGCCACGCTGCATCGACTCCACTGCATTCAATTGGCATCCATTGCGCCACAATGCAAGGAATCCTCTGCATTCATTGACGCTGCATGGACTCCACTGCATTCAATCGGGATGCTTTGGGCCATGCTGCATAAAATCCACTGCATTCAACCATGCTGCATGGAATACATTTCATTCAATCATGCTCTATAAAATCCAATGCATTCAATACGGTTCCATTACTTCACGCTGCATGGAATACACTGCATTAAATCAGGATTCATGGAATCGACTGCATTCAATCAGGATGCATTATACCACGTTGCATGGATTACCCTACATTCAATCACAATGCATGGAATCCACTGCATTCAATCGGGATGCTTTGGGCCATGCTGCATAAAATCCACTGCATTCAATCGGGATGCATTGGGCCTCGCTGCATAGACTCCACTGCATATAATCGGGATCCATTGCGCCACAATGCATGGAATACTCTGCATTCAATGACGCTGCATGGAATCCACTGCATTCCATCGGGAAGCTTTGGGCCATGCTGCATAAAATCCACTGCATTCAATCATGCTGCATGGAATCCACTGCATTCAATCGGGATGCATTTTACAAGGCTGCATGGATTACATTTCATACACTCAAAATGCATGGAATCCACTGCGTTCTATAGGGATGCTTTGGGCCATACTGCATAAAATACACTACATTCAATTTGCTGCATGGAATCCACTGCATTCAATCATTCTGAATAAAATCCACTGCATTCAATAGGGTTCCATTTCTTCACGCTGCATGGAATACACTGCATTCAATCAGGCTGCATGAAATCCACTGCATTCAATGGGGATGCATTCTACAATGCTGCATGGAGTTCACTGCATGCAATCACAATGCATGTAATCCACTGAATTCCATCGGGATGCTTTGGGCCATGCTGCATAAAATCCACTGCATTCAACCATGCTGCATGGAATCCACTGCATTCAATCATGCTGCATAAAATCCACTGCATTCAATCGGGATGCATTGGGCCTCATTGCATGGAATAAAGTGCATTCAATCAGGCTCCATGGAATCCACTGCATTCAATGGGGATGCATTCTACCACGTTGCATGCAGTTCACTGCATTCAATCACAATGCATGGAATCCACTGCTTTCAATCGGGATGCTTTGGGCCATGCTGCATAAAATCCACTGCATTCAATCGGGATGCATTGGGCCTCGCTGCATGGACTCCACTGCATTCAATCGGGATCCATTGCGCCACAATGCATGGATCCTCTGCATTCAATGACGCTGCATGGAATCCACTGCATTCCATCAGGATGCTTTGGGCCATGCTGCATAAAATCCACTGCATGCAATCATGCTGCATGGAATCCACTGCATTCAATCATGCTGCATAAAATCCACTGCATTCAATAGGGTTCCATTTCTTCACACTGCATGGAATCCACTACATTCAATCACGCTGCATGGAATCCACTGCATTCAACATGGATGAATTTTACCACGCTGCATTTAGTACACTGTATTCAATCACAATTCATGGAATCCATTGCATTCAATCGGGATGCTTTGGGCCATGCTGCATAAAATCCACTGCATTCAATCGGGATGCACTGGGCATCGCTGCATGGACTCCACTGCATACAATCGGGATCCATTGCGCCACAATGCATGGAATCCTCTGCATTCAATGACGCTGCATGGAATCCACTGCATTCAATCGGGATGCTTTGGGCCATGCTGAATAAAATCCATTGCATTCAATCATGCTGCATGGAATCCACTTCATTCAATCGGGATGCATTTTACCATGCTGCCTGGATTACCCTTCATTCAATCACGCTGCATGGAATCCACTGCATTCTATCGGGATGCTTTGGGCCATGCTGCATAAAATCCACTGCATTTAATCGGGATGCATTTGGCCACGCTGCATGGACTCCACTGCATAAAATCGGGATCCATTGCCCCAAAATGCAAGGAATCCTCTGCATTCAATGACGCTGAATGGAATCCACTGCATTGAATCGGGAAGCTTTGGGCCATGCTGCATAAATCCACTGCATGCAGTCATGCTGTGTGGACTCCACTGCATTGAATCATGCTGCAAAAAAAACCACTGCATTCAATAGGGTTCCATTTCTTCACCCTGCATGGAATCCACTGCATTCAACCACGCTGCATGGAATCCACTGCATTCAATCGGGATGCATTTTACCACTCTGCATGGATTACACTGCATTTAATCACGCTGCATGGAATCCATGGAATTTAATCGGGATTCATTTTACTAAGCTGTATGGAATGGACTGCACTTAATCACGCTGCATGGAATCCACTGCATTCAATCGGGATGCATTTTACCACGTTGCATGCAGTTCACTGCATTCAATCACAATGCATGGAATCCACTGCATTCAATCGGGATGCTTTGGGCCATGCTGCATAAAATCCACTGCATTCAATCTTGCTTTTTGAATCCACTGCATTCAGTAATGCTGCATAAAATCCTTGCATTCAATTGGGTTCCATTTCTTCACGCTGCATGGAATACACTGCATTCAATCACGCTGCATGGAATCCACTGCATTCAATCGGGATGCATTTTACCATGCTGCGTGGTTTTCACTGCATTCAATCACAATGCATGGAATCCACTGCATTCCATCGGGATGCTTTGGGCCATGCTGCATAAAATCCACTGCATTCAATCATGCTGCATGGAATCCACTGCATTCAATCATGCTGCATAAAATCCACTGCATTCAATAGGGTTCCATTTCTTCACGCTGCATGTAATACACTGCATTCAATCACACTGAATGGAATCCACTGCATTCAATCGGGATGCATTTTACCTCGCTGCATGGATTACACTGCATTCAATCCCAATGCATGGAATCCACTGCATTCCATCGGGATGCTTTGGGCCATGCTGCATAAAATCCACTGCATTCAATCGGGATGCATTGGGCCACGCTGCATCGACTCCACTGCATTCAATTGGCATCCATTGCGCCACAATGCAAGGAATCCTCTGCATTCATTGACGCTGCATGGACTCCACTGCATTCAATCGGGATGCTTTGGGCCATGCTGCATAAAATCCACTGCATTCAACCATGCTGCATGGAATACATTTCATTCAATCATGCTCTATAAAATCCAATGCATTCAATACGGTTCCATTACTTCACGCTGCATGGAATACACTGCATTAAATCAGGATTCATGGAATCGACTGCATTCAATCAGGATGCATTATACCACGTTGCATGGATTACCCTACATTCAATCACAATGCATGGAATCCACTGCATTCAATCGGGATGCTTTGGGCCATGCTGCATAAAATCCACTGCATTCAATCGGGATGCATTGGGCCTCGCTGCATAGACTCCACTGCATATAATCGGGATCCATTGCGCCACAATGCATGGAATACTCTGCATTCAATGACGCTGCATGGAATCCACTGCATTCCATCGGGAAGCTTTGGGCCATGCTGCATAAAATCCACTGCATTCAATCATGCTGCATGGAATCCACTGCATTCAATCGGGATGCATTTTACAAGGCTGCATGGATTACATTTCATACACTCAAAATGCATGGAATCCACTGCGTTCTATAGGGATGCTTTGGGCCATACTGCATAAAATACACTGCATTCAATTTGCTGCATGGAATCCACTGCATTCAATCATGCTGAATAAAATCCACTGCATTCAATAGGGTTCCATTTCTTCACGCTGCATGGAATACACTGCATTCAATCAGGCTGCATGAAATCCACTGCATTCAATGGGGATGCATTCTACAATGCTGCATGGAGTTCACTGCATGCAATCACAATGCATGTAATCCACTGAATTCCATCGGGATGCTTTGGGCCATGCTGCATAAAATCCACTGCATTCAACCATGCTGCATGGAATCCACTGCATTCAATCATGCTGCATAAAATCCACTGCATTCAATCGGGATGCATTGGGCCTCATTGCATGGAATAAACTGCATTCAATCAGGCTGCATGGAATCCACTGCATTCAATGGGGATGCATTCTACAATGCTGCATGGAGTTCACTGCATTCAATCACAACACATGTAATCCACTGCATTCCATCGGGATGCTTTGGGCCATGCTGCATAAAATCCACTGCATTCAATCGGGATGCATTGGGCCTCGCTGCATGGACTCCACTGCATACAATCGGGATCCATTGCGCCAAAATGCATGGAATACTCTGCATTCATTGACGCTGCATGGACTCCACTGCATTCAATCGGGATGCTTTGGGCCATGCTGCATAAAATCCACTGCATTCAACCATGCTGCATGGAATCCACTGCATTCAATCATGCTGCATAAAATCCACTGCATTCCATCGGGATGCATTGGGCCTCGCTGCATGGAATACACTGCATTCAATCACGCTGCATGAAATCCACTGCATTCAATGGGGATGCATTCTACAATGCTGCATGGAGTTCACTGCATTCAATCACAATGCATGGAATCTACTGCATTCCATCGGGATGCTTTGGGCCATGCTGCATAAAATCCACTGCATTCAATCGGGATGCATTGGGCCTCGCTGCATGGACTCCACTGCATACAATCGGGATCCATTGCACCAAAATGCATGGAATCCTCCGCATGCAACGACGCTGCATGGACTCCACTGCATTCAATCGGGATGCTTTGGGCCATGCTGCATAAAATCCATTGAATTCAATCATGCTGCATGGAATCCACTGCATTCAATCATGCTGTATAAAATCCACTGCATTCAATAGGGTTCCATTACTTCACGTGGCATCGAATCCACTGCATTCAATCACGCTGCATGGAATCCACTGCATTCAATCGGGATGCATTTTTCCTCGCTGCATGGAGTACACTGCATTCAATCATGCTGCATAAAATCCACTGCATTCCATCGGGATGCTTTGGGCCATGCTGCATAAAATCCACTGCATTCAACCATGCTGCATGGAATCCACTGCATTCAATCATGCTGCATAAAATCCTCTGCATTCAATCGGGATGCATTGGGCCTCGCTGCATGGAATATACTGCATTCAATCAGGCTCCATGGAATCCACTGCATTCAATGGGGATGCATTCTACCATGCTGCATGGAGTTCACTGCTTTCAATCACAATGCATGGAATCCACTGCATTCCATCGGGATGCTTTGGGCCATGCTGCATAAAATCCACTGCATTCAATTGGGATGCATTGGGCCTCGCTGCATGGACTCCACTGCATACAATCGGGATCCATTGCGCCACAATGCATGGAATCCACTGCATACAATGACGCTGCATGGAATCCACTGCATTCCATCGGGATGCTTTGGGCCATGCTGCATAAAATCCACTGCATGCAATCATGCTGCATGGAATCCACTGCATTCAATCGGGATGCATTTTACCACGTTGCATGCAGTTCACTGCATTCAATCACAATGCATGGAATCCACTGCATTCCATCGGGATGCTTTGGGCCATGCTGCATAAAATCCACTGCATTCAATCGGGATGCATTGGGCCTCGCTGCATGGACTCCACTGCATTCAATCGGGATCCATTGCGCCACAATGCATGGATCCTCTGCATTCAATGACGCTGCATGGAATCCACTGCATTCCATCAGGATGCTTTGGGCCATGCTGCATAAAATCCACTGCATGCAATCATGCTGCATGGTATCCACTGCATTCAATCATGCTGCATAAAATCCACTGCATTCAATCGGGTTCCATTTCTTCACACTGCATGGAATCCACTGCATTCAATCACGCTGCATGGAATCCACTGCATTCAACATGGTGGAATTTTACCACGCTGCATTTAGTACACTGTATTCAATCACAATTCATGGAATCCATTGCATTCAATCGGGATGCTTTGGGCCATGCTGCATAAAATCCACTGCATTCAATCGGGATGCACTGGGCATCGCTGCATGGACTCCACTGCATACAATCGGGATCCATTGCGCCACAATGCATGGAATCCTCTGCATTCAATGACGCTGCATGGAATCCACTGCATTCAATCGGGATGCTTTGGGCCATGCTGAATAAAATCAATTGCATTCAATCATGCTGCATGGAATCCACTTCATTCAATCGGGATGCATTTTACCATGCTGCCTGGATTACCCTTCATTCAATCACGCTGCATGGAATCCACTGCATTCTATCGGGATGCTTTGGGCCATGCTGCATAAAATCCACTGCATTTAATCGGGATGCATTTGGCCACGCTGCATGGACTCCACTGCATAAAATCGGGATCCATTGCCCCAAAATGCAAGGAATCCTCTGCATTCAATGACGCTGCATGGAATCCACTGCATTCAATCGGGATGCATTTTTCCTCGTTGCATGGATTACACTGCATTCAATCCCAATGCATGGAATCCACTGCATTCAATCGGGAAGCTTTGGGCCATGCTGCATACAATGCACTGCATTCAATCGGGATGCACTGGGCCTCGCTGCATGGACTCCACTGCATATAATCGGGATCCATTGCGCCACAATGCATGGAATACTCTGCATTCAATGACGCTGAATGGAATCCACTGCATTGAATCAGGAAGCTTTGGGCCATGCTGCATAAATCCACTGCATGCAGTCATGCTGTGTGGACTCCACTGCATTGTATCATGCTGCAAAAAAAACCACTGCATTCAATAGGGTTCCATTAATGCACCCTGCATGGAATCCACTGCATTCAACCACGCTGCATGGAATCCACTGCATTCAATCGGGATGCATTTTACCACTCTGCATGGATTACACTGCATTTAATCACGCTGCATGTAATCCATGGAATTTAATCGGGATTCATTTTACTAAGCTGTATGGAATGGACTGCACTTAATCACGCTGCATGGAATCCACTGCATTCAATCGGGATGCATTTTACCACGTTGCATGCAGTTCACTGCATTCAATCACAATGCATGGAATCCACTGCATTCAATCGGGATGCTTTGGGCCATGCTGAATAAAATCCACTGCATTCAATCTTGCTTTTTGAATCCACTGCATTCAGTAATGCTGCATAAAATCCTTGCATTCAATTGGGTTCCATTTCTTCACGCTGAATGGAATACACTGCATTCAATCACGCTGCATGGAATCCACTGCATTCAATCGGGATGCATTTTACCATGCTGCGTGGTTTTCACTGCATTCAATCACAATGCATGGAATCCACTGCATTCCATCGGGATGCTTTGGGCCATGCTGCATAAAATCCACTGCATTCAATCATGCTGCATGGAATCCACTGCATTCAATCATGCTGCATAAAATCCACTGCATTCAATAGGGTTCCATTTCTTCACGCTGCATGTAATACACTGCATTCAATCACACTGAATGGAATCCACTGCATTCAATCGGGATGCATTTTACCTCGCTGCATGGATTACACTCCATTCAATCCCAATGCATGGAATCCACTGCATTCAATCGGGATGCTTTGGGCCATGCTGCATAAAATCCACTGCATTCAATTGGGATGCATTGGGCCACGCTGCATTGACTCCACTGCATTCAATTGGCATCCATTGCGCCACAATGCAAGGAATCCTCTGCATTCATTGACGCTGCATGGACTCCACTGCATTCAATCGGGATGCTTTGGGCCATGCTGCATAAAATCCACTGCATTCAATCTTGCTTTTTGAATCCACTGCATTCAGTAATGCTGCATAAAATCCTTGCATTCAATTGGGTTCCATTTCTTCACGCTGCATGGAATACACTGCATTCAATCACGCTGCATGGAATCCACTGCATTCAATCGGGATGCATTTTACCATGCTGCGTGGTTTTCACTGCATTCAATCACAATGCATGGAATCCACTGCATTCCATCGGGATGCTTTGGGCCATGCTGCATAAAATCCACTGCATTCAATCGGGATGCATTGGGCCACGCTGCATCGACTCCACTGCATTCAATTGGCATCCATTGCGCCACAATGCAAGGAATCCTCTGCATTCATTGACGCTGCATGGACTCCACTGCATTCAATCGGGATGCTTTGGGCCATGCTGCATAAAATCCACTGCATTCAACCATGCTGCATGGAATACATTTCATTCAATCATGCTCTATAAAATCCAATGCATTCAATACGGTTCCATTACTTCACGCTGCATGGAATACACTGCATTAAATCAGGATGCATGGAATCGACTGCATTCAATCAGGATGCATTATACCACGTTGCATGGATTACCCTACATTCAATCACAATGCATGGAATCCACTGCATTCAATCGGGATGCTTTGGGCCATGCTGCATAAAATCCACTGCATTCAATCGGGATGCATTGGGCCTCGCTGCATAGACTCCACTGCATATAATCGGGATCCATTGCGCCACAATGCATGGAATACTCTGCATTCAATGACGCTGCATGGAATCCACTGCATTCCATCGGGAAGCTTTGGGCCATGCTGCATAAAATCCACTGCATTCAATCATGCTGCATGGAATCCACTGCATTCAATCGGGATGCATTTTACAAGGCTGCATGGATTACATTTCATACACTCAAAATGCATGGAATCCACTGCGTTCTATAGGGATGCTTTGGGCCATACTGCATAAAATACACTGCATTCAATTTGCTGCATGGAATCCACTGCATTCAATCATGCTGAATAAAATCCACTGCATTCAATAGGGTTCCATTTCTTCACGCTGCATGGAATACACTGCATTAAATCAGGCTGCATGAAATCCACTGCATTCAATGGGGATGCATTCTACAATGCTGCATGGAGTTCACTGCATGCAATCACAATGCATGTAATCCACTGAATTCCATCGGGATGCTTTGGGCCATGCTGCATAAAATCCACTGCATTCAACCATGCTGCATGGAATCCACTGCATTCAATCATGCTGCATAAAATCCACTGCATTCAATCGGGATGCATTGGGCCTCATTGCATGGAATAAAGTGCATTCAATCAGGCTCCATGGAATCCACTGCATTCAATGGGGATGCATTCTACCACGTTGCATGCAGTTCACTGCATTCAATCACAATGCATGGAATCCACTGCTTTCAATCGGGATGCTTTGGGCCATGCTGCATAAAATCCACTGCATTCAATCGGGATGCATTGGGCCTCGCTGCATGGACTCCACTGCATTCAATCGGGATCCATTGCGCCACAATGCATGGATCCTCTGCATTCAATGACGCTGCATGGAATCCACTGCATTCCATCAGGATGCTTTGGGCCATGCTGCATAAAATCCACTGCATGCAATCATGCTGCATGGAATCCACTGCATTCAATCATGCTGCATAAAATCCACTGCATTCAATAGGGTTCCATTTCTTCACACTGCATGGAATCCACTACATTCAATCACGCTGCATGGAATCCACTGCATTCAACATGGATGAATTTTACCACGCTGCATTTAGTACACTGTATTCAATCACAATTCATGGAATCCATTGCATTCAATCGGGATGCTTTGGGCCATGCTGCATAAAATCCACTGCATTCAATCGGGATGCACTGGGCATCGCTGCATGGACTCCACTGCATACAATCGGGATCCATTGCGCCACAATGCATGGAATCCTCTGCATTCAATGACGCTGCATGGAATCCACTGCATTCAATCGGGATGCTTTGGGCCATGCTGAATAAAATCCATTGCATTCAATCATGCTGCATGGAATCCACTTCATTCAATCGGGATGCATTTTACCATGCTGCCTGGATTACCCTTCATTCAATCACGCTGCATGGAATCCACTGCATTCTATCGGGATGCTTTGGGCCATGCTGCATAAAATCCACTGCATTTAATCGGGATGCATTTGGCCACGCTGCATGGACTCCACTGCATAAAATCGGGATCCATTGCCCCAAAATGCAAGGAATCCTCTGCATTCAATGACGCTGAATGGAATCCACTGCATTGAATCGGGAAGCTTTGGGCCATGCTGCATAAATCCACTGCATGCAGTCATGCTGTGTGGACTCCACTGCATTGAATCATGCTGCAAAAAAAACCACTGCATTCAATAGGGTTCCATTTCTTCACCCTGCATGGAATCCACTGCATTCAACCACGCTGCATGGAATCCACTGCATTCAATCGGGATGCATTTTACCACTCTGCATGGATTACACTGCATTTAATCACGCTGCATGGAATCCATGGAATTTAATCGGGATTCATTTTACTAAGCTGTATGGAATGGACTGCACTTAATCACGCTGCATGGAATCCACTGCATTCAATCGGGATGCATTTTACCACGTTGCATGCAGTTCACTGCATTCAATCACAATGCATGGAATCCACTGCATTCAATCGGGATGCTTTGGGCCATGCTGCATAAAATCCACTGCATTCAATCTTGCTTTTTGAATCCACTGCATTCAGTAATGCTGCATAAAATCCTTGCATTCAATTGGGTTCCATTTCTTCACGCTGCATGGAATACACTGCATTCAATCACGCTGCATGGAATCCACTGCATTCAATCGGGATGCATTTTACCATGCTGCGTGGTTTTCACTGCATTCAATCACAATGCATGGAATCCACTGCATTCCATCGGGATGCTTTGGGCCATGCTGCATAAAATCCACTGCATTCAATCATGCTGCATGGAATCCACTGCATTCAATCATGCTGCATAAAATCCACTGCATTCAATAGGGTTCCATTTCTTCACGCTGCATGTAATACACTGCATTCAATCACACTGAATGGAATCCACTGCATTCAATCGGGATGCATTTTACCTCGCTGCATGGATTACACTGCATTCAATCCCAATGCATGGAATCCACTGCATTCCATCGGGATGCTTTGGGCCATGCTGCATAAAATCCACTGCATTCAATCGGGATGCATTGGGCCACGCTGCATCGACTCCACTGCATTCAATTGGCATCCATTGCGCCACAATGCAAGGAATCCTCTGCATTCATTGACGCTGCATGGACTCCACTGCATTCAATCGGGATGCTTTGGGCCATGCTGCATAAAATCCACTGCATTCAACCATGCTGCATGGAATACATTTCATTCAATCATGCTCTATAAAATCCAATGCATTCAATACGGTTCCATTACTTCACGCTGCATGGAATACACTGCATTAAATCAGGATTCATGGAATCGACTGCATTCAATCAGGATGCATTATACCACGTTGCATGGATTACCCTACATTCAATCACAATGCATGGAATCCACTGCATTCAATCGGGATGCTTTGGGCCATGCTGCATAAAATCCACTGCATTCAATCGGGATGCATTGGGCCTCGCTGCATAGACTCCACTGCATATAATCGGGATCCATTGCGCCACAATGCATGGAATACTCTGCATTCAATGACGCTGCATGGAATCCACTGCATTCCATCGGGAAGCTTTGGGCCATGCTGCATAAAATCCACTGCATTCAATCATGCTGCATGGAATCCACTGCATTCAATCGGGATGCATTTTACAAGGCTGCATGGATTACATTTCATACACTCAAAATGCATGGAATCCACTGCGTTCTATAGGGATGCTTTGGGCCATACTGCATAAAATACACTGCATTCAATTTGCTGCATGGAATCCACTGCATTCAATCATGCTGAATAAAATCCACTGCATTCAATAGGGTTCCATTTCTTCACGCTGCATGGAATACACTGCATTCAATCAGGCTGCATGAAATCCACTGCATTCAATGGGGATGCATTCTACAATGCTGCATGGAGTTCACTGCATGCAATCACAATGCATGTAATCCACTGAATTCCATCGGGATGCTTTGGGCCATGCTGCATAAAATCCACTGCATTCAACCATGCTGCATGGAATCCACTGCATTCAATCATGCTGCATAAAATCCACTGCATTCAATCGGGATGCATTGGGCCTCATTGCATGGAATAAACTGCATTCAATCAGGCTCCATGGAATCCACTGCATTCAATGGGGATGCATTCTACCATGCTGCATGGAGTTCACTGCATTCAATCACAATGCATGGAATCCACTGCATTCCATCGGGATGCTTTGGGCCATGCTGCATAAAATCCACTGCATTCAATCGGGATGCATTGGGCCTCGCTGCATGGACTCCACTGCATACAATCGGGATCCATTGTGCCACAATGCATGGAATACTCTGCATTCAATCACGCTGCATGGAATCCACTGCATTCAATCGGGATGCTTTGGGCCATGCTGCATAAAATCCACTGCATGCAATCATGCTGCATGGAATCCACTGCATTCAATCGGGATGCATTTTACCACGTTGCATGCAGTTCACTGCATTCAATCACAATGCATGGAATCCACTGCATTCAATCGGGATGCTTTGGGCCATGCTGCATAAAATCCACTGCATTCAATCGGGATGCATTGGGCCTCGCTGCATGGACTCCACTGCATTCAATCGGGATCCATTGCGCCACAATGCATGGATCCTCTGCATTCAATGACGCTGCATGGAATCCACTGCATTCCATCAGGATGCTTTGGGCCATGCTGCATAAAATCCACTGCATGCAATCATGCTGCATGGAATCCACTGCATTCAATCATGCTGCATAAAATCCACTGCATTCAATAGGGTTCCATTTCTTCACACTGCATGGAATCCACTACATTCAATCACGCTGCATGGAATCCACTGCATTCAACATGGATGAATTTTACCACGCTGCATTTAGTACACTGTATTCAATCACAATTCATGGAATCCATTGCATTCAATCGGGATGCTTTGGGCCATGCTGCATAAAATCCACTGCATTCAATCGGGATGCACTGGGCATCGCTGCATGGACTCCACTGCATACAATCGGGATCCATTGCGCCACAATGCATGGAATCCTCTGCATTCAATGACGCTGCATGGAATCCACTGCATTCAATCGGGATGCTTTGGGCCATGCTGAATAAAATCCATTGCATTCAATCATGCTGCATGGAATCCACTTCATTCAATCGGGATGCATTTTACCATGCTGCCTGGATTACCCTTCATTCAATCACGCTGCATGGAATCCACTGCATTCTATCGGGATGCTTTGGGCCATGCTGCATAAAATCCACTGCATTTAATCGGGATGCATTTGGCCACGCTGCATGGACTCCACTGCATAAAATCGGGATCCATTGCCCCAAAATGCAAGGAATCCTCTGCATTCAATGACGCTGAATGGAATCCACTGCATTGAATCGGGAAGCTTTGGGCCATGCTGCATAAATCCACTGCATGCAGTCATGCTGTGTGGACTCCACTGCATTGAATCATGCTGCAAAAAAAACCACTGCATTCAATAGGGTTCCATTTCTTCACCCTGCATGGAATCCACTGCATTCAACCACGCTGAATGGAATCCACTGCATTCAATCGGGATGCATTTTACCACTCTGCATGGATTACACTGCATTTAAACACGCTGCATGGAATCCATGGAATTTAATCGGGATTCATTTTACTAAGCTGTATGGAATGGACTGCACTTAATCACGCTGCATGGAATCCACTGCATTCAATCGGGATGCATTTTACCACGTTGCATGCAGTTCACTGCATTCAATCACAATGCATGGAATCCACTGCATTCAATCGGGATGCTTTGGGCCATGCTGCATAAAATCCACTGCATTCAATCTTGCTTTTTGAATCCACTGCATTCAGTAATGCTGCATAAAATCCTTGCATTCAATTGGGTTCCATTTCTTCACGCTGCATGGAATACACTGCATTCAATCACGCTGCATGGAATCCACTGCATTCAATCGGGATGCATTTTACCATGCTGCGTGGTTTTCACTGCACTCAATCACAATGCATGGAATCCACTGCATTCCATCGGAATGCTTTGGGCCATGCTGCATAAAATCCACTGCATTCAATCATGCTGCATGGAATCCACTGCATTCAATCATGCTGCATAAAATCCACTGCATTCAATAGGGTTCCATTTCTTCACGCTGCATGTAATACACTGCATTCAATCACACTGAATTGAATCCACTGCATTCAATCGGGATGCATTTTACCTCGCTGCATGGATTACACTGCATTCAATCCCAATGCATGGAATCCACTGCATTCAATCGGGATGCTTTGGGCCATGCTGCATAAAATCCACTGCATTCAATCGGGATGCATTGGGCCACGCTGCATCGACTCCACTGCATTCAATTGGCATCCATTGCGCCACAATGCAAGGAATCCTCTGCATTCATTGACGCTGCATGGACTCCACTGCATTCAATCGGGATGCTTTGGGCCATGCTGCATAAAATCCACTGCATTCAATCTTGCTTTTTGAATCCACTGCATTCAGTAATGCTGCATAAAATCCTTACATTCAATTGGGTTCCATTTCTTCACGCTGCATGGAATACACTGCATTCAATCACGCTGCATGGAATCCACT
This sequence comes from Sus scrofa, assembly GCF_054392235.1. Taxonomy (NCBI): domain Eukaryota; kingdom Metazoa; phylum Chordata; class Mammalia; order Artiodactyla; family Suidae; genus Sus; species Sus scrofa. Next base: position 6,290,159 of record NC_139397.1, read on the forward strand.
GCATTCAATCGGGATGCATTTTACCATGCTGCGTGGTTTTCACTGCATTCAATCACAATGCATGGAATCCACTGCATTCCATCGGGATGCTTTGGGCCATGCTGCATAAAATCCACTGCATTCAATCGGGATGCATTGGGCCACGCTGCATCGACTCCACTGCATTCAATTGGCATCCATTGCGCCACAATGCAAGGAATCCTCTGCATTCATTGACGCTGCATGGACTCCACTGCATTCAATCGGGATGCTTTGGGCCATGCTGCATAAAATCCACTGCATTCAACCATGCTGCATGGAATCCATTTCATTCAATCATGCTCTATAAAATCCAATGCATTCAATACGGTTCCATTACTTCACGCTGCATGGAATACACTGCATTAAATCAGGATGCATGGAATCGACTGCATTCAATCAGGATGCATTATACCACGTTGCATGGATTACCCTACATTCAATCACAATGCATGGAATCCACTGCATTCAATCGGGATGCTTTGGGCCATGCTGCATAAAATCCACTGCATTCAATCGGGATGCATTGGGCCTCGCTGCATAGACTCCACTGCATATAATCGGGATCCATTGCGCCACAATGCATGGAATACTCTGCATTCAATGACGCTGCATGGAATCCACTGCATTCCATCGGGAAGCTTTGGGCCATGCTGCATAAAATCCACTGCATTCAATCATGCTGCATGGAATCCACTGCATTCAATCGGGATGCATTTTACAAGGCTGCATGGATTACATTTCATACACTCAAAATGCATGGAATCCACTGCGTTCTATAGGGATGCTTTGGGCCATACTGCATAAAATACACTGCATTCAATTTGCTGCATGGAATCCATTGCATTCAATCATGCTGAATAAAATCCACTGCATTCAATAGGGTTCCATTTCTTCACGCTGCATGGAATACACTGCATTCAATCAGGCTGCATGAAATCCACTGCATTCAATGGGGATGCATTCTACAATGCTGCATGGAGTTCACTGCATGCAATCATAATGCATGTAATCCACTGCATTCCATCGGGATGCTTTGGGCCATGCTGCATAAAATCCACTGCATTCAACCATGCTGCATGGAATCCACTGCATTCAATCATGCTGCATAATATCCACTGCATTCAATCGGGATGCATTGGGCCTCGCTGCATGGAATACACTGCATTCAATCAGGCTGCATGGAATCCACTGCATTCAATGGGGATGCATTCTACAATGCTGCATGGAGTTCACTGCATTCAATCACAACGCATGTAATCCACTGCATTCCATCGGGATGCTTTGGGCCATGCTGCATAAAATCCACTGCATTCAATCGGGATGCATTGGCCCTCGCTGCATGGACTCCACTGCATACAATCGGGATCCATTGCGCCAAAATGCATGGAATACTCTGCATTCATTGATGCTGCATGGACTCCACTGCATTCAATCAGGATGCTTTGGGCCATGCTGCATAAAATCCACTGCATTCAACCATGCTGCATGGAATCAACTGCATTCAATCATGCTGCATAAAATCCACTGCATTCCATCGGGATGCATTGGGCCTCGCTGCATGGAATAAACTGCATTCAATCAGGCTCCATGGAATCCACTGCATTCAATGGGGATGCATTCTACAATGCTGCATGGAGTTCACTGCATTCAATCACAACGCATGTAATCCACTGCATTCCATCGGGATGCTTTGGGCCATGCTGCATAAAATCCACTGCATTCAATCGGGATGCATTGGCCCTCGCTGCATGGACTCCACTGCATACAATCGGGATCCATTGCGCCAAAATGCATGGAATACTCTGCATTCATTGATGCTGCATGGACTCCACTGCATTCAATCAGGATGCTTTGGGCCATGCTGCATAAAATCCACTGCATTCAACCATGCTGCATGGAATCCACTGCATTCAATCATGCTGCATAAAATCCACTGCATTCCATAGGGATGCATTGGGCCTCACTGCATGGAATACACTGCATTCAATCACGCTGCATGGAGTCCACTGCATTCAATGGGGATGCATTCTACAATGCTGCATGGAGTTCACTGCATTCAATCACAATGCATGGAATCCACTGCATTCCATTGGGATTCTTTTTGCCACGCTGCATAAAATCCACTGCATTCAATCGGGATGCATTGGGCCTCGCTGCATGGACTCCACTGCATACAATCGGGACCATTGCACCAAAATGCATGGAATCCTCCGCATGCAACGACGCTGCATGGACTCCACTGCATTCAATCGGGATGCTTTGGGCCATGCTGCATAAAATCCATTGAATTCAATCATGCTGCATGGAATCCACTGCATTCAATCATGCTGCATATAATCCACTGCATTCAATAGGGTTCCATTTCTTCACACTGCATGGAATCCACTGCATTCAATCACGCTGCATGGAATCCACTGCATTCAACATGGATGAATTTTACCACGCTGCATTTAGTACACTGTATTCAATCACAATTCATGGAATCCATTGCATTCAATCGGGATGCTTTGGGCCATGCTGCATAAAATCCACTGCATTCAATCGGGATGCACTGGGCATCGCTGCATGGACTCCACTGCATAAAATCTGGATCCATTGCGCCACAATGCATGGAATCCTCTGCATTCAATGACGCTGCATGGAATCCACTGCATTCAATCGGGATGCTTTGGGCCATGCTGAATAAAATCCATTGATTTCAATCATGCTGCATGGAATCCACTTCATTCAATCGGGATGCATTTTACCATGCTGCCTGGATTACACTTCATTCAATCACGCTGCATGGAATCCACTGCATTCTATCGGGATGCTTTGGGCCATGCTGCATAAAATCCACTGCATTTAATCGGGATGCATTTGGCCACGCTGCATGGACTCCACTGCATAAAATCGGGATCCATTGCCCCAAAATGCAAGGAATCATCTGCATTCAATGACGCTGCATGGAATCCACTGCATTCCATCGGGATCCATTTTACCACGCAGCATGGATTACACTGCTTTCAATCACAATGCATGGAATCTACTCTATTCAATCGGGATGCTTTGGGCCATACTGCATAAAATCGACTGCATTCAATCTTGCTGCATGGAATCCACTGCATTCAATCATGCTTCATAAATCCACTGCATTCAATAGAGTTCCAGTTCTTCACGCTGCATGGAATCCACTGCATTCAATCACGCTGCATAAAATCCACTGCATTCAATAGGGTTCCATTTCTTCACGCTGCATGGAATCCACTACATTCAATCACGCTGCATGGAATCCACTGCATTCAATCAGGATGCTTTGGGCCATGCTGCATAAAATCCACTGCATTCATTCATGCTGGCTGGAATCCACTGCATTCAATCATACTGCATAAAATCCACTGCATTCAATAGGGTTCCATTTCTTCACGCTTCATGGAATCCACTGCATTCAATAGGGTTCCATTCCTTCACGCTGCCTGGAATCCACTGCCTTCAATCACGCTGCATGGAATCCACTGCATTCAATCGGGATGCATTTTACCACGTTGCATGCCGTTCACTGCATTCAATCCCAATGCATGGAATCCACTGCATTCAATCGGGAAGCTTTGGGCCATGCTGCATACAATCCACTGCAGTCAATCGGGATGCACTGGGCCTCGCTGCATGGACTCCACTGCATATAATCGGGATCCATTGCGCCACAATGCATGGAATCCTCTGCATTCAATGACGCTGAATGGAATCCACTGCATTGAATCGGGAATCTTTGGGCCATGCTGCATAAATCCACTGCATGCAGTCATGCTGTGTGGACTCCACTGCATTGAATCATGCTGCAAAAAAAACCACTGCATTCAATAGGGTTCCATTTCTTCACCCTGCATGGAATCCACTGCATTCAACCACGCTGCATGGAATCCACTGCATTCAATCGGGATGCATTTTACCACTCTGCATGGATTACACTGCATTTAATCACGCTGCATGTAATCCATGGAATTTAATCGGGATTCATTTTACTAAGCTGTATGGAATGGACTGCACTTAATCACGCTGCATGGAATCCACTGCATTCAATCTGGATGCATTTTACCACGTTGCATGCAGTTCACTGCATTCAATCACAATGCATGGAATCCACTGCATTCAATCGGGATGCTTTGGGCCATGCTGCATAAAATCCACTGCATTCAATCTTGCTTTTTGAATCCACTGCATTCAGTAATGCTGCATAAAATCCTTGCATTCAATTGGGTTCCATTTCTTCACGCTGCATGGAATACACTGCATTCAATCACGCTGCATGGAATCCACTGCATTCAATCGGGATGCATTTTACCATGCTGCGTGGTTTTCACTGCATTCAATCACAATGCATGGAATCCACTGCATTCCATCTGGATGCTTTGGGCCATGCTGCATAAAATCCACTGCATTCAATCATGCTGCATGGAATCCACTGCATTCAATCATGCTGCATAAAATCCACTGCATTCAATAGGGTTCCATTTCTTCACGCTGCATGTAATACACTGCATTCAATCACACTGAATGGAATCCACTGCATTCAATCGGGATGCATTTTACCTCGCTGCATGGATTACACTGCATTCAATCACAATGCATGGAATCCACTGCATTCCATCGGGATGCTTTGGGCCATGCTGCATAAAATCCACTGCATTCAATCGGGATGCATTGGGCCACGCTGCATTGACTCCACTGCATTCAATTGGCATCCATTGCGCCACAATGCAAGGAATCCTCTGCATTCATTGACGCTGCATGGACTCCACTGCATTCAATCGGGATGCTTTGGGCCATGCTGCATAAAATCCACTGCATTCAACCATGCTGCATGGAATCCATTTCATTCAATCATGCTCTATAAAATCCAATGCATTCAATACGGTTCCATTACTTCACGCTGCATGGAATACACTGCATTAAATCAGGATGCATGGAATCGACTGCATTCAATCAGGATGCATTATACCACGTTGCATGGATTACCCTACATTCAATCACAATGCATGGAATCCACTGCATTCAATCGGGATGCTTTGGGCCATGCTGCATAAAATCCACTGCATTCAATCGGGATGCATTGGGCCTCGCTGCATAGACTCCACTGCATATAATCGGGATCCATTGCGCCACAATGCATGGAATACTCTGCATTCAATGATGCTGCATGGAATCCACTGCATTCCATTGGGAAGCTTTGGGCCATGCTGCATAAAATCCACTGCATTCAATCATGCTGCATGGAATCCACTGCATTCAATCGGGATGCATTTTACAAGGCTGCATGGATTACATTTCATACACTCAAAATGCATGGAATCCACTGCGTTCTATAGGGATGCTTTGGGCCATACTGCATAAAATACACTGCATTCAATTTGCTGCAGGGAATCCACTGCATTCCATCGGGATGCTTTGGGCCATGCTGCATAAAATCCACTGCATTCAATCGGGATACATTGGGCCTCGCTGCATGGACTCCACTGCATAAAATCTGGATCCATTGCGCCACAATGCATGGAATCCTCTGCATTCAACAACGCTGCATGGAATCCACTGCATTCCATCGGGATGTTTTGGGCCATGCTGCATAAAATCCACTGCATTCAATCGGGATGCATTGGGCCTCGCTGCATGAACTCCACTGCATACAATCTGGATCCATTGTGCCAAAATGCATGGAATCCTCTGCATTCAATGACGCTGCATGGAATCCACTTCATTCCATCGGGATGCTTTGGGCCATGCTGCATAAACTCCACTGCATTAAATCATGCTTCATGGAATCCACTGCATTCAATCATGCTGCATAAAATCCACTGCATTCAATAGGGTTCCATTTCTTCACGCTGCATGGAATCCACTACATTCAATCACGCTGCATGGAATCCACTGCATTCTATCGGGATGCATTTTACCACGCTGCATAGATTACACCGCATTCAATCACAATGCATGGAATCCACTGCATTCAATCGGGATGCTTTGGGCCATGCTGCATAAAATCCACTGCATTCAATCGGGATGCATTGGGCCTCGCTGCATGGACTCCACTGCATACAATCGGGATCCATTGCGCCACAATGCATGGAATCCTCTGCATTCAATGACGCTGCATGGAATCCACTGCATTCCATCAGGATGCTTTGGACCATGCTGCATAAAATCCACTGCATGCAATCATTCTGCATGGAATCCACTGCATTCAATCATGCTGCATAAAATCCACTGCATTCAATAGGGTTCCATTTCTTCACACTGCATTGAATCCACTGCATTCAATCACGCTGCATGGAATCCACTGCATTCAATCGGGATGCATTTTTCCTCGTTGCATGGATTACACTGCATTCAATCCCAATGCATGGAATCCACTGCATTCAATCGGGAAGCTTTGGACCATGCTGCATACAATGCACTGCATTCAATCGGGATGCACTGGGCCTCGCTGCATGGACTCCACTGCATATAATCGGGATCCATTGCGCCACAATGCATGGAATACTCTGCATTCAATGACGCTGAATGGAATCCACTGCATTGAATCAGGAAGCTTTGGGCCATGCTGCATAAATCCACTGCATGCAGTCATGCTGTGTGGACTCCACTGCATTGTATCATGCTGCAAAAAAAACCACTGCATTCAATAGGGTTCCATTAATGCACCCTGCATGGAATCCACTGCATTCAACCACGCTGCATGGAATCCACTGCATTCAATCGGGATGCATTTTACCACTCTGCATGGATTACACTGCATTTAATCACGCTGCATGGAATCCATGGAATTTAATCGGGATTCATTTTACTAAGCTGTATGGAATGGACTGCACTTAATCACGCTGCATGGAATCCACTGCATTCAATCGGGATGCATTTTACCACGTTGCATGCAGTTCACTGCATTCAATCACAATGCATGGAATCCACTGCATTCAATCGGGATGCTTTGGGCCATGCTGCATAAAATCCACTGCATTCAATCTTGCTTTTTGAATCCACTGCATTCAGTAATGCTGCATAAAATCCTTGCATTCAATTGGGTTCCATTTCTTCACGCTGCATGGAATACACTGCATTCAATCACGCTGCATGGAATCCACTGCATTCAATCGGGATGCATTTTACCATGCTGCGTGGTTTTCACTGCATTCAATCACAATGCATGGAATCCACTGCATTCCATCGGGATGCTTTGGGCCATGCTGCATAAAATCCACTGCATTCAATCATGCTGCATGGAATCCACTGCATTCAATCATGCTGCATAAAATCCACTGCATTCAATAGGGTTCCATTTCTTCACGCTGCATGTAATACACTGCATTCAATCACACTGAATGGAATCCACTGCATTCAATCGGGATGCATTTTACCTCGCTGCATGGATTACACTGCATTCAATCCCAATGCATGGAATCCACTGCATTCCATCGGGATGCTTTGGGCCATGCTGCATAAAATCCACTGCATTCAATCGGGATGCATTGGGCCACGCTGCATCGACTCCACTGCATTCAATTGGCATCCATTGCGCCACAATGCAAGGAATCCTCTGCAGTCATTGACGCTGCATGGACTCCACTGCATTCAATCGGGATGCTTTGGGCCATGCTGCATAAAATCCACTGCATTCAACCATGCTGCATGGAATACATTTCATTCAATCATGCTCTATAAAATCCAATGCATTCAATACGGTTCCATTACTTCACGCTGCATGGAATACACTGCATTAAATCAGGATGCATGGAATCGACTGCATTCAATCAGGATGCATTATACCACGTTGCATGGATTACCCTACATTCACTCACAATGCATGGAATCCACTGCATTCAATCGGGATGCTTTGGGCCATGCTGCATAAAATCCACTGCATTCAATCGGGATGCATTGGGCCTCGCTGCATAGACTCCACTGCATATAATCGGGATCCATTGTGCCACAATGCATGGAATACTCTGCATTCAATGACGCTGCATGGAATCCACTGCATTCCATCGGGAAGCTTTGGGCCATGCTGCATAAAATCCACTGCATTCAATCGGGATGCATTGGGCCTCGCTGCATGGACTCCACTGCATACAATCGGGATCCATTGCGCCACAATGCATGGAATCCTCTGCATTCAATGACGCTGCATGGAATCCACTGCATTCCATCAGGATGCTTTGGACCATGCTGCATAAAATCCACTGCATGCAATCATTCTGCATGGAATCCACTGCATTCAATCATGCTGCATAAAATCCACTGCATTCAATAGGGTTCCATTTCTTCACACTGCATTGAATCCACTGCATTCAATCACGCTGCATGGAATCCACTGCATTCAATCGGGATGCATTTTTCCTCGTTGCATGGATTACACTGCATTCAATCCCAATGCATGGAATCCACTGCATTCAATCGGGAAGCTTTGGGCCATGCTGCATACAATGCACTGCATTCAATCGGGATGCACTGGGCCTCGCTGCATGGACTCCACTGCATATAATCGGGATCCATTGCGCCACAATGCATGGAATACTCTGCATTCAATGACGCTGAATGGAATCCACTGCATTGAATCAGGAAGCTTTGGGCCATGCTGCATAAATCCACTGCATGCAGTCATGCTGTGTGGACTCCACTGCATTGTATCATGCTGCAAAAAAAACCACTGCATTCAATAGGGTTCCATTAATGCACCCTGCATGGAATCCACTGCATTCAACCACGCTGCATGGAATCCACTGCATTCAATCGGGATGCATTTTACCACTCTGCATGGATTACACTGCATTTAATCACGCTGCATGGAATCCATGGAATTTAATCGGGATTCATTTTACTAAGCTGTATGGAATGGACTGCACTTAATCACGCTGCATGGAATCCACTGCATTCAATCGGGATGCATTTTACCACGTTGCATGCAGTTCACTGCATTCAATCACAATGCATGGAATCCACTGCATTCAATCGGGATGCTTTGGGCCATGCTGCATAAAATCCACTGCATTCAATCTTGCTTTTTGAATCCACTGCATTCAGTAATGCTGCATAAAATCCTTGCATTCAATTGGGTTCCATTTCTTCACGCTGCATGGAATACACTGCATTCAATCACGCTGCATGGAATCCACTGCATTCAATCGGGATGCATTTTACCATGCTGCGTGGTTTTCACTGCATTCAATCACAATGCATGGAATCCACTGCATTCCATCGGGATGCTTTGGGCCATGCTGCATAAAATCCACTGCATTCAATCATGCTGCATGGAATCCACTGCATTCAATCATGCTGCATAAAATCCACTGCATTCAATAGGGTTCCATTTCTTCACGCTGCATGTAATACACTGCATTCAATCACACTGAATGGAATCCACTGCATTCAATCGGGATGCATTTTACCTCGCTGCATGGATTACACTGCATTCAATCCCAATGCATGGAATCCACTGCATTCCATCGGGATGCTTTGGGCCATGCTGCATAAAATCCACTGCATTCAATCGGGATGCATTGGGCCACGCTGCATCGACTCCACTGCATTCAATTGGCATCCATTGCGCCACAATGCAAGGAATCCTCTGCATTCATTGACGCTGCATGGACTCCACTGCATTCAATCGGGATGCTTTGGGCCATGCTGCATAAAATCCACTGCATTCAACCATGCTGCATGGAATACATTTCATTCAATCATGCTCTATAAAATCCAATGCATTCAATACGGTTCCATTACTTCACGCTGCATGGAATACACTGCATTAAATCAGGATGCATGGAATCGACTGCATTCAATCAGGATGCATTATACCACGTTGCATGGATTACCCTACATTCAATCACAATGCATGGAATCCACTGCATTCAATCGGGATGCTTTGGGCCATGCTGCATAAAATCCACTGCATTCAATCGGGATGCATTGGGCCTCGCTGCATAGACTCCACTGCATATAATCGGGATCCATTGTGCCACAATGCATGGAATACTCTGCATTCAATGACGCTGCATGGAATCCACTGCATTCCATCGGGAAGCTTTGGGCCATGCTGCATAAAATCCACTGCATTCAATCATGCTGCATGGAATCCACTGCATTCAATCGGGATGCATTTTACAAGGCTGCATGGAGTACATTTCATACACTCAAAATGCATGGAATCCACTGCGTTCTATAGGGATGCTTTGGGCCATACTGCATAAAATACACTGCATTCAATTTGCTGCATGGAATCCACTGCATTCAATCATGCTGAATAAAATCCACTGCATTCAATAGGGTTCCATTTCTTCACGCTGCATGGAATACACTGCATTCAATCAGGCTGCATGAAATCCACTGCATTCAATGGGGATGCATTCTACAATGCTGCATGGAGTTCACTGCATGCAATCACAATGCATGTAATCCACTGAATTCCATCGGGATGCTTTGGGCCATGCTGCATAAAATCCACTGCATTCAACCATGCTGCATGGAATCCACTGCATTCAATCATGCTGCATAAAATCCACTGCATTCAATCGGGATGCATTGGGCCTCATTGCATGGAATACACTGCATTCAGTCAGGCTGCATGGAATCCACTGCATTCAATGGGGATGCATTCTACCATGCTGCATGGAGTTCACTGCATTCAATCACAATGCATGGAATCCACTGCATTCCATCGGGATGCTTTGGGCCATGCTGCATAAAATCCACTGCATTCAATCGGGATGCATTGGGCCTCGCTGCATGGACTCCACTGCATACAATCGGGATCCATTGTGCCACAATGCATGGAATCCTCTGCATTCAATCACGCTGCATGGAATCCACTGCATTCAATCGGGATGCTTTGGGCCATGCTGCATAAAATCCACTGCATGCAATCATGCTGCATGGAATCCACTGCATTCAATCGGGATGCATTTTACCACGTTGCATGCAGTTCACTGCATTCAATCACAATGCATGGAATCCACTGCTTTCAATCGGGATGCTTTGGGCCATGCTGCATAAAATCCACTGCATTCAATCGGGATGCATTGGGCCTCGCTGCATGGACTCCACTGCATTCAATCGGGATCCATTGCGCCACAATGCATGGATCCTCTGCATTCAATGACGCTGCATGGAATCCACTGCATTCCATCAGGATGCTTTGGGCCATGCTGCATAAAATCCACTGCATGCAATCATGCTGCATGGAATCCACTGCATTCAATCATGCTGCATAAAATCCACTGCATTCAATAGGGTTCCATTTCTTCACACTGCATGGAATCCACTACATTCAATCACGCTGCATGGAATCCACTGCATTCAACATGGATGAATTTTACCACGCTGCATTTAGTACACTGTATTCAATCACAATTCATGGAATCCATTGCATTCAATCGGGATGCTTTGGGCCATGCTGCATAAAATCCACTGCATTCAATCGGGATGCACTGGGCATCGCTGCATGGACTCCACTGCATACAATCGGGATCCATTGCGCCACAATGCATGGAATCCTCTGCATTCAATGACGCTGCATGGAATCCACTGCATTCAATCGGGATGCTTTGGGCCATGCTGAATAAAATCCATTGCATTCAATCATGCTGCATGGAATCCACTTCATTCAAACGGGATGCATTTTACCATGCTGCCTGGATTACCCTTCATTCAATCACGCTGCATGGAATCCACTGCATTCTATCGGGATGCTTTGGGCCATGCTGCATAAAATCCACTGCATTTAATCGGGATGCATTTGGCCACGCTGCATGGACTCCACTGCATAAAATCGGGATCCATTGCCCCAAAATGCAAGGAATCCTCTGCATTCAATGACGCTGAATGGAATCCACTGCATTGAATCGGGACGCTTTGGGCCATGCTGCATAAATCCACTGCATGCAGTCATGCTGTGTGGACTCCACTGCATTGAATCATGCTGCAAAAAAAACCACTGCATTCAATAGGGTTCCATTTCTTCACCCTGCATGGAATCCACTGCATTCAACCACGCTGCATGGAATCCACTGCATTCAATCGGGATGCATTTTACCACTCTGCATGGATTACACTGCATTTAATCACGCTGCATGGAATCCATGGAATTTAATCGGGATTCATTTTACTAAGCTGTATGGAATGGACTGCACTTAATCACGCTGCATGGAATCCACTGCATTCAATCGGGATGCATTTTACCACGTTGCATGCAGTTCACTGCATTCAATCACAATGCATGGAATCCACTGCATTCAATCGGGATGCTTTGGGCCATGCTGCATAAAATCCACTGCATTCAATCTTGCTTTTTGAATCCACTGCATTCAGTAATGCTGCATAAAATCCTTGCATTCAATTGGGTTCCATTTCTTCACGCTGCATGGAATACACTGCATTCACTCACGCTGCATGGAATCCACTGCATTCAATCGGGATGCATTTTACCATGCTGCGTGGTTTTCACTGCACTCAATCACAATGCATGGAATCCACTGCATTCCATCGGAATGCTTTGGGCCATGCTGCATAAAATCCACTGCATTCAATCATGCTGCATGGAATCCACTGCATTCAATCATGCTGCATAAAATCCACTGCATTCAATAGGGTTCCATTTCTTCACGCTGCATGTAATACACTGCATTCAATCACACTGAATTGAATCCACTGCATTCAATCGGGATGCATTTTACCTCGCTGCATGGATTACACTGCATTCAATCCCAATGCATGGAATCCACTGCATTCCATCGGGATGCTTTGGGCCATGCTGCATAAAATCCACTGCATTCAATCGGGATGCATTGGGCCACGCTGCATCGACTCCACTGCATTCAATTGGCATCCATTGCGCCACAATGCAAGGAATCCTCTGCATTCATTGACGCTGCATGGACTCCACTGCATTCAATCGGGATGCTTTGGGCCATGCTGCATAAAATCCACTGCATTCAATCTTGCTTTTTGAATCCACTGCATTCAGTAATGCTGCATAAAATCCTTACATTCAATTGGGTTCCATTTCTTCACGCTGCATGGAATACACTGCATTCAATCACGCTGCATGGAATCCACTGCATTCAATCGGGATGCATTTTACCATGCTGCGTGGTTTTCACTGCATTCAATCACAATGCATGGAATCCACTGCATTCCATCGGGATGCTTTGGGCCATGCTGCATAAAATCCACTGCATTCAATTGGGATGCATTGGGCCACGCTGCATCGACTCCACTGCATTCAATTGGCATCCATTGCGCCACAATGCAAGGAATCCTCTGCATTCATTGACGCTGCATGGACTCCACTGCATTCAATCGGGATGCTTTGGGCCATGCTGCATAAAATCCACTGCATTCAACCATGCTGCATGGAATCCATTTCATTCAATCATGCTCTATAAAATCCAATGCATTCAATACGGTTCCATTACTTCACGCTGCATGGAATACACTGCATTAAATCAGGATGCATGGAATCGACTGCATTCAATCAGGATGCATTATACCACGTTGCATGGATTACCCTACATTCAATCACAATGCATGGAATCCACTGCATTCAATCGGGATGCTTTGGGCCATGCTGCATAAAATCCACTGCATTCAATCGGGATGCATTGGGCCTCGCTGCATAGACTCCACTGCATATAATCGGGATCCATTGCGCCACAATGCATGGAATACTCTGCATTCAATGACGCTGCATGGAATCCACTGCATTCCATCGGGAAGCTTTGGGCCATGCTGCATAAAATCCACTGCATTCGATCATGCTGCATGGAATCCACTGCATTCAATCGGGATGCATTTTACAAGGCTGCATGGATTACATTTCATACACTCAAAATGCATGGAATCCACTGCGTTCTATAGGGATGCTTTGGGCCATACTGCATAAAATACACTGCATTCAATTTGCTGCATGGAATCCATTGCATTCAATCATGCTGAATAAAATCCACTGCATTCAATAGGGTTCCATTTCTTCACGCTGCATGGAATACACTGCATTCAATCAGGCTGCATGAAATCCACTGCATTCAATGGGGATGCATTCTACAATGCTGCATGGAGTTCACTGCATGCAATCATAATGCATGTAATCCACTGCATTCCATCGGGATGCTTTGGGCCATGCTGCATAAAATCCACTGCATTCAACAATGCTGCATGGAATCCACTGCATTCAATCATGCTGCATAAAATCCACTGCATTCAATCGGGATGCATTGGGCCTCGCTGCATGGAATACACTGCATTCAATCAGGCTGCATGGAATCCACTGCATTCAATGGGGATGCATTCTACAATGCTGCATGGAGTTCACTGCATTCAATCACAACGCATGTAATCCACTGCATTCCATCGGGATGCTTTGGGCCATGCTGCATAAAATCCACTGCATTCAATCGGGATGCATTGGCCCTCGCTGCATGGACTCCACTGCATACAATCGGGATCCATTGCGCCAAAATGCATGGAATACTCTGCATTCATTGATGCTGCATGGACTCCACTGCATTCAATCAGGATGCTTTGGGCCATGCTGCATAAAATCCACTGCATTCAACCATGCTGCATGGAATCAACTGCATTCAATCATGCTGCATAAAATCCACTGCATTCCATCGGGATGCATTGGGCCTCGCTGCATGGAATACACTGCATTCAATCACGCTGCATGGAATCCACTGCATTCAATGGGGATGCATTCTACAATGCTGCATGGAGTTCACTGCATTCAATCACAACGCATGTAATCCACTGCATTCCATCGGGATGCTTTGGGCCATGCTGCATAAAATCCACTGCATTCAATCGGGATGCATTGGGCCTCGCTGCATCGACTCCACTGCATACAATCGGGATCCATTGCGCCAAAATGCATGGAATACTCTGCATTCATTGATGCTGCATGGACTCCACTGCATTCAATCAGGATGCTTTGGGCCATGCTGCATAAAATCCACTGCATTCAACCATGCTGCATGGAATCCACTGCATTCAATCATGCTGCATAAAATCCACTGCATTCCATAGGGATGCATTGGGCCTCACTGCATGGAATACACTGCATTCAATCACGCTGCATGGAGTCCACTGCATTCAATGGGGATGCATTCTACAATGCTGCATGGAGTTCACTGCATTCAATCACAATGCATGGAATCCACTGCATTCCATCGGGATTCTTTTTGCCACGCTGCATAAAATCCACTGCATTCAATCGGGATGCATTGGGCCTCGCTGCATGGACTCCACTGCATACAATCGGGACCATTGCACCAAAATGCATGGAATCCTCCGCATGCAACGACGCTGCATGGACTCCACTGCATTCAATCGGGATGCTTTGGGCCATGCTGCATAAAATCCATTGAATTCAATCATGCTGCATGGAATCCACTGCATTCAATCATGCTGCATAAAATCCACTGCATTCAATAGGGTTCCATTTCTTCACGCTGCATGGAATCCACTACATTCAATCACGCTGCATGGAATCCACTGCATTCTATCGGGATGCATTGGGCCTGGCTGCATAGATTACACCGCATTCAATCACAATGCATGGAATCCACTGCATTCAATCGGGATGCTTTGGGCCATGCTGCATAAAATCCACTGCATTCAATCGGGATGCATTGGGCCTCGCTGCATGGACTCCACTGCATTCAATCGGGATCCATTGCGCCACAATGCATGGAATCCTCTGCATTCAATGACGCTGCATGGAATCCACTGCATTCCATCGGGATGCTTTGGGCCATGCTGCATAAAATCCACTGCATGCAATCATGCTGCATGGAATCCACTGCATTCAATCATGCTGCATAAAATCCACTGCATTCAATAGGGTTCCATTTCTTCACACTGCATGGAATCCACTGCATTCAATCACGCTGCATGGAATCCACTGCATTCAACATGGATGAATTTTACCACGCTGCATTTAGTACACTGTATTCAATCACAATTCATGGAATCCATTGCATTCAATCGGGATGCTTTGGGCCATGCTGCATAAAATCCACTGCATTCAATCGGGATGCACTGGGCATCGCTGCATGGACTCCACTGCATAAAATCTGGATCCATTGCGCCACAATGCATGGAATCCTCTGCATTCAATGACGCTGCATGGAATCCACTGCATTCAATCGGGATGCTTTGGGCCATGCTGAATAAAATCCATTGATGTCAATCATGCTGCATGGAATCCACTTCATTCAATCGGGATGCATTTTACCATGCTGCCTGGATTACACTTCATTCAATCACGCTGCATGGAATCCACTGCATTCTATCGGGATGCTTTGGGCCATGCTGCATAAAATCCACTGCATTTAATCGGGATGCATTTGGCCACGCTGCATGGACTCCACTGCATAAAATCGGGATCCATTGCCCCAAAATGCAAGGAATCATCTGCATTCAATGACGCTGCATGGAATCCACTGCATTCCATCGGGATCCATTTTACCACGCAGCATGGATTACACTGCTTTCAATCACAATGCATGGAATCTACTCTATTCAATCGGGATGCTTTGGGCCATACTGCATAAAATCGACTGCATTCAATCTTGCTGCATGGAATCCACTGCATTCAATCATGCTTCATAAATCCACTGCATTCAATAGAGTTCCAGTTCTTCACGCTGCATGGAATCCACTGCATTCAATCACGCTGCATAAAATCCACTGCATTCAATAGGGTTCCATTTCTTCACGCTGCATGGAATCCACTACATTCAATCACGCTGCATGGAATCCACTGCATTCAATCAGGATGCTTTGGGCCATGCTGCATAAAATCCACTGCATTCATTCATGCTGGCTGGAATCCACTGCATTCAATCATACTGCATAAAATCTTCTGCATTCAATAGGGTTCCATTTCTTCACGCTTCATGGAATCCACTGCATTCAATAGGGTTCCATTCCTTCACGCTGCCTGGAATCCACTGCCTTCAATCACGCTGCATGGAATCCACTGCATTCAATCGGGATGCATTTTACCACGTTGCATGCAGTTCACTGCATTCAATCCCAATGCATGGAATCCACTGCATTCAATCGGGAAGCTTTGGGCCATGCTGCATACAATCCACTGCATTCAATCGGGATGCACTGGGCCTCGCTGCATGGACTCCACTGCATATAATCGGGATCCATTGCGCCACAATGCATGGAATCCTCTGCATTCAATGACGCTGAATGGAATCCACTGCATTGAATCGGGAAGCTTTGGGCCATGCTGCATAAATCCACTGCATGCAGTCATGCTGTGTGGACTCCACTGCATTGAATCATGCTGCAAAAAAAACCACTGCATTCAATAGGGTTCCATTTCTTCACCCTGCATGGAATCCACTGCATTCAACCACGCTGCATGGAATCCACTGCATTCAATCGGGATGCATTTTACCACTCTGCATGGATTACACTGCATTTAATCACGCTGCATGTAATCCATGGAATTTAATCGGGATTCATTTTACTAAGCTGTATGGAATGGACTGCACTTAATCACGCTGCATGGAATCCACTGCATTCAATCTGGATGCATTTTACCACGTTGCATGCAGTTCACTGCATTCAATCACAATGCATGGAATCCACTGCATTCAATCGGGATGCTTTGGGCCATGCTGCATAAAATCCACTGCATTCAATCTTGCTTTTTGAATCCACTGCATTCAGTAATGCTGCATAAAATCCTTGCATTCAATTGGGTTCCATTTCTTCACGCTGCATGGAATACACTGCATTCAATCACGCTGCATGGAATCCACTGCATTCAATCGGGATGCATTTTACCATGCTGCGTGGTTTTCACTGCATTCAATCACAATGCATGGAATCCACTGCATTCCATCTGGATGCTTTGGGCCATGCTGCATAAAATCCACTGCATTCAATCATGCTGCATGGAATCCACTGCATTCAATCATGCTGCATAAAATCCACTGCATTCAATAGGGTTCCATTTCTTCACGCTGCATGTAATACACTGCATTCAATCACACTGAATGGAATCCACTGCATTCAATCGGGATGCATTTTACCTCGCTGCATGGATTACACTGCATTCAATCACAATGCATGGAATCCACTGCATTCCATCGGGATGCTTTGGGCCATGCTGCATAAAATCCACTGCATTCAATCGGGATGCATTGGGCCACGCTGCATTGACTCCACTGCATTCAATTGGCATCCATTGCGCCACAATGCAAGGAATCCTCTGCATTCATTGACGCTGCATGGACTCCACTGCATTCAATCGGGATGCTTTGGGCCATGCTGCATAAAATCCACTGCATTCAACCATGCTGCATGGAATCCATTTCATTCAATCATGCTCTATAAAATCCAATGCATTCAATACGGTTCCATTACTTCACGCTGCATGGAATACACTGCATTAAATCAGGATGCATGGAATCGACTGCATTCAATCAGGATGCATTATACCACGTTGCATGGATTACCCTACATTCAATCACAATGCATGGAATCCACTGCATTCAATCGGGATGCTTTGGGCCATGCTGCATAAAATCCACTGCATTCAATCGGGATGCATTGGGCCTCGCTGCATAGACTCCACTGCATATAATCGGGATCCATTGCGCCACAATGCATGGAATACTCTGCATTCAATGATGCTGCATGGAATCCACTGCATTCCATTGGGAAGCTTTGGGCCATGCTGCATAAAATCCACTGCATTCAATCATGCTGCATGGAATCCACTGCATTCAATCGGGATGCATTTTACAAGGCTGCATGGATTACATTTCATACACTCAAAATGCATGGAATCCACTGCGTTCTATAGGGATGCTTTGGGCCATACTGCATAAAATACACTGCATTCAATTTGCTGCAGGGAATCCACTGCATTCCATCGGGATGCTTTGGGCCATGCTGCATAAAATCCACTGCATTCAATCGGGATACATTGGGCCTCGCTGCATGGACTCCACTGCATAAAATCTGGATCCATTGCGCCACAATGCATGGAATCCTCTGCATTCAACAACGCTGCATGGAATCCACTGCATTCCATCGGGATGTTTTGGGCCATGCTGCATAAAATCCACTGCATTCAATCGGGATGCATTGGGCCTCGCTGCATGAACTCCACTGCATACAATCTGGATCCATTGCGCCAAAATGCATGGAATCCTCTGCATTCAATGACGCTGCATGGAATCCACTGCATTCCATCGGGATGCTTTGGGCCATGCTGCATAAACTCCACTGCACTCAATCATGCTTCATGGAATCCACTGCATTCAATCATGCTGCATAAAATCCACTGCATTCAATAGGGTTCCATTTCTTCACGCTGCATGGAATCCACTACATTCAATCACGCTGCATGGAATCCACTGCATTCTATCGGGATGCATTTTACCACGCTGCATAGATTACACCGCATTCAATCACAATGCATGGAATCCACTGCATTCAATCGGGATGCTTTGGGCCATGCTGCATAAAATCCACTGCATTCAATCGGGATGCATTGGGCCTCGCTGCATGGACTCCACTGCATACAATCGGGATCCATTGCGCCACAATGCATGGAATCCTCTGCATTCAATGACGCTGCATGGAATCCACTGCATTCCATCAGGATGCTTTGGGCCATGCTGCATAAAATCCACTGCATGCAATCATTCTGCATGGAATCCACTGCATTCAATCATGCTGCATAAAATCCACTGCATTCAATAGGGTTCCATTTCTTCACACTGCATTGAATCAACTGCATTCAATCACGCTGCATGGAATCCACTGCATTCAACATGGAGGAATTTTACCACGCTGCATTTAGTACACTGTATTCAATCACAATTCATGGAATCCATTGCATTCAATCGGGATGATTTGGGCCATGCTGCATAAAATCCACTGCATTCAATCGGGATGCACTGGGCATCGCTGCATGGACTCCACTGCATACAATCGGGATCCATTGCGCCACAATGCATGGAATCCTCTGCATTCAATGACGCTGCATGGAATCCACTGCATTCCATCGGGAAGCTTTGGGCCATGCTGCATAAAATCCATTGCATTCAATCATGCTGCATGGAATCCACTGCATTCAATCGGGATCCATTTTACCATGCTGCATGGATTACCCTTCATTCAATCAGGCTGCATGGAATCCACTGCATTCTATCGGGATGCTTTGGGCTATGCTGCATAAAATCCACTGCATTTAATCGGAATGCATTTGGCCACGCTGCATGAACTCCACTGCATAAAATCGGGATCCATTGCCCCAAAATGCAAGGAATCATCTGCATTCAATGACGCTGCATGGAATCCACTGCATTCCATCGGGATCCATTTTACCACGCAGCATGGATTACACTGCATTCAATCACAATGCATGGAATCTACTCTATTCAATCGGGATGCTTTGGGCCATACTGCATAAAATCCACTGCATTCAATCATGCTGCATGGAATCCACTGCATTCAATCGGAGTGCATTTTACCACGCTGCATGGATAACATTTCATACACTCAAAATGCATGGAATCCACTGCATTCTATAGGGATGCTTTGGGCCATACTGCATAAAATCCACTGCATTCAATCTTGCTGCATGGAATCCACTGCATTCAATCATGCTGCATAAATCCACTGCATTCAATAGGGTTCCACTTCTTCACGCTGCATGGAATCCACTGCATTCAATCACGCTGCATAAAATCCACTGCATTCAATAGGGTTCCATTTCTTCACGCTGCATGGAATCCACTACATTCAATCACGCTGCATGGAATCCACTGCATTCAATCAGGATGCTTTGGGCCATGCTGCATAAAATCCACTGCATTCAATCATGCTGCCTGGAATCCACTGCATTCAATCATACTGCATAAAATCCACTGCATTCAATAGGGTTCCATTTCTTCACGCTTCATGGAATCCACTGCATTCAATAGGGTTCCATTCCTTCACGCTGCCTGGAATCCACTGCCTTCAATCACGCTGCATGGAATCCACTGCATTCAATCGGGATGCATTTTTCCTCGTTGCATGGATTACACTGCATTCAGTCCCAATGCATGGAATCCACTGCATTCAATCGGGAAGCTTTGGGCCATGCTGCATACAATGCACTGCATTCAATCGGGATGCACTGGGACTCGCTGCATGGACTCCACTGCATATAATCGGGATCCATTGCGCCACAATGCATGGAATACTCTGCATTCAATGATGCTGAATGGAATCCACTGCATTGAATCGGGAAGCTTTGGGCCATGCTGCATAAATCCACTGCATGCAGTCATGCTGTGTGGACTCCACTGCATTGAATCATGCTGCAAAAAAAACCACTGCATTCAATAGGGTTCCATTTCTTCACCCTGCATGGAATCCACTGCATTCAACCACGCTGCATGGAATCCACTGCATTCAATCGGGATGCATTTTACCACTCTGCATGGATTACACTGCATTTAATCACGCTGCATGGAATCCATGGAATTTAATCGGGATTCATTTTACTAAGCTGTATGGAATGGACTGCACTTAATCACGCTGCATGGAATCCACTGCATTCAATCGGGATGCATTTTACCACGTTGCATGCAGTTCACTGCATTCAATCACAATGCATGGAATCCACTGCATTTATTCGGGATGCTTTGGGCCATGCTGCATAAACTCCACTGCATTCAATCTTGCTTTTTGAATCCACTGCATTCAGTAATGCTGCATAAAATCCTTGCATTCAATTGGGTTCCATTTCTTCACGCTGCATGGAATACACTGCATTCAATCACGCTGCATGGAATCCACTGCATTCAATCGGGATGCATTTTACCATGCTGCGTGGTTTTCACTGCATTCAATCACAATGCATGGAATCCACTGCATTCCATCCGGATGCTTTGGGCCATGCTGCATAAAATCCACTGCATTCAATCATGCTGCATGGAATCCACTGCATTCAATCATGCTGCATAAATCCACTGCATTCAATAGGGTTCCATTTCTTCACGCTGCATGTAATACACTGCATTCAATCACACTGAATGGAATCCACTGCATTCAATCGGGATGCATTTTACCTCGCTGCATGGATTACACTGCATTCAATCACAATGCATGGAATCCACTGCATTCAATCGGGATGCTTTGGGCCATGCTGCATAAAATCCACTGCATTCAATCGGGATGCATTGGGCCACGCTGCATCGACTCCACTGCATTCAATTGGCATCCATTGCGCCACAATGCAAGGAATCCTCTGCATTCATTGACGCTGCATGGACTCCACTGCATTCAATCGGGATGCTTTGGGCCATGCTGCATAAAATCCACTGCATTCAACCATGCTGCATGGAATCCATTTCATTCAATCATGCTCTATAAAATCCAATGCATTCAATACGGTTCCATTACTTCACGCTGCATGGAATACACTGCATTAAATCAGGATGCATGGAATCGACTGCATTCAATCAGGATGCATTATAGCACGTTGCATGGATTACCCTACATTCACTCACAATGCATGGAATCCACTGCATTCAATCGGGATGCTTTGGGCCATGCTGCATAAAATCCACTGCATTCAATCGGGATGCATTGGGCCTCGCTGCATAGACTCCACTGCATATAATCGGGATCCATTGCGCCACAATGCATGGAATCCTCTGCATTCAATGACGCTGCATGGAATCCACTGCATTCCATCGGGAAGCTTTGGGCCATGCTGCATAAAATCCACTGCATTCAATCATGCTGAATAAAATCCACTGCATTCAATAGGGTTCCATTTCTTAACGCTGCATAGAATACACTGCATTCAATCAGGCTGCATGAAATCCACTGCATTCAATGGGGATGCATTCTACAATGCTGCATGGAGTTCACTGCATGCAATCACAATGCCTGTAATCCACTGCATTCCATCGGGAAGCTTTGGGCCATGCTGCATAAAATCCACTGCATTCAACCATGCTGCATGGAATCCACTGCATTCAATCATGCTGCATAAAATCCACTGCATTTAATCGGGATGCATTGGGCCTCGCTGCATGGAATACACTGCATTCAATCAGGCTGCATGGAATCCACTGCATTCAATGGGGATGCATTCTACAATGCTGCATGGAGTTCAATGCATTCAATCACAACGCATGTAATCCACTGCATTCCATCGGGATGCTTTGGGCCATGCTGCATAAAATCCACTGCATTCAATCGGGATGCATTGAGCCTCGCTGCATGGGCTCCACTGCATACAATCGGGATCCATTGCGCCAAAATGCATGGAATACTCTGCATTCATTGACGCTGCATGGACTCCACTGCATTCAATCGGGATGCTTTGGGCCATGCTGCATAAAATCCACTACATTCAACCATGCTGCATGGAATCCACTGCATTCAATCATGCTGCGTAAAATCCACTGCATTCCATCGGGATGCATTGGGCCTCGCTGCATGGAATACACTGCATTCAATCACGCTGCATGGAATCCACTGCATTCAATGGGGATGCATTCTACAATGCTGCATGGAGTTCACTGCATTCAATCACAATGCATGGAATCCACTGCATTCCATCGGGATGCTTTGGGCCATGCTGCATAAAATCCACTGCATTCAATCGGGATGCATTGGGCCTCGCTGCATGGACTCCACTGCATACAATCGGGATGCTTTGGGCCATGCTGCATAAAATCCATTGAATTCAATCATGCTGCATAGAATCCACTGCATTCAATCATGCTGCATAAAATCCACTGCATTCAATAGGGTTCCATTTCATCACGTGGCATCGAATCCACTGCATTCAATCACGCTGCATGGAATCCACTGCATTCAATCGGGATGCATTTTTCCTCGCTGCATGGAGTACACTGCATTCAATCATGCTGCATAAAATCCACTGCATTCCATCGGGATGCTTTGGGCCATGCTGCATAAAATCCACTGCATTCAACCATGCTGCATGGAATCCACTGCATTCAATCATGCTGCATAAAATCCACTGCATTCAATCGGGATGCATTGGGACTCGCTGCATGGAATAAACTGCATTCAATCAGGCTCCATGGAATCCACTGCATTCAATGGGGATGCATTCTACCATGCTGCATGGAGTTCACTGCATTCAATCACAATGCATGGACTCCACTGCATTCCATCGGGATGCTTTGGGCCATGCTGCATAAAATCCACTGCATTCAATCGGGATGCATTGGGCCTCCCTGCATGGACTCCACTGCATACAATCGGGATCCATTGCGCCACAATGCATGGAATAATCTGCATTCAATCACGCTGCATGGAATCCACTGCATTCAATCGGGATGCTTTGGGCCATGCTGCATAAAATCCACTGCATGCAATCATGCTGCATGGAATCCACTGCATTCAATCGGGATGCATTTTACCACGTTGCATGCAGTTCACTGCATTCAATCACAATGCATGGAATCCACTGCATTCAATCGGGATGCTTTGGGCCATGCTGCATAAAATCCACTGCATTCAATCTTGCTTTTTGAATCCACTGCATTCAGTAATGCTGCATAAAATCCTTGCATTCAATTGGATTCCATTACTTCACGCTGCATGGAATACACTGCATTCAATGACGCTGCATGGAATCCACTGCATTTATTCGGGATGCTTTGTGCCATGCTGAATAAAATCCATTGCATTCAATCATGCTGCACGGAATCCTCTGCATTCAATCGGGATCCATTTTACCATGCTGCATGGATTACCCTTCATTCAATCAGGCTGCATGGAATCCACTGCATTCTATCGGGATGCTTTGCGCCATGCTGCATAAAATCCACTGCATTTAATCGGGATGCATTTGGCCACGCTGCATGGACTCCACTGCATAAAATCGGGATCCATTGCCCCAAAATGCAAGGAATCATCTGCATTCAATGACGCTGCATGGAATCCACTGCATTCCATCGGGATCCATTTTACCACGCAGCATGGATTACACTGCTTTCAATCACAATGCATGGAATCTACTCTATTCAATCGGGATGCTTTGGGCCATACTGCATAAAATCCACTGCATTCAATCATGCTGCATGGAATCCACTGCATTCAATCGGAGTGCATTTTACCACGCTGCATGTATAACATTTCTTACACTCAAAATGCATGGAATCCACTGCATTCTATAGGGATGCTTTGGGCCATACTGCATAAAATCCACTGCATTCAATCTTGCTGCATGGAATCCACTGCATTCAATCATGCTGCATAAATCCACTGCATTCAATAGGGTTCCACTTCTTCACGCTGCATGGAATCCACTGCATTCAATCACGCTGCATAAAATCCACTGCATTCAATAGGGTTCCATTTCTTCACGCTGCATGGAATCCACTACATTCAATCACGCTGCATGGAATCCACTGCATTCAATCAGGATGCTTTGGGCCATGCTGCATAAAATCCACTGCATTCAATCATGCTGCCTGGAATCCACTGCATTCAATCATACTGCATAAAATCCACTGCATTCAATAGGGTTCCATTTCTTCACGCTTCATGGAATCCACTGCATTCAATAGGGTTCCATTCCTTCACGCTGCCTGGAATCCACTGCCTTCAATCACGCTGCATGGAATCCACTGCATTCAATCGGGATGCATTTTTCCTCGTTGCATGGATTACACTGCATTCAATCCCAATGCATGGAATCCACTGCATTCAATCGGGAAGCTTTGGGCCATGCTGCATACAATGCACTGCATTCAATCGGGATGCACTGGGCCTCGCTGCATGGACTCCACTGCATATAATCGGGATCCATTGCGCCACAATGCATGGAATACTCTGCATTCAATGACGCTGAATGGAATCCACTGCATTGAATCGGGAAACTTTGGGCCATGCTGCATAAATCCACTGCATGCAATCATGCTGTGTGGACTCCACTGCATTGAATCATGCTGCAAAAAAAACCACTGCATTCAATAGGGTTCCATTTCTTCACCCTGCATGGAATCCACTGCATTCAACCACGCTGCATGGAATCCACTGCATTCAATCGGGATGCATTTTATCACTCTGCATGGATTACACTGCATTTAATCACGCTGCATGTAATCCATGGAATTTAATCGGGATTCATTTTACTAAGCTGTATGGAATGGACTGCACTTAATCACGCTGCATGGAATCCACTGCATTCAATCGGGATGCATTTTACCACGTTGCATGCAGTTCACTGCATTCAATCACAATGCATGGAATCCACTGCATTCAATCGGGATGCTTTGGGCCATGCTGCATAAAATCCACTGCATTCAATCTTGCTTTTTGAATCCACTGCATTCAGTAATGCTGCATAAAATCCTTGCATTCAATTGGGTTCCATTTCTTCACGCTGCATGGAATACACTGCATTCAACCATGCTGCATGGAATCCACTGCATTCAATCATGCTGCATAAAATCCACTGCATTCAATCGGGATGCATTGGGCCTCGCTGCATGGAATAAACTGCATTCAATCAGGCTCCATGGAATCCACTGCATTCAATGGGGATGCATTCTACCATGCTGCATGGAGTTCACTGCATTCAATCACAATGCATGGACTCCACTGCATTCCATCGGGATGCTTTGGGCCATGCTGCATAAAATCCACTGCATTCAATCGGGATGCATTGGGCCTCCCTGCATGGACTCCACTGCATAAAATCGGGATCCATTGCGCCACAATGCATGGAATAATCTGCATTCAATCACGCTGCATGGACTCCACTGCATTCAATCGGGATGCTTTGGGCCATGCTGCATAAAATCCACTGCATGCAATCATGCTGCATGGAATCCACTGCATTCAATCGGGATGCATTTTACCACGTTGCATGCAGTTCACTGCATTCAATCACAATGCATGGAATCCACTGCATTCAATCGGGATGCTTTGGGCCATGCTGCATAAAATCCACTGCATTCAATCTTGCTTTTTGAATCCACTGCATTCAGTAATGCTGCATAAAATCCTTGCATTCAATTGGGTTCCATTACTTCACGCTGCATGGAATACACTGCATTCAATGACGCTGCATGGAATCCACTGCATTCATTCGGGATGCTTTGGGCCATGCTGAATAAAATCCATTGCATTCAATCATGCTGCACGGAATCCTCTGCATTCAATCGGGATGCATTTTACCATTCTGCATGGATTACCCTTCATTCAATCAGGCTGCATGGAATCCACTGCATTCTATCGGGATGCTTTGCGCCATGCTGCATAAAATCCACTGCATTTAATCGGGATGCATTTGGCCACGCTGCATGGACTCCACTGCATAAAATCGGGATCCATTGCCCCAAAATGCAAGGAATCATCTGCATTCAATGACGCTGCATGGAATCCACTGCATTCCATCGGGATCCATTTTAACACGCAGCATGGATTACACTGCTTTCAATCACAATGCATGGAATCTACTCTATTCAATCGGGATGCTTTGGGCCATACTGCATAAAATCCACTGCATTCAATCATGCTGCATGGAATCCACTGCATTCAATCGGAGTGCATTTTACCACGCTGCGTGGATAACATTTCATACACTCAAAATGCATGGAATCCACTGCATTCTATAGGGATGCTTTGGGCCATACTGCATAAAATCCACTGCATTCAATCTTGCTGCATGGAATCCACTGCATTCAATCATGCTGCATAAATCCACTGCATTCAATAGGGTTCCACTTCTTCACGCTGCATGGAATCCACTGCATTCAATCACGCTGCATAAAATCCACTGCATTCAATAGGGTTCCATTTCTTCACGCTGCATGGAATCCACTACATTCAATCACGCTGCATGGAATCCACTGCATTCAATCAGGATGCTTTGGGCCATGCTGCATAAAATCCACTGCATTCAATCATGCTGCCTGGAATCCACTGCATTCAATCATACTGCATAAAATCCACTGCATTCAATAGGGTTCCATTTCTTCACGCTTCATGGAATCCACTGCATTCAATAGGGTTCCATTCCTTCACGCTGCCTGGAATCCACTGCCTTCAATCACGCTGCATGGAATCCACTGCATTCAATCGGGATGCATTTTTCCTCGTTGCATGGATTACACTGCATTCAATCCCAATGCATGGAATCCACTGCATTCCATCGGGAAGCTTTGGGCCATGCTGCATACAATGCACTGCATTCAATCGGGATGCACTGGGCCTCGCTGCATGGACTCCACTGCATATAATCGGGATCCATTGCGCCACAATGCATGGAATACTCTGCATTCAATGACGCTGAATGGAATCCACTGCATTGAATCGGGAAACTTTGGGCCATGCTGCATAAATCCACTGCATGCAATCATGCTGTGTGGACTCCACTGCATTGAATCATGCTGCAAAAAAAACCACTGCATTCAATAGGGTTCCATTTCTTCACCCTGCATGGAATCCACTGCATTCAACCACGCTGCATGGAATCCACTGCATTCAATCGGGATGCATTTTATCACTCTGCATGGATTACACTGCATTTAATCACGCTGCATGTAATCCATGGAATTTAATCGGGATTCATTTTACTAAGCTGTATGGAATGGACTGCACTTAATCACGCTGCATGGAATCCACTGCATTCAATCGGGATGCATTTTACCACGTTGCATGCAGTTCACTGCATTCAATCACAATGCATGGAATCCACTGCATTCAATCGGGATGCTTTGGGCCATGCTGCATAAAATCCACTGCATTCAATCTTGCTTTTTGAATCCACTGCATTCAGTAATGCTGCATAAAATCCTTGCATTCAATTGGGTTCCATTTCTTCACGCTGCATGGAATACACTGCATTCAATCACGCTGCATGGAATCCATTGCATTCAATCAGGATTCATTTTACCTCGCTGCATGGATTACACTGCATTCAATCACAATGCATGGAATCCACTGCATTCCATCGGGATGCTTTGGGCCATGCTGCATAAAATCCACTGCTTTCAATCGGGATACATTGGGCCTCGCTGAATGGACTCCACTGCATAAAATCTGGATCCATTGCGCCAAAATGCATGGAATCTCTGCATTCAACGACGCTGCATGGAATCCACTGCATTCCATCGGGATGTTTTGGGCCATGTTGCATAAAATCCACTGCATTCAATCGGGATGCATTGGGCCTCGCTGCATGAACTCCACTGCATACAATCTGGATCCATTGTGCCAAAATGCATGGAATCCTCTGCATTCAATGACGCTGCATGGAATCCACTGCATTCCATCGGGATGCTTTGGGCCATGCTGCATAAACTCCACTGCATTCAATCATGCTTCATGGAATCCACTGCATTCAATCATGCTGCATAAAATCCACTGCATTCAATAGGGTTCCATTTCTTCACGCTGCATGGAATTCACTGCATTCAATCAGGATGCATTTTACCACACTGCATGGAGTACACTTCATTCAATCACAATGCATGGAATCCACTGCATTCCATCGGGATGCTTTGGGCCATGCTGCTTAAAATCCACTGCATTCAGTCAGATGCATTTTGCCTCGCTGCATAGACTCCACTGCATACAATCGGGATCCATTTCGCCAAAATGCATTGAATCTTCTGCATTCAATGACGCTGCATGGAATCCACTGCATTCAATCGGGATGCTTTGGGCCATGCTGCATAAACTCCATTGAATTCAATCATGCTGCATGGAATCCACTGCATTCAATCATGCTGCATAAAATCCACTGCATTCAATAGGGTTCCATTTCTTCACGCTACATGGAATCCACTACATTCAATCACGCTGCATGGAATCCACTGCATTCTATCGGGATGCATTTTACCACGCTCCATAGATTACACCGCATTCAATCACAATGCATGGAATCCACTGCATTCAATCGGGATGCTTTGGGCCATGCTGCATAAAATCCACTGCATTCAATCTGGATGCATTGGGCCTCGCTGCATGGACTCCACTCCATTCAATCGGGATCCATTGCGCCACAATGCATGGAATCCTCTGCATTCAATGACGCTGCATGGAATCCACTGCATTCCTTCAGGATGCTTTGGGCCATGCTGCATTAAATCCACTGCATGCAATCATGCTGCATGGAATCCACTGCATTCAATCATGCTGCATAAAATCCACTGCATTCAATAGGGTTCCATTTCTTCACACTGCATGGAATCCACTGCATTCAATCATGCTGCATGGAATCCACTGCATTCAACATGGAGGAATTTTACCACGCTGAATTTAGTACACTGTATTCAATCACAATTCATGGAATCCATTGCATTCAATCGGGATGCACTGGGCATCACTGCATGGACTCCACTGCATACAATCAGGATCCATTGCGCCACAATGCATGGAATCCTCTGCATTCAATGACGCTGCATGGACTCCACTGCATTCAATCGGGATGCTTTGGGCCATGCTGAATAAAATCCATTGATTTCAATCATGCTGCATGGAATCCACTTCATTCAATCGGGATGCATTTTACCATGCTGCATGGATTACCCTTCATTCAATCAGGCTGCATGGAATCCACTGCATTCTATCGGGATGCTTTGGGCCATGCTGCATAAAATCCACTGCATTTAATCGGGATGCATTTGGCCACGCTGCATGGACTCCACTGCATAAAATCGGGATCCATTGCCCCAAAATGCAAGGGATCATCTGCATTCAATGACGCTGCATGGAATCCACTGCATTCCATCGGGATCCATTTTACCACGCAGCATGGATTACACTGCTTTCAATCACAATGCATGGAATCTACTCTATTCAATCGGGATGCTTTGGGCCATACTGCATAAAATCCACTGCATTCAATCATGCTGCATGGAATCCACTGCATGCAATCGGGGTGCATTTTACCACGCTGCATGGATAAAATTTCATACACTCAAAATGCATGGACTCCACTGCATTCTATAGGGATGCTTTGGGCCATACTGCATAAAATCCACTGCATTCAATCTTGCTGCATGGAATCCACTGCATTCAATCATGCTGCATAAATCCACTGCATTCAATAGGGTTCCACTTCTTCACGCTGCATGGAATCCACTGCATTCAATCACGCTGCATAAAATCCACTGCATTCAATAGAGTTCCATTTCTTCACGCTGCATGGAATCCACTACATTCAATCACGCTGCATGGAATCCACTGCATTCAATCAGGATGCTTTGGGCCATGCTGCATAAAATCCACTGCATTCAATCATGCTGCCTGGAATCCACTGCATTCAATCATACTGCATAAAATCCACTGCATTCAATAGGGTTCCATTTCTTCACGCTTCATGGAATCCACTGCATTCAATAGGGTTCCATTCCTTCACGCTGCCTGGAATCCACTGCCTTCAATCACGCTGCATGGAATCCACTGCATTCAATCGGGATGCATTTTTCCTCGTTGCATGGATTACACTGCATTCAATCCCAATGCATGGAATCCACTGCATTCAATCGGGAAGCTTTGGGCCATGCTGCATACAATGCACTGCATTCAATCGGGATGCACTGGGCCTCCCTGCATGGACTCCACTGCATATAATCGGGATCTATTGCGCCACAATGCATGGAATACTCTGCATTCAATGACGCTGAATGGAATCCACTGCATTGAATCGGGAAACTTTGGGCCATGCTGCATAAATCCACTGCATGCAATCATGCTGTGTGGACTCCACTGCATTGAATCATGCTGCAAAAAAACCCACTGCATTCAATAGGGTTCCATTTCTTCACCCTGCATGGAATCCACTGCATTCAACCACGCTGCATGGAATCCACTGCATTCAATCGGGATGCATTTTACCACTCTGCATGGATTACACTGCATTTAATCACGCTGCATGTAATCCATGGAATTTAATCGGGATTCATTTTACTAAGCTGTATGGAATGGACTGCACTTAATCACGCTGCATGGAATCCACTGCATTCAATCGGGATGCATTTTACCACGTTGCATGCAGTTCACTGCATTCAATCACAATGCATGGAATCCACTGCATTCAATCGGGATGCTTTGGGCCATGCTGCATAAAATCCACTGCATTCAATCTTGCTTTTTGAATCCACTGCATTCAGTAATGCTGCATAAAATCCTTGCATTCAATTGGGTTCCATTTCTTCACGCTGCATGGAATACACTGCATTCAATCACGCTGCATGGAATCCACTGCATTCAATCGGGATGCATTTTACCATGCTGCGTGGTTTTCACTGCATTCAATCACAATGCATGGAATCCACTGCATTCCATCGGGATGCTTTGGGCCATGCTGCATAAAATCCACTGCATTCAATCATGCTGCATGGAATCCACTGCATTCAATCATGCTGCATAAAATCCACTGCATTCAATAGGGTTCCATTTCTTCACGCTGCATGTAATACACTGCATTCAATCACACTGAATGGAATCCACTGCATTCAATCGGGATGCATTTTACCTCGCTGCATGGATTACACTGCATTCAATCACAATGCATGGAATCCACTGCATTCAATCGGGATGCTTTGGGCCATGCTGCATAAAATCCACTGCATTCAATCGGGATGCATTGGGCCACGCTGCATCGACTCCACTGCATTCAATTGGCATCCATTGCGCCACAATGCAAGGAATCCTCTGCATTCATTGACGCTGCATGGACTCCACTGCATTCAATCGGGATGCTTTGGGCCATGCTGCATAAAATCCACTGCATTCAACCATGCTGCATGGAATCCATTTCATTCAATCATGCTCTATAAAATCCAATGCATTCAATACGGTTCCATTACTTCACGCTGCATGGAATACACTGCATTAAATCAGGATGCATGGAATCGACTGCATTCAATCAGGATGCATTATACCACGTTGCATGGATTACCCTACATTCAATCACAATGCATGGAATCCACTGCATTCAATCGGGATGCTTTGGGCCATGCTGCATAAAATCCACTGCATTCAATCGGGATGCATTGGGCCTCGCTGCATAGACTCCACTGCATATAATCGGGACCCATTGCGCCACAATGCATGGAATACTCTGCATTCAATGACGCTGCATGGAATCCACTGCATTCCATCGGGAAGCTTTGGGCCATGCTGCATAAAATCCACTGCATTCAATCATGCTGCATGGAATCCACTGCATTCAATCGGGATGCATTTTACAAGGCTGCATGGATTACATTTCATACACTCAAAATGCATGGAATCCACTGCGTTCTATAGGGATGCTTTGGGCCATACTGCATAAAATACACTGCATTCAATTTGCTGCATGGAATCCACTGCATTCAATCATGCTGAATAAAATCCACTGCATTCAATAGGGTTCCATTTCTTCACGCTGCATGGAATACACTGCATTCAATCAGGCTGCATGAAATCCACTGCATTCAATGGGGATGCATTCTACAATGCTGCATGGAGTTCACTGCATGCAATCACAATGCATGTAATCCACTGCATTCCATCGGGATGCTTTGGGCCATGCTGCATAAAATCCACTGCATTCAACCATGCTGCATGGAATCCACTGCATTCAATCATGCTGCATAAAATCCACTGCATTCCATCGGGATGCATTCGGCCTTGCTGCATGGAATACACTGCATTCAATCAGGCTGCATGGAATCCACTGCATTCAATGGGGATGCATTCTACAATGCTGAATGGAGTTCACTGCATTCAATCACAATGCATGGAATCCACTGCATTCCATCGGGATGTTTTGGGCCATGCTGCATAAAGTCCACTGCATTCAATCGGGATGCATTGGGCCTGGCTGCATGGACTCCACTGCATACAATCGGGATCCATTGCGCCAAAATGCATGGAATACTCTGCATTCAATCACGCTGCATGGAATCCACTGCATTCCCTCGGGATGCTTTGGCCCATGCTGCATAAAATCCACTGCATTCAACCATGCTGCATGGAATCCACTGCATTCAATCATGCTGCATAAAATCCACTGCATTCCATCGGGATGCATTGGGCCTCGCTGCATGGAATACACTGCATTCAATCAGGCTGCATGGAATCCACTGCATTCAATGGGGATGCATTCTACAATGCTGCATGGAGTTCACTGCATTCAATCACAATGCATGGAATCAACTGCATTCCATCGGGATGTTTTGGGCCATGCTGCATAAAGTCCACTGCATTCAATCGGGATGCATTGGGCCTCGCTGCATGGACTCCACTGCATACAATCGGGATCCATTGCGCCAAAATGCATGGAATATTCTGCATTCTATCACGCTGCATGGACTCCACTGCATTTAATCGGGATGCTTTGGGCCATGCTGCATAAAGTCCACTGCATTCAACCATGCTGCATGGAATCAACTGCATTCAATCATGCTGCATAAAATCCACTGCATTCAATCGGGATGCATTGGGCCTCGCTGCATGGAATCGACTGCACTTAATCACACTGCATGGAATCCGCTGCATTCAATCGGCATGCATTTTACCACGTTGCATGCAGTTCACTGCATTCAATCACAATGCATGGAATCCATTGCATTCAATCGGGATGCTTTGGGGCATGCTGCATAAAATCCACTGCATTCAATGTTGCTTTTTGAATCCACTGCATTCAGTCATGCTGCCTAAAACCCTTTCATTCAATAGGGTTCCATTTCTTCACGCTGCATGGAATACACTGCATTCAATCACGCTGCATGGAATCCATTGCATTCAATCGGGATGCATTTTACCTCGCTGCATGGATTACACTGCATTCAATCACAATGCATGGAATCCACTGCATTCCATCGGGATGCTTTGGGCCATGCTGCATAAAATCCACTGCATTCAATCGGGATACATTGGGCCTCGCTGCATGGACTCCACTGCATAAAATCTGGATCCATTGCGCCACAATGCATGGAATCCTCTGCATTCAACGACGCTGCATGGAATCCACTGCATTCCATCGGGATGTTTTGGGCCATGTTGCATAAAATCCACTGCATTCAATCGGGATGCATTGGGCCTCGCTGCATGAACTCCACTGCATACAATCTGGATCCATTGTGCCAAAATGCATGGAATCCTCTGCATTCAATGACGCTGCATGGAATCCACTGCATTCCATCGGGATGCTTTGGGCCATGCTGCATAAACTCCACTGCATTCAATCATGCTTCATGGAATCCACTGCATTCAATCATGCTGCATAAAATCCACTGCATTCAATAGGGTTCCATTTCTTCACGCTACATGCAATCCACTACATTCAATCACGCTGCATGGAATCCACTGCATTCTATCGGGATGCATTTTACCTCGCTCCATAGATTACACCGCATTCAATCACAATGCATGGAATCCACTGCATTCAATCGGGATGCTTTGGGCCATGCTGCATAAAATCCACTGCATTCAATCTGGATGCATTGGGCCTCGCTGCATGGACTCCACTCCATTCAATTGGGATCCATTGCGCCACAATGCATGGAATCCTCTGCATTCAATGACGCTGCATGGAATCCACTGCATTCCTTCAGGATGCTTTGGGCCATGCTGCATAAAATCCACTGCATGCAATCATGCTGCATGGAATCCACTGCATTCAATCATGCTGCATAAAATCCACTGCATTCAATAGGGTTCCATTTCTTCACACAGCATGGAATCCACTGCATTCAATCATCCTGCATGGAATCCACTGCATTCAACATGGAGGAATTTTACCACGCTGAATTTAGTACACTCTATTCAATCACAATTCATGGAATCCATTGCATTCAATCGGGATGCACTGGGCATCACTGCATGGACTCCACTGCATACAATCAGGATCCATTGCGCCACAATGCATGGAATCCTCTGCATTCAATGACGCTGCATGGACTCCACTGCATTCAATCGGGATGCTTTGGGCCATGCTGAATAAAATCCATTGCATTCAATCATGCTGCATGGAATCCACTGCATTCAATCGGGATGCATTTTACCATGCTGCATGGATTACCCTTCATTCAATCAGGCTGCATGGAATCCACTGCATTCTATCGGGATGCTTTGGGCCATGCTGCATAAAATCCACTGCATTTAATCGGGATGCATTTGGCCACGCTGCATGGACTCCACTGCATAAAATCGGGATCCATTGCACCAAAATGCAAGGAATCATCTGCATTCAATGACGCTGCATGGAATCCACTGCATTTCATCGGGATCCATTTTTCCTCGTTGCATGGATTACACTGCTTTCAATCACAATGCATGGAATCTACTCTATTCAATCGGGATGCTTTGGGCCATACTGCATAAAATCCACTGCATTCAATCATGCTGCATGGAATCCACTGCATTCAATCGGGGTGCATTTTACCATGCTGCATGGATAACATTTCATACACTCAAAATGCATGGAATCCACTGCATTCTATAGGGATGCTTTGGGCCATACTGCATAAAATACACTGCATTCAATCTTGCTGCATGGAATCCACTGCATTCAATCATGCTGCATAAATCCACTGCATTCAATAGGGTTCCATTTCTTCACGCTGCATGGAATCCACTGCATTCAATCACGCTGCATAAAATCCACTGCATTCAATAGGGTTCCATTTCTTCACGCTGCATGGAATCCACTACATTCAATCACGCTGCATGGAATCCACTGCATTCAATCAGGATGCTTTGGGCCATGCTGCATAAAATCCACTGCATTCAATCATGCTGCCTGGAATCCACTGCATTCAATCATACTGCATAAAATCCACTGCATTCAATAGGGTTCCATTTCTTCACGCTTCATGGAATCCACTGCATTCAATAGGGTTCCATTCCTTCACGCTGCCTGGAATCCACTGCCTTCAATCACGCTGCATGGAATCCACTGCATTCAATCGGGATGCATTTTTCCTCGTTGCATGGATTACACTGCATTCAATCCCAATGCATGGAATCCACTGCATTCAATCGGGAAGCTTTGGGCCATGCTGCATACAATGCACTGCATTCAATCGGGATGCACTGGGCCTCGCTGCATGGACTCCACTGCATATAATCGGGATCCATTGCGCCACAATGCATGGAATACTCTGCATTCAATGACGCTGAATGGAATCCACTGCATTGAATCGGGAAGCTTTGGGCCATGCTGCATAAATCCACTGCATGCAATCATGCTGTGTGGACTCCACTGCATTGAATCATGCTGCAAAAAAAACCACTGCATTCAATAGGGTTCCACTTCTTCACCCTGCATGGAATCCACTGCATTCAACCACGCTGCATGAAATCCACTGCATTCAATCGGGATGCATTTTACCACTCTGCATGGATTACACTGCATTTAATCACGCTGCATGTAATCCATGGAATTTAATCGGGATTCATTTTACTAAGCTGTATGGAATGGACTGCACTTAATGACGCTGCATGGAATCCACTGCATTCAATCGGGATGCATTTTACCACGTTGCATGCAGTTCACTGCATTCAATCACAATGCATGGAATCCACTGCATTCAATCGGGATGCTTTGGGCCATGCTGCATAAAATCCACTGCATTCAATCTTGCTTTTTGAATCCACTGCATTCAGTAATGCTGCATAAAATCCTTGCATTCAATTGGGTTCCATTTCTTCACGCTGCATGGAATACACTGCATTCAATCACGCTGCATGGAATCCACTGCATTCAATCGGGATGCATTTTACCATGCTGCGTGGTTTTCACTGCATTCAATCACAATGCATGGAATCCACTGCATTCCATCGGGATGCTTTGGGCCATGCTGCATAAAATCCACTGCATTCAATCATGCTGCATGGAATCCACTGCATTCAATCATGCTGCATAAAATCCACTGCATTCAATAGGGTTCCATTTCTTCACGCTGCATGTAATACACTGCATTCAATCACACTGAATGGAATCCACTGCATTCAATCGGGATGCATTTTACCTCGCTGCATGGATTACACTGCATTCAATCACAATGCATGGAATCCACTGCATTCAATCGGGATGCTTTGGGCCATGCTGCATAAAATCCACTGCATTCAATCGGGATGCATTGGGCCACGCTGCATCGACTCCACTGCATTCAATTGGCATCCATTGCGCTACAATGCAAGGAATCCTCTGCATTCATTGACGCTGCATGGACTCCACTGCATTCAATCGGGATGCTTTGGGCCATGCTGCATAAAATCCACTGCATTCAACCATGCTGCATGGAATCCATTTCATTCAATCATGCTCTATAAAATCCAATGCATTCAATACGGTTCCATTACTTCACGCTGCATGGAACACACTGCATTAAATCAGGATGCATGGAATCGACTGCATTCAATCAGGATGCATTATACCACGTTGCATGGATTACCCTACATTCAATCACAATGCATGGAATCCACTGCATTCAATCGGGATGCTTTGGGCCATGCTGCATAAAATCCACTGCATTCAATCGGGATGCATTGGGCCTCGCTGCATAGACTCCACTGCATATAATCGGGATCCATTGCGCCACAATGCATGGAATACTCTGCATTCAATGACGCTGCATGGAATCCACTGCGTTCTATAGGGATGCTTTGGGCCATACTGCATAAAATACACTGCATTCAATTTGCTGCATGGAATCCACTGCATTCAATCATGCTGAATAAAATCCACTGCATTCAATAGGGTTCCATTTCTTCACACTGCATGGAATACACTGCATTCAATCAGGCTGCATGAAATCCACTGCATTCAATGGGGATGCATTCTACAATGCTGCATGGAGTTCACTGCATGCAATCACAATGCATGTAATCCACTGCATTCCATCGGGATGCTTTGGGCCATGCTGCATAAAATCCACTGCATTCAACCATGCTGCATGGAATCCACTGCATTCAATCATGCTGCATAAAATCCACTGCATTCAATCGGGATGCATTGGGCCTCGCTGCATGGAATACACTGCATTCAATCAGGCTGCATGGAATCCACTGCATTCAATGGCGATGCATTCTACAATGCTGCATGGAGTTCACTGCATTCAATCACAACGCATGGAATCCACTGCATTCCATCGGGATGCTTTGGGCCATGCTGCATAAACTCCACTGCATTCAATCGGGATGCACTGGGCCTCGCTGCATGGACTCCACTGCATACAATCGGGATCCATTGCGCCAAAATGCATGGAATACTCTGCATTCATTGACGCTGCATGGACTCCACTGCATTCAATCGGGATGCTTTGGGCCATGCTGCATAAAATCCACTGCATTCAATCATGCTGCATGGAATCCACTGCATTCAATCATGCTGCATAAAATCCACTGCATTCCATCGGGATGCATTGGGCCTCGCTGCATGGAATACACTGCATTCAATCAGGCTGCATGGAATCCACTGCATTCAATGGGGATGCATTCTACAATGCTGCATGGAGTTCACTGCATTCAATCACAATGCATGGAATCCACTGCATTCCATCGGGATGCTTTGGGCCATGCTGCATAAAATCCACTGCATACAATCGGGATGCATTGGGCCTCGCTGCATGGACTCCACTGCATACAATCGGGATCCATTGCACCAAAATGCATGGAATCCTCCGCATGCAACGACGCTGCATGGTCTCCTCTGCATTCAATCGGGATGCTATGGGCCATGCTGCATAAAATCCATTGAATTCAATCATGCTGCATGGAATCCACTGCATTCAATCATGCTGTATAAAATCCACTGCATTCAATAGGGTTCCATTTCTTCACGTGGCATCGAATCCACTGCATTCAATCACGCTGCATGGAATCCACTGCATTCAATCGGGATGCATTTTTCCTCGCTGCATGGAGTACACTGCATTCAATCATGCTGCATAAAATCCACTGCATTCCATCGGGATGCTTTGGGCCATGCTGCATAAAATCCACTGCATTCAACCATGCTGCATGGAATCCACTGCATTCAATCATGCTGCATAAAATCCACTGCATTCAATCGGGATGCATTGGGCCTCGCTGCATGGAATAAACTGCATTCAATCAGGCTCCATGGAATCCACTGCATTCAATGGGGATGCATTTTACCATGCTGCATGGAGTTCACTGCATTCAATCACAATGAATGGACTCCACTGCATTCCATCGGGATGCTTTGGGCCATGCTGCATAAAATACACTGCATTCAATCGGGATGCATTGGGCCTCGCTGCATGGACTCCACTGCATACAATCAGGATCCATTGCGCCACAATGCATGGAATACTCTGCATTCAATCACGCTGCATGGAATCCACTGCATTCAATCGGGATGATTTGGGCCATGCTGCATAAAATCCACTGCATGCAATCATGCTGAATGGAATCCACTGCATTCAATCCGGATGCATTTTACCACTTTGCATGCAGTTCACTGCATTCAATCACAATGCATGGAATCCACTGCATTCAATCGGGATGCTTTGGGCCATGCTGCATAAAATCCACTGCATTCAATCTTGCTTTTTGAATCCACTGCATACAGTAATGCTGCATAAAATCATTGCATTCAATTGGGTTCCATTTCTTCACGCTGCATGGAATACACTGCATTCAATCACGCTGCATGGAATCCACTGCATTCAATCGGGATGCATTTTACCATGCTGCGTGGTTTTCACTGCATTCAATCACAATGCATGGAATCCACTGCATTCCATCGGGATGCTTTGGGCCATGCTGCATAAAATCCACTGCATTCAATCATGCTGCATGGAATCCACTGCATTCAATCATGCTGCATAAAATCCACTGCATTCAATAGGGTTCCATTTCTTCACGCTGCATGTAATACACTGCATTCAATCACACTGAATGGAATCCACTGCATTCAATCGGGATGCATTTTACCTCGCTGCATGGATTACACTGCATTCAATCACAATGCATGGAATCCACTGCATTCAATCGGGATGCTTTGGGCCATGCTGCATAAAATCCACTGCATTCAATCGGGATGCATTGGGCCACGCTGCATCGACTCCACTGCATTCAATTGGCATCCATTGCGCCACAATGCAAGGAATCCTCTGCATTCATTGACGCTGCATGGACTCCACTGCATTCAATCGGGATGCTTTGGGCCATGCTGCATAAAATCCACTGCATTCAACCATGCTGCATGGAATCCATTTCATTCAATCATGCTCTATAAAATTCAATGCATTCAATACGGTTCCATTACTTCACGCTGCATGGAATACACTGCATTAAATCAGGATGCATGGAATCGACTGCATTCAATCAGGATGCATTATACCACGTTGCATGGATTACCCTACATTCAATCACAATGCATGGAATCCACTGCATTCAATCGGGATGCTTTGGGCCATGCTGCATAAAATCCACTGCATTCAATCGGGATGCATTGGGCCTCGCTGCATAGACTCCACTGCATATAATCGGGATCCATTGTGCCACAATGCATGGAATACTCTGCATTCAATGACGCTGCATGGAATCCACTGCATTCCATCGGGAAGCTTTGGGCCATGCTGCATAAAATCCACTGCATTCAATCATGCTGCATGGAATCCACTGCATTCAATCGGGATGCATTTTACAAGGCTGCATGGACTACATTTCATACACTCAAATTGCATGGAATCCACTGCGTTCTATAGGGATGCTTTGGGCCATACTGCATAAAATACACTGCATTCAATTTGCTGCATGGAATCCACTGCATTCAATCATGCTGAATAAAATCCACTGCATTCAATAGGGTTCCATTTCTTCACGCTGCATGGAATACACTGCATTCAATCAGGCTGCATGAAATCCACTGCATTCAATGGGGATGCATTCTACAATGCTGCATGGAGTTCACTGCATGCAATCACAATGCATGTAATCCACTGCATTCCATCGGGATGCTTTGGGCCATGCTGCATAAAATCCACTGCATT
This sequence comes from Sus scrofa, assembly GCF_054392235.1. Lineage (NCBI taxonomy): Eukaryota > Metazoa > Chordata > Mammalia > Artiodactyla > Suidae > Sus > Sus scrofa. The sequence continues at coordinate 6,332,188 of NC_139397.1, forward strand.
CAACCATGCTGCATGGAATCCACTGCATTCAATCATGCTGCATAAAATCCACTGCATTCCATCGGGATGCATTGGGCCTCGCTGCATGGAATACACTGCATTCAATCACGCTGCATGGAATCCACTGCATTCAATGGGGATGCATTCTACAATGCTGCATGGAGTTCACTGCTTTCAATCTCAATGCATGGAATCCACTGCATTCCATCGGGATGCTTTGGGCCATGCTGAATAAACTCCACTACATTCAATCGGGATGCATTGGGCCTCGCTGCATGGACTCCACTGCATACAATCGGGATCCATTGCACCAAAATGCATGGAATCCTCCGCATTCAATCACGCTGCATGGAATCCACTGCATTCAATCGGGATGCTTTGGGCCATGCTGCATAAAATCCATTGAATTCAATCATGCTGCATGGAATCCACTGCATTCAATCATGCTGCATAAAATCCACTGCATTCAATATGGTTCCAATACTTCACGTGGCATCGAATCCACTGCATTCAATCACGCTGCATGGAATCCACTGCATTCAATCGGGATGCATTTTTCCTCGCTGCATGGAGTACACTGCATTCAATCATGCTGCATAAAATCCACTGCATTCCATCGGGATGCTTTGGGCCATGCTGCATAAAATCCACTGCATTCAACCATGCTGCATGTTATCCACTGCATTCAATCATGCTGCATAAAATCCACTGCATTCCATCGGGATGCATTGGGCCTCGCTGCATGGAATACACTGCATTCAATCAGGCTCCATGGAATCCACTGCATTCAATGGGGATGCATTCTACCATGCTGCATGGAGTTCACTGCATTCAATCACAATGCATGGACTCCACTGCATTCCATCGGGATGCTTTGGGCCATGCTGCATAAAATCCACTGCATTCAATCGGGATGCATTGGGCCTCGCTGCATGGACTCCACTGCATACAATCGGGATCCATTGCGCCACAATGCATGGAATACTCTGCATTCAATCACGCTGCATGGAATCCACTGCATTCAATCGGGATGCTTTGGGCCATGCTGCATAAAATCCACTGCATGCAATCATGCTGCATGGAATCCACTGCATTCAATCATGCTGCATAAAATCCACTGCATTCAATAGGGTTCCATTTCTTCTTCACGCTGCCTGAAATCCACTGCATTCAATCACACTGCATGGAATCCACTGCATTCAATATGGATGCATTTTACCACTCTGCATGGAATCCACTGCATTTACTCACGCTGCATGTACTCCATGGAATTTAATCGGGATTCATTTTACTAAGCTGTATGGAATCGACTGCATTTAATCACGCTGCATGGAATCCACTGCATTCAATCGGGATTCATTTTACAAAGCTGCATGGAGTACACTGCATTCAATCACAATGCATGGAATCCACTGCATTCAAACGGGATGCTTTGGGCCATGCTGCATAAAATCCACTGCATTCAATCATGCTGCATGGAATCCACTGCATTCAATCATGCAGCATAAAATCCGCTGCATTCCATAGGGTTCCATTTCTTCATGCTGCATGGAATACACTGCATTCAATAAGGCTGCATAAAATCCGCTGCATTCCATAGGGTTCCATTTCTTCATGCTGCATGGAATACACTGCATTTAATCAGGCTGCATGGAATCCACTGCATTCAATCGGGATGCATTTTTCCTCGTTGCGTGGACTACACTGCATTCCATCACAATGCATGGAATCCACTGCATTCAATCGGGAAGATTTGGGCCATGCTGCATACAATCCACTGCATTCTATCGGGATGCACTGGGCCTCGCTGCATGGACTCCACTGCATATAATCGGGATCCATTGCGCCACAATGCATGGAATCCTCTGCATTCAATGACGCTGAATGGAATCCACTGCATTGAATCGTGAAGCTATGGGCCATGCTGCATAAAATCCACTGCATGCAATCATGCTGCATTGAATCCACTGCATTCAATCATACTGCATATAATCCACTGCATTCAATAGGGTTCCATTACTGCACCCTGCATGGAATCCACTGCATTCAACCACGCTGCATGGAATCCACTGCATACAATCGGGATGCATTTTATCACTCTGCATGGATTACACTGCATTTAATCACGCTGCATGTAATCCATGGAATTTAATCGGGATTCATTTTACTAAGCTGTATGGAATCGACTGCACTTAATCACGCTGCATGGAATCCACTGCATTCAATCGGGATGCATTTTACCACGTTGCATGCAGTTCACTGCATTCAATCACAATGCATGGAATCCACTGCATTCAATCGGGATGCTTTGGGCCATAGTGGATAAAATCCACTGCATTCAATCTTGCTTTTTGAATCCACTGCATTCAGTAATGCTGCATAAAATCCTTGCATTCAATTGGGTTCCATTTCTTCACGCTGCATGGAATACACTGCATTCAATCACGCTGCATGGAAACCACTGCATTCAATCGGGATGCATTTTACCTCGCTGCATGGATTACACTGCATTCAATCACAATGCATGGAATCCACTGCATTCCATCGGGATGCTTTGGGCCATGCTGCATAAACTACACTGCATTCAATCGGGATGCATTGGGCCTGGCTGCATGGACTCCACTGCATAAAATCTGGATCCATTGTGCCACAATGCATGGAATCCTCTGCATTCAACGACGCTGCATGGAATCCACTGCATTCCATCGGGATGTTTTGGGCCATGCTGCATAAAATCCACTGCATTCAATCGGGATGCATTGGGCCTCGCTGCATGGACTCCACTGCATTCAATCGGGATCCATTGTGCCACAATGCATGGAATTATCTTCATTCAATTACGCTGCATCGAGTCCACAGCATTCAATCGGAATCCATTGTGCCACAATGCATGGAATACTCTGCATTCAATGACGCTGCATGGAATCCACTACATTCAATCATGCTGCATAAAATCCACTGCATTCAATAGGGTTCCATTTCTTCACGCTGCATGGAATCCACTACATTCAATCACGCTGCATGGAATCCACTGCATTCAACATGGATGAATTTTACCACGCTGCATTTAGTACAGTGTATTCAATCACAATTCATGGAATCCATTGCATTCAATCGGGATGCTTTGGGCCATGCTGCATAAAATCCACTGCATTCAATCGGGATGCACTGGGCATCGCTGCATGGACTCCACTGCATACAATCGGGATCCATTGCGCCACAATGCATGGAATCCTCTGCATTCAATGACGCTGCATGGAATCCACTGCATTCAATCGGGATGCTTTGGGCCATGCTGCATAAAATCCACTGCATTCAACCATGCTGCATGGAATCCACTGCATTCAATCATGCTGCAATAAATCCACTGCATTCAATAGGGTTCCATTACTTCACGCTGCATGTTATACACTGCATTCATTCACGCTGCATGGAATCCACTGCATTCAATGAGGATGCATTTTACCTCACTGCATGGATTACACTGCATTCAATCACAATGCATGGAATCCACTGCATTCAATCGGGATGCTTTGGGCCATTCTGCATAAAATCCACTTCATTCAATCGGGATGCATTGGGCCTCGCTGCATGGACTCCACTGCATACAATCGGGATCCATTGCGCCACAATGCATGGAATCCTCTGCATTCAACGACGCTGCATGGAATCCACTGCATTCAAACGGGAGGCTTTGGGCCATGCTGCATAAAATCCACTGCATTCAATCATGCTGCATAAAATCCACTGCATTCAATATGGTTCCATTTCTTCACGCTGCATGGAATCCAATGCATTCAATCAGGATGCATTTTACCACACTGCATGGATTACACTTCATTCAATCACAATGCATGGAATCCACTGCATTCCATCGGGATGCTTTGGGCCATGCTGCATAAAATCCACTGCATTCAATCAGATGCATTTTGCCTCGCTGCATAGACTCCACTGCATACAATCGGGATCCATTTCGCCAAAATGCATTGAATCTTCTGCATTCAATTACGCTGCATGGAATCCACTGCATTCAATCATGCTGCATGGGATCCACTGCATTCAATCATGCTGCATAAAATCGACTGCATTCAATAGGGTTCCATTTCTTCACGCTGCATGTAATACACTGCATTCAATCACACTGAATGGAATCCACTGCATTCAATCGGGATGCATTTTACCTCGCTGCATGGATTACACTGCATTCAATCACAATGCATGGAATCCACTGCATTCAATCGGGATGCTTTGGGCCATGCTGCATAAAATCCACTGCATTCAATCGGGATGCATTGGGCCTCGCTGCATGGACTCCACTGCATTCAATCGGGATCCATTGTGCCACAATGCATGGAATTCTCTTCATTCAATGACGCTGCATCGAATCCACTGCATTCAATCGGAATCCATTGTGCCACAATGCATGGAATCCTCTGCATTCAATGACGCTGCATGGAATCCACTGCATTCCATCAGGATGCTTTGGGCCATGCTGCATAAAATCCACTGCATGCAATCATGCTGCATGGAATCCACTGCATTCAATCATGCTGCATAAAATCCACTGCATTCAATAGGGTTCCATTTCTTCACCCTGCATGGAATCCACTGCATTCAATCACGCTGCATGGAATCCACTGCATTCAACATGGATGAATTTTACCACGCTGCATTTAGTACACTGTATTCAATCACAATTCATGGAATCCATTGCATTCAATCGGGATGCTTTGGCCCATGCTGCATAAAATCCACTGCATTTAATCGGGATGCATTTGGCCACGCTGCATGGACTCCACTGCATAAAATCGGGATCCATTGCCCCAAAATGCAAGGAATCATCTGCATTCAATGACGCTGCATGCAATCCACTGCATTCCATCGGGATGCTTTGGGCCATGCTTCATAAAATCCACTGCATTCAGCCATGCTGCATGGAATCCACTGCATTCAATCATGCTGCATAAAATCCACTGCATTCAATCGGGATGCATTGGGCCTCGCTGCATGGAATAAACTGCATTCAATCAGGCTCCATGGAATCCACTGCATTCAATGGGGATGCATTCTACCATGCTGCATGGAGTTCACTGCATTCAATCACAATGCATGGAATCTACTTCATACCATCGGGATGCTTTGGGCCATGCTGCATAAAATCCACTGCATTCAATCGGGATGCATTGGGCCTCGCTGCATGGACTCCACTGCATACAATCGGGATCAATTGCGCCACAATGCATGGAATCCTCTGCATTCAATCATGCTGCATGGAATCCACTGTATTCCATCGGGATGCTTTGGGCCATGCTGCATAAAATCCACTGCATGCAATCATGCTGCCTGGAATCCACTGCATTCAATCATGCTGCATAAAATCCACTGCATTCAATAGGGTTCCATTTCTTCTTCACGCTGCCTGGAATACACTGCATTCAATCACGCTGCATGGAATCCACTGCATTCAATCGGGATGCATTTTACCACACTGCTTGTATTACACTGCATTCAATCGCAATGCATAGAATCCACTGCATTCAATATGGATGCATTTTACCACTCTGCATGGATTACACTGCATTTAATCACACTGCATGTAATCCATGGAATTTAATCGGGATTCATTTTACTAAGCTGTATGGAATCGACTGCACTTAATCACGCTGCATGGAATCCACTGCATTCAATCGGGATGCTTTGGGCCATGCTGCATAAAATCCACTGCATTCAATCTTGCTTTTTGAATCCACTGCATTCAGTAATGCTGCATAAAATCCTTGCATTCAATTGGGTTCCATTTCTTCACGCTGCATGGAATACACTGCACTCAATCACGCTGCATGAAATCCACTGCATTCTATCGGGATGCATTTTACCTCGCTGCATGGATTACACTGCATTCAATCACAATGCATGGAATCCACTGCATTCCATCGGGATGCATTGGGCCATGCTGCATAAACTCCACTGCATTCAATCGGGAGGCATTGGGCCTCGCTGCATGGACTCCACTGCATAAAATCTGGATCTATTGCGCCACAATGCATGGAATCCTCTGCATTCAACGACGCTGCATGGAATCCACTGCATTCCATCGGGATGTTTTTGGCCATGCTGCATAAAATCTACTGCATTCAATCGGGATGCATTGGGCCTCGCTGCATGAACTCCACTGCATACAATCTGGAACCATTGCGCCAAAATGCATGGAATACTCTGCATTCAACAACGCTGCATGGAATCCACTGCATTCAATCGGGATGCTTTGGGCCATGCTGCATAAACTCCACTGAATTCAATCAGATGCATTTTGCCTCGCTGCATAGACTCCAATGCATACAATCGGGATCCATTGCGCCAAAATGCATTGAATCTTCTGCATTCAATTACGCTGCATGGAATCCACTGCATTCAATCGGGATGCTTTGGGCCATGCTGCATGGAATCCATTGCATTCAATCATGCTGCATGGAATCCACTGCATTCAATCGTGCTGCATAAAATCCACTGCATTCAATAGGGTTCCATTTCTTCACGCTGCATGGAATCCACTACATTCAATCACGCTGCATGGAATCCACTGCATTCTATCGGGATGCATTTTACCACGCTGCATAGATTACACCGCATTCAATCACAATGCATGGCATCCACTGCATTCAATCGGGATGCTTTGGGCCATGCTGCATAAAATCCACTGCATTCAATCGGGATGCATTGGGCCTCGCTGCATGGACTCCACTGCATTCAATCCGTATCCATTGTGCCACAATGCATGGAATTCTCTTCATTCAATGATGCTGCATCGAATCCACTGCATTCAATCGGAATCCATTGCGCCACAATGCATGGAATCCTCTGCATTCAATGACGCTGCATGGAATCCACTGCATTCCATCAGGATGCTTTGGGCCATGCTGCATAAAATCCACTGTATGCAATCATGCTGCATCGAATCCACTGCATTCAATCATGCTGCATAAAATCCACTGCATTCAAAAGGGTTCCATTTCTTCACGCTGCATGGAATCCACTACATTCAATCACGCTGCATGGAATCCACTGGATTCAACATGGATGAATTTTACCACGCTGCATTTAGTACACTGTATTCAATCACAATTCATGGAATCCATTGCATTCCATCGGGATGCTTTGGGCCATGCTGCATAAAATCCACTGCATTCAATCGGGATGCACTGGGCATCGCTGCATGGACTCCACTGCATACAATCGGAATCCATTGCGCCACAATGCATGGAATCCTCTGCATTCAATTACGCTGCATGGAATCCACTTCATTCAATCGGGATGCTTTGGGCCATGCTGCATAAAATCCATTGCATTCAATCATGCTGCATGGAATCCACTGCATTCAATCGGGATGCATTTTACCATGCTGCATTGATTACCCTTCATTCAATCAGGCTGCATGGAATCCACTGCATTCTATCGGGATGCTTTGCGCCATGCTGCATAAAATCCACTGCATTTAATCGGGATGCATTTGGCCACGCTGCATGGACTCCACCGCATAAAATCGGGATCCATTGCCCCAAAATGCAAGGAATCATCTGCATTCAATGACGCTGCATGGAATCCACTGCATTCCATCGGGATGCTTTGGGCCATGCTGCATAAAATCCACTGCATTCAACCATGTTGCATGGAATCAACTGCATTCAATCATGCTGCATAAAATCCACTGCATTCAATCGGGATGCATTGGGCCTCGCTGCATGGAATAAACTGCATTCAATCAGGCTCCATGGAATCCACTGCATTCAATGTGGATGCATTCTACCATGCTGCATGGAGTTCACTGCATTCAATCACAATGCATGGAATCTACTGCATACCATCGGGATGCTTTGGGCCATGCTGCATAAAATCCACTGCATTCAATCGGGATGCATTGGGCCTCGCTGCATGGACTCCACTGCATACAATCGGGATCCATTGCGCCAAAATGCATGGAATCCTCTGCATTCATTGACGCTGCATGGAATCCACTGCATTCCATCGGGATGCTTTGGGCCATACTGCATAAAATCCACTGCATGCAATCATGCTGCATGGAATCCACTGCATTCAATCATGCTGCATAAAATCCACTGCATTCAATAGGGTTCCAATTCTTCTTCACGCTGCCTGGAATCCACTGCATTCAAACACGCTGCATGGAATCCACTGCATTCAATATGGATGCATTTTACCACTCTGCATGGAATCCACTGCATTTAATCACGCTGCATATAATCCATGGAATTTAATCGGGATTCATTTTTCTAAGCTGTATGGAATCGACTGCATTTAATCACGCTGCATGGAATCCACTGCATTCAATCGGGATTCATTTTACAAGGCTGCATGGAGTACACTGCATTCAATCACAATGCACGGAATCCACTGCATTCAAACGGGATGCTTTGGGCCATGCTGCATAAAATCCACTGCATTCAATCGGGATGCATTGGGCCTCGCTGCATGGACTCCACTGCATTCAATCGGGATCCATTGTGCCACAATGCATGGAATTCTCTTCATTCAATGATGCTGCATCGAATCCACTGCATTCAATCGGAATCCATTGCGCCACAATGCATGGAATCCTCTGCATTCAATGACGCTGCATGGAATCCACTGCATTCCATCAGAATGCTTTGGGCCATGCTGCATAAAATCCACTGTATGCAATCATGCTGCATCGAATCCACTGCATTCAATCATGCTGCATAAAATCCACTGCATTCAATAGGGTTCCATTTCTTCACGCTGCATGGAATCCACTACATTCAATCACGCTGCATGGAATCCACTACATTCAACATGGATGAATTTTACCACGCTGCATTTAGTACACTGTATTCAATCACAATTCATGGAATCCATTGCATTCAATCGGGATGCTTTGGGCCATGCTGCATAAAATCCACTGCAGTCAATCGGGATGCACTGGGCATCGCTGCATGGACTCCACTGCATACAATCGGAATCCATTGCGCCACAATGCATGGAATCCTCTGCATTCAATGACGCTGCATGGAATCCACTTCATTCAATCGGGATGCTTTGGGCCATGCTGCATAAAATCCATTGCATTCAATCATGCTGCATGGAATCCACTGCATTCAATCGGGATGCATTTTACCATGCTGCATTGATTACCCTTCATTCAATCAGGCTGCATGGAATCCACTGCATTCTATCGGGATGCTTTGCGCCATGCTGCATAAAATCCACTGCATTTAATCTGGATGCATTTGGCCACGCTGCATGGACTCCACTGCATAAAATCGGGATCCATTGCCCCAAAATGCAAGGAATCATCTGCATTCAATGACGCTGCATGGAATCCACTGCATTCCATCGGGATGCTTTGGGCCATGCTGCATAAAATCCACTGCATTCAACCATGCTGCATGGAATCAACTGCATTCAATCATGCTGCATAAAATCCACTGCATTCAATCGGGATGCATTGGGGCTCGCTGCATGGAATAAACTGCATTCAATCAGGCTCCATGGAATCCACTTCATTCAATGTGGATGCATTCTACCATGCTGCATGGAGTTCACTGCATTCAATCACAATGCATGGAATCTACTGCATACCATCGGGATGCTTTGGGCCATGCTGCATAAAATCCACTGCATTCAATCGGGATGCATTGGGCCTCGCTGCATGGACTCCACTGCATACAATCGGGATCCATTGCGCCAAAATGCATGGAATCCTCTGCATTCAATGACGCTGCATGGAATCCACTGCATTCCATCGGGATGCTTTGGGCCATACTGCATAAACTCCACTGCATGCAATCATGCTGCATGGAATCCACTGCATTCAATCATGCTGCATAAAATCCACTGCATTCAATAGGGTTCCATTTCTTCTTCACGCTGCCTGGAATCCACTGCATTCAAACACGCTGCATGGAATCCACTGCATTCAATATGGATGCATTTTACCACTCTGCATGGAATCCACTGCATTTAATCATGCTGCATGTAATCCATGGAATTTAATCGGGATTCATTTTTCTAAGCTGTATGGAATCGACTGCATTTAATCACGCTGCATGGAATCCACTGCATTCAATCGGGATTCATTTTACAAGGCTGCATGGAGTACACTGCATTCAATCTCAATGCACGGAATCCACTGCATTCAAACGGGATGCTTTGGGCCATGCTGCATAAAATCCACTGCATTCAATCATGCTGCATGGAATCCACTGCATTCAATCATGCAGCATAAAATCCGCTGCATTCCATAGGGTTCCATTTCGTCATGCTGCATGGAATACACTGCATTCAATCAGGCTGCATGGAATCCACTGCATTCAATCGGGATGCATTTTTCCTCGTTGCATGAATTACACTGCATTCCATCACAATGCATGGAATCCACTGCATTCAATCGGGAAGCTTTGGGCCATGCTGCATACAATCCACTGCATTCAATCGGGATGCACTGGGCCTCGCTGCATGGACTCCACTGCATATAATCGGGATCCATTGCGCCACAATGCATGGAATACTCTGCATTCAATGACGCTGAATGGAATCCACTGCATTGAATCGTTAAGCTATGGGCCATGCTGCATAAAATCCACTGCATGCAATCATGCTGCATTGAATCCACTGCATTCAATCATGTTGCATAAAATCCACTGCATTCAATAGGGTTCCATTTCTTCACCCTGCATGGAATCCACTGCATTCAACCACGCTGCATGGAATCCACTGCATTCAATCGGGATGCATTTTACCACTCTGCATGGATTACACTGCATTTAATCACGCTGCATGTAATCCATGGAATTTTAATCGGGATTCATTTTACTAAGCTGTATGGAATCGACTGCACTTAATCACGCTGGATGGAATCCACTGCATTCAATCGGGATGCATTTTACCACGTTACATGCAGTTCACTGCATTCAATCACAATGCATGGAATCCACTGCATTCAATCGGGATGCTTTGGGCCATGCTGCATAAAATCCACTGCATTCAATCTTGCTTTTTGAATCCACTGCATTCAGTAATGCTGCATAAAATCCTTGCATTCAATTGGGTTCCATTGCTTCACGCTGCATGGAATACACTGCATTCAATCACGCTGCATGGAATCCACTGCATTCAATCGGGATGCATTTTACCATGCTGCGTGGTTTTCACTGCATTCAATCACAATGCATGGAATCCACTGCATTCCATCGGGATGCTTTGGGCCATGCTGCATAAAATCCACTGCATTCAATCATGCTGCATGGAATCCACTGCATTCAATCATGCTGCATAAAATCCACTGCATTCAATAGGGTTCCATTTCTTCACGCTGCATGTAATACACTGCATTCAATCACACTGAATGGAATCCACTGCATTCAATCGGGATGCATTTTACCTCGCTGCATGGATTACACTGCATTCAATCACAATGCATGGAATCCACTGCATTCAATCGGGATGCTTTGGGCCATGCTGCATAAAATCCACTGCATTCAATCGGGATGCATTGGGCCACGCTGCATCGACTCCACTGCATTCAATCGGTATCCATTGCGCCACAATGCAAGGAATCCTCTGCATTCATTGACGCTGCATGGACTCCACTGCATTAAATCGGGATGCTTTGGGCCATGCTGCATAAAATCCACTGCATTCAACCATGCTGCATGGAATCCATTTCATTCAATCATGCTCTATAAAATCCAATGCATTCAATAGGGTTCCATTACTTCACGCTGCATGGAATACACTACATTAAATCAGGATGCATGGAATCGACTGCATTCAATCAGGATGCATTATACCACGTTGCATGGATTACCCTACATTCAATCACAATGCATGGAATCCACTGCATTCAATCGGGATGCTTTGGGCCATGCTGCATAAAATCCACTGCATTCAATCGGGATGCATTGGGCCTCGCTGCATAGACTCCACTGCATATAATCGGGATCCATTGCGCCACAATGCATGGAATACTCGGCATTCAATGACGCTGCATGGAATCCACTGCATTCCATCGGGAAGCTTTGGGCCATGCTGCATAAAATCCACTGCATTCAATCATGCTGCATGGAATCCACTGCATTCAATCGGGATGCAATTTACAAGGCTGCATGGATTACATTTCATACACTCAAATTGCATGGAATCCACTGCGTTCTATAGGTATGCTTAGGGCCATACTGCATAAAATACACTGCATTCAGTTTGCTGCATGGAATCCACTGCATTCAATCATGCTGCATAAAATCCACTGCATTCAATAGGGTTCCATTTCTTCACGCTGCATGGAATACACTGCATTCAATCAGGCTCCATGGAATCCACTGCATTCAATGGGGATGCATTCTACAATGCTGCATGGAGTTCACTGCATTCAATCACAACGCATGTAATCCACTGCATTCCATCGGGATGCTTTGGGCCATGCTGCATAAAATCCACTGCATTCAATCGGGATGCATTGGGCTTCGCTGCATGGACTCCACTGCATACAATCGGGATCCATTGCGCCAAAATGCATGGAATACTCTGCATTCATTGACGCTGCATGGACTCCACTGCATTCAATCGGGATGCTTTGGGCCATGCTGCATTAAATCCACTGCATTCAACCATGCTGCATGGAATCCATTTCATTCAATCATGCTCTATAAAATCCAATGCATTCAATAGTGTTCCATTATTTCACGCTGCATGGAATACACTGCATTAAATCAGGATGCATGGAATCGACTGCATTCAATCAGGAGGCATTATGCTACGTTGCATGGATTACCCTACATTCAATCACAATGCATGGAATCCACTGCATTCAATCGGGATGCTTTGGGCCATGCTGCATAGACTCCACTGCATATAATCGGGATCCATTGCGCCACAATGCATGGAATATTCTGCATTCAACGACGCTGCATGAATCCACTGCATTCCATCGGGAAGCCTTGGGCCATGCTGCATAAAATCCACTGCATTCTATCATGCTGCATGGAATCCACTGCATTCAATCGGGATGCATTTTACAAGGCTGCATGGATTACATTTCATACACTCAAAATGCATGGAATCCACTGCGTTCTATAGGGATGCTTTGGGCCATACTGCATAAAATACACTGCATTCAATTTGCTGCATGGAATCCACTGCATTCAATCATGCTGAATAAAATCCACTGCATTCAATAGGGTTCCATTTCTTCATGCTGCATGGAATACACTGCATTCAATCAGGCTCCATGAAATCCACTGCATTCAATGGGGATGCATTCTACAATGCTGCATGGAGTTCACTGCATGCAATCACAACGCATGTAATCCACTGTATTCCATGGGGATGCTTTGGGCCATGCTGCATAAAATCCACTGCATTCAACCATGCTGCATGAAATCAACTGCATTCAATCATGCTGCATAAAATCCACTGCATTCCATCGGGATGCATTGGGCCTCGCTGCATGGAATACACTGCATTCAATCACACTGCATGAATTCCACTGCATTCAATGGGGATGCATTCTACAATGCTGCATGGAGTTCACTGCATTCAATCACAACGCATGGAATCCACTGCATTCCATCGGGATGCTTTGGGCGATGCTGCATAAAATCCACTGCATTCAATCGGGATGCATTGGGCCTCGCTGCATGGACTCCACTGCATACAATCGGGATCCATTGCACCAAAATGCATGGAATCCTCGCGCATGCAACGACGCTGCATGGACTCCACTGCATTCAATCGGGATGCTTTGGGCCATGCTGCATAAAATCCATTGAATTCAATCATGCTGCATGAAATCCACTGCATTCAATCATGCTGTATTAAATCCACTGCATTCAATAGGGTTCCATTTCTTCACGTGGCATCGAATCCACTGCATTCAATCACGCTGCATGGAATCCACTGCATTCAATCGGGATGCATTTTTCCTCGCTGCATGCAGTTCACTGCATTCAATCACAATGCATGGAATCCACTGCATTCAATCAGGATGCTTTGGGCCATGCTGCATAAAATCCACTGCATTCAATCTTGCTTTTTGAATCCACTGCATTCAGTAATGCTGCATAAAATCCTTGCATTCAATTGGGTTCCATTTCTTCACGCTGCATGGAATACACTGCATTCAATCACGCTGCATGGAATCCACTGCATTCAATCGGGATTCATTTTACCATGCTGCGTGGTTTTCACTGCATTCAATCACAATGCATGGAATCCACTGCATTCCATCGGGATGCTTTGGGCCATGCTGCATAAAATCCACTGCATTCAATCATGCTGCATGGAATCCACTGCATTCAATCATGCTGCATAAAATCCACTGCATTCAATAGGGTTCCATTTCTTCACGCTGCATGTAATACACTGCATTCAATCACACTGAATGGAATCCACTGCATTCAATCGGGATGCATTTTACCTCGCTGCATGGATTACACTGCATTCAATCACAATGCATGGAATCCACTGCATTCAATCGGGATGCTTTGGGCCATGCTGCATAAAATCCACTGCATTCAATCGGGATGCATTGGGCCACGCTGCATCGACTCCATTGCATTCAATCGGTATCCATTGCGCCACAATGCAAGGAATCCTCTGCATTCATTGATGCTGCATGGACTCCACTGCATTAAATCGGGATGCTTTGGGCCATGCTGCATAAAATCCACTGCATTCAACCATGCTGCATGGAATCCATTTCATTCAATCATGCTCTATAAAATCCAATGCATTCAATAGGGTTCCATTACTTCACGCTGCATGGAATACACTACATTAAATCAGGATGCATGGAATCGACTGCATTCAATCAGGATGCATTATACCACGTTGCATGGATTACCCTACATTCAATCACAATGCATGGAATCCACTGCATTCAATCGGGATGCTTTGGGCCATGCTGCATAAAATCCACTGCATTCAATGGTGATGCATTGGGCCTCGCTGCATAGACTCCACTGCATATAATCGGGATCCATTGCGCCACAATGCATGGAATACTCTGCATTCAATGACGCTGCATGGAATCCACTGCATTCCATCGGGAAGCTTTGGGCCATGCTGCATAAAATCCACTGCATTCAATCATGCTGCATGGAATCCACTGCATTCAATCGGGATGCAATTTACAAGGCTGCATGGATTACATTTCATACACTCAAATTGCATGGAATCCACTGCGTTCTATAGGTATGCTTAGGGCCATACTGCATAAAATACACTGCATTCAGTTTGCTGCATGGAATCCACTGCATTCAATCATGCTGCATAAAATCCACTGCATTCAATAGGGTTCCATTTCTTCACGCTGCATGGAATACACTGCATTCAATCAGGCTACCTGGAATCCACTGCATTCAATGGGGATGCATTCTACAATGCTGCATGGAGTTCACTGCATTCAATCACAACGCATGTAATCCACTGCATTCCATCGGGATGCTTTGGGCCATGCTGCATAAAATCCACTGCATTCAATCGGGATGCATTGGGCTTCGCTGCATGGACTCCACTGCATACAATCGGGATCCATTGCGCCAAAATGCATGGAATACTCTGCATTCATTGACGCTGCATGGACTCCACTGCATTCAATCGGGATGCTTTGGGCCATGCTGCATAAAATCCACTGCATTCAACCATGCTGCATGGAATCCATTTCATTCAATCATGCTCTATAAAATCCAATGCATTCAATAGTGTTCCATTATTTCACGCTGCATGGAATACACTGCATTAAATCAGGATGCATGGAATCGACTGCATTCAATCAGAAGGCATTATACTACGTTGCATGGATTACCCTACATTCAATCACAATGCATGGAATCCACTGCATTCAATCGGGATGCTTTGGGCCATGCTGCATAGACTCCACTGCATATAATCGGGATCCATTGCGCCACAATGCATGGAATATTCTGCATTCAACGACGCTGCATGAATCCACTGCATTCCATCGGGAAGCCTTGGGCCATGCTGCATAAAATCCACTGCATTCTATCATGCTGCATGGAATCCACTGCATTCAATCGGGATGCATTTTACAAGGCTGCATGGATTACATTTCATACACTCAAAATGCATGGAATCCACTGCGTTCTATAGGGATGCTTTGGGCCATACTGCATAAAATACACTGCATTCAATTTGCTGCATGGAATCCACTGCATTCAATCATGCTGAATAAAATCCACTGCATTCAATAGGGTTCCATTTCTTCATGCTGCATGGAATACACTGCATTCAATCAGGCTCCATGAAATCCACTGCATTCAATGGGGATGCATTCTACAATGCTGCATGGAGTTCACTGCATGCAATCACAACGCATGTAATCCACTGTATTCCATGGGGATGCTTTGGGCCATGCTGCATAAAATCCACTGCATTCAACCATGCTGCATGAAATCAACTGCATTCAATCATGCTGCATAAAATCCACTGCATTCCATCGGGATGCATTGGGCCTCGCTGCATGGAATACACTGCATTCAATCACACTGCATGAATTCCACTGCATTCAATGGGGATGCATTCTACAATGCTGCATGGAGTTCACTGCATTCAATCACAACGCATGGAATCCACTGCATTCCATCGGGATGCTTTGGGCGATGCTGCATAAAATCCACTGCATTCAATCGGGATGCATTGGGCCTCGCTGCATGGACTCCACTGCATACAATCGGGATCCATTGCACCAAAATGCATGGAATCCTCGCGCATGCAACGACGCTGCATGGACTCCACTGCATTCAATCGGGATGCTTTGGGCCATGCTGCATAAAATCCATTGAATTCAATCATGCTGCATGAAATCCACTGCATTCAATCATGCTGTATTAAATCCACTGCATTCAATAGGGTTCCATTTCTTCACGTGGCATCGAATCCACTGCATTCAATCACGCTGCATGGAATCCACTGCATTCAATCGGGATGCATTTTTCCTCGCTGCATGGAGTACACTGCATTCAATCATGCTGCATAAAATCCACTGCATTCCATCGGGATGCTTTGGGCCATGCTGCATAAAATCCACTGCATTCAACCATGCTGCATGGAATCCACTGCATTCAATCATGCTGCATAAAATCCACTGCATTCAATCGGGATGCATTGGGCCTCGCTGCATGGAATAAACTGCATTCAATCAGGCTCCATGGAACCCACTGCATTCAATGGGGATGCATTCTACCATGCTGCATGGAGTTCACTGCATTCAATCACAATGCATGGAATCCACTGCATTCCATCGGGATGCTTTGGGCCATGCTGCATACAATCCACTGCATTCAATCGGGATGCATTGGGCCTCGCTGCATGGACTCCACTGCATACAATCGGGATCCATTGCGCCAAAATGCATGGAATCGACTGCATTTAATCACGGTGCATGGAATCCACTGCATTCAATCGGGATGCATTTTACCAGACTGCTTGGATTACACTGCATTCAATCGCAATTCATAGAATCCACTGCATTCAATATGGATGCATTTTACCACTCTGCATGGAATCCACTGCATTTAATCACGCTGCATGTACTCCATGGAATTTAATCGGGATTCATTTTACTAAGCTGTATGGAATCGACTGCATTTAATCACGCTGCATGGAATCCACTGCATTCAATCGGGATTCATTTTACAAGGCTGCATGGAGTACACTGCATTCAATCACAATGCATGGAATCCACTGCATTCAATCGGGATGCACTGGGCCTCGCTGCATGGACTCCACTGCATATAATCGGGATCCATTGCGCCACAATGCATGGAATACTCTGCATGCAATGACGCTGAATGGAATCCACTGCATTGAATCGTGAAGCTATGGGCCATGCTGCATAAAATCCACTGCATGCAATCATGCTGCCTTGAAACCACTGCATTCAATCATGCTGCATAAAATCCACTGCATTCAATAGGGTTCCATTACTGCACCCTGCATGGAATCCACTGCATTCAACCACGCTGCATGGAATCCACTGCATTCAATCGGGATGCATTTTACCACTCTGCATGGATTACACTGCATTTAATCTCGCTGCATGTAATCCATGGAATTTAATCGGGATTCATTTTACTAAGCTGTATGGAATCGACTGCACTTAATCACGCTGCATGGAATCCACTGTATTCAATCGGGATGCATTTTACCACGTTGCATGCAGTTCACTGCATTCAATCACAATGCATGGAATCCACTGCATTCAATCGGGATGCTTTGGGCCATGCTGCATAAAATCCACTGCATTCAATCTTGCTTTTTGAATCCACTGCATTCAGAAATGCTGCATAAAGTCCTTGCATTAATTGGGTTCCATTTCATCACGCTGCATGGAATACACTGCATTCAATCACGCTGCATGGAATCCACTGCATTCTATCGGGATGCATTTTACCTCACTGCATGGATTACACTGCATTCACTCACAATGCATGGAATCCACTGCATTCCATCGGGATGCTTTGGGCCATGCTGCATAAACTCCACTGAATTCAATCGGGATGCATTGGGCCTCGATGCATGGACTCCACTGCATAAAATCTGGATCCATTGCGCCACAATGCATGGAATCCTCTGCATTCAACGACGCTGCATGGAATCCACTGCATTCCATCGGGATGTTTTGGGCCATGCTGCATAAAATCTACTGCATTCAATCGGGATGCATTGGGCCTCGCTGCATGGACTCCACTGCATACAATCTGGAACCATTGCGCCAAAATGCATGGAATACTCTGCATTCAACGACGCTGCATGGAATCCACTGCATTCAATCGGGATGCTTTGGGCCATGCTGCATAAATCCATTGAATTCAATCCTGCTGCATGGAATCCACTGCATTCACTCTTGCTGCATAAAATCCACTGCATTCAATAGGGTTCCATTTCTTCACGCTGCATGGAATCCACAACATTCAATCACGCTGCATGGAATCCACTGCATTCTATCGGGATGCATTTTACCACGCTGCATAGATTACACTGCATTCAATCACAATGCATGGAATCCACTGCATTCAATCGGGATGCTTTGGGCCATGCTGCATAAAATCCACTTCATTCAATCGGGATGCACTGGGCATCGCTGCATGGACTCCACTGCATACAATCGGGATCCATTGCGCCACAATGCATGGAATCCTCTGCATTCAATGAAGCTGCATGGAATCCACTGCATTCAATCGGGATGCTTTGGGCCATGCTGAATAAAATCCATTGCATTCAATCATGCTGCATGGAATCCACTGCATTCAATCGGGATGCATTTTACCATGCTGCATGGATTACCCTTCATTCAATCAGGCTGCATGGAATCCACTGCATTCTATCGGGATGCTTTGGGCCATGCTGCATAAAATCCACTGCATTTAATCGGGATGCATTTGGCCACGCTGCATGGACTCCACTGCATAAAATCGGGATCCATTGCCCCAAAATGCAAGGAATCATCTGCATTCAATGACGCTGCATGGAATCCACTGCATTCCATCGGGATCCATTTTACCACGCAGCATGGATTACACTGCTTTCAATCACAATGCATGGAATCTACTCTATTCAATCGGGATGCTTTGGGCCATACTGCATAAAATCCACTGCATTCAATCATGCTGCATGGAATCCACTGCATTCTATAGGGATGCTTTGGGCCATACTGCATAAAATCCACTGCATTCAATCTTGCTGCATGGAATCCACTGCATTCAATCATGCTGCATAAATCCACTGCATTCAATAGTTTTCCATTTCTTCACGCTGCATGGAATCCACTGCATTCAATCACGCTGCATAAAATCCACTGCATTCAATAGGGTTCCATTTCTTCACGCTGCATGGAATCCACTACATTCAATCACGCTGCATGGAATCCACTGCATTCAATCAGGATGCTTTGGGCCATGCTGCATAAAATCCACTGCATTCAATCATGCTGCCTGGAATCCACTGCATTCAATCATACTGCATAAAATCCACTGCATTCAATAGGGTTCCATTACTTCACGCTTCATGGAATCCACTGCATTCAATATGGTTCCATTCCTTCACGCTGCCTGGAATCCACTGCCTTCAATCACGCTGCATGGAATCCACTGCATTCAATCGGGAAGCTTTGGGCCATGCTGCATACAATGCACTGCATTCAATCGGGATGCACTGGGCCTCGCTGCATGGACTCCACTGCATATAATCGGGATCCATTGCGCCACAATGCATGGAATCCTCTGCATTCAATGACGCTGAATGGAATCCACTGCATTGAATCGGGAAGCTTTGGGCCATGCTGCATAAATCCACTGCATGCAATCATTCTGTGTGGACTCCACTGCATTGAATCATGCTGCAAAAAAAACCACTGCATTCAATAGGGTTCCATTTCTTCACCCTGCATGGAATCCACTGCATTCAACCACGCTGCATGGAATCCACTGCATTCAATCGGGATGCATTTTACCACTCTGCATGGATTACACTGCATTTAATCACGCTGCATGTAATCCATGGAATTTAATCGGGATTCATTTTACTAAGCTGTATGGAATGGACTGCACTTAATCACGCTGCATGGAATCCACTGCATTCAATCGGGATGCATTTTACCACGTTGCATGCAGTTCACTGCATTCAATCACAATGCATGGAATCCACTGCATTCAATCGGGTTGCTTTGGGCCATGCTGCATAAAATCCACTGCATTCAATCTTGCTTTTTGAATCCACTGCATTCAGTAATGCTGCATAAAATCCTTGCATTCAATTGGGTTCCATTTCTTCACGCTGCATGGAATACACTGCATTCAATCATGCTGCATAAAATCCACTGCATTCAATAGGGTTCCATTTCTTCACGCTGCATGTAATACACTGCATTCAATCACACTGAATGGAATCCACTGCATTCAATCGGGATGCATTTTACCTCGCTGCATGGATTACACTGCATTCAATCACAATGCATGGAATCCATTGCATTCAATCGGGATGCTTTGGGCCATGCTGCATAAAATCCACTGCATTCAATCGGGATGTATTGGGCCACGCTGCATCGACTCCACTGCATTCAATTGGCATCCATTGCGCCACAATGCAAGGAATCCTCTGCATTCATTGACGCTGCATGGACTCCACTGCATTCAATCGGGATGCTTTGGGCCATGCTGCATAAAATCCACTGCATTCAACCATGCTGCATGGAATCCATTTCATTCAATCATGCTCTATAAAATCCAATGCATTCAATACGGTTCCATTACTTCACGCTGCATGGAATACACTGCATTAAATCAGGATGCATGGAATCGACTGCATTCAATCAGGATGCATTATACCACGTTGCATGGATTACCCTACATTCAATCACAATGCATGGAATCCACTGCATTCAATCGGGATGCTTTGGGCCATGCTGCATAAAATCCACTGCATTCAATCGGGATGCATTGGGCCTCGCTGCATAG
The DNA here is from genome assembly GCF_054392235.1 of Sus scrofa. Lineage (NCBI taxonomy): Eukaryota > Metazoa > Chordata > Mammalia > Artiodactyla > Suidae > Sus > Sus scrofa. The sequence continues at coordinate 6,353,694 of NC_139397.1, forward strand.
ACTCCACTGCATATAATCGGGATCCATTGTGCCACAATGCATGGAATACTCTGCATTCAATGACGCTGCATGGAATCCACTGCATTCCATCGGGAAGCTTTGGGCCATGCTGCATAAAATCCACTGCATTCAACCATGCTGCATGGAATCCACTGCATTCAATCATGCTGCATAAAATCCACTGCATTCAATCGTGATGCATTGGGCCTCGCTGCATGGACTCCACTGCATACAATCGGGATCCATTGCGCCACAATGCATGGAATACTCTGCATTCAATCACGCTGCATGGAATCCACTGCATTCAATCGGGATGCTTTGGGCCATGCTGCATAAAATCCACTGCATGCAATCATGCTGCATGGAATCCACTGCATTCAATCATGCTGCATAAAATCCACGGTATTAAATATGGTTCCATTTCTTCTTCACGCTGCCTGGAATCCACTGCATTCAATCGTGATGCATTTTACCACACTGCTTGGATTACACTGCATTCAATCGCAATGCATAGAATCCACTGCATTCAATATGGATGCATTTTACCACTCTGCATGGAATCCACTGCATTTACTCACGCTGCATGTAATCCATGGAATTTAATCGGGATTCATTTTACTAAGCTGTATGGAATCGACTGCATTTAATCACGCTGCATGGAATCCACTGCATTCAATCGGGATTCATTTTACAAAGCTGCATGGAGTACACTGCATTCAACCACAATGCATGGAATCCACTGCATTCAAACGGGATGCTTTGGGCCATGCTGCATAAAATCCACTGCATTCAATCATGCTGCATGGAATCCACTGCATTCAATCATGCAGCATAAAATCCGCTGCATTCCATAGGGTTCCATTTCTTCATGCTGCATGGAATACACTGCATTCAATCATGCTGCAAAAATCCGCTGCATTCCATAGGGTTCCATTCCTTCATGCTGCATGGAATACACTGCATTCAATCAGGCTGCATGGAATCCACTGCATTCAATCGGGATGCATTTTTCCTCTTTGCATGGACTACACTGCATTCCATCACAATGCATGGAATCCACTGCATTCAATCGGGAAGCTTTGGGCCATGCTGCATATAATCCACTGCATTCAATCGGGATGCACTGGGCCTCGCTGCATGGACTCCACTGCATATAATCGGGATCCATTGCGCCACAATGCATGGAATACTCTGCATTCAATGACGCTGAATGGAATCCACTGCATTGAATCGGGAAGCTATGGGCCATGCTGCATAAAATCCACTGCATGAAATCATGCTGCGTAAAATCCACTGCATTCAATAGGGTTCCATTACTGCACCCTGCATGGAATCCACTGCATTCAACCACGCTGCATGGAATCCACTGCATACAATCGGGATGCATTTTATCACTCTGCATGGATTACACTGCATTTAATCACGCTGCATGTAATCCATGGAATTTAATCGGGATTCATTTTACTAAGCTGTATGGAATCGACTGCACTTAATCACGCTGCATGGAATCCACTGCATTCAATCGGGATGCATTTTACCACGTTGCATGCAGTTCACTGCATTCAATCACAATGCATGGAATCCACTGCATTCAATCGGGATGCTTTGGGCCATGCTGCATAAAATCCACTGCATTCAATCTTGCTTTTTGAATCCACTGCATTCAGTAATGCTGCATAAAATACTTGCATTAATTGGGTACCATTTCTTCACGCTGCATGGAATACACTGCATTCAATCACGCTGCATGGAATCCACTGCATTCAATCGGGAGGCATTGGGCCTCGCTGCATGGACTCCACTGCATAAAATCTGGATCCATTGCGCCACAATGCATGGAATCCTCTGCATTCAACGACGCTGCATGGAATCCACTGCATTCCATCGGGATGTTTTGGGCCATGCTGCATAAAATCCACTGCATTCAATCAGGATGCATTGGGCCTCGCTGCATGGACTCCACTGCATTCAATCGGGATCCATTGTGCCACAATGCATGGAATTCTCTTCATTCAATGACGCTGCATCGAGTCCACAGCATTCAATCGGAATCCATTTTGCCACAATGCATGGAATCCTCTGCATTCAATGACGCTGCATGGAATCCACTGCATTCCATCAGGATGCTTTGGGCCATGCTGCATAAAATCCACTGCATGAAATCATGCTGCATGGAATCCACTATATTCAATCATGCTGCATAAAATCCCCTGCATTCAATAGGGTTCCATTTCTTCACGCTGCATGGAATCCACTGCATTCAATCACGCTGCATGGAATCCACTGCATTCAACATGGATGAATTTTACCACGCTGCATTTAGTACAGTTTATTCAATCACAATTCATGGAATCCATTGCATTTAATCGGGATGCTTTGGGCCATGCTGCATAAAATCCACTGCATTCAATCGGGATGCATTGGGCCTCGCTGCATAGACTCCACTGCATATAATCGGGATCCATTGTGCCACAATGCATGGAATACTCTGCATTCAATGACGCTGCATGGAATCCACTGCATTCCATCGGGAAGCTTTGGGCCATGCTGCATAAAATCCACTGCATTCAATCATGCTGCATGGAATCCACTGCATTCAATCGGGATGCATTTTACAAGGCTGCATGGATTACATTTCATACACTCAAATTGCATGGAATCCACTGCGTTCTATAGGGATGCTTTGGGCCATACTGCATAAAATACACTGCATTCAATTTGCTGCATGGAATCCACTGCATTCAATCATGCTGAATAAAATCCACTGCATTCAATAGGGTTCCATTTATTCACGCTGCATGGAATACACTGCATTCAATCAGGCTGCATGAAATCCACTGCATTCAATGGGGATGCATTCTACAATGCTGCATGGAGTTCACTGCATGCAATCACAATGCATGTAATCCACTGCATTCCATCTGGATTCTTTGGGCCATGCTGCATAAAATCCACTGCATTCAATCGGGATGCATTGGGCCTCGCTGCATGGAATACACTGCATTCAATCAGGCTGCATGGAATCCACTGCATTCAATGGGGATGCATTCTACAATGCTGCATGGAGTTCACTGCATTCAATCACAACGCATGGAATCCACTGCATTCCATCGGGATGCTTTGGGCCATGCTGTATAAAATCCACTGCATTCAATCGGGATGCATTGGGCCTCGCTGCATGGACTCCACTGCATACAATCGGGATCCATTGCGCCAAAATGCATGGAATATTCTGCATTTATTGACGCTGCTTGGACTCCACTGCATTCAATCGGGATGCTTTGGGCCATGCTGCATAAAATCCACTGCATTCAACCATGCTGCATGGAATCCACTGCATTCAATCATGCTGCATAAAATCCACTGCATTCAATCGGGATGCATTGGGCCTCGCTGCATGGAATACACTGCATTCAATCTCGCTGCATGGAATCCACTGCATTCAATGGGGATGCATTCTACAATGCTGCATGGAGTTCACTGCATTCAATCACGCTGCATGGAATCCACTGCATTCTATCGGGATGCATTTTACCACGCTGCATAGATTACACCGCATTCAATCACAATGCATGGAATCCACTGCATTCAATCGGGAATCTTTGGGCCATGCTGCATAAAATCCACTGCATTCAATCGGGATGCATTGGGCCTCGCTGCATGGACTCCACTGCATACAATCGGGATCCATTGCACCAAAATGCATGGAATCCTCCGCATGCAACGACGCTGCATGGACTCCACTGCATTCAATCGGGATGCTTTGGGCCATGCTGCATAAAATCCATTGATTTCAATCATGCTGCATGGAATCCACTGCATTCAATCATGCTGCATAAAATCCACTGCATTCAATAGCGTTCCATTTCTTCACGTGGCATCGAATCCACTGCATTCAATCACGCTGCATGGAATCCACTGCATTCAATCGGGATGCATTTTTCCTCGCTGCATGGAGTACACTGCATTCAATCATGCTGCATAAAATCCACTGCATTCCATCGGAATGCTTTGGGCCATGCTGCATAAAATCCACTGCATTCAACCATGCTGCATGGAATCCACTGCATTCAATCATGCTGCATAAAATCCACTGCATTCAATCGGGATGCATTGGGCCTCGCTGCATGGACTCCACTGCATACAATCTGGATCCATTGCGCCACAATGCATGGAATACTCTGCATTCAATCACGCTGCATGGAATCCACTGCATTCAATCGGGATGCTTTGGGCCATGCTGCATAAAATCCACTGCATGCAATCATGCTGCATGGAATCCACTGCATTCAATCATGCTGCATAAAATCCACGGCATTAAATATGGTTCCATTTCTTCTTCACGCTGCCTGGAATCCACTGCATTCAATCACGCTGCATGGAATCCACTGCATTCAATCGTGATGCATTTTACCACACTGCTTGGATTACACTGCATTCAATCGCAATGCATAGAATCCACTGCATTCAATATGGATGCATTTTACCACTCTGCATGGAATACACTGCATTTACTCACGCTGCATGTAATCCATGGAATTTAATCGGGATTCATTTTACTAAGCTGTATGGAATCGACTGCATTTAATCACGCTGCATGGAATCCACTGCATTCAATCGGGATTCATTTTACAAAGCTGCATGGAGTACACTGCATTCAATCACAATGCATGGAATCCACTGCATTCAAACGGGATGCTTTGGGCCATGCTGCATAAAATCCACTGCATTCAATCATGCTGCATGGAATCCACTGCATTCAATCATGCAGCATAAAATCCGCTGCATTCCATAGGGTTCCATTTCTTCATGCTGCATGGAATACACTGCATTCAATCATGCTGCAAAAATCCGCTGCATTCCATAGGGTTCCATTCCTTCATGCTGCATGGAATACACTGCATTCAATCAGGCTGCATGGAATCCACTGCATTCAATCGGGATGCATTTTTCCTCGTTGCATGGACTACACTGCATTCCATCACAATGCATGGAATCCACTGCATTCAATCGGGAAGATTTGGGCCATGCTGCATATAATCCACTGCATTCAATCGGGATGCACTGGGCCTCGCTGCATGGACTCCACTGCATATAATCGGGATCCATTGCGCCACAATGCATGGAATACTCTGCATTCAATGACGCTGAATGGAATCCACTGCATTGAATCGGGAAGCTATGGGCCATGCTGCATAAAATCCACTGCATGAAATCATGCTGCATAAAATCCACTGCATTCAATAGGGTTCCATTACTGCACCCTGCATGGAATCCACTGCATTCAACCACGCTGCATGGAATCCACTGCATACAATCGGGATGCATTTTATCACTCTGCATGGATTACACTGCATTTAATCACGCTGCATGTAATCCATGGAATTTAATCGGGATTCATTTTACTAAGCTGTATGGAATCGACTGCACTTAATCACGCTGCATGGAATCCACTGCATTCAATCGGGATGCATTTTACCACGTTGCATGCAGTTCACTGCATTCAATCACAATGCATGGAATCCACTGCATTCAATCGGGATGCTTTGGGCCATGCTGCATAAAATCCACTGCATTCAATCTTGCTTTTTGAATCCACTGCATTCAGTAATGCTGCATAAAATACTTGCATTAATTGGGTTCCATTTCTTCACGCTGCATGGAATACACTGCATTCAATCACGCTGCATGGAATCCACTGCATTCAATCGGGATGCTTTGGGCCATGCTGCATAAACTCCACTGCATTCAATCGGGAGGCATTGGGCCTCGCTGCATGGACTCCACTGCATAAAATCTGGATCCATTGCGCCACAATGCATGGAATCCTCTGCATTCAACGACGCTGCATGGAATCCACTGCATTCCATCGGGATGTTTTGGGCCATGCTGCATAAAATCCACTGCATTCAATCAGGATGCATTGGGCCTCGCTGCATGGACTCCACTGCATTCAATCGGGATCCATTGTGCCACAATGCATGGAATTCTCTTCATTCAATGACGCTGCATCGAGTCCACAGCATTCAATCGGAATCCATTTTGCCACAATGCATGGAATCCTCTGCATTCAATGACGCTGCATGGAATCCACTGCATTCCATCAGGATGCTTTGGGCCATGCTGCATAAAATCCACTGCATGCAATCATGCTGCATGGAATCCACTATATTCAATCATGCTGCATAAAATCCCCTGCATTCAATAGGGTTCCATTTCTTCACGCTGCATGGAATCCACTGCATTCAATCACGCTGCATGGAATCCACTGCATTCAACATGGATGAATTTTACCACGCTGCATTTAGTACAGTTTATTCAATCACAATTCATGGAATCCATTGCATTCAATCGGGATGCTTTGGGCCATGCTGCATAAAATCCACTGCATTCAATCGGGATGCATTGGGCCACGCTGCATCGAATCCACTGCATTCAATCGGGATCCATTGCGCCAAAATGCAAGGAATCCTCTGCATTCATTGACGCTTCATGGACTCCACTGCATTCCATCGGGATGCTTTGGGCCATGCTGCATAAAATCCACTGCATTCAACCATGCTGCATGGAATCCATTTCATTCAATCATGCTCTATAATATCCAATGCATTCAATACGGTTCCATTACTTCACGCTGCATGGAATACACTGCATTAAATCAGGATGCATGGAATCGACTGCATTCAATCAGGATGCATTATACCACGTTGCATGGATTACCCTACATTCAATCACAATGCATGGAATCCACTGCATTCAATCGGGATGCTTTGGGCCATGCTGCATAAAATCCACTGCATTCAATCGGGATGCATTGGGCCTCGCTGCATAGACTCCACTGCATATAATCGGGATCCATTGCGCCACAATGCATGGAATACTCTGCATTCAATGACGCTGCATGGAATCCACTGCATTCAATCATGCTGCATGGAATCCACTGCATTCAATCGGGATGCATTTTACAAGGCTGCATGGATTACATTTCATACACTCAAATTGCATGGAATCCACTGCGTTCTATAGGGATGCTTTGGGCCATACTGCATAAAATACACTGCATTCAATTTGCTGCATGGAATCCACTTCATTCAATCATGCTGAATAAAATCCACTGCATTCAATAGGGTTCCATTTCTTCACGCTGCATGGAATACACTGCATTCAATCAGGCTGCATGAAATCCACTGCATTCAATGGGGATGCATTCTACAATGCTGCATGGAGTTCACTGCATGCAATCACAATGCATGTAATCCACTGCATTCTATCGGGATGTTTTGGGCCATGCTGCATAAAATCCACTGCATTCAACCATGCTGCATGGAATCCACTGCATTCAATCATGCTGCATAAAATCCACTGCATTCAATCGGGATGCATTGGGCCTCGCTGCATGGAATACACTGCATTCAATCTCGCTGCATGGAATCCACTGCATTCAATGGGGATGCATTCTACAATGCTGCATGGAGTTCACTGCATTCAATCACGCTGCATGGAATCCACTGCATTCTATCGGGATGCATTTTACCACGCTGCATAGATTACACCGCATTCAATCACAATGCATGGAATCCACTGCATTCAATCGGGATGCTTTGGGCCATGCTGCATAAAATCCACTGCATTCAATCGGGATGCATTGGGCCTCGCTGCATGGACTCCACTGCATACAATCGGGATCCATTGCACCAAAATGCATGGAATCCTCCGCATGCAACGACGCTGCATGGACTCCACTGCATTCAATCGGGATGCTTTGGGCCATGCTGCATAAAATCCATTGATTTCAATCATGCTGCATGGAATCCACTGCATTCAATCATGCTGCATAAAATCCACTGCATTCAATAGCGTTCCATTTCTTCACGTGGCATCGAATCCACTGCATTCAATCACGCTGCATGGAATCCACTGCATTCAATCGGGATGCATTTTTCCTCGCTGCATGGAGTACACTGCATTCAATCATGCTGCATAAAATCCACTGCATTCCATCGGAATGCTTTGGGCCATGCTGCATAAAATCCACTGCATTCAACCATGCTGCATGGAATCCACTGCATTCAATCATGCTGCATAAAATCCACTGCATTCAATCGGGATGCATTGGGCCTCGCTGCATGGACTCCACTGCATACAATCGGGATCCATTGCGCCACAATGCATGGAATACTCTGCATTCAATCACGCTGCATGGAATCCACTGCATTCAATCGGGATGCTTTGGGCCATGCTGCATAAAATCCACTGCATGCAATCATGCTGCATGGAATCCACTGCATTCAATCATGCTGCATAAAATCCACGGCATTAAATATGGTTCCATTTCTTCTTCACGCTGCCTGGAATCCACTGCATTCAATCACGCTGCATGGAATCCTCTGCATTCAATCGTGATGCATTTTACCACACTGCTTGGATTACACTGCATTCAATCGCAATGCATAGAATCCACTGCATTCAATATGGATGCATTTTACCACTCTGCATGGAATACACTGCATTTACTCACGCTGCATGTAATCCATGGAATTTAATCGGGATTCATTTTACTAAGCTGTATGGAATCGACTGCATTTAATCACGCTGCATGGAATCCACTGCATTCAATCGGGATTCATTTTACAAAGCTGCATGGAGTACACTGCATTCAATCACAATGCATGGAATCCACTGCATTCAAACGAGATGCTTTGGGCCATGCTGCATAAAATCCACTGCATTCAATCATGCTGCATGGAATCCACTGCATTCAATCATGCAGCATAAAATCCGCTGCATTCCATAGGGTTCCATTTCTTCATGCTGCATGGAATACACTGCATTCAATCAGGCTGCAAAAATCCGCTGCATTCCATAGGGTTCCATTCCTTCATGCTGCATGGAATACACTGCATTCAATCAGGCTGCATGGAATCCACTGCATTCAATCGGGATGCATTTTTCCTCGTTGCATGGACTACACTGCATTCCATCACAATGCATGGAATCCACTGCATTCAATCGGGAAGATTTGGGCCATGCTGCATATAATCCACTGCATTCAATCGGGATGCACTGGGCCTCGCTGCATGGACTCCACTGCATATAATCGGGATCCATTGCGCCACAATGCATGGAATACTCTGCATTCAATGACGCTGAATGGAATCCACTGCATTGAATCGTGAAGCTATGGGCCATGCTGCATAAAATCCACTGCATGAAATCATGCTGCATAAAATCCACTGCATTCAATAGGGTTCCATTACTGCACCCTGCATGGAATCCACTGCATTCAACCACGCTGCATGGAATCCACTGCATACAATCGGGATGCATTTTATCACTCTGCATGGATTACACTGCATTTAATCACGCTGCATGTAATCCATGGAATTTAATCGGGATTCATTTTACTAAGCTGTATGGAATCGACTGCACTTAATCACGCTGCATGGAATCCACTGCATTCAATCGGGATGCATTTTACCACGTTGCATGCAGTTCACTGCATTCAATCACAATGCATGGAATCCACTGCATTCAATCGGGATGCTTTGGGCCATGCTGCATAAAATCCACTGCATTCAATCTTGCTTTTTGAATCCACTGCATTCAGTAATGCTGCATAAAATACTTGCATTAATTGGGTTCCATTTCTTCACGCTGCATGGAATACACTGCATTCAATCACGCTGCATGGAATCCACTGCATTCAATCGGGATGCTTTGGGCCATGCTGCATAAACTCCACTGCATTCAATCGGGAGGCATTGGGCCTCGCTGCATGGACTCCACTGCATAAAATCTGGATCCATTGCGCCACAATGCATGGAATCCTCTGCATTCAACGACGCTGCATGGAATCCACTGCATTCCATCGGGATGTTTTGGGCCATGCTGCATAAAATCCACTGCATTCAATCAGGATGCATTGGGCCTCGCTGCATGGACTCCACTGCATTCAATCGGGATCCATTGTGCCACAATGCATGGAATTCTCTTCATTCAATGACGCTGCATCGAGTCCACAGCATTCAATCGGAATCCATTTTGCCACAATGCATGGAATCCTCTGCATTCAATGACGCTGCATGGAATCCACTGCATTCCATCAGGATGCTTTGGGCCATGCTGCATAAAATCCACTGCATGCAATCATGCTGCATGCAATCCACTATATTCAATCATGCTGCATAAAATCCCCTGCATTCAATAGGGTTCCATTTCTTCACGCTGCATGGAATCCACTGCATTCAATCACGCTGCATGGAATCCACTGCATTCAACATGGATGAATTTTACCACGCTGCATTTAGTACAGTTTATTCAATCACAAGTCATGGAATCCATTGCATTCAATCGGGATGCTTTGGGCCATGCTGCATAAAATCCACTGCATTCAATCGGGATGCATTGGGCCACGCTGCATCGAATCCACTGCATTCAATCGGGATCCATTGCGCCACAATGCAAGGAATCCTCTGCATTCAATGACGCTTCATGGACTCCACTGCATTCCATCGGGATGCTTTGGGCCATGCTGCATAAAATCCACTGCATTCAACCATGCTGCATGGAATCCATTTCATTCAATCATTCTCTATAAAATCCAATGCATTCAATACGGTTCCATTACTTCACGCTGCATGGAATACACTGCATTAAATCAGGATGCATGGAATCGACTGCATTCAATCAGGATGCATTATACCACGTTGCATGGATTACCCTACATTCAATCACAATGCATGGAATCCACTGCATTCAATCGGGATGCTTTGGGCCATGCTGCATAAAATCCACTGCATTCATTCGGGATGCATTGGGCCTCGCTGCATAGACTCCACTGCATATAATCGGGACCCATTGCGCCACAATGCATGGAATACTCTGCATTCAATGACGCTGCATGGAATCCACTGCATTCAATCATGCTGCATGGAATCCACTGCATTCAATCGGGATGCATTTTACAAGGCTGCATGGATTACATTTCATACACTCAAATTGCATGGAATCCACTGCGTTCTATAGGGATGCTTTGGGCCATACTGCATAAAATACACTGCATTCAATTTGCTGCATGGAATCCACTGCATTCAATCATGCTGAATAAAATCCACTGCATTCAATAGGGTTCCATTTCTTCACGCTGCATGGAATACACTGCATTCAATCAGGCTGCATGAAATTCACTGCATTCAATGGGGATGCATTCTACAATGCTGCATGGAGTTCACTGCATGCAATCACAATGCATGTAATCCACTGCATTCCATCGGGATGTTTTGGGCCATGCTGCATAAAATCCACTGCATTCAACCATGCTGCATGGAATCCACTGCATTCAATCATGCTGCATAAAATCCACTGCATTCAATCGGGATGCATTGGGCCTCGCTGCATGGAATACACTGCATTCAATCAGGCTGCATGGAATCCACTGCATTCAATGGGGATGCATTCTACAGTGCTGCATGGAGTTCACTGCATTCAATCACAACGCATGTAATCCACTGCATTCCATCGGGATGCTTTGGTCCATGCTGCATAAAATCCACTGCATTCAATCGGGATGCATTGGGCCTCGCTGCATGGACTCCACTGCATACAATCGGGATCCATTGCGCCACAATGCATGGAATCCTCTGCATTCAATCACGCTGCATGGAATCCACTGCATTCAATCGGGATGCTTTGGGCCATGCTGCATAAAATCCACTGCATGCAATCATGCTGCCTGGAATCCACTGCATTCAATCATGCTGCATAAAATCCACTGCATTCAATAGGGTTCCATTTCTTCTTCACGCTGCCTGGAATCCACTGCATTCAATCACACTGCATGGAATCCACTGCATTCAATCGGGATGCATTTTACCACACTGCTTGGATTACACTGCATTCAATCGCAATGCATAGAATCCACTGCATTCAATATGGATGCATTTTACCACTCTGCATGGAATCCACTGCATTTACTCACGCTGCATGTAATCCATGGAATTTAATCGGGATTCATTTTACTAAGCTGTATGGAATCGACTGCATTTAATCACGCTGCATGGAATCCACTGCATTCAATCGGGATTCATTTTACAAAGCTGCATGGAGTACACTGCATTCAATCACAATGCATGGAATCCACTGCATTCAAACGGGATGCTTTGGGCCATGCTGCATAAAATCCACTGCATTCAATCATGCTGCATGGAATCCACTGCATTCAATCATGCAGCATAAAATCCGCTGCATTCCATAGGGTTCCATTTCTTCATGCTGCATGGAATACACTGCATTCAATCAGGCTGCATAAAATCCGCTGCATTCCATAGGGTTCCATTCCTTCATGCTGCATGGAATACACTGCATTCAATCAGGCTGCATGGAATCCACTGCATTCAATCGGGATGCATTTTTCCTCGTTGCATGGACTACACTGCATTCCATCACAATGCATGGAATCCACTGCATTCAATCGGGAAGCTTTGGGCCATGCTGCATACAATCCACTGCATTCAATCGGGATGCACTGGGCCTCGCTGCATGGACTCCACTGCATATAATCGGGATCCATTGCGCCACAATGCATGGAATACTCTGCATTCAATGACGCTGAATGGAATCCACTGCATTGAATCGGGAAGCTATGGGCCATGCTGCATAAAATCCACTGCATGCAATCATGCTGCATTGAAACCACTGCATTCAATCATGCTGCATAAAATCCACTGCATTTAATAGGGTTCCATTACTGCACCATGCATGGAATCCACTGCATTCAACCACGCTGCATGGAATCCACTGCATACAATCGGGATGCATTTTATCACTCTGCATGGATTACACTGCATTTAATCACGCTGCATGTAATCCATGGAATTTAATCGGGATTCATTTTACTAAGCTGTATGGAATCGACTGCACTTAATCACGCTGCATGGAATCCACTGCATTCAATCGGGATGCATTTTACCACGTTGCATGCAGTTCACTGCATTCAATCACAATGCATGGAATCCACTGCATTCAATCGGGATGCTTTGGGCCATGCTGCATAAAATCCACTGCATTCAATCTTGCTTTTTGAATCCACTGCATTCAGTAATGCTGCATAAAATACTTGCATTCAATTGGGTTCCATTTCTTCACGCTGCATGGAATACACTGCATTCATTCACGCTGCATGTAATCCACTGCATTCAATCGGGATGCTTTGGGCCATGCTGCATAAACTCCACTGCATTCAATCGGGATGCATTGGGCCTCGCTGCATGGACTCCACTGCATAAAATCTGGATCCATTGCGCCACAATGCATGGAATCCTCTGCATTCAACGATGCTGCATGGAATCCACTGCATTCAATCGGGATGTTTTGGGCCATGCTGCATAAAATCTACTGCATTCAATCGGGATGCATTGGGCCTCGCTGCATGGACTCCACTGCATTCAATCGGGATCCATTGTGCCACAATGCATGGAATTCTCTTCATTCAATGACGCTGCATCGAGTCCACAGCATTCAATCGGAATCCATTGTGCCACAATGCATGGAATCCTCTGCATTCAATGACGCTGCGTGGAATCCACTGCATTCCATCAGGATGCTTTGGGCCATGCTGCATAAAATCCACTGCATGCAATCATGCTGCATGGAATCCACTACATTCAATCATGCTGCATAATATCCCCTGCATTCAATAGGGTTCCATTTCTTCACGCTGCATGGAATCCACTGCATTCAATCACGCTGCATGGAATCCACTGCATTTAACATGGATGAATTTTACCACGCTGCATTTAGTACAGTGTATTCAATCACAATTCATGGAATCCATTGCATTCAATCGGGATGCTTTGGGCCATGCTGCATAAAATCCACTGCATTCAATCGGGATGCATTGGGCCACGCTGCATCGACTCCACTGCATTCAATCGGGATCCATTGCGCCACAATGCAAGGAATCCTCTGCATTCATTGACGCTTCATGGACTCCACTGCATTCAATCGGGATGCTTTGGGCCATGCTGCATAAAATCCACTGCATTCAACCATGCTGCATGGAATCCATTTCATTCAATCATTCTCTATAAAATCCAATGCATTCAATACGGTTCCATTACTTCACGCTGCATGGAATACACTGCATTAAATCAGGATGCATGGAATCGACTGCATTCAATCAGGATGCATTATACCACGTTGCATGGATTACCCTACATTCAATCACAATGCATGGAATCCACTGCATTCAATCGGGATGCTTTGGGCCATGCTGCATAAAATCCACTGCATTCAATCGGGATGCATTGGGCCTCGCTGCATAGACTCCACTGCATATAATCGGGATCCATTGCACCACAATGCATGGAATACTCTGCATTCAATGACGCTGCATGGAATCCACTGCATTCCATCGGGAAGCTTTGGGCCATGCTGCATAAAATCCACTGCATTCAATCATGCTGCATGGAATCCACTGCATTCAATCGGGATGCATTTTACAAGGCTGCATGGATTACATTTCATACACTCAAAATGCATGGAATCCACTGCGTTCTATAGGGATGCTTTGGGCCATACTGCATAAAATACACTGCATTCAATTTGCTGCATGGAATCCACTGCATTCAATCATGCTGAATAAAATCCACTGCATTCAATATGGTTCCATTTCTTCACGCTGCATGGAATACACTGCATTCAATCAGGCTCCATGAAATCCACTGCATTCAATGGGGATGCATTCTACAATGCTGCATGGAGTTCACTGCATGCAATCACAATGAATGCAATCCACTGCATTCCATCGGGATGCTTTGGGCCATGCTGCATAAAATCCACTGCATTCAACCATGCTGCATGGAATCCACTGCATTCAATCATGCTGCATAAAATCCACTGCATTCAATCGGGATGCATTGGGCCTCGCTGCATGGAATACACTGCATTCAATCAGGCTGCATGGAATCCACTGCATTCAATGTGGATGCATTCTACAATGCTGCATGTAGTTCACTGCATTCAATCACAACGCATGTAATCCACTGCATTCCATCGGGATGCTTTGGGCCATGCTGCATAAAATCCACTGCATTCAATCGGGATGCATTGGGCCTCGCTGCATGGACTCCACTGCATACAATCCGGATCCATTGCGCCAAAATGCATGGAATACTCTGCATTCATTGACGCTGCATGGACTCCACTGCATTCAATCGGGATGCTTTGGGCCATGCTGCATAAAATCCACTGCATTCAACCATGCTGCATGGAATCCACTGCATTCAATCATGCTGCATAAAATCCACTGCATTCAATAGCGTTCCATTTCTTCACGTGGCATCAAATCCACTGCATTCAATCACGCTGCATGGAATCCACTGCATTCAATCGGGATGAATTTTTCCTCGCTGCATGGAGTACACTGCATTCAATCATGCTGCATAAAATCCACTGCATTCCATCGGGATGCTATGGGCCATGCTGCATAAAATCCACTGCATTCAACCATGCTGCATGGAATCCACTGCATTCAATCATGCTGCATAAAATCCACTGCATTCAATCGGGATGCATTGGGCCTCGCTGCATGGAATAAACTGCATTCAATCAGGCTCCATGGAATCCACTGCATTCAATGGGGATGCATTCTACCATGCTGCATGGAGTTCACTGCATTCAATCACAATGCATGGAATCCACTGCATTCCATCGGGATGCTTTGGGCCATGCTGCATAAAATCCACTGCATTCAATCGGGATGCATTGGGCCTCGCTGCATGGACTCCACTGCATACAATCGGGATCCATTGCGCCACAATGCATGGAATACTCTGCATTCAATCACGCTGCATGGAATCCACTGCATTCAATCGGGATGCTTTGGGCCATGCTGCATAAAATCCACTGCATGCAATCATGCTGCATGGAATCCACTGCATTCAATCATGCTGCATAAAATCCACTGCATTCAATAGGGTTCCATTTCTTCTTCAGGCTGCCTGGAATCCACTGCATTCAATCACACTGCATGGAATCCACTGCATTCAATCGGGATGCATTTTACCACACTGCTTGGATTACACTGCATTCAATCGCAATGCATAGAATCCACTGCATTCAATATGGATGCATTTTACCACTCTGCATGGAATCCACTGCATTTACTCACGATGCATGTAATCCATGGAATTTAATCGGGATTCATTTTACTAAGCTGTATGGAATCGACTGCATTTAATCACGCTGCATGGAATCCACTGCATTCAATCGGGATTCATTTTACAAAGCTGCATGGAGTACACTGCATTCAATCACAATGCATGGAATCCACTGCATTCAAACGGGATGCTTTGGGCCATGCTGCATAAAATCCACTGCATTCAATCATGCTGCATGGAATCCACTGCATTCAATCATGCAGCATAAAATCCACTGCATTCCATAGGGTTCCATTTCTTCATGCTGCATGGAATACACTGCATTCAATCAGGCTGCATAAAATCCGCTGCATTCCATAGGGTTCCATTTCTTCATGCTGCATGGAATACACTGCATTTAATCAGGCTGCATGGAATCCACTGCATTCAATCGGGATGCATTTTTCCTCGTTGCATGGACTACACTGCATTCCATCACAATGCATGGAATCCACTGCATTCAATCGGGAAGATTTGGGCCATGCTGCATACAATCCACTGCATTCAATCGGGATGCACTGGGCCTCGCTGCATGGACTCCACTGCATATAATCGGGATCCATTGCGCCACAATGCATGGAATACTCTGCATTCAATGACGCTGAATGGAATCCACTGCATTGAATCGTGAAGCTATGGGCCATGCTGCATAAAATCCACTGCATGCAATCATGCTGCATTGAATCCACTGCATTCAATCATACTGCATATAATCCACTGCATTCAATAGGGTTCCATTACTGCACCCTGCATGGAATCCACTGCATTCAACCACGCTGCATGGAATCCACTGCATACAATCGGGATGCATTTTATCACTCTGCATGGATTACACTGCATTTAATCACGCTGCATGTAATCCATGGAATTTAATCGGGATTCATTTTACTAAGCTGTATGGAATCGACTGCACTTAATCACGCTGCATGGAATCCACTGCATTCAATCGGGATGCATTTTACCACGTTGCATGCAGTTCACTGCATTCAATCACAATGCATGGAATCCACTGCATTCAATCGGGATGCTTTGGGCCATGCTGCATAAAATCCACTGCATTCAATCTTGCTTTTTGAATCCACTGCATTCAGTAATGCTGCATAAAATTCTTGCATTAATTGGGTTCCATTTCTTCACGCTGCATGGAATACACTGCATTCAATCACGCTGCATGGAAACCACTGCATTCAATCGGGATGCATTTTACCTCGCTGCATGGATTACACTGCATTCAATCACAATGCATGGAATCCACTGCATTCCATCGGGATGCTTTGGGCCATGCTGCATAAACTCCACTGCATTCAATCGGGATGCATTGGGCCTCGCTGCATGGACTCCACTGCATAAAATCTGGATCCATTGCGCCACAATGCATGGAATCCTCTGCTTCAATGACGCTGCATGGAATCCACTGCTTTCCATCGGGATGTTTTGGGCCATGCTGCATAAAATCCACTGCATTCAATCGGGATGCATTGGGCCTCGCTGCATGGACTCCACTGCATTCAATCGGGATCCATTGTGCCACAATGCATGGAATTCTCTTCATTCAATGACGCTGCATCGAGTCCACAGCATTCAATCGGAATCCATTGTGCCACAATGCATGGAATACTCTGAATTCAATGACGCTGCATGGAATCCACTACATTCAATCATGCTGCATAAAATCCACTGCATTCAATAGGGTTCCATTTCTTCACGCTGCATGGAATCCACTACATTCAATCACGCTGCATGGAATCCACTGCATTCAACATGGATGAATTTTACCACGCTGCATTTAGTACATTGTATTCAATCACAATTCATGGAATCCATTTCATTCAATCGGGATGCTTTGGGCCATGCTGCATAAAATCCACTGCATTCAATCGGGATGCACTGGGCATCGCTGCATGGACTCCACTGCATACAATCGGGATCCATTGCGCCACAATGCATGGAATCGTCTGCATTCAATGACGCTGCATGGAATCCACTGCATTCAATCGGGATGCTTTGGGCCAAGCTGCATAAAATCCACTGCATTCAACCAGGCTGCATGGAATCCACTGCATTCAATCATGCTGCAATAAATCCACTGCATTCAATAGGGTTCCATTTCTTCACGCTGCATGTTATACACTGCATTCATTCACGCTGCATGGAATCCACTGCATTCAATCAGGATGCATTTTACCTCGCTGCATGGATTACACTGCATTCAATCACAATGCATGGAATCCACTGCATTCAATCGGGAGGCTTTGGGCCATGCTGCATAAAATCCACTGCATTCATTCGGGATGCATTGGGCCTCGCTGCATAGACTCCACTGCATATAATCGGGATCCATTGCGCCACAATGCATGGAATACTCTGCATTCAATGACGCTGCATGGAATCCACTGCATTCAATCATGCTGCATGGAATCCACTGCATTCAATCGGGATGCATTTTACAAGGCTGCATGGATTACATTTCATACACTCAAATTGCATGGAATCCACTGCGTTCTATAGGGATGCTTTGGGCCATACTGCATAAAATACACTGCATTCAATTTGCTGCATGGAATCCACTTCATTCAATCATGCTGAATAAAATCCACTGCATTCAATAGGGTTCCATTTCTTCACGCTGCATGGAATACACTGCATTCAATCAGGCTGCATGAAATCCACTGCATTCAATGGGGATGCATTCTACAATGCTGCATGGAGTTCACTGCATGCAATCACAATGCATGTAATCCACTGCATTCCATCGGGATGTTTTGGGCCATGCTGCATAAAATCCACTGCATTCAACCATGCTGCATGGAATCCACTGCATTCAATCATGCTGCATAAAATCCACTGCATTCAATCGGGATGCATTGGGCCTCGCTGCATGGAATACACTGCATTCAATCAGGCTGCATGGAATCCACTGCATTCAATGGGGATGCATTCTACAGTGCTGCATAGAGTTCACTGCATTCAATCACAACGCATGTAATCCACTGCATTCCATCGGGATGCTTTGGGCCATGCTGCATAAAATCCACTGCATTCAATCGGGATGCATTGGGCCTCGCTGCATGGACTCCACTGCATACAATCGGGATCCATTGCGCCACAATGCATGGAATCCTCTGCATTCAATCACGCTGCATGGAATCCACTGCATTCAATCGGGATGCTTTGGGCCATGCTGCATAAAATCCACTGCATGCAATCATGCTGCCTGGAATCCACTGCATTCAATCATGCTGCATAAAATCCACTGCATTCAATAGGGTTCCATTTCTTCTTCACGCTGCCTGGAATCCACTGCATTCAATCACACTGCATGGAATCCACTGCATTCAATCGGGATGCATTTTACCACACTGCTTGGATTACACTGCATTCAATCGCAATGCATAGAATCCACTGCATTCAATATGGATGCATTTTACCACTCTGCATGGAATCCACTGCATTTACTCACGCTGCATGTAATCCATGGAATTTAATCGGGATTCATTTTACTAAGCTGTATGGAATCGACTGCATTTAATCACGCTGCATGGAATCCACTGCATTCAATCGGGATTCATTTTACAAAGCTGCATGGAGTACACTGCATTCAATCACAATGCATGGAATCCACTGCATTCAAACGGGATGCTTTGGGCCATGCTGCATAAAATCCACTGCATTCAATCATGCTGCATGGAATCCACTGCATTCAATCATGCAGCATAAAATCCGCTGCATTCCATAGGGTTCCATTTCTTCATGCTGCATGGAATACACTGCATTCAATCAGGCTGCATAAAATCCGCTGCATTCCATAGGGTTCCATTCCTTCATGCTGCATGGAATACACTGCATTCAATCAGGCTGCATGGAATCCACTGCATTCAATCGGGATGCATTTTTCCTCGTTGCATGGACTACACTGCATTCCATCACAATGCATAGAATCCACTGCATTCAATCGGGAAGCTTTGGGCCATGCTGCATACAATCCACTGCATTCAATCGGGATGCA
This sequence comes from Sus scrofa, assembly GCF_054392235.1. NCBI lineage: Eukaryota > Metazoa > Chordata > Mammalia > Artiodactyla > Suidae > Sus > Sus scrofa. Next base: position 6,373,896 of record NC_139397.1, read on the forward strand.
CTGGGCCTCGCTGCATGGACTCCACTGCATATAATCGGGATCCATTGCGCCACAATGCATGGAATACTCTGCATTCAATGACGCTGAATGGAATCCACTGCATTGAATCGGGAAGCTATGGGCCATGCTGCATAAAATCCACTGCATGCAATCATGCTGCATTGAAACCACTGCATTCAATCATGCTGCATAAAATCCACTGCATTTAATAGGGTTCCATTACTGCACCATGCATGGAATCCACTGCATTCAACCACGCTGCATGGAATCCACTGCATACAATCGGGATGCATTTTATCACTCTGCATGGATTACACTGCATTTAATCACGCTGCATGTAATCCATGGAATTTAATCGGGATTCATTTTACTAAGCTGTATGGAATCGACTGCACTTAATCACGCTGCATGGAATCCACTGCATTCAATCGGGATGCATTTTACCACGTTGCATGCAGTTCACTGCATTCAATCACAATGCATGGAATCCACTGCATTCAATCGGGATGCTTTGGGCCATGCTGCATAAAATCCACTGCATTCAATCTTGCTTTTTGAATCCACTGCATTCAGTAATGCTGCATAAAATACTTGCATTCAATTGGGTTCCATTTCTTCACGCTGCATGGAATACACTGCATTCATTCACGCTGCATGTAATCCACTGCATTCAATCGGGATGCTTTGGGCCATGCTGCATAAACTCCACTGCATTCAATCGGGATGCATTGGGCCTCGCTGCATGGACTCCACTGCATAAAATCTGGATCCATTGCGCCACAATGCATGGAATCCTCTGCATTCAACGATGCTGCATGGAATCCACTGCATTCAATCGGGATGTTTTGGGCCATGCTGCATAAAATCTACTGCATTCAATCGGGATGCATTGGGCCTCGCTGCATGGACTCCACTGCATTCAATCGGGATCCATTGTGCCACAATGCATGGAATTCTCTTCATTCAATGACGCTGCATCGAGTCCACAGCATTCAATCGGAATCCATTGTGCCACAATGCATGGAATCCTCTGCATTCAATGACGCTGCGTGGAATCCACTGCATTCCATCAGGATGCTTTGGGCCATGCTGCATAAAATCCACTGCATGCAATCATGCTGCATGGAATCCACTACATTCAATCATGCTGCATAATATCCCCTGCATTCAATAGGGTTCCATTTCTTCACGCTGCATGGAATCCACTGCATTCAATCACGCTGCATGGAATCCACTGCATTTAACATGGATGAATTTTACCACGCTGCATTTAGTACAGTGTATTCAATCACAATTCATGGAATCCATTGCATTCAATCGGGATGCTTTGGGCCATGCTGCATAAAATCCACTGCATTCAATCGGGATGCATTGGGCCACGCTGCATCGACTCCACTGCATTCAATCGGGATCCATTGCGCCACAATGCAAGGAATCCTCTGCATTCATTGACGCTTCATGGACTCCACTGCATTCAATCGGGATGCTTTGGGCCATGCTGCATAAAATCCACTGCATTCAACCATGCTGCATGGAATCCATTTCATTCAATCATTCTCTATAAAATCCAATGCATTCAATACGGTTCCATTACTTCACGCTGCATGGAATACACTGCATTAAATCAGGATGCATGGAATCGACTGCATTCAATCAGGATGCATTATACCACGTTGCATGGATTACCCTACATTCAATCACAATGCATGGAATCCACTGCATTCAATCGGGATGCTTTGGGCCATGCTGCATAAAATCCACTGCATTCAATCGGGATGCATTGGGCCTCGCTGCATAGACTCCACTGCATATAATCGGGATCCATTGCACCACAATGCATGGAATACTCTGCATTCAATGACGCTGCATGGAATCCACTGCATTCCATCGGGAAGCTTTGGGCCATGCTGCATAAAATCCACTGCATTCAATCATGCTGCATGGAATCCACTGCATTCAATCGGGATGCATTTTACAAGGCTGCATGGATTACATTTCATACACTCAAAATGCATGGAATCCACTGCGTTCTATAGGGATGCTTTGGGCCATACTGCATAAAATACACTGCATTCAATTTGCTGCATGGAATCCACTGCATTCAATCATGCTGAATAAAATCCACTGCATTCAATATGGTTCCATTTCTTCACGCTGCATGGAATACACTGCATTCAATCAGGCTCCATGAAATCCACTGCATTCAATGGGGATGCATTCTACAATGCTGCATGGAGTTCACTGCATGCAATCACAATGAATGCAATCCACTGCATTCCATCGGGATGCTTTGGGCCATGCTGCATAAAATCCACTGCATTCAACCATGCTGCATGGAATCCACTGCATTCAATCATGCTGCATAAAATCCACTGCATTCAATCGGGATGCATTGGGCCTCGCTGCATGGAATACACTGCATTCAATCAGGCTGCATGGAATCCACTGCATTCAATGTGGATCCATTCTACAATGCTGCATGTAGTTCACTGCATTCAATCACAACGCATGTAATCCACTGCATTCCATCGGGATGCTTTGGGCCATGCTGCATAAAATCCACTGCATTCAATCGGGATGCATTGGGCCTCGCTGCATGGACTCCACTGCATACAATCGGGATCCATTGCGCCAAAATGCATGGAATACTCTGCATTCATTGACGCTGCATGGACTCCACTGCATTCAATCGGGATGCTTTGGGCCATGCTGCATAAAATCCACTGCATTCAACCATGCTGCATGGAATCCACTGCATTCAATCATGCTGCATAAAATCCACTGCATTCAATAGCGTTCCATTTCTTCACGTGGCATCAAATCCACTGCATTCAATCACGCTGCATGGAATCCACTGCATTCAATCGGGATGAATTTTTCCTCGCTGCATGGAGTACACTGCATTCAATCATGCTGCATAAAATCCACTGCATTCCATCGGGATGCTATGGGCCATGCTGCATAAAATCCACTGCATTCAACCATGCTGCATGGAATCCACTGCATTCAATCATGCTGCATAAAATCCACTGCATTCAATCGGGATGCATTGGGCCTCGCTGCATGGAATAAACTGCATTCAATCAGGCTCCATGGAACCCACTTCATTCAATGGGGATGCATTCTACCATGCTGCATGGAGTTCACTGCATTCAATCACAATGCATGGAATCCACTGCATTCCATCGGGATGCTTTGGGCCATGCTGCATAAAATCCACTGCATTCAATCGGGATGCATTGGGCCTCGCTGCATGGACTCCACTGCATACAATCGGGATCCATTGCGCCACATGCATGGAATACTCTGCATTCAATCACGCTGCATGGAATCCACTGCATTCAATCGGGATGCTTTGGGCCATGCTGCATAAAATCCACTGCATGCAATCATGCTGCATGGAATCCACTGCATTCAATCATGCTGCATAAAATCCACTGCATTCAATAGGGTTCCATTTCTTCTTCACGCTGCCTGGAATCCACTGCATTCAATCACACTGCATGGAATCCACTGCATTCAATCGGGATGCATTTTACCACACTGCTTGGATTACACTGCATTCAATCGCAATGCATAGAATCCACTGCATTCAATATGGATGCATTTTACCACTCTGCATGGAATCCACTGCATTTACTCACGATGCATGTAATCCATGGAATTTAATCGGGATTCATTTTACTAAGCTGTATGGAATCGACTGCATTTAATCACGCTGCATGGAATCCACTGCATTCAATCGGGATTCATTTTACAAAGCTGCATGGAGTACACTGCATTCAATCACAATGCATGGAATCCACTGCATTCAAACGGGATGCTTTGGGCCATGCTGCATAAAATCCACTGCATTCAATCATGCTGCATGGAATCCACTGCATTCAATCATGCAGCATAAAATCCGCTGCATTCCATAGGGTTCCATTTCTTCATGCTGCATGGAATACACTGCATTCAATCAGGCTGCATAAAATCCGCTGCATTCCATAGGGTTCCATTTCTTCATGCTGCATGGAATACACTGCATTTAATCAGGCTGCATGGAATCCACTGCATTCAATCGGGATGCATTTTTCCTCGCTGCATGGACTACACTGCATTCCATCACAATGCATGGAATCCACTGCATTCAATCGGGAAGATTTGGGCCATGCTGCATACAATCCACTGCATTCAATCGGGATGCACTGGGCCTCGCTGCATGGACTCCACTGCATATAATCGGGATCCATTGCGCCACAATGCATGGAATACTCTGCATTCAATGACGCTGAATGGAATCCACTGCATTGAATCATGAAGCTATGGGCCATGCTGCATAAAATCCACTGCATGCAATCATGCTGCATTGAATCCACTGCATTCAATCATACTGCATATAATCCACTGCATTCAATAGGGTTCCATTACTGCACCCTGCATGGAATCCACTGCATTCAACCACGCTGCATGGAATCCACTGCATACAATCGGGATGCATTTTATCACTCTGCATGGATTACACTGCATTTAATCACGCTGCATGTAATCCATGGAATTTAATCGGGATTCATTTTACTAAGCTGTATGGAATCGACTGCACTTAATCACGCTGCATGGAATCCACTGCATTCAATGGGGATGCATTTTACCACGTTGCATGCAGTTCACTGCATTCATTCACAATGCATGGAATCCACTGCATTCAATCGGGATGCTTTGGGCCATGCTGCATAAAATCCACTGCATTCAATCTTGCTTTTTGAATCCACTGCATTCAGTAATGCTGCATAAAATTCTTGCATTAATTGGGTTCCATTTCTTCACGCTGCATGGAATACACTGCATTCAATCACGCTGCATGGAAACCACTGCATTCAATCGGGATGCATTTTACCTCGCTGCATGGATTACACTGCATTCAATCACAATGCATGGAATCCACTGCATTCCATCGGGATGCTTTGGGCCATGCTGCATAAACTCCACTGCATTCAATCGGGATGCATTGGGCCTCGCTGCATGGACTCCACTGCATAAAATCTGGATCCATTGCGCCACAATGCATGGAATCCTCTGCATTCAATGACGCTGCATGGAATCCACTGCTTTCCATCGGGATGTTTTGGGCCATGCTGCATAAAATCCACTGCATTCAATCGGGATGCATTGGGCCTCGCTGCATGGACTCCACTGCATTCAATCGGGATCCATTGTGCCACAATGCATGGAATTCTCTTCATTCAATGACGCTGCATCGAGTCCACAGCATTCAATCGGAATCCATTGTGCCACAATGCATAGAATACTCTGCATTCAATGACGCTGCATGGAATCCACTACATTCAATCATGCTGCATAAAATCCACTGCATTCAATAGGGTTCCATTTCTTCACGCTGCATGGAATCCACTACATTCAATCACGCTGCATGGAATCCACTGCATTCAACATGGATGAATTTTACCACGCTGCATTTAGTACAGTGTATTCAATCACAATTCATGGAATCCATTTCATTCAATCGGGATGCTTTGGGCCATGCTGCATAAAATCCACTGCATTCAATCGGGATGCACTGGGCATCGCTGCATGGACTCCACTGCATACAATCGGGATCCATTGCGCCACAATGCATGGAATCGTCTGCATTCAATGACGCTGCATGGAATCCACTGCATTCAATCGGGATGCTTTGGGCCAAGCTGCATAAAATCCACTGCATTCAACCAGGCTGCATGGAATCCACTGCATTCAATCATGCTGCAATAAATCCACTGCATTCAATAGGGTTCCATTACTTCACGCTGCATGTTATACACTGCATTCATTCACGCTGCATGGAATCCACTGCATTCAATCAGGATGCATTTTACCTCGCTGCATGGATTACACTGCATTCAATCACAATGCATGGAATCCACTGCATTCCATCGGGATGCTTTGGGCCATGCTGCATAAAATCCACTGCATTCAATCGGGATGCATTGGGCCTCGCTGCATGGACTCCACTGCATACAATCGGGATCCATTGCGCCACAATGCATGGAATCCTCTGCATTCAACGACGCTGCATGGAATCCACTGCATTCAATCGGGAGGCTTTGGGCCATGCTGCATAAAATCCACTGCATTCAATCATGCTGCATAAAATCCACTGCATTCAATATGGTTCCATTTCTTCACGCTGCATGGAATCCAATGCATTCAATCAGGATGCATTTTACCACACTGCATGGATTACACTTCATTCAATCACAATGCATGGAATCCACTGCATTCCATCGGGATGCTTTGGGCCATGCTGCATAAAATCCACTGCATTCAATCAGATGCATTTTGCCTCGCTGCATAGACTCCACTGCATACAATCGTGATCCATTTCGCCAAAATGCATTGAATCTTCTGCATTCAATTACGCTGCATGGAATCCACTGCATTCAATCGGGATGCTTTGGGCCATGCTGCATAAAATCCATTGCATTCAATCATGCTGCATGGGATCCACTGCATTCAATCATGCTGCATAAAATCCACTGCATTCAATAGGGTTCCATTTCTTCACGCTGCATGGAATCCACTACATTCAATCACGCTGCATGGAATCCACTGCATTCTATCGGGATGCATTTTACCACGCTGCATAGATTACACCGCATTCAATCACAATGCATGGAATCCACTGCATTCAATCGGGATGCTTTGGGCCATGCTGCATAAAATCCACTGCATTCAATCGGGATGCATTGGGCCTCGCTGCATGGACTCCACTGCATTCAATCGGGATCCATTGTGCCACAATGCATGGAATTCTCTTCATCAATGACGCTGCATCGAATCCACTGCATTCAATCGGAATCCATTGTGCCACAATGCATGGAATCCTCTGCATTCAATGTCGCTGCATGGAATCCACTGCATTCCATCAGGATGCTTTGGGCCATGCTGCATAAAATCCACTGCATGCAATCCTGCTGCATGGAATCCACTGCATTCAATCATGCTGCATAAAATCCACTGCATTCAATAAGGTTCCATTTCTTCATGCTGCATGGAATCCACTGCATTCAATCACGCTGCATGGAATCCACTGCATTCAACATGGATGAATTTTACCACGCTGCATTTAGTACACTGTATTCAATCACAATTCATGGAATCCATTGCATTCAATCGGGATGCTTTGGCCCATGCTGCATAAAATCCACTGCATTCAATCATGCTGCATAAAATCCACTGCATTCAATCGGGATGCATTTTACCATGCTGCATGGATTACTCTTCATTCAATCAGGCTGCATGGAAACCACTGCATTCAATCGGGATGCTTTGGGCCATGCTGCATAAAATCCACTGCATTTACTCGGGATGCATTTGGCCACGCTGCATGGACTCCACTGCATAAAATCGGGATCCATTGCCCCAAAATGCAAGGAATCATCTGCATTCAATGACGCTGCATGGAATCCACTGCATTCCATCGGGATGCTTTGGGCCATGCTGCATAAAATCCACTGCATTCAGCCATGCTGCATGGAATCCACTGCATTCAATCATGCTGCATAAAATCCACTGCATTCAATCGGGATGCATTGGGCCTCGCTGCATGGAATAAACTGCATTCAATCAGGCTCCATGGAATCCACTGCATTCAATGGGGATGCATTCTACCATGCTGCATGGAGTTCACTGCATTCAATCACAATGCATGGAATGTACTGCATTCCATCGGGATGCTTTGGGCCATGCTGCATAAAATCCACTGCATTCAATCGGGATGCATTGGGCCTCGCTGCATGGACTCCACTGCATACAATCGGGATCAATTGCGCCACAATGCATGGAATCCTCTGCATTCAATCACGCTGCATGGAATACACTGCATTCCATCGGGATGCTTTGGGCCATGCTGCATAAAATCCACTGCATGCAATCATGCTGCATGGAATCCACTGCATTCAATCATCCTGCATAAAATCCACTACATTCAATAGGGTTCCATTTCTTCTTCACGCTGACTGGAATAAACTGCATTCAATCACGCTGCATGGAATCCACTTCATTCAATCGGGATGCATTTTACCACACTGCTTGTGTTACACTGCATTCAAACGCAATGCATAGAATCCACTGCATTCAATATGGATGCATTTTACCACTCTGCATGGATTACACTGCATTTAATCACGCTGCATGTAATCCATGGAATTTAATCGGGATTCATTTTACTAAGCTGTATGGAATCGACTGCACTTAATCACGCTGCATGGAATCCACTGCATTCAATCGGGATGCATTTTACCACGTTGCATGCAGTTCACTGCATTCAATCACAATGCATGGAATCCACTGCATTCAATCGGGATGCTTTGGGCCATGCTGCATAAAATCCACTGCATTCAATCTTGCTTTTTGAATCCACTGCATTCAGTAATGCTGCATAAAATCCTTGCATTCAATTGGGTTCCATTTCTTCACGCTGCATGGAATACACTGCATTCAATGACGCTGCATGGAATCCACTGCATTCTATCGGGATGCATTTTACCTCGCTGCATTTAGTACAATGTATTCAATCACAATTCATGGAATCCATTGCATTCAATCGGGATGCTTTGGGCCATGCTGCATAAAATCCACTGCATTCAATCGGGATGCACTGGGCATTGCTGCATGGACTCCATTGCATACAATCGGGATCCATTGCACCACAATGCATGGAATCCACTGCATTCAATTGGGATGCTTTGGGCCATGCTGCATAAAATCCATTGCATTCAATCATGCTGCATGGAATCCACTGCATTCAATCGGGATGCATTGGGCCTCGCTGCATGGACTCCACTGCATTCAATCGGGATCCATTGTGCCACAATGCATGGAATCCTCTTCATTCAACGACGCTGCATGGAATCCACTGCATTCCATCGGGATGCTTTGGGCCATGCTGCATAAAATCCACTGCATACAATCGGGATCCATTGCGCCACAATGCATGGAATACTCTGCATTCAATCACGCTGCATGGAATCCACTGCATTCAATCGGGATGATTTGGGCCACGCTGCATAAAATCCACTGCATGCAATCATGCTGCATGGAATCCACTGCATTCAATCATGCTGCATAAAATCCACTGCATTCAATCGGGATGCATTGGGCCTCGCTGCATGGACTCCACTGCATACAATCGGGATCCATTGCGCCACAATGCATGGAATACTCTGCATTCAATCACGCTGCATGGAATCCACTGCATTCAATCGGGATGCTTTGGGCCATGCTGCATAAAATCCACTGCATGCAATCATGCTGCATGGAATCCACTGCATTCAATCGGGATACATTTTACCACACTGCTTGGATTACACTGCATTCAATCGCAATGCATAGAATCCACTGTATTCAATATGGATGCATTTTACCACTCTGCATGGAATCCACTGCATTTACTCACGCTGCATGTAATCCATGGAATTTAATCGGGATTCATTTTACTAAGCTCTATGGAATCGACTGCATTTAATCACGCTGCATGGAATCCACTGCATTCAATCGGGATTCATTTTACAAAGCTGCATGGAGTACACTGCATTCAATCACAATGCATGGAATCCACTGCATTCAAACGGGATGCTTTGGGCCATGCTGCATAAAATCCACTGCATTCAATCATGCTGCATGGAATCCACTGCATTCAATCATGCAGCATAAAATCCGCTGCATTCCATAGGGTTCCATTTCTTCATGCTGCATGGAATACACTGCATTCAATCAGGCTGCATAAAATCCGCTGCATTCCATAGGGTTCCATTTCTTCATGCTGCTTGGAATACACTGCATTTAATCAGGCTGCATGGAATCCACTGCATTCAATCGGGATGCATTTTTCCTCGTTGCATGGACTACACTGCATTCCATCCCAATGCATGGAATCCACTGCATTCAATCGGGAAGCTTTGGGCCATGCTGCATACAATCCACTGCATTCAATCGGGATGCACTGGGCCTCGCTGCATGGACTCCACTGCATATAATCGGGATCCATTGCGCCACAATGCATGGAATACTCTGCATTCAATGACGCTGAATGGAATCCACTGCATTGAATCGGGAAGCTATGGGCCATGCTGCATAAAATCCACTGCATGCAATCATGCTGCATTGAATCCACTGCATTCAATCATACTGCATATAATCCACTGCATTCAATAGGGTTCCATTACTGCACCCTGCATGGAATCCACTGCATTCAACCACGCTGCATGGAATCCACTGCATACAATCGGGATGCATTTTATCACTCTGCATGGATTACACTGCATTTAATCACGCTGCATGTAATCCATGGAATTTAATCGGGATTCATTTTACTAAGCTGTATGGAATCGACTGCACTTAATCACGCTGCATGGAATCCACTGCATTCAATAGGGATGCATTTTACCACGTTGCATGCAGTTCACTGCATTCAATCACAATGCATGGAATCCACTGCATTTATTCGGGATGCTTTGGGCCATGCTGCATAAATTCCACTGCATTCAATCTTGCTTTTTGAATCCACTGCATTCAGTAATGCTGCATAAAATTCTTGCATTAATTGGGTTCCATTTCTTCACGCTGCATGGAATAAACTGCATTCAATCACGCTGCATGGAAACCACTGCATTCAATCGGGATGCATTTTACCTCGCTGCATGGACTACACTGCATTCCATCACAATGCATGGAATCCACTGCATTCAATCGGGAAGATTTGGGCCATGCTGCATACAATCCACTGCATTCAATCGGGATGCATTGGGCCTCGCTGCATGGACTCCACTGCATAAAATCTGGATCCATTGCGCCACAATGCATGGAATCCTCTGCATTCAATGACGCTGCATGGAATCCACTGCTTTCCATCGGGATGTTTTGGGCCATGCTGCATAAAATCCACTGCATTCAATCGGGATGCATTGGGCCTCGCTGCATGGACTCCACTGCATTCAATCGGGATCCATTGTGCCACAATGCATGGAATCCTCTGCATTCAATCACGCTGCATGGAATCCACTGCATTCAATCGGGATGCTTTGGGCCATGCTGCATAAAATCCACTGCATGCAATCATGCTGCCTGGAATCCACTGCATTCAATCATGCTGCATAAAATCCACTGCATTCAATAGGGTTCCATTTCTTCTTCACGCTGCCTGGAATCCACTGCATTCAATCACACTGCATGGAATCCACTGCATTCAATCGGGATGCATTTTACCACACTGCTTGGATTACACTGCATTCAATCGCAATGCATAGAATCCACTGCATTCAATATGGATGCATTTTACCACTCTGCATGGAATCCACTGCATTTACTCACGCTGCATGTAATCCATGGAATTTAATCGGGATTCATTTTACTAAGCTGTATGGAATCGACTGCATTTAATCACGCTGCATGGAATCCACTGCATTCAATCGGGATTCATTTTACAAGGCTGCATGGAGTACACTGCATTCAATCACAATGCATGGAATCCACTGCATTCAAACGGGATGCTTTGGGCCATGCTGCATAAAATCCACTGCATTCAATCATGCTGCATGGAATCCACTGCATTCAATCATGCAGCATAAAATCCGCTGCATTCCATAGGGTTCCATTTCTTCATGCTGCATGGAATACACTGCATTCAATCAGGCTGCATAAAATCCGCTGCATTCCATAGGGTTCCATTTCTACATGCTGCATGGAATACACTGCATTTAATCAGGCTGCATGGAATCCACTGCATTCAATCGGGATGCATTTTTCCTCGTTGCATGGACTACACTGCATTCCATCCCAATGCATGGAATCCACTGCATTCAATCGGGAAGATTTGGGCCATGCTGCATACAATCCACTGCATTCAATCGGGATGCACTGGGCCTCGCTGCATGGACTCCACTGCATATAATCGGGATCCATTGCGCCACAATGCATGGAATACTCTGCATTCAATGACGCTGAATGGAATCCACTGCATTGAATCGGGAAGCTATGGGCCATGCTGCATAAAATCCACTGCATGCAATCATGCTGCATTGAATCCACTGCATTCAATCATACTGCATATAATCCACTGCATTCAATAGGGTTCCATTACTGCACCCTGCATGGAATCCACTGCATTCAACCACGCTGCATGGAATCCACTGCATACAATCGGGATGCATTTTATCACTCTGCATGGATTACACTGCATTTAATCACGCTGCATGTAATCCATGGAATTTAATCGGGATTCATTTTACTAAGCTGTATGGAATCGACTGCACTTAATCACGCTGCATGGAATCCACTGCATTCAATCGGGATGCATTTTACCACGTTGCATGCAGTTCACTGCATTCAATCACAATGCATGGAATCCACTGCATTCAATCGGGATGCTTTGGGCCATGCTGCATAAAATCCACTGCATTCAATCTTGCTTTTTGAATCCACTGCATTCAGTAATGCTGCATAAAATTCTTGCATTAATTGGGTTCCATTTCTTCACGCTGCATGGAATAAACTGCATTCAATCACGCTGCATGGAAACCACTGCATTCAATCGGGATGCATTTTACCTCGCTGCATGGATTACACTGCATTCAATCACAATGCATGGAATCCACTGCATTCCATCGGGATGCTTTGGGCCATGCTGCATAAACTCCACTGCATTCAATCGGGATGCATTGGGCCTCGCTGCATGGACTCCACTGCATAAAATCTGGATCCATTGCGCCACAATGCATGGAATCCTCTGCATTCAATGACGCTGCATGGAATCCACTGCTTTCCATCGGGATGTTTTGGGCCATGCTGCATAAAATCCACTGCATTCAATCGGGATGCATTGGGCCTCGCTGCATGGACTCCACTGCATTCAATCGGGATCCATTGTGCCACAATGCATGGAATCCTCTGCATTCAATCACGCTGCATGGAATCCACTGCATTCAATCGGGATGCTTTGGGCCATGCTGCATAAAATCCACTGCATGCAATCATGCTGCCTGGAATCCACTGCATTCAATCATGCTGCATAAAATCCACTGCATTCAATAGGGTTCCATTTCTTCTTCACGCTGCCTGGAATCCACTGCATTCAATCACACTGCATGGAATCCACTGCATTCAATCGGGATGCATTTTACCACACTGCTTGGATTACACTGCATTCAATCGCAATGCATAGAATCCACTGCATTCAATATGGATGCATTTTACCACTCTGCATGGAATCCACTGCATTTACTCACGCTGCATGTAATCCATGGAATTTAATCGGGATTCATTTTACTAAGCTGTATGGAATCGACTGCATTTAATCACGCTGCATGGAATCCACTGCATTCAATCGGGATTCATTTTACAAGGCTGCATGGAGTACACTGCATTCAATCACAATGCATGGAATCCACTGCATTCAAACTGGATGCTTTGGGCCATGCTGCATAAAATCCACTGCATTCAATCATGCTGCATGGAATCCACTGCATTCAATCATGCAGCATAAAATCCGCTGCATTCCATAGGGTTCCATTTCTTCATGCTGCATGGAATACACTGCATTCAATCAGGCTGCATAAAATCCGCTGCATTCCATAGGGTTCCATTTCTTCATGCTGCATGGAATACACTGCATTTAATCAGGCTGCATGGAATCCACTGCATTCAATCGGGATGCATTTTTCCTCGTTGCATGGACTACACTGCATTCCATCCCAATGCATGGAATCCACTGCATTCAATCGGGAAGATTTGGGCCATGCTGCATACAATCCACTGCATTCAATCGGGATGCACTGGGCCTCGCTGCATGGACTCCACTGCATATAATCGGGATCCATTGCGCCACAATGCATGGAATCCTCTGCATTCAATGACGCTGAATGGAATCCACTGCATTGAATCGGGAAGCTATGGGCCATGCTGCATAAATCCACTGCATGCAATCATGCTGTGTGGACTCCACTGCATTGAATCATGCTGCAAAAAAAACCACTGCATTCAATAGGGTTCCATTTCTTCACCCTGCATGGAATCCACTGCATTCAACCACGCTGCATGGAATCCACTGCATTCAATCGGGATGCATTTTACCACTCTACATGGATTACACTGCATTTAATCACGCTGCATGTAATCCATGGAATTTAATCGGGATTCATTTTACTAAGCTGTATGGAATGGACTGCACTTAATCACGCTGCATGGAATCCACTGCATTCAATCGGGATGCATTTTACCACGTTGCATGCAGTTCACTGCATTCAATCACAATGCATGGAATCCACTGCATTCAATCGGGATGCTTTGGGCCATGCTGCATAAAATCCACTGCATTCAATCTTGCTTTTTGAATCCACTGCATTCAGTAATGCTGCATAAAATTCTTGCATTAATTGGGTTCCATTTCTTCACGCTGCATGGAATACACTGCATTCAATCACGCTGCATGGAAACCACTGCATTCAATCGGGATGCATTTTACCTCGCTGCATGGATTACACTGCATTCAATCACAATGCATGGAATCCACTGCATTCCATCGGGATGCTTTGGGCCATGCTGCATAAACTCCACTGCATTCAATCGGGATGCATTGGGCCTCGCTGCATGGACTCCACTGCATAAAATCTGGATCCATTGCGCCACAATGCATGGAATCCTCTGCATTCAATGACGCTGCATGGAATCCACTGCTTTCCATCGGGATGTTTTGGGCCATGCTGCATAAAAGCCACTGCATTCAATCGGGATGCATTGGGCCTCGCTGCATGGACTCCACTGCATTCAATCGGGATCCATTGTGCCACAATGCATGGAATACTCTGCATTCAATGACGCTGCATGGAATCCACTACATTCAATCATGCTGCATAAAATCCACTGCATTCAATAGGGTTCCATTTCTTCACGCTGCATGGAATCCACTACATTCAATCACGCTGCATGGAATCCACTGCATTCAACATGGATGAATTTTACCACGCTGCATTTAGTACAGTGTATTCAATCACAATTCATGGAATCCATTGCATTCAATCGGGATGCTTTGGGCCATGCTGCATAAAATCCATTGCATTCAATCATGCTGCATGGAATCCACTGCATTCAATCGGGATGCATTGGGCCTCGCTGCATGGACTCCACTGCATTCAATCGGGATCCATTGTGCCACAATGCATGGAATCCTCTTCATTCAACGACGCTGCATGGAATCCACTGCATTCCATCGGGATGCTTTGGGCCATGCTGCATAAAATCCACTGCATTCAATCGGGATGCATTGGGCCTCGCTGCATGGACTCCACTGCATACAATCGGGATCCATTGCGCCACAATGCATGGAATACTCTGCATTCAATCACGCTGCATGGAATCCACTGCATTCATTCGGGATGCTTTGGGCCATGCTGCATAAAATCCACTGCATGCAATCATGCTGCCTGGAATCCACTGCATTCAATCATGCTGCATAAAATCCACTGCATTCAATCGGGATGCATTGGGCCTCGCTGCATGGACTCCACTGCATACAATCGGGATCCATTGCACCACAATGCATGGAATACTCTGCATTCAATCACGCTGCATGGAATCCACTGCATTCAATCGGGATGCTTTGGGCCATGCTGCATAAAATCCACTGCATGCAATCATGCTGCCTGGAAACCACTGCATTCAATCATGCTGCATAAAATCCACTGCATTCAATAGGGTTCCATTTCTTCTTCACGCTGCCTGGAATCCACTGCATTCAATCACACTGCATGGAATCCACTGCATTCAATCGGGATGCATTTTACCACACTGCTTGGATTACACTGCATTCAATCGCAATGCATAGAATCCACTGCATTCAATATGGATGCATTTTACCACTCTGCATGGAATCCACTGCATTTACGCACGATGCATGTAATCCATGGAATTTAATCGGGATTCATTTTACTAAGCTGTATGGAATCGACTGCATTTAATCACGCTGCATGGAATCCACTGCATTCAATCGGGATTCATTTTACAAAGCTGCATGGAGTACACTGCATTCAATCACAATGCATGGAATCCACTGCATTCAAACGGGATGCTTTGGGCCATGCTGCATAAAATCCACTGCATTCAATCATGCTGCATGGAATCCACTGCATTCAATCATGCAGCATAAAATCCGCTGCATTCCATAGGGTTCCATTTCTTCATGCTGCATGGAATACACTGCATTCAATCAGGCTGCATAAAATCCGCTGCATTCCATAGGGTTCCATTTCTTCATGCTGCATGGAATACACTGCATTTAATCAGGCTGCATGGAATCCACTGCATTCAATCGGGATGCATTTTTCCTCGTTGCATGGACTACACTGCATTCCATCCCAATGCATGGAATCCACTGCATTCAATCGGGAAGATTTGGGCCATGCTGCATACAATCCACTGCATTCAATCGGGATGCACTGGGCCTCGCTGCATGGACTCCACTGCATATAATCGGGATCCATTGCGCCACAATGCATGGAATCCTCTGCATTCAATGACGCTGAATGGAATCCACTGCATTGAATCGGGAAGCTATGGGCCATGCTGCATAAATCCACTGCATGCAATCATGCTGTGTGGACTCCACTGCATTGAATCATGCTGCAAAAAAAACCACTGCATTCAATAGGGTTCCATTTCTTCACCCTGCATGGAATCCACTGCATTCAACCACGCTGCATGGAATCCACTGCATTCAATCGGGATGCATTTTACCACTCTACATGGATTACACTGCATTTAATCACGCTGCATGTAATCCATGGAATTTAATCGGGATTCATTTTACTAAGCTGTATGGAATGGACTGCACTTAATCACGCTGCATGGAATCCACTGCATTCAATCGGGATGCATTTTACCACGTTGCATGCAGTTCACTGCATTCAATCACAATGCATGGAATCCACTGCATTCAATCGGGATGCTTTGGGCCATGCTGCATAAAATCCACTGCATTCAATCTTGCTTTTTGAATCCACTGCATTCAGTAATGCTGCATAAAATTCTTGCATTAATTGGGTTCCATTTCTTCACGCTGCATGGAATACACTGCATTCAATCACGCTGCATGGAAACCACTGCATTCAATCGGGATGCATTTTACCTCGCTGCATGGATTACACTGCATTCAATCACAATGCATGGAATCCACTGCATTCCATCGGGATGCTTTGGGCCATGCTGCATAAACTCCACTGCATTCAATCGGGATGCATTGGGCCTCGCTGCATGGACTCCACTGCATAAAATCTGGATCCATTGCGCCACAATGCATGGAATCCTCTGCATTCAATGACGCTGCATGGAATCCACTGCTTTCCATCGGGATGTTTTGGGCCATGCTGCATAAAATCCACTGCATTCAATCGGGATGCATTGGGCCTCGCTGCATGGACTCCACTGCATTCAATCGGGATCCATTGTGCCACAATGCATGGAATACTCTGCATTCAATGACGCTGCATGGAATCCACTACATTCAATCATGCTGCATAAAATCCACTGCATTCAATAGGGTTCCATTTCTTCACGCTGCATGGAATCCACTACATTCAATCACGCTGCATGGAATCCACTGCATTCAACATGGATGAATTTTACCACGCTGCATTTAGTACAGTGTATTCAATCACAATTCATGGAATCCATTGCATTCAATCGGGATGCTTTGGGCCATGCTGCATAAAATCCATTGCATTCAATCATGCTGCATGGAATCCACTGCATTCAATCGGGATGCATTGGGCCTCGCTGCATGGACTCCACTGCATTCAATCGGGATCCATTGTGCCACAATGCATGGAATCCTCTTCATTCAACGACGCTGCATGGAATCCACTGCATTCCATCGGGATGCTTTGGGCCATGCTGCATAAAATCCACTGCATTCAATCGGGATGCATTGGGCCTCGCTGCATGGACTCCACTGCATACAATCGGGATCCATTGCGCCACAATGCATGGAATACTCTGCATTCAATCACGCTGCATGGAATCCACTGCATTCATTCGGGATGCTTTGGGCCATGCTGCATAAAATCCACTGCATGCAATCATGCTGCCTGGAATCCACTGCATTCAATCATGCTGCATAAAATCCACTGCATTCAATCGGGATGCATTGGGCCTCGCTGCATGGACTCCACTGCATACAATCGGGATCCATTGCACCACAATGCATGGAATACTCTGCATTCAATCACGCTGCATGGAATCCACTGCATTCAATCGGGATGCTTTGGGCCATGCTGCATAAAATCCACTGCATGCAATCATGCTGCCTGGAAACCACTGCATTCAATCATGCTGCATAAAATCCACTGCATTCAATAGGGTTCCATTTCTTCTTCACGCTGCCTGGAATCCACTGCATTCAATCACACTGCATGGAATCCACTGCATTCAATCGGGATGCATTTTACCACACTGCTTGGATTACACTGCATTCAATCGCAATGCATAGAATCCACTGCATTCAATATGGATGCATTTTACCACTCTGCATGGAATCCACTGCATTTACTCACGATGCATGTAATCCATGGAATTTAATCGGGATTCATTTTACTAAGCTGTATGGAATCGACTGCATTTAATCACGCTGCATGGAATCCACTGCATTCAATCGGGATTCATTTTACAAAGCTGCATGGAGTACACTGCATTCAATCACAATGCATGGAATCCACTGCATTCCATCGGGATGCATTTTATCACTCTGCATGGATTACACTGCATTTAATCACGCTGCATGTAATCCATGGAATTTAATCGGGATTCATTTTACTAAGCTGTATGGAATCGACTGCACTTAATCACGCTCCATGGAATCCACTGCATTCAATCGGGATGCACTGGGCCTCGCTGCATGGACTCCACTGCATATAATCGGGATCCATTGCGCCACAATGCATGGAATACTCTGCATTCAATGACGCTGAATGGAATCCACTGCATTGAATCGGGAAGCTATGGGCCATGCTGCATAAAATCCACTGCATGCAATCATGCTGCATTGAATCCACTGCATTCAATCATACTGCATATAATCCACTGCATTCAATAGGGTTCCATTACTGCACCCTGCATGGAATCCACTGCATTCAACCACGCTGCATGGAATCCACTGCATACAATCGGGATGCATTTTATCACTCTGCATGGATTACACTGCATTTAATCACGCTGCATGTAATCCATGGAATTTAATCGGGATTCATTTTACTAAGCTGTATGGAATCGACTGCACTTAATCACGCTGCATGGAATCCACTGCATTCAATAGGGATGCATTTTACCACGTTGCATGCAGTTCACTGCATTCAATCACAATGCATGGAATCCACTGCATTTATTCGGGATGCTTTGGGCCATGCTGCATAAATTCCACTGCATTCAATCTTGCTTTTTGAATCCACTGCATTCAGTAATGCTGCATAAAATTCTTGCATTAATTGGGTTCCATTTCTTCACGCTGCATGGAATAAACTGCATTCAATCACGCTGCATGGAAACCACTGCATTCAATCGGGATGCATTTTACCTCGCTGCATGGACTACACTGCATTCCATCACAATGCATGGAATCCACTGCATTCAATCGGGAAGATTTGGGCCATGCTGCATACAATCCACTGCATTCAATCGGGATGCATTGGGCCTCGCTGCATGGACTCCACTGCATAAAATCTGGATCCATTGCGCCACAATGCATGGAATCCTCTGCATTCAATGACGCTGCATGGAATCCACTGCTTTCCATCGGGATGTTTTGGGCCATGCTGCATAAAATCCACTGCATTCAATCGGGATGCATTGGGCCTCGCTGCATGGACTCCACTGCATTCAATCGGGATCCATTGTGCCACAATGCATGGAATCCTCTGCATTCAATCACGCTGCATGGAATCCACTGCATTCAATCGGGATGCTTTGGGCCATGCTGCATAAAATCCACTGCATGCAATCATGCTGCCTGGAATCCACTGCATTCAATCATGCTGCATAAAATCCACTGCATTCAATAGGGTTCCATTTCTTCTTCACGCTGCCTGGAATCCACTGCATTCAATCACACTGCATGGAATCCACTGCATTCAATCGGGATGCATTTTACCACACTGCTTGGATTACACTGCATTCAATCGCAATGCATAGAATCCACTGCATTCAATATGGATGCATTTTACCACTCTGCATGGAATCCACTGCATTTACTCACGCTGCATGTAATCCATGGAATTTAATCGGGATTCATTTTACTAAGCTGTATGGAATCGACTGCATTTAATCACGCTGCATGGAATCCACTGCATTCAATCGGGATTCATTTTACAAGGCTGCATGGAGTACACTGCATTCAATCACAATGCATGGAATCCACTGCATTCAAACGGGATGCTTTGGGCCATGCTGCATAAAATCCACTGCATTCAATCATGCTGCATGGAATCCACTGCATTCAATCATGCAGCATAAAATCCGCTGCATTCCATAGGGTTCCATTTCTTCATGCTGCATGGAATACACTGCATTCAATCAGGCTGCATAAAATCCGCTGCATTCCATAGGGTTCCATTTCTACATGCTGCATGGAATACACTGCATTTAATCAGGCTGCATGGAATCCACTGCATTCAATCGGGATGCATTTTTCCTCGTTGCATGGACTACACTGCATTCCATCCCAATGCATGGAATCCACTGCATTCAATCGGGAAGATTTGGGCCATGCTGCATACAATCCACTGCATTCAATCGGGATGCACTGGGCCTCGCTGCATGGACTCCACTGCATATAATCGGGATCCATTGCGCCACAATGCATGGAATACTCTGCATTCAATGACGCTGAATGGAATCCACTGCATTGAATCGGGAAGCTATGGGCCATGCTGCATAAAATCCACTGCATGCAATCATGCTGCATTGAATCCACTGCATTCAATCATACTGCATATAATCCACTGCATTCAATAGGGTTCCATTACTGCACCCTGCATGGAATCCACTGCATTCAACCACGCTGCATGGAATCCACTGCATACAATCGGGATGCATTTTATCACTCTGCATGGATTACACTGCATTTAATCACGCTGCATGTAATCCATGGAATTTAATCGGGATTCATTTTACTAAGCTGTATGGAATCGACTGCACTTAATCACGCTGCATGGAATCCACTGCATTCAATCGGGATGCATTTTACCACGTTGCATGCAGTTCACTGCATTCAATCACAATGCATGGAATCCACTGCATTCAATCGGGATGCTTTGGGCCATGCTGCATAAAATCCACTGCATTCAATCTTGCTTTTTGAATCCACTGCATTCAGTAATGCTGCATAAAATTCTTGCATTAATTGGGTTCCATTTCTTCACGCTGCATGGAATAAACTGCATTCAATCACGCTGCATGGAAACCACTGCATTCAATCGGGATGCATTTTACCTCGCTGCATGGATTACACTGCATTCAATCACAATGCATGGAATCCACTGCATTCCATCGGGATGCTTTGGGCCATGCTGCATAAACTCCACTGCATTCAATCGGGATGCATTGGGCCTCGCTGCATGGACTCCACTGCATAAAATCTGGATCCATTGCGCCACAATGCATGGAATCCTCTGCATTCAATGACGCTGCATGGAATCCACTGCTTTCCATCGGGATGTTTTGGGCCATGCTGCATAAAAT
Source organism: Sus scrofa (assembly GCF_054392235.1). Taxonomy (NCBI): domain Eukaryota; kingdom Metazoa; phylum Chordata; class Mammalia; order Artiodactyla; family Suidae; genus Sus; species Sus scrofa. The sequence continues at coordinate 6,395,655 of NC_139397.1, forward strand.
CCACTGCATTCAATCGGGATGCATTGGGCCTCGCTGCATGGACTCCACTGCATTCAATCGGGATCCATTGTGCCACAATGCATGGAATCCTCTGCATTCAATCACGCTGCATGGAATCCACTGCATTCAATCGGGATGCTTTGGGCCATGCTGCATAAAATCCACTGCATGCAATCATGCTGCCTGGAATCCACTGCATTCAATCATGCTGCATAAAATCCACTGCATTCAATAGGGTTCCATTTCTTCTTCACGCTGCCTGGAATCCACTGCATTCAATCACACTGCATGGAATCCACTGCATTCAATCGGGATGCATTTTACCACACTGCTTGGATTACACTGCATTCAATCGCAATGCATAGAATCCACTGCATTCAATATGGATGCATTTTACCACTCTGCATGGAATCCACTGCATTTACTCACGCTGCATGTAATCCATGGAATTTAATCGGGATTCATTTTACTAAGCTGTATGGAATCGACTGCATTTAATCACGCTGCATGGAATCCACTGCATTCAATCGGGATTCATTTTACAAGGCTGCATGGAGTACACTGCATTCAATCACAATGCATGGAATCCACTGCATTCAAACTGGATGCTTTGGGCCATGCTGCATAAAATCCACTGCATTCAATCATGCTGCATGGAATCCACTGCATTCAATCATGCAGCATAAAATCCGCTGCATTCCATAGGGTTCCATTTCTTCATGCTGCATGGAATACACTGCATTCAATCAGGCTGCATAAAATCCGCTGCATTCCATAGGGTTCCATTTCTTCATGCTGCATGGAATACACTGCATTTAATCAGGCTGCATGGAATCCACTGCATTCAATCGGGATGCATTTTTCCTCGTTGCATGGACTACACTGCATTCCATCCCAATGCATGGAATCCACTGCATTCAATCGGGAAGATTTGGGCCATGCTGCATACAATCCACTGCATTCAATCGGGATGCACTGGGCCTCGCTGCATGGACTCCACTGCATATAATCGGGATCCATTGCGCCACAATGCATGGAATCCTCTGCATTCAATGACGCTGAATGGAATCCACTGCATTGAATCGGGAAGCTATGGGCCATGCTGCATAAATCCACTGCATGCAATCATGCTGTGTGGACTCCACTGCATTGAATCATGCTGCAAAAAAAACCACTGCATTCAATAGGGTTCCATTTCTTCACCCTGCATGGAATCCACTGCATTCAACCACGCTGCATGGAATCCACTGCATTCAATCGGGATGCATTTTACCACTCTACATGGATTACACTGCATTTAATCACGCTGCATGTAATCCATGGAATTTAATCGGGATTCATTTTACTAAGCTGTATGGAATGGACTGCACTTAATCACGCTGCATGGAATCCACTGCATTCAATCGGGATGCATTTTACCACGTTGCATGCAGTTCACTGCATTCAATCACAATGCATGGAATCCACTGCATTCAATCGGGATGCTTTGGGCCATGCTGCATAAAATCCACTGCATTCAATCTTGCTTTTTGAATCCACTGCATTCAGTAATGCTGCATAAAATTCTTGCATTAATTGGGTTCCATTTCTTCACGCTGCATGGAATACACTGCATTCAATCACGCTGCATGGAAACCACTGCATTCAATCGGGATGCATTTTACCTCGCTGCATGGATTACACTGCATTCAATCACAATGCATGGAATCCACTGCATTCCATCGGGATGCTTTGGGCCATGCTGCATAAACTCCACTGCATTCAATCGGGATGCATTGGGCCTCGCTGCATGGACTCCACTGCATAAAATCTGGATCCATTGCGCCACAATGCATGGAATCCTCTGCATTCAATGACGCTGCATGGAATCCACTGCTTTCCATCGGGATGTTTTGGGCCATGCTGCATAAAAGCCACTGCATTCAATCGGGATGCATTGGGCCTCGCTGCATGGACTCCACTGCATTCAATCGGGATCCATTGTGCCACAATGCATGGAATACTCTGCATTCAATGACGCTGCATGGAATCCACTACATTCAATCATGCTGCATAAAATCCACTGCATTCAATAGGGTTCCATTTCTTCACGCTGCATGGAATCCACTACATTCAATCACGCTGCATGGAATCCACTGCATTCAACATGGATGAATTTTACCACGCTGCATTTAGTACAGTGTATTCAATCACAATTCATGGAATCCATTGCATTCAATCGGGATGCTTTGGGCCATGCTGCATAAAATCCATTGCATTCAATCATGCTGCATGGAATCCACTGCATTCAATCGGGATGCATTGGGCCTCGCTGCATGGACTCCACTGCATTCAATCGGGATCCATTGTGCCACAATGCATGGAATCCTCTTCATTCAACGACGCTGCATGGAATCCACTGCATTCCATCGGGATGCTTTGGGCCATGCTGCATAAAATCCACTGCATTCAATCGGGATGCATTGGGCCTCGCTGCATGGACTCCACTGCATACAATCGGGATCCATTGCGCCACAATGCATGGAATACTCTGCATTCAATCACGCTGCATGGAATCCACTGCATTCATTCGGGATGCTTTGGGCCATGCTGCATAAAATCCACTGCATGCAATCATGCTGCCTGGAATCCACTGCATTCAATCATGCTGCATAAAATCCACTGCATTCAATCGGGATGCATTGGGCCTCGCTGCATGGACTCCACTGCATACAATCGGGATCCATTGCACCACAATGCATGGAATACTCTGCATTCAATCACGCTGCATGGAATCCACTGCATTCAATCGGGATGCTTTGGGCCATGCTGCATAAAATCCACTGCATGCAATCATGCTGCCTGGAAACCACTGCATTCAATCATGCTGCATAAAATCCACTGCATTCAATAGGGTTCCATTTCTTCTTCACGCTGCCTGGAATCCACTGCATTCAATCACACTGCATGGAATCCACTGCATTCAATCGGGATGCATTTTACCACACTGCTTGGATTACACTGCATTCAATCGCAATGCATAGAATCCACTGCATTCAATATGGATGCATTTTACCACTCTGCATGGAATCCACTGCATTTACGCACGATGCATGTAATCCATGGAATTTAATCGGGATTCATTTTACTAAGCTGTATGGAATCGACTGCATTTAATCACGCTGCATGGAATCCACTGCATTCAATCGGGATTCATTTTACAAAGCTGCATGGAGTACACTGCATTCAATCACAATGCATGGAATCCACTGCATTCAAACGGGATGCTTTGGGCCATGCTGCATAAAATCCACTGCATTCAATCATGCTGCATGGAATCCACTGCATTCAATCATGCAGCATAAAATCCGCTGCATTCCATAGGGTTCCATTTCTTCATGCTGCATGGAATACACTGCATTCAATCAGGCTGCATAAAATCCGCTGCATTCCATAGGGTTCCATTTCTTCATGCTGCATGGAATACACTGCATTTAATCAGGCTGCATGGAATCCACTGCATTCAATCGGGATGCATTTTTCCTCGTTGCATGGACTACACTGCATTCCATCCCAATGCATGGAATCCACTGCATTCAATCGGGAAGATTTGGGCCATGCTGCATACAATCCACTGCATTCAATCGGGATGCACTGGGCCTCGCTGCATGGACTCCACTGCATATAATCGGGATCCATTGCGCCACAATGCATGGAATCCTCTGCATTCAATGACGCTGAATGGAATCCACTGCATTGAATCGGGAAGCTATGGGCCATGCTGCATAAATCCACTGCATGCAATCATGCTGTGTGGACTCCACTGCATTGAATCATGCTGCAAAAAAAACCACTGCATTCAATAGGGTTCCATTTCTTCACCCTGCATGGAATCCACTGCATTCAACCACGCTGCATGGAATCCACTGCATTCAATCGGGATGCATTTTACCACTCTACATGGATTACACTGCATTTAATCACGCTGCATGTAATCCATGGAATTTAATCGGGATTCATTTTACTAAGCTGTATGGAATGGACTGCACTTAATCACGCTGCATGGAATCCACTGCATTCAATCGGGATGCATTTTACCACGTTGCATGCAGTTCACTGCATTCAATCACAATGCATGGAATCCACTGCATTCAATCGGGATGCTTTGGGCCATGCTGCATAAAATCCACTGCATTCAATCTTGCTTTTTGAATCCACTGCATTCAGTAATGCTGCATAAAATTCTTGCATTAATTGGGTTCCATTTCTTCACGCTGCATGGAATACACTGCATTCAATCACGCTGCATGGAAACCACTGCATTCAATCGGGATGCATTTTACCTCGCTGCATGGATTACACTGCATTCAATCACAATGCATGGAATCCACTGCATTCCATCGGGATGCTTTGGGCCATGCTGCATAAACTCCACTGCATTCAATCGGGATGCATTGGGCCTCGCTGCATGGACTCCACTGCATAAAATCTGGATCCATTGCGCCACAATGCATGGAATCCTCTGCATTCAATGACGCTGCATGGAATCCACTGCTTTCCATCGGGATGTTTTGGGCCATGCTGCATAAAATCCACTGCATTCAATCGGGATGCATTGGGCCTCGCTGCATGGACTCCACTGCATTCAATCGGGATCCATTGTGCCACAATGCATGGAATACTCTGCATTCAATGACGCTGCATGGAATCCACTACATTCAATCATGCTGCATAAAATCCACTGCATTCAATAGGGTTCCATTTCTTCACGCTGCATGGAATCCACTACATTCAATCACGCTGCATGGAATCCACTGCATTCAACATGGATGAATTTTACCACGCTGCATTTAGTACAGTGTATTCAATCACAATTCATGGAATCCATTGCATTCAATCGGGATGCTTTGGGCCATGCTGCATAAAATCCATTGCATTCAATCATGCTGCATGGAATCCACTGCATTCAATCGGGATGCATTGGGCCTCGCTGCATGGACTCCACTGCATTCAATCGGGATCCATTGTGCCACAATGCATGGAATCCTCTTCATTCAACGACGCTGCATGGAATCCACTGCATTCCATCGGGATGCTTTGGGCCATGCTGCATAAAATCCACTGCATTCAATCGGGATGCATTGGGCCTCGCTGCATGGACTCCACTGCATACAATCGGGATCCATTGCGCCACAATGCATGGAATACTCTGCATTCAATCACGCTGCATGGAATCCACTGCATTCATTCGGGATGCTTTGGGCCATGCTGCATAAAATCCACTGCATGCAATCATGCTGCCTGGAATCCACTGCATTCAATCATGCTGCATAAAATCCACTGCATTCAATCGGGATGCATTGGGCCTCGCTGCATGGACTCCACTGCATACAATCGGGATCCATTGCACCACAATGCATGGAATACTCTGCATTCAATCACGCTGCATGGAATCCACTGCATTCAATCGGGATGCTTTGGGCCATGCTGCATAAAATCCACTGCATGCAATCATGCTGCCTGGAAACCACTGCATTCAATCATGCTGCATAAAATCCACTGCATTCAATAGGGTTCCATTTCTTCTTCACGCTGCCTGGAATCCACTGCATTCAATCACACTGCATGGAATCCACTGCATTCAATCGGGATGCATTTTACCACACTGCTTGGATTACACTGCATTCAATCGCAATGCATAGAATCCACTGCATTCAATATGGATGCATTTTACCACTCTGCATGGAATCCACTGCATTTACTCACGATGCATGTAATCCATGGAATTTAATCGGGATTCATTTTACTAAGCTGTATGGAATCGACTGCATTTAATCACGCTGCATGGAATCCACTGCATTCAATCGGGATTCATTTTACAAAGCTGCATGGAGTACACTGCATTCAATCACAATGCATGGAATCCACTGCATTCCATCGGGATGCATTTTATCACTCTGCATGGATTACACTGCATTTAATCACGCTGCATGTAATCCATGGAATTTAATCGGGATTCATTTTACTAAGCTGTATGGAATCGACTGCACTTAATCACGCTCCATGGAATCCACTGCATTCAATCGGGATGCATTGGGCCTCGCTGCATGGACTCCACTGCATTCAATCGGGATCCATTGTGCCACAATGCATGGAATACTCTGCATTCAATGACGCTGCATGGAATCCACTACATTCAATCATGCTGCATAAAATCCACTGCATTCAATAGGGTTCCATTTCTTCACGCTGCATGGAATCCACTACATTCAATCACGCTGCATGGAATCCACTGCATTCAACATGGATGAATTTTACCACGCTGCATTTAGTACAGTGTATTCAATCACAATTCATGGAATACACTGCATTCAATCAGGCTGCATAAAATCCGCTGCATTCCATAGGGTTCCATTTCTTCATGCTGCATGGAATACACTGCATTTAATCAGGCTGCATGGAATCCACTGCATTCAATCGGGATGCATTTTTCCTCGTTGCATGGACTACACTGCATTCCATCCCAATGCATGGAATCCACTGCATTCAATCGGGAAGATTTGGGCCATGCTGCATACAATCCACTGCATTCAATCGGGATGCACTGGGCCTCGCTGCATGGACTCCACTGCATATAATCGGGATCCATTGCGCCACAATGCATGGAATACTCTGCATTCAATGACGCTGAATGGAATCCACTGCATTGAATCGGGAAGCTATGGGCCATGCTGCATAAAATCCACTGCATGCAATCATGCTGCATTGAATCCACTGCATTCAATCATACTGCATATAATCCACTGCATTCAATAGGGTTCCATTACTGCACCCTGCATGGAATCCACTGCATTCAACCACGCTGCATGGAATCCACTGCATTCAATCGGGATGCATTTTATCACTCTGCATGGATTACACTGCATTTAATCACGCTGCATGTAATCCATGGAATTTAATCGGGATTCATTTTACTAAGCTGTATGGAATCGACTGCACTTAATCACGCTGCATGGAATCCACTGCATTCAATCGGGATGCATTTTACCACGTTGCATGCAGTTCACTGCATTCAATCACAATGCATGGAATCCACTGCATTCAATCGGGATGCTTTGGGCCATGCTGCATAAAATCCACTGCATTCAATCTTGCTTTTTGAATCCACTGCATTCAGTAATGCTGCATAAAATTCTTGCATTAATTGGGTTCCATTTCTTCACGCTGCATGGAATACACTGCATTCAATCACGCTGCATGGAAACCACTGCATTCAATCGGGATGCATTTTACCTCGCTGCATGGATTACACTGCATTCAATCACAATGCATGGAATCCACTGCATTCCATCGGGATGCTTTGGGCCATGCTGCATAAACTCCACTGCATTCAATCGGGATGCATTGGGCCTCGCTGCATGGACTCCACTGCATAAAATCTGGATCCATTGCGCCACAATGCATGGAATCCTCTGCATTCAATGACGCTGCATGGAATCCACTGCTTTCCATCGGGATGTTTTGGGCCATGCTGCATAAAATCCACTGCATTCAATCGGGATGCATTGGGCCTCTCTGCATGGACTCCACTGCATTCAATCGGGATCCATTGTGCCACAATGCATGGAATTCTCTTCATTCAATGACGCTGCATCGAGTCCACAGCATTCAATCGGAATCCATTGTGCCACAATGCATGGAATACTCTGCATTCAATGACGCTGCATGGAATCCACTACATTCAATCATGCTGCATAAAATCCACTGCATTCAATAGGGTTCCATTTCTTCACGCTGCATGGAATCCACTACATTCAATCACGCTGCATGGAATCCACTGCATTCAACATGGATGAATTTTACCACGCTGCATTTAGTACATTGTATTCAATCACAATTCATGGAATCCATTTCATTCAATCGGGATGCTTTGGGCCATGCTGCATAAAATCCACTGCATTCAATCGGGATGCACTGGGCATCGCTGCATGGACTCCACTGCATACAATCGGGATCCATTGCGCCACAATGCATGGAATCGTCTGCATTCAATGACGCTGCATGGAATCCACTGCATTCAATCGGGATGCTTTGGGCCAAGCTGCATAAAATCCACTGCATTCAACCAGGCTGCATGGAATCCACTGCATTCAATCATGCTGCAATAAATCCACTGCATTCAATAGGGTTCCATTTCTTCACGCTGCATGTTATAAACTGCATTCATTCATGCTGCATGGAATCCACTGCATTCAATCAGGATGCATTTTACCTCGCTGCATGGATTACACTGCATTCAATCACAATGCATGGAATCCACTGCATTCCATCGGGATGCTTTGGGCCATGCTGCATAAATTCCACTGCATTCAATCGGGATGCATTGGGCCTCGCTGCATAGACTCCACTGCATACAATCGGGATCCATTGCGCCACAATGCATGGAATCCTCTGCATTCAACGACGCTGCATGGAATCCACTGCATTCAATCGGGAGGCTTTGGGCCATGCTGCATAAAATCCACTGCATTCAATCATGCTGCATAAAATCCACGGCATTCAATATGGTTCCATTTCTTCACGCTGCATGGAATCCAATGCATTCAATCAGGATGCATTTTACCACACTGCATGGATTACACTTCATTCAATCACAATGCATGGAATCCACTGCATTCCATCGGGATGCTTTGGGCCATGCTGCATAAAATCCACTGCATTCAATCAGATGCATTTTGCCTCGCTGCATAGACTCCACTGCATACAATCGGGATCCATTTCGCCAAAATGCATTGAATCTTCTGCATTCAATTACGCTGCATGGACTCCACTGCATTCAATCGGGATGCTTTGGGCCATGCTGCATAAAATCCATTGCATTCAATCATGCTGCATGGGATCCACTGCATTCAATCATGCTGCATAAAATCCACTGCATTCAATAGGGTTCCATTTCTTCACGCTGCATGGAATCCACTACATTCACTCACGCTGCATGGAATCCACTGCATTCTATCGGGATGCATTTTACCACGCTGCATAGATTACACCGCATTCAATCACAATGCATGGAATCCACTGCATTCAATCGGGATGCTTTGGGCCATGCTGCATAAAATCCACTGCATTCAATCGGGATGCATTGGGCCTCGCTGCATGGACTCCACTGCATTCAATCGGGATCCATTGTGCCACAATGCATGGAATTCTCTTCATTCAATGACCCTGCATCGAATCCACTGCATTCAATCGGAATCCATTGTGCCACAATGCATGGAATCCTCTGCATTCAATGACGCTGCATGGAATCCACTGCATTCCATCAGGATGCTTTAGGCCATGCTGCATAAAATCCACTGCATGCAAACATGCTGCATGGAATCCACTGCATTCAATCATGCTGCATAAAATCCACTGCATTCAATAGGGTTCCATTTCTTCATGCTGCATGGAATCCACTGCATTCAATCACGCTGCATGGAATCCACTGCATTCAACATGGATGAATTTTACCACGCTGCATTTAGTACACTGTATTCAATCACAATTCATGGAATCCATTGCATTCAATCGGGATGCTTTGGCCCATGCTGCATAAAATCCACTGCATTCAATCATGCTGCATGGAATCCACTGCATTCAATCGGGATGCATTTTACCATGCTGCATGGATTACTCTTCATTCAATCAGGCTGCATGGAAACCACTGCATTCAATCGGGATGCTTTGGGCCATGCTGCATAAAATCCACTGCATTTACTCGGGATGCATTTGGCCACGCTGCATGGACTCCACTGCATAAAATCGGGATCCATTGCCCCAAAATGCAAGGAATCATCTGCATTCAATGACGCTGCATGGAATCCACTGCATTCCATCGGGATGCTTTGGGCCATGCTGCATAAAATCCACTGCATTCAGCCATGCTGCATGGAATCCACTGCATTCAATCATGCTGCATAAAATCCACTGCATTCAATCGGGATGCATTGGGCCTCGCTGCATGGAATAAACTGCATTCAATCAGGCTCCATGGAATCCACGGCATTCAATGGGGATGCATTCTACCATGCTGCATGGAGTTCACTGCATTCAATCACAATGCATGGAATCTACTGGATACCATCGGGATGCTTTGGGCCATGCTGCATAAAATCCACTGCATTCAATCGGGATGCATTGGGCCACGCTGCATGGACTCCACTGCATACAATCGGGATCAATTGCGCCACAATGCATGGAATCCTCTGCATTCAATCACGCTGCATGGAATACACTGCATTCCATCGGGATGCTTTGGGCCATGCTGCATAAAAGCCACTGCATGCAATCATGCTGCATAGAATCCACTGCATTCAATCATGCTGCATAAAATCCACTACATTCAATAGGGTTCCATTTCTTCTTCACGCTGACTGGAATAAACTGCATTCAATCACGCTGCATGGAATCCACTGCATTCAATCGGGATGCATTTTACCACACTACTTGGATTACACTGCATTCAATCGCAATGCAATGAATCCACTGCATTCAATATGGATGCATTTTACCACTCTGCATGGATTACACTGCATTTAATCACACTGCATGTAATCCATGGAATTTAATCGGGATTCATTTTACTAAGCTGTATGGAATCGACTGCACTTAATCACGCTGCATGGAATCCACTGCATTCAATCGGGATGCATTTTACCACGTTGCATGCAGTTCACTGCATTCAATCACAATGCATGGAATCCACTGCATTCAAACGGGATGCTTTGGGCCATGCTGCATAAAATCCACTGCATTCAATCTTGCTTTTTGAATCCACTGCATTCAGTAATGCTGCATAAAATCCTTGCATTAATTGGGTTCCATTTCTTCACGCTGCATGGAATACACTGCATTCAATCACAATGCATGGAATCCACTGCATTCAATCGGGATGCTTTGGGCCATGCTGCATAAACTCCACTGCATTCAATGGGGAGGCATTGGGCCTCGCTGCATGGAATCAACTGCATAAAATCTGGATCCATTGCGCCACAATGCATGGAATCCTCTGCATTCAACGACGCTGCATGGAATCCACTGCATTCCATCGGGATGTTTTGGGCCATGCTGCATAAAATCTACTGCATTCAATCGGGATGCATTGGGCCTCGCTGCATGAACTCCACTGCATACAATCTGGAACCATTGCGCCAAAATGCACGGAATACTCTGCATTCAACAACGCTGCATGGAATCCACTGCATTCAATCGGGATGCTTTGGGCCATGCTGCATAAATCCATTGCATCCAATCATGCTGCATGGAATCCACTGCATTCAATCGTGCTGCATAAAATCCACTGCATTCAATAGGGTTCCATTTCTTCACGTGGCATCGAATCCACTGCATTCAATCACGCTGCATGGAATCCACTGCATTCTATCGGGATGCATTTTACCACGCTGCATAGATTACACCGCATTCAATCACAATGCATGGAATCCACTGCATTCAATCGGGATGCTTTGGGCCATGCTGCATAAAATCCACTGCATTCAATCGGGATGCATTGGGCCTCGCTGCATGGACTCCACTGCATTCAATCGGGATCCATTGTGCCACAATGCATGGAATTCTCTTCATTCAATGACGCTGCATCGAATCCACTGCATTCAATCGGAATCCATTGTGCCACAATGCATGGAATCCTCTGCATTCAATGACGCTGCATGGAATCCACTGCATTCCATCAGGATGCTTTGGGCCATGCTGCATAAAATCCACTGCATGCAATCATGCTGCATGGAATCCACTGCATTCAATCATGCTGCATAAATCCACTGCATTCAATAGGGTTCCAATTCTTCACGCTGCATGGAATCCACTGCATTCAATCACGCTGCATGGAATCCACTGCATTCAACATGGATGAATTTTACCACGCTGCATTTAGTACACTGTATTCAATCACAATTCATGGAATCCATTGCATTCAATCGGGATGCTTTGGGCCATGCTGCATAAAATCCACTGCATTCAATCGGGATGCACTGGGCATTGCTGCATGGACTCCATTGCATACAATCGGGATCCATTGAGCCACAATGCATGGAATCCACTGCATTCAATCGCGATGCTTTGGGCCATGCTGCATAAAATCCATTGCATTCAATCATGCTGCATGGAATCCACTGCATTCAATCGGGATGCATTGGGCCTCGCTGCATGGACTCCACTGCATTCAATCGGGATCCATTGTGCCACAATGCATGGAATCCTCTTCATTCAACGACGCTGCATGGAATCCACTGCATTCCATCGGGATGCTTTGGGCCATGCTGCATAAAATCCACTGCATTCAATCGGGATGCATTGGGCCTCGCTGCATGGAGTCCACTGCATACAATCGGGATCCATTGTGCCACAATGCATGGAATCCTCTGCATTCAATGACGCTGCATGGAATCCACTGCATTCAATCAGGATGCATTTTAACACACTGCATGGTTTACTCTTCATTCAATCACAATGCATGGAATCCACTGCATTCCATAGGGATGCTTTGGGCCATGCTGCATAAACTCCACTGAATTCAATCAGATGCATTTTGCCTCGCTGCATAGACTCCAATGCATACAATCGGGATCCATTGCGCCAAAATGCATTGAATCTTCTGCATTAAATTACGCTGCATGGAATCCACTGCATTCAATCGGGATGCTTTGGGCCATGCTGCATAAGTCCATTGCATTCAATCATGCTGCATGGAATCCACTGCATTCAATCATGCTGCATAAAATCCATTGCATTCAATAGGGTTCCATTTCTTCACACTGCATGGAATCCACTATATTCAATCACGCTGCATGGAATCCACTGCATTCTATTGGGATGCATTTTACCACGCTGCATAGATTACACCGCATTCAATCACAATGCATGGAATCCACTGCATTTCATCGGGATGCTTTGGGCCATGCTGCATAAAATCCATTGCATTCAATCATGCTGCATGGAATCCACTGCATTCAATCGGGATGCATTTTACCATGCTGCATTGATTACCCTTCATTCAATCAGGCTGCATGGAATCCACTGCATTCTATTGGGATGCTTTGCGCCATGCTGCATAAAATCCACTGCATTTAATCGGGATGCATTTGGCCACGCTGCATGGACTCCACTGCATAAAATCGGGATCCATTGCCCCAAAATGCAAGGAATCATCTGCATTCAATGACGCTGCATGGAATCCACTGCATTCCATCGGGATGCTTTGGGCCATGCTGCATAAAATCCACTGCATTCAACCATGCTGCATGGAATCAACTGCATTCAATCATGCTGCATAAAATCCACTGCATTCAATCGGGATGCATTGGGCCTCGCTGCATGGAATAAACTGCATTCAATCAGGCTCCATGGAATCCACTGCATTCAATGTGGATGCATTCTACCATGCTGCATGGAGTTCACTGCATTCAATCACAATGCATGGAATCCACTGCATTTCATCGGGATGCTTTGGGCCATGCTGCATAAAATCCACTGCATTCAATCGGGATGCATTGGGCCTCGCTGCATGGACTCCACTGCATACAATCGGGATCCATTGCGCCAAAATGCATGGAATCCTCTGCATTCAATGACGCTGCATGGAATCCACTGCATTCCATCGGGATGCTTTGGGCCATACTGCATAAAATCCACTGCATGCAATCATGCTGCATGCAATCCACTGCATTCAATCATGCTGCATGGAATCCACTGCATTCAATAGGGTTCCATTTCTTCTTCACGCTGCCTGGAATCCACTGCATTCAATCACGCTGCATGGAATCCACTGCATTCAATATGGATGCATTTTACCACTCTGCATGGAATCCACTACATTTAATCACGCTGCATGTAATCCATGGAATTTAATCGGGATTCATTTTACTAAGCTGTATGGAATCGACTGCATTTAATCACGCTGCATGGAATCCACTGCATTCAATCGGGATTCATTTTACAAGGCTGCATGGAGTACACTGCATTCAATCACAATGCATGGAATCCACTGCATTCAAACGGGATGCTTTGGGCCATGCTGCATAAAATCCACTGCATTCAATCATGCTGCATGGAATCCACTGCATTCAATCATGCTGCATAAAATCCGCTGCATTCCATAGGGTTCCATTTCTTCATGCTGCATGGAATACACTGCATTCAATCAGGCTGCATGGAATCCACTGCATTCAATCGGGATGCATTTTTCCTCGTTGCATGGATTACACTGCATTCCATTCACAATGCATGGAATCCACTGCATTCAATCGGGAAGCTTTGGGCCATGCTGCATAAAATCCACTGCATTTAATCGGGATGCACTGGGCCTCGCTGCATGGACTCCACTGCATATAATCGGGATCCATTGCGCCACAATGCATGGAATCCTCTGCATTCAATGACGCTGCATGGAATCCACTGCATTCCATCGGGATGCTTTGGGCCATGCTGAATAAAATCCACTGCATGCAATCATGCTGCATTGAATCCACTGCATTCAATCATGTTGCATAAAATCCACTGCATACAATAGAGTTCCATTTCTTCACCCTGCATGGAATCCACTGCATTCAACCACGCTGCATGGAATCCACTGCATTCAATCGGGATGCATTTTACCACTCTGCATGGATTACACTGCATTTAATCACGCTGCATGTAATCCATGGAATTTTAATCGGGATTCATTTTACTAAGCTGTATGGAATCGACTGCACTTAATCACGCTGGATGGAATCCACTGCATTCAATCGGGATGCATTTTACCACGTTGCATGCAGTTCACTGCATTCAATCACAATGCATGGAATCCACTGCATTCAATCGGGATGCTTTGGGCCATGCTGCATAAAATCCACTGCATTCAATCTTGCTTTTTGAATCCACTGCATTCAGTAATGCTGCATAAAATCCTTGCATTCAATTGGGTTCCATTTCTTCACGCTGCATGGAATACACTGCATTCAATCACGCTGCATGGAATCCACTGCATTCAATCGGGATGCATTTTACCATGCTGCGTGGTTTTCACTGCATTCAATCACAATGCATGGAATCCACTGCATTCCATCGGGATGCTTTGGGCCATGCTGCATAAAATCCACTGCATTCAATCATGCTGCATGGAATCCACTGCATTCAATCATGCTGCATAAAATCCACTGCATTCAATAGGGTTCCATTTCTTCACGCTGCATGGAATCCACTGCATTCAATCACACTGAATGGAATCCACTGCATTCAATCGGGATGCATTTTACCTCGCTGCATGGATTACACTGCATTCAATCACAATGCATGGAATCCACTGCATTCAATCCGGATGCTTTGGGCCATGCTGCATAAAATCCACTGCATTCAATCGGGATGCATTGGGCCACGCTGCATCGACTCCACTGCATTCAATCGGTATCCATTGCGCCACAATGCAAGGAATCCTCTGCATTCATTGACGCTGCATGGCCTCCACTGCATTAAATCGGGATGCTTTGGGCCATGCTGCATAAAATCCACTGCATTCAACCATGCTGCATGGAATCCATTTCATTCAATCATGCTCTATAAAATCCAATGCATTCAATTGGGTTCCATTACTTCACGCTGCATGGAATACACTGCATTAAATCAGGATGCATGGAATCGACTGCATTCAATCAGGATGCCTTATACCACGTTGCATGGATTACCCTACATTCAATCACAATGCATGGAATCCACTGCATTCAATCGGGATGCTTTGGGCCATGCTGCATAAAATCCACTGCATTCAATGGTGATGCATTGGGCCTCGCTGCATAGACTCCACTGCATATAATCGGGATCCATTGCGCCACAATGCATGGAATACTCTGCATTCAATGACGCTGCATGGAATCCACTGCATTCCATCGGGAAGCTTTGGGCCATGCTGCATAAAATCCACTGCATTCAATCATGCTGCATGGAATCCACTGCATTCAATCGGGATGCATTTTACAAGGCTGCATGGATTACATTTCATACACTCAAAATGCATGGAATCCACTGCGTTCTATAGGGATGCTTTGGGCCATACTGCATAAAATACACTGCATTCAATTTGCTGCATGGAATCCACTGCATTCAATCATGCTGAATAAAATCCACTGCATTCAATAGGGTTCCATTTCTTCACGCTGCATGGAATACACTGCATTCAATCAGGCTCCATGGAATCCACTGCATTCAATGGGGATGCATTCTACAATGCTGCATGGAGTTCACTGCATTCAATCACAACGCATGTAATCCACTGCATTCCATCGGGATGCTTTGGGCCATGCTGCATAAAATCCACTGCATTCAACCATGCTGCATGGAATCCATTTCATTCAATCATGCTCTATATAATCCAATGCATTCAATAGGGTTCCATTACTTCACGCTGCATGGAATACACTGCATTAAATCAGGATGCATGAAATCGACTGCATTCAATCAGAGGGCATTATACCACGTTGCATGGATTACACTACATTCAATCACAATGCATGGAATCCACTGCATTCAATCGGGATGCTTTGGGCCATGCTGCATAGACTCCACTGCATATAATCGGGATCCATTGCGCCACAATGCATGGAATATTCTGCATTCAACGACGCTGCATGAATCCACTGCATTCCATCGGGAAGCCTTGGGACATGCTGCATAAAATCCACTGCATTCAATCATGCTGGATGGAATCCACTGCATTCAATCGGGATGCATTTTACAAGGCTGCATGGATTACATTTCATACACTCAAATTGCATGGAATCCACTGCGTTCTATAGGTATGCTTTGGGCCATACTGCATAAAATACACTGCATTCAATTTGCTTCATGGAATCCACTGCATTCAGTCATGCTGAATAAAATCCACTGCATTCAATATGGTTCCATTTCTTCACGCTGCATGGAATACACTGCATTCAATCAGGCTCCATGAAATCCACTGCATTCAATGGGGATGCATTCTACAATGCTGCATGGAGTTCACTGCATGCAATCACAACGCATGTAATCCACTGCATTCCATGGGGATGCTTTGGGCCATGCTGCATAAAATACACTGCATTCAACCATGCTGCATGGAATCAACTGCATTCAATCATGCTGCATAAAATCCACTGCATTCCATCGGGATGCATTGGGCCTCGCTGCATGGAATAAACTGCATTCAATCACACTGCATGAATTCCACTGCATTCAATGGGGATGCATTCTACAATGCTGCATGGAGTTCACTGCATTCAATCACAATGCATGGAATCCACTGCATTCCATCGGGATGCTTTGGGCGATGCTGCATAAAATCCACTGCATTCAATCGGGATGCATTGGGCCTCGCTGCATGGACTCCATGCATACAATCGGGATCCATTGCACCAAAATGCATGGAATCCTCCGCATGCAACGACGCTGCATGGACTCCACTGCATTCAATCGGGATGCTTTGGGCCATGCTGCATAAAATCCATTGAATTCAATCATGCTGCATGGAATCCACTGCATTCAATCGGGATGCATTTTACAAGGCTGCATGGATTACATTTCATATACTCAAAACGCATGGAATCTACTGCGTTCTATAGGTATGCTTTGGGCCATACTGCATAAAATACACTGCATTCAATTTGCTGCATGGAATCCACTGCATTCAATCATGCTGAATAAAATCCACTGCATTCAATAGGGTTCCATTTCTTCACGCTGCATGGAATACACTGCATTCAATCAGGCTCCATGGAATCCACTGCATTCAATGGGGATGCATTCTACAATGCTGCATGGAGTTCACTGCATTCAATCACAACGCATGTAATCCACTGCATTCCATCGGGATGCTTTGGGCCATGCTGCATAAAATCCACTGCATTCAACCATGCTGCATGGAATCCATTTCATTCAATCATGCTCTATAAAATCCAATGCATTCAATAGGGTTCCATTACTTCACGCTGCATGGAATACACTGCATTAAATCAGGATGCATGGAATCGACTGCATTCAATCAGAAGGCATTATACCACGTTGCATGGATTACCCTACATTCAATCACAATGCATGGAATCCACTGCATTCAATCGGGATGCTTTGGGCCATGCTGCATAGACTCCACTGCATATAATCGGGATCCATTGCGCCACAATGCATGGAATATTCTGCATTCAACGACGCTGCATGAATCCACTGCATTCCATCGGGAAGCCTTGGGCCATGCTGCATAAAATCCACTGCATTCAATCATGCTGGATGGAATCCACTGCATTCAATCGGGATGCATTTTACAAGGCTGCATGGATTACATTTCATACACTCAAATTGCATGGAATCCACTGCGATCTATAGGTATGCTTTGGGCCATACTGCATAAAATACACTGCATTCAATTTGCTGCATGGAATCCACTGCATTCAGTCATGCTGAATAAAATCCACTGCATTCAATAGGGTTCCATTTCTTCACGCTGCATGGAATACACTGCATTCAATCAGGCTCCATGAAATCCACTGCATTCAATGGGGATGCATTCTACAATGCTGCATGGAGTTCACTGCATGCAATCACAACGCATGTAATCCACTGCATTCCATGGGGATGCTTTGGGCCATGCTGCATAAAATCCACTGCATTCAACCATGCTGCATGGAATCAACTGCATTCAATCATGCTGCATAAAATCCACTGCATTCCATCGGGATGCATTGGGCCTCGCTGCATGGAATACACTGCATTCAATCACACTGCATGAATTCCACTGCATTCAATGGGGATGCATTCTACAATGCTGCATGGAGTTCACTGCATTCAATCACAATGCATGGAATCCACTGCATTCCATCGGGATGCTTTGGGCGATGCTGCATAAAATCCACTGCATTCAATCGGGATGCATTGGGCCTCGCTGCATGGACTCCGTGCATACAATCGGGATCCATTGCACCAAAATGCATGGAATCCTCCGCATGAAACGACGCTGCATGGACTCCACTGCATTCAATCGGGATGCTTTGGGCCATGCTGCATAAAATCCATTGAATTCAATCATGCTGCATGGAATCCACTGCATTCAATCATGCTCTATTAAATCCACTGCATTCAATAGGGTTCCATTTCTTCACGTGGCATCGAATCCACTGCATTCAATCACGCTGCATGGAATCCACTGCATTCAATCGGGATGCATTTTTCCTCGCTGCATGGAGTACACTGCATTCAATCATGCTGCATAAAATCCACTGCATTCCATCGGGATGCTTTGGGCCATGCTGCATAAAATCCACTGCATTCAACCATGCTGCATGGAATCCAGTGCATTCAATCATGCTGCATAAAATCCACTGCATTCAATCGGGATGCATTGGGCCTCGCTGCATGGAATAAACTGCATTCAATCAGGCTGCATGGAATCCAGTGCATTCAATGGGGATGCATTCTACCATGCTGCATGGAGTTCACTGCATTCAATCACAATGCATGGAATCCACTGCATTCCATCGGGATGCTTTGGGCCATGCTGCATACAATCCACTGCATTCAATCGGGATGCATTGGGCCTCGCTGCATGGACTCCACTGCATACAATCGGGATCCATTGCGCCAAAATGCATGGAATCGACTGCATTTAATCACGGTGCATGGAATCCACTGCATTCAATCGGGATGCATTTTACCACACTGGTTGGATTACACTGCATTCAATCGCAATTCATAGAATCCACTGCATTCAATATGGATGCATTTTACCACTCTGCATGGAATCCACTGCATTTAATCACGCTGCATGTACTCCATGGAATTTAATCGGGATTCATTTTACTAAGCTGTATGGAATCGACTGCATTTAATCACGCTGCATGGAATCCACTGCATTCAATCGGGATTCATTTTACAAGGCTGCATGGAGTACACTGCATTCAATCACAATGCATGGAATCCACTGCATTCAAACGGGATGCTTTGGGCCATGCTGCATAAAATCCACTGCATTCAATCATGCTGCATGGAATCCACTGCATTCAATCATGCAGCATAAAATCCGCTGCATTCCATAGGGTTCCATTTCTTCATGCTGCATGGAATACACTGCATTCAATCAGGCTGCATAAAATCCGCTGCATTCCATAGGGTTCCATTTCTTCATGCTGCATGGAATACACTGCATTCAATCAGGCTGCATGGAATCCACTGCATTCAATCGGGATGCATTTTTCCTCGTTGCATGGACTACACTGCATTCCATCACAATGCATGGAATCCACTGCATTCAATCGGGAAGCTTTGGGCCATGCTGCATACAATCCACTGCATTCAATCGGGATGCACTGGGCCTCGCTGCATGGACTCCACTGCATATAATCGGGATCCATTGCGCCACAATGCATGGAATACTCTGCATGCAATGACGCTGAATGGAATCCACTGCATTGAATCGTGAAGCTATGGGCCATGCTGCATAAAATCCACTGCATGCAATCATGCTGCATTGAAACCACTGCATTCAATCATGCTGCATAAAATCCACTGCATTCAATAGGGTTCCATTACTGCACCCTGTATGGAATCCACTGCATTCAACCACGCTGCATGGAATCCACTGCATTCAATCGGGATGCATTTTACCACTCTGCATGGATTACACTGCATTTAATCACGCTGCATGTAATCCATGGAATTTAATCGGGATTCATTATACTAAGCTGTATGGAATCGACTGCACTTAATCACGCTGCATGGAATCCACTGTATTCAATCGGGATGCATTTTACCACGTTCCATGCAGTTCACTGCATTCAATCACAATGCATGGAATCCACTGCATTCAATCGGGATGCTTTGGGCCATGCTGCATAAAATCCACTGCATTCAATCTTGCTTTTTGAATCCACTGCATTCAGTAATGCTGCATAAAATCCTTGCATTCAATTGGGTTCCATTTCTTCACGCTGCATGGAATACACTGCATTCAATCACGCTGCATGGAATCCACTGCATTCTATCGGGATGCATTTTACCTCGCTGCATGGATTACACTGCATTCAATCACAATGCATGGAATCCACTGCATTCCATCGGGATGCTTTGGGCCATGCTGCATAAACTCCACTGCATTCAATCGGGAGGCATTGGGCCTCGCTGCATGGACTCCACTGCATAAAATCTGGATCAATTGCGCCACAATGCATGGAATCCTCTGCATTCAATGACGCTGCATGGAATCCACTGCATTCCATCGGGATGTTTTGGGCCATGCTGCATAAAATCTACTGCATTCAATCGGGATGCATTGGGCCTCGCTGCATGAACTCCACTGCATACAATCTGGAACCATTGCGCCAAAATGCATGGAATACTCTGCATTCAACAACGCTGCATGGAATCCACTGCATTCAATCGGGATGCTTTGGGCCATGCTGCATAAATCCATTGAATTCAATCCTGCTGTATGGAATCCACTGCATTCACTCTTGCTGCATAAAATCCACTGCATTCAATAGGGTTCCATTTCTTCACGCTGCATGGAATCCACTACATTCAATCACGCTGCATGGAATCCACTGCATTCTATCGGGATGCATTTTACCACGCTGCATAGATTACACCGCATTCAATCACAATGCATGGAATCCACTGCATTCAATCGGGATGCTTTGGGCCATGCTGCATAAAATCCACTGCATTCAATCGGGATGCACTGGGCATCGCTGCATGGACTCCACTGCATACAATCGGGATCCATTGCGCCACAATGCATGGAATCCTCTGCATTCAATGATGCTGCATGCAATCCACTGCATACAATCGGGATGCTTTGGGCCATGCTGAATAAAATCCATTGCATTCAATCATGCTGCATGGAATCCACTGCATTCAATCGGGATGCATTTTACCATGCTGCATGGATTACCCTTCATTCAATCAGGCTGCATGGAATCCACTGCATTCTATCGGGATGCTTTGCGCCATGCTGCATAAAATTCACCGCATTTAATCGGGATGCATTTGGCCACGCTGCATGGACTCCACTGCATAAAATCGGGATCCATTGCACCAAAATGCAAGGAATCATCTGCATTCAATGACGCTGCATGGAATCCACTGCATTCCATCGGGATCCATTTTACCACGCAGCATGGATTACAATGCTTTCAATCACAATGCATGGAATCTTCTCTATTCAATCGGGATGCTTTGGGCCATACTGCATAAAATCCACTGCATTCAATCATGCTGCATGGAATCCACTGCATTCTATAGGGATGCTTTGGGCCATACTGCATAAAAGTCACTGCATTCAATCATGCTGCCTGGAATCCACTGCATTCAATCATACTGCATAAAATCCACTGCATTCAATAGGGTTCCATTTCTTCACGCTTCATGGAATCCACTGCATTCAATAGGGTTCCATTCCTTCACGCTGCCTGGAACCCACTGCCTTCAATCACGCTGCATGGAATCCACTGCATTCAATCAGGATGCATTTTTCCTCGTTGCATGGATTACACTGCATTCAATCCCAATGCATGGAATCCACTGCATTCAATCGGGAAGCTTTGGGCCATGCTGCATACAATGCACTGCATTCAATCGGGATGCACTGGGCCTCGCTGCATGGACTCCACTGCATATAATCTGGATCCATTGCGCCAAAATGCATGGAATCCTCTGCATTCAATGACGCTGAATGGAATCCACTGCATTGAATCGGGAAGCTTTGGGCCATGCTGCATAAATCCACTGCATTCAATCATGCTGTGTGGACTCCACTGCATTGAATCATGCTGCAAAAAAAACCACTGCATTCAATAGGGTTCCATTTCTTCACCCTGCATGGAATCCACTGCATTCAACCACGCTGCATGGAATCCACTGCATTCAATCGGGATGCATTTTACCACTCTGCATGGATTACACTGCATTTAATCACACTGCATGTAATCCATGGAATTTAATCAGAATTCATTTTACTAAGCTGTATGGAATGGACTGCACTTAATCACGCTGCATGGAATCCACTGCATTCAATCGGGATGCATTTTACCACGTTGCATGCAGTTCACTGCATTCAATCACAATGCATGGAATCCACTGCATTCAATCGGGATGCTTTGGGCCATGCTGCATAAAATCCACTGCATTCAATCTTGCTTTTTGAATCCACTGCATTCAGTAATGCTGCATAAAATCCTTGCATTCAATTGGGTTCCATTTCTTCACGCTGCATGGAATACACTGCATTCAATCACGCTGCATGGAATCCACTGCATTCAATCGGGATGCATTTTACCATGCTGCGTGGTTTTCACTGCATTCAATCACAATGCATGGAATCCACTGCATTCCATCGGGATGCTTTGGGCCATGCTGCATAAAATCCACTGCATTCAATCATGCTGCATGGAATCCACTGCATTCAATCATGCTGCATAAAATCCACTGCATTCAATAGGGTTCCATTTCTTCACGCTGCATGTAATACACTGCATTCAATCACACTGAATGGAATCCACTGCATTCAATCGGGATGCATTTTACCTCGCTGCATGGATTACACTGCATTCAATCACAATGCATGGAATCCACTGCATTCCATCGGCATGCTTTGGGCCATGCTGCATAAAATCCACTGCATTCAATCGGGATGCATTGGGCCATGCTGCATCGACTCCACTGCATTCAATTGGCATCCATTGCGCCACAATGCAAGGAATCCTCTGCATTCATTGACGCTGCATGGACTCCACTGCATTCAATCGGGATGCTTTGGGCCATGCTGCATAAAATCCACTGCATTCAACCATGCTGCATGGAATCCATTTCATTCAATCATGCTCTATAAAATCCAATGCATTCAATAGGGTTCCATTACTTCACGCTGCATGGAACACACTGCATTAAATCAGGATGCATGGAATCGACTGCATTTAATCAGGATGCATTATACCACGTTGCATGGATTACCCTACATTCAATCACAATGCATGGAATCCACTGCATTCAATCGGGATGCTTTGGGCCATGCTGCATAAAATCCACTGCATTCAATCGGGATGCATTGGGCCTCGCTGCATAGACTCCACTGCATATAATCGGGATCCATTGCGCCACAATGCATGGAATCCTCTGCATTCAATGACGCTGCATGGAATCCACTGCATTCCATCGGGAAGCTTTGGGCCATGCTGCATAAAATCCACTGCATTCAATCGGGATGCATTTTACAAGGCTGCATGGATTACATTTCATACACTCAAAATGCATGGAATCCACTGCGTTCTATAGGGATGCTTTGGGCCATACTGCATAAAATACACTGCATTCAATTTGCTGCATGGAATCCACTGCATTCAATCATGCTGAATAAAATCCACTGCATTCAATAGGGTTCCATTTCTTCACGCTGCATGGAATACACTGCATTCAATCAGGCTGCATGAAATCCACTGCATTCAATGGGGATTCATTCTACAATGCTGCATGGAGTTCACTGCATGCAATCACAATGCATGTAATCCACTGCATTCCATCGGGATGCTTTGGGCCATGCTGCATAAAATCCACTGCATTCAACCATGCTCCATGGAATCCACTGCATTCAATCATGCTGCATAAAATCCACTGCATTCAATCGGGATGCATTGGGCCTCGCTGCATGGAATACACTGCATTCAATCAGGCTGCATGGAATCCACTGCATTCAATGGGGATGCATTCTACAATGCTGCATGGAGTTCACTGCATTCAATCACAACGCATGTAATCCACTGCATTCCATCGGGATGCTTTGGGCCATGCTGCATAAAATCCACTGCATTCAATCGGGATGCATTGGGCCACGCTGCATGGACTCCACTGCATACAATCGGGATCCATTGCGCCAAAATGCATGGAATACTCTGCATTCATTGACGCTGCATGGACTCCACTGCATTCAATCGGGATGCTTTGGGCCATGCTGCATAAAATCCACTGCATTCAATCATGCTGCATAAAATACACTGCATTCAATCGGGATGCATTGGGCCTCGCTGCATGGAATACACTGCATTCAATCACGCTGCATGGAATCCACTGCATTCAATGGGGATGCATTCTACAATGCTGCATGGGGTTCACTGCATTCAATCACAATGCATAGAATCCACTGCATTCCATCGGGATGCTTTGGGCCATGCTGCATAAAATCCACTGCATTCAATCGGGATGCATTGGGCCTCGGTGCATGGACTCCACTGCATACAATCGGGATCCATTGCACCAAAATGCATGGAATCCTCCGCATGCAACCACGCTGCATGGACTCCACTGCATTCAATCGGGATGCTTTGGGCCATGCTGCATAATATCCATTGAATTCAATCATGCTGCATGGAATCCACTGCATTCAATCATGCTGTATAAAATCCACTGCATTCAATAGGGTTCCATTTCTTCACGTGGCATCGAATCCACTGCATTCAATCACGCTGCATGGAATCCAGTGCATTCAATCGGGATGCATTTTTCCTCGCTGCATGGAGTACACTGCATTCAATCATGCTGCATAAAATCCACTGCATTCCATCGGGAGTCTTTGGGCCATGCTGCATAAAATCCACTGCATTCAACCATGCTGCATGGAATCCACTGCATTCAATCATGCTGCATAAAATCCACTGCATTCAATCGGGATGCATTGGGCCTCGCTGCATGGAATACACTGCATTCAATCAGGCTGCATGGAATCCACTGCATTCAATGGGGATGCATTCTACAATGCTGCATGGAGTTCACTGCATTCAATCACGCTGCATGGAATCCACTGCATTCTATCGGGATGCATTTTACCACGCTGCATAGATTACACCGCATTCAATCACAATGCATGGAATCCACTGCATTCAATCGGGATGCTTTGTGCCATGCTGCATAAAATCCACTGCATTCAATCGGTATGCATTGGGCCTCGCTGCATGGACTCCACTGCATTCAATCGGGATCCATTGCGCCACAATGCATGGAATCCTCTGCATTCAATGACGCTGCATGGAATCCACTGCATTCCATCAGGATGCTTTGGGCCATGCTGCATAAAATCCACTGCATGCAATCATGCTGCATGGAATCCACTGCATTCAATCATGCTGCATAAAATCCACTGCATTCAATAGGGTTCCATTTCTTCACACTGCATGGAATCCACTGCATTCAATCACGCTGCATGGAATCCACTGCATTCAACATGGAGGAACTTTACCACGCTGCATTTAGTACACTGTATTCAATCACAATTCATGGAATCCATTGCATTCAATCGGAATGCTTTGGGCCATGCTGCATAAAATCCACTGCATTAAATCGGGATGCACTGGGCATCGCTGCATGGACTCCATTGCATACAATCGGGATCCATTGGGCCACAATGCATGGAATCCTCTGCATTCAATCATGCTGCATGGAATCCACTGCATTCAATCGGGATGCATTTTACCATGCTGCATGGATTACCCTTCATTCAATCAGGCTTCATGGAATCCACTGCATTCTATCGGGATGATTTGCGCCATGCTGCATAAAATCCTGTGCATTTAATCGGGATGCATTTGGCCACGCTGCATGGACTCCACTGCATAAAATCGGGATCCATTGCCCCAAATTGCAAGGGATCATCTGCATTCAATGACGCTGCATGGAATCCACTGCATTCCATCGGGATCCATTTTACCACGCAGCATGGATTACACTGCTTTCAATCACAATGCATGGAATCTACTCTATTCAATTGGGATGCTTTGGGACATACTGCATAAAATCCACTGCATTCAATCTTGCTGCATGGAATCCACTGCATTCTATAGGGATGCTTTGGGCCATACTGCATAAAATCCACTGCATTCAATCTTGCTGCATGGAATCCACTGCATTCAATCATGCTGCATAAATCCCATGCATTCAATAGTGTTCCATTTCTTCACGTGGCATCGAATCCACTGCATTCAATCACGCTGCATGGAATCCAGTGCATTCAATCGGGATGCATTTTTCCTCGCTGCATGGAGTACACTGCATTCAATCATGCTGCATAAAATCCACTGCATTCCATCGGGATGCTTTGGGCCATGCTGCATAAAATCCACTGCATTCAACCATGCTGCATGGAATCCACTGCATTCAATCATGCTGCATAAAATCCACTGCATTCAATCGGGATGCATTGGGCCTCGCTGCATGGACTCCACTGCATTCAATCGGGATCCATTGCGCCACAATGCATGGAATCCTCTGCATTCAATGACGCTGCATGGAATCCACTGCATTCCATCAGGATGCTTTGGGTCATGCTGCATAAAATCCACTGCATGCAATCATGCTGCATGGAATCCACTGCATTCAATCATGCTGCATAAAATCCACTGCATTCAATAGGGTTCCATTTCTTCACACTGCATGGAATCCACTGCATTCAATCACGCTGCATGGAGTCCACTGCATTCAACATGGAGGAATTTTACCACGCTGCATTTAGTACACTGTATTCAATCACAATTCATGGAATCCATTGCATTCAATCGGAATGCTTTGGGCCATGCTGCATAAAATCCACTGCATTAAATCGGGATGCACTGGGCATCGCTGCATGGACTCCATTGCATACAATCGGGATCCATTGGGCCACAATGCATGGAATCCTCTGCATTCAATCATGCTGCATGGAATCCACTGCATTCAATCGGGATGCATTTTACCATGCTGCATGGATTACCCTTCATTCAATCAGGCTGCATGGAATCCACTGCATTTTATCGGGATGCTTTGCGCCATGCTGCATAAAATCCAGTGCATTTAATCGGGATGCATTTGGCCACGCTGCATGGACTCCACTGCATAAAATCGGGATCCATTGCCCCAAATTGCAAGGGATCATCTGCATTCAATGACGCTGCATGGAATCCACTGCATTCCATCGGGATCCATTTTACCACGCAGCATGGATTACACTGCTTTCAATCACAATGCATGGAATCTACTCTATTCAATCGGGATGCTTTGGGACATACTGCATAAAATCCACTGCATTCAATCATGCTGCATGGAATCCACGGCATTCTATAGGGATGCTTTGGGCCATACTGCATAAAATCCACTGCATTCAATCTTGCTGCATGGAATCCACTGCATTCAATCATGCTGCATAAATCCCATGCATTCAATAGGGTTCCATTTCTTCACGCTGCATGGAATCCACTGCATTCAATCACGCTGCATAAATCCACTGCATTCAATAGGGTTCCATTTCTTCACGCTGCATGGAATCCACTACATTCAATCACGCTGCATGGAATCCACTGCATTCAATCAGGATGCTTTGGGCCATGCTGCATAAAATCCACTGCATTCAATCATGCTGCCTGGAATCCACTGCATTCAATCATACTGCATAAAATCCACTGCATTCAATAGGGTTCCATTTCTTCACGCTTCATGGAATCCACTGCATTCAATAGGGTTCCATTCCTTCACGCTGCCTGGAATCCACTGCCTTCAATCACGCTGCATGGAATCCACTGCATTCAATCGGGATGCATTTTTCCTCGTTGCATGGATTACACAGCATTCAATCCCAATGCATGGAATCCACTGCATTCAATCGGGAAGCTTTGGGCCATGCTGCATACAATGCACTGCATTCAATCGGGATGCACTGGGCCTCGCTGCATGGACTCCACTGCATATAATCGGGATCCATTGCGCCACAATGCATGGAATCCTCTGCATTCAATGACGCTGAATGGAATCCACTGCATTGAATCGGGAAGCTTTGGGCCATGCTGCATAAATCCACTGCATGCAATCATGCTGTGTGGACTCCACTGCATTGAATCATGCTGCAAAAAAAACCACTGCATTCAATAGGGTTCCATTTCTTCACCCTGCATGGAATCCACTGCATTCAACCACGCTGAATGGAATCCACTGCATTCAATCGGGATGCATTTTACCACTCTGCATGGATTACACTGCATTTAATCACGCTGCATGGAATCCATGGAATTTAATCGGGATTCATTTTACTAAGCTGTATGGAATGGACTGCACTTAATCACGCTGCATGGAATCCACTGCATTCAATCGGGATGCATTTTACCACGTTGCATGCAGTTCACTGCATTCAATCACAATGCATGGAATCCACTGCATTCAATCGGGATGCTTTGGGCCATGCTGCATAAAATCCACTGCATTCAATCTAACTTTTTGAATCCACTGCATTCAGTAATGCTGCATGAAATCCTTGCATTCAATTGGGTTCCATTTCTTCACTCTGCATGGATTACACTGCATTTAATCACGCTGCATGGAATCCATGGAATTTAATCGGGATTCATTTTACTAAGCTGTATGGAATGGACTGCACTTAATCACGCTGCATGGAATCCACTGCATTCAATCGGGATGCATTTTACCACGTTGCATGCAGTTCACTGCATTCAATCACAATGCATGGAATCCACTGCATTCAATCGGGATGCTTTGGGCCATGCTGCATAAAATCCACTGCATTCAATCTTGCTTTTTGAATCCACTGCATTCAGTAATGCTGCATAAAATCCTTGCATTCAATTGGGTTCCATTTCTTCACGCTGCATGGAATACACTGCATTCAATCACGCTGCATGGAATACACTGCATTCAATCGGGATGCATTTTACCATGCTGCGTGGTTTTCACTGCATTCAATCACAATGCATGGAATCCACTGCATTCCATCGGGATGCTTTGGGCCATGCTGCATAAAATCCAGTGCATTCAATCAGGCTGCATGGAATCCACTGCATTCAATCATGCTGCATAAAATCCACTGCATTCAATAGGGTTCCATTTCTTCACGCTGCATGTAATACACTGCATTCAATCACACTGAATGGAATCCACTGCATTCAATCGGGATGCATTTTACCTCGCTGCATGGATTACACTGCATTCAATCACAATGCATGGAATCCACTGCATTCCATCGGGATGCTTTGGGCCATGCTGCATAAAATCCACTGCATTCAATCGGGAGGCATTGGGCCACGCTGCATCGACTCCACTGCCTTCAATTGGCATCCATTGCGCCACAATGCAAGGAATCCTCTGCATTCATTAACGCTGCATGGACTCCACTGCATTCAATCGGGATGCTTTGGGCCATGCTGCATAAAATCCACTGCATTCAACCATGCTGCATGGAATCCATTTCATTCAATCATGCTCTATAAAATCCAATGCATTCAATACGGTTCCATTACTTCACGCTGCATGGAATACACTGCATTAAATCAGGATGCATGGAATCGACTGCATTCAATCAGGAGGCATTATACCACGTTGCATGGATTACCCTACATTCAATCACAATGCATGGAATCCACTGCATTCAATCGGGATGCTTTGGGCCATGCTGCATAAAATCCACTGCATTCAATCGGGATGCATTGGGCCTCACTGCATAGACTCCACTGCATATAATCGGGATCCATTGCGCCACAATGCATGGAATACTCTGCATTCAATGACGCTGCATGGAATCCACTGCATTCCATCGGGAAGCTTTGGGCCATGCTGCATAAAATCCACTGCATTCAATCATGCTGCATGGAATCCACTGCATTCAATCGGGATGCATTTTACAAGGCTGCATGGATTACATTTCATACACTCAAAATGCATGGAATCCACTGCGTTCTATAGGGATGCTTTGGGCCATACTGCATAAAATACACTGCATTCAATTTGCTGCATGGAATCCACTGCATTCAATCATGCTGAATAAAATCCACTGCATTCAATAGGGTTCCATTTCTTCACGCTGCATGGAATACACTGCATTCAATCAGGCTGCATGAATTCCACTGCATTCAATGGGGATGCATTCTACAATGCTGCATGGAGTTCACTGCATGCAATCACAATGCATGTATTCCACTGCATTCCATCGGGATGCCTTGGGCCATGCTGCATAAAATCCACTGCATTCAACCATGCTGCATGTAATCCACTGCATTCAATCATGCTGCATAAAATCCACTGCATTCAATCGGGATGCATTGGGCCTCGCTGCATGGAATACACTGCATTCAATCAGGCTGCATGGAATCCACTGCATTCAATGGGGATGCATTCTACAATGCTGCATGGAGTTCACTGCATTCAATCACAATGCATGGAATCCACTGCATTCCATCGGGATGCTTTGGGCCATGCTGCATAAAATCCACTGCATTCAATCGGGATGCATTGGGCCTCGCTGCATGGACTCCACTGCATACAATCGGGATCCATTGCACCAAAATGTATGGAATCCTCCGCATGCAACGTCGCTGCATGGGCTCCACTGCATTCAATCGGGATGCTTTGGGCCATGCTGCATAAAATCCATTGAATTCAATCATGCTGCATGAAATCCACTGCATTCAATCATGCTGTATAAAATCCACGGTATTCAATAGGGTTCCATTTCTTCACGTGGCATCGAATCCACTGCATTCAATCACGCTGCATGGAATCCACTGCATTCAATCGGGATGCATTTTTCCTCGCTGCATGGTGTACACTGCATTCAATCATGCTGCATAAAATCCACTGCATTCCATCGGGATGCCTTGGGCCATGCTGCATAAAATCCACTGCATTCAACCATGCTGCATGGAATCCACTGCATTCAATCATGCTGCATAAAATCCACTGCATTCAATCGTGATGCATTGGGCCTCGCTGCATGGAATAAACTGCATTCAATCAGGCTCCATGGAATCCACTGCATTCAATGTGGATGCATTCTACAATGCTGCATGGAGTTCACTTCATTCAATCACAATGCATGGAATCCACTGCATTCCATCGGGATGCTTTGGGCCATGCTGCATAAAATCCACTGCATTCAATCGGGATGCATTGGGCCTCGCTGCATGGACTCCACTGCATACAATCGGGATCCATTGCGCCACAATGCATGGAATACTCTGCATTCAATCACGCTGCATGGACTCCACTGCATTCAATCGGGATGCTTTCGGCCATGCTGCATAAAATCCACTGCATGCAATCATGCTGCATGGAATCCACTGCATTCAATCGGGATGCATTTTACCACGTTGCATGCAGTTCACTGCATTCAATCACAATGCATGGAATCCACTGCATTCAATCGGGATGCTTTGGGCCATGCTGCATAAAATCCACTGCATTCAATCGGGATGCATTGGGCCTCGCTGCATGGACTCCACTGCATTCAATCGGGATCCATTGCGCCACAATGCATGGAATCCTCTGCATTCAATGACGCTGCATGGAATCCACTGCATTCCATCAGGATGCTTTGGGCCATGCTGCATAAAATCCACTGCATGCAATCATGCTGCATGGAATCCACTGCATTCAATCATGCTGCATATAATCCACTGCATTCAATAGGGTTCCATTTCTTCACACTGCATGGAATCCACTGCATTCAATCACGCTGCATGGAATCCACTGCATTCAACATGGATGAATTTTACCACGCTGCATTTAGTACACTGTATTCAATCACAATTCATGGAATCCATTGCATTCAATCGGGATGCTTTGGGCCATGCTGCATAAAATCCACTGCATTCAATCGGGATGCACTGGGCATCGCTGCATGGACTCCACTGCATACAATCGGGATCCATTGCGCCACAATGCATGGAATCCTCTGCATTCAATGACGCTGCATGGAATCCACTGCATTCAATCGGGATGCTTTGGGCCATGCTGAATAAAATCCATTGCATTCAATCATGCTGCATGGAATCCACTTCATTCAATCGGGATGCATTTTACCATGCTGCCTGGATTACCCTTCATTCAATCACGCTGCATGGAATCCACTGCATTCTATCGGGATGCTTTGGGCCATGCTGCATAAAATCCACTGCATTTAATCGGGATGCATTTGGCCACGCTGCATGGACTCCACTGCATAAAATCGGGATCCATTGCCCCAAAATGCAAGGAATCATCTGCATTCAATGACGCTGCATGGAATCCACTGCATTCCATCGGGATCCATTTTACCACGCAGCATGGATTACACTGCTTTCAATCACAATGCATGGAATCTACTCTATTCAATCGGGATGCTTTGGGCCATACTGCATAAAATCCACTGCATTCAATCTTGCTGCATGGAATCCACTGCATTCAATCATGCTGCATAAATCCACTGCATTCAATAGGGTTCCACTTCTTCACGCTGCATGGAATCCACTGCATTCAATCACGCTGCATAAAATCCACTGCATTCAATAGGGTTCCATTTCTTCACGCTGCATGGAATCCACTACATTCAATCACGCTGCATGGAATCCACTGCATTCAATCAGGATGCTTTGGGCCATGCTGCATAAAATCCACTGCATTCAATCATGCTGCATGGAATCCACTGCATTCAATCATACTGCATAAAATCCACTGCATTCAATAGGGTTCCATTTCTTCACGCTTCATGGAATCCACTGCATTCAATAGGGTTCCATTCCTTCACGCTGCCTGGAATCCACTGCCTTCAATCACGCTGCATGGAATCCACTGCATTCAATCGGGATGCATTTTTCCTCGTTGCATGGATTACACTGCATTCAATCCCAATGCATGGAATCCACTGCATTCAATCGGGAAGCTTTGGGCCATGCTGCATACAATGCACTGCATTCAATCGGGATGCACTGGGCCTCGCTGCATGGACTCCACTGCATATAATCGGGATCCATTGCGCCACAATGCATGGAATACTCTGCATTCAATGACGCTGAATGGAATCCACTGCATTGAATCGGGAAGCTTTGGGCCATGCTGCATAAATCCACTGCATGCAGTCATGCTGTGTGGACTCCACTGCATTGAATCATGCTGCAAATAAACCACTGCATTCAATAGGGTTCCATTAATGCACCCTGCATGCAATCCACTGCATTCAACCACGCTGCATGGAATCCACTGCATTCAATCGGGATGCATTTTACCACTCTGCATGGATTACACTGAATTTAATCACGCTGCATGTAATCCATGGAATTTAATCGGGATTCATTTTACTAAGCTGTATGGAATGGACTGCACTTAATCACGCTGCATGGAATCCACTGCATTCAATCGGGATGCATTTTACCACGTTGCATGCAGTTCACTGCATTCAATCACAATGCATGGAATCCACTGCATTCAATCGGGATGCTTTGGGCCATGCTGCATAAAATCCACTGCATTCAATCGGGTTGCATTGGGCCTCGCTGCATAGACTCCACTGCATATAATCGGGATCCATTGCGCCACAATGCATGGAATACTCTGCATTCAATGACGCTGCATGGAATCCACTGCATTCCATCGGGAAGCTTTGGGCCATGCTGCATAAAATCCACTGCATTCAATCATGCTGCATGGAATCCACTGCAATCAATCATGCTGCATAAAATCCACTGCATTCAATAGGGTTCCATTTCTTCACGCTGCATGTAATACACTGCATTCAATCACACTGAATGGAATCCACTGCATTCAATCGGGATGCATTTTACCTCGCTGCATGGATTACACTCCATTCAATCACAATGCATGGAATCCACTGCATTTAATCGGGATGCTTTGGGCCATGCTGCATAAAATCCACTGCATTCAATCGGGATGCATTGGGCCACGCTGCATCGACTCCACTGCATTCAATCGGCATCCATTGCGCCACAATGCAAGGAATCCTCTGCATTCATTGACGCTGCATGGACTCCACTGCATTCAATCGGGATGCTTTGGGCCATGCTGCATAAAATCCACTGCATTCAACCATGCTGCATGGAATCCATTTCATTCAATCATGCTCTATAAAATCCAATGCATTCAATACGGTTCCATTACTTCACGCTGCATGGAATACACTGCATTAAATCAGGATGCATGGAATCGACTGCATTCAATCAGGAGGCATTATACCACGTTGCATGGATTACCCTACATTCAATCACAATGCATGGAATCCACTGCATTCAATCGGGATGCTTTGGGCCATGCTGCATAAAATCCACTGCATTCAATCGGGTTGCATTGGGCCTCGCTGCATAGACTCCACTGCATATAATCGGGATCCATTGCGCCACAATGCATGGAATACTCTGCATTCAATGACGCTGCATGGAATCCACTGCATTCCATCGGGAAGCTTTGGGCCATGCTGCATAAAATCCACTGCATTCAATCATGCTGCATGGAATCCACTGCATTCAATCGGGATGCATTTTACAAGGCTGCATGGATTACATTTCATACACTCAAAATGCATGGAATCCACTGCGTTCTATAGGGATGCTTTGGGCCATACTGCATAAAATACACTGCATTCAATTTGCTGCATGGAATCCACTGCATTCAATCATGCTGAATAAAATCCACTGCATTCAATAGGGTTCCATTTCTTCACGCTGCATGGAATACACTGCATTCAATCAGGCTGCATGAAATCCACTGCATTCAATGGGGATGCATTCTACAATGCTGCATGGAGTTCACTGCATGCAATCACAATGCATGTAATCCACTGCATTCCATCGGGATGCCTTGGGCCATGCTGCATAAAATCCACTGCATTCAACCATGCTGCATGGAATCCACTGCATTCAATCATGCTGCATAAAATCCACTGCATTCCATCGGGATGCATTGGGCCTCGCTTCATGGAATACACTGCATTCAATCACGCTGCATGAAATCCACTGCATTCAATGGGGATGCATTCTACAATGCTGCATGGAGTTCACTGCATTCAATCACAATGCATGGAATCCACTGCATTCCATCGGGATGCTTTGGGCCATGCTGCATAAAATCCACTGCATTCAATCGGGATGCATTGGGCCTCGCTGCATGGACTCCACTGCATACAATCGGGATCCATTGCACCAAAATGCATGGACTCCTCCGCATGCAACGACGCTGCATGGACTCCACTGCATTCAATCGGGATGCTTTGGGCCATGCTGAATAAAATCCATTGAATTCAATCATGCTGCATGGAATCCACTGCATTCAATCATGCTGTATAAAATCCACTGCATTCAATAGGGTTCCATTACTTCACGTGGCATCGAATCCACTGCATTCAATCACGCTGCATGGAATCCACTGCATTTAATCGGGATGCATTTTTCCTCCCTGCATGGAGTACACTGCATTCAATCATGCTGCATAAAATCCACTGCATTCCATCGGGATGCTTTGGGCCATGCTGCATAAAATCCACTGCATTCAACCATGCTGCATGGAATCCACTGCATTCAATCATGCTGCATAAAATCCACTGCATTCAATCGGGATGCATTGGGCCTCGCTGCATGGAATAAACTGCATTCAATCAGGCTCCATGGAATCCACTGCATTCAATGGGGATGCATTCTACCATGCTGCATGGAGTTCACTGCATTCAATCACAATGCATGGAATCCACTGCATTCCATCGGGATGCTTTGGGCCATGCTGCATAAAATCCACTGCATTCAATTGGGATGCATTGGGCCTCGCTGCATGGACTCCACTGCATACAATCGGGATCCATTGCGCCACAATGCATGGAATCCACTGCATTCAATGACGCTGCATGGAATCCACTGCATTCCATCGGGATGCTTTGGGCCATGCTGCATAAAATCCACTGCATTCAATCGGGATGCATTGGGCCTCGCTGCATGGACTCCACTGCATTCAATCGGGATCCATTGCGCCACAATGCATGGATCCTCTGCATTCAATGACGCTGCATGGAATCCACTGCATTCCATCAGGATGCTTTGGGCCATGCTGCATAAAATCCACTGCATGCAATCATGCTGCATGGTATCCACTGCATTCAATCATGCTGCATAAAATCCACTGCATTCAATCGGGTTCCATTTCTTCACACTGCATGGAATCCACTGCATTCAATCACGCTGCATGGAATCCACTGCATTCAACATGGATGAATTTTACCACGCTGCATTTAGTACACTGTATTCAATCACAATTCATGGAATCCATTGCATTCAATCGGGATGCTTTGGGCCATGCTGCATAAAATCCACTGCATTCAATCGGGATGCACTGGGCATCGCTGCATGGACTCCACTGCATACAATCGGGATCCATTGCGCCACAATGCATGGAATCCTCTGCATTCAATGACGCTGCATGGAATCCACTGCATTCAATCGGGATGCTTTGGGCCATGCTGAATAAAATCAATTGCATTCAATCATGCTGCATGGAATCCACTTCATTCAATCGGGATGCATTTTACCATGCTGCCTGGATTACCCTTCATTCAATCACGCTGCATGGAATCCACTGCATTCTATCGGGATGCTTTGGGCCATGCTGCATAAAATCCACTGCATTTAATCGGGATGCATTTGGCCACGCTGCATGGACTCCACTGCATAAAATCGGGATCCATTGCCCCAAAATGCAAGGAATCATCTACATTCAATGACGCTGCATGGAATCCACTGCATTCCATCGGGATGCATTTTTCCTCGTTGCATGGATTACACTGCATTCAATCCCAATGCATGGAATCCACTGCATTCATTCGGGAAGCTTTGGGCCATGCTGCATACAATGCACTGCATTCAATCGGGATGCACTGGGCCTCGCTGCATGGACTCCACTGCATATAATCGGGATCCATTGCGCCACAATGCATGGAATACTCTGCATTCAATGACGCTGAATGGAATCCACTGCATTGAATCAGGAAGCTTTGGGCCATGCTGCATAAATCCACTGCATGCAGTCATGCTGTGTGGACTCCACTGCATTGTATCATGCTGCAAAAAAAACCACTGCATTCAATAGGGTTCCATTAATGCACCCTGCATGGAATCCACTGCATTCAACCACGCTGCATGGAATCCACTGCATTCAATCGGGATGCATTTTACCACTCTGCATGGATTACACTGCATTTAATCACGCTGCATGTAATCCATGGAATTTAATCGGGATTCATTTTACTAAGCTGTATGGAATGGACTGCACTTAATCACGCTGCATGGAATCCACTGCATTCAATCGGGATGCATTTTACCACGTTGCATGCAGTTCACTGCATTCAATCACAATGCATGGAATCCACTGCATTCAATCGGGATGCTTTGGGCCATGCTGAATAAAATCCACTGCATTCAATCTTGCTTTTTGAATCCACTGCATTCAGTAATGCTGCATAAAATCCTTGCATTCAATTGGGTTCCATTTCTTCACGCTGAATGGAATACACTGCATTCAATCACGCTGCATGGAATCCACTGCATTCAATCGGGATGCATTTTACCATGCTGCGTGGTTTTAACTGCATTCAATCACAATGCATGGAATCCACTGCATTCCATCGGGATGCTTTGGGCCATGCTGCATAAAATCCACTGCATTCAATCATGCTGCATGGAATCCACTGCATTCAATCATGCTGCATAAAATCCACTGCATTCAATAGGGTTCCATTTCTTCACGCTGCATGTAATACACGGCATTCAATCACACTGAATGGAATCCACTGCATTCAATCGGGATGCATTTTACCTCGCTGCATGGATTACACTCCATTCAATCCCAATGCATGGAATCCACTGCATTCAATCGGGATGCTTTGGGCCATGCTGCATAAAATCCACTGCATTCAATCGGGATGCATTGGGCCACGCTGCATCGACTCCACTGCATTCAATTGGCATCCATTGCGCCACAATGCAAGGAATCCTCTGCATTCATTGACGCTGCATGGACTCCACTGCATTCAATCGGGATGCTTTGGGCCATGCTGCATAAAATCCACTGCATTCAATCTTGCTTTTTGAATCCACTGCATTCAGTAATGCTGCATAAAATCCTTGCATTCAATTGGGTTCCATTTCTTCACGCTGCATGGAATACACTGCATTCAATCACGCTGCATGGAATCCACTGCATTCAATCGGGATGCATTTTACCATGCTGCGTGGTTTTCACTGCATTCAATCACAATGCATGGAATCCACTGCATTCCATCGGGATGCTTTGGGCCATGCTGCATAAAATCCACTGCATTCAATCGGGATGCATTGGGCCACACTGCATCGACTCCACTGCATTCAATTGGCATCCATTGCGCCACAATGCAAGGAATCCTCTGCATTCATTGACGCTGCATGGACTCCACTGCATTCAATCGGGATGCTTTGGGCCATGCTGCATAAAATCCACTGCATTCAACCATGCTGCATGGAATCCATTTCATTCAATCATGCTCTATAAAATCCAATGCATTCAATAGGGTTCCATTACTTCACGCTGCATGGAATACACTGCATTAAATCAGGATTCATGGAATCGACTGCATTCAATCAGGATGCATTATACCACGTTGCATGGATTACCCTACATTCAATCACAATGCATGGAATCCACTGCATTCAATCGGGATGCTTTGGGCCATGCTGCATAAAATCCACTGCATTCAATCGGGATGCATTGGGCCTCGCTGCATAGACTCCACTGCATATAATCGGGATCCATTGCGCCACAATGCATGGAATCCTCTGCATTCAATGACGCTGCATGGAATCCACTGCATTCCATCGGGAAGCTTTGGGCCATGCTGCATAAAATCCACTGCATTCAATCATGCTGCATGGAATCCACTGCATTCAATCGGGATGCATTTTACAAGGCTGCATGGATTACATTTCATACACTCAAAATGCATGGAATCCACTGCGTTCTATAGGGATGCTTTGGGCCATATGCATAAAATACACTGCATTCAATTTGCTGCATGGAATCCACTGCATTCAATCATGCTGAATAAAATCCACTGCATTCAATAGGGTTCCATTTCTTCACGCTGCATGGAATACACTGCATTCAATCAGGCTGCATGAAATCCACTGCATTCAATGGGGATGCATTCTACAATGCTGCATGGAGTTCACTGCATGCAATCACAATGCATGTAATCCACTGAATTCCATCGGGATGCTTTGGGCCATGCTGCATAAAATCCACTGCATTCAACCATGCTGCATGGAATCCACTGCATTCAATCATGCTGCATAAAATCCACTGCATTCAATCGGGATGCATTGGGCCTCATTGCATGGAATAAAGTGCATTCAATCAGGCTCCATGGAATCCACTGCATTCAATGGGGATGCATTCTACCACGTTGCATGCAGTTCACTGCATTCAATCACAATGCATGGAATCCACTGCTTTCAATCGGGATGCTTTGGGCCATGCTGCATAAAATCCACTGCATTCAATCGGGATGCATTGGGCCTCGCTGCATGGACTCCACTGCATTCAATCGGGATCCATTGCGCCACAATGCATGGATCCTCTGCATTCAATGACGCTGCATGGAATCCACTGCATTCCATCAGGATGCTTTGGGCCATGCTGCATAAAATCCACTGCATGCAATCATGCTGCATGGAATCCACTGCATTCAATCATGCTGCATAAAATCCACTGCATTCAATAGGGTTCCATTTCTTCACACTGCATGGAATCCACTACATTCAATCACGCTGCATGGAATCCACTGCATTCAACATGGATGAATTTTACCACGCTGCATTTAGTACACTGTATTCAATCACAATTCATGGAATCCATTGCATTCAATCGGGATGCTTTGGGCCATGCTGCATAAAATCCACTGCATTCAATCGGGATGCACTGGGCATCGCTGCATGGACTCCACTGCATACAATCGGGATCCATTGCGCCACAATGCATGGAATCCTCTGCATTCAATGACGCTGCATGGAATCCACTGCATTCAATCGGGATGCTTTGGGCCATGCTGAATAAAATCCATTGCATTCAATCATGCTGCATGGAATCCACTTCATTCAATCGGGATGCATTTTACCATGCTGCCTGGATTACCCTTCATTCAATCACGCTGCATGGAATCCACTGCATTCTATCGGGATGCTTTGGGCCATGCTGCATACAATCCACTGCATTTAATCGGGATGCATTTGGCCACGCTGCATGGACTCCACTGCATAAAATCGGGATCCATTGCCCCAAAATGCAAGGAATCCTCTGCATTCAATGACGCTGAATGGAATCCACTGCATTGAATCGGGAAGCTTTGGGCCATGCTGCATAAATCCACTGCATGCAGTCATGCTGTGTGGACTCCACTGCATTGAATCATGCTGCAAAAAAAACCACTGCATTCAATAGGGTTCCATTTCTTCACCCTGCATGGAATCCACTGCATTCAACCACGCTGCATGGAATCCACTGCATTCAATCGGGATGCATTTTACCACTCTGCATGGATTACACTGCATTTAATCACGCTGCATGGAATCCATGGAATTTAATCGGGATTCATTTTACTAAGCTGTATGGAATGGACTGCACTTAATCACGCTGCATGGAATCCACTGCATTCAATCGGGATGCATTTTACCACGTTGCATGCAGTTCACTGCATTCAATCACAATGCATGGAATCCACTGCATTCAATCGGGATGCTTTGGGCCATGCTGCATAAAATCCACTGCATTCAATCTTGCTTTTTGAATCCACTGCATTCAGTAATGCTGCATAAAATCCTTGCATTCAATTGGGTTCCATTTCTTCACGCTGCATAGAATACACTGCATTCAATCACGCTGCATGGAATCCACTGCATTCAATCGGGATGCATTTTACCATGCTGCGTGGTTTTCACTGCATTCAATCACAATGCATGGAATCCACTGCATTCCATCGGGATGCTTTGGGCCATGCTGCATAAAATCCACTGCATTCAATCATGCTGCATGGAATCCACTGCATTCAATCATGCTGCATAAAATCCACTGCATTCAATAGGGTTCCATTTCTTCACGCTGCATGTAATACACTGCATTCAATCACACTGAATGGAATCCACTGCATTAAATCGGGATGCATTTTACCTCGCTGCATGGATTACACTGCATTCAATCCCAATGCATGGAATCCACTGCATTCCATCGGGATGCTTTGGGCCATGCTGCATAAAATCCACTGCATTCAATCGGGATGCATTGGGCCACGCTGCATCGACTCCACTGCATTCAATTGGCATCCATTGCGCCACAATGCAAGGAATCCTCTGCATTCATTGACGCTGCATGGATTCCACTGCATTCAATCGGGATGCTTTGGGCCATGCTGCATAAAATCCACTGCATTCAACCATGCTGCATGGAATACATTTCATTCAATCATGCTCTATAAAATCCAATGCATTCAATACGGTTCCATTACTTCACGCTGCATGGAATACACTGCATTAAATCAGGATTCATGGAATCGACTGCATTCAATCAGGATGCATTATACCACGTTGCATGGATTACCCTACATTCAATCACAATGCATGGAATCCACTGCATTCAATCGGGATGCTTTGGGCCATGCTGCATAAAATCCACTGCATTCAATCGGGATGCATTGGGCCTCGCTGCATAGACTCCACTGCATATAATCGGGATCCATTGCGCCACAATGCATGGAATACTCTGCATTCAATGACGCTGCATGGAATCCACTGCATTCCATCGGGAAGCTTTGGGCCATGCTGCATAAAATCCACTGCATTCAATCATGCTGCATGGAATCCACTGCATTCAATCGGGATGCATTTTACAAGGCTGCATGGATTACATTTCATACACTCAAAATGCATGGAATCCACTGCGTTCTATAGGGATGCTTTGGGCCATACTGCATAAAATACACTGCATTCAATTTGCTGCATGGAATCCACTGCATTCAATCATGCTGAATAAAATCCACTGCATTC
Organism: Sus scrofa; assembly: GCF_054392235.1. Taxonomy (NCBI): domain Eukaryota; kingdom Metazoa; phylum Chordata; class Mammalia; order Artiodactyla; family Suidae; genus Sus; species Sus scrofa. Next base: position 6,438,521 of record NC_139397.1, read on the forward strand.
AATAGGGTTCCATTTCTTCACGCTGCATGGAATACACTGCATTCAATCAGGCTGCATGAAATCCACTGCATTCAATGGGGATGCATTCTACAATGCTGCATGGAGTTCACTGCATGCAATCACAATGCATGTAATCCACTGCATTCCATCGGGATGCCTTGGGCCATGCTGCATAAAATCCACTGCATTCAACCATGCTGCATGGAATCCACTGCATTCAATCATGCTGCATAAAATCCACTGCATTCAATCGGGATGCATTGGGCCTCATTGCATGGTATAAACTGCATTCAATCAGGCTCCATGGAATCCACTGCATTCAATGGGGATGCATTCTACCATGCTGAATGGAGTTCACTGCATTCAATCACAATGCTTGGAATCCACTGCATTCCATCAGGATGCTTTGGGCCATGCTGCATACAATCCACTGCATTCAATCGGGATGCATTGGGCCTCGCTGCATGGACTCCACTGCATACAATCGGGATCCATTGCGCCACAATGCATGGAATACTCTGCATTCAATCACGCTGCATGGAATCCACTGCATTCAATCGGGATGCTTTGGGCCATGCTGCATAAAATCCACTGCATGCAATCATGCTGCATGGAATCCACTGCATTCAATCGGGATGCATTTTACCACGTTGCATGCAGTTCACTGCATTCAATCACAATGCATGGAATCCACTGCATTCAATCGGGATGCTTTGGGCCATGCTGCATAAAATCCACTGCATTCAATCGGGATGCATTGGGCCTCGCTGCATGGACTCCACTGCATTCAATCGGGATCCATTGCGCCACAATGCATGGATCCTCTGCATTCAATGACGCTGCATGGAATCCACTGCATTCCATCAGGATGCTTTGGGCCATGCTGCATAAAATCCACTGCATGCAATCATGCTGCATGGAATCCACTGCATTCAATCATGCTGCATAAAATCCACTGCATTCAATAGGGTTCCATTTCTTCACACTGCATGGAATCCACTACATTCAATCACGCTGCATGGAATCCACTGCATTCAACATGGATGAATTTTACCACGCTGCATTTAGTACACTGTATTCAATCACAATTCATGGAATCCATTGCATTCAATCGGGATGCTTTGGGCCATGCTGCATAAAATCCACTGCATTCAATCGGGATGCACTGGGCATCGCTGCATGGACTCCACTGCATACAATCGGGATCCATTGCGCCACAATGCATGGAATCCTCTGCATTCAATGACGCTGCATGGAATCCACTGCATTCAATCGGGATGCTTTGGCCATGCTGAATAAAATCCATTGCATTCAATCATGCTGCATGGAATCCACTTCATTCAATCGGGATGCATTTTACCATGCTGCCTGGATTACCCTTCATTCAATCACGCTGCATGGAATCCACTGCATTCTATCGGGATGCTTTGTGCCATGCTGCATAAAATCCACTGCATTTAATCGGGATGCATTTGGCCACGCTGCATGGACTCCACTGCATAAAATCGGGATCCATTGCCCCAAAATGCAAGGAATCCTCTGCATTCAATGACGCTGAATGGAATCCACTGCATTGAATCGGGAAGCTTTGGGCCATGCTGCATAAATCCACTGCATGCAGTCATGCTGTGTGGACTCCACTGCATTGAATCATGCTGCAAAAAAAACCACTGCATTCAATAGGGTTCCATTAATGCACCCTGCATGGAATCCACTGCATTCAACCACGCTGCATGGAATCCACTGCATTCAATCGGGATGCATTTTACCACTCTGCATGGATTACACTGCATTTAATCACGCTGCATGGAATCCATGGAATTTAATCGGGATTCATTTTACTAAGCTGTATGGAATGGACTGCACTTAATCACGCTGCATGGAATCCACTGCATTCAATCGGGATGCATTTTACCACGTTGCATGCAGTTCACTGCATTCAATCACAATGCATGGAATCCACTGCATTCAATCGGGATGCTTTGGGCCATGCTGCATAAAATCCACTGCATTCAATCTTGCTTTTTGAATCCACTGCATTCAGTAATGCTGCATAAAATCCTTGCATTCAATTGGGTTCCATTTCTTCACGCTGCATGGAATACACTGCATTCAATCACGCTGCATGGAATCCACTGCATTCAATCGGGATGCATTTTACCATGCTGCGTGGTTTTCACTGCACTCAATCACAATGCATGGAATCCACTGCATTCCATCGGAATGCTTTGGGCCATGCTGCATAAAATCCACTGTATTCAATCATGCTGCATGGAATCCACTGCATTCAATCATGCTGCATAAAATCCACTGCATTCAATAGGGTTCCATTTCTTCACGCTGCATGTAATACACTGCATTCAATCACACTGAATGGAATCCACTGCATTCAATCGGGATGCATTTTACCTCGCTGCATGGATTACACTGCATTCAATCCCAATGCATGGAATCCACTGCATTCAATCGGGATGCTTTGGGCCATGCTGCATAAAATCCACTGCATTCAATCGGGATGCATTGGGCCACGCTGCATCGACTCCACTGCATTCAATTGGCATCCATTGCGCCACAATGCAAGGAATCCTCTGCATTCATTGACGCTGCATGGACTCCACTGCATTCAATCGGGATGCTTTGGGCCATGCTGCATAAAATCCACTGCATTCAATCTTGCTTTTTGAATCCACTGCATTCAGTAATGCTGCATAAAATCCTTACATTCAATTGGGTTCCATTTCTTCACGCTGCATGGAATACACTGCATTCAATGACGCTGCATGGAATCCACTGCATTCAATCGGGATGCATTTTACCATGCTGCGTGGTTTTCACTGCATTCAATCACAATGCATGGAATCCACTGCATTCCATCGGGATGCTTTGGGCCATGCTGCATAAAATCCACTGCATTCAATCGGGATGCATTGGGCCACGCTGCATCGACTCCACTGCATTCAATTGGCATCCATTGCGCCACAATGCAAGGAATCCTCTGCATTCATTGACGCTGCATGGACTCCACTGCATTCAATCGGGATGCTTTGGGCCATGCTGCATAAAATCCACTGCATTCAACCATGCTGCATGGAATACATTTCATTCAATCATGCTCTATAAAATCCAATGCATTCAATACGGTTCCATTACTTCACGCTGCATGGAATACACTGCATTAAATCAGGATTCATGGAATCGACTGCATTCAATCAGGATGCATTATACCACGTTGCATGGATTACCCTACATTCAATCACAATGCATGGAATCCACTGCATTCAATCGGGATGCTTTGGGCCATGCTGCATAAAATCCACTGCATTCAATCGGGATGCATTGGGCCTCGCTGCATAGACTCCACTGCATATAATCGGGATCCATTGCGCCACAATGCATGGAATACTCTGCATTCAATGACGCTGCATGGAATCCACTGCATTCCATCGGGAAGCTTTGGGCCATGCTGCATAAAATCCACTGCATTCAATCATGCTGCATGGAATCCACTGCATTCAATCGGGATGCATTTTACAAGGCTGCATGGATTACATTTCATACACTCAAAATGCATGGAATCCACTGCGTTCTATAGGGATGCTTTGGGCCATACTGCATAAAATACACTGCATTCAATTTGCTGCATGGAATCCATTGCATTCAATCATGCTGAATAAAATCCACTGCATTCAATAGGGTTCCATTTCTTCACGCTGCATGGAATACACTGCATTCAATCAGGCTGCATGAAATCCACTGCATTCAATGGGGATGCATTCTACAATGCTGCATGGAGTTCACTGCATGCAATCATAATGCATGTAATCCACTGCATTCCATCGGGATGCTTTGGGCCATGCTGCATAAAATCCACTGCATTCAACAATGCTGCATGGAATCCACTGCATTCAATCATGCTGCATAAAATCCACTGCATTCAATCGGGATGCATTGGGCCTCGCTGCATGGAATACACTGCATTCAATCAGGCTGCATGGAATCCACTGCATTCAATGGGGATGCATTCTACAATGCTGCATGGAGTTCACTGCATTCAATCACAACGCATGTAATCCACTGCATTCCATCGGGATGCTTTGGGCCATGCTGCATAAAATCCACTGCATTCAATCGGGATGCATTGGCCCTCGCTGCATGGACTCCACTGCATACAATCGGGATCCATTGCGCCAAAATGCATGGAATACTCTGCATTCATTGATGCTGCATGGACTCCACTGCATTCAATCAGGATGCTTTGGGCCATGCTGCATAAAATCCACTGCATTCAACCATGCTGCATGGAATCAACTGCATTCAATCATGCTGCATAAAATCCACTGCATTCCATCGGGATGCATTGGGCCTCGCTGCATGGAATACACTGCATTCAATCACGCTGCATGGAATCCACTGCATTCAATGGGGATGCATTCTACAATGCTGCATGGAGTTCACTGCATTCAATCACAACGCATGTAATCCACTGCATTCCATCGGGATGCTTTGGGCCATGCTGCATAAAATCCACTGCATTCAATCGGGATGCATTGGGCCTCGCTGCATCGACTCCACTGCATACAATCGGGATCCATTGCGCCAAAATGCATGGAATACTCTGCATTCATTGACGCTGCATGGAATCCACTGCATTCAATCGGGATGCTTTGGGCCATGCTGCATAAAATCCACTGCATTCAACCATGCTGCATGGAATCCACTGCATTCAATCATGCTGCATAAAATCCACTGCATTCCATAGGGATGCATTGGGCCTCACTGCATGGAATACACTGCATTCAATCACGCTGCATGGAATCCACTGCATTCAATGGGGATGCATTCTACAATGCTGCATGGAGTTCACTGCATTCAATCACAATGCATGGAATCCACTGCATTCCATCGGGATGCTTTTTGCCACGCTGCATAAAATCCACTGCATTCAATCGGGATGCATTGGGCCTCGCTGCATGGACTCCACTGCATACAATCGGGACCATTGCACCAAAATGCATGGAATCCTCCGCATGCAACGACGCTGCATGGACTCCACTGCATTCAATCGGGATGCTTTGGGCCATGCTGCATAAAATCCATTGAATTCAATCATGCTGCATGGAATCCACTGCATTCAATCATGCTGCATAAAATCCACTGCATTCAATAGGGTTCCATTTCTTCACGCTGCATGGAATCCACTACATTCAATCACGCTGCATGGAATCCACTGCATTCTATCGGGATGCATTGGGCCTGTCTGCATAGATTACACCGCATTCAATCACAATGCATGGAATCCACTGCATTCAATCGGGATGCTTTGGGCCATGCTGCATAAAATCCACTGCATTCAATCAGGATGCATTGGGCCTCGCTGCATGGACTCCACTGCATTCAATCGGGATCCATTGCGCCACAATGCATGGAATCCTCTGCATTCAATGACGCTGCATGGAATCCACTGCATTCCATCAGGATGCTTTGGGCCATGCTGCATAAAATCCACTGCATGCAATCATGCTGCATGGAATCCACTGCATTCAATCATGCTGCATATAATCCACTGCATTCAATAGGGTTCCATTTCTTCACACTGCATGGAATCCACTGCATTCAATCACGCTGCATGGAATCCACTGCATTCAACATGGATTAATTTTACCACGCTGCATTTAGTACACTGTATTCAATCACAATTCATGGAATCCATTGCATTCAATCGGGATGCTTTGGGCCATGCTGCATAAAATCCACTGCATTCAATCGGGATGCACTGGGCATCGCTGCATGGACTCCACTGCATACAATCGGGATCCATTGCGCCACAATGCATGGAATCCTCTGCATTCAATGACGCTGCATGGAATCCACTGCATTCAATCGGGATGCTTTGGGCCATGCTGAATAAAATCCATTGATTTCAATCATGCTGACTGGAATCCACTTCATTCAATCGGGATGCATTTTACCATGCTGCCTGGATTACACTTCATTCAATCACGCTGCATGGAATCCACTGCATTCTATCGGGATGCTTTGGGCCATGCTGCATAAAATCCACTGCATTTAATCGGGATGCATTTGGCCACGCTGCATGGACTCCACTGCATAAAATCGGGATCCATTGCCCCAAAATGCAAGGAATCATCTGCATTCAATGACGCTGCATGGAATCCACTGCATTCCATCGGGATCCATTTTACCACGCAGCATGGATTACACTGCTTTCAATCACAATGCATGGAATCTACTCTATTCGATCGGGATGCTTTGGGCCATACTGCATAAAATCCACTGCATTCAATCTTGCTGCATGGAATCCACTGCATTCAATCATGCTGCATAAATCCACTGCATTCAATAGGGTTCCACTTCTTCACGCTGCATGGAATCCACTGCATTCAATCACGCTGCATAAAATCCACTGCATTCAATAGGGTTCCATTTCTTCACGCTGCATGGAATCCACTACATTCAATCACGCTGCATGGAATCCACTGCATTCAATCAGGATGCTTTGGGCCATGCTGCATAAAATCCACTGCATTCATTCATGCTGGCTGGAATCCACTGCATTCAATCATACTGCATAAAATCCACTGCATTCAATAGGGTTCCATTTCTTCACGCTTCATGGAATCCACTGCATTCAATAGGGTTCCATTCCTTCACGCTGCCTGGAATCCACTGCCTTCTATCACGCTGCATGGAATCCACTGCATTCAATCGGGATGCATTTTACCACGTTGCATGCAGTTCACTGCATTCAATCCCAATGCATGGAATCCACTGCATTCAATCGGGAAGCTTTGGGCCATGCTGCATACAATGCACTGCATTCAATCGGGATGCACTGGGCCTCGCTGCATGGACTCCACTGCATATAATCGGGATCCATTGCGCCACAATGCATGGAATCCTCTGCATTCAATGACGCTGAATGGAATCCACTGCATTGAATCGGGAAGCTTTGGGCCATGCTGCATAAATCCACTGCATGCAGTCATGCTGTGTGGACTCCACTGCATTGAATCATGCTGCAAAAAAAACCACTGCATTCAATAGGGTTCCATTTCTTCACCCTGCATGGAATCCACTGCATTCAACCACGCTGCATGGAATCCACTGCATTCAATCGGGATGCATTTTACCACTCTGCATGGATTACACTGCATTTAATCACGCTGCATGTAATCCATGGAATTTAATCGGGATTCATTTTACTAAGCTGTATGGAATGGACTGCACTTAATCACGCTGCATGGAATCCACTGCATTCAATCTGGATGCATTTTACCACGTTGCATGCAGTTCACTGCATTCAATCACAATGCATGGAATCCACTGCATTCAATCGGGATGCTTTGGGCCATGCTGCATAAAATCCACTGCATTCAATCTTGCTTTTTGAATCCACTGCATTCAGTAATGCTGCATAAAATCCTTGCATTCAATTGGGTTCCATTTCTTCACGCTGCATGGAATACACTGCATTCAATCACGCTGCATGGAATCCACTGCATTCAATCGGGATGCATTTTACCATGCTGCGTGGTTTTCACTGCATTCAATCACAATGCATGGAATCCACTGCATTCCATCGGGATGCTTTGGGCCATGCTGCATAAAATCCACTGCATTCAATCATGCTGCATGGAATCCACTGCATTCAATCATGCTGCATAAAATCCACTGCATTCAATAGGGTTCCATTTCTTCACGCTGCATGTAATACACTGCATTCAATCACACTGAATGGAATCCACTGCATTCAATCGGGATGCATTTTACCTCGCTGCATGGATTACACTGCATTCAATCCCAATGCATGGAATCCACTGCATTCCATCGGGATGCTTTGGGCCATGCTGCATAAAATCCACTGCATTCAATCGGGATGCATTGGGCCACGCTGCATTGACTCCACTGCATTCAATTGGCATCCATTGCGCCACAATGCAAGGAATCCTCTGCATTCATTGACGCTGCATGGACTCCACTGCATTCAATCGGGATGCTTTGGGCCATGCTGCATAAAATCCACTGCATTCAACCATGCTGCATGGAATCCATTTCATTCAATCATGCTCTATAAAATCCAATGCATTCAATACGGTTCCATTACTTCACGCTGCATGGAATACACTGCATTAAATCAGGATGCATGGAATCGACTGCATTCAATCAGGATGCATTATACCACGTTGCATGGATTACCCTACATTCAATCACAATGCATGGAATCCACTGCATTCAATCGGGATGCTTTGGGCCATGCTGCATAAAATCCACTGCATTCAATCGGGATGCATTGGGCCTCGCTGCATAGACTCCACTGCATATAATCGGGATCCATTGCGCCACAATGCATGGAATACTCTGCATTCAATGATGCTGCATGGAATCCACTGCATTCCATTGGGAAGCTTTGGGCCATGCTGCATAAAATCCACTGCATTCAATCATGCTGCATGGAATCCACTGCATTCAATCGGGATGCATTTTACAAGGCTGCATGGATTACATTTCATACACTCAAAATGCATGGAATCCACTGCGTTCTATAGGGATGCTTTGGGCCATACTGCATAAAATACACTGCATTCAATTTGCTGCAGGGAATCCACTGCATTCCATCGGGATGCTTTGGGCCATGCTGCATAAAATCCACTGCATTCAATCGGGATACATTGGGCCTCGCTGCATGGATTCCACTGCATAAAATCTGGATCCATTGCGCCACAATGCATGGAATCTTCTGCATTCAACAACGCTGCATGGAATCCACTGCATTCCATCGGGATGTTTTGGGCCATGCTGCATAAAATCCACTGCATTCAATCGGGATGCATTGGGCCTCGCTGCATGAACACCACTGCATACAATCTGGATCCATTTTGCCAAAATGCATGGAATCCTCTGCATTCAATGACGCTGCATGGAATCCACTGCATTCCATCGGGATGCTTTGGGCCATGCTGCATAAACTCCACTGCATTCAATCATGCTTCATGGAATCCACTGCATTCAATCATGCTGCATAAAATCCACTGCATTCAATAGGGTTCCATTTCTTCACGCTGCATGGAATCCACTACATTCAATCACGCTGCATGGAATCCACTGCATTCTATCGGGATGCATTTTACCACGCTGCATAGATTACACCGCATTCAATCACAATGCATGGAATCCACTGCATTCAATCGGGATGCTTTGGGCCATGCTGCATAAAATCCACTGCATTCAATCGGGATGCATTGGGCCTCGCTGCATGGACTCCACTGCATAAAATCGGGATCCATTTCCCCAAAATGCAAGGAATCATCTGCATTCAATGACGCTGCATGGAATCCACTGCATTCCATCGGGATCCATTTTACCACGCAGCATGGATTACACTGCTTTCAATCACAATGCATGGAATCTACTCTATTCAATCGGGATGCTTTGGGCCATACTGCATAAAATCCACTGCATTCAATCATGCTGCATGGAATCCACTGCATTCAATCGGAGTGCATTTTACCACGCTGCATGGATAACATTTCATACACTCAAAATGCATGGAATCCACTGCATTCTATAGGGATGCTTTGGGCCATACTGCATAAAATCCACTGCATTCAATCTTGCTGCATGGAATCCACTGCATTCAATCATGCTGCATAAATCCACTGCATTCAATAGGGTTCCACTTCTTCACGCTGCATGGAATCCACTGCATTCAATCACGCTGCATAAAATCCACTGCATTCAATAGGGTTCCATTTCTTCACGCTGCATGGAATCCACTACATTCAATCACGCTGCATGGAATCCACTGCATTCAATCAGGATGCTTTGGGCCATGCTGCATAAAATCCACTGCATTCAATCATGCTGCCTGGAATCCACTGCATTCAATCATACTGCATAAAATCCACTGCATTCAATAGGGTTCCATTTCTTCACGCTTCATGGAATCCACTGCATTCAATAGGGTTCCATTCCTTCACGCTGCCTGGAATCCACTGCCTTCAATCACGCTGCATGGAATCCACTGCATTCAATCGGGATGCATTTTTCCTCGTTGCATGGATTACACTGCATTCAATCCCAATGCATGGAATCCACTGCATTCAATCGGGAAGCTTTGGGCCATGCTGCATACAATGCACTGCATTCAATCGGGATGCACTGGGACTCGCTGCATGGACTCCACTGCATATAATCGGGATCCATTGCGCCACAATGCATGGAATACTCTGCATTCAATGATGCTGAATGGAATCCACTGCATTGAATCGGGAAGCTTTGGGCCATGCTGCATAAATCCACTGCATGCAGTCATGCTGTGTGGACTCCACTGCATTGAATCATGCTGCAAAAAAAACCACTGCATTCAATAAGGTTCCATTAATGCACCCTGCATGGAATCCACTGCATTCAACCACGCTGCATGGAATCCACTGCATTCAATCGGGATGCATTTTACCACTCTGCATGGATTACACTGCATTTAATCACGCTGCATGTAATCCATGGAATTTAATCGGGATTCATTGTACTAAGCTGTATGGAATGGACTGCACTTAATCACGCTGCATGGAATCCACTGCATTCAATCGGGATGCATTTTACCACGTTGCATGCAGTTCACTGCATTCAATCACAATGCATGGAATCCACTGCATTTATTCGGGATGCTTTGGGCCATGCTGCATAAAATCCACTGCATTCAATCTTGCTTTTTGAATCCACTGCATTCAGTAATGCTGCATAAAATCCTTGCATTCAATTGGGTTCCATTTCTTCACGCTGCATGGAATACACTGCATTCAATCACGCTGCATGGAATCCACTGCATTCAATCGGGATGCATTTTACCATGCTGCGTGGTTTTCACTGCATTCAATCACAATGCATGGAATCCACTGCATTCCATCCGGATGCTTTGGGCCATGCTGCATAAAATCCACTGCATTCAATCGGGATGCATTGGGCCACGCTGCATCGACTCCACTGCATTCAATTGGCATCCATTGCGCCACAATGCAAGGAATCCTCTGCATTCATTGACGCTGCATGGACTCCACTGCATTCAATCGGGATGCTTTGGGCCATGCTGCATAAAATCCACTGCATTCAACCATGCTGCATGGAATACATTTCATTCAATCATGCTCTATAAAATCCAATGCATTCAATACGGTTCCATTACTTCACGCTGCATGGAATACACTGCATTAAATCAGGATGCATGGAATCGACTGCATTCAATCAGGATGCATTATACCACGTTGCATGGATTACCCTACATTCAATCACAATGCATGGAATCCACTGCATTCAATCGGGATGCTTTGGGCCATGCTGCATAAAATCCACTGCATTCACTCGGGATGCATTGGGCCTCGCTGCATAGACTCCACTGCATTCAATCGGGATGCATTGGGCCTCGCTGCATAGACTCCACTGCATATAATCGGGATCCATTGCGCCACAATGCATGGAATACTCTGCATTCAATGACGCTGCATGGAATCCACTGCATTCCATCGGGAAGCTTTGGGCCATGCTGCATAAAATCCACTGCATTCAATCATGCTGCATGGAATCCACTGCATTCAATCGGGATGCATTTTACAAGGCTGCATGGATTACATTTCATACACTCAAAATGCATGGAATCCACTGCGTTCTATAGGGATGCTTTGGGCCATACTGCATAAAATACACTGCATTCAATTTGCTGCATGGAATCCATTGCATTCAATCATGCTGAATAAAATCCACTGCATTCAATAGGGTTCCATTTATTCACGCTGCATGGAATACACTGCATTCAATCAGGCTGCATGAAATCCACTGCATTCAATGGGGATGCATTCTACAATGCTGCATGGAGTTCACTGCATGCAATCATAATGCATGTAATCCACTGCATTCCATCGGGATGCTTTGGGCCATGCTGCATAAAATCCACTGCATTCAACAATGCTGCATGGAATCCACTGCATTCAATCATGCTGCATAAAATCCACTGCATTCAATCGGGATGCATTGGGCCTCGCTGCATGGAATACACTGCATTCAATCAGGCTGCATGGAATCCACTGCATTCAATGGGGATGCATTCTACAATGCTGCATGGAGTTCACTGCATTCAATCACAACGCATGTAATCCACTGCATTCCATCGGGATGCTTTGGGCCATGCTGCATAAAATCCACTGCATTCAATCGGGATGCATTGGCCCTCGCTGCATGGACTCCACTGCATACAATCGGGATCCATTGCGCCAAAATGCATGGAATACTCTGCATTCATTGATGCTGCATGGACTCCACTGCATTCAATCAAGATGCTTTGGGCCATGCTGCATAAAATCCACTGCATTCAACCATGCTGCATGGAATCAACTGCATTCAATCATGCTGCATAAAATCCACTGCATTCCATCGGGATGCATTGGGCCTCGCTGCATGGAATACACTGCATTCAATCACGCTGCATGGAATCCACTGCATTCAATGGGGATGCATTCTACAATGCTGCATGGAGTTCACTGCATTCAATCACAACGCATGTAATCCACTGCATTCCATCGGGATGCTTTGGGCCATGCTGCATAAAATCCACTGCATTCAATCGGGATGCATTGGGCCTCGCTGCATCGACTCCACTGCATACAATCGGGATCCATTGCGCCAAAATGCATGGAATACTCTGCATTCATTGACGCTGCATGGACTCCACTGCATTCAATCGGGATGCTTTGGGCCATGCTGCATAAAATCCACTGCATTCAACCATGCTGCATGGAATCCACTGCATTCAATCATGCTGCATAAAATCCACTGCATTCCATAGGGATGCATTGGGCCTCACTGCATGGAATAAACTGCATTCAATCACGCTGCATGGAATCCACTGCATTCAATGGGGATGCATTCTACAATGCTGCATGGAGTTCACTGCATTCAATCACAATGCATGGAATCCACTGCATTCCATCGGGATTCTTTTTGCCACGCTGCATAAAATCCACTGCATTCAATCGGGATGCATTTGGCCTCGCTGTATGGACTCCACTGCATACAATCGGGACCATTGCACCAAAATGCATGGAATCCTCCGCATGCAACGACGCTGCATGGACTCCACTGCATTCAATCGGGATGCTTTGGGCCATGCTGCATATAATCCATTGAATTCAATCATGCTGCATGGAATCCACTGCATTCAATCATGCTGCATAAAATCCACTGCATTCAATAGGGTTCCATTTCTTCACGCTTCATGGAATCCACTGCATTCAATTGGGTTCCATTCCTTCACGCTGCCTGGAATCCACTGCCTTCAATCACGCTGCATGGAATCCACTGCATTCAATCGGGATGCATTTTACCACGTTGCATGCAGTTCACTGCATTCAATCCCAATGCATGGAATCCACTGCATTCAATCGGGAAGCTTTGGGCCATGCTGCATACAATCCACTGCATTCAATCGGGATGCACTGGGCCTCGCTGCATGGACTCCACTGCATATAATCGGGATCCATTGCGCCACAATGCATGGAATACTCTGCATTCAATGACGCTGAATGGAATCCACTGCATTGAATCGGGAAGCTTTGGGCCATGCTGCATAAATCCACTGCATGCAGTCATGCTGTGTGGACTCCACTGCATTGAATCATGCTGCAAAAAAAACCACTGCATTCAATAGGGTTCCATTTCTTCACCCTGCATGGAATCCACTGCATTCAACCACGCTGCATGGAATCCACTGCATTCAATCGGGATGCATTTTACCACTCTGCATGGATTACACTGCATTTAATCACGCTGCATGTAATCCATGGAATTTAATCGGGATTCATTTTACTAAGCTGTATGGAATGGACTGCACTTAATCACGCTGCATGGAATCCACTGCATTCAATCTGGATGCATTTTACCACGTTGCATGCAGTTCACTGCATTCAATCACAATGCATGGAATCCACTGCATTCAATCGGGATGCTTTGGGCCATGCTGCATAAAATCCACTGCATTCAATCTTGCTTTTTGAATCCACTGCATTCAGTAATGCTGCATAAAATCCTTGCATTCAATTGGGTTCCATTTCTTCACGCTGCATGGAATACACTGCATTCAATCACGCTGCATGGAATCCACTGCATTCAATCGGGATGCATTTTACCATGCTGCGTGGTTTTCACTGCATTCAATCACAATGCATGGAATCCACTGCATTCCATCGGGATGCTTTGGGCCATGCTGCATAAAATCCACTGCATTCAATCATGCTGCATGGAATCCACTGCATTCAATCATGCTGCATAAAATCCACTGCATTCAATAGGGTTCCATTTCTTCACGCTGCATGTAATACACTGCATTCAATCACACTGAATGGAATCCACTGCATTCAATCGGGATGCATTTTACCTCGCTGCATGGATTACACTGCATTCAATCACAATGCATGGAATCCACTGCATTCCATCGGGATGCTTTGGGCCATGCTGCATAAAATCCACTGCATTCAATCGGGATGCATTGGGCCACGCTGCATTGACTCCACTGCATTCAATTGGCATCCATTGCGCCACAATGCAAGGAATCCTCTGCATTCATTGACGCTGCATGTACTCCACTGCATTCAATCGGGATGCTTTGGGCCATGCTGCATAAAATCCACTGCATTCAACCATGCTGCATGGAATCCATTTCATTCAATCATGCTCTATAAAATCCAATGCATTCAATACGGTTCCATTACTTCACGCTGCATGGAATACACTGCATTAAATCAGGATGCATGGAATCGACTGCATTCAATCAGGATGCATTATACCACGTTGCATGGATTACCCTACATTCAATCACAATGCATGGAATCCACTGCATTCAATCGGGATGCTTTGGGCCATGCTGCATAAAATCCACTGCATTCAATCGGGATGCATTGGGCCTCGCTGCATAGACTCCACTGCATATAATCGGGATCCATTGCGCCACAATGCATGGAATACTCTGCATTCAATGATGCTGCATGGAATCCACTGCATTCCATTGGGAAGCTTTGGGCCATGCTGCATAAAATCCACTATATTCAATCATGCTGCATGGAATCCACTGCATTCAATCGGGATGCATTTTACAAGGCTGCATGGATTACATTTCATACACTCAAAATGCATGGAATCCACTGCGTTCTATAGGGATGCTTTGGGCCATACTGCATAAAATACACTGCATTCAATTTGCTGCAGGGAATCCACTGCATTCCATCGGGATGCTTTGGGCCATGCTGCATAAAATCCACTGCATTCAATCGGGATACATTGGGCCTCGCTGCATGGATTCCACTGCATAAAATCTGGATCCATTGCGCCACAATGCATGGAATCTTCTGCATTCAACAACGCTGCATGGAATCCACTGCATTCCATCGGGCTGTTTTGGGCCATGCTGCATAAAATCCACTGCATTCAATCGGGATGCATTGGGCCTCGCTGCATGAACTCCACTGCATACAATCTGGATCCATTTTGCCAAAATGCATGGAATCCTCTGCATTCAATGACGCTGCATGGAATCCACTGCATTCCATCGGGATGCTTTGGGCCATGCTGCATAAACTCCACTGCATTCAATCATGCTTCATGGAATCCACTGCATTCAATCATGCTGCATAAAATCCACTGCATTCAATAGGGTTCCATTTCTTCACGCTGCATGGAATCCACTACATTCAATCACGCTGCATGGAATCCACTGCATTCTATCGGGATGCATTTTACCACGCTGCATAGATTACACCGCATTCAATCACAATGCATGGAATCCACTGCATTCAATCGGGATGCTTTGGGCCATGCTGCATAAAATCCACTGCATTCAATCGGGATGCATTGGGCCTCGCTGCATGGACTCCACTGCATAAAATCGGGATCCATTGCCCCAAAATGCAAGGAATCATCTGCATTCAATGACGCTGCATGGAATCCACTGCATTCCATCGGGATCCATTTTACCACGCAGCATGGATTACACTGCTTTCAATCACAATGCATGGAATCTACTCTATTCAATCGGGATGCTTTGGGCCATACTGCATAAAATCCACTGCATTCAATCATGCTGCATGGAATCCACTGCATTCAATCGGAGTGCATTTTACCACGCTGCATGGATAACATTTCATACACTCAAAATGCATGGAATCCACTGCATTCTATAGGGATGCTTTGGGCCATACTGCATAAAATCCACTGCATTCAATCTTGCTGCATGGAATCCACTGCATTCAATCATGCTGCATAAATCCACTGCATTCAATAGGGTTCCACTTCTTCACGCTGCATGGAATCCACTGCATTCAATCACGCTGCATAAAATCCACTGCATTCAATAGGGTTCCATTTCTTCACGCTGCATGGAATCCACTACATTCAATCACGCTGCATGGAATCCACTGCATTCAATCAGGATGCTTTGGGCCATGCTGCATAAAATCCACTGCATTCAATCATGCTGCCTGGAATCCACTGCATTCAATCATACTGCATAAAATCCACTGCATTCAATAGGGTTCCATTTCTTCACGCTTCATGGAATCCACTGCATTCAATAGGGTTCCATTCCTTCACGCTGCCTGGAATCCACTGCCTTCAATCACGCTGCATGGAATCCACTGCATTCAATCGGGATGCATTTTTCCTCGTTGCATGGATTACACTGCATTCAATCCCAATGCATGGAATCCACTGCATTCAATCGGGAAGCTTTGGGCCATGCTGCTTACAATGCACTGCATTCAATCGGGATGCACTGGGACTCGCTGCATGGACTCCACTGCATATAATCGGGATCCATTGCGCCACAATGCATGGAATACTCTGCATTCAATGATGCTGAATGGAATCCACTGCATTGAATCGGGAAGCTTTGGGCCATGCTGCATAAATCCACTGCATGCAGTCATGCTGTGTGGACTCCACTGCATTGAATCATGCTGCAAAAAAAACCACTGCATTCAATAAGGTTCCATTAATGCACCCTGCATGGAATCCACTGCATTCAACCACGCTGCATGGAATCCACTGCATTCAATCGGGATGCATTTTACCACTCTGCATGGATTACACTGCATTTAATCACGCTGCATGTAATCCATGGAATTTAATCGGGATTCATTTTACTAAGCTGTATGGAATGGACTGCACTTAATCACGCTGCATGGAATCCACTGCATTCAATCTGGATGCATTTTACCACGTTGCATGCAGTTCACTGCATTCAATCACAATGCATGGAATCCACTGCATTCAATCGGGATGCTTTGGGCCATGCTGCATAAAATCCACTGCATTCAATCTTGCTTTTTGAATCCACTGCATTCAGTAATGCTGCATAAAATCCTTGCATTCAATTGGGTTCCATTTCTTCACGCTGCATGGAATACACTGCATTCAATCACGCTGCATGGAATCCACTGCATTCAATCGGGATGCATTTTACCATGCTGCGTGGTTTTCACTGCATTCAATCACAATGCATGGAATCCACTGCATTCCATCGGGATGCTTTGGGCCATGCTGCATAAAATCCACTGCATTCAATCGGGATGCATTGGGCCACGCTGCATCGACTCCACTGCATTCAATTGGCATCCATTGCGCCACAATGCAAGGAATCCTCTGCATTCATTGACGCTGCATGGACTCCACTGCATTCAATCGGGATGCTTTGGGCCATGCTGCATAAAATCCACTGCATTCAACCATGCTGCATGGAATACATTTCATTCAATCATGCTCTATAAAATCCAATGCATTCAATACGGTTCCATTACTTCACGCTGCATGGAATACACTGCATTAAATCAGGATTCATGGAATCGACTGCATTCAATCAGGATGCATTATACCACGTTGCATGGATTACCCTACATTCAATCACAATGCATGGAATCCACTGCATTCAATCGGGATGCTTTGGGCCATGCTGCATAAAATCCACTGCATTCAATCGGGATGCATTGGGCCTCGCTGCATAGACTCCACTGCATATAATCGGGATCCATTGCGCCACAATGCATGGAATACTCTGCATTCAATGACGCTGCATGGAATCCACTGCATTCCATCGGGAAGCTTTGGGCCATGCTGCATAAAATCCACTGCATTCAATCATGCTGCATGGAATCCACTGCATTCAATCGGGATGCATTTTACAAGGCTGCATGGATTACATTTCATACACTCAAAATGCATGGAATCCACTGCGTTCTATAGGGATGCTTTGGGCCATACTGCATAAAATACACTGCATTCAATTTGCTGCATGGAATCCATTGCATTCAATCATGCTGAATAAAATCCATTGCATTCAATAGGGTTCCATTTATTCACGCTGCATGGAATACACTGCATTCAATCAGGCTGCATGAAATCCACTGCATTCAATGGGGATGCATTCTACAATGCTGCATGGAGTTCACTGCATGCAATCATAATGCATGTAATCCACTGCATTCCATCGGGATGCTTTGGGCCATGCTGCATAAAATCCACTGCATTCAACAATGCTGCATGGAATCCACTGCATTCAATCATGCTGCATAAAATCCACTGCATTCAATCGGGATGCATTGGGCCTCGCTGCATGGAATACACTGCATTCAATCAGGCTGCATGGAATCCACTGCATTCAATGGGGATGCATTCTACAATGCTGCATGGAGTTCACTGCATTCAATCACAACGCATGTAATCCACTGCATTCCATCGGGATGCTTTGGGCCATGCTGCATAAAATCCACTGCATTCAATCGGGATGCATTGGCCCTCGCTGCATGGACTCCACTGCATACAATCGGGATCCATTGCGCCAAAATGCATGGAATACTCTGCATTCATTGATGCTGCATGGACTCCACTGCATTCAATCAGGATGCTTTGGGCCATGCTGCATAAAATCCACTGCATTCAACCATGCTGCATGGAATCAACTGCATTCAATCATGCTGCATAAAATCCACTGCATTCCATCGGGATGCATTGGGCCTCGCTGCATGGAATACACTGCATTCAATCACGCTGCATGGAATCCACTGCATTCAATGGGGATGCATTCTACAATGCTGCATGGAGTTCACTGCATTCAATCACAACGCATGTAATCCACTGCATTCCATCGGGATGCTTTGGGCCATGCTGCATAAAATCCACTGCATTCAATCGGGATGCATTGGGCCTCGCTGCATCGACTCCACTGCATACAATCGGGATCAATTGCGCCAAAATGCATGGAATACTCTGCATTCATTGACGCTGCATGGACTCCACTGCATTCAATCGGGATGCTTTGGGCCATGCTGCATAAAATCCACTGCATTCAACCATGCTGCATGGAATCCACTGCATTCAATCATGCTGCATAAAATCCACTGCATTCCATAGGGATGCATTGGGCCTCACTGCATGGAATACACTGCATTCAATCACGCTGCATGGAATCCACTGCATTCAATGGGGATGCATTCTACAATGCTGCATGGAGTTCACTGCATTCAATCACAATGCATGGAATCCACTGCATTCCATCGGGATTTTTTTGCCACGCTGCATAAAATCCACTGCATTCAATCGGGATGCATTGGGCCTCGCTGTATGGACTCCACTGCATACAATCGGGACCATTGCACCAAAATGCATGGAATCCTCCGCATGCAATGACGCTGCATGGACTCCACTGCATTCAATCGGGATGCTTTGGGCCATGCTGCATATAATCCATTGAATTCAATCATGCTGCATGGAATCCACTGCATTCAATCATGCTGCATAAAATCCACTGCATTCAATAGGGTTCCATTTCTTCACGCTGCATGGAATCCACTACATTCAATCACGCTGCATGGAATCCACTGCATTCTATCGGGATGCATTGGGCCTGGCTGCATATATTACACCCCATTCAATCACAATGCATGGAATCCACTGCATTCAATCGGGATGCTTTGGGCCATGCTGCATAAAATCCACTGCATTCAATCGGGATGCATTGGGCCTCGCTGCATGGACTCCACTGCATTCAATCGGGATCCATTGCGCCACAATGCATGGAATCCTCTGCATTCAATGACGCTGCATGGAATCCACTGCATTCCATCAGGATGCTTTGGGCCATGCTGCATAAAATCCACTGCATGCAATCATGCTGCATGGAATCCACTGCATTCAATCATGCTGCATATAATCCACTGCATTCAATAGGGTTCCATTTCTTCACACTGCATGGAATCCACTGCATTCAATCACGCTGCATGGAATCCACTGCATTCAACATGGATGAATTTTACCACGCTGCATTTAGTACACTGTATTCAATCACAATTCATGGAATCCATTGCATTCAATCGGGATGCTTTGGGCCATGCTGCATAAAATCCACTGCATTCAATCGGGATGCACTGGGCATCGCTGCATGGACTCCACTGCATACAATCGGGATCCATTGCGCCACAATGCATGGAATCCTCTGCATTCAATGACGCTGCATGGAATCCACTGCATTCAATCGGGATGCTTTGGGCCATGCTGCATAAAATCCATTGCATTCAATCATGCTGCATGGAATCCACTTCATTCAATCGGGATGCATTTTACCATGCTGCCTGGATTACACTTCATTCAATCACGCTGCATGGAATCCACTGCATTCTATCGGGATGCTTTGGGCCATGCTGCATAAAATCCACTGCATTTAATCGGGATGCATTTGGCCACGCTGCATGGACTCCACTGCATAAAATCGGGATCCATTGCCCCAAAATGCAAGGAATCATCTGCATTCAATGACGCTGCATGGAATCCACTGCATTCCATCGGGATCCATTTTACCACGCAGCATGGATTACACTGCTTTCAATCACAATGCATGGAATCTACTCTATTCAATCGGGATGCTTTGGGCCATACTGCATAAAATCCACTGCATTCAATCTTGCTGCATGGAATCCACTGCATTCAATCATGCTGCATAAATCCACTGCATTCAATAGGGTTCCACTTCTTCACGCTGCATGGAATCCACTGCATTCAATCACGCTGCATAAAATCCACTGCATTCAATAGGGTTCCATTTCTTCACGCTGCATGGAATCCACTACATTCAATCACGCTGCATGGAATCCACTGCATTCAATCAGGATGCTTTGGGCCATGCTGCATTAAATCCACTGCATTCATTCATGCTGGCTGGAATCCACTGCATTCAATCATACTGCATAAAATCCACTGCATTCAATAGGGTTCCATTTCTTCACGCTTCATGGAATCCACTGCATTCAATAGGGTTCCATTCCTTCACGCTGCCTGGAATCCACTGCCTTCAATCACGCTGCATGGAATCCACTGCATTCAATCGGGATGCATTTTACCACGTTGCATGCAGTTCACTGCATTCAATCCCAATGCATGGAATCCACTGCATTCAATCGGGAAGCTTTGGGCCATGCTGCATACAATGCACTGCATTCAATCGGGATGCACTGGGCCTCGCTGCATGGACTCCACTGCATATAATCGGGATCCATTGCGCCACATTGCATGGAATCCTCTGCATTCAATGACGCTAAATGGAATCCACTGCATTGAATCGGGAAGCTTTGGGCCATGCTGCATAAATCCACTGCATGCAGTCATGCTGTGTGGACTCCACTGCATTGAATCATGCTGCAAAAAAAACCACTGCATTCAATAGGGTTCCATTAATGCACCCTGCATGGAATCCACTGCATTCAACCACGCTGCATGGAATCCACTGCATTCAATCGGGATGCATTTTACCACTCTGCATGGATTACACTGCATTTAATCACGCTGCATGGAATCCATGGCATTTAATCGGGATTCATTTTACTAAGCTGTATGGAATGGACTGCACTTAATCACGCTGCATGGAATCCACTGCATTCAATCGGGATGCATTTTACCACGTTGCATGCAGTTCACTGCATTCAATCACAATGCATGGAATCCACTGCATTCAATCGGGATGCTTTGGGCCATGCTGCATAAAATCCACTGCATTCAATCTTGCTTTTTGAATCCACTGCATTCAGTAATGCTGCATAAAATCCTTGCATTCAATTGGGTTCCATTTCTTCACGCTGCATGGAATACACTGCATTCAATCACGCTGCATGGAATCCACTGCATTCAATCGGGATGCATTTTACCATGCTGCGTGGTTTTCACTGCATTCAATCACAATGCATGGAATCCACTGCATTCCATCGGGATGCTTTGGGCCATGCTGCATAAAATCCACTGCATTCAATCATGCTGCATGGAATCCACTGCATTCAATCATGCTGCATAAAATCCACTGCATTCAATAGGGTTCCATTTCTTCACGCTGCATGGAATACACTGCATTCAATCACACTGAATGGAATCCACTGCATTCAATCGGGATTCATTTTACCTCGCTGCATGGATTACACTGCATTCAATCCCAATGCATGGAATCCACTGCATTCCATCGGGATGCTTTGGGCCATGCTGCATAAAATCCACTGCATTCAATCGGGATGCATTGGGCCACGCTGCATTGACTCCACTGCATTCAATTGGCATCCATTGCGCCACAATGCAAGGAATCCTCTGCATTCATTGACGCTGCATGGACTCCACTGCATTCAATCGGGATGCTTTGGGCCATGCTGCATAAAATCCACTGCATTCAACCATGCTGCATGGAATCCAGTTCATTCAATCATGCTCTATAAAATCCAATGCATTCAATACGGTTCCATTACTTCACGCTGCATGGAATACACTGCATTAAATCAGGATGCATGGAATCGACTGCATTCAATCAGGATGCATTATACCACGTTGCATGGATTACCCTACATTCAATCACAATGCATGGAATCCACTGCATTCAATCGGGATGCTTTGGGCCATGCTGCATAAAATCCACTGCATTCAATCGGGATGCATTGGGCCTCGCTGCATAGACTCCACTGCATATAATCGGGATCCATTGCGCCACAATGCATGGAATAGTCTGCATTCAATGATGATGCATGGAATCCACTGCATTCCATTGGGAAGCTTTGGGCCATGCTGCATAAAATCCACTGCATTCAATCATGCTGCATGGAATCCACTGCATTCAATCGGGATGCATTTTACAAGGCTGCATGGATTACATTTCATACACTCAAAATGCATGGAATCCACTGCGTTCTATAGGGATGCTTTGGGCCATACTGCATAAAATACACTGCATTCAATTTTCTGCAGGGAATCCACTGCATTCCATCGGGATGCCTTGGGCCATGCTGCATAAAATCCACTGCATTCAATCGGGATACATTGGGCCTCGCTGCATGGACTCCACTGCATAAAATCTGGATCCATTGCGCCACAATGCATGGAATCCTCTGCATTCAACAACGCTGCATGGAATCCACTGCATTCCATCGGGATGCTTTGGGCCATGCTGCATAAAATCCACTGCATTCAATCGGGATGCATTGGGCCTCGCTGCATGGACTCCACTGCATACAATCGGGATCCATTGCGCCACAATGCATGGAATCCTCTGCATTCAATGACGCTGCATGGAATCCACTGCATTCCATCAGGATGCTTTGGACCATGCTGCATAAAATCCACTGCATGCAATCATTCTGCATGGAATACACTGCATTCAATCATGCTGCATAAAATCCACTGCATTCAATAGGGTTCCATTTCTTCACACTGCATTGAATCCACTGCATTCAATCACGCTGCATGGAATCCACTGCATTCAACATGGAGGAATTTTACCACGCTGCATTTAGTACACTGTATTCAATCACAATTCATGGAATCCATTGCATTCAATCGGGATGCTTTGGGCCATGCTGCATAAAATCCACTGCATTCAATCGGGATGCACTGGGCATTGCTGCATGGACTCCACTGCATACAATCGGGATCCATTGCGCCACAATGCATGGAATCCTCTGCATTCAATGACGCTGCATGGAATCCACTGCATTCCATCGGGAAGCTTTGGGCCATGCTGCATAAAATCCATTGCATTCAATCATGCTGCATGGAATCCACTGCATTCAATCGGGATCCATTTTACCATGCTGCCTGGATTACCCTTCATTCAATCAGGCTGCATGGAATCCACTGCATTCTATCGGGATGCTTTGGGCTATGCTGCATAAAATCCACTGCATTTAATCGGGATGCATTTGGCCACGCTGCATGGACTCCACTGCATAAAATCGGGATCCATTGCCCCAAAATGCAAGGAATCATCTGCATTCAATGACGCTGCATGGAATCCACTGCATTCCATCGGGATCCATTTTACCACGCAGCATGGATTACACTGCTTTCAATCACAATGCATGGAATCTACTCTATTCAATCGGGATGCTTTGGGCCATACTGCATAAAATCCACTGCATTCAATCATGCTGCATGGAATCCACTGCATTCAATCGGAGTGCATTTTACCACGCTGCATGGATAACATTTCATACACTCAAAATGCATGGAATCCACTGCATTCTATAGGGATGCTTTGGGCCATACTGCATAAAATCCACTGCATTCAATCTTGCTGCATGGAATCCACTGCATTCAATCATGCTGCATAAATCCACTGCATTCAATAGGGTTCCACTTCTTCACGCTGCATGGAATCCACTGCATTCAATCACGCTGCATAAAATCCACTGCATTCAATAGGGTTCCATTTCTTCACGCTGCATGGAATCCACTGCCTTCAATCACGCTGCATGGAATCCACTGCATTCAATCGGGATGCGTTTTTCCTCGTTGCATGGATTACACTGCATTCAATCCCAATGCATGGAATCCACTGCATTCAATCGGGAAGCTTTGGGCCATGCTGCATACAATGCACTGCATTCAATCGGGATGCACTGGGACTCGCTGCATGGACTCCACTGCATATAATCGGGATCCATTGCGCCACAATGCATGGAATACTCTGCATTCAATGATGCTGAATGGAATCCACTGCATTGAATCGGGAAGCTTTGGGCCATGCTGCATAAATCCACTGCATGCAGTCATGCTGTGTGGACTCCACTGCATTGAATCATGCTGCAAAAAAAACCACTGCATTCAATAGGGTTCCATTTCTTCACCCTGCATGGAATCCACTGCATTCAACCACGCTGCATGGAATCCACTGCATTCAATCGGGATGCATTTTACCACTCTGCATGGATTACACTGCATTTAATCACGCTGCATGTAATCCATGGCATTTAATCGGGATTCATTTTACTAAGCTGTATGGAATGGACTGCACTTAATCACGCTGCATGGAATCCACTGCATTCAATCGGGATGCATTTTACCACGTTGCATGCAGTTCACTGCATTCAATCACAATGCATGGAATCCACTGCATTTATTCGGGATGCTTTGGGCCATGCTGCATAAAATCCACTGCATTCAATCTTGCTTTTTGAATCCACTGCATTCAGTAATGCTGCATAAAATCCTTGCATTCAATTGGGTTCCATTTCTTCACGCTGCATGGAATACACTGCATTCAATCACGCTGCATGGAATCCACTGCATTCAATCGGGATGCATTTTACCATGCTGCGTGGTTTTCACTGCATTCAATCACAATGCATGGAATCCACTGCATTCCATCCGGATGCTTTGGGCCATGCTGCATAAAATCCACTGCATTCAATCATGCTGCATGGAATCCACTGCATTCAATCATGCTGCATAAAATCCACTGCATTCAATAGGGTTCCATTTCTTCACGCTGCATGGAATACACTGCATTCAATCACACTGAATGGAATCCACTGCATTCAATCGGGATGCATTTTACCTCGCTGCATGGATTACACTGCATTCAATCACAATGCATGGAATCCACTGCATTCAATCGGGATGCTTTGGGCCATGCTGCATAAAATCCACTGCATTCAATCGGGATGCATTGGGCCACGCTGCATCCACTCCACTGCATTCAATTGGCATCCATTGCGCCACAATGCAAGGAATCCTCTGCATTCATTGACGCTGCATGGACTCCACTGCATTCAATCGGGATGCTTTGGGCCATGCTGCATAAAATCCACTGCATTCAACCATGCTGCATGGAATCCATTTCATTCAATCATGCTCTATAAAATCCAATGCATTCAATACGGTTCCATTACTTCACGCTGCATGGAATACACTACATTAAATCAGGATGCATGGAATCGACTGCATTCAATCAGGATGCATTATACCACGTTGCATGGATTACCCTACATTCAATCACAATGCATGGAATCCACTGCATTCAATCGGGATGCTTTGGGCCATGCTGCATAAAATCCACTGCATTCAATCGGGATGCATTGGGCCTCGCTGCATAGACTCCACTGCATATAATCGGGATCCATTGCGCCACAATGCATGGAATACTCTGCATTCAATGACGCTGCATGGAATCCACTGCATTCCATCGGGAAGCTTTGGGCCATGCTGCATAAAATCCACTGCATTCAATCATGCTGAATAAAATCCACTGCATTCAATAGGGTTCCATTTCTTCACGCTGCATAGAATACACTGCATTCAATCAGGCTGCATGAAATCCACTGCATTCAATGGGGATGCATTCTACAATGCTGCATGGAGTTCACTGCATGCAATCACAATGCCTGTAATCCACTGCATTCCATCGGGATGCCTTGGGCCATGCTGCATAAAATCCACTGCATTCAACCATGCTGCATGGAATCCACTGCATTCAATCATGCTGCATAAAATCCACTGCATTCAATCGGGATGCATTGGGCCTCGCTGCATGGAATAAACTGCATTCAATCAGGCTGCATGGAATCCACTGCATTCAATGGGGATGCATTCTACAATGCTGCATGGAGTTCAATGCATTCAATCACAACGCATGTAATCCACTGCATTCCATCGGGATGCTTTGGGCCATGCTGCATAAAATCCACTGCATTCAATCGGGATGCATTGAGCCTCGCTGCATGGACTCCACTGCATACAATCGGTATCCATTGCGCCAAAATGCATGGAATACTCTGCATTCATTGACGCTGCATGGACTCCACTGCATTCAATCGGGATGCTTTGGGCCATGCTGCATAAAATCCACTACATTCAACCATGCTGCATGGAATCCACTGCATTCAATCATGCTGCATAAAATCCACTGCATTCCATCGGGATGCATTGGGCCTCGCTGCATGGAATACACTGCATTCAATCACGCTGCATGGAATCCACTGCATTCAATGGGGATGCATTCTACAATGCTGCATGGAGTTCACTGCATTCAATCACAATGCATGGAATCCACTGCATTCCATCGGGATGCTTTGGGCCATGCTGCATAAAATCCACTGCATTCAATCGGGATGCATTGGGCCTCGCTGCATGGACTCCACTGCATACAATCGGGATGCTTTGGGCCATGCTGCATAAAATCCATTGAATTCAATCATGCTGCATGGAATCCACTGCATTCAATCATGCTGCATAAAATCCACTGCATTCAATAGGGTTCCATTTCTTCACGTGGCATCGAATCCACTGCATTCAATCACGCTGCATGGAATCCACTGCATTCAATCGGGATGCATTTTTCCTCGCTGCATGGAGTACACTGCATTCAATCATGCTGCATAAAATCCACTGCATTCCATCGGGATGCTTTGGGCCATGCTGCATAAAATCCACTGCATTCAACCATGCTGCATGGAATCCACTGCATTCAATCATGCTGCATAAAATCCACTGCATTCAATCGGGATGCATTGGGCCTCGCTGCATGGAATAAACTGCATTCAATCAGGCTCCATGGAATCCACTGCATTCAATGGGGATGCATTCTACCATGCTGCATGGAGTTCACTGCATTCAATCACAATGCATGGACTCCACTGCATTCCATCGGGATGCTTTGGGCCATGCTGCATAAAATCCACTGCATTCAATCGGGATGCATTGGGCCTCCCTGCATGGACTCCACTGCATACAATCGGGATCCATTGCGCCACAATGCATGGAATAATCTGCATTCAATCACGCTGCATGGAATCCACTGCATTCAATCGGGATGCTTTGGGCCATGCTGCATAAAATCCACTGCATGCAATCATGCTGCATGGAATCCACTGCATTCAATCGGGATGCATTTTACCACGTTGCATGCAGTTCACTGCATTCAATCACAATGCATGGAATCCACTGCATTCAATCGGGATGCTTTGGGCCATGCTGCATAAACTCCACTGCATTCAATCTTGCTTTTTGAATCCACTGCATTCAGTAATGCTGCATAAAATCCTTGCATTCAATTGGGTTCCATTACTTCACGCTGCATGGAATACACTGCATTCAATGACGCTGCATGGAATCCACTGCATTCATTCGGGATGCTTTGGGCCATGCTGAATAAAATCCATTGCATTCAATCATGCTGCACGGAATCCTCTGCATTCAATCGGGATGCATTTTACCATGCTGCATGGATTACCCTTCATTCAATCAGGCTGCATGGAATCCACTGCATTCTATCGGGATGCTTTGCGCCATGCTGCATAAAATCCACTGCATTTAATCGGGATGCATTTGGCCACGCTGCATGGACTCCACTGCATAAAATCGGGATCCATTGCCCCAAAATGCAAGGGATCATCTGCATTCAATGACGCTGCATGGAATCCACTGCATTCCATCGGGATCCATTTTACCACGCAGCATGGATTACACTGCATTCAATCACAATGCATGGAATCTACTCTATTCAATCGGGATGCTTTGGGCCATACTGCATAAAATCCACTGCATTCAATCATGCTGCATGGAATCCACTGCATTCAATCGGAGTGCATTTTACCACGCTGCATGGATAACATTTCATACACTCAAAATGCATGGAATCCACTGCATTCTATAGGGATGCTTTGGGCCATACTGCATAAAATCCACTGCATTCAATCTTGCTGCATGGAATCCACTGCATTCAATCATGCTGCATAAATCCACTGCATTCAATAGGGTTCCACTTCTTCACGCTGCATGGAATCCACTGCATTCAATCACGCTGCATAAAATCCACTGCATTCAATAGGGTTCCATTTCTTCACGCTGCATGTAATCCACTACATTCAATCACGCTGCATGGAATCCACTGCATTCAATCAGGATGCTTTGGGCCATGCTGCATAAAATCCACTGCATTCAATCATGCTGCCTGGAATCCACTGCATTCAATCATACTGCATAAAATCCACTGCATTCAATAGGGTTCCATTTCTTCACGCTTCATGGAATCCACTGCATTCAATAGGGTTCCATTCCTTCACGCTGCCTGGAATCCACTGCCTTCAATCACGCTGCATGGAATCCACTGCATTCAATCGGGATGCATTTTTCCTCGTTGCATGGATTACACTGCATTCAATCCCAATGCATGGAATCCACTGCATTCAATCGGGAAGCTTTGGGCCATGCTGCATACAATGCACTGCATTCAATCGGGATGCACTGGGACTCGCTGCATGGACTCCACTGCATATAATCGGGATCCATTGCGCCACAATGCATGGAATACTCTGCATTCAATGATGCTGAATGGAATCCACTGCATTGAATCGGGAAGCTTTGGGCCATGCTGCATAAATCCACTGCATGCAGTCATGCTGTGTGGACTCCACTGCATTGAATCATGCTGCAAAAAAAACCACTGCATTCAATAGGGTTCCATTTCTTCACCCTGCATGGAATCCACTGCATTCAACCACGCTGCATGGAATCCACTGCATTCAATCGGGATGCATTTTACCACTCTGCATGGATTACACTGCATTTAATCACGCTGCATGGAATCCATGGAATTTAATCGGGATTCATTTTACTAAGCTGTATGGAATGGACTGCACTTAATCACGCTGCATGGAATCCACTGCATTCAATCGGGATGCATTTTACCACGTTGCATGCAGTTCACTGCATTCAATCACAATGCATGGAATCCACTGCATTTATTCGGGATGCTTTGGGCCATGCTGCATAAAATCCACTGCATTCAATCTTGCTTTTTGAATCCACTGCATTCAGTAATGCTGCATAAAATCCTTGCATTCAATTGGGTTCCATTGCTTCACGCTGCATGGAATACACTGCATTCAATCACGCTGCATGGAATCCACTGCATTCAATCGGGATGCATTTTACCATGCTGCGTGGTTTTCACTGCATTCAATCACAATGCATGGAATCCACTGCATTCCATCGGGATGCTTTGGGCCATGCTGCATAAAATCCACTGCATTCAATCATGCTGCATGGAATCCACTGCATTCAATCATGCTGCATAAAATCCACTGCATTCAATAGGGTTCCATTTCTTCACGCTGCATGTAATACACTGCATTCAATCACACTGAATGGAATCCACTGCATTCAATCGGGATGCATTTTACCTCGCTGCATGGATTACACTGCATTCAATCACAATGCATGGAATCCACTGCATTCAATCGGGATGCTTTGGGCCATGCTGCATAAAATCCACTGCATTCAATCGGGATGCATTGGGCCACGCTGCATCGACTCCACTGCATTCAATTGGCATCCATTGCGCCACAATGCAAGGAATCCTCTGCATTCATTGACGCTGCATGGACTCCACTGCATTCAATCGGGATGCTTTGGGCCATGCTGCATAAAATCCACTGCATTCAACCATGCTGCATGGAATCCATTTCATTCAATCATGCTCTATAAAATCCAATGCATTCAATACGGTTCCATTACTTCACGCTGCATGGAATACACTGCATTAAATCAGGATGCATGGAATCGACTGCATTCAATCAGGATGCATTATACCACGTTGCATGGATTACCCTACATTCAATCACAATGCATGGAATCCACTGCATTCAATCGGGATGTTTTGGGCCATGCTGCATAAAATCCACTGCATTCAATCGGGATGCATTGGGCCTCGCTGCATAGACTCCACTGCATATAATCGGGATCCATTGCGCCACAATGCATGGAATACTCTGCATTCAATGACGCTGCATGGAATCCACTGCATTCCATCGGGAAGCTTTGGGCCATGCTGCATAAAATCCACTGCATTCAATCATGCTGAATAAAATCCACTGCATTCAATAGGGTTCCATTTCTTCACGCTGCATAGAATACACTGCATTCAATCAGGCTGCATGAAATCCACTGCATTCAATGGGGATGCATTCTACAATGCTGCATG
This sequence comes from Sus scrofa, assembly GCF_054392235.1. Taxonomy (NCBI): domain Eukaryota; kingdom Metazoa; phylum Chordata; class Mammalia; order Artiodactyla; family Suidae; genus Sus; species Sus scrofa. The sequence goes on from NC_139397.1 coordinate 6,469,854, forward strand.
GAGTTCACTGCATGCAGTCACAATGCATGTAATCCACTGCATTCCATCGGGATGCCTTGGGCCATGCTGCATAAAATCCACTGCATTCAACCATGCAGCATGGAATCCACTGCATTCAATCATGCTGCATAAAATCCACTGCATTCAATCGGGATGCATTGGGCCTCGCTGCATGGAATACAGTGCATTCAATCAGGCTGCATGGAATCCACTGCATTCAATGGGGATGCATTCTACAATGCTGCATGGAGTTCAATGCATTCAATCACAACGCATGTAATCCACTGCATTCCATCGGGATGCTTTGGGCCATGCTGCATAAAATCCACTGCATTCAATCGGGATGCATTGAGCCTCGCTGCATGGACTCCACTGCATACAATCGGGATCCATTGCGCCAAAATGCATGGAATACTCTGCATTCATTGACGCTGCATGGACTCCACTGCATTCAATCGGGATGCTTTGGGCCATGCTGCATAAAATCCACTACATTCAACCATGCTGCATGGAAGCCACTGCATTCAATCATGCTGCATAAAATCCACTGCATTCCATCAGGATGCATTGGGCCTCGCTGCATGGAATACACTGCATTCAATCACGCTGCATGGAATCCACTGCATTCAATGGGGATGCATTCTACAATGCTGCATGGAGTTCACTGCATTCAATCACAATGCATGGAATCCACTGCATTCCATCGGGATGCTTTGGGCCATGCTGCATAAAATCCACTGCATTCAATCGGGATGCATTGGGCCTCGCTGCATGGACTCCACTGCATACAATCGGGATGCTTTGGGCCATGCTGCATAAAATCCATTGAATTCAATCATGCTGCATGGAATCCACTGCATTCAATCATGCTGCATAAAATCCACTGCATTCAATAGGGTTCCATTTCTTCACGTGGCATCGAATCCACTGCATTCAATCACGCTGCATGGAATCCACTGCATTCAATCGGGATGCATTTTTCCTCGCTGCATGGAGTACACTGCATTCAATCATGCTGCATAAAATCCACTGCATTCCATCGGGATGCTTTGGGCCATGCTGCATAAAATCCACTGCATTCAACCATGCTGCATGGAATCCACTGCATTCAATCATGCTGCATAAAATCCACTGCATTCAATCGGGATGCATTGGGCCTCGCTGCATGGAATAAACTGCATTCAATCAGGCTCCATGGAATCCACTGCATTCAATGGGGATGCATTCTACCATGCTGCATGGAGTTCACTGCATTCAATCACAATGCATGGACTCCACTGCATTCCATCGGGATGCTTTGGGCCATGCTGCATAAAATCCACTGCATTCAATCGGGATGCATTGGGCCTCCCTGCATGGACTCCACTGCATACAATCGGGATCCATTGCGCCACAATGCATGGAATCCTCTGCATTCAATCACGCTGCATGGAATCCACTGCATTCAATCGGGATGCTTTGGGCCATGCTGCATAAAATCCACAGCATGCAATCATGCTGCATGGAATCCACTGCATTCAATCGGGATGCATTTTACCACGTTGCATGCAGTTCACTGCATTCAATCACAATGCATGGAATCCACTGCATTCAATCGGGATGCTTTGGGCCATGCTGCATAAAATCCACTGCATTCAATCTTGCTTTTTGAATCCACTGCATTCAGTAATGCTGCATAAAATCCTTGCATTCAATTGGGTTCCATTACTTCACGCTGCATGGAATACACTGCATTCAATGACGCTGCATGGAATCCACTGCATTCATTCGGGATGCTTTGGGCCATGCTGAATAAAATCCATTGCATTCAATCATGCTGCACGGAATCCTCTGCATTTAATCGGGATGCATTTTACCATGCTGCATGGATTACCCTTCATTCAATCAGGCTGCATGGAATCCACTGCATTCTATCGGGATGCTTTGCGCCATGCTGCATAAAATCCACTGCATTTAATCGGGATGCATTTGGCCACGCTGCATGGACTCCACTGCATAAAATCGGGATCCATTGCCCCAAAATGCAAGGAATCATCTGCATTCAATGACGCTGCATGGAATCCACTGCATTCCATCGGGATCCATTTTACCACGCAGCATGGATTACACTGCTTTCAATCACAATGCATGGAATCTACTCTATTCAATCGGGATGCTTTGGGCCATACTGCATAAAATCCACTGCATTCAATCATGCTGCATGGAAACCACTGCATTCAATCGGGGTGCATTTTACCACGCTGCATGGATAACATTTCATACACTCAAAATGCATGGAATCCACTGCATTCTATAGGGATGCTTTGGGCCATACTGCATAAAATACACTGCATTCAATCTTGCTGCATGGAATCCACTGCATTCAATCATGCTGCATAAATCCACTGCATTCAATAGGGTTCCATTTCTTCACGCTGCATGGAATCCACTGCATTCAATCACGCTGCATAAAATCCACTGCATTCAATAGGGTTCCATTTCTTCACGCTGCATGGAATCCACTACATTCAATCACGCTGCATGGAATCCACTGCATTCAATCGGGATGCTTTGGGCCATGCTGCATAAATCCATTGCATTCAATCATGCAGCATGGAATCCACTGCATTCAATCGTGCTGCATAAAATCCACTGCATTCAATAGGGTTCCATTTCTTCACGTGGCATCGAATCCACTGCATTCAATCACGCTGCATGGAATCCACTGCATTCTATCGGGATGCATTTTACCACGCTGCATAGAGTACACCGCATTTAATCACAATGCATGGAATCCACTGCATTCAATCGGGATGCTTTGGGCCATGCTGCATAAAATCCACTGCATTCAATCGGGATGCATTGGGCCTCGCTGCATGGACTCCACTGCATTCAATCGGGATCCATTGTGCCACAATGCATGGAATTCTCTTCATTCAATGACGCTGCATCGAATCCACTGCATTCAATCGGAATCTATTGTGCCACAATGCATGGAATCCTCTGCATTCAATGACGCTGCATGGAATCCACTGCATTCCATCAGGATGCTTTGGGCCATGCTGCATAAAATCCACTGCATGCAATCATGCTGCATGGAATCCACTGCATTCAATCATGCTGCATAAATCCACTGCATTCAATAGGGTTCCATTTCTTCACGCTGCATGGAATCCACTGCATTCAATCACGCTGCATGGAATCCACTGCATTCAACATGGATGAATTTTACCACGCTGCATTTAGTACACTGTATTCAATCACAATTCATGGAATCCATTGCATTCAATCGGGATGCTTTGGGCCATGCTGCAAAAAATCCATTGCATTCAATCATGCTGCATGGAATCCACTGCATTCAATCGGGATGCATTGGGCCTCGCTGCATGGACTCCACTGCATTCAATTGGGATCCATTTTGCCACAATGCATGGAATCCTCTTCATTCAACGACGCTGCATGGAATCCACTGCATTCCATCGGGATGCTTTGGGCCATGCTGCATAAAATCCACTGCATTCAATCGGGATGCATTGGGCCTCGCTGCATGGACTCCACTGCATACATTCGGGATCCATTGTGCCACAATGCATGGAATCCTCTGCATTCAATGACGCTGCATGGAATCCACTGCATTCAATCAGGATGCATTTTAACACACTGCATGGATTACTCTTCATTCAATCACAATGCATGGAATCCACTGCATTCCATAGGGATGCTTTGCGCCATGCTGCATAAACTCCACTGAATTCAATCAGATGCATTTTGCCTCGCTGCATAGACTCCAATGCATACATCGGGATCCATTGCGCCAAAATGCATTTAATCTTCTGCATTCAATTACGCTGCATGGAATCCACTGCATTCAATCGGGATGCTTTGGGCCATGCTGCATAAATCCATTGCATTCAATCATGCTGCATGGAATCCACTGCATTCAATCATGCTGCATAAAATCCATTGCATTCAATAGGGTTCCATTTCTTCACACTGCATGGAATCCACTACATTCAATCACGCTGCATGGAATCCACTGCATTCTATTGGGATGCATTTTACCACGCTGCATAGATTACACCGCATTCAATCACAATGCATGGAATCCACTGCATTTCATGGAGATGCTTTTGGCCATGCTGCATAAAATCCACTGCATTCAATCGGGATGCTTTGGGCCATGCTGCATAAAATCCATTGCATTCAATCATGCTGCATGGAATCCACTGCATTCAATCGGGATGCATTTTACCATGCTGCATTGATTACCCTTCATTCAATCAGGCTGCATGGAATCCACTGCATTCTATCGGGATGCTTTGCGCCATGCTGCATAAAATCCACTGCATTTACTCGGGATGCATTTGGCCACGCTGCATGGACTCCACTGCATAAAATCGGGATCCATTGCCCCAAAATGCAAGGAATCATCTGCATTCAATGACGCTGCATGGAATCCACTGCATTCCATCGGGATGCTTTGGGCCATGCTGCATAAACTCCACTGCATTCAACCATGCTGCATGGAATCAACTGCATTCAATCATGCTGCATAAAATCCACTGCATTCAATCGGGATGCATTGGGCCTCGCTGCATGGAATAAACTGCATTCAATCAGGCTCCATGGAATCCACTGCATTCAATGTGGATGCATTCTACCATGCTGCATGGAGTTCACTGCATTCAATCACAATGCATGGAATCCACTGCATTTCATCGGGATGCTTTGGGCCATGCTGCATAAAATCCACTGCATTCAATCGGGATGCATTGGGCCTCGCTGCATGGACTCCACTGCATACAATCGGGATCCATTGCGCCAAAATGCATGGAATCCTCTGCATTCCATGACGCTGCATGGAATCCACTGCATTCCATCGGGATGCTTTGGGCAATACTGCATAAAATCCACTGCATGCAATCATGCTGCATGGAATCCACTGCATTCAATCATGCTGCATAAAATCAACTGCATTCAATAGGGTTCCATTTCTTCTTCACGCTGCCTGGAATCCACTGCATTCAATCACGCTGCATGGAATCCACTGCATTCAATATGGATGCATTTTACCACTCTGCATGGAATCCACTACATTAAATCACGCTGCATGTAATCCATGGAATTTAATCGGGATTCATTTTACTAAGCTGTATGGAATCGACTGCATTTAATCACGCTGCATGGAATCCAGTGCATTCAATCGGGATTCATTTTACAAGGCTGCATGGAGTACACTGCATTCAATCACAATGCATGGAATCCACTGCATTCAAACGGGATGCTTTGGGCCATGCTGCATAAAATCCACTGCATTCAATCATGCTGCATGGAATCCACTGCATTCAATCATGCAGCATAAAATCCGCTGCATTCCATAGGGTTCCATTTCTTCATGCTGCATGGAATACACTGCATTCAATCAGGCTGCATGGAATCCACTGCATTCAATCGGGATGCATTTTTCCTCGTTGCATGGATTACACTGCATTCCATTCACAATGCATGGAATCCACTGCATTCAATCGGGAAGCTTTGGGCCATGCTGCATACAATCCACTGCATTCAATCGGGATGCACTGGGCCTCGCTGCATGGACTCCACTGCATATAATCGGGATCCATTGGGCCACATTGCATGGAATCATCTGCATTCAATGACGCTGCATGGAATCCACTGCATTCCATCGGGATGCTTTGGGCCATACTGCATAAAAGCCACTGCATGCAATCATGCTGCATTGAATCCACTGCATTCAATCATGTTGCATAAAATCCACTGCATTCAATAGGGTTCCATTTCTTCACCCTGCATGGAATCCACTGCATTCAACCACGCTGCATGGAATCCACTGCATTCAATCGGGATGCATTTTACCACTCTGCATGGATTACACTGCATTTAATCACGCTGCATGTAATCCATGGAATTTTAATCGGGATTCATTTTACTAAGCTGTATGGAATCGACTGCACTTAATCACGCTGGATGGAATCCACTGCATTCAATCGGGATGCATTTTACCACGTTGCATGCAGTTCACTGCATTCAATCACAATGCATGGAATCCACTGCATTCCATCGGGATGCTTTGGGCCATGCTGCATAAAATCCACTGCATTCAATCTTGCTTTTTGAATCCACTGCATTCAGTAATGCTGCATAAAATCCTTGCATTCAATTGGGTTCCATTTCTTCACGCTGCATGGAATACACTGCATTCAATCACGCTGCATGGAATCCACTGCATTCAATCTGGATGCATTTTACCATGCTGCGTGGTTTTCTCTGCATTCAATCACAATGCATGGAATCCACTGCATTCCATCGGGATGCTTTGGGCCATGCTGCATAAAATCCACTGCATTCAATCATGCTGCATGGAATCCACTGCATTCAATCATGCTGCATAAAATCCCCTGCATTCAATAGGGTTCCATTTCTTCACGCTGCATGTAATACACTGCATTCAATCACACTGAATGGAATCCACTGCATTCAATCGGGATGCATTTTACCTCGCTGCATGGATTACACTGCATTCAATCACAATGCATGGAATCCACTGCATTCAATCGGGATGCTTTGGGCCATGCTGCATAAAATCCACTGCATTCAATCGGGATGCATTGGGCCACGCTGCATCGACTCCACTGCATTCAATCGGGATCCATTGCGCCACAATGCAAGGAATCCTCTGCATTTATTGACGCTGCATGGACTCCACTGCATTAAATCGGGATGCTTTGGGCCATGCTGCATAAAATCCACTGCATTCAACCATGCTGCATGGAATCCATTTCATTCAATCATGCTCTATAAAATCCAATGCATTCAATAGGGTTCCATTACTTCACGCTGCATGGAATACACTACATTAAATCAGGATGCATGGAATCGACTGCATTCAATCAGGATGCATTATACCACGTTGCATGGATTACCCTACATTCAATCACAATGCATGGAATCCACTGCATTCAATCGGGATGCTTTGGGCCATGCTGCATAAAATCCACTGCATTCAATGGTGATGCATTGGGCCTCGCTGCATAGACTCCACTGCATATAATCGGGATCCATTGCGCCACAATGCATGGAATACTCTGCATTAAATGACGCTGCATGGAATCCACTGCATTCCATCGGGAAGATTTGGGCCATGCTGCATAAAATCCACTGCATTCAATCATGCTGCATGGAATCCACTGCATTCAATCGGGATGCATTTTACAAGGCTGCATGGATTACATTTCATACACTCAAAATGCATGGAATCTACTGCGTTCTATAGGTATGCTTTGGGCCATACTGCATAAAATACACTGCATTCAATTTGCTGCATGGAATCCACTGCATTCAATCATGCTGAATAAAATCCACTGCATTCAATAGGGTTCCATTTCTTCACGCTGCATGGAATACACTGCATTCAATCAGGCTCCATGGAATCCACTGCATTCAATGGGGATGCATTCTACAATGCTGCATGGAGTTCACTGCATTCAATCACAACGCATGTAATCCACTGCATTCCATCGGGATGCTTTGGGCCATGCTGCATAAAATCCACTGCATTCAATCGGGATGCATTGGGCTTCGCTGCATGGACTCCACTGCATACAATCGGGATCCATTGCGCCAAAATGCATGGAATACTCTGCATTCAATGACGCTGCATGGAATCCACTGCATTCCATCGGGATGCTTTGGGCCATGCTGCATAAAATCCACTGCATTCAACCATGCTGCATGGAATCCATTTCATTCAATCATGCTCTATAAAATCCAATGCATTCAATAGGGTTCCATTACTTCACGCTGCATGGAATACACTACATTAAATCAGGATGCATGGAATCGACTGCATTCAATCAGGATGCATTATACCACGTTGCATGGATTACCCTACATTCAATCACAATGCATGGAATCCACTGCATTCAATCGGGATGCTTTGGGCCATGCTGCATAAAATCCACTGCATTCAATGGTGATGCATTGGGCCTCGCTGCATAGACTCCACTGCATATAATCGGGATCCATTGCGCCACAATGCATGGAATACTCTGCATTAAATGACGCTGCATGGAATCCACTGCATTCCATCGGGAAGATTTGGGCCATGCTGCATAAAATCCACTGCATTCAATCATGCTGCATGGAATCCACTGCATTCAATCGGGATGCATTTTACAAGGCTGCATGGATTACATTTCATACACTCAAAATGCATGGAATCTACTGCGTTCTATAGGTATGCTTTGGGCCATACTGCATAAAATACACTGCATTCAATTTGCTGCATGGAATCCACTGCATTCAATCATGCTGAATAAAATCCACTGCATTCAATAGGGTTCCATTTCTTCACGCTGCATGGAATACACTGCATTAAATCAGGATGCATGGAATCGACTGCATTCAATCAGAAGGCATTATACCACGTTGCATGGATTACCCTACATTCAATCACAATGCATGGAATCCACTGCATTCAATCGGGATGCTTTGGGCCATGCTGCATAGACTCCACTGCATATAATCGGGATCCATTGCGCCACAATGCATGGAATATTCTGCATTCAACGACGCTGCATGAATCCACTGCATTCCACCGGGAAGCCTTGGGCCATGCTGCATAAAATCCACTGCATTCAATCATGCTGGATGGAATCCACTGCATTCAATCGGGATGCATTTTACAAGGCTGCATGGATTACATTTCATATACTCAAATTGCATGGAATCCACTGCGTTCTATAGGTATGCTTTGGGCCATACTGCATAAAATACACTGCATTCAATTTGCTGCATGGAATCCACTGCATTCAGTCATGCTGAATAAAATCCACTGCATTCAATAGGGTTCCATTTCTTCACGCTGCATGGAATACACTGCATTCAATCAGGCTGCATGAAATCCACTGCATTCAATGGGGATGCATTCTACAATGCTGCATGGAGTTCACTGCATGCAATCACAACGCATGTAATCCACTGCATTCCATGGGGATGCTTTGGGCCATGCTGTATAAAATCCACTGCATTCCACCATGCTGCATGGAATCAACTGCATTCAATAATGCTGCATAAAATCCACTGCATTCCATCGGGATGCATTGGGCCTCGCTGCATGGAATACACTGCATTCAATCACACTGCATGAATTCCACTGCATTCAATGGGGATGCATTCTACAATGCTGCATGGAGTTCACTGCATTCAATCACAATGCATGGAATCCACTGCATTCCATCGGGATGCTTTGGGCGATGCTGCATAAAATCCACTGCATTCAATCGGGATGCATTGGGCCTCGCTGCATGGACTCCGTGCATACAATCGGGATCCATTGCACCAAAATGCATGGAATCCTCCGCATGCAACGACGATGCATGGACTCCACTGCATTCAATCGGGATGCTTTGGGCCATGCTGCATAAAATCCATTGAATTCAATCATGCTGCATGAAATCCACTGCATTCAATCATGCTGTATTAAATCCACTGCATTCAATAGGGTTCCATTTCTTCACGTGGCATCGAATCCACTGCATTCAATCACGCTGCATGGAATCCACTGCATTCAATCGGGATGCATTTTTCCTCGCTGCATGGAGTACACTGCATTCAATCATGCTGCATAAAATCCACTGCATTCCATCGGGATGCTTTGGGCCATGCTGCATAAAATCCACTGCATTCAACCATGCTGCATGGAATCCACTGCATTCAATCATGCTGCATAAAATCCACTGCATTCAATCGGGATGCATTGGGCCTCGCTGCATGGAATAAACTGCATTCAATCAGGCTGCATGGAATCCAGTGCATTCAATGGGGATGCATTCTACCATGCTGCATGGAGTTCACTGCATTCAATCACAATGCATGGACTCCACTGCATTCCATCGGGATGCTTTGGGCCATGCTGCATAAAATCCACTGCATTCAATCGGGATGCATTGGGCCTCGCTGCATGGACTCCACTGCATACAATCGGGATCCATTGCGCCAAAATGCATGGAATCGACTGCATTTAATCACGGTGCATGGAATCCACTGCATTCAATCGGGATGCATTTTACCACACTGCTTGGATTACACTGCATTCAATCGCAATTCATAGAATCCACTGCATTCAATATGGATGCATTTTACCACTCTGCATGGAATCCACTGCATTTAATCACGCTGCATGTACTCCATGGAATTTAATCGGGATTCATTTTACTAAGCTGTATGGAATCGACTGCATTTAATCACGCTGCATGGAATCCACTGCATTCAATCGGGATTCATTTTACAAGGCTGCATGGAGTACACTGCATTCAATCACAATGCATGGAATCCACTGCATTCAAATGGGATGCTTTGGGCCATGCTGCATAAAATCCACTGCATTCAATCATGCTGCATGGAATCCACTGCATTCAATCATGCAGCATAAAATCCGCTGCATTCCATAGGGTTCCATTTCTTCATGCTGCATGGAATACACTGCATTCAATCAGGCTGAATAAAATCCGGTGCATTCCATAGGGTTCCATTTCTTCATGCTGCATGGAATACACTGCATTCAATCAGGCTGCATGGAATCCACTGCATTCAATCGGGATGCATTTTTCCTCGTTGCATGGACTACACTGCATTCCATCACAATGCATGGAATCCACTGCATTCAATCGGGAAGCTTTGGGCCATGCTGCATACAATCCACTGCATTCAATCGGGATGCACTGGGCCTCGCTGCATGGACTCCACTGCATATAATCGGGATCCATTGCGCCACAATGCATGGAATACTCTGCATTCAATGACGCTGAATGGAATCCACTGCATTGAATCGGGAAGCTATGGGCCATGCTGCATAAAATCCACTGCATGCAATCATGCTGCATTGAAACCACTGCATTCAATCATGCTGCATAAAATCCACTGCATTCAATAGGGTTCCATTACTGCACCCTGCATGGAATCCACTGCATTCAACCACGCTGCATGGAATCCACTGCATTCAATCGGGATGCATTTTACCACTCTGCATGGATTACACTGCATTTAATCACGCTGCATGTAATCCATGGAATTTAATCGGGATTCATTATACTAAGCTGTATGGAATCGACTGCACTTAATCACGCTGCATGGAATCCACTGTATTCAATCGGGATGCATTTTACCACGTTGCATGCAGTTCACTGCATTCAATCACAATGCATGGAATCCACTGCATTCAATCGGGATGCTTTGGGCCATGCTGCATAAAATCCACTGCATTCAATCTTGCTTTTTGAAACCACTGCATTCAGTAATGCTGCATAAAATCCTTGCATTCAATTGGGTTCCATTTCTTCACGCTGCATGGAATACACTGCATTCAATCACGCTGCATGGAATCCACTGCATTCTATCGGGATGCATTTTACCTCGCTGCATGGATTACACTGCATTCACTCACAATGCATGGAATCCACTGCATTCCATCGGGATGCTTTGGGCCATGCTGCATAAACTCCACTGCATTCAATCGGGAGGCATTGGGCCTTGCTGCATGGACTCCACTGCATAAAATCTGGATCAATTGCGCCACAATGCATGGAATCCTCTGCATTCACGACGCTGCATGGAATCCACTGCATTCCATCGGGATGTTTTGGGCCATGCTGCATAAAATCTACTGCATTCAATCGGGATGCATTGGGCCTCGCTGCATGAACTCCACTGCATACAATCTGGAACCATTGCGCCAAAATGCATGGAATACTCTGCATTCAACAACGCTGCATGGAATCCACTGCATTCAATCGGGATGCTTTGGGCCATGCTGCATAAATCCATTGAATTCAATCCTGCTGCATGGAATCCACTGCATTCACTCTTGCTGCATAAAATCCACTGCATTCAATAGGGTTCCATTTCTTCACGCTGCATGGAATCCACTACATTCAATCACGCTGCATGGAATCCACTGCATTCTATCGGGATGCATTTTACCACGCTGCATAGATTACACCGCATTTAATCACAATGCATGGAATCCACTGCATTCAATCGGGATGCTTTGGGCCATGCTGCATAAAATTCACTGCATTCAATCGGGATGCACTGGGCATCGCTGCATGGACTCCACTGCATACAATCGGGATCCATTGCGCCACAATGCATGGAATCCTCTGCATTCAATGATGCTGCATGGAATCCACTGCATACAATCGGGATGCTTTGGGCCATGCTGAATAAAATCCATTGCATTCAATCATGCTGCATGGAATCCACTTCATTCAATCGGGATGCATTTTACCATGCTGCATGGATTACCCTTCATTCAATCAGGCTGCATGGAATCCACTGCATTCTATCGGGATGCTTTGCGCCATGCTGCATAAAATCCACTGCATTTAATCGGGATGCATTTGGCCACGCTGCATGGACTCCACTGCATAAAATCGGGATCCATTGCACCAAAATGCAAGGAATCATCTGCATTCAATGACGCTGCATGGAATATACTGCATTCCATCGGGATCCATTTTACCACGCAGCATGGATTACACTGCTTTCAATCACAATGCATGGAATCTACTCTATTCAATCGGGATGCTTTGGGCCATACTGCATAACATCCACTGCATTCAATCATGCTGCATGGAATCCACTGCATTCTATAGGGATGCTTTGGGCCATACTGCATAAAATTCACTGCATTCAATCTTGCTGCATGGAATCCACTGCATTCAATCATGCTGCATAAATGCACTGCATTCAATAGGGTTCCATTTCTTCACGCTGCATGGAATCCACTGCATTCAATCACGCTGCATAAAATCCACTGCATTCAATAGGGTTCCATTTCTTCACGCTGCATGGAATCCACTACATTCAATCACGCTGCATGGAATCCACTGCATTCAATCAGGATGCTTTGGGCCATGCTGCATAAAATCCACTGCTTTCAATCATGCTGCCTGGAATCCACTGCATTCAATCATACTGCATAAAATCCACTGCATTCAATAGGGTTCCATTTCTTCACGCTGCATGGAATCCACTGCATTCAATAGGGTTCCATTCCTTCACGCTGCCTGGAATCCACTGCCTTCAATCACGCTGCATGGAATCCACTGCATTCAATCAGGATGCATTTTTCCTCGTTGCATGGATTACACTGCATTCAATCCCAATGCATGGAATCCACTGCATTCAATCGGGAAGCTTTGGGCCATGCTGCATACAATCCACTGCATTCAATCGGGATGCACTGGGCCTCGCTGCATGGACTCCACTGCATATAATCGGGATCCATTGCGCCACAATGCATGGAATCCTCTGCATTCAATGACGCTGAATGGAATCCACTGCATTGAATCGGGAAGCTTTGGGCCATGCTGCATAAATCCACTGCATTCAATCATGCTGTGTGGACTCCACTGCATTGAATCATGCTGCAAAAAAAACCACTGCATTCAATAGGGTTCCATTTCTTCACCCTGCATGGAATCCACTGCATTCAACCACGCTGCATGGAATCCACTGCATTCAATCGGGATGCATTTTACCACTCTGCATGGATTACACTGCATTTAATCACACTGCATGTAATCCATGGAATTTAATCAGGATTCATTTTACTAAGCTGTATGGAATGGACTGCACTTAATCACGCTGCATGGAATCCACTGCATTCAATCGGGATGCATTTTACCACGTTGCATGCAGTTCACTGCATTCAATCACAATGCATGGAATCCACTGCATTCAATCGGGATGCTTTGGGCCATGCTGCAAAAAATCCACTGCATTCAATCTTGCTTTTTGAATCCACTGCATTCAGTAATGCTGCATAAAATCCTTGCATTCAATTGGGTTCCATTTCTTCACGCTGCATGGAATACACTGCATTCAATCACGCTGCATGGAATCCACTGCATTCAATCGGGATGCATTTTACCATGCTGCGTGGTTTTCACTGCATTCAATCACAATGCATGGAATCCACTGCATTCCATCGGGATGCTTTGGGCCATGCTGCATAAAATCCACTGCATTCAATCATGCTGCATGGAATCCACTACATTCAATCATGCTGCATAAAATCCACTGCATTCAATAGGGTTCCATTTCTTCACGCTGCATGTAATACACTGCATTCAATCACACTGAATGGAATCCACTGCATTCAATCGGGATGCATTTTACCTCGCTGCATGGATTACACTGCATTCAATCCCAATGCATGGAATCCACTGCATTCAATCGGGATGCTTTGGGCCATGCTGCATAAAATCCACTGCATTCAATCGGGATGCATTGGGCCACGCTGCATCGACTCCACTGCATTCAATTGGCATCCATTGCGCCACAATGCAAGGAATCCTCTGCATTCATTGACGCTGCATGGACTCCACTGCATTCAATCGGGATGCTTTGGGCCATGCTGCATAAAATCCACTGCATTCAACCATGCTGCATGGAATCCATTTCATTCAATCATGCTCTATAAAATCCAATGCATTCAATACGGTTCCATTACTTCACGCTGCATGGAACACACTGCATTAAATCAGGATGCATGGAATCGACTGCATTCAATCAGGATGCATTATACCACGTTGCATGGATTACCCTACATTCAATCACAATGCATGGAATCCACTGCATTCCATCGGGATGCTTTGGGCCATGCTGCATAAAATCCACTGCATTCAATCGGGATGCATTGGGCCTCGCTGCATAGACTCCACTGCATATAATCGGGATCCATTGCGCCACAATGCATGGAATACTCTGCATTCAATGACGCTGCATGGAATCCACTGCATTCCATCGGGAAGCTTTGGGCCATGCTGCATAAAATCCACTGCATTCAATCATGCTGCATGGAATCCACTGCATTCAATCGGGATGCATTTTACAAGGCTGCATGGATTACATTTCATACACTCAAAATGCATGGAATCCACTGCGTTCTATAGGGATGCTTTGGGCCATACTGCATAAAATACACTGCATTCAATTTGCTGCATGGAATCCACTGCATTCAATCATGCTGCATAAAATCCACTGCATTCAATCGGGATGCATTAGGCCTCGCTGCATGGAATACACTGCATTCAATCACGCTGCATGGAATCCACTGCATTCAATGGGGATGCATTCTACAATGCTGCATGGGGTTCACTGCATTCAATCACAATGCATAGAATCCACTGCATTCCATCGGGATGCTTTGGGCAATGCTGCATAAAATCCACTGCATTCAATCGGGATGCATTGGGCCTCGGTGCATGGACTCCACTGCATACAATCGGGATCCATTGCACCAAAATGCATGGAATCCTCCGCATGCAACCACGCTGCATGGACTCCACTGCATTCAATCGGGATGCTTTGGGCCATGCTGCATAATATCCATTGAATTCAATCATGCTGCATGGAATCCACTGCATTCAATCATGCTGTATAAAATCCACTGCATTCAATAGGGTTCCATTTCTTCACGTGGCATCGAATCCACTGCATTCAATCACGCTGCATGGAATCCAGTGCATTCAATCGGGATGCATTTTTCCTCGCTGCATGGAGTACACTGCATTCAATCATGCTGCATAAAATCCACTTCATTCCATCGGGAGTCTTTGGGCCATGCTGCATAAAATCCACTGCATTCAACCATGCTGCATGGAATCCACTGCATTCAATCATGCTGCATAAAATCCACTGCATTCAATCGGGATGCATTGGGCCTCGCTGCATGGAATACACTGCATTCAATCAGGCTGCATGGAATCCACTGCATTCAATGGGGATGCATTCTACAATGCTGCATGGAGTTCACTGCATTCAATCACGCTGCATGGAATCCACTGCATTCTATCGGGATGCATTTTACCACGCTGCATAGATTACACCGCATTCAATCACAATGCATGGAATCCACTGCATTCCATCGGGATGCTTTGGGCCATGCTGCATAAAATCCACTGCATTCAATCGGGATGCATTGGGCCTCGCTGCATGGACTCCACTGCATTCAATCGGGATCCATTGCGCCACAATGCATGGAATCCTCTGCATTCAATGACGCTGCATGGAATCCACTGCATTCCATCAGGTTGCTTTGGGCCATGCTGCATAAAATCCACTGCATGCAATCATGCTGCATGGAATCCACTGCATTCAATCATGCTGCATAAAATCCACTGCATTCAATAGGGTTCCATTTCTTCACACTGCATGGAATACACTGCATTCAATCAGGCTGCATGAAATCCACTGCATTCAATGGGGATGCATTCTACAATGCTGCATGGAGTTCACTGCATGCAATCACAATGCATGTAATCCACTGCATTCCATCGGGATGCTTTGGGCCATGCTGCATAAAATCCACTGCATTCAACCATGCTGCATGGAATCCACTGCATTCAATCATACTGCATAAAATCCACTGCATTCAATCGGGATGCATTGGGCCTCGCTGCATGGAATCCACTGCATTCAATCAGGCTGCATGGAATCCACTGCATTCAATGGGGATGCATTCTACAATGCTGCATGGAGTTCACTGCATTCAATCACAACGCATGTAATCCACTGCATTCCATCGGGATGCTTTGGGCCATGCTGCATAAAATCCACTGCATTCAATCGGGATGCATTGGGCCACGCTGCATGGACTCCACTGCATACAATCGGGATCCATTGCGCCAAAACGCATGGAATACTCTGCATTCATTGACGCTGCATGGACTCCACTGCATTCAATCGGGATGCTTTGGGCCATGCTGCATAAAATCCACTGCATTCAATCATGCTGCATGGAATCCACTGCATTCAATCATGCTGCATAAAATACACTGCATTCAATCGGGATGCATTGGGCCTCGCTGCATGGAATACACTGCATTCAATCACGCTGCATGGAATCCACTGCATTCAATGGGGATGCAGTCTACAATGCTGCATGGGGTTCACTGCATTCAATCACAATGCATAGAATCCACTGCATTCCATCGGGATGCTTTGGGCAATGCTGCATAAAATCCACTGCATTCAATCGGGATGCATTGGGCCTCGGTGCATGGACTCCACTGCATACAATCGGGATCCATTGCACCAAAATGCATGGAATCCTCCGCATGCAACCACGCTGCATGGACTCCACTGCATTCAATCGGGATGCTTTGGGCCATGCTGCATAATATCCATTGAATTCAATCATGCTGCATGGAATCCACTGCATTCAATCATGCTGTATAAAATCCACTGCATTCAATAGGGTTCCATTTCTTCACGTGGCATCGAATCCACTGCATTCAATCACGCTGCATGGAATCCAGTGCATTCAATCGGGATGCATTTTTCCTCGCTGCATGCAGTACACTGCATTCAATCATGCTGCATAAAATCCACTGCATTCCATCGGGAGTCTTTGGGCCATGCTGCATAAAATCCACTGCATTCAACCATGCTGCATGGAATCCACTGCATTCAATCATGCTGCATAAAATCCACTGCATTCAATCGGGATGCATTGGGCCTCGCTGCATGGAATACACTGCATTCAATCAGGCTGCATGGAATCCACTGCATTCAATGGGGATGCATTCTACAATGCTGCATGGAGTTCACTGCATTCAATCACGCTGCATGGAATCCACTGCATTCTATCGGGATGCATTTTACCACGCTGCATAGATTACACCGCATTCAATCACAATGCATGGAATCCACTGCATTCAATCGGGATGCTTTGGGCCATGCTGCATAAACTCCACTGCATTCAATCGGGATGCATTGGGCCTCGCTGCATGGACTCCACTGCATTCAATCGGGATCCATTGCGCCACAATGCATGGAATCCTCTGCATTCAATGACGCTGCATGGAATCCACTGCATTCCATCAGGATGCTTTGGGCCATGCTGCATAAAATCCACTGCATGCAATCATGCTGCATGGAATCCCCTGCATTCAATCATGCTGCATAAAATCCAATGCATTCAATAGGGTTCCATTTCTTCACACTGCATGGAATCCACTGCATTCAACCACGCTGCATGGAATCCACTGCATTCAACATGGAGGAATTTTACCACGCTGCATTTACTACACTGTATTCAATCACAATTCATGAAATCCATTGCATTCAATCGGAATGCTTTGGGCCATGCTGCATAAAATCCACTGCATTCAATCGAGATGCACTGGGCATCGCTGCATGGACTCCATTGCATACAATCTGGATCCATTGCGCCACAATGCATGGAATCCTCTGCATTCAATCATGCTGCATGGAATCCACTGCATTCAATCGGGATGCATTTTACCCTGCTGCATGGATTACCCTTCATTCAATCACGCTGCATGGAATCCACTGCATTCTATCGGGATGCTTTGCGCCATGCTGCATAAAATCCAGTGCATTTAATCGGGATGCATTTGGCCACGCTGCATGGACTCCACTGCATAAAATCGGGATCCATTGCCCCAAATTGCAAGGGATCATCTGCATTCAATGACGCTGCATGGAATCCACTGCATTCCATCGGGATCCATTTTACCACGCAGCATGGATTACACTGCTTTCAATCACAATGCATGGAATCTACTCTATTCAATTGGGATGCTTTGGGACATACTGCATAAAATCCACTGCATTCAATCATGCTGCATGGAATCCACTGCATTCTATAGGGATGCTTTGGGCCATACTGCATAAAATCCACTGCATTCAATCTTGCTGCATGGAATCCACTGCATTCAATCATGCTGCATAAATCCCATGCATTCAATAGGGTTCCATTTCTTCACGCTGCATGGAATCCACTGCATTCAATCACGCTGCATAAATCCACTGCATTCAATAGGGTTCCATTTCATCACGCTGCATGGAATCCACTACATTCAATCACGCTGCATGGAATCCACTGCATTCAATCAGGATGCTTTGGGCCATGCTGCATAAAATCCACTGCATTCAATCATGCTGCCTGGAATCCACTGCATTCAATCATACTGCATAAAATCCACTGCATTCAATAGTGCTCCATTTCTTCACGCTTCATGGAATCCACTGCATTCAATAGGGTTCCATTCCTTCACGCTGCCTGGAATCCACTGCCTTCAATCACGCTGCATGGAATCCACTGCATTCAATCGGGATGCATTTTTCCTCGTTGAATGGATTATACAGCATTCAATCCCAATGCATGGAATCCACTGCATTCAATCGGGAAGCTTTGGGCCATGCTGCTTACAATGCACTGCATTCAATCGGGATGCACTGGGCCTCGCTGCATGGACTCCACTGCATATAATCGGGATCCATTGCGCCACAATGCATGGAATCCTCTGCATTCAATGACGCTGAATGGAATCCACTGCATTGAATCGGGAAGCTTTGGGCCATGCTGCATAAATCCACTGCATGCAATCAGGCTGTGTGGACTCCACTGCATTGAATCATGCTGCAAAAAAAACCACTGCATTCAATAGGGTTCCATTTCTTCACCCTGCATGGAATCCACTGCATTCAACCACGCTGAATGGAATCCACTGCATTCAATCGGGATGCATTTTACCACTCTGCATGGATTACACTGCATTTAATCACGCTGCATGTAATCCATGGAATTTAATCGGGATTCATTTTACTAAGCTGTATGGAATCGACTGCACTTAATCACGCTGCATGGAATCCACTGCATTCAATCGGGATGCATTTTACCACGTTGCATGCAGTTCACTGCATTCAATCACAATGCATGGAATCCACTGCATTCCATCGGGATGCTTTGGGCCATGCTGCATAAAATCCACTGCATTCAATCTTGCTTTTTGAATCCACTGCATTCAGTAATGCTGCATGAAATCCTTGCATTCAATTGGGTTCCATTTCTACACTCTGCATGGATTACACTGCATTTAATCACGCTGCATGGAATCCATGGAATTTAATCGGGATTCATTTTACTAAGCTGTATGGAATGGACTGCACTTAATCACAATGCATGGAATCCACTGCATTCAATCGGGATGCATTTTACCACGTTGCATGCAGTTCACTGCATTCAATCACAATGCATGGAATCCACTGCATTCCATCGGGATGCTTTGGGCCATGCTGCATAAAATCCACTGCATTCAATCAGGCTGCATGGAATCCACTGCATTCAATCATGCTGCATAAAATCCACTGCATTCAATAGGGTTCCATTTCTTCACGCTGCATGTAATACACTGCATTAAATCACACTGAATGGAATCCACTGCATTCAATCGGGATGCATTTTACCTCGCTGCATGGATTACACTGCATTCAATCACAATGCATGGAATCCACTGCATTCAATCGGGATGCTTTGGGCCATGCTGCATAAAATCCACTGCATTCAATCGGGATGCATTGGGCCACGCTGCATCGACTCCACTGCATTCAATTGGCATCCATTGCGCCACAATGCAAGGAATCCTCTGCATTCATTGACGCTGCATGGACTCCACTGCATTCAATCGGGATGCTTTGGGCCATGCTGCATAAAATCCACTGCATTCAACCATGCTGCATGGAATCCATTTCATTCAATCATGCTCTATAAAATCCAATGCATTCAATACGGTTCCATTACTTCACGCTGCATGGAATACACTGCATTAAATCAGGATGCATGGAATCGACTGCATTCAATCAGGATGCATTATACCACGTTGCATGGATTACCCTACATTCAATCACAATGCATGGAATCCACTGCATTCCATCGGGATGCTTTGGGCCATGCTGCATAAAATCCACTGCATTCAATCGGGATGCATTGGGCCTCGCTGCATAGACTCCACTGCATATAATCGGGATCCATTGCGCCACAATGCATGGAATACTCTGCATTCAATGACGCTGCATGGAATCCACTGCATTCCATCGGGAAGCTTTGGGCCATGCTGCATAAAATCCACTGCATTCAATCATGCTGCATGGAATCCACTGCATTCAATCAGGATGCATTTTACAAGGCTGCATGGATTACATTTCATACACTCAAAATGCATGGAATCCACTGCGTTCTATAGGGATGCTTTGGGCCATACTGCATAAAATACACTGCATTCAATTTGCTGCATGGAATCCACTGCATTCAATCATGCTGAATAAAATCCACTGCATTCAATAGGGTTCCATTTCTTCACGCTGCATGGAATACACTGCATTCAATCAGGCTGCATGAAATCCACTGCATTCAATGGGGATGCATTCTACAATGCTGCATGGAGTTCACTGCATGCAATCACAATGCATGTAATCCACTGCATTCCATCGGGATGCCTTGGGCCATGCTGCATAAAATCCACTGCATTCAACCATGCTGCATGGAATCCACTGCATTCAATCATGCTGCATAAAATCCACTGCATTCAATCGGGATGCATTGGGCCTCGCTGCATGGAATACACTGCATTCAATCAGGCTGCATGGAATCCACTGCATTCCATGGGGATGCATTCTACAATGCTGCATGGAGTTCACTTCATTCAATCACAACGCATGTAATCCACTGCATTCCATCGGCATGCTTTGGGCCATGCTGCATAAAATCCACTGCATTCAATCGGGATGCATTGGGCCTCGCTGCATGGACTCCACTGCATACAATCGGGATCCATTGCGCCAAAATGCATGGAATACTCTGCATTCATTGACGCTGCATGGACTCCACTGCATTCAATCGGGATGCTTTGGGCCATGCTGCATAAAATCCACTGCATTCAACCATGCTGCATGGAATCCACTGCATTCAATCATGCTGCATAAAGTCCACTGCATTCCATCGGGATGCATTGGGCCTCGCTGCATGGAAAACACTGCATTCAATCACGCTTCATGGAATCCACTGCATTCAATGGGGATGCATTCTACAATGCTGCATGGAGTTCACTGCATTCAATCACAATGCATGGAATCCACTGCATTCCATCGGGATGCTTTGGGCCATGCTGCATAAAATCGACTGCATTCAATCGGGATGCATTGGGCCTCGCTGCATGGACTCCACTGCATACAATCGGGATCCATTGCGCCAAAATGCATGGAATCCTCCGCATGCAACCACGCTGCATGGACTCCACTGCATTCAATCGGGATGCTTTGGGCCATGCTGCATAAAATCCATTGAATTCAATCATGCTGCATGGAATCCACTGCAATCAATCATGCTGTATAAAATCCACTGCATTCAATAGGGTTCCATTTCTTCACGTGGCATCGAATCCACTGCATTCAATCACGCTGCATGGAATCCACTGCATTCAATCGGGATGCATTTTTCCTCGCTGCATGGAGTACACTGCATTCAATCATGCTGCATAAAATCCACTGCATTCCATCGGGATGCTTTGGGCCATGCTGCATAAAATCCACTGCATTCAACCATGCTGCATGGAATCCACTGCATTCAATCATGCTGCATAAAATCCACTGCATTCAATCGGGATGCATTGGGCCTCGCTGCATGGAATAAACTGCATTCAATCAGGCTCCATGGAATCCACTGCATTCAATGGGGATGCATTCTACCATGCTGCATGGAGTTCATTGCATTCAATCACAATGCATGGAATCCACTGCATTCCATCGGGATGCTTTGGGCCATGCTGCATAAAATCCACTGCATTCAATCGGGATGCATTGGGCCTCGCTGCATGGACTCCACTGCATACAATCGGGATCCATTGCGCCACAATGCATGGAATACTCTGCATTCAATCACGCTGCATGGAATCCACTGCATTCAATCGGGATGCTTTGGGCCATGCTGCATAAAATTCACTGCATGCAATCATGCTGCATGGAATCCACTGCATTCAATCGGGATGCATTTTACCACGTTGCATGCAGTTCACTGCATTCAATCACAATGCATGGAATCCACTGCATTCAATCGGGATGCTTTGGGCCATGCTGCATAAAATCCACTGCATTCAATCGGGATGCATTGGGCCTCGCTGCATGGACTCCACTGCATTCAATCGGGATCCATTGCGCCACAATGCATGGAATCCTCTGCATTCAATGACGCTGCATGGAATCCACTGCATTCCATCAGGATGCTTTGGGCCATGCTGCATAAAATCCACTGCATGCAATCATGCTGCATGGAATCCACTGCATTCAATCATGCTGCATAAAATCCACTGCATTCAATAGGGTTCCATTTCTTCACACTGCATGGAATCCACTGCATTCAATCACGCTGCATGGAATCCACTGCATTCAACATGGATGAATTTTACCACGCTGCATTTAGTACACTGTATTCAATCACAATTCATGGAATCCATTGCATTCAATCGGGATGCTTTGGGCCATGCTGCATAAAATCCACTGCATTCAATCGGGATGCACTGGGCATCGCTGCATGGACTCCACTGCATACAATCGGGATCCATTGCGCCACAATGCATGGAATCCTCTGCATTCAATGACGCTGCATGGAATCCACTGCATTCAATCGGGATGCTTTGGGCCATGCTGAATAAAATCCATTGCATTCAATCATGCTGCATGGAATCCACTTCATTCAATCGGGATGCATTTTACCATTCTGCCTGGATTACCCTTCATTCAATCACGCTGCATGGAATCCACTGCATTCTATCGGGATGCTTTGGGCCCTGCTGCATAAAATCCACTGCATTTAATCGGGATGCATTTGGCCACGCTGCATGGACTCCACTGCATAAAATCGGGATCCATTGCCCCAAAATGCAAGGAATCATCTGCATTCAATGACGCTGCATGGAATCCACTGCATTCCATCGGGATCCATTTTACCACGCAGCATGGATTACACTGCTTTCAATCACAATGCATGGAATCTACTCTATTCAATCGGGATGCTTTGGGCCATACTGCATAAAATCCACTGCATTCAATCTTGCTGCATGGAATCCACTGCATTCAATCATGCTGCATAAATCCACTGCATTCAATAGGGTTCCACTTCTTCACGCTGCATGGAATCCACTGCATTCAATCACGCTGCATAAAATCCACTGCATTCAATAGGGTTCCATTGCTTCACGCTGCATGGAATCCACTACATTTAATCACGCTGCATGGAATCCACTGCATTCAATCAGGATGCTTTGGGCCATGCTGCATAAAATCCACTGCATTCAATCATGCTGCCTGGAATCCACTGCATTCAATCATACTGCATAAAATCCACTGCATTCAATAGGGTTCCATTTCTTCACGCTTCATGGAATCCACTGCATTCAATAGGGTTCCATTCCTTCACGCTGCCTGGAATCCACTGCATTCAATCGGGATGCATTTTTCCTCGTTGCATGGATTACACTGCATTCAATCCCAATGCATGGAAGCCACTGCATTCCATCGGGAAGCTTTGGGCCATGCTGCTTACAATGCACTGCATTCAATCGGGATGCACTGGGCCTCGCTGCATGGACTCCACTGCATATAATCGGGATCCATTGCGCCACAATGCATGGAATACTCTGCATTCAATGACGCTGAATGGAATCCACTGCATTGAATCGGGAAGCTTTGGGCCATGCTGCATAAATCCACTGCATGCAATCATGCTGTGTGGACTCCACTGCATTGAATCATGCTGCAAAAAAAACCACTGCATTCAATAGGGTTCCATTTCTTCACCCTGCATGGAATCCACTGCATTCAACCACGCTGCATGGAATCCACTGCATTCAATCGGGATGCATTTTACCACTCTGCATGGATTACACTGCATTTAATCACGCTGCATGTAATCCATGGAATTTTAATCGGGATTCATTTTACTAAGCTGTATGGAATCGACTGCACTTAATCACGCTGCATGGAATCCACTGCATTCAATCGGGATGCATTTTACCATGTTGCATGCAGTTCACTGCATTCAATCACAATGCATGGAATCCACTGCATTCCATCGGGATGCTTTGGGCCATGCTGCATAAAATCCACTGCATTCAATCTTGCTTTTTGAATCCACTGCATTCAGTAATGCTGCATAAAATCCTTGCATTCAATTGGGTTCCATTTCTTCACGCTGCATGGAATACACTGCATTCAATCATGCTGCATAAAATCCACTGCATTCAATCGGGATGCATTGGGCCTCGCTGCATGGAATAAACTGCATTCAATCAGGCTCCATGGAATCCACTGCATTCAATGGGGATGCATTCTACCATGCTGCATGGAGTTCACTGCATTCAATCACAATGCATGGAATCCACTGCATTCCATCGGGATGCTTTGGGCCATGCTGCATAAAATCCACTGCATTCAATCGGGATGCATTGGGCCTCGCTGCATGGACTCCACTGCATACAATCGTGATCCATTGCGCCACAATGCATGGAATACTCTGCATTCAATCACGCTGCATGGAATCCACTGCATTCAATCGGGATGCTTTGGGCCATGCTGCATAAAATCCACTGCATGCAATCATGCTGCATGGAATCCACTGCATTCAATCGGGATGCATTTTACCACGTTGCATGCAGTTCACTGCATTCAATCACAATGCATGGAATCCACTGCATTCAATCGGGATGCTTTGGGCCATGCTGCATAAATTCCACTGCATTCAATCGGGATGCATTGGGCCTCGCTGCATGGACTCCACTGCATTCAATCGGGATCCATTGCGCCACAATGCATGGAATCCTCTGCATTCAATGACGCTGCATGGAATCCACTGCATTCCATCAGGATGCTTTGGGCCATGCTGCATAAAATCCACTGCATGCAATCATGCTGCATGGAATCCACTGCATTCAATCATGCTGCATAAAATCCACTGCATTCAATAGGGTTCCATTTCTTCACACTGCATGGAATCCACTGCATTCAATCACGCTGCATGGAATCCACTGCATTCAACATGGATGAATTTTACCACGCTGCATTTAGTACACTGTATTCAATCACAATTCATGGAATCCATTGCATTCAATCGGGATGCTTTGGGCCATGCTGCATAAAATCCACTGCATTCAATCGGGATGCACTGGGCATCGCTGCATGGACTCCACTGCATACAATTGGGATCCATTGCGCCAAAATGCATGGAATCCTTTGCATTCAATGACGCTGCATGGAATCCACTGCATTCAATCGGGATGCTTTGGGCCATGCTGCATAAAATCCACTGCATTCAATCGGGATGCACTGGGCCTCGCTGCATGGACTCCACTGCATATAATCGGGATCCATTGCGCCACAATGCATGGAATACTCTGCATTCAATGACGCTGAATGGAATCCACTGCATTGAATCGGGAAGCTTTGGGCCATGCTGCATAAATCCACTGCATGCAGTCATGCTGTGTGGACTCCACTGCATTGAATCATGCTGCAAAAAAAACCACTGCATTCAATAGGGTTCCATTAATGCACCCTGCATGGAATCCACTGCATTCAACCACGCTGCATGGAATCCACTGCATTCAATCGGGATGCATTTTACCACTCTGCATGGATTACACTGCATTTAATCACGCTGCATGTAATCCATGGAATTTAATCGGGATTCATTGTACTAAGCTGTATGGAATGGACTGCACTTAATCACGCTGCATGGAATCCACTGCATTCAATCGGGATGCATTTTACCACGTTGCATGCAGTTCACTGCATTCAATCACAATGCATGGAATCCACTGCATTCAATCGGGATGCTTTGGGCCATGCTGCATAAAATCCACTGCATTCAATCTTGCTTTTTGAATCCACTGCATTCAGTAATGCTGCATAAAATCCTTGCATTCAATTGGGTTCCATTTCTTCACGCTGCATGGAATACACTGCATTCAATCACGCTGCATGGAATCCACTGCATTCAATCGGGATGCATTTTACCATGCTGCGTGGTTTTCACTGCATTCAATCACAATGCATGGAATCCACTGCATTCCATCGGGATGCTTTGGGCCATGCTGCATAAAATCCACTGCATTCAATCATGCTGCATGGAATTCACTGCATTCAATCATGCTGCATAAAATCCACTGCATTCAATCATGCTGCATAAATCCACTGCATTCAATAGGGTTCCACTTCTTCACGCTGCATGGAATCCACTGCATTCAATCAGGTTGCATAAAATCCACTGCATTCAATAGGGTTCCATTTCTTCACGCTGCATGGAATCCACTACATTCAATCACGCTGCATGGAATCCACTGCTTTCAATCAGCATGCTTTGGGCCATGCTGCATAAAATCCACTGCATTCAATCATGCTGCCTGGAATCCACTGCATTCAATCATACTGCATAAAATCCACTGCATTCAATAGGGTTCCATTTCTTCACGCTTCATGGAATCCACTGCATTCAATAGGGTTCCATTCCTTCACGCTGCCTGGAATCCACTGCCTTCAATCACGCTGCATGGAATCCACTGCATTCAATCGGGATGCATTTTTCCTCGTTGCATGGATTACACTGCATTCAATCCCAATGCATGGAATCCACTGCATTCAATCGGGAAGCTTTGGGCCATGCTGCATACAATGCACTGCATTCAATCGGGATGCACTGGGCCTCGCTGCATGGACTCCACTGCATATAATCGGGATACATTGCGCCACAATGCATGGAATACTCTGCATTCAATGACGCTGAATGGAATCCACTGCATTGAATCTGGAAGCTTTGGGCCATGCTGCATAAATCCACTGCATGCAGTCATGCTGTGTGGACTCCACTGCATTGAATCATGCTGCAAAAAAAACCACTGCATTCAATAGGGTTCCATTAATGCACCCTGCATGGAATCCACTGCATTCAACCACGCTGCATGGAATCCACTGCATTCAATCGGGATGCATTTTACCACTCTGCATGGATTACACTGCATTTAATCACGCTGCATGTAACCAATGGAATTTAATCGGGATTCATTTTACAAAGCTGTATGGAATGGACTGCACTTAATCACGCTGCATGGAATCCACTGCATTCAATCGGGATGCATTTTACCACGTTGCATGCAGTTCACTGCATTCAATCACAATGCATGGAATCCACTGCATTCAATCGGGATGCTTTGGGCCATGCTGCATAAAATCCACTGCATTCAATCTTGCTTTTTGAATCCACTGCATTCAGTAATGCTGCATAAAATCCTTGCATTCAATTGGGTTCCATTTCTTCACGCTGCATGGAATACACTGCATTCAATCACGCTGCATGGAATCCACTGCATTCAATCGGGATGCATTTTACCATGCTGCGTGGTTTTCACTGCATTCAATCACAATGCATGGAATCCACTGCATTCCATCGGGATGCTTTGGGCCATGCTGCATAAAATCCACTGCATTCAATCATGCTGCATGGAATCCACTGCATTCAATCATGCTGCATAAAATCCACTGCATTCAATAGGGTTCCATTTCTTCACGCTGCATGGAATACACTGCATTCAATCACACTGAATGGAATCCACTGCATTCAATCGGGATGCATTTTACCTCGCTGCATGGATTACACTCCATTCAATCCCAATGCATGGAATCCACTGCATTCAATCGGGATGCTTTGGGCCATGCTGCATAAAATCCACTTCATTCAATCGGGATGCATTGGGCCACGCTGCATCGACTCCACTGCATTCAATTGGCATCCATTGCGCCACAATGCAAGGAATCCTCTGCATTCATTGACGCTGCATGGACTCCACTGCATTCAATCGGGATGCTTTGGGCCATGCTGCATAAAATCCACTGCATTCAACCATGCTGCATGGAATCCATTTCATTCAATCATGCTCTATAAAATCCAATGCATTCAATACGGTTCCATTACTTCACGCTGCATGGAATACACTGCATTAAATCAGGATGCATGGAATCGACTGCATTCAATCAGGATGCATTATACCACGTTGCATGGATTACCCTACATTCAATCACAATGCATGGAATCCACTGCATTCAATCGGGATGCTTTGGGCCATGCTGCATAAAATCCACTGCATTCAATCGGGATGCATTGGGCCTCGCTGCATAGACTCCACTGCATATAATCGGGATCCATTGCGCCACAATGCATGGAATACTCTGCATTCAATGACGCTGCATGGAATCCACTGCATTCCATCGGGAAGCTTTGGGCCATGCTGCATAAAATCCACTGCATTCAATCATGCTGCATGGAATCCACTGCATTCAATCGGGATGCATTTTACAAGGCTGCATGGATTACATTTCATACACTCAAATTGCATGGAATCCACTGCGTTCTATAGGGATGCTTTGGGCCATACTGCATAAAATACACTGCATTCAATTTGCTGCATGGAATCCACTGCATTCAATCATGCTGAATAAAATCCACTGCATTCAATAGGGTTCCATTTCTTCACGCTGCATGGAATACACTGCATTCAATCAGGCTGCATGAAATCCACTGCATTCAATGGGGATGCATTCTACAATGCTGCATGGAGTTCACTGCATGCAATCACAATGCATGTAATCCACTGCATTCCATCGGGATGCCTTGGGCCATGCTGCATAAAATCCACTGCATTCAACCATGCTGCATGGAATCCACTGCATTCAATCATGCTGCATAAAATCCACTGCATTCAATCGGGATGCATTGGGCCTCGCTGCATGGAATACACTGCATTCAATCAGGCTGCATGGAATCCACTGCATTCAATGGGGATGCATTCTACAATGCTGCATGGAGTTCACTGCATTCAATCACAACGCATGTAATCCACTGCATTCCATCGGGATGCTTTGGGCCATGCTGCATAAAATCCACTGCATTCAATCGGGATGCATTGGGCCTCGCTGCATGGACTCCACTGCATACAATCGGGATCCATTGCGCCAAAATGCATGGAATACTCTGCATTCATTGACGATGCATGGACTCCACTGCATTCAATCGGGATGCTTTGGGCCATGCTGCATAAAATTCACTGCATTCAACCATGCTGCATGGAATCCACTGCATTCAATCATGCTGCATTTAATCCACTGCATTCCATCGGGATGCATTGGGCCTCGCTGCATGGAATACACTGCATTCAATCACGCTGCATGAAATCCACTGCATTCAATGGGGATGCATTCTACAATGCTGCATGGAGTTCACTGCATTCAATCACAATGCATGGAATCCACTGCATTCCATCGGGATGCTTTGGGCCATGCTGCATAAAATCCACTGCATTCAATCGGGATGCATTGGGCCTCGCTGCATGGACTCCACTGCATACAATCGGGATCCATTGCACCAAAATGCATGGAATCCTCCGCATGCAATGACGCTGCATGGACTCCACTGCATTCAATCGGGATGCTTTGGGCCATGCTGAATAAAATCCATTGAATTCAATCATGCTGCATGGAATCCACTGCATTCAATCATGCTGTATAAAATCCACTGCATTCAATAGGGTTCCATTACTTCACGTGGCATCGAATCCACTGCATTCAATCACGCTGCATGGAATCCACTGCATTCAATCGGGATGCATTTTTCCTCGCTGCATGGAGTACACTGCATTCAATCATGCTGCATAAAATCCACTGCATTCCATCGGGATGCTTTGGGCCATGCTGCATAAAATCCACTGCATTCAACCATGCTGCATGGAATACACTGCATTCAATCATGCTGCATAAAATCCACTGCATTCAATCGGGATGCATTGGGCCTCGCTGCATGGAATAAACTGCATTCAATCAGGCTCCATGGAATCCACTGCATTCAATGGGGATGCATTCTACCATGCTGCATGGAGTTCACTGCATTCACTCACAATGCATGGAATCCACTGCATTCCATCGGGATGCTTTGGGCCATGCTGCATAAAATCCACTGCATTCAATCGGGATGCATTGGGCCTCGCTGCATGGACTCCACTGCATACAATCGGGATCCATTGCGCCACAATGCATGGAATCCTCCGCATTCAATCACGCTGCATGGAATCCACTGCATTCAATCGGGATGCTTTGGGCCATGCTGCATAAAATCCACTGCATGCAATCATGCTGCATGGAATCCACTGCATTCAATCGGGATGCATTTTACCACGTTGCATGCAGTTCACTGCATTCAATCACAATGCATGGAATCCACTGCATTCAATCGGGATGCTTTGGGCCATGCTGCATAAAATCCACTGCATTCAATCGGGATGCATTGGGCCTCGCTGCATGGACTCCACTGCATTCAATCGGGATCCATTGTGCCACAATGCATGGATCCTCTGCATTCAATGACGCTGCATGGAATCCACTGCATTCCATCAGGATGCTTTGGGCCATGCTGCATAAAATCCACTGCATGCAATCATGCTGCATGGAATCCACTGCATTCAATCATGCTGCATAAAATCCACTGCATTCAATAGGGTTCCATTTCTTCACACTGCATGGAATCCACTGCATTCAATCACGCTGCATGCAATCCACTGCATTCAACATGGATGAATTTTACCACGCTGCATTTAGTACACTGTATTCAATCACAATTCATGGAATCCATTGCATTCAATCGGGATGCTTTGGGCCATGCTGCATAAAATCCACTGCATTCAATCGGGATGCACTGGGCATCGCTGCATGGACTCCACTGCATACAATCGGGATCCATTGCGCCACAATGCATGGAATCCTCTGCATTCAATGACGCTGCATGGAATCCACTGCATTCCATCGGGAAGCTTTGGGCCATGCTGAATAAAATCCATTGCATTCAATCATGCTGCATGGAATCCACTTCATTCAATCGGGATGCATTTTACCATGCTGCCTGGATTACCCTTCATTCAATCACGCTGCATGGAATCCACTGCATTCTATCGGGATGCTTTGGGCCATGCTGCATAAAATCCACTGCATTTAATCGGGATGCATTTGGCCACGCTGCATGGACTCCACTGCATAAAATCGGGATCCATTGCCCCAAAATGCAAGGAATCCTCTGCATTCAATGACGCTGAATGGAATCCACTGCATTGAATCGGGAAGCTTTGGGCCATGCTGCATAAATCCACTGCATGCAGTCATGCTGTGTGGACTCCACTGCATTGAATCATGCTGCAAAAAAAACCACTGCATTCAATAGGGTTCCATTTCTTCACCCTGCATGGAATCCACTGCATTCAACCACGCTGCATGGAATCCACTGCATTCAATCGGGATGCATTTTACCACTCTGCATGGATTACACTGCATTTAATCACGCTGCATGTAATCCATGGAATTTAATCGGGATTCATTTTACTAAGCTGTATGGAATGGACTGCACTTAATCACGCTGCATGGAATCCACTGCATTCAATCGGGATGCATTTTACCACGTTGCATGCAGTTCACTGCATTCAATCACAATGCATGGAATCCACTGCATTCAATCGGGATGCTTTGGGCCATGCTGCATAAAATCCACTGCATTCAATCTTGCTTTTTGAATCCACTGCATTCAGTAATGCTGCATAAAATCCTTGCATTCAATTGGGTTCCATTTCTTCACGCTGCATGGAATACACTGCATTCAATCACGCTGCATGGAATCCACTGCATTCAATCGGGATGCATTTTACCATGCTGCGTGGTTTTCACTGCACTCAATCACAATGCATGGAATCCACTGCATTCCATCGGAATGCTTTGGGCCATGCTGCATAAAATCCACTGCATTCAATCATGCTGCATGGAATCCACTGCATTCAATCATGCTGCATAAAATCCACTGCATTCAATAGGGTTCCATTTCTTCACGCTGCATGTAATACACTGCATTCAATCACACTGAATGGAATCCACTGCATTCAATCTGGATGCATTTTACCTCGCTGCATGGATTACACTGCATTCAATCCCAATGCATGGAATCCACTGCATTCAATCGGGATGCTTTGGGCCATGCTGCATAAAATCCACTGCATTCAATCGGGATGCATTGGGCCACGCTGCATCGACTCCACTGCATTCAATTGGCATCCATTGCGCCACAATGCAAGGAATCCTCTGCATTCATTGACGCTGCATGGACTCCACTGCATTCAATCGGGATGCTTTGGGCCATGCTGCATAAAATCCACTGCATTCAATCTTGCTTTTTGAATCCACTGCATTCAGTAATGCTGCATAAAATCCTTGCATTCAATTGGGTTCCATTTCTTCACGCTGCATGGAATACACTGCATTCAATCACGCTGCATGGAATCCACTGCATTCAATCGGGATGCATTTTACCATGCTGCGTGGTTTTCACTGCATTCAATCACAATGCATGGAATCCACTGCATTCCATCGGGATGCTTTGGGCCATGCTGCATAAAATCCACTGCATTCAATCGGGATGCATTGGGCCACGCTGCATCGACTCCACTGCATTCAATTGGCATCCATTGCGCCACAATGCAAGGAATCCTCTGCATTCATTGACGCTGCATGGACTCCACTGCATTCAATCGGGATGCTTTGGGCCATGCTGCATAAAATCCACTGCATTCAACCATGCTGCATGGAATACATTTCATTCAATCATGCTCTATAAAATCCAATGCATTCAATACGGTTCCATTACTTCACGCTGCATGGAATACACTGCATTAAATCAGGATGCATGGAATCGACTGCATTCAATCAGGATGCATTATACCACGTTGCATGGATTACCCTACATTCAATCACAATGCATGGAATCCACTGCATTCAATCGGGATGCTTTGGGCCATGCTGCATAAAATCCACTGCATTCAATCGGGATGCATTGGGCCTCGCTGCATAGACTCCACTGCATATAATCGGGATCCATTGCGCCACAATGCATGGAATACTCTGCATTAAATGACGCTGCATGGAATCCACTGCATTCCATCGGGAAGCTTTGGGCCATGCTGCATAAAATCCACTGCATTCAATCATGCTGCATGGAATCCACTGCATTCAATCGGGATGCATTTTACAAGGCTGCATGGATTACATTTCATACACTCAAAATGCATGGAATCCACTGCGTTCTATAGGGATGCTTTGGGCCATACTGCATAAAATACACTGCATTCAATTTGCTGCATGGAATCCACTGCATTCAATCATGCTGAATAAAATCCACTGCATTCAATAGGGTTCCATTTCTTCACGCTGCATGGAATACACTGCATTCAATCAGGCTGCATGAAATCCACTGCATTCAATGGGGATGCATTCTACAATGCTGCATGGAGTTCACTGCATGCAATCACAATGCATGTAATCCACTGAATTCCATCGGGATGCTTTGGGCCATGCTGCATAAAATCCACTGCATTCAACCATGCTGCATGGAATCCACTGCATTCAATCATGCTGCATAAAATCCACTGCATTCAATCGGGATGCATTGGGCCTCATTGCATGGAATAAACTGCATTCAATCAGGCTCCATGGAATCCACTGCATTCAATGGGGATGCATTCTACCATGCTGCATGGAGTTCACTGCATTCAATCACAATGCATGGAATCCACTGCATTCCATCGGGATGCTTTGGGCCATGCTGCATAAAATCCACTGCATTCAATCGGGATGCATTGGGCCTCGCTGCATGGACTCCACTGCATACAATCGGGATCCATTGCGCCACAATGCATGGAATACTCTGCATTCAATCACGCTGCATGGAATCCACTGCATTCAATCGGGATGCTTTGGGCCATGCTGCATAAAATCCACTGCATGCAATCATGCTGCATAAAATCCACTGCATTCAATCTTGCTTTTTGAATCCACTGCATTCAGTAATGCTGCATAAAATCCTTGCATTCAATTGGGTTCCATTTCTTCACGCTGCATGGAATACACTGCATTCAATCACGCTGCATGGAATCCACTGCATTCAATCGAGATGCATTTTACCATGCTGCGTGGTTTTCACTGCACTCAATCACAATGCATGGAATCCACTGCATTCCATCGGAATGCTTTGGGCCATGCTGCATAAAATCCACTGCATTCAATCATGCTGCATGGAATCCACTGCATTCAATCATGCTGCATAAAATCCACTGCATTCAATAGGGTTCCATTTCTTCACGCTGCATGTAATACACTGCATTCAATCACACTGAATGGAATCCACTGCATTCAATCTGGATGCATTTTAGCTCGCTGCATGGATTACACTGCATTCAATCCCAATGCATGGAATCCACTGCATTCAATCGGGATGCTTTGGGCCATGCTGCATAAAATCCACTGCATTCAATCGGGATGCATTGGGCCACGCTGCATCGACTCCACTGCATTCAATTGGCATCCATTGCGCCACAATGCAAGGAATCCTCTGCATTCATTGACGCTGCATGGACTCCACTGCATTCAATCGGGATGCTTTGGGCCATGCTGCATAAAATCCACTGCATTCAATCTTGCTTTTTGAATCCACTGCATTCAGTAATGCTGCATAAAATCCTTGCATTCAATTGGGTTCCATTTCTTCACGCTGCATGGAATACACTGCATTCAATCACGCTGCATGGAATCCACTGCATTCAATCGGGATGCATTTTACCATGCTGCGTGGTTTTCACTGCATTCAATCACAATGCATGGAATCCACTGCATTCCATCGGGATGCTTTGGGCCATGCTGCATAAAATCCACTTCATTCAATCGGGATGCATTGGGCCACGCTGCATCGACTCCACTGCATTCAATTGGCATCCATTGCGCCACAATGCAAGGAATCCTCTGCATTCATTGACGCTGCATGGACTCCACTGCATTCAATCGGGATGCTTTGGGCCATGCTGCATAAAATCCACTGCATTCAACCATGCTGCATGGAATCCATTTCATTCAATCATGCTCTATAAAATCCAATGCATTCAATACGGTTCCATTACTTCACGCTGCATGGAATACACTGCATTAAATCAGGATGCATGGAATCGACTGCATTCAATCAGGATGCATTATACCACGTTGCATGGATTACCCTACATTCAATCACAATGCATGGAATCCACTGCATTCAATCGGGATGCTTTGGGCCATGCTGCATAAAATCCACTGCATTCAATCGGGATGCATTGGGCCTCGCTGCATAGACTCCACTGCATATAATCGGGATCCATTGCGCCACAATGCATGGAATACTCTGCATTAAATGACGCTGCATGGAATCCACTGCATTCCATCGGGAAGCTTTGGGCCATGCTGCATAAAATCCACTGCATTCAATCATGCTGCATGGAATCCACTGCATTCAATCGGGATGCATTTTACAAGGCTGCATGGATTACATTTCATACACTCAAAATGCATGGAATCCACTGCGTTCTATAGGGATGCTTTGGGCCATACTGCATAAAATACACTGCATTCAATTTGCTGCATGGAATCCACTGCATTCAATCATGCTGAATAAAATCCACTGCATTCAATAGGGTTCCATTTCTTCACGCTGCATGGAATACACTGCATTCAATCAGGCTGCATGAAATCCACTGCATTCAATGGGGATGCATTCTACAATGCTGCATGGAGTTCACTGCATGCAATCACAATGCATGTAATCCACTGAATTCCATCGGGATGCTTTGGGCCATGCTGCATAAAATCCACTGCATTCAACCATGCTGCATGGAATCCACTGCATTCAATCATGCTGCATAAAATCCACTGCATTCAATCGGGATGCATTGGGCCTCATTGCATGGAATAAACTGCATTCAATCAGGCTCCATGGAATCCACTGCATTCAATGGGGATGCATTCTACCATGCTGCATGGAGTTCACTGCATTCAATCACAATGCATGGAATCCACTGCATTCCATCGGGATGCTTTGGGCCATGCTGCATAAAATCCACTGCATTCAATCGGGATGCATTGGGCCTCGCTGCATGGACTCCACTGCATACAATCGGGATCCATTGCGCCACAATGCATGGAATACTCTGCATTCAATCACGCTGCATGGAATCCACTGCATTCAATCGGGATGCTTTGGGCCATGCTGCATAAAATCCACTGCATGCAATCATGCTGCATGGAATCCACTGCATTCAATCGGGATGCATTTTACCACGTTGCATGCAGTTCACTGCATTCAATCACAATGCATGGAATCCACTGCATTCAATCGGGATGCTTTGGGCCATGCTGCATAAAATCCACTGCATTCAATCGGGATGCATTGGGCCTCGCTGCATGGACTCCACTGCATTCAATCGGGATCCATTGCGCCACAATGCATGGATCCTCTGCATTCAATGACGCTGCATGGAATCCACTGCATTCCATCAGGATGCTTTGGGCCATGCTGCATAAAATCCACTGCATGCAATCATGCTGCATGGAATCCACTGCATTCAATCATGCTGCATAAAATCCACTGCATTCAATAGGGTTCCATTTCTTCACACTGCATGGAATCCACTACATTCAATCACGCTGCATGGAATCCACTGCATTCAACATGGATGAATTTTACCACGCTGCATTTAGTACACTGTATTCAATCACAATTCATGGAATCCATTGCATTCAATCGGGATGCTTTGGGCCATGCTGCATAAAATCCACTGCATTCAATCGGGATGCACTGGGCATCGCTGCATGGACTCCACTGCATACAATCGGGATCCATTGCGCCACAATGCATGGAATACTCTGCATTCAATGACGCTGCATGGAATCCACTGCATTCAATCGGGATGCTTTGGGCCATGCTGAATAAAATCCATTGCATTCAATCATGCTGCATGGAATCCACTTCATTCAATCGGGATGCATTTTACAAGGCTGCATGGATTACCCTTCATTCAATCACGCTGCATGGAATCCACTGCATTCTATCGGGATGCTTTGCGCCATGCTGCATAAAATCCACTGCATTTAATCGGGATGCATTTGGCCACGCTGCATGGACTCCACTGCATAAAATCGGGATCCATTGCCCCAAAATGCAAGGAATCCTCTGCATTCAATGACGCTGAATGGAATCCACTGCATTGAATCGGGAAGCTTTGGGCCATGCTGCATAAATCCACTGCATGCAGTCATGCTGTGTGGACTCCACTGCATTGAATCATGCTGCAAAAAAAACCACTGCATTCAATAGGGTTCCATTTCTTCACCCTGCATGGAATCCACTGCATTCAACCACGCTGCATGGAATCCACTGCATTCAATCGGGATGCATTTTACCACTCTGCATGGATTACACTGCATTTAATCACGCTGCATGGAATCCATGGAATTTAATCGGGATTCATTTTACTAAGCTGTATGGAATGGACTGCACTTAATCACGCTGCATGGAATCCACTGCATTCAATCGGGATGCATTTTACCACGTTGCATGCAGTTCACTGCATTCAATCACAATGCATGGAATCCACTGCATTCAATCGGGATGCTTTGGGCCATGCTGCATAAAATCCACTGCATTCAATCTTGCTTTTTGAATCCACTGCATTCAGTAATGCTGCATAAAATCCTTGCATTCAATTGGGATGCATTGGGCCTCGCTGCATAGACTCCACTGCATATAATCGGGATCCATTGCGCCACAATGCATGGAATACTCTGCATTCAATGACGCTGCATGGAATCCACTGCATTCCATCGGGAAGCTTTGGGCCATGCTGCATAAAATCCACTGCATTCAGTCATGCTGCATGGAATCCACTGCATTCAATCGGGATGCATTTTACAAGGCTGCATGGATTACATTTCATACACTCAAAATGCATGGAATCCACTGCGTTCTATAGGGATGCTTTGGGCCATACTGCATAAAATACACTGCATTCAATTTGCTGCATGGAATCCACTGCATTCAATCATGCTGCATAAAATCCACTGCATTCAATCGGGATGCATTAGGCCTCGCTGCATGGAATACACTGCATTCAATCACGCTGCATGGAATCCACTGCATTCAATGGGGATGCATTCTACAATGCTGCATGGGGTTCACTGCATTCAATCACAATGCATAGAATCCACTGCATTCCATCGGGATGCTTTGGGCAATGCTGCATAAAATCCACTGCATTCAATCGGGATGCATTGGGCCTCGGTGCATGGACTCCACTGCATACAATCGGGATCCATTGCACCAAAATGCATGGAATCCTCCGCATGCAACCACGCTGCATGGACTCCACTGCATTCAATCGGGATGCTTTGGGCCATGCTGCATAATATCCATTGAATTCAATCATGCTGCATGGAATCCACTGCATTCAATCATGCTGTATAAAATCCACTGCATTCAATAGGGTTCCATTTCTTCACGTGGCATCGAATCCACTGCATTCAATCACGCTGCATGGAATCCAGTGCATTCAATCGGGATGCATTTTTCCTCGCTGCATGGAGTACACTGCATTCAATCATGCTGCATAAAATCCACTGCATTCCATCGGGAGTCTTTGGGCCATGCTGCATAAAATCCACTGCATTCAACCATGCTGCATGGAATCCACTGCATTCAATCATGCTGCATAAAATCCACTGCATTCAATCGGGATGCATTGGGCCTCGCTGCATGGAATACACTGCATTCAATCAGGCTGCATGGAATCCACTGCATTCAATGGGGATGCATTCTACAATGCTGCATGGAGTTCACTGCATTCAATCACGCTGCATGGAATCCACTGCATTCTATCGGGATGCATTTTACCACGCTGCATAGATTACACCGCATTCAATCACAATGCATGGAATCCACTGCATTCAATCGGGATGCTTTGGGCCATGCTGCATAAAATCCACTGCATTCAATCGGGATGCATTGGGCCTCGCTGCATGGACTCCACTGCATTCAATCGGGATCCATTGCGCCACAATGCATGGAATCCTCTGCATTCAATGACGCTGCATGGAATCCACTGCATTCCATCAGGTTGCTTTGGGCCA
Source organism: Sus scrofa (assembly GCF_054392235.1). Taxonomy (NCBI): domain Eukaryota; kingdom Metazoa; phylum Chordata; class Mammalia; order Artiodactyla; family Suidae; genus Sus; species Sus scrofa. Next base: position 6,509,769 of record NC_139397.1, read on the forward strand.
TGCTGCATAAAATCCACTGCATGCAATCATGCTGCATGGAATCCACTGCATTCAATCATGCTGCATAAAATCCACTGCATTCAATAGGGTTCCATTTCTTCACACTGCATGGAATACACTGCATTCAATCAGGCTGCATGAAATCCACTGCATTCAATGGGGATGCATTCTACAATGCTGCATGGAGTTCACTGCATGCAATCACAATGCATGTAATCCACTGCATTCCATCGGGATGCTTTGGGCCATGCTGCATAAAATCCACTGCATTCAACCATGCTGCATGGAATCCACTGCATTCAATCATACTGCATAAAATCCACTGCATTCAATCGGGATGCATTGGGCCTCGCTGCATGGAATACACTGCATTCAATCAGGCTGCATGGAATCCACTGCATTCAATGGGGATGCATTCTACAATGCTGCATGGAGTTCACTGCATTCAATCACAACGCATGTAATCCACTGCATTCCATCGGGATGCTTTGGGCCATGCTGCATAAAATCCACTGCATTCAATCGGGATGCATTGGGCCACGCTGCATGGACTCCACTGCATACAATCGGGATCCATTGCGCCAAAATGCATGGAATACTCTGCATTCATTGACGCTGCATGGACTCCACTGCATTCAATCGGGATGCTTTGGGCCATGCTGCATAAAATCCACTGCATTCAATCATGCTGCATGGAATCCACTGCATTCAATCATGCTGCATAAAATACACTGCATTCAATCGGGATGCATTGGGCCTCGCTGCATGGAATACACTGCATTCAATCACGCTGCATGGAATCCACTGCATTCAATGGGGATGCAGTCTACAATGCTGCATGGGGTTCACTGCATTCAATCACAATGCATAGAATCCACTGCATTCCATCGGGATGCTTTGGGCAATGCTGCATAAAATCCACTGCATTCAATCGGGATGCATTGGGCCTCGGTGCATGGACTCCACTGCATACAATCGGGATCCATTGCACCAAAATGCATGGAATCCTCCGCATGCAACCACGCTGCATGGACTCCACTGCATTCAATCGGGATGCTTTGGGCCATGCTGCATAATATCCATTGAATTCAATCATGCTGCATGGAATCCACTGCATTCAATCATGCTGTATAAAATCCACTGCATTCAATAGGGTTCCATTTCTTCACGTGGCATCGAATCCACTGCATTCAATCACGCTGCATGGAATCCAGTGCATTCAATCGGGATGCATTTTTCCTCGCTGCATGGAGTACACTGCATTCAATCATGCTGCATAAAATCCACTGCATTCCATCGGGAGTCTTTGGGCCATGCTGCATAAAATCCACTGCATTCAACCATGCTGCATGGAATCCACTGCATTCAATCATGCTGCATAAAATCCACTGCATTCAATCGGGATGCATTGGGCCTCGCTGCATGGAATACACTGCATTCAATCAGGCTGCATGGAATCCACTGCATTCAATGGGGATGCATTCTACAATGCTGCATGGAGTTCACTGCATTCAATCACGCTGCATGGAATCCACTGCATTCTATCGGGATGCATTTTACCACGCTGCATAGATTACACCGCATTCAATCACAATGCATGGAATCCACTGCATTCAATCGGGATGCTTTGGGCCATGCTGCATAAAATCCACTGCATTCAATCGGGATGCATTGGGCCTCGCTGCATGGACTCCACTGCATTCAATCGGGATCCATTGCGCCACAATGCATGGAATCCTCTGCATTCAATGACGCTGCATGGAATCCACTGCATTCCATCAGGATGCTTTGGGCCATGCTGCATAAAATCCACTGCATGCAATCATGCTGCATGGAATCCCCTGCATTCAATCATGCTGCATAAAATCCACTGCATTCAATAGGGTTCCATTTCTTCACACTGCATGGAATCCACTGCATTCAACCACGCTGCATGGAATCCACTGCATTCAACATGGAGGAATTTTACCACGCTGCATTTACTACACTGTATTCAATCACAATTCATGAAATCCATTGCATTCAATCGGAATGCTTTGGGCCATGCTGCATAAAATCCACTGCATTCAATCGAGATGCACTGGGCATCGCTGCATGGACTCCATTGCATACAATCTGGATCCATTGCGCCACAATGCATGGAATCCTCTGCATTCAATCATGCTGCATGGAATCCACTGCATTCAATCGGGATGCATTTTACCCTGCTGCATGGATTACCCTTCATTCAATCACGCTGCATGGAATCCACTGCATTCTATCGGGATGCTTTGCGCCATGCTGCATAAAATCCACTGCATTTAATCGGGATGCATTTGGCCACGCTGCATGGACTCCACTGCATACAATCGGGATCCATTGCCCCAAAATGCAAGGAATCATCTGCATTCAATGACGCTGCATGGAATCCACTGCATTCCATCGGGATGCTTTGGGCCATGCTGCATAAAATCCACTGCATTCAACCATGCTGCCTGGAATCCACTGCATTCAATCATACTGCATAAAATCCACTGCATTCAATAGGGTTCCATTTCTTCACGCTTCATGGAATCCACTGCATTCAATAGGGTTCCATTCCTTCACGCTGCCTGGAATCCACTGCCTTCAATCACGCTGCATGGAATCCACTGCATTCAATCGGGATGCATTTTTCCTCGTTGCATGGATTACACAGCATTCAATCCCAATGCATGGAATCCACTGCATTCAATCGGGAAGCTTTGGGCCATGCTGCTTACAATGCACTGCATTCAATCGGGATGCACTGGGCCTCGCTGCATGGACTCCACTGCATATAATCGGGATCCATTGCGCCACAATGCATGGAATCCTCTGCATTCAATGACGCTGAATGGAATCCACTGCATTGAATCGGGAAGCTTTGGGCCATGCTGCATAAATCCACTGCATGCAGTCATGCTGTGTGGACTCCACTGCATTGAATCATGCTGCAAAAAAAACCACTGCATTCAATAGGGTTCCATTTCTTCACCCTGCATGGAATCCACTGCATTCAACCACGCTGAATGGAATCCACTGCATTCAATCGGGATGCATTTTACCACTCTGCATGGATTACACTGCATTTAATCACGCTGCATGTAATCCATGGAATTTAATCGGGATTCATTTTACTAAGCTGTATGGAATCGACTGCACTTAATCACGCTGCATGGAATCCACTGCATTCAATCGGGATGCATTTTACCACGTTGCATGCAGTTCACTGCATTCAATCACAATGCATGGAATCCACTGCATTCAATCGGGATGCTTTGGGCCATGCTGCATAAAATCCACTGCATTCAATCTTGCTTTTTGAATCCACTGCATTCAGTAATGCTGCATGAAATCCTTGCATTCAATTGGGTTCCATTTCTTCACTCTGCATGGATTACACTGCATTTAATCACGCTGCATGGAATCCATGGAATTTAATCGGGATTCATTTTACTAAGCTGTATGGAATGGACTGCACTTAATCACGCTGCATGGAATCCACTGCATTCAATCGGGATGCATTTTACCACGTTGCATGCAGTTCACTGCATTCAATCACAATGCATGGAATCCACTGCATTCAATCGGGATGCTTTGGGCCATGCTGCATAAAATCCACTGCATTCAATCTTGCTTTTTGAATCCACTGCATTCAGTAATGCTGCATAAAATCCTTGCATTCAATTGGGTTCCATTTCTTCACGCTGCATGGAATACACTGCATTCAATCACGCTGCATGGAATCCACTGCATTCAATCGGGATGCATTTTACCATGCTGCGTGGTTTTCACTGCATTCAATCACAATGCATGGAATCCACTGCATTCCATCGGGATGCTTTGGGCCATGCTGCATAAAATCCACTGCATTCAATCAGGCTGCATGGAATCCACTGCATTCAATCATGCTGCATAAAATCCACTGCATTCAATAGGGTTCCATTTCTTCACGCTGCATGTAATACACTGCATTAAATCACACTGAATGGAATCCACTGCATTCAATCGGGATGCATTTTACCTCGCTGCATGGATTACACTGCATTCAATCACAATGCATGGAATCCACTGCATTCAATCGGGATGCTTTGGGCCATGCTGCATAAAATCCACTGCATTCAATCGGGATGCATTGGGCCACGCTGCATCGACTCCACTGCATTCAATTGGCATCCATTGCGCCACAATGCAAGGAATCCTCTGCATTCATTGACGCTGCATGGACTCCACTGCATTCAATCGGGATGCTTTGGGCCATGCTGCATAAAATCCACTGCATTCAACCATGCTGCATGGAATCCATTTCATTCAATCATGCTCTATAAAATCCAATGCATTCAATACGGTTCCATTACTTCACGCTGCATGGAATACACTGCATTAAATCAGGATGCATGGAATCGACTGCATTCAATCAGGATGCATTATACCACGTTGCATGGATTACCCTACATTCAATCACAATGCATGGAATCCACTGCATTCCATCGGGATGCTTTGGGCCATGCTGCATAAAATCCACTGCATTCAATCGGGATGCATTGGGCCTCGCTGCATAGACTCCACTGCATATAATCGGGATCCATTGCGCCACAATGCATGGAATACTCTGCATTCAATGACGCTGCATGGAATCCACTGCATTCCATCGGGAAGCTTTGGGCCATGCTGCATAAAATCCACTGCATTCAATCATGCTGCATGGAATCCACTGCATTCAATCAGGATGCATTTTACAAGGCTGCATGGATTACATTTCATACACTCAAAATGCATGGAATCCACTGCGTTCTATAGGGATGCTTTGGGCCATACTGCATAAAATACACTGCATTCAATTTGCTGCATGGAATCCACTGCATTCAATCATGCTGAATAAAATCCACTGCATTCAATAGGGTTCCATTTCTTCACGCTGCATGGAATACACTGCATTCAATCAGGCTGCATGAAATCCACTGCATTCAATGGGGATGCATTCTACAATGCTGCATGGAGTTCACTGCATGCAATCACAATGCATGTAATCCACTGCATTCCATCGGGATGCCTTGGGCCATGCTGCATAAAATCCACTGCATTCAACCATGCTGCATGGAATCCACTGCATTCAATCATGCTGCATAAAATCCACTGCATTCAATCGGGATGCATTGGGCCTCATTGCATGGAATAAACTGCATTCAATCAGGCTGCATGGAATCCACTGCATTCCATGGGGATGCATTCTACAATGCTGCATGGAGTTCACTTCATTCAATCACAACGCATGTAATCCACTGCATTCCATCGGCATGCTTTGGGCCATGCTGCATAAAATCCACTGCATTCAATCGGGATGCATTGGGCCTCGCTGCATGGACTCCACTGCATACAATCGGGATCCATTGCGCCAAAATGCATGGAATACTCTGCATTCATTGACGCTGCATGGACTCCACTGCATTCAATCGGGATGCTTTGGGCCATGCTGCATAAAATCCACTGCATTCAACCATGCTGCATGGAATCCACTGCATTCAATCATGCTGCATAAAATCCACTGCATTCCATCGGGATGCATTGGGCCTCGCTGCATGGAAAACACTGCATTCAATCACGCTTCATGGAATCCACTGCATTCAATGGGGATGCATTCTACAATGCTGCATGGAGTTCACTGCATTCAATCACAATGCATGGAATCCACTGCATTCCATCGGGATGCTTTGGGCCATGCTGCATAAAATCGACTGCATTCAATCGGGATGCATTGGGCCTCGCTGCATGGACTCCACTGCATACAATCGGGATCCATTGCGCCAAAATGCATGGAAACCTCCGCATGCAACCAGGCTGCATGGACTCCACTGCATTCAATCGGGATGCTTTGGGCCATGCTGCATAAAATCCATTGAATTCAATCATGCTGCATGGAATCCACTGCATTCAATCATGCTGTATAAAATCCACTGCATTCAATAGGGTTCCATTTCTTCACGTGGCATCGAATCCACTGCATTCAATCATGCTGCATGGAATCCACTGCATTCAATCGGGATGCATTTTTCCTCGCTGCATGGAGTACACTGCATTCAATCATGCTGCATAAAATCCACTGCATTCCATCGGGATGCTTTGGGCCATGCTGCATAAAATCCACTGCATTCAACCATGCTGCATGGAATCCACTGCATTCAATCATGCTGCATAAAATCCACTGCATTCAATCGGGATGCATTGGGCCTCGCTGCATGGAATAAACTGCATTCAATCAGGCTCCATGGAATCCACTGCATTCAATGGGGATGCATTCTACCATGCTGCATGGAGTTCACTGCATTCAATCACAATGCATGGACTCCACTGCATTCCATCGGGATGCTTTGGGCCATGCTGCATAAAATCCACTGCATTCAATCGGGATGCATTGGGCCTCGCTGCATGGACTCCACTGCATACAATCGGGATCCATTGCGCCACAATGCATGGAATACTCTGCATTCAATCACGCTGCATGGAATCCACTGCATTCAATCGGGATGCTTTGGGCCATGCTGCATAAAATTCACTGCATGCAATCATGCTGCATGGAATCCACTGCATTCAATCGGGATGCATTTTACCACGTTGCATGCAGTTCACTGCATTCAATCACAATGCATGGAATCCACTGCATTCAATCGGGATGCTTTGGGCCATGCTGCATAAAATCCACTGCATTCAATCGGGATGCATTGGGCCTCGCTGCATGGACTCCACTGCATTCAATCGGGATCCATTGCGCCACAATGCATGGAATCCTCTGCATTCAATGACGCTGCATGGAATCCACTGCATTCCATCAGGATGCTTTGGGCCATGCTGCATAAAATCCACTGCATGCAATCATGCTGCATGGAATCCACTGCATTCAATCATGCTGCATAAAATCCACTGCATTCAATAGGGTTCCATTTCTTCACACTGCATGGAATCCACTGCATTCAATCACGCTGCATGGAATCCACTGCATTCAACATGGATGAATTTTACCACGCTGCATTTAGTACACTGTATTCAATCACAATTCATGGAATCCATTGCATTCAATCGGGATGCTTTGGGCCATGCTGCATAAAATCCACTGCATTCAATCGGGATGCAATGGGCATCGCTGCATGGACTCCACTGCATACAATCGGGATCCATTGCGCCACAATGCATGGAATCCTCTGCATTCAATGACGCTGCATGGAATCCACTGCATTCAATCGGGATGCTTTGGGCCATGCTGAATAAAATCCATTGCATTCAATCATGCTGCATGGAATCCACTTCATTCAATCGGGATGCATTTTACCATGCTGCCTGGATTACCCTTCATTCAATCACACTGCATGGAATCCACTGCATTCTATCGGGATGCTTTGGGCCATGCTGCATAAAATCCACTGCATTTAATCGGGATGCATTTGGCCACGCTGCATGGACTCCACTGCATAAAATCGGGATCCATTGCCCCAAAATGCAAGGAATCATCTGCATTCAATGATGCTGCATGGAATCCACTGCATTCCATCGGGATCCATTTTACCACGCAGCATGGATTACACTGCTTTCAATCACAATGCATGGAATCTACTCTATTCAATCGGGATGCTTTGGGCCATACTGCATAAAATCCACTGCATTCAATCTTGCTGCATGGAATCCACTGCATTCAATCATGCTGCATAAATCCACTACATTCAATAGGGTTCCACTTCTTCACGCTGCATGGAATCCACTGCATTCAATCACGCTGCATAAAATCCACTGCATTCAATAGGGTTCCATTGCTTCACGCTGCATGGAATCCACTACATTTAATCACGCTGCATGGAATCCACTGCATTCAATCAGGATGCTTTGGGCCATGCTGCATAAAATCCACTGCATTCAATCATGCTGCCTGGAATCCACTGCATTCAATCATACTGCATAAAATCCACTGCATTCAATAGGGTTCCATTTCTTCACGCTTCATGGAATCCACTGCATTCAATAGGGTTCCATTCCTTCACGCTGCCTGGAATCCACTGCATTCAATCGGGATGCATTTTTCCTCGTTGCATGGATTACACTGCATTCAATCCCAATGCATGGAATCCACTGCATTCAATCGGGAAGCTTTGGGCCATGCTGCTTACAATGCACTGCATTCAATCGGGATGCACTGGGCCTCGCTGCATGGACTCCACTGCATATAATCGGGATCCATTGCGCCACAATGCATGGAATACTCTGCATTCAATGACGCTGAATGGAATCCACTGCATTGAATCGGGAAGCTTTGGGCCATGCTGCATAAATCCACTGCATGCAATCATGCTGTGTGGACTCCACTGCATTGAATCATGCTGCAAAAAAAACCACTGCATTCAATAGGGTTCCATTTCTTCACCCTGCATGGAATCCACTGCATTCAACCACGCTGCATGGAATCCACTGCATTCAATCGGGATGCATTTTACCACTCTGCATGGATTACACTGCATTTAATCACGCTGCATGTAATCCATGGAATTTAATCGGGATTCATTTTACTAAGCTGTATGGAATGGACTGCACTTAATCACGCTGCATGGAATCCACTGCATTCAATCGGGATGCATTTTACCATGTTGCATGCAGTTCACTGCATTCAATCACAATGCATGGAATCCACTGCATTCAATCGGGATGCTTTGGGCCATGCTGCATAAAATCCACTGCATTCAATCTTGCTTTTTGAATCCACTGCATTCAGTAATGCTGCATAAAATCCTTGCATTCAATTGGGTTCCATTTCTTCACGCTGCATGGAATACACTGCATTCAATCATGCTGCATAAAATCCACTGCATTCAATCGGGATGCATTGGGCCTCGCTGCATGGAATAAACTGCATTCAATCAGGCTCCATGGAATCCACTGCATTCAATGGGGATGCATTCTACCATGCTGCATGGAGTTCACTGCATTCAATCACAATGCATGGAATCCACTGCATTCCATCGGGATGCTTTGGGCCATGCTGCATAAAATCCACTGCATTCAATCGGGATGCATTGGGCCTCGCTGCATGGACTCCACTGCATACAATCGGGATCCATTGCGCCACAATGCATGGAATACTCTGCATTCAATCACGCTGCATGGAATCCACTGCATTCAATCGGGATGCTTTGGGCCATGCTGCATAAAATCCACTGCATGCAATCATGCTGCATGGAATCCACTGCATTCAATCGGGATGCATTTTACCACGTTGCATGCAGTTCACTGCATTCAATCACAATGCATGGAATCCACTGCATTCAATCGGGATGCTTTGGGCCATGCTGCATAAATTCCACTGCATTCAATCGGGATGCATTGGGCCTCGCTGCATGGACTCCACTGCATTCAATCGGGATCCATTGCGCCACAATGCATGGAATCCTCTGCATTCAATGACGCTGCATGGAATCCACTGCATTCCATCAGGATGCTTTGGGCCATGCTGCATAAAATCCACTGCATGCAATCATGCTGCATGGAATCCACTGCATTCAATCATGCTGCATAAAATCCACTGCATTCAATAGGGTTCCATTTCTTCACACTGCATGGAATCCACTGCATTCAACATGGATGAATTTTACCACGCTGCATTTAGTACACTGTATTCAATCACAATTCATGGAATCCATTGCATTCAATCGGGATGCTTTGGGCCATGCTGCATAAAATCCACTGCATTCAATCGGGATGCACTGGGCATCGCTGCATGGACTCCACTGCATACAATTGGGATCCATTGCGCCAAAATGCATGGAATCCTTTGCATTCAATGACGCTGCATGGAATCCACTGCATTCAATCGGGATGCTTTGGGCCATGCTGCATAAAATCCACTGCATTCAATCGGGATGCACTGGGCCTCGCTGCATGGACTCCACTGCATATAATCGGGATCCATTGCGCCACAATGCATGGAATACTCTGCATTCAATGACGCTGAATGGAATCCACTGCATTGAATCGGGAAGCTTTGGGCCATGCTGCATAAATCCACTGCATGCAGTCATGCTGTGTGGACTCCACTGCATTGAATCATGCTGCAAAAAAAACCACTGCATTCAATAGGGTTCCATTAATGCACCCTGCATGGAATCCACTGCATTCAACCACGCTGCATGGAATCCACTGCATTCAATCGGGATGCATTTTACCACTCTGCATGGATTACACTGCATTTAATCACGCTGCATGTAATCCATGGCATTTAATCGGGATTCATTTTACTAAGCTGTATGGAATGGACTGCACTTAATCACGCTGCATGGAATCCACTGCATTCAATCGGGATGCATTTTACCACGTTGCATGCAGTTCACTGCATTCAATCACAATGCATGGAATCCACTGCATTCAATCGGGATGCTTTGGGCCATGCTGCATAAAATCCACTGCATTCAATCTTGCTTTTTGAATCCACTGCATTCAGTAATGCTGCATAAAATCCTTGCATTCAATTGGGTTCCATTTCTTCACGCTGCATGGAATACACTGCATTCAATCACGCTGCATGGAATCCACTGCATTCAATCGGGATGCATTTTACCATGCTGCGTGGTTTTCACTGCATTCAATCACAATGCATGGAATCCACTGCATTCCATCGGGATGCTTTGGGCCATGCTGCATAAAATCCACTGCATTCAATCGGGATGCATTGGGCCACGCTGCATCGACTCCACTGCATTCAATTGGCATCCATTGCGCCACAATGCAAGGAATCCTCTGCATTCATTGACGCTGCATGGACTCCACTGCATTCAATCGGGATGCTTTGGGCCATGCTGCATAAAATCCACTGCATTCAACCATGCTGCATGGAATCCATTTCATTCAATCATGCTCTATAAAATCCAATGCATTCAATACGGTTCCATTACTTCACGCTGCATGGAATACACTGCATTAAATCAGGATGCATGGAATCGACTGCATTCAATCAGGATGCATTATACCACGTTGCATGGATTACCCTACATTCAATCACAATGCATGGAATCCACTGCATTCAATCGGGATGCTTTGGGCCATGCTGCATAAAATCCACTGCATTCAATCGGGATGCATTGGGCCTCGCTGCATAGACTCCACTGCATATAATCGGGATCCATTGCGCCACAATGCATGGAATACTCTGCATTCAATGACGCTGCATGGAATCCACTGCATTTCATCGGGAAGCTTTGGGCCATGCTGCATAAAATCCACTGCATTCAATCATGCTGCATGGAATCCACTGCATTCAATCGGGATGCATTTTACAAGGCTGCATGGATTACATTTCATACACTCAAATTGCATGGAATCCACTGCGTTCTATAGGGATGCTTTGGGCCATACTGCATAAAATACACTGCATTCAATTTGCTGCATGGAATCCACTGCATTCAATCATGCTGAATAAAATCCACTGCATTCAATAGGGTTCCATTTCTTCACGCTGCATGGAATACACTGCATTCAATCAGGCTGCATGAAATCCACTGCATTCAATGGGGATGCATTCTACAATGCTGCATGGAGTTCACTGCATGCAATCACAATGCATGTAATCCACTGCATTCCATCGGGATGCCTTGGGCCATGCTGCATAAAATCCACTGCATTCAACCATGCTGCATGGAATCCACTGCATTCAATCATGCTGCATAAAATCCACTGCATTCAATCGGGATGCATTGGGCCTCGCTGCATGGAATACACTGCATTCAATCAGGCTGCATGGAATCCACTGCATTCAATGGGGATGCATTCTACAATGCTGCATGGAGTTCACTGCATTCAATCACAACGCATGTAATCCACTGCATTCCATCGGGATGCTTTGGGCCATGCTGCATAAAATCCACTGCATTCAATCGGGATGCATTGGGCCTCGCTGCATGGACTCCACTGCATACAATCGGGATCCATTGCGCCAAAATGCATGGAATACTCTGCATTCATTGACGCTGCATGGACTCCACTGCATTCAATCGGGATGCTTTGGGCCATGCTGCATAAAATCCACTGCATTCAACCATGCTGCATGGAATCCACTGCATTCAATCATGCTGCATTTAATCCACTGCATTCCATCGGGATGCATTGGGCCTCGCTGCATGGAATACACTGCATTCAATCACGCTGCATGAAATCCACTGCATTCAATGGGGATGCATTCTACAATGCTGCATGGAGTTCACTGCATTCAATCACAATGCATGGAATCCACTGCATTCCATCGGGATGCTTTGGGCCATGCTGCATAAAATCCACTGCATTCAATCGGGATGCATTGGGCCTCGCTGCATGGACTCCACTGCATACAATCGGGATCCATTGCACCAAAATGCATGGAATCCTCCGCATGCAATGACGCTGCATGGACTCCACTGCATTCAATCGGGATGCTTTGGGCCATGCTGAATAAAATCCATTGAATTCAATCATGCTGCATGGAATCCACTGCATTCAATCATGCTGTATAAAATCCACTGCATTCAATAGGGTTCCATTACTTCACGTGGCATCGAATCCACTGCATTCAATCACGCTGCATGGAATCCACTGCATTCAATCGGGATGCATTTTTCCTCGCTGCATGGAGTACACTGCATTCAATCATGCTGCATAAAATCCACTGCATTCCATCGGGATGCTTTGGGCCATGCTGCATAAAATCCACTGCATTCAACCATGCTGCATGGAATACACTGCATTCAATCATGCTGCATAAAATCCACTGCATTCAATCGGGATGCATTGGGCCTCGCTGCATGGAATAAACTGCATTCAATCAGGCTCCATGGAATCCACTGCATTCAAAGGGGATGCATTCTACCATGCTGCATGGAGTTCACTGCATTCACTCACAATGCATGGAATCCACTGCATTCCATCGGGATGCTTTGGGCCATGCTGCATAAAATCCACTGCATTCAATCGGGATGCATTGGGCCTCGCTGCATGGACTCCACTGCATACAATCGGGATCCATTGCGCCACAATGCATGGAATCCTCCGCATTCAATCACGCTGCATGGAATCCACTGCATTCAATCGGGATGCTTTGGGCCATGCTGCATAAAATCCACTGCATGCAATCATGCTGCATGGAATCCACTGCATTCAATCGGGATGCATTTTACCACGTTGCATGCAGTTCACTGCATTCAATCACAATGCATGGAATCCACTGCATTCAATCGGGATGCTTTGGGCCATGCTGCATAAATTCCACTGCATTCAATCGGGATGCATTGGGCCTCGCTGCATGGACTCCACTGCATTCAATCGGGATCCATTGTGCCACAATGCATGGATCCTCTGCATTCAATGACGCTGCATGGAATCCACTGCATTCCATCAGGATGCTTTGGGCCATGCTGCATAAAATCCACTGCATGCAATCATGCTGCATGGAATCCACTGCATTCAATCATGCTGCATAAAATCCACTGCATTCAATAGGGTTCCATTTCTTCACACTGCATGGAATCCACTGCATTCAATCACGCTGCATGCAATCCACTGCATTCAACATGGATGAATTTTACCACGCTGCATTTAGTACACTGTATTCAATCACAATTCATGGAATCCATTGCATTCAATCGGGATGCTTTGGGCCATGCTGCATAAAATCCACTGCATTCAATCGGGATGCACTGGGCATCGCTGCATGGACTCCACTGCATACAATCGGGATCCATTGCGCCACAATGCATGGAATACTCTGCATTCAATGACGCTGCATGGAATCCACTGCATTCCATCGGGAAGCTTTGGGCCATGCTGAATAAAATCCATTGCATTCAATCATGCTGCATGGAATCCACTTCATTCAATCGGGATGCATTTTACCATGCTGCCTGGATTACCCTTCATTCAATCACGCTGCATGGAATCCACTGCATTCTATCGGGATGCTTTGGGCCATGCTGCATAAAATCCACTGCATTTAATCGGGATGCATTTGGCCACGCTGCATGGACTCCACTGCATAAAATCGGGATCCATTGCCCCAAAATGCAAGGAATCCTCTGCATTCAATGACGCTGAATGGAATCCACTGCATTGAATCGGGAAGCTTTGGGCCATGCTTCATAAATCCACTGCATGCAGTCATGCTGTGTGGACTCCACTGCATTGAATCATGCTGCAAAAAAAACCACTGCATTCAATAGGGTTCCATTTCTTCACCCTGCATGGAATCCACTGCATTCAACCACGCTGCATGGAATCCACTGCATTCAATCGGGATGCATTTTACCACTCTGCATGGATTACACTGCATTTAATCACGCTGCATGGAATCCATGGAATTTAATCGGGATTCATTTTACTAAGCTGTATGGAATGGACTGCACTTAATCACGCTGCATGGAATCCACTGCATTCAATCGGGATGCATTTTACCACGTTGCATGCAGTTCACTGCATTCAATCACAATGCATGGAATCCACTGCATTCAATCGGGATGCTTTGGGCCATGCTGCATAAAATCCACTGCATTCAATCTTGCTTTTTGAATCCACTGCATTCAGTAATGCTGCATAAAATCCTTGCATTCAATTGGGTTCCATTTCTTCACGCTGCATGGAATACACTGCATTCAATCACGCTGCATGGAATCCACTGCATTCAATCGGGATGCATTTTACCATGCTGCGTGGTTTTCACTGCACTCAATCACAATGCATGGAATCCACTGCATTCCATCGGAATGCTTTGGGCCATGCTGCATAAAATCCACTGCATTCAATCATGCTGCATGGAATCCACTGCATTCAATCATGCTGCATAAAATCCACTGCATTCAATAGGGTTCCATTTCTTCACGCTGCATGGAATACACTGCATTCAATCAGGCTGCATGAAATCCACTGCATTCAATGGGGATGCATTCTACAATGCTGCATGGAGTTCACTGCATGCAATCACAATGCATGTAATCCACTGCATTCCATCGGGATGCCTTGGGCCATGCTGCATAAAATCCACTGCATTCAACCATGCTGCATGGAATCCACTGCATTCAATCATGCTGCATAAAATCCACTGCATTCAATCGGGATGCATTGGGCCTCGCTGCATGGAATACACTGCATTCAATCAGGCTGCATGGAATCCACTGCATTCAATGGGGATGCATTCTACAATGCTGCATGGAGTTCACTGCATTCAATCACAACGCATGTAATCCACTGCATTCCATCGGGATGCTTTGGGCCATGCTGCATAAAATCCACTGCATTCAATCGGGATGCATTGGGCCTCGCTGCATGGACTCCACTGCATACAATCGGGATCCATTGCGCCAAAATGCATGGAATACTCTGCATTCATTGACGCTGCATGGACTCCACTGCATTCAATCGGGATGCTTTGGGCCATGCTGCATAAAATCCACTGCATTCAACCATGCTGCATGGAATCCACTGCATTCAATCATGCTGCATTTAATCCACTGCATTCCATCGGGATGCATTGGGCCTCGCTGCATGGAATACACTGCATTCAATCACGCTGCATGAAATCCACTGCATTCAATGGGGATGCATTCTACAATGCTGCATGGAGTTCACTGCATTCAATCACAATGCATGGAATCCACTGCATTCCATCGGGATGCTTTGGGCCATGCTGCATAAAATCCACTGCATTCAATCGGGATGCATTGGGCCTCGCTGCATGGACTCCACTGCATACAATCGGGATCCATTGCACCAAAATGCATGGAATCCTCCGCATGCAATGACGCTGCATGGACTCCACTGCATTCAATCGGGATGCTTTGGGCCATGCTGAATAAAATCCATTGAATTCAATCATGCTGCATGGAATCCACTGCATTCAATCATGCTGTATAAAATCCACTGCATTCAATAGGGTTCCATTACTTCACGTGGCATCGAATCCACTGCATTCAATCACGCTGCATGGAATCCACTGCATTCAATCGGGATGCATTTTTCCTCGCTGCATGGAGTACACTGCATTCAATCATGCTGCATAAAATCCACTGCATTCCATCGGGATGCTTTGGGCCATGCTGCATAAAATCCACTGCATTCAACCATGCTGCATGGAATACACTGCATTCAATCATGCTGCATAAAATCCACTGCATTCAATCGGGATGCATTGGGCCTCGCTGCATGGAATAAACTGCATTCAATCAGGCTCCATGGAATCCACTGCATTCAAAGGGGATGCATTCTACCATGCTGCATGGAGTTCACTGCATTCACTCACAATGCATGGAATCCACTGCATTCCATCGGGATGCTTTGGGCCATGCTGCATAAAATCCACTGCATTCAATCGGGATGCATTGGGCCTCGCTGCATGGACTCCACTGCATACAATCGGGATCCATTGCGCCACAATGCATGGAATCCTCCGCATTCAATCACGCTGCATGGAATCCACTGCATTCAATCGGGATGCTTTGGGCCATGCTGCATAAAATCCACTGCATGCAATCATGCTGCATGGAATCCACTGCATTCAATCGGGATGCATTTTACCACGTTGCATGCAGTTCACTGCATTCAATCACAATGCATGGAATCCACTGCATTCAATCGGGATGCTTTGGGCCATGCTGCATAAATTCCACTGCATTCAATCGGGATGCATTGGGCCTCGCTGCATGGACTCCACTGCATTCAATCGGGATCCATTGTGCCACAATGCATGGATCCTCTGCATTCAATGACGCTGCATGGAATCCACTGCATTCCATCAGGATGCTTTGGGCCATGCTGCATAAAATCCACTGCATGCAATCATGCTGCATGGAATCCACTGCATTCAATCATGCTGCATAAAATCCACTGCATTCAATAGGGTTCCATTTCTTCACACTGCATGGAATCCACTGCATTCAATCACGCTGCATGCAATCCACTGCATTCAACATGGATGAATTTTACCACGCTGCATTTAGTACACTGTATTCAATCACAATTCATGGAATCCATTGCATTCAATCGGGATGCTTTGGGCCATGCTGCATAAAATCCACTGCATTCAATCGGGATGCACTGGGCATCGCTGCATGGACTCCACTGCATACAATCGGGATCCATTGCGCCACAATGCATGGAATACTCTGCATTCAATGACGCTGCATGGAATCCACTGCATTCCATCGGGAAGCTTTGGGCCATGCTGAATAAAATCCATTGCATTCAATCATGCTGCATGGAATCCACTTCATTCAATCGGGATGCATTTTACCATGCTGCCTGGATTACCCTTCATTCAATCACGCTGCATGGAATCCACTGCATTCTATCGGGATGCTTTGGGCCATGCTGCATAAAATCCACTGCATTTAATCGGGATGCATTTGGCCACGCTGCATGGACTCCACTGCATAAAATCGGGATCCATTGCCCCAAAATGCAAGGAATCCTCTGCATTCAATGACGCTGAATGGAATCCACTGCATTGAATCGGGAAGCTTTGGGCCATGCTTCATAAATCCACTGCATGCAGTCATGCTGTGTGGACTCCACTGCATTGAATCATGCTGCAAAAAAAACCACTGCATTCAATAGGGTTCCATTTCTTCACCCTGCATGGAATCCACTGCATTCAACCACGCTGCATGGAATCCACTGCATTCAATCGGGATGCATTTTACCACTCTGCATGGATTACACTGCATTTAATCACGCTGCATGGAATCCATGGAATTTAATCGGGATTCATTTTACTAAGCTGTATGGAATGGACTGCACTTAATCACGCTGCATGGAATCCACTGCATTCAATCGGGATGCATTTTACCACGTTGCATGCAGTTCACTGCATTCAATCACAATGCATGGAATCCACTGCATTCAATCGGGATGCTTTGGGCCATGCTGCATAAAATCCACTGCATTCAATCTTGCTTTTTGAATCCACTGCATTCAGTAATGCTGCATAAAATCCTTGCATTCAATTGGGTTCCATTTCTTCACGCTGCATGGAATACACTGCATTCAATCACGCTGCATGGAATCCACTGCATTCAATCGGGATGCATTTTACCATGCTGCGTGGTTTTCACTGCACTCAATCACAATGCATGGAATCCACTGCATTCCATCGGAATGCTTTGGGCCATGCTGCATAAAATCCACTGCATTCAATCATGCTGCATGGAATCCACTGCATTCAATCATGCTGCATAAAATCCACTGCATTCAATAGGGTTCCATTTCTTCACGCTGCATGGAATACACTGCATTCAATCACACTGAATGGAATCCACTGCATTCAATCTGGATGCATTTTACCTCGCTGCATGGATTACACTGCATTCAATCCCAATGCATGGAATCCACTGCATTCAATCGGGATGCTTTGGGCCATGCTGCATAAAATCCACTGCATTCAATCGGGATGCATTGGGCCACGCTGCATCGACTCCACTGCATTCAATTGGCATCCATTGCGCCACAATGCAAGGAATCCTCTGCATTCATTGACGCTGCATGGACTCCACTGCATTCAATCGGGATGCTTTGGGCCATGCTGCATAAAATCCACTGCATTCAATCTTGCTTTTTGAATCCACTGCATTCAGTAATGCTGCATAAAATCCTTGCATTCAATTGGGTTCCATTTCTTCACGCTGCATGGAATACACTGCATTCAATCACGCTGCATGGAATCCACTGCATTCAATCGGGATGCATTTTACCATGCTGCGTGGTTTTCACTGCATTCAATCACAATGCATGGAATCCACTGCATTCCATCGGGATGCTTTGGGCCATGCTGCATAAAATCCACTGCATTCAATCGGGATGCATTGGGCCACGCTGCATCGACTCCACTGCATTCAATTGGCATCCATTGCGCCACAATGCAAGGAATCCTCTGCATTCATTGACGCTGCATGGACTCCACTGCATTCAATCGGGATGCTTTGGGCCATGCTGCATAAAATCCACTGCATTCAACCATGCTGCATGGAATACATTTCATTCAATCATGCTCTATAAAATCCAATGCATTCAATACGGTTCCATTACTTCACGCTGCATGGAATACACTGCATTAAATCAGGATGCATGGAATCGACTGCATTCAATCAGGATGCATTATACCACGTTGCATGGATTACCCTACATTCAATCACAATGCATGGAATCCACTGCATTCAATCGGGATGCTTTGGGCCATGCTGCATAAAATCCACTGCATTCAATCGGGATGCATTGGGCCTCGCTGCATAGACTCCACTGCATATAATCGGGATCCATTGCGCCACAATGCATGGAATACTCTGCATTCAATGACGCTGCATGGAATCCACTGCATTCCATCGGGAAGCTTTGGGCCATGCTGCATAAAATCCACTGCATTCAATCATGCTGCATGGAATCCACTGCATTCAATCGGGATGCATTTTACAAGGCTGCATGGATTACATTTCATACACTCAAAATGCATGGAATCCACTGCGTTCTATAGGGATGCTTTGGGCCATACTGCATAAAATACACTGCATTCAATTTGCTGCATGGAATCCACTGCATTCAATCATGCTGAATAAAATCCACTGCATTCAATAGGGTTCCATTTCTTCACGCTGCATGGAATACACTGCATTCAATCAGGCTGCATGAAATCCACTGCATTCAATGGGGATGCATTCTACAATGCTGCATGGAGTTCACTGCATGCAATCACAATGCATGTAATCCACTGAATTCCATCGGGATGCTTTGGGCCATGCTGCATAAAATCCACTGCATTCAACCATGCTGCATGGAATCCACTGCATTCAATCATGCTGCATAAAATCCACTGCATTCAATCGGGATGCATTGGGCCTCATTGCATGGAATAAACTGCATTCAATCAGGCTCCATGGAATCCACTGCATTCAATGGGGATGCATTCTACCATGCTGCATGGAGTTCACTGCATTCAATCACAATGCATGGAATCCACTGCATTCCATCGGGATGCTTTGGGCCATGCTGCATAAAATCCACTGCATTCAATCGGGATGCATTGGGCCTCGCTGCATGGACTCCACTGCATACAATCGGGATCCATTGCGCCACAATGCATGGAATACTCTGCATTCAATCACGCTGCATGGAATCCACTGCATTCAATCGGGATGCTTTGGGCCATGCTGCATAAAATCCACTGCATGCAATCATGCTGCATGGAATCCACTGCATTCAATCGGGATGCATTTTACCACGTTGCATGCAGTTCACTGCATTCAATCACAATGCATGGAATCCACTGCATTCCATCGGGATTCTTTGGGCCATGCTGCATAAAATCCACTGCATTCAATCGGGATGCATTGGGCCTCGCTGCATGGACTCCACTGCATTCAATCGGGATCCATTGCGCCACAATGCATGGATCCTCTGCATTCAATGACGCTGCATGGAATCCACTGCATTCCATCAGGATGCTTTGGGCCATGCTGCATAAAATCCACTGCATGCAATCATGCTGCATGGAATCCACTGCATTCAATCATGCTGCATAAAATCCACTGCATTCAATAGGGTTCCATTTCTTCACACTGCTTGGAATCCACTACATTCAATCACGCTGCATGGAATCCACTGCATTCAACATGGATGAATTTTACCACGCTGCATTTAGTACACTGTATTCAATCACAATTCATGGAATCCATTGCATTCAATCGGGATGCTTTGGGCCATGCTGCATAAAATCCACTGCATTCAATCGGGATGCACTGGGCATCGCTGCATGGACTCCACTGCATACAATCGGGATCCATTGCGCCACAATGCATGGAATACTCTGCATTCAATGACGCTGCATGGAATCCACTGCATTCAATCGGGATGCTTTGGGCCATGCTGAATAAAATCCATTGCATTCAATCATGCTGCATGGAATCCACTTCATTCAATCGGGATGCATTTTACAAGGCTGCCTGGATTACCCTTCATTCAATCACGCTGCATGGAATCCACTGCATTCTATCGGGATGCTTTGGGCCATGCTGCATAAAATCCACTGCATTTAATCGGGATGCATTTGGCCACGCTGCATGGACTCCACTGCATAAAATCGGGATCCATTGCCCCAAAATGCAAGGAATCCTCTGCATTCAATGACGCTGAATGGAATCCACTGCATTGAATCGGGAAGCTTTGAGCCATGCTGCATAAATCCACTGCATGCAGTCATGCTGTGTGGACTCCACTGCATTGAATCATGCTGCAAAAAAAACCACTGCATTCAATAGGGTTCCATTACTGCACCCTGCATGGAATCCACTGCATTCAACCACGCTGCATGGAATCCACTGCATTCAATCGGGATGCATTTTACCACTCTGCATGGATTACACTGCAGTTAATCACGCTGCATGTAATCCATGGAATTTAATCGGGATTCATTTTACTAAGCTGTATGGAATGGACTGCACTTAATCACGCTGCATGGAATCCACTGCATTCAATCGGGATGCATTTTACCACGTTGCATGCAGTTCACTGCATTCAATCACAATGCATGGAATCCACTGCATTCAATCGGGATGCTTTGGGCCATGCTGCATAAAATCCACTGCATTCAATCTTGCTTTTTGAATCCACTGCATTCAGTAATGCTGCATAAAATCCTTGCATTCAATTGGGTTCCATTTCTTCACGCTGCATGGAATACACTGCATTCAATCACGCTGCATGGAATCCACTGCATTCAATCGGGATGCATTTTACCATGCTGCGTGGTTTTCACTGCACTCAATCACAATGCATGGAATCCACTGCATTCCATCGGAATGCTTTGGGCCATGCTGCATAAAATCCACTGCATTCAATCATGCTGCATGGAATCCACTGCATTCAATCATGCTGCATAAAATCCACTGCATTCAATAGGGTTCCATTTCTTCACGCTGCATGTAATACACTGCATTCAATCACACTGAATGGAATCCACTGCATTCAATCGGGATGCATTTTACCTCGCTGCATGGATTACACTGCATTCAATCCCAATGCATGGAATCCACTGCATTCCATCGGGATGCTTTGGGCCATGCTGCATAAAATCCACTGCATTCAATCGGGATGCATTGGGCCACGCTGCATCGACTCCACTGCATTCAATTGGCATCCATTGCGCCACAATGCAAGGAATCCTCTGCATTCATTGACGCTGCATGGACTCCACTGCATTCAATCGGGATGCTTTGGGCCATGCTGCATAAAATCCACTGCATTCAATCGGGATGCATTGGGCCACGCTGCATCGACTCCACTGCATTCAATTGGCATCCATTGCGCCACAATGCAAGGAATCCTCTGCATTCATTGACGCTGCATGGACTCCACTGCATTCAATCGGGATGCTTTGGGCCATGCTGCATAAAATCCACTGCATTCAATCTTGCTTTTTGAATCCACTGCATTCAGTAATGCTGCATAAAATCCTTGCATTCAATTGGGTTCCATTTCTTCACGCTGCATGGAATACACTGCATTCAATCGGGATGCATTTTACCATGCTGCGTGGTTTTCACTGCATTCAATCACAATGCATGGAATCCACTGCATTCCATCGGGATGCTTTGGGCCATGCTGCATAAAATCCACTGCATTCAATCGGGATGCATTGGGCCACGCTGCATCGACTCCACTGCATTCAATTGGCATCCATTGCGCCACAATGCAAGGAATCCTCTGCATTCATTGACGCTGCATGGACTCCACTGCATTCAATCGGGATGCTTTGGGCCATGCTGCATAAAATCCACTGCATTCAACCATGCTGCATGGAATCCATTTCATTCAATCATGCTCTATAAAATCCAATGCATTCAATACGGTTCCATTACTTCACGCTGCATGGAATACACTGCATTAAATCAGGATTCATGGAATCGACTGCATTCAATCAGGATGCATTATACCACGTTGCATGGATTACCCTACATTCAATCACAATGCATGGAATCCACTGCATTCAATCGGGATGCTTTGGGCCATGCTGCATAAAATCCACTGCATGCAATCATGCTGCATGGAATCCACTGCATTCAATCGGGATGCATTTTACCACGTTGCATGCAGTTCACTGCATTCAATCACAATGCATGGCATCCACTGCATTCAATCGGGATGCTTTGGGCCATGCTGCATAAATTCCACTGCATTCAATCGGGATGCATTGGGCCTCGCTGCATGGACTCCACTGCATTCAATCGGGATCCATTGCGCCACAATGCATGGATCCTCTGCATTCAATGACGCTGCATGGAATCCACTGCATTCCATCAGGATGCTTTGGGCCATGCTGCATAAAATCCACTGCATGCAATCATGCTGCATGGAATCCACTGCATTCAATCATGCTGCATAAAATCCACTGCATTCAATAGTTTTCCATTTCTTCACACTGCATGGAATCCACTGCATTCAATCACGCTGCATGGAATCCACTGCATTCAACATGGATGAATTTTACCACGCTGCATTTAGTACACTGTATTCAATCACAATTCATGGAATCCATTGCATTCAATCGGGATGCTTTGGGCCATGCTGCATAAAATCCACTGCATTCAATCGGGATGCACTGGGCATCGCTGCATGGACTCCACTGCATACAATCGGGATCCATTGCGCCAAAATGCATGGAATCCTTTGCATTCAATGACGCTGCATGGAATCCACTGCATTCAATCGGGATGCTTTGGGCCATGCTGAATAAAATCCATTGCATTCAATCATGCTGCATGGAATCCACTGCATTCAATCGGGATGCATTTTACCATGCTGCCTGGATTACCCTTCATTCAATCACGCTGCATGGAATCCACTGCATTCTATCGGGATGCTTTGGGCCATGCTGCATAAAATCCACTGCATTTAATCGGGATGCATTTGGCCACGCTGCATGGACTCCACTGCATAAAATCGGGATCCATTGCCCCAAAATGCAAGGAATCATCTGCATTCAATGACGCTGCATGGAATCCACTGCATTCCATCGGGATCCATTTTACCACGCAGCATGGATTACACTGCTTTCAATAACAATGCATGGAATCTACTCTATTCAATCGGGATGCTTTGGGCCATACTGCATAAAATCCACTGCATTCAATCTTGCTGCATGGAATCCACTGCATTCAATCATGCTTCATAAATCCACTGCATTCAATAGAGTTCCAGTACTTCACGCTGCATGGAATCCACTGCATTCAATCACGCTGCATAAAATCCACTGCATTCAATAGGGTTCCATTTCTTCACGCTGCATGGAATCCACTACATTCAATCACGCTGCATGGAATCAACTGCATTCAATCAGGATGCTTTGGGCCATGCTGCATAAAATCCACTGCATTCAATCATGCTGCCTGGAATCCACTGCATTCAATCATACTGCATAAAATCCACTGCATTCAATAGGGTTCCATTTCTTCACGCTTCATGGAATCCACTGCATTCAATAGGGTTCCATTCCTTCACGCTGCCTGGAATCCACTGCCTTCAATCACGCTGCATGGAATCCACTGCATTCAATCGGGATGCATTTTTCCTCGTTGCATGGATTACACTGCATTCAATCCCAATGCATGGAATCCACTGCATTCAATCGGGAAGCTTTGGGCCATGCTGCATACAATGCACTGCATTCAATCGGGATGCACTGGGACTCGCTGCATGGACTCCACTGCATATAATCGGGATCCATTGCGCCACAATGCATGGAATACTCTGCATTCAATGACGCTGAATGGAATCCACTGCATTGAATCAGGAAGCTTTGGGCCATGCTGCATAAATCCACTGCATTCAGTCATGCTGTGTGGACTCCACTGCATTGTATCATGCTGCAAAAAAAACCACTGCATTCAATAGGGTTCCATTAATGCACCCTGCATGGAATCCACTGCATTCAACCACGCTGCATGGAATCCACTGCATTCAATCGGGATGCATTTTACCACTCTGCATGGATTACACTGCATTTAATCACGCTGCATGTAATCCATGGAATTTAATCGGGATTCATTTTACTAAGCTGTATGGAATGGACTGCACTTAATCACGCTGCATGGAATCCACTGCATTCAATCGGGATGCATTTTACCACGTTGCATGCAGTTCACTGCATTCAATCACAATGCATGGAATCCACTGCATTCAATCGGGATGCTTTGGGCCATGCTGAATAAAATCCACTGCATTCAATCTTGCTTTTTGAATCCACTGCATTCAGTAATGCTGCATAAAATCCTTGCATTCAATTGGGTTCCATTTCTTCACGCTGCATGGAATACACTGCATTCAATCACGCTGCATGGAATCCACTGCATTCAATCGGGATGCATTTTACCATGCTGCGTGGTTTTCACTGCATTCAATCACAATGCATGGAATCCACTGCATTCCATCGGGATGCTTTGGGCCATGCTGCATAAAATCCACTGCATTCAATCATGCTGCATGGAATCCACTGCATTCAATCATGCTGCATAAAATCCACTGCATTCAATAGGGTTCCATTTCTTCACGCTGCATGTAATACACTGCATTCAATCACACTGAATGGAATCCACTGCATTCAATCGGGATGCATTTTACCTCGCTGCATCGATTACACTGCATTCAATCACGATGCATGGAATCCACTGCATTCCATCGGGATGCTTTGGGCCATGCTGCATAAAATCCACTGCATTCAATCGGGATGCATTGGGCCACGCTGCATCGACTCCACTGCATTCAATCGGCATCCATTGCGCCACAATGCAAGGAATCCTCTGCATTCATTGACGCTGCATGGACTCCACTGCATTCAATCGGGATGCTTTGGGCCATGCTGCATAAAATCCACTGCATTCAACCATGCTGCATGGAATCCATTTCATTCAATCATGCTCTATAAAATCCAATGCATTCAATACGGTTCCATTACTTCACGCTGCATGGAATACACTGCATTAAATCAGGATGCATGGATTCGACTGCATTCAATCAGGATGCATTATACCACGTTGCATGGATTACCCTACATTCAATCAGAATGCATGGAATCCACTGCATTCAATCGGGATGCTTTGGGCCATGCTGCATAAAATCCACTGCATTCAACCATGCTGCATGGAATCCACTGCATTCAATCATGCTGCATAAAATCCACTGCATTCAATCGGGATGCATTGGGCCTCGCTGCATGGACTCCACTGCATACAATCGGGATCCATTGCACCAAAATGCATGGAATCCTCCGCATGCAACCACGCTGCATGGACTCCACTGCATTCAATCGGGATGCTTTGGGCCATGCTGCATAAAATCCATTGAATTCAATCATGCTGCATGGAATCCACTGCATTCAATCATGCTGTATAAAATCCACTGCATTCAATAGGGTTCCATTTCTTCACGTGGCATCGACTCCACTGCATTCAATCACGCTGCATGCAATCCACTGCATTCAATCGGGATGCATTTTTCCTCGCTGCATGGAGTACACTGCATTCAATCATGCTGCATAAAATCCACTGCATTCCATCGGGATGCTTTGGGCCATGCTTCATAAAATCCACTGCATTCAACCATGCTGCATGGAATCCACTGCATTCAATCATGCTGCATAAAATCCACTGCATTCAATCGGGATGCATTGGGCCTCGCTGCATGGAATAAACTGCATTCAATCAGGCTCCATGGAATCCACTGCATTCAATGGGGATGCATTCTACCATGCTGCATGGAGTTCACTGCATTCAATCACAATGCATGGAATCCACTGCATTCCATCGGGATGCTTTGGGCCATGCTGCATAAAATCCACTGCATTCAATTGGGATGCATTGGGCCTCGCTGCATGGACTCCACTGCATACAATCGGGATCCATTGCGCCACAATGCATGGAATACTCTGCATTCAATCACGCTGCATGGACTCCACTGCATTCAATCGGGATGCTTTGGGCCATGCTGCATAAAATCCACTGCATTCAACCATGCTGCATGGAATACACTGCATTCAATCATGCTGCATAAAATCCACTGCATTCCATCGGGATGCATTGGGCCTCGCTGCATGGAATACACTGCATTCAATCACGCTGCATGAAATCCACTGCATTCAATGGGGATGCATTCTACAATGCTGCATGGAGTTCACTGCATTCAATCACAATGCATGGAATCCACTGCATTCCATCGGGATGCTTTGGGCCATGCTGCATAAAATCCACTGCATTCAATCGGGATGCATTGGGCCTCGCTGCATGGACTCCACTGCATACAATCGGGATCCATTGCACCAAAATGCATGGAATCCTCCGCATGCAACGACGCTGCATGGACTCCACTGCATTCAATCGGGATGCTTTGGGCCATGCTGAATAAAATCCATTGAATTCAATCATGCTGCATGGAATCCACTGCATTCAATCATGCTGTATAAAATCCACTGCATTCAATAGGGTTCCATTACTTCACGTGGCATCGAATCCACTGCATTCAATCACGCTGCATGGAATCCACTGCATTCAATCGGGATGCATTTTTCCTCGCTGCATGGAGTACACTGCATTCAATCATGCTGCATAAAATCCACTGCATTCCATCGGGATGCTTTGGGCCATGCTGCATAAAATCCACTGCATTCAACCATGCTGCATGGAATCCACTGCATTCAATCATGCTGCATAAAATCCACTGCATTCAATCGGGATGCATTGGGCCTCGCTGCATGGAATAAACTGCATTCAATCAGGCTCCATGGAATCCACTGCATTCAATGGGGATGCATTCTACCATGCTGCATGGAGTTCACTGCATTCACTCACAATGCATGGAATCCACTGCATTCCATCGGGATGCTTTGGGCCATGCTGCATAAAATCCACTGCATTCAATTGGGATGCATTGGGCCTCGCTGCATGGACTCCACTGCATACAATCGGGATCCATTGCGCCACAATGCATGGAATACTCTGCATTCAATCACGCTGCATGGAATCCACTGCATTCAATCGGGATGCTTTGGGCCATGCTGCATAAAATCCACTGCATGCAATCATGCTGCATGGAATCCACTGCATTCAATCGGGATGCATTTTACCACGTTGCATGCAGTTCACTGCATTCAATCACAATGCATGGAATCCACTGCATTCAATCGGGATGCTTTGGGCCATGCTGCATAAAATCCACTGCATTCAATCGGGATGCATTGGGCCTCGCTGCATGGACTCCACTGCATTCAATCGGGATCCATTGCGCCACAATGCATGGATCCTCTGCATTCAATGACGCTGCATGGAATCCACTGCATTCCATCAGGATGCTTTGGGCCATGCTGCATAAAATCCACTGCATGCAATCATGCTGCATGGAATCCACTGCATTCAATCATGCTGCATAAAATCCACTGCATTCAATAGGGTTCCATTTCTTCACACTGCATGGAATCCACTACATTCAATCACGCTGCATGGAATCCACTGCATTCAACATGGATGAATTTTACCACGCTGCATTTAGTACACTGTATTCAATCACAATTCATGGAATCCATTGCATTCAATCGGGATGCTTTGGGCCATGCTGCATAAAATCCACTGCATTCAATCGGGATGCACTGGGCATCGCTGCATGGACTCCACTGCATACAATCGGGATCCATTGCGCCACAATGCATGGAATCCTCTGCATTCAATGACGCTGCATGGAATCCACTGCATTCAATCGGGATGCTTTGGGCCATGCTGAATAAAATCCATTGCATTCAATCATGCTGCATGGAATCCACTTCATTCAATCGGGATGCATTTTACCATGCTGCCTGGATTACCCTTCATTCAATCACGCTGCATGGAATCCACTGCATTCTATCGGGATGCTTTGGGCCATGCTGCATAAAATCCACTGCATTCAACCATGCTGCATGGAATCCACTGCATTCAATCATGCTGCATAAAATCCACTGCATTCCATCGGGATGCATTGGGCCTCGCTGCATGGAATACACTGCATTCAATCACGCTGCATGAAATCCACTGCATTCAATGGGGATGCATTCTACAATGCTGCATGGAGTTCACTGCATTCAATCACAATGCATGGAATCCACTGCATTCCATCGGGATGCTTTGGGCCATGCTGCATAAAATCCACTGCATTCAATCGGGATGCATTGGGCCTCGCTGCATGGACTCCACTGCATACAATCGGGATCCATTGCACCAAAATGCATGGAATCCTCCGCATGCAACGACGCTGCATGGACTCCACTGCATTCAATCGGGATGCTTTGGGCCATGCTGAATAAAATCCATTGAATTCAATCATGCTGCATGGAATCCACTGCATTCAATCATGCTGTATAAAATCCACTGCATTCAATAGGGTTCCATTACTTCACGTGGCATCGAATCCACTGCATTCAATCACGCTGCATGGAATCCACTGCATTCAATCGGGATGCATTTTTCCTCGCTGCATGGAGTACACTGCATTCAATCATGCTGCATAAAATCCACTGCATTCCATCGGGATGCTTTGGGCCATGCTGCATAAAATCCACTGCATTCAACCATGCTGCATGGAATACACTGAATTCAATCATGCTGCATAAAATCCACTGCATTCAATCGGGATGCATTGGGCCTCGCTGCATGGAATAAACTGCATTCAATCAGGCTCCATGGAATCCACTGCATTCAATGGGGATGCATTCTACCATGCTGCATGGAGTTCACTGCATTCAATCACAATGCATGGAATCCACTGCATTCCATCGGGATGCTTTGGGCCATGCTGCATAAAATCCACTGCATTCAATTGGGATGCATTGGGCCTCGCTGCATGGACTCCACTGCATACAATCGGGATCCATTGCGCCACAATGCATGGAATACTCTGCATTCAATCACGCTGCATGGAATCCACTGCATTCAATCGGGATGCTTTGGGCCATGCTGCATAAAATCCACTGCATGCAATCATGCTGCATGGAATCCACTGCATTCAATCGGGATGCATTTTACCACGTTGCATGCAGTTCACTGCATTCAATCACAATGCATGGAATCCACTGCATTCAATCGGGATGCTTTGGGCCATGCTGCATAAAATCCACTGCATTCAATCGGGATGCATTGGGCCTCGCTGCATGGACTCCACTGCATTCAATCGGGATCCATTGCGCCACAATGCATGGATCCTCTGCATTCAATGACGCTGCATGGAATCCACTGCATTCCATCAGGATGCTTTGGGCCATGCTGCATAAAATCCACTGCATGCAATCATGCTGCATGGAATCCACTGCATTCAATCATGCTGCATAAAATCCACTGCATTCAATAGGGTTCCATTTCTTCACACTGCATGGAATCCACTACATTCAATCACGCTGCATGGAATCCACTGCATTCAACATGGATGAATTTTACCACGCTGCATTTAGTACACTGTATTCAATCACAATTCATGGAATCCATTGCATTCAATCGGGATGCTTTGGGCCATGCTGCATAAAATCCACTGCATTCAATCGGGATGCACTGGGCATCGCTGCATGGACTCCACTGCATACAATCGGGATCCATTGCGCCACAATGCATGGAATCCTCTGCATTCAATGACGCTGCATGGAATCCACTGCATTCAATCGGGATGCTTTGGGCCATGCTGAATAAAATCCATTGCATTCAATCATGCTGCATGGAATCCACTTCATTCAATCGGGATGCATTTTACCATGCTGCCTGGATTACCCTTCATTCAATCACGCTGCATGGAATCCACTGCATTCTATCGGGATGCTTTGGGCCATGCTGCATAAAATCCACTGCATTTAATCGGGATGCATTTGGCCACGCTGCATGGACTCCACTGCATAAAATCGGGATCCATTGCCCCAAAATGCAAGGAATCCTCTGCATTCAATGACGCTGAATGGAATCCACTGCATTGAATCGGGAAGCTTTGGGCCATGCTGCATAAATCCACTGCATGCAGTCATGCTGTGTGGACTCCACTGCATTGAATCATGCTGCAAAAAAAACCACTGCATTCAATAGGGTTCCATTTCTTCACCCTGCATGGAATCCACTGCATTCAACCACGCTGCATGGAATCCACTGCATTCAATCGGGATGCATTTTACCACTCTGCATGGATTACACTGCATTTAATCACGCTGCATGGAATCCATGGAATTTAATCGGGATTCATTTTACTAAGCTGTATGGAATGGACTGCACTTAATCACGCTGCATGGAATCCACTGCATTCAATCGGGATGCATTTTACCACGTTGCATGCAGTTCACTGCATTCAATCACAATGCATGGAATCCACTGCATTCAATCGGGATGCTTTGGGCCATGCTGCATAAAATCCACTGCATTCAATCTTGCTTTTTGAATCCACTGCATTCAGTAATGCTGCATAAAATCCTTGCATTCAATTGGGTTCCATTTCTTCACGCTGCATGGAATACACTGCATTCAATCACGCTGCATGGAATCCACTGCATTCAATCGGGATGCATTTTACCATGCTGCGTGGTTTTAACTGCACTCAATCACAATGCATGGAATCCACTGCATTCCATCGGAATGCTTTGGGCCATGCTGCATAAAATCCACTGCATTCAATCATGCTGCATGGAATCCACTGCATTCAATCATGCTGCATAAAATCCACTGCATTCAATAGGGTTCCATTTCTTCACGCTGCATGTAATACACTGCATTCAATCACACTGAATGGAATCCACTGCATTCAATCGGGATGCATTTTACCTCGCTGCATGGATTACACTGCATTCAATCCCAATGCATGGAATCCACTGCATTCCATCGGGATGCTTTGGGCCATGCTGCATAAAATCCACTGCATTCAATCGGGATGCATTGGGCCACGCTGCATCGACTCCACTGCATTCAATTGGCATTCATTGCGCCACAATGCAAGGAATCCTCTGCATTCATTGACGCTGCATGGACTCCACTGCATTCAATCGGGATGCTTTGGGCCATGCTGCATAAAATCCACTGCATTCAACCATGCTGCATGGAATCCATTTCATTCAATCATGCTCTATAAAATCCAATGCATTCAATACGGTTCCATTACTTCACGCTGCA
This sequence comes from Sus scrofa, assembly GCF_054392235.1. Lineage (NCBI taxonomy): Eukaryota > Metazoa > Chordata > Mammalia > Artiodactyla > Suidae > Sus > Sus scrofa. The sequence goes on from NC_139397.1 coordinate 6,541,946, forward strand.
TGGAATACACTGCATTAAATCAGGATTCATGGAATCGACTGCATTCAATCAGGATGCATTATACCACGTTGCATGGATTACCCTACATTCAATCACAATGCATGGAATCCACTGCATTCCATCGGGATGCTTTGGGCCATGCTGCATAAAATCCACTGCATTCAATCGGGATGCATTGGGCCTCGCTGCATAGACTCCACTGCATATAATCGGGATCCATTGCGCCACAATGCATGGAATCCTCTGCATTCAATGACGCTGCATGGAATCCACTGCATTCCATCGGGAAGCTTTGGGCCATGCTGCATAAAATCCACTGCATTCAATCATGCTGCATGGAATCCACTGCATTCAATCGGGATGCATTTTACAAGGCTGCATGGATTACATTTCATACACTCAAAATGCATGGAATCCACTGCGTTCTATAGGGATGCTTTGGGCCATACTGCATAAAATACACTGCATTCAATTTGCTGCATGGAATCCACTGCATTCAATCATGCTGAATAAAATCCACTGCATTCAATAGGGTTCCATTTCTTCACGCTGCATGGAATACACTGCATTCAATCAGGCTGCATGAAATCCACTGCATTCAATGGGGATGCATTCTACAATGCTGCATGGAGTTCACTGCATGCAATCACAATGCATGTAATCCACTGAATTCCATCGGGATGCTTTGGGCCATGCTGCATAAAATCCACTGCATTCAACCATGCTGCATGGAATCCACTGCATTCAATCATGCTGCATAAAATCCACTGCATTCAATCGGGATGCATTGGGCCTCATTGCATGGAATAAACTGCATTCAATCAGGCTGCATGGAATCCACTGCATTCAATGGGGATGCATTCTCCCATGCTGCATGGAGTTCACTGCATTCAATCACAATGCATGGAATCCACTGCATTCCATCGGGATGCTTTGGGCCATGCTGCATAAAATCCACTGCATTCAATCGGGATGCATTGGGCCTCGCTGCATGGACTCCACTGCATACAATCGGGATCCATTGCGCCACAATGCATGGAATACTCTGCATTCAATCACGCTGCATGGAATCCACTGCATTCAATCGGGATGTTTTGGGCCATGCTGCATAAAATCCACTGCATGCAATCATGCTGCATGGAATCCACTGCATTCAATCGGGATGCATTTTACCACGTTGCATGCAGTTCACTGCATTCAATCACAATGCATGGAATCCACTGCATTCAATCGGGATGCTTTGGGCCATGCTGCATAAAATCCACTGCATTCAATCGGGATGCATTGGGCCTCGCTGCATGGACTCCACTGCATTCAATCGGGATCCATTGCGCCACAATGCATGGATCCTCTGCATTCAATGACGCTGCATGGAATCCACTGCATTCCATCAGGATGCTTTGGGCCATGCTGCATAAAATCCACTGCATGCAATCATGCTGCATGGAATCCACTGCATTCAATCATGCTGCATAAAATCCACTGCATTCAATAGGGTTCCATTTCTTCACACTGCATGGAATCCACTACATTCAATCACGCTGCATGGAATCCACTGCATTCAACATGGATGAATTTTACCACGCTGCATTTAGTACACTGTATTCAATCACAATTCATGGAATCCATTGCATTCAATCGGGATGCTTTGGGCCATGCTGCATAAAATCCACTGCATTCAATCGGGATGCACTGGGCATTGCTGCATGGACTCCACTGCATACAATCGGGATCCATTGCGCCACAATGCATGGAATCCTCTGCATTCAATGACGCTGCATGGAATCCACTGCATTCAATCGGGATGCTTTGGGCCATGCTGAATAAAATCCATTGCATTCAATCATGCTGCATGGAATCCACTTCATTCAATCGGGATGCATTTTACCATGCTGCCTGGATTACCCTTCATTCAATCACGCTGCATGGAATCCACTGCATTCTATCGGGATGCTTTGGGCCATGCTGCATAAAATCCACTGCATTTAATCGGGATGCATTTGGCCACGCTGCATGGACTCCACTGCATAAAATCGGGATCCATTGCCCCAAAATGCAAGGAATCCTCTGCATTCAATGACGCTGAATGGAATCCACTGCATTGAATCGGGAAGCTTTGGGCCATGCTGCATAAATCCACTGCATGCAGTCATGCTGTGTGGACTCCACTGCATTGAATCATGCTGCAAAAAAAACCACTGCATTCAATAGGGTTCCATTTCTTCACCCTGCATGGAATCCACTGCATTCAACCACGCTGCATGGAATCCACTGCATTCAATCGGGATGCATTTTACCACTCTGCATGGATTACACTGCATTTAATCACGCTGCATGGAATCCATGGAATTTAATCGGGATTCATTTTACTAAGCTGTATGGAATGGACTGCACTTAATCACGCTGCATGGAATCCACTGCATTCAATCGGGATGCATTTTACCACGTTGCATGCAGTTCACTGCATTCAATCACAATGCATGGAATCCACTGCATTCAATCGGGATGCTTTGGGCCATGCTGCATAAAATCCACTGCATTCAATCTTGCTTTTTGAATCCACTGCATTCAGTAATGCTGCATAAAATCCTTGCATTCAATTGGGTTCCATTTCTTCACGCTGCATGGAATACACTGCATTCAATCACGCTGCATGGAATCCACTGCATTCAATCGGGATGCATTTTACCATGCTGCGTGGTTTTCACTGCATTCAATCACAATGCATGGAATCCACTGCATTCCATCCGGATGCTTTGGGCCATGCTGCATAAAATCCACTGCATTCAATCATGCTGCATGGAATCCACTGCATTCAATCATGCTGCATAAAATCCACTGCATTCAATAGGGTTCCATTTCTTCACGCTGCATGTAATACACTGCATTCAATCACACTGAATGGAATCCACTGCATTCAATCGGGATGCATTTTACCTCGCTGCATGGATTACACTGCATTCAATCCCAATGCATGGAATCCACTGCATTCAATCGGGATGCTTTGGGCCATGCTGCATAAAATCCACTGCATTATATCGGGATGCATTGGGCCATGCTGCATCGACTCCACTGCATTCAATTGGCATCCATTGCGCCACAATGCAAGGAATCCTCTGCATTCATTGACGCTGCATGGACTCCACTGCATTCAATCGGGATGCTTTGGGCCATGCTGCATAAAATCCACTGCATTCAATCTTGCTTTTTGAATCCACTGCATTCAGTAATGCTGCATAAAATACTTACATTCAATTGGGTTCCATTTCTTCACGCTGCATGGAATACACTGCATTCAATCACGCTGCATGGTATCCACTGCATTCAATCGGGATGCATTTTACCATGCTGCGTGGTTTTCACTGCATTCAATCACAATGCATGGAATCCACTGCATTCCATCGGGATGCTTTGGGCCATGCTGCATAAAATCCACTGCATTCAATCGGGATGCATTGGGCCACGCTGCATCGACTCCACTGCATTCAATTGGCATCCATTGCGCCACAATGCAAGGAATCCTCTGCATTCATTGACGCTGCATGGACTCCACTGCATTCAATCGGGATGCTTTGGGCCATGCTGCATAAAATCCACTGCATTCAACCATGCTGCATGGAATCCATTTCATTCAATCATGCTCTATAAAATCCAATGCATTCAATACGGTTCCATTACTTCACGCTGCATGGAATACACTGCATTAAATCAGGATTCATGGAATCGACTGCATTCAATCAGGATGCATTATACCACGTTGCATGGATTACCCTACATTCAATCACAATGCATGGAATCCACTGCATTCAATCGGGATGCTTTGGGCCATGCTGCATAAAATCCACTGCATTCAATCGGGATGCATTGGGCCTCGCTGCATAGACTCCACTGCATATAATCGCGATCCATTGCGCCACAATGCATGGAATACTCTGCATTCAATGACGCTGCATGGAATCCACTGCATTCCATCGGGAAGCTTTGGGCCATGCTGCATAAAATCCACTGCATTCAATCATGCTGCATGGAATCCACTGCATTCAATCGGGATGCATTTTACAAGGCTGCATGGATTACATTTCATACACTCAAAATGCATGGAATCCACTGCGTTCTATAGGGATGCTTTGGGCCATACTGCATAAAATACACTGCATTCAATTTGCTGCATGGAATCCACTGCATTCAATCATGCTGAATAAAATCCACTGATTTCAATAGGGTTCCATTTCTTCACGCTGCATGGAATACACTGCATTCAATCAGGCTGCATGAAATCCACTGCATTCAATGGGGATGCATTCTACAATGCTGCATGGAGTTCACTGCATGCAATCATAATGCATGTAATCCACTGCATTCCATCGGGATGCTTTGGGCCATGCTGCATAAAATCCACTGCATTCAACAATGCTGCATGGAATCCACTGCATTCAATCATGCTGCATAAAATCCACTGCATTCAATCGGGATGCATTGGACCTCGCTGCATGGAATACACTGCATTCAATCAGGCTGCATGGAATCCACTGCATTCAATGGGGATGCATTCTACAATGCTGCATGGAGTTCACTGCATTCAATCACAACGCATGTAATCCACTGCATTCCATCGGGATGCTTTGGGCCATGCTGCATAAAATCCACTGCATTCAATCGGGATGCATTGGCCCTCGCTGCATGGACTCCACTGCATACAATCGGGATCCATTGCGCCAAAATGCATGGAATACTCTGCATTCATTGATGCTGCATGGACCTCACTGCATTCAATCAGGATGCTTTGGGCCATGCTGCATAAAATCCACTGCATTCAACCATGCTGCATGGAATCAACTGCATTCAATCATGCTGCATAAAATCCACTGCATTCCATCGGGATGCATTGGGCCTCGCTGCATGGAATACACTGCATTCAATCACGCTGCATGGAATCCACTGCATTCAATCGGGATGCATTCTACAATGCTGCATGGAGTTCACTGCATTCAATCACAACGCATGTAATCCACTGCATTCCATCGGGATGCTTTGGGCCATGCTGCATAAAATCTACTGCATTCAATCGGGATGCATTGGGCCTCGCTGCATCGACTCCACTGCATACAATCGGGATCCATTGCGCCAAAATGCATGGAATAATCTGCATTCATTGACGCTGCATGGACTCCACTGCATTCAATCGGGATGCTTTCGGCCATGCTGCATAAAATCCACTGCATTCAACCATGCTGCATGGAATCCACTGCATTCAATCATGCTGCATAAAATACACTGCATTCCATAGGGATGCAATGGGCCTCGCTGCATGGAATACACTGCATTCAATCACGCTGCATGGAATCCACTGCATTCAATGGGGATGCATTCTACAATGCTGCATGGAGTTCACTGCATTCAATCACAATGCATGGAATCCACTGCATTCCATCGGGATTCTTTTTGCCACGCTGCATAAAATCCACTGCATTCAATCGGGATGCATTGGGCCTCGCTACATGGACTCCACTGCATACAATCGGGACCATTGCACCAAAATGCATGGAATCCTCCGCATGCAACGACGCTGCATGGACTCCACTGCATTCAATCGGGATGCTTTGGGCCATGCTGCATAAAATCCATTGAATTCAATCATGCTGCATGGAATCCACTGCATTCAATCATGCTGCATAAAATCCACCGCATTCAATAGGGTTCCATTTCTTCACGCTGCATTGAATCCACTACATTCAATCACGCTGCATGGAATCCACTGCATTCTATCGGGATGCATTTTACCACGCTGCATAGATTACACCGCATTCAATCACAAGGCATGGAATCCACTGCATTCCATCGGGATGCTTTGGGCCATGCTGCATAAAATCCACTGCATTCAATCGGGATGCATTGGGCCTCGCTGCATGGACTCCACTGCATTCAATCGGGATCCATTGCGCCACAATGCATGGAATCCTCTGCATTCAATGACGCTCCATGGAATCCACTGCATTCCATCAGGATGCTTTGGGCCATGCTGCATAAAATCCACTGCATGCAATCATGCTGCATGGAATCCACTGCATTCAATCATGCTGCATATAATCCACTGCATTCAATAGGGTTCCATTTCTTCACACTGCATGGAATCCACTGCATTCAATCACGCTGCATGGAATCCACTGCATTCAACATGGATGAATTTTACCACGCTGCATTTAGTACACTGTATTCAATCACAATTCATGGAATCCATTGCATTCAATCGGGATGCTTTGGGCCATGCTGCATAAAATCCACTGCATTCAATCGGGATGCACTGGGCATCGCTGCATGGACTCCACTGCATACAATCGGGATCCATTGCGCCACAATGCATGGAATCCTCTGCATTCAATGACGCTGCATGGAATCCACTGCATTCCATCGGGATGCTTTGGGCCATGCTGAATAAAATCCATTGATTTCAATCAAGCTGCATGGAATCCACTTCATTCAATCGGGATGCATTTTACCATGCTGCCTGGATTACACTTCATTCAATCACGCTGCATGGAATCCACTGCATTCTATCGGGATGCTTTGGGCCATGCTGCATAAAATCCACTGCATTTAATCGGGATGCATTTGGCCACGCTGCATGGACTCCACTGCATAAAATCGGGATCCATTGCCCCAAAATGCAAGGAATCATCTGCATTCAATGACGCTGCATGGAATCCACTGCATTCCATCGGGATCCATTTTACCACGCAGCATGGATTACACTGCTTTCAATCACAATGCATGGAATCTACTCTATTCAATCGGGATGCTTTGGGCCACACTGCATAAAATCCACTGCATTCAATCTTGCTGCATGGAATCCACTGCATTCAATCATGCTGCATAAATCCACTGCATTCAATAGGGTTCCACTTCTTCACGCTGCATGGAATCCACTGCATTCAATCACGCTGCATAAAATCCACTGCATTCAATAGGGTTCCATTTCTTCACGCTGCATGGAATCCACTACATTCAATCACGCTGCATGGAATCCACTGCATTCAATCAGGATGCTTTGGGCCATGCTGCATAAAATCCACTGCATTCATTCATGCTGCCTGGAATCCACTGCATTCAATCATACTGCATAAAATCCACTGCATTCAATAGGGTTCCATTTCTTCACGCTTCATGGAATCCACTGCATTCAATAGGGTTCCATTCCTTCACGCTGCCTGGAATCCACTGCCTTCAATCACGCTGCATGGAATCCACTGCATTCAATCGGGATGCATTTTACCACGTTGCATGGATTACACTGCATTCAATCCCAATGCATGGAATCCACTGCATTCAATCGGGAAGCTTTGGGCCATGCTGCATACAATCCACTGCATTCAATCGGGATGCACTGGGCCTCGCTGCATGGACTCCACTGCATATAATCGGGATCCATTGCGCCACAATGCATGGAATCCTCTGCATTCAATGACGCTGAATGGAATCCACTGCATTGAATCGGGAAGCTTTGGGCCATGCTGCATAAATCCACTGCATGCAGTCATGCTGTGTGGACTCCACTGCATTGAATCATGCTGCAAAAAAAACCACTGCATTCAATAGGGTTCCATTTCTTCACCCTGCATGGAATCCACTGCATTCAACCACGCTGCATGGAATCCACTGCATTCAATCGGGATGCATTTTACCACTCTGCATGGATTACACTGCATTTAATCACGCTGCATGGAATCCATGGAATTTAATCGGGATTCATTTTACTAAGCTGTATGGAATGGACTGCACTTAATCACGCTGCATGGAATCCACTGCATTCAATCGGGATGCATTTTACCACGTTGCATGCAGTTCACTGCATTCAATCACAATGCATGGAATCCACTGCATTCCATCGGGATGCTTTGGGCCATGCTGCATAAAATCCACTGCATTCAATCTTGCTTTTTGAATCCACTGCATTCAGTAATGCTGCATAAAATCCTTGCATTCAATTGGGTTCTATTGCTTCACGCTGCATGGAATACACTGCATTCAATCACGCTGCATGGAATCCACTGCATTCAATCGGGATGCATTTTACCATGCTGCGTGGTTTTCACTGCATTCAATCACAATGCATGGAATCCACTGCATTCCATCGGGATGCTTTGGGCCATGCTGCATAAAATCCACTGCATTTAATCATGCTGCATGGAATCCACTGCATTCAATCATGCTGCATAAAATCCACTGCATTCAATAGGGTTCCATTTCTTCACGCTGCATGGAATACACTGCATTCAATCACACTGAATGGAATCCACTGCATTCAATCGGGATGCATTTTACCTCGCTGCATGGATTACACTGCATTCAATCACAATGCATGGAATCCACTGCATTCAATCGGGATGCTTTGGGCCATGCTGCATAAAATCCACTGCATTCAATCGGGATGCATTGGGCCACGCTGCATCGACTCCACTGCATTCAATTGGCATCCATTGCGCCACAATGCAAGGAATCCTCTGCATTCATTGACGCTGCATGGACTCCACTGCATTCAATCGGGATGCTTTGGGCCATGCTGCATAAAATCCACTGCATTCAACCATGCTGCATGGAATCCATTTCATTCAATCATGCTCTATAAAATCCAATGCATTCAATACGGTTCCATTACTTCACGCTGCATGGAATACACTGCATTAAATCAGGATGCATGGAATCGACTGCATTCAATCAGGATGCATTATACCACGTTGCATGGATTACCCTACATTCAATCACAATGCATGGAATCCACTGCATTCAATCGGGATGCTTTGGGCCATGCTGCATAAAATCCACTGCATTCAATCGGGATGCATTGGGCCTCGCTGCATAGACTCCACCGCATATAATCGGGATCCATTGCGCCACAATGCATGGAATACTCTGCATTCAATGATGCTGCATGGAATCCACTGCATTCCATTGGGAAGCTTTGGGCCATGCTGCATAAAATCCACTGCATTCAATCATGCTGCATGGAATCCACTGCATTCAATCGGGATGCATTTTACAAGGCTGCATGGATTACATTTCATACACTCAAAATGCATGGAATCCACTGCGTTCTATAGGGATGCTTTGGGCCATACTGCATAAAATACACTGCATTCAATTTGCTGCAGGGAATCCACTGCATTCCATCGGGATGCTTTGGGCCATGCTGCATAAAATCCACTGCATTCAATCGGGATACATTGGGCCTCGCTGCATGGACTCCACTGCATAAAATCTGGATCCATTGCGCCACAATGCATGGAATCCTCTGCATTCAACAACGCTGCATGGAATCCACTGCATTCCATCGGGATGTTTTGGGCCATGCTGCATAAAATCCACTGCATTCAATCGGGATGCATTGGGCCTCGCTGCATGAACTCCACTGCATACAATCTGGATCCATTGTGCCAAAATGCATGGAATCCTCTGCATTCAATGACGCTGCATGGAATCCACTGCATTCCATCGGGATGCTTTGGGCCATGCTGCATAAACTCCACTGCATTCAATCATGCTTCATGGAATCCACTGCATTCAATCATGCTGCATAAAATCCACTGCATTCAATAGGGTTCCATTTCTTCACGCTGCATGGAATCCACTACATTCAATCACGCTGCATGGAATCCACTGCATTCTATCGGGATGCATTTTACCACGCTGCATAGATTACACCGCATTCAATCACAATGCATGGAATCCACTGCATTCAATCGGGATGCTTTGGGCCATGCTGCATAAAATCCACTGCATTCAATCGGGATGCATTGGGCCTCGCTGCATGGACTCCACTGCATACAATCGGGATCCATTGCGCCACAATGCATGGAATCCTCTGCATTCAATGACGCTGCATGGAATCCACTGCATTCCATCAGGATGCTTTGGACCATGCTGCATAAAATCCACTGCATGCAATCATTCTGCATGGAATCCACTGCATTCAATCATGCTGCATAAAATCCACTGCATTCAATAGGGTTCCATTTCTTCACACTGCATTGAATCCACTGCATTCAATCACGCTGCATGGAATCCACTGCATTCAACATGGAGGAATTTTACCACGCTGCATTTAGTACACTGTATTCAATCACAATTCATGGAATCCATTGCATTCAATCGGGATGATTTGGGCCATGCTGCATAAAATCCACTGCATTCAATCGGGATGCACTGGGCATCGCTGCATGGACTCCACTGCATACAATCGGGATCCATTGCGCCACAATGCATGGAATCCTCTGCATTCAATGACGCTGCATGGAATCCACTGCATTCCATCGGGAAGCTTTGGGCCATGCTGCATAAAATCCATTGCATTCAATCATGCTGCATGGAATCCACTGCATTCAATCGGGATCCATTTTACCATGCTGCATGGATTACCCTTCATTCAATCAGGCTGCATGGAATCCACTGCATTTTATCGGGATGCTTTGGGCTATGCTGCATAAAATCCACTGCATTTAATCGGGATGCATTTGGCCACGCTGCATGGACTCCACTGCATAAAATCGGGATCCATTGCCCCAAAATGCAAGGAATCATCTGCATTCAATGACGCTGCATGGAATCCACTGCATTCCATCGGGATCCATTTTAGCACGCAGCATGGATTACACTGCTTTCAATCACAATGCATGGAATCTACTCTATTCAATCGGGATGCTTTGGGCCATACTGCATAAAATCCACTGCATTCAATCATGCTGCATGGAATCCACTGCATTCAATCGGAGTGCATTTTACCACGCTGCATGGATAACATTTCATACACTCAAAATGCATGGAATCCACTGCATTCTATAGGGATGCTTTGGGCCATACTGCATAAAATCCACTGCATTCAATCTTGCTGCATGGAATCCACTGCATTCAATCATGCTGCATAAATCCACTGCATTCAATAGGGTTCCACTTCTTCACGCTGCATGGAATCCACTGCATTCAATCACGCTGCATAAAATCCACTGCATTCAATAGGGTTCCATTTCTTCACGCTGCATGGAATCCACTACATTCAATCACGCTGCATGGAATCCACTGCATTCAATCAGGATGCTTTGGGCCATGCTGCATAAAATCCACTGCATTCAATCATGCTGCCTGGAATCCACTGCATTCAATCATACTGCATAAAATCCACTGCATTCAATAGGGTTCCATTTCTTCACGCTTCATGGAATCCACTGCATTCAATAGGGTTCCATTCCTTCACGCTGCCTGGAATCCACTGCCTTCAATCACGCTGCATGGAATCCACTGCATTCAATCGGTATGCATTTTTCCTCGTTGCATGGATTACACTGCATTCAATCCCAATGCATGGAATCCACTGCATTCAATCGGGAAGCTTTGGGCCATGCTGCATACAATCCACTGCATTCAATCGGGATGCACTGGGACTCGCTGCATGGACTCCACTGCATATAATCGGGATCCATTGCGCCACAATGCATGGAATACTCTGCATTCAATGATGCTGAATGGAATCCACTGCATTGAATCGGGAAGCTTTGGGCCATGCTGCATAAATCCACTGCATGCAATCATGCTGTGTGGACTCCACTGCATTGAATCATGCTGCAAAAAAAACCACTGCATTCAATAAGGTTCCATTAATGCACCCTGCATGGAATCCACTGCATTCAACCACGCTGCATGGAATCCACTGCATTCAATCGGGATGCATTTTACCACTCTGCATGGATTACACTGCATTTAATCACGCTGCATGTAATCCATGGAATTTAATCGGGATTCATTTTACTAAGCTGTATGGAATGGACTGCACTTAATCACGCTGCATGGAATCCACTGCATTCAATCGGGATGCATTTTACCACGTTGCATGCAGTTCACTGCATTCAATCACAATGCATGGAATCCACTGCATTCAATCGGGATGCTTTGGGCCATGCTGCATAAAATCCACTGCATTCAATCTTGCTTTTTGAATCCACTGCATTCAGTAATGCTGCATAAAATCCTTGCATTAATTGGGTTCCATTTCTTCACGCTGCATGGAATACACTGCATTCAATCACGCTGCATGGAATCCACTGCATTCAATCGGGATGCATTTTACCATGCTGCGTGGTTTTCACTGCATTCAATCACAATGCATGGAATCCACTGCATTCCATCCGGATGCTTTGGGCCATGCTGCATAAAATCCACTGCATTCAATCATGCTGCATGGAATCCACTGCATTCAATCATGCTGCATAAAATCCACTGCATTCAATAGGGTTCCATTTCTTCACGCTGCATGTAATACACTGCATTCAATCACACTGAATGGAATCCACTGCATTCAATCGGGATGCATTTTACCTCGCTGCATGGATTACACTGCATTCAATCACAATGCATGGAATCCACTGCATTCAATCGGGATGCTTTGGGCCATGCTGCATAAAATCCACTGCATTCAATCGGGATGCATTGGGCCACGCTGCATCGACTCCACTGCATTCAATTGGCATCCATTGCGCCACAATGCAAGGAATCCTCTGCATTCATTGACGCTGCATGGACTCCACTGCATTCAATCGGGATGCTTTGGGCCATGCTGCATAAAATCCACTGCATTCAACCATGCTGCATGGAATCCATTTCATTCAATCATGCTCTATAAAATCCAATGCATTCAATACGTTTCCATTACTTCACGCTGCATGGAATACACTGCATTAAATCAGGATGCATGGAATCGACTGCATTCAATCAGGATGCATTATACCACGTTGCATGGATTACCCTACATTCAATCACAATGCATGGAATCCACTGCATTCAATCGGGATGCTTTGGGCCATGCTGCATAAAATCCACTGCATTCAATCGGGATGCATTGGGCATCGCTGCATAGACTCCACTGCATATAATCGGGATCCATTGCGCCACAATGCATGGAATACTCTGCATTCAATGACGCTGCATGGAATCCACTGCATTCCATCGGGAAGCTTTGGGCCATGCTGCATAAAATCCACTGCATTCAATCATGCTGAATAAAATCCACTGCATTCAATAGGGTTCCATTTCTTCACGCTGCATAGAATACACTGCATTCAATCAGGCTGCATGAAATCCACTGCATTCAATGGGGATGCATTCTACAATGCTGCATGGAGTTCACTGCATGCAATCACAATGCCTGTAATCCACTGCATTCCATCGGGATGCCTTGGGCCATGCTGCATAAAATCCACTGCATTCAACCATGCTGCATGGAATCCACTGCATTCAATCATGCTGCATAAAATCCACTGCATTCAATCGGGATGCATTGGGCCTCGCTGCATGGAATACACTGCATTCAATCAGGCTGCATGGAATCCACTGCATTCAATGGGGATGCATTCTACAATGCTGCATGGAGTTCAATGCATTCAATCACAACGCATGTAATCCACTGCATTCCATCGGGATGCTTTGGGCCATGCTGCATAAAATCCACTGCATTCAATCGGGATGCATTGAGCCTCGCTGCATGGACTCCACTGCATACAATCGGGATCCATTGCGCCAAAATGCATGGAATACTCTGCATTCATTGACGCTGCATGGAATCCACTGCATTCAATCGGGATGCTTTGGGCCATGCTGCATAAAATCCACTGCATTCAACCATGCTGCATGGAATCCACTGCATTCAATCATGCTGCATAAAATCCACTGCATTCCATCGGGATGCATTGGGCCTCGCTGCATGGAATACACTGCATTCAATCACGCTGCATGGAATCCACTGCATTCAATGGGGATGCATTCTACAATGCTGCATGGAGTTCACTGCATTCAATCACAATGCATGGACTCCACTGCATTCCATCGGGATGCTTTGGGCTATGCTGCATAAAATCCACTGCATTCAATCGGGATGCATTGGGCCTCGCTGCATGGACTCCACTGCATACAATCGGGATGCTTTGGGCCATGCTGCATAAAATCCATTGAATTCAATCATGCTGCATGGAATCCACTGCATTCAATCATGCTGCATAAAATCCACTGCATTCAATAGGGTTCCATTTCTTCACGTGGCATCGAATCCACTGCATTCAATCACGCTGCATGGAATCCACTGCATTCAATCGGGATGCATTTTTCCTCGCTGCATGGAGTACACTCCATTCAATCATGCTGCATAAAATCCACTGCATTCCATCGGGATGCTTTGGGCCATGCTGCATAAAATCCACTGCATTCAACCATGCTGCATGGAATCCACTGCATTCAATCATGCTGCATAAAATCCACTGCATTCAATCGGGATGCATTGGGCCTCGCTGCATGGAATACACTGCATTCAATCAGGCTGCATGGAATCCACTGCATTCAATGGGGATGCATTCTACCATGCTGCATGGAGTTCACTGCATTCAATCACAATGCATGGACTCCACTGCATTCCATCGGGATGCTTTGGGCCATGCTGCATAAAATCCACTGCATTCAATCGGGATGCATTGGGCCTCCCTGCATGGACTCCACTGCATACAATCGGGATCCCTTGCGCCACAATGCATGGAATAATCTGCATTCTATCACGCTGCATGGAATCCACTGCATTCAATCGGGATGCTTTGGGGCATGCTGCATAAAATCCACTGCATGCAATCATGCTGCATGGAATCCACTGCATTCAATCGGGATGCATTTTACCACGTTGCATGCAGTTCACTGCATTCAATCACAATGCATGGAATCCACTGCATTCAATCGGGATGCTTTGGGCCATGCTGCATAAAATCCACTGCATTCAATCTTGCTTTTTGAATCCACTGCATTCAGTAATGCTGCATAAAATCCTTGCATTCAATTGGGTTCCATTACTTCACGCTGCATGGAATACACTGCATTCAATGACGCCGCATGGAATCCACTGCATTCATTCGGGATGCTTTGGGCCATGCTGAATAAAATCCATTGCATTCAATCATGCTGCACGGAATCATCTGCATTCAATCAGGATGCATTTTACCATGCTGCATGGATTACCCTTCATTCAATCAGGCTGCATGGAATCCACTGCATTCTATCGGGATGCTTTGCGCCATGCTGCATAAAATCCACTGCATTTAATCGGGATGCATTTGGCCACGCTGCATGGACTCCACTGCATAAAATCGGGATCCATTGCCCCAAAATGCAAGGAATCATCTGCATTCAATGACGCTGCATGGAATCCACTGCATTCAATCGGGATGCTTTGGGCCATACTGCATAAAATACACTGCATTCAATCTTGCTGCATGGAATCCACTGCATTCAATCATGCTGCATAAATCCACTGCATTCAATAGGGTTCCATTTCTTCACGCTGCATGGAATCCACTGCATTCAATCACGCTGCATAAAATCCACTGCATTCAATAGGGTTCCATTTCTTCACGCTGCATGGAATCCACTACATTCAATCACGCTGCATGGAATCCACTGCATTCAATCAGGATGCTTTGGGCCATGCTGCATAAAATCCACTGCATTCAATCATGCTGCCTGGAATCCACTGCATTCAATCATACTGCATAAAATCCACTGCATTCAATAGGGTTCCATTTCTTCACGCTTCATGGAATCCACTGCATTCAATAGGGTTCCATTCCTTCACGCTGCCTGGAATCCACTGCCTTCAATCACACTGCATGTAATCCACTGCATTCAATCGGGATGCATTTTTCCTCGTTGCATGGATTACACTGCATTCAATCCCAATGCATGGAATCCACTGCATTCAATCGGGAAGCTTTGGGCCATGCTGCATACAATCCACTGCATTCAATCGGGATGCACTGGGCCTCGCTGCATGGACTCCACTGCATATAATCGGGATCCATTGCGCCACAATGCATGGAATACTCTGCATTCAATGATGCTGAATGGAATCCACTGCATTGAATCGGGAAGCTTTGGGCCATGCTGCATATATCCACTGCATGCAATCATGCTGTGTGGACTCCACTGCATTGAATCATGCTGCAAAAAAAACCACTTCATTCAATAGGGTTCCATTTCTTCACCCTGCATGGAATCCACTGCATTCAACCACGCTGCATGGAATCCACTGCATTCAATCGGGATGCATTTTACCACTCTGCATGGATTACACTGCATTTAATCACGCTGCATGGAATCCATGGAATTTAATCGGGATTCATTTTACTAAGCTGTATGGAATGGACTGCACTTAATCACGCTGCATGGAATCCACTGCATTCAATCGGGATGCATTTTACCACGTTGCATGCAGTTCACTGCATTCAATCACAATGCATGGAATCCACTGCATTCAATCGGGATGCTTTGGGCCATGCTGCATAAAATCCACTGCATTCAATCTTGCTTTTTGAATCCACTGCATTCAGTAATGCTGCATAAAATCCTTGCATTCAATTGGGTTCCATTTCTTCACGCTGCATGGAATACACTGCATTCAATCACGCTGCATGGAATCCACTGCATTCAATCGGGATGCATTTTACCATGCTGCGTGGTTTTCACTGCATTCAATCACAATGCATGGAATCCACTGCATTCCATCGGGATGCTTTGGGCCATGCTGCATAAAATCCACTGCATTCAATCATGCTGCATGGAATCCACTGCATTCAATCATGCTGCATAAAATCCACTGCATTCAATAGGGTTCCATTTCTTCACCCTGCATGGAATCCACTGCATTCAACCACGCTGCATGGAATCCACTGCATTCAATCGGGATGCATTTTACCACTCTGCATGGATTACACTGCATTTAATCACACTGCATGTAATCCATGGAATTTAATCGGGATTCATTTTACTAAGCTGTATGGAATGGACTGCACTTAATCACGCTGCATGGAATCCACTGCATTCAATCGGGATGCATTTTACCACGTTGCATGCAGTTCACTGCATTCAATCACAATGCATGGAATCCACTGCATTCAATCGGGATGCATTGGGCCTCGCTGCATGGACTCCACTGCATACAATCGGGATCCATTGCGCCACAATGCATGGAATACTCTGCATTCAATCACGCTGCATGGAATCCACTGCATTCAATCGGGATGCTTTGGGCCATGCTGCATTAAATCCACTGCATGCAATCATGCTGAATGGAATCCACTGCATTCAATCGGGATGCATTTTACCAGGTTGCATGCAGTTCACTGCATTCAATCACAATGCATGGAATCCACTGCATTCAATCGGGATGCTTTGGGCCATGCTGCATAAAATCCACTGCATTCAATCTTGCTTTTTGAATCCACTGCTTTCAGTAATGCTGCATAAAATCCTTGCATTCAATTGGGTTCCATTTCTTCACACTGCATGGAATACACTGCATTCAATCACGCTGCATGGAATCCACTGCATTCAATCGGGATGCATTTTACCATGCTGCGTGGTTTCACTCCATTCAATCACAATGCATGGAATCCACTGCATTCCATCGGGATGCTTTGGGCCATGCTGCATAAAATCCACTGCATTCAATCATGCTGCATGGAATCCACTGCATTCAATCATGCTGCATAAAATCCACTGCATTCAATAGGGTTTCATTTCTTCACGCTGCATGTAATACACTGCATTCAATCACACTGAATGGAATCCACTGCATTCAATCGGGATGCATTTTACCTCGCTGCATGGATTACACTGCATTCAATCACAATGCATGGAATCCACTGCATTCAATCGGCATGCTTTGGGCCATGCTGCATAAAATCCACTGCATTCAATCGGGATGCATTGGGCCACGCTGCATCGACTCCACTGCATTCAATCGGGATCCATTGTGCCACAATGCAAGGAATCCTCTGCATTCATTGACGCTTCATGGACTACACTACATTCAATCGGGATGCTTTGGGCCATGCTGCATAAAATCCACTGCATTCAACCATGCTGCATGGAATCCATTTCATTCAATCATGCTCTATAAAATCCAATGCATTCAATACGGTTCCATTACTTCACGCTGCATGGAATACACTGCATTAAATCAGGATGCATGGAATCGACTGCATTCAATCAGGAGGCATTATACCACGTTGCATGGATTACCCTACATTCAATCACAATGCATGGAATCCACTGCATTCAATCGGGATGCTTTGGGCCATGCTGCATAAAATCCACTGCATTCAATCGGGATGCATTGGGCCTCGCTGCATAGACTCCACTGCATATAATCGGGATCCATTGCGCCACAATGCATGGAATACTCTGCATTCAATGACGCTGCATGGAATCCACTGCATTCCATCGGGAAGCTTTGGGCCATGCTGCATAAAATCCACTGCATTCAATCATGCTGCATGGAATCCACTGCATTCAATCGGGATGCATTTTACAAGGCTGCATGGACTACATTTCATACACTCAAAATGCATGGAATCCACTGCGTTCTATAGGGATGCTTTGGGCCATACTGCATAAAATACACTGCATTCAATTTGCTGCATGGAATCCACTGCATTCAATCATGCTGCATAAAATAAACTGCATTCCATCGGGATGCTTTGGGCCATGCTGCATAAAATCCACTGCATTCAACCATGCTGCATGGAATCCACTGCATTCAATCATGCTGCATAAAATCCACTGCATTCCATCGGGATGCATTGGGCCTCGCTGCATGGAATACACTGCATTCAATCAGGCTCCATGGAATCCACTGCATTCAATGGGGATGCATTCTACCATGCTGCATGGAGTTCACTGCATTCAATCACAATGCATGGAATCCACTGCATTCCATCGGGATGCTTTGGGCCATGCTGCATAAAATCCACTGCATTCAATCGGGATGCATTGGGCCTCGCTGCATGGACTCCACTGCATTCAATCGGGATCCATTGTGCCACAATGCATGGAATTCTCTTCATTCAATGACGCTGCATCGAGTCCACAGCATTCAATCGGAATCCATTGTGCCACAATGAATGGAATCCTCTGCATTCAATGACGCTGCATGGAATCCACTGCATTCCATCAGGATGCTTTGGGCCATGCTGCATAAAATCCACTGCATGCAATCATGCTGCATGGAATCCACTACATTCAATCATGCTGCATAAAATCCCCTGCATTCAATAGGGTTCCATTTCTTCACGCTGCATGGAATCCACTGCATTCAATCGGGATGCATTTTACCTCGCTGCATGGATTACACTGCATTCAATCACGCTGCATGGAAACCACTGCATTCAATCGGGATGCATTTTACCTCGCTGCATGGATTACACTGCATTCAATCACAATGCATGGAATCCACTGCATTCCATCGGGATGCTTTGGGCCATGCTGCATAAACTCCACTGCATTCAATCGGGATGCATTGGGCCTCGCTGCATGGACTCCACTGCATAAAATCTGGATCCATTGCGCCACAATGCATGGAATCCTCTGCATTCAACGACGCTGCATGGAATCCACTGCATTCCATCGGGATGTTTTGGGCCATGCTGCATAAAATCCACTGCATTCAATCGGCATGCATTGGGCCTCGCTGCATGGACTCCACTGCATTCAATCGGGATCCATTGTGCCACAATGCATGGAATTCTCTTCATTCAATGACGCTGCATCGAGTCCACAGCATTCAATCGGAATCCATTGTGCCACAATGCATGGAATCCTCTGCATTCAATGACGCTGCATGGAATCCACTACATTCAATCATGCTGCATAAAATCCACTGCATTCAATAGGGTTCCATTTCTTCACGCTGCATGGAATCCACTACATTCAATCACGCTGCATGGAATCCACTGCATTCAACATGGATGAATTTTACCACGCTGCATTTAGTACAGTGTATTCAATCACAATTCATGGAATGCATTGAATTCAATCGGGATGCTTTGGGCCATGCTGCATAAAATCCACTGCATTCAATCGGGATGCACTGGGCATCGCTGCATGGACTCCACTGCATACAATCGGGATCCATTGTGCCACAATGCATGGAATCCTCTGCATTCAATGACGCTGCATGGAATCCACTGCATTCCATCGGGATGCTTTGGGCCATGCTGCATAAAATCCACTGCATTCAACCATGCTGCATGGAATCCACTGCATTCAATCATGCTGCAATAAATCCACTGCATTCAATAGGGTTCCATTACTTCACGCTGCATGTTATACACTGCATTCATTCACGCTGCATGGAATCCACTGCATTCAATCAGGATGCATTTTACCTCACTGCATGGATTACACTGCATTCAATCACAATGCATGGAATCCACTGCATTCCATCGGGATGCTTTGGGCCATGCTGCATAAAGTCCACTTCATTCAATAGCGTTCCATTTCTTCACGTGGCATCGAATCCACTGCATTCAATCACGCTGCATGGAATACACTGCATTCAATCGGGATGCATTTTTCCTCGCTGCATGGAGTACACTGCATTCAATCATGCTGCATAAAATCCACTGCATTCCATCGGGATGCTTTGGGCCATGCTGCATAAAATCCACTGCATTCAACCATGCTGCATGGAATACACTGCATTCAATCATGCTGCATAAAATCCACTGCATTCAATCGGGATGCATTGGGCCTCGCTGCATGGAATAAACTGCATTCAATCAGGCTGCATGGAATCCACTGCATTCAATGGGGATGCATTCTACCATGCTGCATGGAGTTCACTGCATTCAATCACAATGCATGGAATGTACTGCATTCCATCGGGATGCTTTGGGCCATGCTGCATAAAATCCACTGCATTCAATCGGGATGCATTGGGCCTCGCTGCATGGACTCCACTGCATACAATCGGGATCCATTGCGCCACAATGCATGGAATACTCTGCATTCAATCACGCTGCATGGAATCCACTGCATTCAATCGGGATGCTTTGGGCCATGCTGCATAAAATCCACTGCATGCAATCATGCTGCATGGAATCCACTGCATTCAATCATGCTGCATAAAATCCACTGCATTCAATAGGGTTCCATTTCTTCTTCACGCTGCCTTGAATCCACTGCATTCAATCACACTGCATGGAATCCACTGCATTCAATCGGGATGCATTTTACCACACTGCTTGGATTACACTGCATTCAATCGCAATGCATAGAATCCACTGCATTCAATATGGATGCATTTTACCACTCTGCATGGAATCCACTGCATTTACTCACGATGCATGTAATCCATGGAATTTAATCGGGATTCATTTTACTAAGCTGTATGGAATCGACTGCATTTAATCACGCTGCATGGAATCCACTGCATTCAATCGGGATTCATTTTACAAAGCTGCATGGAGTACACTGCATTCAATCACAATGCATGGAATCCACTGCATTCAAACGGGATGCTTTGGGCCATGCTGCATAAAATCCACTGCATTCAATCATGCTGCATGGAATCCACTGCATTCAATCATGCAGCATAAAATCCGCTGCATTCCATAGGGTTCCATTTCTTCATGCTGCATGGAATACACTGCATTCAATCAGGCTGCATAAAATCCGCTGCATTCCATAGGGTTCCATTTCTTCATGCTGCATGGAATACACTGCATTTAATCAGGCTGCATGGAATCCACTGCATTCAATCGGGATGCATTTTTCCTCGTTGCATGGACTACACTGCATTCCATCACAATGCATGGAAACCACTGCATTCAATCGGGATGCTTTGGGCCATGCTGCATACAATCCACTGCATTCAATCGGGATGCACTGGGCCTCGCTGCATGGACTCCACTGCATATAATCGGGATCCATTGCGCCACAATGCATGGAATACTCTGCATTCAATGACGCTGAATGGAATCCACTGCATTGAATCGTGAAGCTATGGGCCATGCTGCATAAAATCCACTGCATGCAATCATGCTGCATTGAATCCACTGCATTCAATCATACTGCATATAATCCACTGCATTCAATAGGGTTCCATTACTGCACCCTGCATGGAATCCACTGCATTCAACCACGCTGCATGGAATCCACTGCATACAATCGGGATGCATTTTATCACTCTGCATGGATTACACTGCATTTAATCACGCTGCATGTAATCCATGGAATTTAATTGGGATTCATTTTACTAAGCTGTATGGAATCGACTGCACTTAATCACGCTGCATGGAATCCACTGCATTCAATCGGGATGCATTTTACCACGTTGCATGCAGTTCACTGCATTCAATCACAATGCATGGAATCCACTGCATTCAATCGGGATGCTTTGGGCCATGCTGCATAAAATCCACTGCATTCAATCTTGCTTTTTGAATCCACTGCATTCAGTAATGCTGCATAAAATTCTTGCATTAATTGGGTTCCATTTCCTCACGCTGCATGGAATACACTGCATTCAATCACGCTGCATGGAAACCACTGCATTCAATCGGGATGCATTTTACCTCGCTGCATGGAATACACTGCATTCAATCATGCTGCATGGAATCCACTGCATTCAATCGGGATGCATTGGGCCTCGCTGCATGGACTCCACTGCATTCAATCGGGATCCATTGCGCCACAATGCATGGAATCCTCTGCATTCAATCGGGAAGCTATGGGCCATGCTGCATAAAATCCACTGCATGCAATCATGCTGCATTGAATCCACTGCATTCAATCATACTGCATATAATCCACTGCATTCAATAGGGTTCCATTACTGCACCCTGCATGGAATCCACTGCATTCAACCACGCTGCATGGAATCCACTGCATACAATCGGGATGCATTTTATCACTCTGCATGGATTTCACTGCATTTAATCACGCTGCATGTAATCCATGGAATTTAATCGGGATTCATTTTACTAAGCTGTATGGAATCGACTGCACTTAATCACGCTGCATGGAATCCACTGCATTCAATCGGGATGCATTTTACCACGTTGCATGCAGTTCACTGCATTCAATCACAATGCATGGAATCCACTGCATTCAATCGGGATGCTTTGGGCCATGCTGCATAAAATCCACTGCATTCAATCTTGCTTTTTGAATCCACTGCATTCAGTAATGCTGCATAAAATTCTTGCATTAATTGGGTTCCATTTCTTCACGCTGCATGGAATACACTGCATTCAATCACGCTGCATGGAAACCACTGCATTCAATCGGGATGCATTTTACCTCGCTGCATGGATTACACTGCATTCAATCACAATGCATGGAATCCACTGCATTCCATCGGGATGCTTTGGGCCATGCTGCATAAACTCCACTGCATTCAATCGGGATGCATTGGGCCTCGCTGCATGGACTCCACTGCATAAAATCTGGATCCATTGCGCCACAATGCATGGAATCCTCTGCATTCAATGACGCTGCATGGAATCCACTGCTTTCCATCGGGATGTTTTGGGCCATGCTGCATAAAATCCACTGCATTCAATCGGGATGCATTGGGCCTCGCTGCATGGACTCCACTGCATTCAATCGGGATCCATTGTGCCACAATGCATGGAATTCTCTTCATTCAATGACGCTGCATCGAGTCCACAGCATTCAATCGGAATCCATTGTGCCACAATGCATGGAATACTCTGACTCAATGACGCTGCATGGAATCCACTATATTCAATCATGCTGCATAAAATCCACTGCATTCAATAGGGTTCCATTTCTTCACGCTGCATGGAATCCACTACATTCAATCACGCTGCATGGAATCCACTGCATTCAACATGGATGAATTTTACCACGCTGCATTTAGTACAGTGTATTCAATCACAATTCATGGAATCCATTGCATTCAATCGGGATGCTTTGGGCCATGCTGCATAAAATCCATTGCATTCAATCATGCTGCATGGAATCCACTGCATTCAATCGGGATGCATTGGGCCTCGCTGCATGGACTCCACTGCATTCAATCGGGATCCATTGTGCCACAATGCATGGAATCCTCTTCATTCAACGACGCTGCATGGAATCCACTGCATTCCATCGGGATGCTTTGGGCCATGCTGCATAAAATCCACTGCATTCAATCGGGATGCATTGGGCCTCGCTGCATGGACTCCACTGCATACAATCGGGATCCATTGCGCCACAATGCATGGAATACTCTGCATTCAATCACGCTGCATGGAATCCACTGCATTCAATCGGGATGCTTTGGGCCATGCTGCATAAAATCCACTGCATGCAATCATGCTGCATGGAATCCACTGCATTCAATCATGCTGCATAAAATCCACTGCATTCAATCGGGATGAATTGGGCCTCGCTGCATGGACTCCACTGCATACAATCGGGATCCATTGCGCCACAATGCATGGAATACTCTGCATTCAATCACGCTGCATGGAATCCACTGCATTCAATCGGGATGCTTTGGGCCATGCTGCATAAAATCCACTGCATGCAATCATGCTGCCTGGAATCCACTGCATTCAATCATGCTGCATAAAATCCACTGCATTCAATAGGGTTCCATTTCTTCTTCACGCTGCCTGGGATCCACTGCATTCAATCACACTGCATGGAATCCACTGCATTCAATCGGGATGCATTTTACCACACTGCTTGGATTACACTGCATTCAATCGCAATGCATAGAATCCACTGCATTCAATATGGATGCATTTTACCACTCTGCATGGAATCCACTGCATTTACTCACGATGCATGTAATCCATGGAATTTAATCGGGATTCATTTTACTAAGCTGTATGGAATCGACTGCATTTAATCACGCTGCATGGAATCCACTGCATTCAATCGGGATTCATTTTACAAAGCTGCATGGAGTACACTGCATTCAATCACAATGCATGGAATCCACTGCATTCAAACGGGATGCTTTGGGCCATGCTGCATAAAATCCACTGCATTCAATCATGCTGCATGGAATCCACTGCATTCAATCATGCAGCATAAAATCCGCTGCATTCCATAGGGTTCCATTACTTCATGCTGCATGGAATACACTGCATTCAATCAGGCTGCATAAAATCCGCTGCATTCCATAGGGTTCCATTTCTTCATGCTGCATGGAATACACTGCATTTAATCAGGCTGCATGGAATCCACTGCATTCAATCGGGATGCATTTCTCCTCGTTGCATGGACTACACTGCATTCCATCACAATGCATGGAATCCACTGCATTCAATCGGGAAGATTTGGGCCATGCTGCATACAATCCACTGCATTCAATCGGGATGCACTGGACCTCGCTGCATGGACTCCACTGCATATAATCGGGATCCATTGCGCCACAATGCATGGAATACTCTGCATTCAATGACGCTGAATGGAATCCACTGCATTGAATCGGGAAGCTATGGGCCATGCTGCATAAAATCCACTGCATGCAATCATGCTGAATTGAATCCACTGCATTCAATCATACTGCATATAATCCACTGCATTCAATAGGGTTCCATTACTGCACCCTGCATGGAATCCACTGCATTCAACCACGCTGCATGGAATCCACTGCATTCAATCGGGATGCATTTTATCACTCTGCATGGATTACACTGCATTTAATCACGCTGCATGTAATCCATGGAATTTAATCGGGATTCATTTTACTAAGCTGTATGGAATGGACTGCACTTAATCACGCTGCATGGAATCCACTGCATTCAATCGGGATGCATTTTACCACGTTGCATGCAGTTCACTGCATTCAATCACAATGCATGGAATCCACTGCATTCAATCGGGATGCTTTGGGCCATGCTGCATAAAATCCACTGCATTCAATCTTGCTTTTTGAATCCACTGCATTCAGTAATGCTGCATAAAATTCTTGCATTAATTGGGTTCCATTTCTTCACGCTGCATGGAATACACTGCATTCAATCACGCTGCATGGAAACCACTGCATTCAATCGGGATGCATTTTACCTCGCTGCATGGATTACACTGCATTCAATCACAATGCATGGAATCCACTGCATTCCATCGGGATGCTTTGGGCCATGCTGCATAAACTCCACTGCATTCAATCGGGATGCATTGGGCCTCGCTGCATGGACTCCACTGCATAAAATCTGGATCCATTGCGCCACAATGCATGGAATCCTCTGCATTCAATGACGCTGCATGGAATCCACTGCTTTCCATCGGGATGTTTTGGGCCTTGCTGCATAAAATCCACTGCATTCAATCGGGATGCATTGGGCCTCGCTGCATGGACTCCACTGCATTCAATCGGGATCCATTGTGCCACAATGCATGGAATTCTCTTCATTCAATGACGCTGCATCGAGTCCACAGCATTCAATCGGAATCCATTGTGCCACAATGCATGGAATACTCTGCATTCAAGGACGCTGCATGGAATCCACTATATTCAATCATGCTGCATAAAATCCACTGCATTCAATAGGGTTCCATTTCTTCACGCTGCATGGAATCCACTACATTCAATCACGCTGCATGGAATCCACTGCATTCAACATGGATGAATTTTACCACGCTGCATTTAGTACAGTGTATTCAATCACAATTCATGGAATCCATTGCATTCAATCGGGATGCTTTGGGCCATGCTGCATAAAATCCACTGCATTCAATCGGGATGCACTGGGCATCGCTGCATGGACTCCACTGCATACAATCGGGATCCATTGCGCCACAATGCATGGAATCCTCTGCATTCAACGACGCTGCATGGAATCCACTGCATTCAATCGGGATGCTTTGGGCCATGCTGCATA
Source organism: Sus scrofa (assembly GCF_054392235.1). Classification (NCBI taxonomy): domain Eukaryota; kingdom Metazoa; phylum Chordata; class Mammalia; order Artiodactyla; family Suidae; genus Sus; species Sus scrofa. The sequence goes on from NC_139397.1 coordinate 6,568,645, forward strand.
AAATCCACTGCATTCAACCAGGCTGCATGGAATCCACTGCATTCAATCATGCTGCAATAAATCCACTGCATTCAATAGGGTTCCATTTCTTCACGCTGCATGTTATACACTGCATTCATTCACGCTGCATGGAATCCACTGCATTCAATCAGGATGCATTTTACCTCGCTGCATGGATTACACTGCATTCAATCACAATGCATGGAATCCACTGCATTCCATCGGGATGCTTTGGGCCATGCTGCATAAAATCCACTGCATTCAATCGGGAGGCATTGGGCCTCGCTGCATGGACTCCACTGCATACAATCGGGATCCATTGCGCCACAATGCATGGAATCCTCTGCATTCAACGACGCTGCATGGAATCCACTGCATTCAATCGGGAGGCTTTGGGCCATGCTGCATAAAATCCACTGCATTCAATCATGCTGCATAAAATCCACTGCATTCAATATGGTTCCATTTCTTCACGCTGCATGGAATCAAATGCATTCAATCAGGATGCATTTTACCACACTGCATGGATTACACTTCATTCAATCACAATGCATGGAATCCACTGCATTCCATCGGGATGCTTTGGGCCATGCTGCATAAAATCCACTGCATTCAATCAGATGCATTTTGCCTCGCTGCATAGACTCCACTGCATACAATCGGGATCCATTTCGCCAAAATGCATTGAATCTTCTGCATTCAATTACGCTGCATGGAATCCACTGCATTCAATCGGGATGCTTTGGGCCATGCTGCATAAAATCCATTGCATTCAATCATGCTGCATGGGATCCACTGCATTCAATCATGCTGCATAAAATCCACTGCATTCAATAGGGTTCCATTTCTTCACGCTGCATGGAATCCACTACATTCAATCACGCTGCATGGAATCCACTGCATTCTATCGGGATGCATTTTACCACGCTGCATAGATTACACCGCATTCAATCACAATGCATGGAATCCACTGCATTCAATCGGGATGCTTTGGGCCATGCTGCATAAAATCCACTGCATTCAATCGGGATGCATTGGGCCTCGCTGCATGGACTCCACTGCATTCAATCGGGATCCATTGTGCCACAATGCATGGAATTCTCTTCATTCAATGACGCTGCATCGAATCCACTGCATTCAATCGGAATCCATTGTGCCACAATGCATGGAATCCTCTGCATTCAATGACGCTGCATGGAATCCACTGCATTCCATCAGGATGCTTTGGGCCATGCTGCATAAAATCCACTGCATGCAATCCTGATGCATGGAATCCACTGCATTCAATCATGCTGCATAAAATCCACTGCATTCAATAGGGTTCCATTTCTTCATGCTGCATGGAATCCACTGCATTCAATCACGCTGCATGGAATCCACTGCATTCAACATGGATGAATTTTACCACGCTGCATTTAGTACACTGTATTCAATCACAATTCATGGAATCCATTGCATTCAATTGGGATGCTTTGGCCCATGCTGCATAAAATCCACTGCATTCAATCATGCTGCATGGAAACCACTGCATTCAATCGGGATGCTTTGGGCCATGCTGCATAAAATCCACTGCATTCAGCCATGCTGCATGGAGTCCACTGCATTCAATCATGCTGCATAAAATCCACTGCATTCAATCGGGATGCATTGGGCCTCGCTGCATTGAATAAACTGCATTCAATCAGGCTCCATGGAATCCACTGCATTCAATGGGGATGCATTCTACCATGCTGCATGGAGTTCACTGCATTCAATCACAATGCATGGAATCTACTGCATACCATCGGGATGCTTTGGGCCATGCTGCATAAAATCCACTGCATTCAATCGGGATGCATTGGGCCGCGCTGCATGGACTCCACTGCATACAATCGGGATCAATTGCGCCACAATGCATGGAATCCTCTGCATTCAATCACGCTGCATGGAATACACTGCATTCCATCGGGATGCTTTGGGCCATGCTGCATAAAATCCACTGCATGCAATCATGCTGCATGGAATCCACTGCATTCAATCATGCTGCATAAAATCCACTACATTCAATAGGGTTCCATTTCTTCTTCACGCTGACTGGAATAAACTGCATTCAATCACGCTGCATGGAATCCACTGCATTCAATCGGGATGCATTTTACCACACTGCTTGGAATCCACTGCATTCAATCGAAATGCATAGAATCCACTGCATTCAATATGGATGCATTTTACCACTCTGCATGGATTACACTGCATTTAATCACACTGCATGTAATCCATGGAATTTAATCGGGATTCATTTTACTAAGCTCTATGGAATCGACTGCACTTAATCACGCTGCATGGAATCCACTGCATTCAATCGGGATGCATTTTACCACGTTGCATGCAGTTCACTGCATTCAATCACAATGCATGGAATCCACTGCATTCAAACGGGATGCTTTGGGCCATGCTGCATAAAATCCACTGCATTCAATCTTGCTTTTTGAATCCACTGCATTCAGTAATGCTGCATAAAATCCTTGCATTAATTGGGTTCCATTTCTTCACGCTGCATGGAATACACTGCATTCAATCACAATGCATGGAATCCACTGCATTCAATCGGGATGCTTTGGGCCATGCTGCATAAACTCCACTGCATTCAATGGGGAGGCATTGGGCCTCGCTGCATGGAATCAACTGCATAAAATCTGGATCCATTGCGCCACAATGCATGGAATCCTCTGCATTCATCGACGCTGCATGGAATCCACTGCATTCCATCGGGATGTTTTGGGCCATGCTGCATAAAATCTACTGCATTCAATCGGGATGCATTGGGCCTCACTGCATGAACTCCACTGCATACAATCTGGAACCATTGCGCCTAAATGCATTGAATACTCTGCATTCAACAACGCTGCATGGAATCCACTGCATTCAATCGGGATGCTTTGGGCCATGCTGCATAAATCCATTGCATTCAAGCATGCAGCATGGAATCCACTGCATTCAATCGTGCTGCATAAAATCCACTGCATTCAATAGGGTTCCATTTCTTCACGTGGCATCGAATCCACTGCATTCAATCACGCTGCATGGAATCCACTGCATTCTATCGGGATGCATTTTACCACGCTGCATAGATTACACCGCATTCAATCACAATGCATGGAATCCACTGCATTCAATCGGGATGCTTTGGGCCAGGCTGCATAAAATCCACTGCATTCAATCGGGATGCATTGGGCCTCGCTGCATGGACTCCACTGCATTCAATCGGGATCCATTGTGCCACAATGCATGGAACTCTCATCATTCAATGACGCTGCATCGAATCCACTGCATTCAATCGGAATCTATTGTGCCACAATGCATGGAATCCTCTGCATTCAATGACGCTGCATGGAATCCACTGCATTCCATCAGGATGCTTTGGGCCATGCTGCATAAAATCCACTGCATGCCATCATGCTGCATGGAATCCACTGCATTCAATCATGCTGCATAAATCCACTGCATTCAATAGGGTTCCATTTCTTCACGCTGCATGGAATCCACTGCATTCAATCACGCTGCATGGAATCCACTGCATTCAACATGGATGAATTTTACCACGCTGCATTTAGTACACTGTATTCAATCACAATTCATGGAATCCATTGCATTCAATCGGGATGCTTTGGGCCATGCTGCATAAAATCCACTGCATTCAATCGGGATGCACTGGGCATTGGTGCATGGACTCCATTGCATACAATCGGGATCCATTGAGCCACAATGCATGGAATCCACTGCATTCAATCGGGATGCTTTGGGCCATGCTGCATAAAATCCATTGCATTCAATCATGCTGCATGGAATCCACTGCATTCAATCGGGATGCATTGGGCCTCGCTGCATGGACTCCACTGCATTCAATTGGGATCCATTGTGCCACAATGCATGGAATCCTCTTCATTCAACGACGCTGCATGGAATCCACTGCATTCCATCGGGATGCTTTGGGCCATGCTGCATAAAATCCACTGCATTCAATCGGGATGCATTGGGCCTCGCTGCATGGACTCCACTGCATACAATCGGGATCCATTGTGCCACAATGCATGGAATCCTCTGCATTCATTGACGCTGCATGGAATCCACTGCATTCAATCAGGATGCATTTTAACACACTGCATGGATTACTCTTCATTCAATCACAATGCATGGAATCCACTGCATTCCATAGGGATGCTTTGGGCCATGCTGCATAAACTCCACTGAATTCAATCAGATGCATTTTGCCTCGCTGCATAGACTCCAATGCATACAATCGGGATCCATTGCGCCAAAATGCATTGAATGTTCTGCATTAAATTACGCTGCATGGAATCCACTGCATTCAATCGGGATGCTTTGGGCCATGCTGCATAAATCCATTGCATTCAATCATGCTGCATGGAATCCACTGCATTCAATCATGCTGCATAAAATCCATTGCATTCAATAGGATTCCATTTCTTCACACTGCATGGAATCCACTACATTCAATCACGCTGCATGGAATCCACTGCATTCTAATGGGATGCATTTTACCACGCTGCATAGATTACACCGCATTCAATCACAATGCATGGAATCCACTGCATTTCATCGGGATGCTTTTGGCCATGCTGCATAAAATCCACTGCATTCAATCGGGATGCTTTGGGCCATGCTGCATAAAATCCATTGCATTCAATCATGCTGCATGGAATCCACTGCATTCAATCGGGATGCATTTTACCATGCTGCATTGATTACCCTTCATTCAATCAGGCTGCATGGAATCCACTGCATTCTATCGGGATGCTTTGCGCCATGCTGCATAAAATCCACTGCATTTACTCGGGATGCATTTGGCCACGCTGCATGGACTCCACTGCATAAAATCGGGATCCATTGCCCCAAAATGCTAGGAATCATCTGCATTCAATGACGCTGCATGGAATCCACTGCATTCCATCGGGATGCTTTGGGCCATGCTGCATAAAATCCACTGCATTCAACCATGCTGCATGGAATCAACTGCATTCAATCATGCTGCATAAAATCCACTGCATTCAATCGGGATGCATTGGGCCTCGCTGCATGGAATAAACTGCATTCAATCAGGCTCCATGGAATCCACTGCATTCAATGTGGATGCATTCTACCATGCTGCATGGAGTTCACTGCATTCAATCACAATGCATGGAATCCACTGCATTTCATCGGGATGCTTTGGGCCATGCTGCATAAAATCCACTGCATTCAATCGGGATGCATTGGGCCTCGCTGCATGGACTCCACTGCATACAATCGGGATCCATTGCGCCAAAATGCATGGAATCCTCTGCATTCAATGACGCTGCATGGAATCCACTGCATTCCATCGGGATGCTTTGGGCAATACTGCATAAAATCCACTGCATGCAATCATGCTGCATGGAATCCACTGCATTCAATCATGCTGCATAAAATCAACTGCATTCAATAGGGTTCCATTTCTTCTTCACGCTGCCTGGAATCCACTGCATTCAATCACGCTGCATGGAATCCACTGCATTCAATATGGATGCATTTTACCACTCTGCATGGAATCCACTACATTAAATCACGCTGCATGTAATCCATGGAATTTAATCGGGATTCATTTTACTAAGCTGTATGGAATCGACTGCATTTAATCACGCTGCATGGAATCCACTGCATTCAATCGGGATTCATTTTACAAGGCTGCATGGAGTACACTGCATTCAATCACAATGCATGGAATCCACTGCATTCAAACGGGATGCTTTGGGCCATGCTGCATAAAATCCACTGCATTCAATCATGCTGCATGGAATCCACTGCATTCAATCATGCAGCATAAAATCCGCTGCATTCCATAGGGTTCCATTTCTTCATGCTGCATGGAATACACTGCATTCAATCAGGCTCCATGGAATCCACTGCATTCAATCGGGATGCATTTTTCCTCGTTGCATGGATTACACTGCATTCCATTCACAATGCATGGAATCCACTGCATTCAATCGGAATCCATTGTGCCACAATGCATGGAATCCTCTGCATTCAATGACGCTGCATGGAATCCACTACATTCAATCATGCTGCATAAAATCCACTGCATTCAATAGGGTTCCATTTCTTCACGCTGCATGGAATCCACTACATTCAATCACGCTGCATGGAATCCACTGCATTCAACATGGATGAATTTTACCACGCTGCATTTAGTACAGTGTATTCAATCACAATTCATGGAATGCATTGAATTCAATCGGGATGCTTTGGGCCATGCTGCATAAAATCCACTGCATTCAATCGGGATGCACTGGGCATCGCTGCATGGACTCCACTGCATACAATCGGGATCCATTGTGCCACAATGCATGGAATCCTCTGCATTCAATGACGCTGCATGGAATCCACTGCATTCCATCGGGATGCTTTGGGCCATGCTGCATAAAATCCACTGCATTCAACCATGCTGCATGGAATCCACTGCATTCAATCATGCTGCAATAAATCCACTGCATTCAATAGGGTTCCATTACTTCACGCTGCATGTTATACACTGCATTCATTCACGCTGCATGGAATCCACTGCATTCAATCAGGATGCATTTTACCTCACTGCATGGATTACACTGCATTCAATCACAATGCATGGAATCCACTGCATTCCATCGGGATGCTTTGGGCCATGCTGCATAAAATCCACTTCATTCAATAGCGTTCCATTTCTTCACGTGGCATCGAATCCACTGCATTCAATCACGCTGCATGGAATACACTGCATTCAATCGGGATGCATTTTTCCTCGCTGCATGGAGTACACTGCATTCAATCATGCTGCATAAAATCCACTGCATTCCATCGGGATGCTTTGGGCCATGCTGCATAAAATCCACTGCATTCAACCATGCTGCATGGAATACACTGCATTCAATCATGCTGCATAAAATCCACTGCATTCAATCGGGATGCATTGGGCCTCGCTGCATGGAATAAACTGCATTCAATCAGGCTGCATGGAATCCACTGCATTCAATGGGGATGCATTCTACCATGCTGCATGGAGTTCACTGCATTCAATCACAATGCATGGAATGTACTGCATTCCATCGGGATGCTTTGGGCCATGCTGCATAAAATCCACTGCATTCAATCGGGATGCATTGGGCCTCGCTGCATGGACTCCACTGCATACAATCGGGATCCATTGCGCCACAATGCATGGAATACTCTGCATTCAATCACGCTGCATGGAATCCACTGCATTCAATCGGGATGCTTTGGGCCATGCTGCATAAAATCCACTGCATGCAATCATGCTGCATGGAATCCACTGCATTCAATCATGCTGCATAAAATCCACTGCATTCAATAGGGTTCCATTTCTTCTTCACGCTGCCTTGAATCCACTGCATTCAATCACACTGCATGGAATCCACTGCATTCAATCGGGATGCATTTTACCACACTGCTTGGATTACACTGCATTCAATCGCAATGCATAGAATCCACTGCATTCAATATGGATGCATTTTACCACTCTGCATGGAATCCACTGCATTTACTCACGATGCATGTAATCCATGGAATTTAATCGGGATTCATTTTACTAAGCTGTATGGAATCGACTGCATTTAATCACGCTGCATGGAATCCACTGCATTCAATCGGGATTCATTTTACAAAGCTGCATGGAGTACACTGCATTCAATCACAATGCATGGAATCCACTGCATTCAAACGGGATGCTTTGGGCCATGCTGCATAAAATCCACTGCATTCAATCATGCTGCATGGAATCCACTGCATTCAATCATGCAGCATAAAATCCGCTGCATTCCATAGGGTTCCATTTCTTCATGCTGCATGGAATACACTGCATTCAATCAGGCTGCATAAAATCCGCTGCATTCCATAGGGTTCCATTTCTTCATGCTGCATGGAATACACTGCATTTAATCAGGCTGCATGGAATCCACTGCATTCAATCGGGATGCATTTTTCCTCGTTGCATGGACTACACTGCATTCCATCACAATGCATGGAAACCACTGCATTCAATCGGGATGCTTTGGGCCATGCTGCATACAATCCACTGCATTCAATCGGGATGCACTGGGCCTCGCTGCATGGACTCCACTGCATATAATCGGGATCCATTGCGCCACAATGCATGGAATACTCTGCATTCAATGACGCTGAATGGAATCCACTGCATTGAATCGTGAAGCTATGGGCCATGCTGCATAAAATCCACTGCATGCAATCATGCTGCATTGAATCCACTGCATTCAATCATACTGCATATAATCCACTGCATTCAATAGGGTTCCATTACTGCACCCTGCATGGAATCCACTGCATTCAACCACGCTGCATGGAATCCACTGCATACAATCGGGATGCATTTTATCACTCTGCATGGATTACACTGCATTTAATCACGCTGCATGTAATCCATGGAATTTAATTGGGATTCATTTTACTAAGCTGTATGGAATCGACTGCACTTAATCACGCTGCATGGAATCCACTGCATTCAATCGGGATGCATTTTACCACGTTGCATGCAGTTCACTGCATTCAATCACAATGCATGGAATCCACTGCATTCAATCGGGATGCTTTGGGCCATGCTGCATAAAATCCACTGCATTCAATCTTGCTTTTTGAATCCACTGCATTCAGTAATGCTGCATAAAATTCTTGCATTAATTGGGTTCCATTTCCTCACGCTGCATGGAATACACTGCATTCAATCACGCTGCATGGAAACCACTGCATTCAATCGGGATGCATTTTACCTCGCTGCATGGAATACACTGCATTCAATCATGCTGCATGGAATCCACTGCATTCAATCGGGATGCATTGGGCCTCGCTGCATGGACTCCACTGCATTCAATCGGGATCCATTGCGCCACAATGCATGGAATCCTCTGCATTCAATCGGGAAGCTATGGGCCATGCTGCATAAAATCCACTGCATGCAATCATGCTGCATTGAATCCACTGCATTCAATCATACTGCATATAATCCACTGCATTCAATAGGGTTCCATTACTGCACCCTGCATGGAATCCACTGCATTCAACCACGCTGCATGGAATCCACTGCATACAATCGGGATGCATTTTATCACTCTGCATGGATTTCACTGCATTTAATCACGCTGCATGTAATCCATGGAATTTAATCGGGATTCATTTTACTAAGCTGTATGGAATCGACTGCACTTAATCACGCTGCATGGAATCCACTGCATTCAATCGGGATGCATTTTACCACGTTGCATGCAGTTCACTGCATTCAATCACAATGCATGGAATCCACTGCATTCAATCGGGATGCTTTGGGCCATGCTGCATAAAATCCACTGCATTCAATCTTGCTTTTTGAATCCACTGCATTCAGTAATGCTGCATAAAATTCTTGCATTAATTGGGTTCCATTTCTTCACGCTGCATGGAATACACTGCATTCAATCACGCTGCATGGAAACCACTGCATTCAATCGGGATGCATTTTACCTCGCTGCATGGATTACACTGCATTCAATCACAATGCATGGAATCCACTGCATTCCATCGGGATGCTTTGGGCCATGCTGCATAAACTCCACTGCATTCAATCGGGATGCATTGGGCCTCGCTGCATGGACTCCACTGCATAAAATCTGGATCCATTGCGCCACAATGCATGGAATCCTCTGCATTCAATGACGCTGCATGGAATCCACTGCTTTCCATCGGGATGTTTTGGGCCATGCTGCATAAAATCCACTGCATTCAATCGGGATGCATTGGGCCTCGCTGCATGGACTCCACTGCATTCAATCGGGATCCATTGTGCCACAATGCATGGAATTCTCTTCATTCAATGACGCTGCATCGAGTCCACAGCATTCAATCGGAATCCATTGTGCCACAATGCATGGAATACTCTGACTCAATGACGCTGCATGGAATCCACTATATTCAATCATGCTGCATAAAATCCACTGCATTCAATAGGGTTCCATTTCTTCACGCTGCATGGAATCCACTACATTCAATCACGCTGCATGGAATCCACTGCATTCAACATGGATGAATTTTACCACGCTGCATTTAGTACAGTGTATTCAATCACAATTCATGGAATCCATTGCATTCAATCGGGATGCTTTGGGCCATGCTGCATAAAATCCATTGCATTCAATCATGCTGCATGGAATCCACTGCATTCAATCGGGATGCATTGGGCCTCGCTGCATGGACTCCACTGCATTCAATCGGGATCCATTGTGCCACAATGCATGGAATCCTCTTCATTCAACGACGCTGCATGGAATCCACTGCATTCCATCGGGATGCTTTGGGCCATGCTGCATAAAATCCACTGCATTCAATCGGGATGCATTGGGCCTCGCTGCATGGACTCCACTGCATACAATCGGGATCCATTGCGCCACAATGCATGGAATACTCTGCATTCAATCACGCTGCATGGAATCCACTGCATTCAATCGGGATGCTTTGGGCCATGCTGCATAAAATCCACTGCATGCAATCATGCTGCATGGAATCCACTGCATTCAATCATGCTGCATAAAATCCACTGCATTCAATCGGGATGAATTGGGCCTCGCTGCATGGACTCCACTGCATACAATCGGGATCCATTGCGCCACAATGCATGGAATACTCTGCATTCAATCACGCTGCATGGAATCCACTGCATTCAATCGGGATGCTTTGGGCCATGCTGCATAAAATCCATTGCATTCAATCATGCTGCATGGGATCCACTGCATTCAATCATGCTGCATAAAATCCACTGCATTCAATAGGGTTCCATTTCTTCACGCTGCATGGAATCCACTACATTCAATCACGCTGCATGGAATCCACTGCATTCTATCGGGATGCATTTTACCACGCTGCATAGATTACACCGCATTCAATCACAATGCATGGAATCCACTGCATTCAATCGGGATGCTTTGGGCCATGCTGCATAAAATCCACTGCATTCAATCGGGATGCATTGGGCCTCGCTGCATGGACTCCACTGCATTCAATCGGGATCCATTGTGCCACAATGCATGGAATTCTCTTCATTCAATGACGCTGCATCGAATCCACTGCATTCAATCGGAATCCATTGTGCCACAATGCATGGAATCCTCTGCATTCAATGACGCTGCATGGAATCCACTGCATTCCATCAGGATGCTTTGGGCCATGCTGCATAAAATCCACTGCATGCAATCCTGATGCATGGAATCCACTGCATTCAATCATGCTGCATAAAATCCACTGCATTCAATAGGGTTCCATTTCTTCATGCTGCATGGAATCCACTGCATTCAATCACGCTGCATGGAATCCACTGCATTCAACATGGATGAATTTTACCACGCTGCATTTAGTACACTGTATTCAATCACAATTCATGGAATCCATTGCATTCAATTGGGATGCTTTGGCCCATGCTGCATAAAATCCACTGCATTCAATCATGCTGCATGGAAACCACTGCATTCAATCGGGATGCTTTGGGCCATGCTGCATAAAATCCACTGCATTCAGCCATGCTGCATGGAGTCCACTGCATTCAATCATGCTGCATAAAATCCACTGCATTCAATCGGGATGCATTGGGCCTCGCTGCATTGAATAAACTGCATTCAATCAGGCTCCATGGAATCCACTGCATTCAATGGGGATGCATTCTACCATGCTGCATGGAGTTCACTGCATTCAATCACAATGCATGGAATCTACTGCATACCATCGGGATGCTTTGGGCCATGCTGCATAAAATCCACTGCATTCAATCGGGATGCATTGGGCCGCGCTGCATGGACTCCACTGCATACAATCGGGATCAATTGCGCCACAATGCATGGAATCCTCTGCATTCAATCACGCTGCATGGAATACACTGCATTCCATCGGGATGCTTTGGGCCATGCTGCATAAAATCCACTGCATGCAATCATGCTGCATGGAATCCACTGCATTCAATCATGCTGCATAAAATCCACTACATTCAATAGGGTTCCATTTCTTCTTCACGCTGACTGGAATAAACTGCATTCAATCACGCTGCATGGAATCCACTGCATTCAATCGGGATGCATTTTACCACACTGCTTGGAATCCACTGCATTCAATCGAAATGCATAGAATCCACTGCATTCAATATGGATGCATTTTACCACTCTGCATGGATTACACTGCATTTAATCACACTGCATGTAATCCATGGAATTTAATCGGGATTCATTTTACTAAGCTCTATGGAATCGACTGCACTTAATCACGCTGCATGGAATCCACTGCATTCAATCGGGATGCATTTTACCACGTTGCATGCAGTTCACTGCATTCAATCACAATGCATGGAATCCACTGCATTCAAACGGGATGCTTTGGGCCATGCTGCATAAAATCCACTGCATTCAATCTTGCTTTTTGAATCCACTGCATTCAGTAATGCTGCATAAAATCCTTGCATTAATTGGGTTCCATTTCTTCACGCTGCATGGAATACACTGCATTCAATCACAATGCATGGAATCCACTGCATTCAATCGGGATGCTTTGGGCCATGCTGCATAAACTCCACTGCATTCAATGGGGAGGCATTGGGCCTCGCTGCATGGAATCAACTGCATAAAATCTGGATCCATTGCGCCACAATGCATGGAATCCTCTGCATTCAACGACGCTGCATGGAATCCACTGCATTCCATCGGGATGTTTTGGGCCATGCTGCATAAAATCTACTGCATTCAATCGGGATGCATTGGGCCTCACTGCATGAACTCCACTGCATACAATCTGGAACCATTGCGCCAAAATGCATTGAATACTCTGCATTCAACAACGCTGCATGGAATCCACTGCATTCAATCGGGATGCTTTGGGCCATGCTGCATAAATCCATTGCATTCAATCATGCAGCATGGAATCCACTGCATTCAATCGTGCTGCATAAAATCCACTGCATTCAATAGGGTTCCATTTCTTCACGTGGCATCGAATCCACTGCATTCAATCACGCTGCATGGAATCCACTGCATTCTATCGGGATGCATTTTACCACGCTGCATAGATTACACCGCATTCAATCACAATGCATGGAATCCACTGCATTCAATCGGGATGCTTTGGGCCAGGCTGCATAAAATCCACTGCATTCAATCGGGATGCATTGGGCCTCGCTGCATGGACTCCACTGCATTCAATCGGGATCCATTGTGCCACAATGCATGGAACTCTCATCATTCAATGACGCTGCATCGAATCCACTGCATTCAATCGGAATCTATTGTGCCACAATGCATGGAATCCTCTGCATTCAATGACGCTGCATGGAATCCACTGCATTCCATCAGGATGCTTTGGGCCATGCTGCATAAAATCCACTGCATGCCATCATGCTGCATGGAATCCACTGCATTCAATCATGCTGCATAAATCCACTGCATTCAATAGGGTTCCATTTCTTCACGCTGCATGGAATCCACTGCATTCAATCACGCTGCATGGAATCCACTGCATTCAACATGGATGAATTTTACCACGCTGCATTTAGTACACTGTATTCAATCACAATTCATGGAATCCATTGCATTCAATCGGGATGCTTTGGGCCATGCTGCATAAAATCCACTGCATTCAATCGGGATGCACTGGGCATTGGTGCATGGACTCCATTGCATACAATCGGGATCCATTGAGCCACAATGCATGGAATCCACTGCATTCAATCGGGATGCTTTGGGCCATGCTGCATAAAATCCATTGCATTCAATCATGCTGCATGGAATACACTGCATTCAATCGGGATGCATTGGGCCTCGCTGCATGGACTCCACTGCATTCAATTGGGATCCATTGTGCCACAATGCATGGAATCCTCTTCATTCAACGACGCTGCATGGAATCCACTGCATTCCATCGGGATGCTTTGGGCCATGCTGCATAAAATCCACTGCATTCAATCGGGATGCATTGGGCCTCGCTGCATGGACTCCACTGCATACAATCGGGATCCATTGTGCCACAATGCATGGAATCCTCTGCATTCATTGACGCTGCATGGAATCCACTGCATTCAATCAGGATGCATTTTAACACACTGCATGGATTACTCTTCATTCAATCACAATGCATGGAATCCACTGCATTCCATAGGGATGCTTTGGGCCATGCTGCATAAACTCCACTGAATTCAATCAGATGCATTTTGCCTCGCTGCATAGACTCCAATGCATACAATCGGGATCCATTGCGCCAAAATGCATTGAATGTTCTGCATTAAATTACGCTGCATGGAATCCACTGCATTCAATCGGGATGCTTTGGGCCATGCTGCATAAATCCATTGCATTCAATCATGCTGCATGGAATCCACTGCATTCAATCATGCTGCATAAAATCCATTGCATTCAATAGGATTCCATTTCTTCACACTGCATGGAATCCACTACATTCAATCACGCTGCATGGAATCCACTGCATTCTAATGGGATGCATTTTACCACGCTGCATAGATTACACCGCATTCAATCACAATGCATGGAATCCACTGCATTTCATCGGGATGCTTTTGGCCATGCTGCATAAAATCCACTGCATTCAATCGGGATGCTTTGGGCCATGCTGCATAAAATCCATTGCATTCAATCATGCTGCATGGAATCCACTGCATTCAATCGGGATGCATTTTACCATGCTGCATTGATTACCCTTCATTCAATCAGGCTGCATGGAATCCACTGCATTCTATCGGGATGCTTTGCGCCATGCTGCATAAAATCCACTGCATTTACTCGGGATGCATTTGGCCACGCTGCATGGACTCCACTGCATAAAATCGGGATCCATTGCCCCAAAATGCTAGGAATCATCTGCATTCAATGACGCTGCATGGAATCCACTGCATTCCATCGGGATGCTTTGGGCCATGCTGCATAAAATCCACTGCATTCAACCATGCTGCATGGAATCAACTGCATTCAATCATGCTGCATAAAATCCACTGCATTCAATCGGGATGCATTGGGCCTCGCTGCATGGAATAAACTGCATTCAATCAGGCTCCATGGAATCCACTGCATTCAATGTGGATGCATTCTACCATGCTGCATGGAGTTCACTGCATTCAATCACAATGCATGGAATCCACTGCATTTCATCGGGATGCTTTGGGCCATGCTGCATAAAATCCACTGCATTCAATCGGGATGCATTGGGCCTCGCTGCATGGACTCCACTGCATACAATCGGGATCCATTGCACCAAAATGCATGGAATCCTCTGCATGCAACGACGCTGCATGGACTCCACTGCATTCAATCGGGATGCTTTGGGCCATACTGCATAAAATCCACTGCATGCAATCATGCTGCATGGAATCCACTGCATTCAATCATGCTGCATAAAATCAACTGCATTCAATAGGGTTCCATTTCTTCTTCACGCTGCCTGGAATCCACTGCATTCAATCACGCTGCATGGAATCCACTGCATTCAATATGGATGCATTTTACCACTCTGCATGGAATCCACTGCATTTAATCACGCTGCATGGAATCCACTGCATTCAATATGGATGCATTTTACCACTCTGCATGGAATCCACTGCATTTAATCACGCTGCATGGAATCCACTGCATTCAATCGGGATTCATTTTACAAGGCTGCATGGAGTACACTGCATTCAATCACAATGCATGGAATCCACTGCATTCAAACGGGATGCTTTGGGCCATGCTGCATAAAATCCACTGCATTCAATCATGCTGCATGGAATCCACTGCATTCAATCATGCAGCATAAAATCCGCTGCATTCCATAGGGTTCCATTTCTTCATGCTGCATGGAATACACTGCATTCAATCAGGCTGCATGGAATCCACTGCATTCAATCGGGATGCATTTTTCCTCGTTGCATGGATTACACTGCATTCCATTCACAATGCATGGAATCCACTGCATTCAATCGGGAAGCTTTGGGCCATGCTGCATACAATCCACTGCATTCAATCGGGATGCACTGGGCCTCGCTGCATGGACTCCACTGCATATAATCGGGATCCATTGCGCCACAATGCATGGAATCATCTGCATTCAATGACGCTGCATGGAATCTACTGCATTCCATCGGGATGCTTTGGGCCATACTGCATAAAATCCACTGCATGCAATCATGCTGCATTGAATCCACTGCATTCAATCATGTTGCATAAAATCCACTGCATTCAATAGGGTTCCATTTCTTCACCCTGCATGGAATCCACTGCATTCAACCACGCTGCATGGAATCCACTGCATTCAATCGGGATGCATTTTACCACTCTGCATGGATTACACTGCATTTAATCACGCTGCATGTAATCAATGGAATTTTAATCGGGATTCATTTTACTAAGCTGTATGGAATCGACTGCACTTAATCACGCTGGATGGAATCCACTGCATTCAATCGGGATGCATTTTACCACGTTGCATGCAGTTCACTGCATTCAATCACAATGCATGGAATCCACTGCATTCCATCGGGATGCTTTGGGCCATGCTGCATAAAATCCACTGCATTCAATCTTGCTTTTTGAATCCACTGCATTCAGTAATGCTGCATAAAATCCTTGCATTCAATTGGGTTCCATTTCTTCACGCTGCATGGAATACACTGCATTCAATCACGCTGCATGGAATCCACTGCATTCAATCGGGATGCATTTTACCATGCTGCGTGGTTTTCACTCCATTCAATCACAATGCATGGAATCCACTGCATTACATCGGGATGCTTTGGGCCATGCTGCATAAAATCCACTGCATTCAATCATGCTGCATGGAATCCACTGCATTCAATCATGCTGCATAAAATCCACTGCATTCAATAGGGTTCCATTTCTTCACGCTGCATGTAATACACTGCATTCAATCACACTGAATGGAATCCACTGCATTCAATCGGGATGCATTTTACCTCGCTGCATGGATTACACTGCATTCAATCACAATGCATGGAATCCACTGCATTCAATCGGGATGCTTTGGCCCATGCTGCATAAAATCCACTGCATTCAATCGGGATGCATTGGGCCACGCTGCATCGACTCCACTGCATTCAATCGGTATCCATTGCGCCACAATGCAAGGAATCCTCTGCATTCATTGACGCTGCATGGACTCCACTGCATTAAATCGGGATGCTTTGGGCCATGCTGCATAAAATCCACTGCATTCAACCATGCTGCATGGAATCCATTTCATTCAATCATGCTCTATAAAATCCAATGCATTCAATAGGGTTCCATTACTTCACGCTGCATGGAATACACTACATTAAATCAGGATGCATGGAATCGACTGCATTCAATCAGGATGCATTATACCACGTTGCATGGATTACCCTACATTCAATCACAATGCATGGAATCCACTGCATTCAATCGGGATGCTTTGGGCCATGCTGCATAAAATCCACTGCATTCAATCGGGATGCATTGGGCCTCGCTGCATAGACTCCACTGCATATAATCGGGATCCATTGCGCCACAATGCATGGAATACTCTGCATTAAATGACGCTGCATGGAATCCACTGCATTCCATCGGGAAGCTTTGGGCCATGCTGCATAAAATCCACTGCATTCAATCATGCTGCATGGAATCCACTGCATTCAATCGGGATGCATTTTACAAGGCTGCATGGATTACATTTCATACACTCAAAATGCATGGAATCTACTGCATTCTATAGGTATGCTTTGGGCCATACTGCATAAAATACACTGCATTCAATTTGCTGCATGGAATCCACTGCATTCAATCATGCTGAATAAAATCCACTGCATTCAATAGGGTTCCATTTCTTCACGCTGCATGGAATACACTGCATTCAATCAGGCTCCATGGAATCCACTGCATTCAATGGGGATGCATTCTACAATGCTGCATGGAGTTCACTGCATGCAATCACAACGCATGTAATCCACTGCATTCCATCGGGATGCTTTGGGCCATGCTGCATAAAATCCACTGCATTCAATCGGGATGCATTGGGCTTCGCTGCATGGACTCCACTGCATACAACCGGGATCCATTGCGCCAAAATGCATGGAATACTCTGCATTCAATGACGCTGCATGGAATCCACTGCATTCCATCGGGATGCTTTGGGCCATGCTGCATAAAATCCACTGCATTCAACCATGCTGCATGGAATCCATTTCATTCAATCATGCTCTATAAAATCCAATGCATTCAATAGGGTTCCATTACTTCACGCTGCATGGAATACACTGCATTAAATCAGGATGCATGGAATCGACTGCATTCAATCAGAAGGCATTATACCACGTTGCATGGATTACCCTACATTCAATCACAATGCATGGAATCCACTGCATTCAATCGGGATGCTTTGGGCCATGCTGCATAGACTCCACTCCATATAATCGGGATCCATTGCGCCACAATGCATGGAATATTCTGCATTCAACGACGCTGCATGAATCCACTGCATTCCACCCGGAAGCCTTGGGCCATGCTGCATAAAATCCACTGCATTCAATCATGCTGGATGAAATCCACTGCATTCAATCGGGATGCATTTTACAAGGCTGCATGGATTACATTTCATACACTCAAAATGCATGGAATCCACTGCGTTCTATAGGTATGCTTTGGGCCATACTGCATAAAATACACTGCATTCAATTTGCTGCATGGAATCCACTGCATTCAGTCATGCTGAATAAAATCCACTGCATTCAATAGGGTTCCATTTCTTCACGCTGCATGGAATACACTGCATTCAATCAGGCTCCATGAAATCCACTGCATTCAATGGGGATGCATTCTACAATGCTGCATGGAGTTCACTGCATGCAATCACAACGCATGTAATCCACTGCATTCCATGGGGATGCTTTGGGCCATGCTGCATAAAATCCACTGCATTCAACCATGCTGCATGGAATCAACTGCATTCAATCATGCTGCATAAAATCCACTGCATTCCATCGGGATGCATTGGGCCTCGCTGCATGGAATACACTGCATTCAATCACACTGCATGAATTCCACTGCATTCAATGGGGATGCATTCTACAATGCTGCATGGAGTTCACTGCATTCAATCACAATGCATGGAATCCACTGCATTCCATCGGGATGCTTTGGGCGATGCTGCATAAAATCCACTGCATTCAATCGGGATGCATTGGGCCTCGCTGCATGGACTCCGTGCATACAATCGTGATCCATTTCTCCAAAATGCATGGAATCCTCCGCATGCAACGACGCTGCATGGACTCCACTGCATTCCATCGGGATGCTTTGGGCCATACTGCATAAAATCCACTGCATGCAATCATGCTGTGTGGACTCCACTGCATTGAATCATGCTGCAAAAAAAACCACTGCATTCAATAGGGTTCCATTTCTTCACCCTGCATGGAATCCACTGCATTCAACCACGCTGCATGGAATCCACTGCATTCAATCGGGATGCATTTTACCACTCTGCATGGATTACACTGCATTTAATCACGCTGCATATAATCCATGGAATTTAATCGGGATTCATTTTACTAAGCTGTATGGAATGGACTGCACTTAATCACGCTGGATGGAATCCACTGCATTCAATCGGGATGCATTTTACCACGTTGCATGCAGTTCACTGCATTCAATCACAATGCATGGAATCCACTGCATTCCATCGGGATGCTTTGGGCCATGCTGCATAAAATCCACTGCATTCAATCTTGCTTTTTGAATCCACTGCATTCAGTAATGCTGCATAAAATCCTTGCATTCAATTGGGTTCCATTTCTTCACGCTGCATGGAATACACTGCATTCAATCACGCTGCATGGAATCCACTGCATTCAATCGGGATGCATTTTACCATGCTGCGTGGTTTTCACTGCATTCAATCACAATGCATGGAATCCACTGCATTCCATCGGGATGCTTTGGGCCATGCTGCATAAAATCCACTGCATTCAATCATGCTGCATGGAATCCACTGCATTCAATCATGCTGCATAAAATCCACTGCATTCAATAGGGTTCCATTTCTTCACGCTGCATGTAATACACTGCATTCAATCACACTGAATGGAATCCACTGCATTCAATCGGGATGCATTTTACCTCGCTGCATGGATTACACTGCATTCCATTCACAATGCATGGAATCCACTGCATTCAATCGGGAAGCTTTGGGCCATGCTGCATACAATCCACTGCATTCAATCGGGATGCATTGGGCCACGCTGCATCGACTCCACTGCATTCAATCGGTATCCATTGCGCCACAATGCAAGGAATCCTCTGCATTCATTGACGCTGCATGGACTCCACTGCATTAAATCGGGATGCTTTGGGCCATGCTGCATAAAATCCACTGCATTCAACCATGCTGCATGGAATCCATTTCATTCAATCATGCTCTATAAAATCCAATGCATTCAATAGGGTTCCATTACTTCACGCTGCATGGAATACACTACATTAAATCAGGATGCATGGAATCGACTGCATTCAATCAGGATGCATTATACCACGTTGCATGGATTACCCTACATTCAATCACAATGCATGGAATCCACTGCATTCAATCGGGATGCTTTGGGCCATGCTGCATAAAATCCACTGCATTCAATGGTGATGCATTGGGCCTCGCTGCATAGACTCCACTGCATATAATCGGGATCCATTGCGCCACAATGCATGGAATACTCTGCATTAAATGACGCTGCATGGAATCCACTGCATTCCATCGGGAAGCTTTGGGCCATGCTGCATAAAATCCACTGCATTCAATCATGCTGCATGGAATCCACTGCATTCAATCGGGATGCATTTTACAAGGCTGCATGGATTACATTTCATACACTCAAAATGCATGGAATCTACTGCATTCTATAGGTATGCTTTGGGCCATACTGCATAAAATACACTGCATTCAATTTGCTGCATGGAATCCACTGCATTCAATCATGTTGAATAAAATCCACTGCATTCAATAGGGTTCCATTTCTTCACGCTGCATGGAATACACTGCATTCAATCAGGCTCCATGGAATCCACTGCATTCAATGGGGATGCATTCTACAATGCTGCATGGAGTTCACTGCATTCAATCACAACGCATGTAATCCACTGCATTCCATCGGGATGCTTTGGGCCATGCTGCATAAAATCCACTGCATTCAACCATGCTGCATGGAATCCATTTCATTCAATCATGCTCTATAAAATCCAATGCATTCAATAGGGTTCCATTACTTCACGCTGCATGGAATACACTGCATTAAATCAGGATGCATGGAATCGACTGCATTCAATCAGAAGGCATTATACCACGTTGCATGGATTACCCTACATTCAATCACAATGCATGGAATCCACTGCATTCAATCGGGATGCTTTGGGCCATGCTGCATAGACTCCACTGCATATAATCGGGATCCATTGCGCCACAATGCATGGAATATTCTGCATTCAACGACGCTGCATGAATTCACTGCATTCCACCCGGAAGCCTTGGGCCATGCTGCATAAAATCCACTGCATTCAATCATGCTGGATGGAATCCACTGCATTCAATCGGGATGCATTTTACAAGGCTGCATGGATTACATTTCATACACTCAAATTGCATGGAATCCACTGCGTTCTATAGGTATGCTTTGGGCCATACTGCATAAAATACACTGCATTCAATTTGCTGCATGGAATCCACTGCATTCAGTCATGCTGAATAAAATCCACTGCATTCAATAGGGTTCCATTTCTTCACGCTGCATGGAATACACTGCATTCAATCAGGCTCCATGAAATCCACTGCATTCAATGGGGATGCATTCTACAATGCTGCATGGAGTTCACTGCATGCAATCACAACGCATGTAATCCACTGCATTCCATGGGGATGCTTTGGGCCATGCTGCATAAAATCCACTGCATTCAACCATGCTGCATGGAATCAACTGCATTCAATCATGCTGCATAAAATCCACTGCATTCCATCGGGATGCATTGGGCCTCGCTGCATGGAATACACTGCATTCAATCACACTGCATGAATTCCACTGCATTCAATGGGGATGCATTCTACAATGCTGCATGGAGTTCACTGCATTCAATCACAATGCATGGAATCCACTGCATTCCATCGGGATGCTTTGGGCGATGCTGCATAAAATCCACTGCATTCAATCGGGGTGCATTGGGCCTCGCTGCATGGACTCCGTGCATACAATCGTGATCCATTTCACCAAAATGCATGGAATCCTCCGCATGCAACGACGCTGCATGGACTCCACTGCATTCAATCGGGATGCTTTGGGCCATGCTGCATAAAATCCATTGAATTCAATCATGCTGCATGGAATCCACTGCATTCAATCATGCTGTATTAAATCCACTGCATTCAATAGGGTTCCATTTCTTCACGTGGCATCGAATCCACTGCATTCAATCACGCTGCATGGAATCCAGTGCATTCAATCGGGATGCATTTTTCCTCGCTGCATGGAGTACACTGCATTCAATCATGCTGCATAAAATCCACTGCATTCCATCGGGATGCTTTGGGCCATGCTGCATAAAATCCACTGCATTCAACCATGCTGCATGGATTCCACTGCATTCAATCATGCTGCATAAAATCCACTGCATTCAATCGGGATGCATTGGGCCTCGCTGCATGGAATAAACTGCATTCAATCAGGCTGCATGGAATCCACTGCATTCAATGGGGATGCATTCTACCATGCTGCATGGAGTTCACTGCATTCAATCACAATGCATGGAATCCACTGCATTCCATCGGGATGCTTTGGGCCATGCTGCATACAATCCACTGCATTCAATCGGGATGCATTGGGCCTCGCTGCATGGACTCCACTGCATACAATCGGGATCCATTGCGCCAAAATGCATGGAATCGACTGCATTTAATCACGGTGCATGGAATCCACTGCATTCAATCGGGATGCATTTTACCACACTGCTTGGATTACACTGCATTCAATCGCAATGCATAGAATCCACTGCATTCAATATGGATGCATTTTACCACTCTGCATGGAATCCACTGCATTTAATCACGCTGCATGTACTCCATGGAATTTAATCGGGATTCATTTTACTAAGCTGTATGGAATCGACTGCATTTAATCACGCTGCATGGAATCCACTGCATTCAATCGGGATTCATTTTACAAGGCTGCATGGAGTACACTGCATTCAATCACAATGCATGGAATCCACTGCATTCAAACGGGATGCTTTGGGCCATGCTGCATAAAATCCACTGCATTCAACCATGCTGCATGGAATCCACTGCATTCAATCATGCAGCATAAAATCCGCTGCATTCCATAGGGTTACATTTCTTCATGCTGCATGGAATACACTGCATTCAATCAGGCTGCATAAAATCCGCTGCATTCCATAGGGTTCCATTTCTTCTTGCTGCATGGAATACACTGCATTCAATCAGGCTGCATGGAATCCACTGCATTCAATCGGGATGCATTTTTCCTCGTTGCATGGACTACACTGCATTCCATCACAATGCATGGAATCCACTGCATTCAATCGGGAAGCTTTGGGCCATGCTGCATACAATCCACTGCATTCAATAGGGATGCACTGGGCCTCGCTGCATGGACTCCACTGCATATAATCGGGATCCATTGCGCCACAATGCATGGAATACTCTGCATGCAATGACGCTGAATGGAATCCACTGCATTGAATCGGGAAGATATGGGCCATGCTGCATAAAATCCACTGCATGCAATCATGCTGCATTGAAACCACTGCATTCAATCATGCTGCATAAAATCCACTGCATTCAATAGGGTTCCATTACTGCACCCTGCATGGAATCCACTGCATTTAATCACGCTGCATGTAATCCATGGAATTTAATCGGGATTCATTATACTAAGCTGTATGGAATCGACTGCACTTAATCACGCTGCATGGAATCCACTGTATTCAATCGGGATGCATTTTACCACGTTGCATGCAGTTCACTGCATTCAATCAAAATGCATGGAATCCACTGCATTCAATCGGGATGCTTTGGGCCATGCTGCATAAAATCCACTGCATTCAATCTTGCTTTTTGAATCCACTGCATTCAGTAATGCTGCATAAAATCCTTGCATTCAATTGGGTTCCATTTCTTCACGCTGCATGGAATACACTGCATTCAATCACGCTGCATGGAATCCACTGCATTCTATCGGGATGCATTTTACCTCGCTGCATGGATTACACTGCATTCACTCACAATGCATGGAATCCACTGCATTCCATCGGGATGCTTTGGGCCATGCTGCATAAACTCCACTGCATTCAATCGGGAGGCATTGGGCCTCGCTGCATGGACTCCACTGCATAAAATCTGGATCAATTGCGCCACAATGCATGGAATCCTCTGCATTCAACGACGCTGCATGGAATCCACTGCATTCCATCGGGATGTTTTGGGCCATGCTGCATAAAATCTACTGCATTCAATCGGGATGCATTGGGCCTCGCTGCATGAACTCCACTGCATACAATCTGGAACCATTGCGCCAAAATGCATGGAATACTCTGCATTCAACAACGCTGCATGGAATCCACTGCATTCAATCGGGATGCTTTGGGCCATGCTGCATAAATCCATTGAATTCAATCCTGCTGCATGGAATCCACTGCATTCACTCTTGCTGCATAAAATCCACTGCATTCAATAGGGTTCCATTTCTTCACGCTGCATGGAATCCACTACATTCAATCACGCTGCATGGAATCCACTGCATTCAATCGGGATGCATTTTACCATGCTGCGTGGTTTTCACTGCATTCAATCACAATGCATGGAATCCACTGCATTCCATCGGGATGCTTTGGGCCATGCTGCATAAAATCCACTGCATTCAATCATGCTGCATGGAATCCACTGCATTCAATCATGCTGCATAAAATCCACTGCATTCAATAGGGTTCCATTTCTTCACGCTGCATGTAATACACTGCATTCAATCACACTGAATGGAATCCACTGCATTCATTCGGGATGCATTTTACCTCGCTGCATGGATTACACTGCATTCAATCCCAATGCATGGAATCCACTGCATTCCATCGGGATGCTTTGGGCCATGCTGCATAAAATCCACTGCATTCAATCGGGATGCATTGGGCCACGCTGCATCGACTCCACTGCATTCAATTGGCATCCATTGCGCCACAATGCAAGGAATCCTCTGCATTCATTGACGCTGCATGGACTCCACTGCATTCAATCGGGATGCTTTGGGCCATGCTGCATAAAATCCACTGCATTCAACCATGCTGCATGGAATCCATTTCATTCAATCATGCTCTATAAAATCCAATGCATTCAATAGGGTTCCATTACTTCACGCTGCATGGAACACACTGCATTAAATCAGGATGCATGGAATCGACTGCATTCAATCAGGATGCATTATACCACGTTGCATGGATTACCCTACATTCAATCACAATGCATGGAATCCACTGCATTCAATCGGGATGCTTTGGGCCATGCTGCATAAAATCCACTGCATTCAATGGTGATGCATTGGGCCTCGCTGCATAGACTCCACTGCATATAATCGGGATCCATTGCGCCACAATGCATGGAATACTCTGCATTAAATTACGCTGCATGGAATCCACTGCATTCCATCGGGAAGCTTTGGGCCATGCTGCATAAAATCCACTGCATTCAATCATGCTGCATGGAATCCACTGCATTCAATCGGGATTCATTTTACAAGGCTGCATGGATTACATTTCATACACTCAAAATGCATGGAATCCACTGCGTTCTATAGGGATGCTTTGTGCCATACTGCATAAAATACACAGCATTCAATTTGCTGCATGGAATCCACTGCATTCAAACAGGCTGCATGAAATCCACTGCATTCAATGGGGATGCATTCTACAATGCTGCATGGAGTTCACTGCATGCAATCACAATGCATGTAATCCACTGCATTCCATCGGGATGCTTTGGGCCATGCTGCATAAAATCCACTGCATTCAACCATGCTGCATGGAATCCACTGCATTCAATCATGCTGCATAAAATCCACTGCATTCAATCGGGATGCATTGGGCCTCGCTGCATGGAATACACTGCATTCAATCAGGCTGCATGGAATCCACTGCATTCAATGGGGATGCATTCTACAATGCTGCATGGAGTTCACTGCATTCAATCACAACGCATGTAATCCACTGCATTCCATCGGGATGCTTTGGGCCATGCTGCATAAAATCCACTGCATTCAATCGGGATGCATTGGGCCACGCTGCATGGACTCCACTGCATACAATCGGGATCCATTGCGCCAAAATGCATGGAATACTCTGCATTCATTGACGCTGCATGGACTCCACTGCATTCAATCGGGATGCTTTGGGCCATGCTGCATAAAATCCACTGCATTCAATCATGCTGCATGGAATCCACTGCATTCAATCATGCTGCATAAAATACACTGCATTCAATCGGGATGCATTGGGCCTCGCTGCATGGAATACACTGCAATCAATCACGCTGCATTGAATCCACTGCATTCAATGGGGATGCAGTCTACAATGCTGCATGGGGTTCACTGCATTCAATCACAATGCATAGAATCCACTGCATTCCATCGGGATGCTTTGGGCAATGCTGCATAAAATCCACTGCATTCAATCGGGATGCATTGGGCCTCGGTGCATGGACTCCACTTCATACAATCTGGATCCATTGCACCAAAATGCATGGAATCCTCCACATGCAACCACGCTGCATGGACTCCACTGCATTCAATCGGGATGCTTTGGGCCATGCTGCATAATATCCATTGAATTCAATCATGCTGCATGGAATCCACTGCATTCAATCATGCTGTATAAAATCCACTGCATTCAATAGGGTTCCATTTCTTCACGTGGCATCGAATCCACTGCATTCAATCACGCTGCATGGAATCCAGTGCATTCAATCGGGATGCATTTTTCCTCGCTGCATGGGGTACACTGCATTCAATCATGCTGCATAAAATCCACTGCATTCAATCGGGAGTCTTTGGGCCATGCTGCATAAAATCCACTGCATTCAACCATGCTGCATGGAATCCACTGCATTCAATCATGCTGCATAAAATCCACTGCATTCAATCGGGATGCATTGGGCCTCGCTGCATGGAATACACTGCATTCAATCAGGCTGCATGGAATCCACTGCATTCAATGGGGATGCATTCTACAATGCTGCATGGAGTTCACCGCATTCAATCACGCTGCATGGAATCCACTGCATTCTATCGGGATGCATTTTATCACGCTGCATAGATTACACCGCATTCAATCACAATGCATGGAATCCACTGCATTCAATCGGGATGCTTTGGGCCATGCTGCATAAAATCCACTGCATTCAATCGGGATGCATTGGGCCTCGCTGCATGGACTCCACTGCATTCAATCGGGATCCATTGCGCCACAATGCATGGAATCCTCTGCATTCAATGACGCTGCATGGAATCCACTGCATTCCATCAGGATGCTTTGGGCCATGCTGCATAAAATCCACTGCATGCAATCATGCTGCATGGAATCCACTGCATTCAATCATGCTGCATAAAATCCACTGCATTCAATAGGGTTCCATTTCTTCACACTGCATGGAATACACTGCATTCAATCAGGCTGCATGAAATCCACTGCATTCAATGGGGATGCATTCTACAATGCTGCATGGAGTTCACTGCATGCAATCACAATGCATGTAATCCACTGCATTCCATCGGGATGCTTTGGGCCATGCTGCATAAAATCCACTGCATTCAACCATGCTGCATGGAATCCACTGCATTCAATCATGCTGCATAAAATCCACTGCATTCAATCGGGATGCATTGGGCCTCGCTGCATGGAATACACTGCATTCAATCAGGCTGCATGGAATCCACTGCATTCAATGGGGATGCATTCTACAATGCTGCATGGAGTTCACTGCATTCAATCACAACGCATGTAATCCACTGCATTCCATCGGGATGCTTTGGGCCATGCTGCATAAAATCCACTGCATTCAATCGGGATGCATTGGGCCACGCTGCATGGACTCCACTGCATACAATCGGGATCCATTGCGCCAAAATGCATGGAATACTCTGCATTCATTGACGCTGCATGGACTCCACTGCATTCAATCGGGATGCTTTGGGCCATGCTGCATAAAATCCACTGCATTCAATCATGCTGCATGGAATCCACTGCATTCAATCATGCTGCATAAAATACACTGCATTCAATCGGGATGCATTGGGCCTCGCTGCATGGAATACACTGCATTCAATCACGCTGCATGGAATCCACTGCATTCAATGGGGATGCATTCTACAATGCTGCATGGGGTTCACTGCATTCAATCACAATGCATGGAATCCACTGCATTCCATCAGGATGCTTTGGGCAATGCTGCATAAAATCCACTACATTCAATCGGGATGCATTGGGCCTCGGTGCATGGACTCCACTGCATACAATCGGGATCCATTGCACCAAAATGCATGGAATCCTCCGCATGCAACCACGCTGCATGGACTCCACTGCATTCAATCGGGATGCTTTGGGCCATGCTGCATAATATCCATTGAATTCAATCATGCTGCATGGAATCCACTGCATTCAATCATGCTGTATAAAATCCACTGCATTCAATAGGGTTCCATTTCTTCACGTGACATCGAATCCACTGCATTCAATCACGCTGCATGGAATCCAGTGAATTCAATCGGGATGCATTTTTCCTCGCTGCATGGAGTACACTGCATTCAATCATGCTGCATAAAATCCACTGCATTCCATCGGGAGTCTTTGGGCCATGCTGCATAAAATCCACTGCATTCAACCATGCTGCATGGAATCCACTGCATTCAATCATGCTGCATAAAATCCACTGCATTCAATCGGGATGCATTGGGCCTCACTGCATGGAATACACTGCATTCAATCAGGCTGCATAAAATCCACTGCATTCAATGGGGATGCATTCTACAATGCTGCATGGAGTTCACTGCATTCAATCACGCTGCATGGAATCCACTGCATTCTATCGGGATGCATTTTACCACGCTGCATAGATTACACCGCATTCAATCACAATGCATGGAATCCACTGCATTCAATCGGGATGCTTTGGGCCATGCTGCATAAAATCCACTGCATTCAATCGGGATGCATTGGGCCTCGCTGAATGGACTCCACTGCATTCAATCGGGATCCATTGCGCCACAATGCATGGAATCCTCTGCATTCAATGACGCTGCATGGAATCCACTGCATTCCATCAGGATGCTTTGGGCCATGCTGCATAAAATCCACTGCATGCAATCATGCTGCATAAAATCCACTGCATTCAATAGGGTTCCATTTCTTCACACTGCATGGAATCCACTGCATTCAATCACGCTGCATGGAATCCACTGCATTCAACATGGAGGAATTTTACCACGCTGCATTTAGTACACTGTATTCAATCACAATTCATGGAATCCATTGCATTCAATCGGAATGCTTTGGGCCATGCTGCATAAAATCCACTGCATTCAATCGGGATGCACTGGGCATCGCTGCATGGACTCCATTGCATACAATAGGGATCCATTGCGCCACAATGCATGGAATCCTCTGCATTCAATCATGCTGCATGGAATCCACTGCATTCAATCGGGATGCATTTTACCATGCTGCATGGATTACCCTTCATTCAATCAGGCTGCATGGAATCCACTGCATTCTATCGGGATGCTTTGCGCCATGCTGCATAAAATCCAGTGCATTTAATCGGGATGCATTTGGCCACGCTGCATGGACTCCACTGCATAAAATCGGGATCCATTGCCCCAAATTGCAAGGGATCATCTGCATTCAATGACGCTGCATGGAATCCACTGCATTCCATCGGGATCCATTTTACCACGCAGCATGGATTACACTGCATTCAATCACAATGCATGGAATCTACTCTATTCAATTGGGATGCTTTGGGACATACTGCATAAAATCCACTGCATTCAATCATGCTGCATGGAATCCACTGCATTCAATAGGGATGCTTTGGGCCATACTGCATAAAATCCACTGCATTCAATCTTGCTGCATGGAATCCACTGCATTCAATCATGCTGCATAAATCCCATGCATTCAATAGGGTTCCATTTCTTCACGCTGCATGGAATCCACTGCATTCAATCACGCTGCATAAAATCCACTGCATTCAATAGGGTTCCATTTCTTCACGCTGCATGGAATCCACTACATTCAATCACGCTGCATGGAATCCACTGCATTCAATCAGGATGCTTTGGGCCATGCTGCATAAAATCCACTGCATTCAATCATGCTGCCTGGAATCCACTGCATTCAATCATACTGCATAAAATCCACTGCATTCAATAGGGTTCCATTTCTGCACGTGGCATCGAATCCACTGCATTCAATCACGCTGCATGGAATCCAGTGCATTCAATCGGGATGCATTTTTCCTCGCTGCATGGAGTACACTGCATTCAAACATGCTGCATAAAATCCACTGCATTCCATCGGGAGTCTTTGGGCCATGCTGCATAAAATCCACTGCATTCAACCATGCTGCATGGAATCCACTGCATTCAATCATGCTGCATAAAATCCACTGCATTCAATCGGGATGCATTGGGCCTCGCTGCATGGAATGCACTGCATTCAATCAGGCTGCATGGAATACAATGCATTCAATGGGGATGCATTCTACAATGCTGCATGGAGTTCACTGCATTCAATCACGCTGCATGGAATCCACTGCATTCTATCGGGATGCATTTTACCACGCTGCATAGATTACACCGCATTCAATCACAATGCATGGAATCCACTGCATTCAATCGGGATGCTTTGGGCCATGCTGCATAAACTCCACTGCATTCAATCGGGATGCATTGGGCCTCGCTGCATGGACTCCACTGCATTCAATCGGGATCCATTGCGCCACAATGCATGGATCCTCTGCATTCAATGACGCTGCATGGAATCCACTGCATTCCATCAGGATGCTTTGGGCCATGCTGCATAAAATCCACTGCATGCAATCATGCTGCATGGAATCCACTGCATTCATTCATGCTGCATAAAATCCACTGCATTCAATAGGGTTCCATTTCTTCACACTGCATGGAATCCACTGCATTCAATCACGCTGCATGGAATCCACTGCATTCAACATGGAGGAATTTTACCACGCTGCATTTAGTACACTGTATTCAATCACAATTCATGGAATCCATTGCATTCAATCGGAATGCTTTGGGCCATGCTGCATAAAATCCACTGCATTCAATCGGGATGCACTGGGCATCGCTGCATGGACTCCATTGCATACAATCGGGATCCATTGCGCCACAATGCATGGAATCCTCTGCATTCAATCATGCTGCATGGAATCCACTGCATTCAATCGGGATGCATTTTACCCTGCTGCATGGATTACCCTTCATTCAATCAGGCTGCATGGAATCCACTGCATTCTATCGGGATGCTTTGCGCCATGCTGCATAAAATCCAGTGCATTTAATCGGGATGCATTTGGCCACGCTGCATGGACTCCACTGCATAAAATCGGGATCCATTGCCCCAAAATGCAAGGGATCATCTGCATTCAATGACGCTGCATGGAATCCACTGCATTCCATCGGGATCCATTTTTCCACGCAGCATGGATTACACTGCTTTCAATCACAATGCATGGAATCTACTCTATTCAATTGGGATGCTTTGGGACATACTGCATAAAATCCACTGCATTCAATCATGCTGCATGGAATCCACTGCATTCTATAGGGATGCTTTGGGCCATACTGCATAAAATCCACTGCATTCAATCTTGCTGCATGGAATCCACTGCATTCAATCATGCTGCATAAATCCCATGCATTCAATAGGGTTCCATTTCTTCACGCTGCATGGAATCCACTGCATTCAATCACGCTGCATAAATCCACTGCATTCAATAGGGTTCCATTTCATCACGCTGCATGGAATCCACTACATTCAATCACGCTGCATGGAATCCACTGCATTCAATCAGGATGCTTTGGGCCATGCTGCATAAAATCCACTGCATTCAATCATGCTGCCTGGAATCCACTGCATTCAATCATACTGCATAAAATCCACTGCATTCAATAGGGTTCCATTTCTTCACGCTTCATGGAATCCACTGCATTCAATAGGGTTCCATTCCTTCACGCTGCCTGGAATCCACTGCCTTCAATCACGCTGCATGGAATCCACTGCATTCAATCGGGATGCATTTTTCCTCGTTGCATGGATTACACAGCATTCAATCCCAATGCATGGAATCCACTGCATTCAATCGGGAAGCTTTGGGCCATGCTGCATACAATGCACTGCATTCAATCGGGATGCACTGGGCCTCGCTGCATGGACTCCACTGCATATAATCGGGATCCATTGCGCCACAATGCATGGAATACTCTGCATTCAATGACGCTGAATGGAATCCACTGCATTGAATCGGGAAGCTTTGGGCCATGCTGCATAAATCCACTGCATGCAATCATGCTGTGTGGACTCCACTGCATTGAATCATGCTGCAAAAAAAACCACTGCATTCAATAGGGTTCCACTTCTTCACCCTGCATGGAATCCACTGCATTCAACCACGCTGCATGGAATCCACTGCATTCAATCGGGATGCATTTTACCACTCTGCATGGATTACACTGCATTTAATCACGCTGCATGTAATCCATGGAATTTAATCGGGATTCATTTTACTAAGCTGTATGGAATGGACTGCACTTAATCACGCTGCATGGAATCCACTGCATTCAATCGGGATGCATTTTACCACGTTGCATGCAGTTCACTGCATTCAATCACAATGCATGGAATCCACTGCATTCAATCGGGATGCTTTGGGCCATGCTGCATAAAATCCACTGCATTCAATCTTGCTTTTTGAATCCACTGCATTCAGTAATGCTGCATGAAATCCTTGCATTCAATTGGGTTCCATTTCTTCATCTGCATGGATTACACTGCATTTAATCACGCTGCATGGAATCCATGGAATTTAATCGGGATTCATTTTACTAAGCTGTATGGAATGGACTGCACTTAATCACGCTGCATGGAATCCACTGCATTCAATCGGGATGCATTTTACCACGTTGCATGCAGTTCACTGCATTCAATCACAATGCATGGAATCCACTGCATTCAATCGGGATGCTTTGGGCCATGCTGCATAAAATCCACTGCATTCAATCTTGCTTTTTGAATCCACTGCATTCAGTAATGCTGCATAAAATCCTTGCATTCAATTGGGTTCCATTTCTTCACGCTGCATGGAATACACTGCATTCAATCACGCTGCATGGAATCCACTGCATTCAATCGGGATGCATTTTACCATGCTGCGTGGTTTTCACTGCATTCAATCACAATGCATGGAATCCACTGCATTCCATCGGGATGCTTTGGGCCATGCTGCATAAAATCCACTGCATTCAATCAGGCTGCATGGAATCCACTACATTCAATCATGCTGCATAAAATCCACTGCATTCAATAGGGTTCCATTTCTTCACGCTGCATGTAATACACTGCATTCAATCACACTGAATGGAATCCACTGCATTCAATCGGGATGCATTTTACCTCGCTGCATGGATTACACTGCATTCAATCACGATGCATGGAATCCACTGCATTCCATCGGGATGCTTTGGGCCATGCTGCATAAAATCCACTGCATTCAATCGGGATGCATTGGGCCACGCTGCATCGACTCCACTGCATTCAATTGGCATCCATTGCGCCACAATGCAAGGAATCCTCTGCATTCATTGACGCTGCATGGACTCCACTGCATTCTATCGGGATGCTTTGGGCCATGCTGCATAAAATCCACTGCATTCAACCATGCTGCATGGAATCCATTTCATTCAATCATGCTCTATAAAATCCAATGCATTCAATACGGTTCCATTACTTCACGCTGCATGGAATACACTGCATTAAATCAGGATGCATGGAATCGACTGCATTCAATCAGGAGGCATTATACCACGTTGCATGGATTACCCTACATTCAATCACAATGCATGGAATCCACTGCATTCAATCGGGATGCTTTGGGCCATGCTGCATAAAATCCACTGCATTCAATCGGGATGCATTGGGCCTCGCTGCATAGACTCCACTGCATATAATCGGGATCCATTGCGCCACAATGCATGGAATACTCTGCATTCAATGACGCTGCATGGAATCCACTGCATTCCATCGGGAAGCTTTGGGCCATGCTGCATAAAATCCACTGCATTCAATCATGCTGCATGGAATCCACTGCATTCAATCGGGATGCATTTTACAAGGCTGCATGGATTACATTTCATACACTCAAAATGCATGGAATCCACTGCGTTCTATAGGGATGCTTTGGGCCATACTGCATAAAATACACTGCATTCAATTTGCTGCATGGAATCCACTGCATTCAATCATGCTGAATAAAATCCACTGCATTCAATAGGGTTCCATTTCTTCACGCTGCATGGAATACACTGCATTCAATCAGGCTGCATGAAATCCACTGCATTCAATGGGGATGCATTCTACAATGCTGCATGGAGTTCACTGCATGCAATCACAATGCATGTAATCCACTGCATTCCATCGGGATGCCTTGGGCCATGCTGCATAAAATCCACTGCATTCAACCATGCTGCATGGAATCCACTGCATTCAATCATGCTGCATAAAATCCACTGCATTCAATCGGGATGCATTGGGCCTCGCTGCATGGAATACACTGCATTCAATCAGGCTGCATGGAATCCACTGCATTCAATGGGGATGCATTCTACAATGCTGCATGGAGTTCACTGCATTCAATCACAACGCATGTAATCCACTGCATTCCATCGGGTTGCCTTGGGCCATGCTGCATAAAATCCACTGCATTCAATCGGGATGCATTGGGCCTCGCTGCATGGACTCCACTGCATACAATCGGGATCCATTGCGCCAAAATGCATGGAATACTCTGCATTCATTGACGCTGCATGGACTCCACTGCATTCAATCGGGATGCTTTGGGCCATGCTGCATAAAATCCACTGCATTCAACCATGCTGCATGGAATCCACTGCATTCAATCATGCTGCATAAAATCCACTGCATTCCATCGGGATGCATTGGGCCTCGCTGCATGGAAAACACTGCATTCAATCACGCTGCATGGAATCCACTGCATTCAATGGGGATGCATTCTACAATGCTGCATGGAGTTCACTGCATTCAATCACAATCCATGGAATCCACTGCATTCCATCGGGATGCTTTGGGCCATGCTGCATAAAATCCACTGCATTCAATCGGGATGCATTGGGCCTCGCTGCATGGACTCCACTGCATACAATCGGGATCCATTGCACCAAAATGCATGGAATCCTCCGCATGCAACGACGCTGCATGGACTCCACTGCATTTAATCGGGATGCTTTGGGCCATACTGCATAATATCCATTGAATTCAATCATGCTGCATGGAATCCACTGCATTCAATCATGCTGTATAAAATCCACTGCATTCAATAGGGTTCCATTTCTTCACGTGGCATCGACTCCACTGCATTCAATCACGCTGCATGGAATCCACTGCATTTAATCGGGATGCATTTTTCCTCGCTGCATGGAGTACACTGCATTCAATCATGCTGCATAAAATCCACTGCATTCAATCGGGATGCATTGGGCCTCGCTGCATGGAATAAACTGCATTCAATCAGGCTCCATGGAATCCACTGCATTCAATGGGGATGCATTCTACCATGCTGCATGGAGTTCACTGCATTCAATCACAATGCATGGAATCCACTGCATTCCATCGGGATGCTTTGGGCCATGCTGCATAAAATCCACTGCATTCAATCGGGATGCATTGGGCCTCGCTGCATGGAATAAACTGCATTCAATCAGGCTCCATGGAATCCACTGCATTCAATGGGGATGCATTCTACCATGCTGCATGGAGTTCACTGCATTCAATCACAATGCATGGAATCCACTGCATTCCATCGGGATGCTTTGGGCCATGCTGCATAAAATCCACTGCATTCAATCGGGATGCATTGGGCCTCGCTGCATGGACTCCACTGCATACAATCGGGATCCATTGCGCCACAATGCATGGAATACTCTGCATTCAATCACGCTGCATGGAATCCACTGCATTCAATCGGGATGCTTTGGGCCATGCTGCATAAAATTCACTGCATGCAA
This sequence comes from Sus scrofa, assembly GCF_054392235.1. Taxonomy (NCBI): domain Eukaryota; kingdom Metazoa; phylum Chordata; class Mammalia; order Artiodactyla; family Suidae; genus Sus; species Sus scrofa. The sequence continues at coordinate 6,605,042 of NC_139397.1, forward strand.
TCATGCTGCATGGAATCCACTGCATTCAATCGGGATGCATTTTACCACGTTGCATGCAGTTCACTGCATTCAATCACAATGCATGGAATCCACTGCATTCAATCGGGATGCTTTGGGCCATGCTGCATAAAATCCACTGCATTCAATCGGGATGCATTGGGCCTCGCTGCATGGACTCCACTGCATTCAATCGGGATCCATTGCGCCACAATGCATGGAATCCTCTGCATTCAATGACGCTGCATGGAATCCACTGCATTCCATCAGGATGCTTCGGGCCATGCTGCATAAAATCCACTGCATGCAATCATGCTGCATGGAATCCACTGCATTCAATCATGCCGCATAAAATCCACTGCATTCAATAGGGTTCCATTTCTTCACACTGCATGGAATCCACTGCATTCAATCACGCTGCATGGAATCCACTGCATTCAACATGGATGAATTTTACCACGCTGCATTTAGTACACTGTATTCAATCACAATTCATGGAATCCATTGCATTCAATCGGGATGCGTTGGGCCATGCTGCATAAAATCCATTGCATTCAATCATGCTGCATGGAATCCACTTCATTCAATCGGGATGCATTGGGCCTCGCTGCATGGACTCCACTGCATTCAATCGGGATCCATTGTGCCACAATGCATGGAATCCTCTTCATTCAACGACGCTGCATGGAATCCACTGCATTCCATCGGGATGCTTTGGGCCATGCTGCATAAAATCCACTGCATTCAATCGGGATGCATTGGGCCTCGCTGCATGGACTCCACTGCATACAATCGGGATCCATTGCGCCACAATGCATGGAATACTCTGCATTCAATCACGCTGCATGGAATCCACTGCATTCAATCGGGATGCTTTGGGCCATGCTGCATAAAATCCACTGCATGCAATCATGCTGAATGGAATCCACTGCATTCAATCATGCTGCATAAAATCCACTGCATTCAATCGGGATGCATTGGGCCTCGCTGCATGGACTCCACTGCATACAATCGGGATCCATTGCGCCACAATGCATGGAATACTCTGCATTCAATCACGCTGCATGGAATCCACTGCATTCAATCGGGATGCTTTGGGCCATGCTGCATAAAATCCACTGCATGCAATCATGCTGCCTGGAATCCACTGCATTCAATCATGCTGCATAAAATCCACTGCATTCAATAGGGTTCCATTTCTTCTTCACGCTGCCTGGAATCCACTGCATTCAATCACACTGCATGGAATCCACTGCATTCAATCGGGATGCATTTTACCACACTGCTTGGATTACACTGCATTCAATCGCAATGCATAGAATCCACTGCATTCAATATGGATGCATTTTACCACTCTGCATGGAATCCACTGCATTTACTCACGATGCATGTAATCCATGGAATTTAATCGGGATTCATTTTACTAAGCTGTATGGAATCGACTGCATTTAATCACGCTGCATGGAATCCACTGCATTCAATCGGGATTCATTTTACAAAGCTGCATGGAGTACACTGCATTCAATCACAATGCATGGAATCCACTGCATTCAAACGGGATGCTTTGGGCCATGCTGCATAAAATCCACTGCATTCAATCATGCTGCATGGAATCCACTGCATTCAATCATGCAGCATAAAATCCGCTGCATTCCATAGGGTTCCATTACTTCATGCTGCATGGAATACACTGCATTCAATCAGGCTGCATAAAATCCGCTGCATTCCATAGGGTTCCATTCCTTCATGCTGCATGGAATCCACTGCATTCAATCACGCTGCATGGAATCCACTGCATTCAATCGGGATGCATTTTACCATGCTGCGTGTTGTTCACTGCATTCAATCACAATGCATGGAATCCACTGCATTCCATCGGGATGCTTTGGGCCATGCTGCATAAAATCCACTGCATTCAATCAGGCTGCATGGAATCCACTACATTCAATCATGCTGCATAAAATCCACTGCATTCAATAGGGTTCCATTTCTTCACGCTGCATGTAATACACTGCATTCAATCACACTGAATGGAATCCACTGCATTCAATCGGGATGCATTTTACCTCGCTGCATGGATTACACTGCATTCAATCACGATGCATGGAATCCACTGCATTCCATCGGGATGCTTTGGGCCATGCTGCATAAAATCCACTGCATTCAATCGGGATGCATTGGGCCACGCTGCATCGACTCCACTGCATTCAATTGGCATCCATTGCGCCACAATGCAAGGAATCCTCTGCATTCATTGACGCTGCATGGACTCCACTGCATTCTATCGGGATGCTTTGGGCCATGCTGCATAAAATCCACTGCATTCAACCATGCTGCATGGAATCCATTTCATTCAATCATGCTCTATAAAATCCAATGCATTCAATACGGTTCCATTACTTCACGCTGCATGGAATACACTGCATTAAATCAGGATGCATGGAATCGACTGCATTCAATCAGGAGGCATTATACCACGTTGCATGGATTACCCTACATTCAATCACAATGCATGGAATCCACTGCATTCAATCGGGATGCTTTGGGCCATGCTGCATAAAATCCACTGCATTCAATCGGGATGCATTGGGCCTCGCTGCATAGACTCCACTGCATATAATCGGGATCCATTGCGCCACAATGCATGGAATACTCTGCATTCAATGACGCTGCATGGAATCCACTGCATTCCATCGGGAAGCTTTGGGCCATGCTGCATAAAATCCACTGCATTCAATCATGCTGCATGGAATCCACTGCATTCAATCGGGATGCATTTTACAAGGCTGCATGGATTACATTTCATACACTCAAAATGCATGGAGTCCACTGCGTTCTATAGGGATGCTTTGGGCCATACTGCATAAAATACACTGCATTCAATTTGCTGCATGGAATCCACTGCATTCAATCATGCTGAATAAAATCCACTGCATTCAATAGGGTTCCATTTCTTCACGCTGCATGGAATACACTGCATTCAATCAGGCTGCATGAAATCCACTGCATTCAATGGGGATGCATTCTACAATGCTGCATGGAGTTCACTGCATGCAATCACAATGCATGTAATCCACTGCATTCCATCGGGATGCCTTGGGCCATGCTGCATAAAATCCACTGCATTCAACCATGCTGCATGGAATCCACTGCATTCAATCATGCTGCATAAAATCCACTGCATTCAATCGGGATGCATTGGGCCTCGCTGCATGGAATACACTGCATTCAATCAGGCTGCATGGAATCCACTGCATTCAATGGGGATGCATTCTACAATGCTGCATGGAGTTCACTGCATTCAATCACAACGCATGTAATCCACTGCATTCCATCGGGATGCTTTGGGCCATGCTGCATAAAATCCACTGCATTCAATCGGGATGCATTGGGCCTCGCTGCATGGACTCCACTGCATACAATCGGGATCCATTGCGCCAAAATGCATGGAATACTCTGCATTCATTGACGCTGCATGGACTCCACTGCATTCAATCGGGATGCTTTGGGCCATGCTGCATAAAATCCACTGCATTCAACCATGCTGCATGGAATCCACTGCATTCAATCATGCTGCATAAAATCCACTGCATTCCATCGGGATGCATTGGGCCTCGCTGCATGGAAAACACTGCATTCAATCACGCTGCATGGAATCCACTGCATTCAATGGGGATGCATTCTACAATGCTGCATGGAGTTCACTGCATTCAATCACAATGCATGGAATCCACTGCATTCCATCGGGATGCTTTGGGCCATGCTGCATAAAATCCACTGCATTCAATCGGGATGCATTGGGCCTCGCTGCATGGACTCCACTGCATACAATCGGGATCCATTGCACCAAAATGCATGGAATCCTCCGCATGCAACGACGCTGCATGGACTCCACTGCATTCAATCGGGATGCTTTGGGCCATGCTGCATAAAATCCATTGAATTCAATCATGCTGCATGGAATCCACTGCATTCAATCATGCTGTATAAAATCCACTGCATTCAATAGGGTTCCATTTCTTCACGTGGCATCGACTCCACTGCATTCAATCACGCTGCATGGAATCCACTGCATTCAATCGGGATGCATTTTTCCTCGCTGCATGGAGAACACTGCATTCAATAATGCTGCATAAAATCCACTGCATTCAATCGGGATGCATTGGGCCTCGCTGCATGGAATAAACTGCATTCAATCAGGCTCCATGGAATCCACTGCATTCAATGGGGATGCATTCTACCATGCTGCATGGAGTTCACTGCATTCAATCACAATGCATGGAATCCACTGCATTCCATCGGGATGCTTTGGGCCATGCTGCATAAAATCCACTGCATTCAATCGGGATGCATTGGGCCTCGCTGCATGGAATAAACTGCATTCAATCAGGCTCCATGGAATCCACTGCATTCAATGGGGATGCATTCTACCATGCTGCATGGAGTTCACTGCATTCAATCACAATGCATGGAATCCACTGCATTCCATCGGGATGCTTTGGGCCATGCTGCATAAAATCCACTGCATTCAATCGGGATGCATTGGGCCTCGCTGCATGGACTCCACTGCATACAATCGGGATCCATTGCGCCACAATGCAGGGAATACTCTGCATTCAATCACGCTGCATGGAATCCACTGCATTCAATCGGGATGCTTTGGGCCATGCTGCATAAAATTCACTGCATGCAATCATGCTGCATGGAATCCACTGCATTCAATCGGGATGCATTTTACCACGTTGCATGCAGTTCACTGCATTCAATCACAATGCATGGAATCCACTGCATTCAATCGGGATGCTTTGGGCCATGCTGCATAAAATCCACTGCATTCAATCGGGATGCATTGGGCCTCGCTGCATGGACTCCACTGCATTCAATCGGGATCCATTGCGCCACAATGCATGGAATCCTCTGCATTCAATGACGCTGCATGGAATCCACTGCATTCCATCAGGATGCTTTGGGCCATGCTGCATAAAATCCACTGCATGCAATCATGCTGCATGGAATCCACTGCATTCAATCATGCCGCATAAAATCCACACATTCAATAGGGTTCCATTTCTTCACACTGCATGGAATCCACTGCATTCAATCACGCTGCATGGAATCCACTGCATTCAACATGGATGAATTTTACCACGCTGCATTTAGTACACTGTATTCAATCACAATTCATGGAATCCATTGCATTCAATCGGGATGCGTTGGGCCATGCTGCATAAAATCCACTGCATTCAATCGGGATGCACTGGGCATCGCTGCATGGACTCCACTGCATACAATCGGGATCCATTGCGCCACAATGCATGGAATCCTCTGCATTCAATGACGCTGCATGGAATCCACTGCATTCAATCGGGATGCTTTGGGCCATGCTGAATAAAATCCATTGCATTCAATCATGCTGCATGGAATCCACTTCATTCAATCGGGATGCATTGGGCCTCGCTGCATGGACTCCACTGCATTCAATCGGGATCCATTGTGCCACAATGCATGGAATCCTCTTCATTCAACGACGCTGCATGGAATCCACTGCATTCCATCGGGATGCTTTGGGCCATGCTGCATAAAATCCACTGCATTCAATCGGGATGCATTGGGCCTCGCTGCATGGACTCCACTGCATACAATCGGGATCCATTGCGCCACAATGCATGGAATACTCTGCATTCAATCACGCTGCATGGAATCCACTGCATTCAATCGGGATGCTTTGGGCCATGCTGCATAAAATCCACTGCATGCAATCATGCTGAATGGAATCCACTGCATTCAATCATGCTGCATAAAATCCACTGCATTCAATCGGGATGCATTGGGCCTCGCTGCATGGACTCCACTGCATACAATCGGGATCCATTGCGCCACAATGCATGGAATACTCTGCATTCAATCACGCTGCATGGAATCCACTGCATTCAATCGGGATGCTTTGGGCCATGCTGCATAAAATCCACTGCATGCAATCATGCTGCCTGGAATCCACTGCATTCAATCATGCTGCATAAAATCCACTGCATTCAATAGGGTTCCATTTCTTCTTCACGCTGCCTGGAATCCACTGCATTCAATCACACTGCATGGAATCCACTGCATTCAATCGGGATGCATTTTACCACACTGCTTGGATTACACTGCATTCAATCGCAATGCATAGAATCCACTGCATTCAATATGGATGCATTTTACCACTCTGCATGGAATCCACTGCATTTACTCACGATGCATGTAATCCATGGAATTTAATCGGGATTCATTTTACTAAGCTGTATGGAATCGACTGCATTTAATCACGCTGCATGGAATCCACTGCATTCAATCGGGATTCATTTTACAAAGCTGCATGGAGTACACTGCATTCAATCACAATGCATGGAATCCACTGCATTCAAACGGGATGCTTTGGGCCATGCTGCATAAAATCCACTGCATTCAATCATGCTGCATGGAATCCACTGCATTCAATCATGCAGCATAAAATCCGCTGCATTCCATAGGGTTCCATTACTTCATGCTGCATGGAATACACTGCATTCAATCAGGCTGCATAAAATCCGCTGCATTCCATAGGGTTCCATTTCTTCATGCTGCATGGAATACACTGCATTTAATCAGGCTGCATGGAATCCACTGCATTCAATCGGGATGCATTTTTCCTCGTTGAATGGACTACACTGCATTCCATCACAATGCATGGAATCCACTGCATTCAATCGGGAAGATTTGGGCCATGCTGCATACAATCCACTGCATTCAATCGGGATGCACTGGGCCTCGCTGCATGGACTCCACTGCATATAATCGGGATCCATTGCGCCACAATGCATGGAATACTCTGCATTCAATGACGCTGAATGGAATCCACTGCATTGAATCGGGAAGCTATGGGCCATGCTGCATAAAATCCACTGCATGCAATCATGCTGCATTGAATCCACTGCATTCAATCATACTGCATATAATCCACTGCATTCAATAGGGTTCCATTACTGCACCCTGCATGGAATCCACTGCATTCAACCACGCTGCATGGAATCCACTGCATTCAATCGGGATGCATTTTATCACTCTGCATGGATTACACTGCATTTAATCACGCTGCATGTAATCCATGGAATTTAATCGGGATTCATTTTACTAAGCTGTATGGAATGGACTGCACTTAATCACGCTGCATGGAATCCACTGCATTCAATCGGGATGCATTTTACCACGTTGCATGCAGTTCACTGCATTCAATCACAATGCATGGAATCCACTGCATTCAATCGGGATGCTTTGGGCCATGCTGCATAAAATCCACTGCATTCAATCTTGCTTTTTGAATCCACTGCATTCAGTAATGCTGCATAAAATTCTTGCATTAATTGGGTTCCATTTCTTCACGCTGCATGGAATACACTGCATTCAATCACGCTGCATGGAAACCACTGCATTCAATCGGGATGCATTTTACCTCGCTGCATGGATTACACTGCATTCAATCACAATGCATGGAATCCACTGCATTCCATCGGGATGCTTTGGGCCATGCTGCATAAACTCCACTGCATTCAATCGGGATGCATTGGGCCTCGCTGCATGGACTCCACTGCATAAAATCTGGATCCATTGCGCCACAATGCATGGAATCCTCTGCATTCAATGATGCTGCATGGAATCCACTGCTTTCCATCGGGATGTTTTGGGCCATGCTGCATAAAATCCACTGCATTCAATCGGGATGCATTGGGCCTCGCTGCATGGACTCCACTGCATTCAATCGGGATCCATTGTGCCACAATGCATGGAATTCTCTTCATTCAATGACGCTGCATCGAGTCCACAGCATTCAATCGGAATCCATTGTGCCACAATGCATGGAATACTCTGCATTCAATGACGCTGCATGGAATCCACTATATTCAATCATGCTGCATAAAATCCACTGCATTCAATAGGGTTCCATTTCTTCACGCTGCATGGACTCCACTACATTCAATCACGCTGCATGGAATCCACTGCATTCAACATGGATGAATTTTACCACGCTGCATTTAGTACAGTGTATTCAATCAAAATTCATGGAATCCATTGCATTCAATCGGGATGCTTTGGGCCATGCTGCATAAAATCCACTGCATTCAATCGGGATGCACTGGGCATCGCTGCATGGACTCCACTGCATACAATCGGGATCCATTGCGCCACAATGCATGGAATCCTCTGCATTCAATGACGCTGCATGGAGTCCACAGCATTCAATCGGAATCCATTGTGCCATGCTGCATAAAATCCACTGCATTCAACCAGGCTGCATGGAATCCACTGCATTCAATCATGCTGCAATAAATCCACTGCATTCAATAGGGTTCCATTTCTTCACGCTGCATGTTATACACTGCATTCATTCACACTGCATGGAATCCACTGCATTCAATCAGGATGCATTTTACCTCGCTGCATGGATTACACTGCATTCAATCACAATGCATGGAATCCACTGCATTCCATCGGGATGCTTTGGGCCATGCTGCATAAAATCCACTGCCTTCAATCGGGATGCATTGGGCCTCGCTGCATGGACTCCACTGCATACAATCGGGATCCATTGCGCCACAATGCATGGAATCCTCTGCATTCAACGACGCTGCATGGAATCCACTGCATTCAATCGGGAGGCTTTGGGCCATGCTGCATAAAATCCACTGCATTCAATCATGCTGCATAAAATCCACTGCATTCAATATGGTTCCATTTCTTCACGCTGCATGGAATCCAATGCATTCAATCAGGATGCATTTTACCACACTGCATGGATTACACTTCATTCAATCACAATGCATGGAATCCACTGCAATCCATCGGGATGCTTTGGGCCATGCTGCATAAAATCCACTGCATTCAATCAGATGCATTTTGCCTCGCTGCATAGACTCCACTGCATACAATCGGGATCCATTTCGCCAAAATGCATTGAATCTTCTGCATTCAATTACGCTGCATGGAATCCACTGCATTCAATCGGGATGCTTTGGGCCATGCTGCATAAAATCCATTGCATTCAATCATGCTGCATGGGATCCACTGCATTCAATCATGCTGCATAAAATCCACTGCATTCAATAGGGTTCCATTTCTTCACGCTGCATGGAATCCACTACATTCAATCACGCTGCATGGAATCCACTGCATTCTATCGGGATGCATTTTACCACGCTGCATAGATTACACCGCATTCAATCACAATGCATGGAATCCACTGCATTCAATCGGGATGCTTTGGGCCATGCTGCATAAAATCCACTGCATTCAATCGGAATGCATTGGGCCTCGCTGCACGGACTCCACTGCATTCAATCGGGATCCATTGTGCCACAATGCATGGAATTCTCTTCATTCAATGACGCTGCATCGAATCCACTGCATTCAATCGGAATCCATTGTGCCACAATGCATGGAATCCTCTGCATTCAATGACGCTGCATGGAATCCACTGCATTCCATCAGGATGCTTTGGGCCATGCTGCATAAAATCCACTGCATGCAATCCTGCTGCATGGAATCCACTGCATTCAATCATGCTGCATAAAATCCACTGCATTCAATAGGGTTCCATTTCTTCATGCTGCATGGAATCCCCTGCATTCAATCACGCTGCATGGAATCCACTGCATTCAACATGGATGAATTTTACCACGCTGCATTTAGTACACTGTATTCAATCACAATGCATGGAATCCACTGCATTCCATCGGGATGCTTTGGCCCATGCTGCATAAAATCCACTGCATTCAATCATGCTGCATGGAAACCACTGCATTCAATCGGGATGCTTTGGGCCATGCTGCATAAAATCCACTGCATTTACTCGGGATGCATTTGGCCACGCTGCATGGACTCCACTGCATAAAATCGGGATCCATTGCCCCATAATGCAAGGAATCATCTGCATTCAATGACGCTGCATGGAATCCACTGCATTCCATCGGGATGCTTTGGGACATGCTGCATAAAATCCACTGCATTCAGCCATGCTGCATGGAGTCCACTGCATTCAATCATGCTGCATAAAATCCACTGCATTCAATCGGGATGCATTGGGCCTCGCTGCATTGAATAAACTGCATTCAATCAGGCTCCATGGAATCCACTGCATTCAATGGGGATGCATTCTACCATGCTGCATGGAGTTCACTGCATTCAATCACAATGCATGGAATCTACTGCATACCATCGGGATGCTTTGGGCCATGATGCATAAAATCCACTGCATTCAATCGGGATGCATTGGGCCGCGCTGCATGGACTCCACTGCATACAATCGGGATCAATTGCGCCACAATGCATGGAATCCTCTGCATTCAATCACGCTGCATGGAATACACTGCATTCCATCGGGATGCTTTGGGCCATGCTGCATAAAATCCACTGCATGCAATCATGCTGCATAGAATCCACTGCATTCAATCATGCTGCATAAAATCCACTACATTCAATAGGGTTCCATTTCTTCTTCACGCTGACTGGAATAAACTGCATTCAATCACGCTGCATGGAATCCACTGCATTCAATCGGGATGCATTTTACCACACTGCTTGGATTACACTGCATTCAATCGAAATGCATAGAATCCACTGCATTCAATATGGATGCATTTTACCACTCTGCATGGATTACACTGCATTTAATCACACTGCATGTAATCCATGGAATTTAATCGGGATTCATTTTACTAAGCTCTATGGAATCGACTGCACTTAATCACGCTGCATGGAATCCACTGCATTCAATCGGGATGCATTTTACCACGTTGCATGCAGTTCACTGCATTCAATCACAATGCATGGAATCCACTGCATTCAAACGGGATGCTTTGGGCCATGCTGCATAAAATCCACTGCATTCAATCTTGTTTTTGAATCCACTGCATTCAGTAATGCTGCATAAAATCCTTGCATTAATTGGGTTCCATTTCTTCACGCTGCATGGAATACACTGCATTCAATCACAATGCATGGAATCCACTGCATTCAATCGGGATGCTTTGGGCCATGCTGCATAAACTCCACTGCATTCAATGGGGAGGCATTGGGCCTCGCTGCATGGAATCAACTGCATAAAATCTGGATCCATTGCGCCACAATGCATGGAATCCTCTGCATTCAACGACGCTGCATGGAATCCACTGCATTCCATCGGGATGTTTTGGGCCATGCTGCATAAAATCTACTGCATTCAATCGGGATGCATTGGGCCTCGCTGCATGAACTCCACTGCATACAATCTGGAACCATTGCGCCAAAATGCATTGAATACTCTGCATTCAACAACGCTGCATGGAATCCACTGCATTCAATCGGGATGCTTTGGGCCATGCTGCATAAATCCATTGCATTCAATCATGCAGCATGGAATCCACTGCATTCAATCGTGCTGCATAAAATCCACTGCATTAAATAGGGTTCCATTTCTTCACGTGGCATCGAATCCACTGCATTCAATCACGCTGCATGGAATCCACTGCATTCTATCGGGATGCATTTTACCACGCTGCATAGATTACACCGCATTCAATCACAATGCATGGAATCCACTGCATTCAATCGGGATGCTTTGGGCCAGGCTGCATAAAATCCACTGCATTCAATCGGGATGCATTGGGCCTCGCTGCATGGACTCCACTGCATTCAATCGGGATCCATTGTGCCACAATGCATGGAATTCTCTTCATTCAATGACGCTGCATCGAATCCACTGCATTCAATCGGAATCTATTGTGCCACAATGCATGGAATCCTCTGCATTCAATGACGCTGCATGGAATCCACTGCATTCCATCAGGATGCTTTGGGCCATGCTGCATAAAATCCACTGCATGCAATCATGCTGCATGGAATCCACTGCATTCAATCATGCTGCATAAATCCACTGCATTCAATAAGGTTCCATTTCTTCACGCTGCATGGAATCCACTGCATTCAATCACGCTGCATGGAATCCACTGCATTCAACATGGATGAATTTTACCACGCTGCATTTAGTACACTGTATTCAATCACAATTCATGGAATCCATTGCATTCAATCGGGATGCTTTGGGCCATGCTGCATAAAATCCACTGCATTCAATCGGGATGCACTGGGCATTGCTGCATGGACTCCATTGCATACAATCGGGATCCATTGAGACACAATGCATGGAATCCACTGCATTCAATCGGGATGCTTTGGGCCATGCTGCATAAAATCCATTGCATTCAATCATGCTGCATGGAATCCACTGCATTCAATCGGGATGCATTGGGCCTCGCTGCATGGACTCCACTGCATTCAATTGGGATCCATTGTGCCACAATGCATGGAATCCTCTTCATTCAACGACGCTGCATGGAATCCACTGCATTCCATCGGGATGCTTTGGGCCATGCTGCATAAAATCCACTGCATTCAATCGGGATGCATTGGGCCTCGCTGCATGGACTCCACTGCATACAATCGGGATCCATTGTGCCACAATGCATGGAATCCTCTGCATTCAATGACGCTGCATGGAATCCACTGCATTCAATCAGGATGCATTTTAACACACTGCATGGATTACTCTTCATTCAATCACAATGCATGGAATCCACTGCATTCCATAGGGATGCTTTGGGCCATGCTGCATAAACTCCACTGAATTCAATCAGATGCATTTTGCCTCGCTGCATATACTCCAATGCATACAATCGGGATCCATTGCGCCAAAATGCATTGAATCTTCTGCATTAAATTACGCTGCATGGAATCCACTGCATTCAATCGGGATGCTTTGGGCCATGCTGCATAAATCCATTGCATTCAATCATGCTGCATGGAATCCACTGCATTCAATCATGCTGCATAAAATCCATTGCATTCAATAGGGTTCCATTTCTTCACACTGCGTGGAATCCACTACATTCAATCACGCTGCATGGAATCCACTGCATTCTATTGGGATGCATTTTACCACGCTGCATAGATTACACCGCATTCAATCACAATGCATGGAATCCACTGCATTTCATCGGGATGCTTTTGGCCATGCTGCATAAAATCCACTGCATTCAATCGGGATGCTTTGGGCCATGCTGCATAAAATCCATTGCATTCAATCATGCTGCATGGAATCCACTGCATTCAATCGGGATGCATTTTACCATGCTGCATTGATTACCCTTCATTCAATCAGGCTGCATGAAATCCACTGCATTCTATCGGGATGCTTTGCGCCATGCTGCATAAAATCCACTGCATTTACTCGGGATGCATTTGGCCACGCTGCATGGACTCCACTGCATAAAATCGGGATCCATTGCCCCAAAATGCTAGGAATCATCTGCATTCAATGACGCTGCATGGAATCCACTGCATTCCATCGGGATGCTTTGGGCCATGCTGCATAAATTCCACTGCATTCAACCATGCTGCATGGAATCAACTGCATTCAATCATGCTGCATAAAATCCACTGCATTCAATCGGGATGCATTGGGCCTCGCTGCATGGAATAAACTGCATTCAATCAGGCTCCATGGAATCCACTGCATTCAATGTGGATGCATTCTACCATGCTGCATGGAGTTCACTGCATTCAATCACAATGCATGGAATCCACTGCATTTCATCTGGATGCTTTGGGCCATGCTGCATAAAATCCACTGCATTCAATCGGGATGCATTGGGCCTCGCTGCATGGACTCCACTGCATACATCGGGATCCATTGCGCCAAAATGCATGGAATCCTCTGCATTCAATGACGCTGCATGGAATCCACTGCATTCCATCGGGATGCTTTGGGCAATACTGCATAAAATCCACTGCATGCAATCATGCTGCATGGAATCCACTGCATTCAATCATGCTGCATAAAATCAACTGCATTCAATAGGGTTCCATTTCTTCTTCACGCTGCCTGGAATCCACTGCATTCAATCACGCTGCATGGAATCCACTGCATTCAATATGGATGCATTTTACCACTCTGCATGGAATCCACTACATTAAATCACGCTGCATGTAATCCATGGAATTTAATCGGGATTCATTTTACTAAGCTGTATGGAATCGACTGCATTTAATCACGCTGCATGGAATCCAGTGCATTCAATCGGGATTCATTTTACAAGGCTGCATGGAGTACACTGCATTCAATCACAATGCATGGAATCCACTGCATTCAAACGGGATGCTTTGGGCCATGCTGCATAAAATCCACTGCATTCAATCATGCTGCATGGAATCCACTGCATTCAATCATGCAGCATAAAATCCGCTGCATTCCATAGGGTTCCATTTCTTCATGCTGCATGGAATACACTGCATTCAATCAGGCTGCATGGAATCCACTGCATTCAATCGGGATGCATTTTTCCTCGTTGCATGGATTACACTGCATTCCATTCACAATGCATGGAATCCACTGCATTCAATCGGGAAGCTTTGGGCCATGCTGCATACAATCCACTGCATTCAATCGGGATGCACTGGGCCTCGCTGCATGGACTCCACTGCATATAATCGGGATCCATTGCGCCACAATGCATGGAATCATCTGCATTCAATGACGCTGCATGGAATCCACTGCATTCCATCGGGATGCTTTGGGCCATACTGCATAAAATCCACTGCATGCAATCATGCTGCATTGAATCCACTGCATTCAATCATGTTGCATAAAATCCACTGCATTCAATAGGGTTCCATTTCTTCACCCTGCATGGAATCCACTGCATTCAACCACGCTGCATGGAATCCACTGCATTCAATATGGATGCAATTTACCACTCTGCATGGAATCCACTACATTAAATCACGCTGCATATAATCCATGGAATTTAATCGGGATTCATTTTACTAAGCTGTATGGAATCGACTGCATTTAATCACGCTGCATGGAATCCAGTGCATTCAATCGGGATTCATTTTACAAGGCTGCATGGAGTACACTGCATTCAATCACAATGCATGTAATCCACTGCATTCAAACGGGATGCTTTGGGCCATGCTGCATAAAATCCACTGCATTCAATCATGCTGCATGGAATCCACTGCATTCAATCATGCAGCATAAAATCCGCTGCATTCCATAGGGTTCCATTTCTTCATGCTGCATGGAATACACTGCATTCAATCAGGCTGCATGGAATCCACTGCATTCAATCGGGATGCATTTTTCCTCGTTGCATGGATTACACTGCATTCCATTCACAATGCATGGAATCCACTGCATTCAATCGGGAAGCTTTGGGCCATGCTGCATACAATCCACTGCATTCAATCGGGATGCACTGGGCCTCGCTGCATGGACTCCACTGCATATAATTGGGATCCATTGCGCCACAATGCATGGAATCATCTGCATTCAATGACGCTGCATGGAATCCACTGCATTCCATCGGGATGCTTTGGGCCATACTGCATAAAATCCACTGCATGCAATCATGCTGCATTGAATCCACTGCATTCAATCATGTTGCATAAAATCCACTGCATTCAATAGGGTTCCATTTCTTCAACCTGCATGGAATCCACTGCATTCAACCACGCTGCATGGAATCCACTGCATTCAATCGGGATGCATTTTACCACTCTGCATGGATTACACTGCATTTAATCACGCTGCATGTAATCCATGGAATTTTAATCGGGATTCATTTTACTAAGCTGTATGGAATCGACTGCACTTAATCACGCTGGATGGAATCCACTGCATTCAATCGGGATGCATTTTACCACGTTGCATGCAGTTCACTGCATTCAATCACAATGCATGGAATCCACTGCATTCCATCGGGATGCTTTGGGCCATGCTGCATAAAACCCACTGCATTCAATCTTGCTTTTTGAATCCACTGCATTCAGTAATGCTGCATAAAATCCTTGCATTCAATTGGGTTCCATTTCTTCACGCTGCATGGAATACACTGCATTCAATCACGCTGCATGGAATCCACTGCATTCAATCGGGATGCATTTTACCATGCTGCGTGGTTTTCACTGCATTCAATCACAATGCATGGAATCCACTGCATTCCATCGGGATGCTTTGGGCCATGCTGCATAAAATCCACTGCATTCAATCATGCTGCATGGAATCCACTGCATTCAATCATGCTGCATAAAATCCACTGCATTCAATAGGGTTCCATTTCTTCACGCTGCATGTAATACACTGCATTCAATCACACTGAATGGAATCCACTGCATTCAATCGGGATGCATTTTACCTCGCTGCATGGATTACACTGCATTCAATCACAATGCATGGAATCCACTGCATTCAATCGGGATGCTTTGGGCCATGCTGCATAAAATCCACTGCATTCAATCGGGATGCATTGGGCCACGCTGCATCGACTCCACTGCATTCAATCGGTATCCATTGCGCCACAATGCAAGGAATCCTCTGCATTCATTGACGCTGCATGGACTCCACTGCATTAAATCGGGATGCTTTGGGCCATGCTGCATAAAATCCACTGCATTCAACCATGCTGCATGGAATCCATTTCATTCAATCATGCTCTATAAAATCCAATGCATTCAATAGGGTTCCATTACTTCACGCTGCATGGAATACACTACATTAAATCAGGATGCATGGAATCGACTGCATTCAATCAGGATGCATTATACCACGTTGCATGGATTACCCTACATTCAATCACAATGCATGGAATCCACTGCATTCAATCGGGAAGCTTTGGGCCATGCTGCATAAAATCCACTGCATTCAATGGTGATGCATTGGGCCTCGCTGCATAGACTCCACTGCATATAATCGGGATCCATTGCGCCACAATGCATGGAATACTCTGCATTAAATGACGCTGCATGGAATCCACTGCATTCCATCGGGAAGCTTTGGGCCATGCTGCATAAAATCCACTGCATTCAATCATGCTGCATGGAATCCACTGCATTCAATCGGGATGCATTTTACAAGGCTGCATGGATTACATTTCATACACTCAAAATGCATGGAATCTACTGCGTTCTATAGGTATGCTTTGGGCCATACTGCATAAAATACACTGCATTCAATTTGCTGCATGGAATCCACTGCATTCAATCATGCTGAATAAAATCCACTGCATTCAATAGGGTTCCATTTCTTCACGCTGCATGGAATACACTGCATTCAATCAGGCTCCATGGAATCCACTGCATTCAATGGGGATGCATTCTACAATGCTGCATGGAGTTCACTGCATTCAATCACAACGCATGTAATCCACTGCATTCCATCGGGATGCTTTGGGCCATGCTGCATAAAATCCACTGCATTCAATCGGGATGCATTGGGCTTCGCTGCATGGACTCCACTGCATACAATCGGGATCCATTGCGCCAAAATGCATGGAATACTCTGCATTCAATGACGCTGCATGGAATCCACTCCATTCCATCGGGATGCTTTGGGCCATGCTGCATAAAATCCACTGCATTCAACCATGCTGCATGGAATCCATTTCATTCAATCATGCTCTATAAAATCCAATGCATTCAATAGGGTTCCATTACTTCACGCTGCATGGAATACACTGCATTAAATCAGGATGCATGGAATCCACTGCATTCAATCATGCTGCATAAAATCCATTGCATTCAATAGGGTTCCATTTCTTCACACTGCATGGAATCCACTACATTCAATCACGCTG
This sequence comes from Sus scrofa, assembly GCF_054392235.1. Lineage (NCBI taxonomy): Eukaryota > Metazoa > Chordata > Mammalia > Artiodactyla > Suidae > Sus > Sus scrofa. Next base: position 6,622,720 of record NC_139397.1, read on the forward strand.
CATGGAATCCACTGCATTCTATTGGGATGCATTTTACCACGCTGCATAGATTACACCGCATTCAATCACAATGCATGGAATCCACTGCATTTCATCGGAATGCTTTTGGCAATGCTGCATAAAATCCACTGCATTCAATCGGGATGCTTTGGGCCATGCTGCATAAAATCCATTGCATTCAATCATGCTGCATGGAATCCACTGCATTCAATCGGGATGCATTTTACCATGCTGCATTGATTACCCTTCATTCAATCAGGCTGCATGGAATCCACTGCATTCAATCGGGATGCATTTTACCTCGCTGCATGGATTACACTGCATTCAATCCCAATGCATGAAATCCACTGCATTCCATCGGGATGCTTTGGGCCATGCTGCATAAAATCCACTGCATTCAATCGGGATGCATTGGGCCACGCTGCATCGACTCCACTGCATTCAATTGGCATCCATTGCGCCACAATGCAAGGAATCCTCTGCATTCATTGACGCTGCATGGACTCCACTGCATTCAATCGGGATGCTTTGGGCCATGCTGCATAAAATCCACTGCATTCAATCGGGATGCATTGGGCCACGCTGCATCGACTCCACTGCATTCAATTGGCATCCATTGCGCCACAATGCAAGGAATCCTCTGCATTCATTGACGCTGCATGGACTCCACTGCATTCAATCGGGATGCTTTGGGCCATGCTGCATAAAATCCACTGCATTCAATCTTGCTTTTTGAATCCACTGCATTCAGTAATGCTGCATAAAATCCTTGCATTCAATTGGGTTCCATTTCTTCACGCTGCATGGAATACACTGCATTCAATCGGGATGCATTTTACCATGCTGCGTGGTTTTCACTGCATTCAATCACAATGCATGGAATCCACTGCATTCCATCGGGATGCTTTGGGCCATGCTGCATAAAATCCACTGCATTCAATCGGGATGCATTGGGCCACGCTGCATCGACTCCACTGCATTCAATTGGCATCCATTGCGCCACAATGCAAGGAATCCTCTGCATTCATTGACGCTGCATGGACTCCACTGCATTCAATCGGGATGCTTTGGGCCATGCTGCATAAAATCCACTGCATTCAACCATGCTGCATGGAATCCATTTCATTCAATCATGCTCAATAAAATCCAATGCATTCAATACGGTTCCATTACTTCACGCTGCATGGAATACACTGCATTAAATCAGGATGCATGGAATCGACTGCATTCAATCAGGATGCATTATACCACGTTGCATGGATTACCCTACATTCAATCACAATGCATGGAATCCACTGCATTCAATCGGGATGCTTTGGGCAATGCTGCATAAAATCCACTGCATGCAATCATGCTGCATGGAATCCACTGCATTCAATCGGGATGCATTTTACCACGTTGCATGCAGTTCACTGCATTCAATCACAATGCATGGCATCCACTGCATTCAATCGGGATGCTTTGGGCCATGCTGCATAAATTCCACTGCATTCAATCGGGATGCATTGGGCCTCGCTGCATGGACTCCACTGCATTCAATCGGGATCCATTGCGCCACAATGCATGGATCCTCTGCATTCAATGACGCTGCATGGAATCCACTGCATTCCATCAGGATGCTTTGGGCCATGCTGCATAAAATCCACTGCATGCAATCATGCTGCATGGAATCCACTGCATTCAATCATGCTGCATAAAATCCACTGCATTCAATAGTTTTCCATTTCTTCACACTGCATGGAATCCACTGCATTCAATCACGCTGCATGGAATCCACTGCATTCAACATGGATGAATTTTACCACGCTGCATTTAGTACACTGTATTCAATCACAATTCATGGAATCCATTGCATTCAATCGGGATGCTTTGGGCCATGCTGCATAAAATCCACTGCATTCAATCGGGATGCACTGGGCATCGCTGCATGGACTCCACTGCATACAATCGGGATCCATTGCGCCAAAATGCATGGAATCCTTTGCATTCAATGACGCTGCATGGAATCCACTGCATTCAATCGGGATGCTTTGGGCCATGCTGAATAAAATCCATTGCATTCAATCATGCTGCATGGAATCCACTGCATTCAATCGGGATGCATTTTACCATGCTGCCTGGATTACCCTTCATTCAATCACGCTGCATGGAATCCACTGCATTCTATCGGGATGCTTTGGGCCATGCTGCATAAAATCCACTGCATTTAATCGGGATGCATTTGGCCACGCTGCATGGACTCCACTGCATAAAATCGGGATCCATTGCCCCAAAATGCAAGGAATCATCTGCATTCAATGACGCTGCATGGAATCCACTGCATTCCATCGGGATCCATTTTACCACGCAGCATGGATTACACTGCTTTCAATAACAATGCATGGAATCTACTCTATTCAATCGGGATGCTTTGGGCCATACTGCATAAAATCCACTGCATTCAATCTTACTGCATGGAATCCACTGCATTCAATCATGCTTCATAAATCCACTGCATTCAATAGAGTTCCAGTACTTCACGCTGCATGGAATCCACTGCATTCAATCACGCTGCATAAAATCCACTGCATTCAATAGGGTTCCATTACTTCACGCTGCATGGAATCCACTACATTCAATCACGCTGCATGGAATCAACTGCATTCAATCAGGATGCTTTGGGCCATGCTGCATAAAATCCACTGCATTCAATCATGCTGCCTGGAATCCACTGCATTCAATCATACTGCATAAAATCCACTGCATTCAATAGGGTTCCATTTCTTCACGCTTCATGGAATCCACTGCATTCAATAGGGTTCCATTCCTTCACGCTGCCTGGAATCCACTGCCTTCAATCACGCTGCATGGAATCCACTGCATTCAATCGGGATGCATTTTTCCTCGTTGCATGGATTACACTGCATTCAATCCCAATGCATGGAATCCACTGCATTCAATCGGGAAGCTTTGGGCCATGCTGCATACAATGCACTGCATTCAATCGGGATGCACTGGGACTCGCTGCATGGACTCCACTGCATATAATCGGGATCCATTGCGCCACAATGCATGGAATACTCTGCATTCAATGACGCTGAATGGAAACCACTGCATTGAATCAGGAAGCTTTGGGCCATGCTGCATAAATCCACTGCATTCAGTCATGCTGTGTGGACTCCACTGCATTATATCATGCTGCAAAAAAAACCACTGCATTCAATAGGGTTCCATTAATGCACCCTGCATGGAATCCACTGCATTCAACCACGCTGCATGGAATCCACTGCATTCAATCGGGATGCATTTTACCACTCTGCATGGATTACACTGCATTTAATCACACTGCATGTAATCCATGGAATTTAATCGGGATTCATTTTACTAAGCTGTATGGAATGGACTGCACTTAATCACGCTGCATGGAATCCACTGCATTCAATCGGGATGCATTTTACCACGTTGCATGCAGTTCACTGCATTCAATCACAATGCATGGAATCCACTGCATTCAATCGGGATGCTTTGGGCCATGCTGAATAAAATCCACTGCATTCAATCTTGCTTTTTGAATCCACTGCATTCAGTAATGCTGCATAAAATCCTTGCATTCAATTGGGTTCCATTTCTTCACGCTGCATGGAATACACTGCATTCAATCACGCTGCATGGAATCCACTGCATTCAATCGGGATGCATTTTACCATGCTGCGTGGTTTTCACTGCATTCAATCACAATGCATGGAATCCACTGCATTCCATCGGGATGCTTTGGGCCATGCTGCATAAAATCCACTGCATTCAATCATGCTGCATGGAATCCACTGCATTCAATCATGCTGCATAAAATCCACTGCATTCAATAGGGTTCCATTTCTTCACGCTGCATGTAATACACTGCATTCAATCACACTGAATGGAATCCACTGCATTCAATCGGGATGCATTTTACCTCGCTGCATGGATTACACTGCATTCAATCCCAATGCATGGAATCCACTGCATTCCATCGGGATGCTTTGGGCCATGCTGCATAAAATCCACTGCATTCAATCGGGATGCATTGGGCCACGCTGCATCGACTCCACTGCATTCAATCGGCATCCATTGCGCCACAATGCAAGGAATCCTCTGCATTCATTGACGCTGCATGGACTCCACTGCATTCAATCGGGATGCTTTGGGCCATGCTGCATAAAATCCACTGCATTCAACCATGCTGCATGGAATCCATTTCATTCAATCATGCTCTATAAAATCCAATGCATTCAATACGGTTCCATTACTTCACGCTGCATGGAATACACTGCATTAAATCAGGATGCATGGATTCGACTGCATTCAATCAGGATGCATTATACCACGTTGCATGGATTACCCTACATTCAATCAGAATGCATGGAATACACTGCATTCAATCGGGATGCTTTGGGCCATGCTGCATAAAATCCACTGCATTCAACCATGCTGCATGGAATCCACTGCATTCAATCATGCTGCATAAAATCCACTGCATTCAATCGGGATGCATTGGGCCTCGCTGCATGGACTCCACTGCATACAATCGGGATCCATTGCACCAAAATGCATGGAATCCTCCGCATGCAACCACGCTGCATGGACTCCACTGCATTCAATCGGGATGCTTTGGGCCATGCTGCATAAAATCCATTGAATTCAATCATGCTGCATGGAATCCACTGCATTCAATCATGCTGTATAAAATCCACTGCATTCAATAGGGTTCCATTTCTTCACGTGGCATCGACTCCACTGCATTCAATCACGCTGCATGCAATCCACTGCATTCAATCGGGATGCATTTTTCCTCGCTGCATGGAGTACACTGCATTCAATCATGCTGCATAAAATCCACTGCATTCCATCGGGATGCTTTGGGCCATGCTTCATAAAATCCACTGCATTCAACCATGCTGCATGGAATCCACAGCATTCAATCATGCTGCATAAAATCCACTGCATTCAATCGGGATGCATTGGGCCTCGCTGCATGGAATAAACTGCATTCAATCAGGCTCCATGGAATCCACTGCATTCAATGGGGATGCATTCTACAATGCTGCATGGAGTTCACTGCATTCAATCACAATGCATGGAATCCACTGCATTCCATCGGGATGCTTTGGGCCATGCTGCATAAAATCCACTGCATTCAATCGGGATGCATTGGGCCTCGCTGCATGGACTCCACTGCATACAATCTGGATCCATTGCGCCAAAATGCATGGAATACTCTGCATTCATTGACGCTGCATGGACTCCACTGCATTCAATCGGGATGCTTTGGGCCATGCTGCATAAAATCCACTGCATTCAACCATGCTGCATGGAATCCACTGCATTCAATCATGCTGCATAAAATCCACTGCATTCCATCGGGATGCATTGGGCCTCGCTGCATGGAATACACTGCATTCAATCACGCTGCATGAAATCCACTGCATTCAATGGGGATGCATTCTACAATGCTGCATGGAGTTCACTGCATTCAATCACAATGCATGGAATCCACTGCATTCCATCGGGATGCTTTGGGCCATGCTGCATAAAATCCACTGCATTCAATCGGGATGCATTGGGCCTCGCTGCATGGACTCCACTGCATACAATCGGGATCCATTGCACCAAAATGCATGGAATCCTCCGCATGCAACGACGCTGCATGGACTCCACTGCATTCAATCGGGATGCTTTGGGCCATGCTGAATAAAATCCATTGAATTCAATCATGCTGCATGGAATCCACTGCATTCAATCATGCTGTATAAAATCCACTGCATTCAATAGGGTTCCATTACTTCACGTGGCATCGAATCCACTGCATTCAATCACGCTGCATGGAATCCACTGCATTCAATCGGGATGCATTTTTCCTCGCTGCATGGAGTACACTGCATTCAATCATGCTGCATAAAATCCACTGCATTCCATCGGGATGCTTTGGGCCATGCTGCATAAAATCCACTGCATTCAACCATGCTGCATGGAATCCACTGCATTCAATCATGCTGCATAAAATCCACTGCATTCAATCGGGATGCATTGGGCCTCGCTGCATGGAATAAACTGCATTCAATCAGGCTCCATGGAATCCACTGCATTCAATGGGGATGCATTCTACCATGCTGCATGGAGTTCACTGCATTCAATCACAATGCATGGAATCCACTGCATTCCATCGGGATGCTTTGGGCCATGCTGCATAAAATCCACTGCATTCAATTGGGATGCATTGGGCCTCGCTGCATGGACTCCACTGCATACAATCGGGATCCATTGCGCCACAATGCATGGAATACTCTGCATTCAATCACGCTGCATGGAATCCACTGCATTCAATCGGGATGCTTTGGGCCATGCTGCATAAAATCCACTGCATGCAATCATGCTGCATGGAATCCACTGCATTCAATCGGGATGCATTTTACCACGTTGCATGCAGTTCACTGCATTCAATCACAATGCATGGAATCCACTGCATTCAATCGGGATGCTTTGGGCCATGCTGCATAAAATCCACTGCATTCAATCGGGATGCATTGGGCCTCGCTGCATGGACTCCACTGCATTCAATCGGGATCCATTGCGCCACAATGCATGGATCCTCTGCATTCAATGACGCTGCATGGAATCCACTGCATTCCATCAGGATGCTTTGGGCCATGCTGCATAAAATCCACTGCATGCAATCATGCTGCATGGAATCCACTGCATTCAATCATGCTGCATAAAATCCACTGCATTCAATAGGGTTCCATTTCTTCACACTGCATGGAATCCACTACATTCAATCACGCTGCATGGAATCCACTGCATTCAACATGGATGAATTTTACCACGCTGCATTTAGTACACTGTATTCAATCACAATTCATGGAATCCATTGCATTCAATCGGGATGCTTTGGGCCATGCTGCATAAAATCCACTGCATTCAATCGGGATGCACTGGGCATCGCTGCATGGACTCCACTGCATACAATCGGGATCCATTGCGCCACAATGCATGGAATCCTCTGCATTCAATGACGCTGCATGGAATCCACTGCATTCAATCGGGATGCTTTGGGCCATGCTGAATAAAATGCATTGCATTCAATCATGCTGCATGGAATCCACTTCATTCAATCGGGATGCATTTTACCATGCTGCCTGGATTACCCTTCATTCAATCACGCTGCATGGAATCCACTGCATTCTATCGGGATGCTTTGGGCCATGCTGCATAAAATCCACTGCATTTAATCGGGATGCATTTGGCCACGCTGCATGGACTCCACTGCATAAAATCGGGATCCATTGCCCCAAAATGCAAGGAATCCTCTGCATTCAATGACGCTGAATGGAATCCACTGCATTGAATCGGGAAGCTTTGGGCCATGCTGCATAAATCCACTGCATGCAGTCATGCTGTGTGGACTCCACTGCATTGAATCATGCTGCAAAAAAAACCACTGCATTCAATAGGGTTCCATTAATGCACCCTGCATGGAATCCACTGCATTCAACCACGCTGCATGGAATCCACTGCATTCAATCGGGATGCATTTTACCACTCTGCATGGATTACACTGCATTTAATCACGCTGCATGGAATCCATGGAATTTAATCGGGATTCATTTTACTAAGCTGTATGGAATGGACTGCACTTAATCACGCTGCATGGAATCCACTGCATTCAATCGGGATGCATTTTACCACGTTGCATGCAGTTCACTGCATTCAATCACAATGCATGGAATCCACTGCATTCAATCGGGATGCTTTGGGCCATGCTGCATAAAATCCACTGCATTCAATCTTGCTTTTTGAATCCACTGCATTCAGTAATGCTGCATAAAATCCTTGCATTCAATTGGGTTCCATTTCTTCACGCTGCATGGAATACACTGCATTCAATCACGCTGCATGGAATCCACTGCATTCAATCGGGATGCATTTTACCATGCTGCGTGGTTTTCACTGCATTCAATCACAATGCATGGAATCCACTGCATTCCATCCGGATGCTTTGGGCCATGCTGCATAAAATCCACTGCATTCAATCATGCTGCATGGAATCCACTGCATTCAATCATGCTGCATAAAATCCACTGCATTCAATAGGGTTCCATTTCTTCACGCTGCATGTAATACACTGCATTCAATCACACTGAATGGAATCCACTGCATTCAATCGGGATGCATTTTACCTCGCTGCATGGATTACACTGCATTCAATCCCAATGCATGGAATCCACTGCATTCAATCGGGATGCTTTGGGCCATGCTGCATAAAATCCACTGCATTATATCGGGATGCATTGGGCCATGCTGCATCGACTCCACTGCATTCAATTGGCATCCATTGCGCCACAATGCAAGGAATCCTCTGCATTCATTGACGCTGCATGGACTCCACTGCATTCAATCGGGATGCTTTGGGCCATGCTGCATAAAATCCACTGCATTCAATCTTGCTTTTTGAATCCACTGCATTCAGTAATGCTGCATAAAATACTTACATTCAATTGGGTTCCATTTCTTCACGCTGCATGGAATACACTGCATTCAATCACGCTGCATGGTATCCACTGCATTCAATCGGGATGCATTTTACCATGCTGCGTGGTTTTCACTGCATTCAATCACAATGCATGGAATCCACTGCATTCCATCGGGATGCTTTGGGCCATGCTGCATAAAATCCACTGCATTCAATCGGGATGCATTGGGCCACGCTGCATCGACTCCACTGCATTCAATTGGCATCCATTGCGCCACAATGCAAGGAATCCTCTGCATTCATTGACGCTGCATGGACTCCACTGCATTCAATCGGGATGCTTTGGGCCATGCTGCATAAAATCCACTGCATTCAACCATGCTGCATGGAATACATTTCATTCAATCATGCTCTATAAAATCCAATGCATTCAATACGGTTCCATTACTTCACGCTGCATGGAATACACTGCATTAAATCAGGATTCATGGAATCGACTGCATTCAATCAGGATGCATTATACCACGTTGCATGGATTACCCTACATTCAATCACAATGCATGGAATCCACTGCATTCAATCGGGATGCTTTGGGCCATGCTGCATAAAATCCACTGCATTCAATCGGGATGCATTGGGCCTCGCTGCATAGACTCCACTGCATATAATCGCGATCCATTGCGCCACAATGCATGGAATACTCTGCATTCAATGACGCTGCATGGAATCCACTGCATTCCATCGGGAAGCTTTGGGCCATGCTGCATAAAATCCACTGCATTCAATCATGCTGCATGGAATCCACTGCATTCAATCGGGATGCATTTTACAAGGCTGCATGGATTACATTTCATACACTCAAAATGCATGGAATCCACTGCGTTCTATAGGGATGCTTTGGGCCATACTGCATAAAATACACTGCATTCAATTTGCTGCATGGAATCCACTGCATTCAATCATGCTGAATAAAATCCACTGCATTCAATAGGGTTCCATTTCTTCACGCTGCATGGAATACACTGCATTCAATCAGGCTGCATGAAATCCACTGCATTCAATGGGGATGCATTCTACAATGCTGCATGGAGTTCACTGCATGCAATCATAATGCATGTAATCCACTGCATTCCATCGGGATGCTTTGGGCCATGCTGCATAAAATCCACTGCATTCAACAATGCTGCATGGAATCCACTGCATTCAATCATGCTGCATAAAATCCACTGCATTCAATCGGGATGCATTGGGCCTCGCTGCATGGAATACACTGCATTCAATCAGGCTGCATGGAATCCACTGCATTCAATGGGGATGCATTCTACAATGCTGCATGGAGTTCACTGCATTCAATCACAACGCATGTAATCCACTGCATTCCATCGGGATGCTTTGGGCCATGCTGCATAAAATCCACTGCATTCAATCGGGATGCATTGGCCCTCGCTGCATGGACTCCACTGCATACAATCGGGATCCATTGCGCCAAAATGCATGGAATACTCTGCATTCATTGATGCTGCATGGACCTCACTGCATTCAATCAGGATGCTTTGGGCCATGCTGCATAAAATCCACTGCATTCAACCATGCTGCATGGAATCAACTGCATTCAATCATGCTGCATAAAATCCACTGCATTCCATCGGGATGCATTGGGCCTCGCTGCATGGAATACACTGCATTCAATCACGCTGCATGGAATCCACTGCATTCAATGGGGATGCATTCTACAATGCTGCATGGAGTTCACTGCATTCAATCACAACGCATGTAATCCACTGCATTCCATCGGGATGCTTTGGGCCATGCTGCATAAAATCTACTGCATTCAATCGGGATGCATTGGGCCTCGCTGCATCGACTCCACTGCATACAATCGGGATCCATTGCGCCAAAATGCATGGAATAATCTGCATTCATTGACGCTGCATGGACTCCACTGCATTCAATCGGGATGCTTTCGGCCATGCTGCATAAAATCCACTGCATTCAACCATGCTGCATGGAATCCACTGCATTCAATCATGCTGCATAAAATACACTGCATTCCATAGGGATGCAATGGGCCTCGCTGCATGGAATACACTGCATTCAATCACGCTGCATGGAATCCACTGCATTCAATGGGGATGCATTCTACAATGCTGCATGGAGTTCACTGCATTCAATCACAATGCATGGAATCCACTGCATTCCATCGGGATTCTTTTTGCCACGCTGCATAAAATCCACTGCATTCAATCGGGATGCATTGGGCCTCGCTACATGGACTCCACTGCATACAATCGGGACCATTGCACCAAAATGCATGGAATCCTCCGCATGCAACGACGCTGCATGGACTCCACTGCATTCAATCGGGATGCTTTGGGCCATGCTGCATAAAATCCATTGAATTCAATCATGCTGCATGGAATCCACTGCATTCAATCATGCTGCATAAAATCCACTGCATTCAATAGGGTTCCATTTCTTCACGCTGCATGGAATCCACTACATTCAATCACGCTGCATGGAATCCACTGCATTCTATCGGGATGCATTTTACCACGCTGCATAGATTACACCGCATTCAATCACAAGGCATGGAATCCACTGCATTCAATCGGGATGCTTTGGGCCATGCTGCATAAAATCCACTGCATTCAATCGGGATGCATTGGGCCTCGCTGCATGGACTCCACTGCATTCAATCGGGATCCATTGCGCCACAATGCATGGAATCCTCTGCATTCAATGACGCTCCATGGAATCCACTGCATTCCATCAGGATGCTTTGGGCCATGCTGCATAAAATCCACTGCATGCAATCATGCTGCATGGAATCCACTGCATTCAATCATGCTGCATATAATCCACTGCATTCAATAGGGTTCCATTTCTTCACACTGCATGGAATCCACTGCATTCAATCACGCTGCATGGAATCCACTGCATTCAACATGGATGAATTTTACCACGCTGCATTTAGTACACTGTATTCAATCACAATTCATGGAATCCATTGCATTCAATCGGGATGCTTTGGGCCATGCTGCATAAAATCCACTGCATTCAATCGGGATGCACTGGGCATCGCTGCATGGACTCCACTGCATACAATCGGGATCCATTGCGCCACAATGCATGGAATCCTCTGCATTCAATGACGCTGCATGGAATCCACTGCATTCCATCGGGATGCTTTGGGCCATGCTGAATAAAATCCATTGATTTCAATCAAGCTGCATGGAATCCACTTCATTCAATCGGGATGCATTTTACCATGCTGCCTGGATTACACTTCATTCAATCACGCTGCATGGAATCCACTGCATTCTATCGGGATGCTTTGGGCCATGCTGCATAAAATCCACTGCATTTAATCGGGATGCATTTGGCCACGCTGCATGGACTCCACTGCATAAAATCGGGATCCATTGCCCCAAAATGCAAGGAATCATCTGCATTCAATGACGCTGCATGGAATCCACTGCATTCCATCGGGATCCATTTTACCACGCAGCATGGATTACACTGCTTTCAATCACAATGCATGGAATCTACTCTATTCAATCGGGATGCTTTGGGCCACACTGCATAAAATCCACTGCATTCAATCTTGCTGCATGGAATCCACTGCATTCAATCATGCTGCATAAATCCACTGCATTCAATAGGGTTCCACTTCTTCACGCTGCATGGAATCCACTGCATTCAATCACGCTGCATAAAATCCACTGCATTCAATAGGGTTCCATTTCTTCACGCTGCATGGAATCCACTACATTCAATCACGCTGCATGGAATCCACTGCATTCAATCAGGATGCTTTGGGCCATGCTGCATAAAATCCACTGCATTCAATCATGCTGCCTGGAATCCACTGCATTCAATCATACTGCATAAAATCCACTGCATTCAATAGGGTTCCATTTCTTCACGCTTCATGGAATCCACTGCATTCAATAGGGTTCCATTCCTTCACGCTGCCTGGAATCCACTGCCTTCAATCACGCTGCATGGAATCCACTGCATTCAATCGGGATGCATTTTACCACGTTGCATGGATTACACTGCATTCAATCCCAATGCATGGAATCCACTGCATTCAATCGGGAAGCTTTGGGCCATGCTGCATACAATCCACTGCATTCAATCGGGATGCACTGGGCCTCGCTGCATGGACTCCACTGCATATAATCGGGATCCATTGCGCCACAATGCATGGAATCCTCTGCATTCAATGACGCTGAATGGAATCCACTGCATTGAATCGGGAAGCTTTGGGCCATGCTGCATAAATCCACTGCATGCAGTCATGCTGTGTGGACTCCACTGCATTGAATCATGCTGCAAAAAAAACCACTGCATTCAATAGGGTTCCATTTCTTCACCCTGCATGGAATCCACTGCATTCAACCACGCTGCATGGAATCCACTGCATTCAATCGGGATGCATTTTACCACTCTGCATGGATTACACTGCATTTAATCACGCTGCATGGAATCCATGGAATTTAATCGGGATTCATTTTACTAAGCTGTATGGAATGGACTGCACTTAATCACGCTGCATGGAATCCACTGCATTCAATCGGGATGCATTTTACCACGTTGCATGCAGTTCACTGCATTCAATCACAATGCATGGAATCCACTGCATTCCATCGGGATGCTTTGGGCCATGCTGCATAAAATCCACTGCATTCAATCTTGCTTTTTGAATCCACTGCATTCAGTAATGCTGCATAAAATCCTTGCATTAATTGGGTTCCATTTCTTCACGCTGCATGGAATACACTGCATTCAATCACGCTGCATGGAATCCACTGCATTCAATCGGGATGCATTTTACCATGCTGCGTGGTTTTCACTGCATTCAATCACAATGCATGGAATCCACTGCATTCCATCCGGATGCTTTGGGCCATGCTGCATAAAATCCACTGCATTCAATCATGCTGCATGGAATCCACTGCATTCAATCATGCTGCATAAAATCCACTGCATTCAATAGGGTTCCATTTCTTCACGCTGCATGTAATACACTGCATTCAATCACACTGAATGGAATCCACTGCATTCAATCGGGATGCATTTGACCTCGCTGCATGGATTACACTGCATTCAATCACAATGCATGGAATCCACTGCATTCAATCGGGATGCTTTGGGCCATGCTGCATAAAATCCACTGCATTCAATCGGGATGCATTGGGCCACGCTGCATCGACTCCACTGCATTCAATTGGCATCCATTGCGCCACAATGCAAGGAATCCTCTGCATTCATTGACGCTGCATGGACTCCACTGCATTCAATCGGGATGCTTTGGGCCATGCTGCATAAAATCCACTGCATTCAACCATGCTGCATGGAATCCATTTCATTCAATCATGCTCTATAAAATCCAATGCATTCAATACGGTTCCATTACTTCACGCTGCATGGAATACACTGCATTAAATCAGGATGCATGGAATCGACTGCATTCAATCAGGATGCATTATACCACGTTGCATGGATTACCCTACATTCAATCACAATGCATGGAATCCACTGCATTCAATCGGGATGCTTTGGGCCATGCTGCATAAAATCCACTGCATTCAATCGGGATGCATTGGGCATCGCTGCATAGACTCCACTGCATATAATCGGGATCCATTGCGCCACAATGCATGGAATACTCTGCATTCAATGACGCTGCATGGAATCCACTGCATTCCATCGGGAAGCTTTGGGCCATGCTGCATAAAATCCACTGCATTCAATCATGCTGAATAAAATCCACTGCATTCAATAGGGTTCCATTTCTTCACGCTGCATAGAATACACTGCATTCAATCAGGCTGCATGAAATCCACTGCATTCAATGGGGATGCATTCTACAATGCTGCATGGAGTTCACTGCATGCAATCACAATGCCTGTAATCCACTGCATTCCATCGGGATGCCTTGGGCCATGCTGCATAAAATCCACTGCATTCAACCATGCTGCATGGAATCCACTGCATTCAATCATGCTGCATAAAATCCACTGCATTCAATCGGGATGCATTGGGCCTCGCTGCATGGAATACACTGCATTCAATCAGGCTGCATGGAATCCACTGCATTCAATGGGGATGCATTCTACAATGCTGCATGGAGTTCAATGCATTCAATCACAACGCATGTAATCCACTGCATTCCATCGGGATGCTTTGGGCCATGCTGCATAAAATCCACTGCATTCAATCGGGATGCATTGAGCCTCGCTGCATGGACTCCACTGCATACAATCGGGATCCATTGCGCCAAAATGCATGGAATACTCTGCATTCATTGACGCTGCATGGAATCCACTGCATTCAATCGGGATGCTTTGGGCCATGCTGCATAAAATCCACTGCATTCAACCATGCTGCATGGAATCCACTGCATTCAATCATGCTGCATAAAATCCACTGCATTCCATCGGGATGCATTGGGCCTCGCTGCATGGAATACACTGCATTCAATCACGCTGCATGGAATCCACTGCATTCAATGGGGATGCATTCTACAATGCTGCATGGAGTTCACTGCATTCAATCACAATGCATGGACTCCACTGCATTCCATCGGGATGCTTTGGGCTATGCTGCATAAAATCCACTGCATTCAATCGGGATGCATTGGGCCTCGCTGCATGGACTCCACTGCATACAATCGGGATGCTTTGGGCCATGCTGCATAAAATCCATTGAATTCAATCATGCTGCATGGAATCCACTGCATTCAATCATGCTGCATAAAATCCACTGCATTCAATAGGGTTCCATTTCTTCACGTGGCATCGAATCCACTGCATTCAATCACGCTGCATGGAATCCACTGCATTCAATCGGGATGCATTTTTCCTCGCTGCATGGAGTACACTCCATTCAATCATGCTGCATAAAATCCACTGCATTCCATCGGGATGCTTTGGGCCATGCTGCATAAAATCCACTGCATTCAACCATGCTGCATGGAATCCACTGCATTCAATCATGCTGCATAAAATCCACTGCATTCAATCGGGATGCATTGGGCCTCGCTGCATGGAATACACTGCATTCAATCAGGCTGCATGGAATCCACTGCATTCAATGGGGATGCATTCTACCATGCTGCATGGAGTTCACTGCATTCAATCACAATGCATGGACTCCACTGCATTCCATCGGGATGCTTTGGGCCATGCTGCATAAAATCCACTGCATTCTATCGGGATGCATTGGGCCTCCCTGCATGGACTCCACTGCATACAATCGGGATCCATTGCGCCACAATGCATGGAATAATCTGCATTCCATCACGCTGCATGGAATCCACTGCATTCAATCGGGATGCTTTGGGGCATGCTGCATAAAATCCACTGCATGCAATCATGCTGCATGGAATCCACTGCATTCAATCGGGATGCATTTTACCACGTTGCATGCAGTTCACTGCATTCAATCACAATGCATGGAATCCACTGCATTCAATCGGGATGCTTTGGGCCATGCTGCATAAAATCCACTGCATTCAATCTTGCTTTTTGAATCCACTGCATTCAGTAATGCTGCATAAAATCCTTGCATTCAATTGGGTTCCATTACTTCACGCTGCATGGAATACACTGCATTCAATGACGCTGCATGGAATCCACTGCATTCATTCGGGATGCTTTGGGCCATGCTGAATAAAATCCATTGCATTCAATCATGCTGCACGGAATCATCTGCATTCAATCAGGATGCATTTTACCATGCTGCATGGATTACCCTTCATTCAATCAGGCTGCATGGAATCCACTGCATTCTATCGGGATGCTTTGCGCCATGCTGCATAAAATCCACTGCATTTAATCGGGATGCATTTGGCCACGCTGCATGGACTCCACTGCATAAAATCGGGATCCATTGCCCCAAAATGCAAGGAATCATCTGCATTCAATGACGCTGCATGGAATCCACTGCATTCAATCGGGATGCTTTGGGCCATACTGCATAAAATACACTGCATTCAATCTTGCTGCATGGAATCCACTGCATTCAATCATGCTGCATAAATCCACTGCATTCAATAGGGTTCCATTTCTTCACGCTGCATGGAATCCACTGCATTCAATCACGCTGCATAAAATCCACTGCATTCAATAGGGTTCCATTTCTTCACGCTGCATGGAATCCACTACATTCAATCACGCTGCATGGAATCCACTGCATTCAATCAGGATGCTTTGGGCCATGCTGCATAAAATCCACTGCATTCAATCATGCTGCCTGGAATCCACTGCATTCAATCATACTGCATAAAATCCACTGCATTCAATAGGGTTCCATTACTTCACGCTTCATGGAATCCACTGCATTCAATAGGGTTCCATTCCTTCACGCTGCCTGGAATCCACTGCCTTCAATCACACTGCATGTAATCCACTGCATTCAATCGGGATGCATTTTTCCTCGTTGCATGGATTACACTGCATTCAATCCCAATGCATGGAATCCACTGCATTCAATCGGGAAGCTTTGGGCCATGCTGCATACAATCCACTGCATTCAATCGGGATGCACTGGGCCTCGCTGCATGGACTCCACTGCATATAATCGGGATCCATTGCGCCACAATGCATGGAATACTCTGCATTCAATGATGCTGAATGGAATCCACTGCATTGAATCGGGAAGCTTTGGGCCATGCTGCATAAATCCACTGCATGCAATCATGCTGTGTGGACTCCACTGCATTGAATCATGCTGCAAAAAAAACCACTTCATTCAATAGGGTTCCATTTCTTCACCCTGCATGGAATCCACTGCATTCAACCACGCTGCATGGAATCCACTGCATTCAATCGGGATGCATTTTACCACTCTGCATGGATTACACTGCATTTAATCACGCTGCATGTAATCCATGGAATTTAATCGGGATTCATTTTACTAAGCTGTATGGAATGGACTGCACTTAATCACGCTGCATGGAATCCACTGCATTCAATCGGGATGCATTTTACCACGTTGCATGCAGTTCACTGCATTCAATCACAATGCATGGAATCCACTGCATTCAATCGGGATGCTTTGGGCCATGCTGCATAAAATCCACTGCATTCAATCTTGCTTTTTGAATCCACTGCATTCAGTAATGCTGCATAAAATCCTTGCATTCAATTGGGTTCCATTTCTTCACGCTGCATGGAAAACACTGCATTCAATCACGCTGCATGGAATCCACTGCATTCAATCGGGATGCATTTTACCATGCTGCGTGGTTTTCACTGCATTCAATCACAATGCATGGAATCCACTGCATTCCATCGGGATGCTTTGGGCCATGCTGCATAAAATCCACTGCATTCAATCATGCTGCATGGAATCCACTGCATTCAATCATGCTGCATAAAATCCACTGCATTCAATAGGGTTCCATTTCTTCACCCTGCATGGAATCCACTGCATTCAACCACGCTGCATGGAATCCACTGCATTCAATCGGGATGCATTTTACCACTCTGCATGGATTACACTGCATTTAATCACACTGCATGTAATCCATGGAATTTAATCGGGATTCATTTTACTAAGCTGTATGGAATGGACTGCACTTAATCACGCTGCATGGAATCCACTGCATTCAATCGGGATGCATTTTACCACGTTGCATGCAGTTCACTGCATTCAATCACAATGCATGGAATCCACTGCATTCAATCGGGATGCATTGGGCCTCGCTGCATGGACTCCACTGCATACAATCGGGATCCATTGCGCCACAATGCATGGAATACTCTGCATTCAATCACGCTGCATGGAATCCACTGCATTCAATCGGGATGCTTTGGGCCATGCTGCATTAAATCCACTGCATGCAATCATGCTGAATGGAATCCACTGCATTCAATCGGGATGCATTTTACCAGGTTGCATGCAGTTCACTGCATTCAATCACAATGCATGGAATCCACTGCATTCAATCGGGATGCTTTGGGCCATGCTGCATAAAATCCACTGCATTCAATCTTGCTTTTTGAATCCACTGCTTTCAGTAATGCTGCATAAAATCCTTGCATTCAATTTGGTTCCATTTCTTCACACTGCATGGAATACACTGCATTCAATCACGCTGCATGGAATCCACTGCATTCAATCGGGATGCATTTTACCATGCTGCGTGGTTTTCACTCCATTCAATCACAATGCATGGAATCCACTGCATTCCATCGGGATGCTTTGGGCCATGCTGCATAAAATCCACTGCATTCAATCATGCTGCATGGAATCCACTGCATTCAATCATGCTGCATAAAATCCACTGCATTCAATAGGGTTTCATTTCTTCACGCTGCATGTAATACACTGCATTCAATCACACTGAATGGAATCCACTGCATTCAATCGGGATGCATTTTACCTCGCTGCATGGATTACACTGCATTCAATCACAATGCATGGAATCCACTGCATTCAATCGGCATGCTTTGGGCCATGCTGCATAAAATCCACTGCATTCAATCGGGATGCATTGGGCCACGCTGCATCGACTCCACTGCATTCAATCGGGATCCATTGTGCCACAATGCAAGGAATCCTCTGCATTCATTGACGCTTCATGGACTACACTACATTCAATCGGGATGCTTTGGGCCATGCTGCATAAAATCCACTGCATTCAACCATGCTGCATGGAATCCATTTCATTCAATCATGCTCTATAAAATCCAATGCATTCAATACGGTTCCATTACTTCACGCTGCATGGAATACACTGCATTAAATCAGGATGCATGGAATCGACTGCATTCAATCAGGAGGCATTATACCACGTTGCATGGATTACCCTACATTCAATCACAATGCATGGAATCCACTGCATTCAATCGGGATGCTTTGGGCCATGCTGCATAAAATCCACTGCATTCAATCGGGATGCATTGGGCCTCGCTGCATAGACTCCACTGCATATAATCGGGATCCATTGCGCCACAATGCATGGAATACTCTGCATTCAATGACGCTGCATGGAATCCACTGCATTCCATCGGGAAGCTTTGGGCCATGCTGCATAAAATCCACTGCATTCAATCATGCTGCATGGAATCCACTGCATTCAATCGGGATGCATTTTACAAGGCTGCATGGACTACATTTCATACACTCAAAATGCATGGAATCCACTGCGTTCTATAGGGATGCTTTGGGCCATACTGCATAAAATACACTGCATTCAATTTGCTGCATGGAATCCACTGCATTCAATCATGCTGCATAAAATAAACTGCATTCCATCGGGATGCTTTGGGCCATGCTGCATAAAATCCACTGCATTCAACCATGCTGCATGGAATCCACTGCATTCAATCATGCTGCATAAAATCCACTGCATTCCATCGGGATGCATTGGGCCTCGCTGCATGGAATACACTGCATTCAATCAGGCTCCATGGAATCCACTGCATTCAATGGGGATGCATTCTACCATGCTGCATGGAGTTCACTGCATTCAATCACAATGCATGGAATCCACTGCATTCCATCGGGATGCTTTGGGCCATGCTGCATAAAATCCACTGCATTCAATCGGGATGCATTGGGCCTCGCTGCATGGACTCCACTGCATACAATCGGGATCCATTGCGCCACAATGCATGGAATACTCTGCATTCAATCACGCTGCATGGAATCCACTGCATTCAATCGGGATGCTTTGGGCCATGCTGCATAAAATCCACTGCATGCAATCATGCTGCATGGAATCCACTGCATTCAATCATGCTGCATAAAATCCACAGCATTCAATCGGAATCCATTGTGCCACAATGAATGGAATCCTCTGCATTCAATGACGCTGCATGGAATCCACTGCATTCCATCAGGATGCTTTGGGCCATGCTGCATAAAATCCACTGCATGCAATCATGCTGCATGGAATCCACTACATTCAATCATGCTGCATAAAATCCCCTGCATTCAATAGGGTTCCATTTCTTCACGCTGCATGGAATCCACTGCATTCAATCGGGATGCATTTTACCTCGCTGCATGGATTACACTGCATTCAATCACGCTGCATGGAAACCACTGCATTCAATCGGGATGCATTTTACCTCGCTGCATGGATTACACTGCATTCAATCACAATGCATGGAATCCACTGCATTCCATCGGGATGCTTTGGGCCATGCTGCATAAACTCCACTGCATTCAATCGGGATGCATTGGGCCTCGCTGCATGGACTCCACTGCATAAAATCTGGATCCATTGCGCCACAATGCATGGAATCCTCTGCATTCAACGACGCTGCATGGAATCCACTGCATTCCATCGGGATGTTTTGGGCCATGGTGCATAAAATCCACTGCATTCAATCGGCATGCATTGGGCCTCGCTGCATGGACTCCACTGCATTCAATCGGGATCCATTGTGCCACAATGCATGGAATTCTCTTCATTCAATGACGCTGCATCGAGTCCACAGCATTCAATCGGAATCCATTGTGCCACAATGCATGGAATCCTCTGCATTCAATGACGCTGCATGGAATCCACTACATTCAATCATGCTGCATAAAATCCACTGCATTCAATAGGGTTCCATTTCTTCACGCTGCATGGAATCCACTACATTCAATCACGCTGCATGGAATCCACTGCATTCAACATGGATGAATTTTACCACGCTGCATTTAGTACAGTGTATTCAATCACAATTCATGGAATGCATTGAATTCAATCGGGATGCTTTGGGCCATGCTGCATAAAATCCACTGCATTCAATCGGGATGCACTGGGCATCGCTGCATGGACTCCACTGCATAAAATCGGGATCCATTGTGCCACAATGCATGGAATCCTCTGCATTCAATGACGCTGCATGGAATCCACTGCATTCCATCGGGATGCTTTGGGCCATGCTGCATAAAATCCACTGCATTCAACCATGCTGCATGGAATCCACGGCATTCAATCATGCTGCAATAAATCCACTGCATTCAATAGGGTTCCATTACTTCACGCTGCATGTTATACACTGCATTCATTCACGCTGCATGGAATCCACTGCATTCAATCAGGATGCATTTTACCTCACTGCATGGATTACACTGCATTCAATCACAATGCATGGAATCCACTGCATTCCATCGGGATGCTTTGGGCCATGCTGCATAAAATCCACTTCATTCAATAGCGTTCCATTTCTTCACGTGGCATCGAATCCACTGCATTCAATCACGCTGCATGGAGTACACTGCATTCAATCATGCTGCATAAAATCCACTGCATTCCATCGGGATGCTTTGGGCCATGCTGCATAAAATCCACTGCATTCAACCATGCTGCATGGAATACACTGCATTCAATCATGCTGCATAAAATCCACTGCATTCAATCGGGATGCATTGGGCCTCGCTGCATGGAATAAACTGCATTCAATCAGGCTGCATGGAATCCACTGCATTCAATGGGGATGCATTCTACCATGCTGCATGGAGTTCACTGCATTCAATCACAATGCATGGAATGTACTGCATTCCATCGGGATGCTTTGGGCCATGCTGCATAAAATCCACTGCATTCAATCGGGATGCATTGGGCCTCGCTGCATGGACTCCACTGCATACAATCGGGATCCATTGCGCCACAATGCATGGAATACTCTGCATTCAATCACGCTGCCTGGAATCCACTGCATTCAATCGGGATGCTTTGGGCCATGCTGCATAAAATCCACTGCATGCAATCATGCTGCATGGAATCCACTGCATTCAATCATGCTGCATAAAATCCACTGCATTCAATAGGGTTCCATTTCTTCTTCACGCTGCCTTGAATCCACTGCATTCAATCACACTGCATGGAATCCACTGCATTCAATCGGGATGCATTTTACCACACTGCTTGGATTACACTGCATTCAATCGCAATGCATAGAATCCACTGCATTCAATATGGATGCATGTTACCACTCTGCATGGAATCCACTGCATTTACTCACGATGCATGTAATCCATGGAATTTAATCGGGATTCATTTTACTAAGCTGTATGGAATCGACTGCATTTAATCACGCTGCATGGAATCCACTGCATTCAATCGGGATTCATTTTACAAAGCTGCATGGAGTACACTGCATTCAATCACAATGCATGGAATCCACTGCATTCAAACGGGATGCTTTGGGCCATGCTGCATAAAATCCACTGCATTCAATCATGCTGCATGGAATCCACTGCATTCAATCATGCAGCATAAAATCCGCTGCATTCCATAGGGTTCCATTTCTTCATGCTGCATGGAATACACTGCATTCAATCAGGCTGCATAAAATCCGCTGCATTCCATAGGGTTCCATTTCTTCATGCTGCATGGAATACACTGCATTTAATCAGGCTGCATGGAATCCACTGCATTCAATCGGGATGCATTTTTCCTCGTTGCATGGACTACACTGCATTCCATCACAATGCATGGAAACCACTGCATTCAATCGGGATGCTTTGGGCCATGCTGCATACAATCCACTGCATTCAATCGGGATGCACTGGGCCTCGCTGCATGGACTCCACTGCATATAATCGGGATCCATTGCGCCACAATGCATGGAATACTCTGCATTCAATGACGCTGAATGGAATCCACTGCATTGAATCGTGAAGCTATGGGCCATGCTGCATAAAATCCACTGCATGCAATCATGCTGCATTGAATCCACTGCATTCAATCATACTGCATATAATCCACTGCATTCAATAGGGTTCCATTACTGCACCCTGCATGGAATCCACTGCATTCAACCACGCTGCATGGAATCCACTGCATACAATCGGGATGCATTTTATCACTCTGCATGGATTACACTGCATTTAATCACGCTGCATGTAATCCATGGAATTTAATTGGGATTCATTTTACTAAGCTGTATGGAATCGACTGCACTTAATCACGCTGCATGGAATCCACTGCATTCAATCGGGATGCATTTTACCACGTTGCATGCAGTTCACTGCATTCAATCACAATGCATGGAATCCACTGCATTCAATCGGGATGCTTTGGGCCATGCTGCATAAAATCCACTGCATTCAATCTTGCTTTTTGAATCCACTGCATTCAGTAATGCTGCATAAAATTCTTGCATTAATTGGGTTCCATTTCCTCACGCTGCATGGAATACACTGCATTCAATAACGCTGCATGGAAACCACTGCATTCAATCGGGATGCATTTTACCTCGCTGCATGGAATACACTGCATTCAATCATGCTGCATGGAATCCACTGCATTCAATCGGGATGCATTGGGCCTCGCTGCATGGACTCCACTGCATTCAATCGGGATCCATTGCGCCACAATGCATGGAATCCTCTGCATTCAATCGGGAAGCTATGGGCCATGCTGCATAAAATCCACTGCATGCAATCATGCTGCATTGAATCCACTGCATTCAATCATACTGCATATAATCCACTGCATTCAATAGGGTTCCATTACTGCACCCTGCATGGAATCCACTGCATTCAACCACGCTGCATGGAATCCACTGCATACAATCGGGATGCATTTTATCACTCTGCATGGATTTCACTGCATTTAATCACGCTGCATGTAATCCATGGAATTTAATCGGGATTCATTTTACTAAGCTGTATGGAATCGACTGCACTTAATCACGCTGCATGGAATCCACTGCATTTAATCGGGATGCATTTTACCACGTTGCATGCAGTTCACTGCATTCAATCACAATGCATGGAATCCACTGCATTCAATCGGGATGCTTTGGGCCATGCTGCATAAAATCCACTGCATTCAATCTTGCTTTTTGAATCCACTGCATTCAGTAATGCTGCATAAAATTCTTGCATTAATTGGGTTCCATTTCTTCACGCTGCATGGAATACACTGCATTCAATCACGCTGCATGGAAACCACTGCATTCAATCGGGATGCATTTTACCTCGCTGCATGGATTACACTGCATTCAATCACAATGCATGGAATCCACTGCATTCCATCGGGATGCTTTGGGCCATGCTGCATAAACTCCACTGCATTCAATCGGGATGCATTGGGCCTCGCTGCATGGACTCCACTGCATAAAATCTGGATCCATTGCGCCACAATGCATGGAATCCTCTGCATTCAATGACGCTGCATGGAATCCACTGCTTTCCATCGGGATGTTTTGGGCCATGCTGCATAAAATCCACTGCATTCAATCGGGATGCATTGGGCCTCGCTGCATGGACTCCACTGCATTCAATCGGGATCCATTGTGCCACAATGCATGGAATTCTCTTCATTCAATGACGCTGCATCGAGTCCACAGCATTCAATCGGAATCCATTGTGCCACAATGCATGGAATACTCTGACTCAATGACGCTGCATGGAATCCACTATATTCAATCATGCTGCATAAAATCCACTGCATTCAATAGGGTTCCATTTCTTCACGCTGCATGGAATCCACTACATTCAATCACGCTGCATGGAATCCACTGCATTCAACATGGATGAATTTTACCACGCTGCATTTAGTGCAGTGTATTCAATCACAATTCATGGAATCCATTGCATTCAATCGGGATGCTTTGGGCCATGCTGCATAAAATCCATTGCATTCAATCATGCTGCATGGAATCCACTGCATTCAATCGGGATGCATTGGGCCTCGCTGCATGGACTCCACTGCATTCAATCGGGATCCATTGTGCCACAATGCATGGAATCCTCTTCATTCAACGACGCTGCATGGAATCCACTGCATTCCATCGGGATGCTTTGGGCCATGCTGCATAAAATCCACTGCATTCAATCGGGATGCATTGGGCCTCGCTGCATGGACTCCACTGCATACAATCGGGATCCATTGTGCCACAATGCATGGAATACTCTGCATTCAATCACGCTGCATGGAATCCACTGCATTCAATCGGGATGCTTTGGGCCATGCTGCATAAAATCCACTGCATGCAATCATGCTGCATGGAATCCACTGCATTCAATCATGCTGCATAAAATCCACTGCATTCAATCGGGATGAATTGGGCCTCGCTGCATGGACTCCACTGCATACAATCGGGATCCATTGCGCCACAATGCATGGAATACTCTGCATTCAATCACGCTGCATGGAATCCACTGCATTCAATCGGGATGCTTTGGGCCATGCTGCATAAAATCCACTGCATGCAATCATGCTGCCTGGAATCCACTGCATTCAATCATGCTGCATAAAATCCACTGCATTCAATAGGGTTCCATTTCTTCTTCACGCTGCCTGGGATCCACTGCATTCAATCACACTGCATGGAATCCACTGCATTCAATCGGGATGCATTTTACCACACTGCTTGGATTACACTGCATTCAATCGCAATGCATAGAATCCACTGCATTCAATATGGATGCATTTTACCACTCTGCATGGAATCCACTGCATTTACTCACGATGCATGTAATCCATGGAATTTAATCGGGATTCATTTTACTAAGCTGTATGGAATCGACTGCATTTAATCACGCTGCATGGAATCCACTGCATTCAATCGGGATTCATTTTACAAAGCTGCATGGAGTACACTGCATTCAATCACAATGCATGGAATCCACTGCATTCAAACGGGATGCTTTGGGCCATGCTGCATAAAATCCACTGCATTCAATCATGCTGCATGGAATCCACTGCATTCAATCATGCAGCATAAAATCCGCTGCATTCCATAGGGTTCCATTACTTCATGCTGCATGGAATACACTGCATTCAATCAGGCTGCATAAAATCCGCTGCATTCCATAGGGTTCCATTTCTTCATGCTGCATGGAATACACTGCATTTAATCAGGCTGCATGGAATCCACTGCATTCAATCGGGATGCATTTTTCCTCGTTGCATGGACTACACTGCATTCCATCACAATGCATGGAATCCACTGCATTCAATCGGGAAGATTTGGGCCATGCTGCATACAATCCACTGCATTCAATCGGGATGCACTGGACCTCGCTGCATGGACTCCACTGCATATAATCGGGATCCATTGCGCCACAATGCATGGAATACTCTGCATTCAATGACGCTGAATGGAATCCACTGCATTGAATCGGGAAGCTATGGGCCATGCTGCATAAAATCCACTGCATGCAATCATGCTGAATTGAATCCACTGCATTCAATCATACTGCATATAATCCACTGCATTCAATAGGGTTCCATTACTGCACCCTGCATGGAATCCACTGCATTCAACCACGCTGCATGGAATCCACTGCATTCAATCGGGATGCATTTTATCACTCTGCATGGATTACACTGCATTTAATCACGCTGCATGTAATCCATGGAATTTAATCGGGATTCATTTTACTAAGCTGTATGGAATGGACTGCACTTAATCACGCTGCATGGAATCCACTGCATTCAATCGGGGTGCATTTTACCACGTTGCATGCAGTTCACTGCATTCAATCACAATGCATGGAATCCACTGCATTCAATCGGGATGCTTTGGGCCATGCTGCATAAAATCCACTGCATTCAATCTTGCTTTTTGAATCCACTGCATTCAGTAATGCTGCATAAAATTCTTGCATTAATTGGGTTCCATTTCTTCACGCTGCATGGAATACACTGCATTCAATCACGCTGCATGGAAACCACTGCATTCAATCGGGATGCATTTTACCTCGCTGCATGGATTACACTGCATTCAATCACAATGCATGGAATCCACTGCATTCCATCGGGATGCTTTGGGCCATGCTGCATAAACTCCACTGCATTCAATCGGGATGCATTGGGCCTCGCTGCATGGACTCCACTGCATAAAATCTGGATCCATTGCGCCACAATGCATGGAATCCTCTGCATTCAATGACGCTGCATGGAATCCACTGCTTTCCATCGGGATGTTTTGGGCCTTGCTGCATAAAATCCACTGCATTCAATCGGGATGCATTGGGGCTCGCTGCATGGACTCCACTGCATTCAATCGGGATCCATTGTGCCACAATGCATGGAATTCTCTTCATTCAATGACGCTGCATCGAGTCCACAGCATTCAATCGGAATCCATTGTGCCACAATGCATGGAATACTCTGCATTCAATGACGCTGCATGGAATCCACTATATTCAATCATGCTGCATAAAATCCACTGCATTCAATAGGGTTCCATTTCTTCACGCTGCATGGAATCCACTACATTCAATCACGCTGCATGGAATCCACTGCATTCAACATGGATGAATTTTACCACGCTGCATTTAGTACAGTGTATTCAATCACAATTCATGGAATCCATTGCATTCAATCGGGATGCTTTGGGCCATGCTGCATAAAATCCACTGCATTCAATCGGGATGCACTGGGCATCGCTGCATGGACTCCACTGCATACAATCGGGATCCATTGCGCCACAATGCATGGAATCCTCTGCATTCAACGACGCTGCATGGAATCCACTGCATTCAATCGGGATGCTTTGGGCCATGCTGCATAAAATCCACTGCATTCAACCAGGCTGCATGGAATCCACTGCATTCAATCATGCTGCAATAAATCCACTGCATTCAATAGGGTTCCATTTCTTCACGCTGCATGTTATACACTGCATTCATTCACGCTGCATGGAATCCACTGCATTCAATCAGGATGCATTTTACCTCGCTGCATGGATTACACTGCATTCAATCACAATGCATGGAATCCACTGCATTCCATCGGGATGCTTTGGGCCATGCTGCATAAAATCCACTGCATTCAATCGGGAGGCATTGGGCCTCGCTGCATGGACTCCACTGCATACAATCGGGATCCATTGCGCCACAATGCATGGAATCCTCTGCATTCAACGACGCTGCATGGAATCCACTGCATTCAATCGGGAGGCTTTGGGCCATGCTGCATAAAATCCACTGCATTCAATCATGCTGCATAAAATCCACTGCATTCAATATGGTTCCATTTCTTCACGCTGCATGGAATCAAATGCATTCAATCAGGATGCATTTTACCACACTGCATGGATTACACTTCATTCAATCACAATGCATGGAATCCACTGCATTCCATCGGGATGCTTTGGGCCATGCTGCATAAAATCCACTGCATTCAATCAGATGCATTTTGCCTCGCTGCATAGACTCCACTGCATACAATCGGGATCCATTTCGCCAAAATGCATTGAATCTTCTGCATTCAATTACGCTGCATGGAATCCACTGCATTCAATCGGGATGCTTTGGGCCATGCTGCATAAAATCCATTGCATTCAATCATGCTGCATGGGATCCACTGCATTCAATCATGCTGCATAAAATCCACTGCATTCAATAGGGTTCCATTTCTTCACGCTGCATGGAATCCACTACATTCAATCACGCTGCATGGAATCCACTGCATTCTATCGGGATGCATTTTACCACGCTGCATAGATTACACCGCATTCAATCACAATGCATGGAATCCACTGCATTCAATCGGGATGCTTTGGGCCATGCTGCATAAAATCCACTGCATTCAATCGGGATGCATTGGGCCTCGCTGCATGGACTCCACTGCATTCAATCGGGATCCATTGTGCCACAATGCATGGAATTCTCTTCATTCAATGACGCTGCATCGAATCCACTGCATTCAATCGGAATCCATTGTGCCACAATGCATGGAATCCTCTGCATTCAATGACGCTGCATGGAATCCACTGCATTCCATCAGGATGCTTTGGGCCATGCTGCATAAAATCCACTGCATGCAATCCTGATGCATGGAATCCACTGCATTCAATCATGCTGCATAAAATCCACTGCATTCAATAGGGTTCCATTTCTTCATGCTGCATGGAATCCACTGCATTCAATCACGCTGCATGGAATCCACTGCATTCAACATGGATGAATTTTACCACGCTGCATTTAGTACACTGTATTCAATCACAATTCATGGAATCCATTGCATTCAATTGGGATGCTTTGGCCCATGCTGCATAAAATCCACTGCATTCAATCATGCTGCATGGAAACCACTGCATTCAATCGGGATGCTTTGGGCCATGCTGCATAAAATCCACTGCATTCAGCCATGCTGCATGGAGTCCACTGCATTCAATCATGCTGCATAAAATCCACTGCATTCAATCGGGATGCATTGGGCCTCGCTGCATTGAATAAACTGCATTCAATCAGGCTCCATGGAATCCACTGCATTCAATGGGGATGCATTCTACCATGCTGCATGGAGTTCACTGCATTCAATCACAATGCATGGAATCTACTGCATACCATCGGGATGCTTTGGGCCATGCTGCATAAAATCCACTGCATTCAATCGGGATGCATTGGGCCGCGCTGCATGGACTCCACTGCATACAATCGGGATCAATTGCGCCACAATGCATGGAATCCTCTGCATTCAATCACGCTGCATGGAATACACTGCATTCCATCGGGATGCTTTGGGCCATGCTGCATAAAATCCACTGCATGCAATCATGCTGCATGGAATCCACTGCATTCAATCATGCTGCATAAAATCCACTACATTCAATAGGGTTCCATTTCTTCTTCACGCTGACTGGAATAAACTGCATTCAATCACGCTGCATGGAATCCACTGCATTCAATCGGGATGCATTTTACCACACTGCTTGGAATCCACTGCATTCAATCGAAATGCATAGAATCCACTGCATTCAATATGGATGCATTTTACCACTCTGCATGGATTACACTGCATTTAATCACACTGCATGTAATCCATGGAATTTAATCGGGATTCATTTTACTAAGCTCTATGGAATCGACTGCACTTAATCACGCTGCATGGAATCCACTGCATTCAATCGGGATGCATTTTACCACGTTGCATGCAGTTCACTGCATTCAATCACAATGCATGGAATCCACTGCATTCAAACGGGATGCTTTGGGCCATGCTGCATAAAATCCACTGCATTCAATCTTGCTTTTTGAATCCACTGCATTCAGTAATGCTGCATAAAATCCTTGCATTAATTGGGTTCCATTTCTTCACGCTGCATGGAATACACTGCATTCAATCACAATGCATGGAATCCACTGCATTCAATCGGGATGCTTTGGGCCATGCTGCATAAACTCCACTGCATTCAATGGGGAGGCATTGGGCCTCGCTGCATGGAATCAACTGCATAAAATCTGGATCCATTGCGCCACAATGCATGGAATCCTCTGCATTCAACGACGCTGCATGGAATCCACTGCATTCCATCGGGATGTTTTGGGCCATGCTGCATAAAATCTACTGCATTCAATCGGGATGCATTGGGCCTCACTGCATGAACTCCACTGCATACAATCTGGAACCATTGCGCCAAAATGCATTGAACACTCTGCATTCAACAACGCTGCATGGAATCCACTGCATTCAATCGGGATGCTTTGGGCCATGCTGCATAAATCCATTGCATTCAATCATGCAGCATGGAATCCACTGCATTCAATCGTGCTGCATAAAATCCACTGCATTCAATAGGGTTCCATTTCTTCACGTGGCATCGAATCCACTGCATTCAATCACGCTGCATGGAATCCACTGCATTCTATCGGGATGCATTTTACCACGCTGCATAGATTACACCGCATTCAATCACAATGCATGGAATCCACTGCATTCAATCGGGATGCTTTGGGCCAGGCTGCATAAAATCCACTGCATTCAATCGGGATGCATTGGGCCTCGCTGCATGGACTCCACTGCATTCAATCGGGATCCATTGTGCCACAATGCATGGAACTCTCATCATTCAATGACGCTGCATCGAATCCACTGCATTCAATCGGAATCTATTGTGCCACAATGCATGGAATCCTCTGCATTCAATGACGCTGCATGGAATCCACTGCATTCCATCAGGATGCTTTGGGCCATGCTGCATAAAATCCACTGCATGCCATCATGCTGCATGGAATCCACTGCATTCAATCATGCTGCATAAATCCACTGCATTCAATAGGGTTCCATTTCTTCACGCTGCATGGAATCCACTGCATTCAATCACGCTGCATGGAATCCACTGCATTCAACATGGATGAATTTTACCACGCTGCATTTAGTACACTGTATTCAATCACAATTCATGGAATCCATTGCATTCAATCGGGATGCTTTGGGCCATGCTGCATAAAATCCACTGCATTCAATCGGGATGCACTGGGCATCGCTGCATGGACTCCATTGCATACAATCGGGATCCATTGAGCCACAATGCATGGAATCCACTGCATTCAATCGGGATGCTTTGGGCCATGCTGCATAAAATCCATTGCATTCAATCATGCTGCATGGAATCCACTGCATTCAATCGGGATGCATTGGGCCTCGCTGCATGGACTCCACTGCATTCAATTGGGATCCTTTGTGCCACAATGCATGGAATCCTCTTCATTCAACGACGCTGCATGGAATCCACTGCATTTCATCGGGATGCTTTGGGCCATGCTGCATAAAATCCACTGCATTCAATCGGGATGCATTGGGCCTCGCTGCATGGACTCCACTGCATACAATCGGGATCCATTGTGCCACAATGCATGGAATCCTCTGCATTCATTGACGCTGCATGGAATCCACTGCATTCAATCAGGATGCATTTTAACACACTGCATGGATTACTCTTCATTCAATCACAATGCATGGAATCCACTGCATTCCATAGGGATGCTTTGGGCCATGCTGCATAAACTCCACTGAATTCAATCAGATGCATTTTGCCTCGCTGCATAGACTCCAATGCATACAATCGGGATCCATTGCGCCAAAATGCATTGAATGTTCTGCATTAAATTACGCTGCATGGAATCCACTGCATTCAATCGGGATGCTTTGGGCCATGCTGCATAAATCCATTGCATTCAATCATGCTGCATGGAATCCACTGCATTCAATCATGCTGCATAAAATCCATTGCATTCAATAGGATTCCATTTCTTCACACTGCATGGAATCCACTACATTCAATCACGCTGCATGGAATCCACTGCATTCTATTGGGATGCATTTTACCACGCTGCATAGATTACACCGCATTCAATCACAATGCATGGAATCCACTGCATTTCATCGGGATGCTTTTGGCCATGCTGCATAAAATCCACTGCATTCAATCGGGATGCTTTGGGCCATGCTGCATAAAATCCATTGCATTCAATCATGCTGCATGGAATCCACTGCATTCAATCGGGATGCATTTTACCATGCTGCATTGATTACCCTTCATTCAATCAGGCTGCATGGAATCCACTGCATTCTATCGGGATGCTTTGCGCCATGCTGCATAAAATCCACTGCATTTACTCGGGATGCATTTGGCCACGCTGCATGGACTCCACTGCATAAAATCGGGATCCATTGCCCCAAAATGCTAGGAATCATCTGCATTCAATGACGCTGCATGGAATCCACTGCATTCCATCGGGATGCTTTGGGCCATGCTGCATAAAATCCACTGCATTCAACCATGCTGCATGGAATCAACTGCATTCAATCATGCTGCATAAAATCCACTGCATTCAATCGGGATGCATTGGGCCTCGCTGCATGGAATAAACTGCATTCAATCAGGCTCCATGGAATCCACTGCATTCAATGTGGATGCATTCTACCATGCTGCATGGAGTTCACTGCATTCAATCACAATGCATGGAATCCACTGCATTTCATCGGGATGCTTTGGGCCATGCTGCATAAAATCCACTGCATTCAATCGGGATGCATTGGGCCTCGCTGCATGGACTCCACTGCATACAATCGGGATCCATTGCGCCAAAATGCATGGAATCCTCTGCATTCAATGACGCTGCATGGAATCCACTGCATTCCATCGGGATGCTTTGGGCAATACTGCATAAAATCCACTGCATGCAATCATGCTGCATGGAATCCACTGCATTCAATCATGCTGCATAAAATCAACTGCATTCAATAGGGTTCCATTTCTTCTTCACGCTGCCTGGAATCCACTGCATTCAATCACGCTGCATGGAATCCACTGCATTCAATATGGATGCATTTTACCACTCTGCATGGAATCCACTACATTAAATCACGCTGCATGTAATCCATGGAATTTAATCGGGATTCATTTTACTAAGCTGTATGGAATCGACTGCATTTAATCACGCTGCATGGAATCCACTGCATTCAATCGGGATTCATTTTACAAGGCTGCATGGAGTACACTGCATTCAATCACAATGCATGGAATCCACTGCATTCAAACGGGATGCTTTGGGCCATGCTGCATAAAATCCACTGCATTCAATCATGCTGCATGGAATCCACTGCATTCAATCATGCAGCATAAAATCCGCTGCATTCCATAGGGTTCCATTTCTTCATGCTGCATGGAATACACTGCATTCAATCAGGCTGCATGGAATCCACTGCATTCAATCGGGATGCATTTTTCCTCGTTGCATGGATTACACTGCATTCCATTCACAATGCATGGAATCCACTGCATTCAATCGGGAAGCTTTGGGCCATGCTGCATACAATCCACTGCATTCAATCGGGATGCACTGGGCCTCGCTGCATGGACTCCACTGCATATAATCGGGATCCATTGCGCCACAATGCATGGAATCATCTGCATTCAATGACGCTGCATGGAATCTACTGCATTCCATCGGGATGCTTTGGGCCATACTGCATAAAATCCACTGCATGCAATCATGCTGCATTGAATCCACTGCATTCAATCATGTTGCATAAAATCCACTGCATTCAATAGGGTTCCATTTCTTCACCCTGCATGGAATCCACTGCATTCAACCACGCTGCATGGAATCCACTGCATTCAATCGGGATGCATTTTACCACTCTGCATGGATTACACTGCATTTAATCACGCTGCATGTAATCAATGGAATTTTAATCGGGATTCATTTTACTAAGCTGTATGGAATCGACTGCACTTAATCACGCTGGATGGAATCCACTGCATTCAATCGGGATGCATTTTACCACGTTGCATGCAGTTCACTGCATTCAATCACAATGCATGGAATCCACTGCATTCCATCGGGATGCTTTGGGCAATGCTGCATAAAATCCACTGCATTCAATCTTGCTTTTTGAATCCACTGCATTCAGTAATGCTGCATAAAATCCTTGCATTCAATTGGGTTCCATTTCTTCACGCTGCATGGAATACACTGCATTCAATCACGCTGCATGGAATCCACTGCATTCAATCGGGATGCATTTTACCATGCTGCGTGGTTTTCACTGCATTCAATCACAATGCATGGAATCCACTGCATTCCATCGGGATGCTTTGGGCCATGCTGCATAAAATCCACTGCATTCAATCATGCTGCATGGAATCCACTGCATTCAATCATGCTGCATAAAATCCACTGCATTCAATAGGGTTCCATTTCTTCACGCTGCATGTAATACACTGCATTCAATCACACTGAATGGAATCCACTGCATTCAATCTGGATGCATTTTACCTCGCTGCATGGATTACACTGCATTCAATCACAATGCATGGAATCCACTGCATTCAATCGGGATGCTTTGGGCCATGCTGCATAAAATCCACTGCATTCAATCGGGATGCATTGGGCCACGCTGCATCGACTCCACTGCATTCAATCGGTATCCATTGCGCCACAATGCAAGGAATCCTCTGCATTCATTGACGCTGCATGGACTCCACTGCATTAAATCGGGATGCTTTGGGCCATGCTGCATAAAATCCACTGCATTCAACCATGCTGCATGGAATCCATTTCATTCAATCATGCTCTATAAAATCCAATGCATTCAATAGGGTTCCATTACTTCACGCTGCATGGAATACACTACATTAAATCAGGATGCATGGAATCGACTGCATTCAATCAGGATGCATTATACCACGTTGCATGGATTACCCTACATTCAATCACAATGCATGGAATCCACTGCATTCCATCGGGATGCTTTGGGCCATGCTGCATAAAATCCACTGCATTCAATCGGGATGCATTGGGCCTCGCTGCATAGACTCCACTGCATATAATCGGGATCCATTGCGCCACAATGCATGGAATACTCTGCATTAAATGACGCTGCATGGAATCCACTGCATTCCATCGGGAAGCTTTGGGCCATGCTGCATAAAATCCACTGCATTCAATCATGCTGCATGGAATCCACTGCATTCAATCGGGATGCATTTTACAAGGCTGCATGGATTACATTTCATACACTCAAAATGCATGGAATCTACTGCATTCTATAGGTATGCTTTGGGCCATACTGCATAAAATACACTGCATTCAATTTGCTGCATGGAATCCACTGCATTCAATCATGCTGAATAAAATCCACTGCATTCAATAGGGTTCCATTTCTTCACGCTGCATGGAATACACTGCATTCAATCAGGCTCCATGGAATCCACTGCATTCAATGGGGATGCATTCTACAATGCTGCATGGAGTTCACTGCATGCAATCACAACGCATGTAATCCACTGCATTCCATCGGGATGCTTTGGGCCATGCTGCATAAAATCCACTGCATTCAATCGGGATGCATTGGGCTTCGCTGCATGGACTCCACTGCATACAATCGGGATCCATTGCGCCAAAATGCATGGAATACTCTGCATTCAATGACGCTGCATGGAATCCACTGCATTCCATCGGGATGCTTTGGGCCATGCTGCATAAAATCCACTGCATTCAACCATGCTGCATGGAATCCATTTCATTCAATCATGCTCTATAAAATCCAATGCATTCAATAGGGTTCCATTACTTCACGCTGCATGGAATACACTGCATTAAATCAGGATGCATGGAATCGACTGCATTCAATCAGAAGGCATTATACCACGTTGCATGGATTACCCTACATTCAATCACAATGCATGGAATCCACTGCATTCAATCGGGATGCTTTGGGCCATGCTGCATAGACTCCACTCCATATAATCGGGATCCATTGCGCCACAATGCATGGAATATTCTGCATTCAACGACGCTGCATGAATCCACTGCATTCCACCCGGAAGCCTTGGGCCATGCTGCATAAAATCCACTGCATTCAATCATGCTGGATGAAATCCACTGCATTCAATCGGGATGCATTTTACAAGGCTGCATGGATTACATTTCATACACTCAAATTGCATGGAATCCACTGCGTTCTATAGGTATGCTTTGGGCCATACTGCATAAAATACACTGCATTCAATTTGCTGCATGGAATCCACTGCATTCAGTCATGCTGAATAAAATCCACTGCATTCAATAGGGTTCCATTTCTTCACGCTGCATGGAATACACTGCATTCAATCAGGCTCCATGAAATCCACTGCATTCAATGGGGATGCATTCTACAATGCTGCATGGAGTTCACTGCATGCAATCACAACGCATGTAATCCACTGCATTCCATGGGGATGCTTTGGGCCATGCTGCATAAAATCCACTGCATTCAACCATGCTGCATGGAATCAACTGCATTCAATCATGCTGCATAAAATCCACTGCATTCCATCGGGATGCATTGGGCCTCGCTGCATGGAATACACTGCATTCAATCACACTGCATGAATTCCACTGCATTCAATGGGGATGCATTCTACAATGCTGCATGGAGTTCACTGCATTCAATCACAATGCATGGAATCCACTGCATTCCATCGGGATGCTTTGGGCGATGCTGCATAAAATCCACTGCATTCAATCGGGATGCATTGGGCCTCGCTGCATGGACTCCGTGCATACAATCGTGATCCATTTCACCAAAATGCATGGAATCCTCCGCATGCAACGACGCTGCATGGACTCCACTGCATTCAATCGGGATGCTTTGGGCCATGCTGCATAAAATCCATTGAATTCAATCATGCTGCATGGAATCCACTGCATTCAATCATGCTGTATTAAATCCACTGCATTCAATAGGGTTCCATTTCTTCACGTGGCATCGAATCCACTGCATTCAATCACGCTGCATGGAATCCAGTGCATTCAATCGGGATGCATTTTTCCTCGCTGCATGGAGTACACTGCATTCAATCATGCTGCATAAAATCCACTGCATTCCATCGGGATGCTTTGGGCCATGCTGCATAAAATCCACTGCATTCAACCATGCTGCATGGAATCCACTGCATTCAATCATGCTGCATAAAATCCACTGCATTCAATCGGGATGCATTGGGCCTCGCTGCATGGAATAAACTGCATTCAATCAGGCTGCATGGAATCCACTGCATTCAATGGGGATGCATTCTACCATGCTGCATGGAGTTCACTGCATTCAATCACAATGCATGGAATCCACTGCATTCCATCGGGATGCTTTGGGCCATGCTGCATACAATCCACTGCATTCAATCGGGATGCATTGGGCCTCGCTGCATGGACTCCACTGCATACAATCGGGATCCATTGCGCCAAAATGCATGGAATCGACTGCATTTAATCACGGTGCATGGAATCCACTGCATTCAATCGGGATGCATTTTACCACACTGGTTGGATTACACTGCATTCAATCGCAATTCATAGAATCCACTGCATTCAATATGGATGCATTTTACCACTCTGCATGGAATCCACTGCATTTAATCACGCTGCATGTACTCCATGGAATTTAATCGGGATTCATTTTACTAAGCTGTATGGAATCGACTGCATTTAATCA
This sequence comes from Sus scrofa, assembly GCF_054392235.1. Taxonomy (NCBI): domain Eukaryota; kingdom Metazoa; phylum Chordata; class Mammalia; order Artiodactyla; family Suidae; genus Sus; species Sus scrofa. Next base: position 6,660,885 of record NC_139397.1, read on the forward strand.
CGCTGCATGGAATCCACTGCATTCAATCGGGATTCATTTTACAAGGCTGCATGGAGTACACTGCATTCAATCACAATGCATGGAATCCACTGCATTCAAATGGGATGCTTTGGGCCATGCTGCATAAAATCCACTGCATTCAACCATGCTGCATGGAATCCACTGCATTCAATCATGCAGCATAAAATCCGCTGCATTCCATAGGGTTACATTTCTTCATGCTGCATGGAATACACTGCATTCAATCAGGCTGCATAAAATCCGCTGCATTCCATAGGGTTCCATTTCTTCTTGCTGCATGGAATACACTGCATTCAATCAGGCTGCATGGAATCCACTGCATTCAATCGGGATGCATTTTTCCTCGTTGCATGGACTACACTGCATTCCATCACAATGCATGGAATCCACTGCATTCAATCGGGAAGCTTTGGGCCATGCTGCATACAATCCACTGCATTCAATAGGGATGCACTGGGCCTCGCTGCATGGACTCCACTGCATATAATCGGGATCCATTGCGCCACAATGCATGGAATACTCTGCATGCAATGACGCTGAATGGAATCCACTGCATTGAATCGGGAAGATATGGGCCATGCTGCATAAAATCCACTGCATGCAATCATGCTGCATTGAAACCACTGCATTCAATCATGCTGCATAAAATCCACTGCATTCAATAGGGTTCCATTACTGCACCCTGCATGGAATCCACTGCATTCAACCACGCTGCATGGAATCCACTGCATTCAATCGGGATGCATTTTACCACTCTGCATGGATTACACTGCATTTAATCACGCTGCATGTAATCCATGGAATTTAATCGGGATTCATTATACTAAGCTGTATGGAATCGACTGCACTTAATCACGCTGCATGGAATCCACTGTATTCAATCGGGATGCATTTTACCACGTTGCATGCAGTTCACTGCATTCAATCAAAATGCATGGAATCCACTGCATTCAATCGGGATGCTTTGGGCCATGCTGCATAAAATCCACTGCATTCAATCTTGCTTTTTGAATCCACTGCATTCAGTAATGCTGCATAAAATCCTTGCATTCAATTGGGTTCCATTTCTTCACGCTGCATGGAATACACTGCATTCAATCACGCTGCATGGAATCCACTGCATTCTATCGTGATGCATTTTACCTCGCTGCATGGATTACACTGCATTCACTCACAATGCATGGAATCCACTGCATTCCATCGGGATGCTTTGGGCCATGCTGCATAAACTCCACTGCATTCAATCGGGAGGCATTGGGCCTCGCTGCATGGACTCCACTGCATAAAATCTGGATCAATTGCGCCACAATGCATGGAATCCTCTGCATTCAACGACGCTGCATGGAATCCACTGCATTCCATCGGGATGTTTTGGGCCATGCTGCATAAAATCTACTGCATTCAATCGGGATGCATTGGGCCTCGCTGCATGAACTCCACTGCATACAATCTGGAACCATTGCGCCAAAATGCATGGAATACTCTGCATTCAACAACGCTGCATGGAATCCACTGCATTCAATCGGGATGCTTTGGGCCATGCTGCATAAATCCATTGAATTCAATCCTGCTGCATGGAATCCACTGCATTCACTCTTGCTGCATAAAATCCACTGCATTCAATAGGGTTCCATTTCTTCACGCTGCATGGAATCCACTACATTCAATCACGCTGCATGGAATCCACTGCATTCTATCGGGATGCATTTTACCACGCTGCATAGATTACACCGCATTCAATCACAATGCATGGAATCCACTGCATTCAATCGGGATGCTTTGGGCCATGCTGCATAAAATTCACTGCATTCAATCGGGATGCACTGGGCATCGCTGCATGGACTCCACTGCATACAATCGGTATCCATTGCGCCACAATGCATGGAATCCTCTGCATTCAATGATGCTGCATGGAATCCACTGCATACAATCGGGATGCTTTGGGCCATGCTGAATAAAATCCATTGCATTCAATCATGCTGCATGGAATCCACTGCATTCAATCGGGATGCATTTTACCATGCTGCATGGATTACCCTTCATTCAATCAGGCTGCATGGAATCCACTGCATTCTATCGGGATGCTTTGCGCCATGCTGCATAAAATCCACTGCATTTAATCGGGATGGATTTGGCCACGCTGCATGGACTCCACTGCATAAAATCGGGATCCATTGCACCAAAATGCAAGGAATCATCTGCATTCAATGACGCTGCATGGAATATACTGCATTCCATCGGGATCCATTTTACCACGCAGCATGGATTACACTGCTTTCAATCACAATGCATGGAATCTACTCTATTCATTCGGGATGCTTTGGGCCATACTGCATAAAATCCACTGCATTCAATCATGCTGCATGGAATCCACTGCATTCTATAGGGATGCTTTGGGCCATACTGCATAAAATACACTGCATTCAATCTTGCTGCATGGAATCCACTGCATTCAATCATGCTGCATAAATCCACTGCATTCAATAGGGTTCCATTTCTTCACGCTGCATGGAATCCACTGCATTCAATCACGCTGCATAAAATCCACTGCATTCAATAGGGTTCCATTTCTTCACGCTGCATGGAATCCACTACATTCAATCACGCTGCATGGAATCCACTGCATTCAATCAGGATGCTTTGGGCCATGCTGCATAAAATCCACTGCATACAATCATGCTGCCTGGAATCCACTGCATTCAATCATACTGCATAAAATCCACTGCATTCAATAGGGTTCCATTTCCTCACGCTTCATGGAATCCACTGCATTCAATAGGGTTCCATTCCTTCACGCTGCCTGGAATCCACTGCATTCAATCATGCTGCATGGAATCCACTGCATTCAATCATGCTGCATAAAATCCACTGCATTCAATAGGGTTCCATTTCTTCACGCTGCATGTAATACACTGCATTCAATCACACTGAATGGAATCCACTGCATTCAATCGGGATGCATTTTACCTCGCTGCATGGATTACACTGCATTCAATCCCAATGCATGGAATCCACTGCATTCCATCGGGATGCTTTGGGCCATGCTGCATAAAATCCACTGCATTCAATCGGGATGCATTGGGCCACGCTGCATCGACTCCACTGCATTCAATTGGCATCCATTGCGCCACAATGCAAGGAATCCTCTGCATTCATTGACGCTGCATGGACTCCACTGCATTCAATCGGGATGCTTTGGGCCATGCTGCATAAAATCCACTGCATTCAATCATGCTGCATGGAATCCACTGCATTCAATCATGCTGCATAAAATACACTGCATTCAATCGGGATGCATTGGGCCTCGCTGCATGGAATACACTGCAATCAATCACGCTGCATGGAATCCACTGCATTCAATGGGGATGCAGTCTACAATGCTGCATGGGGTTCACTGCATTCAATCACAATGCATAGAATCCACTGCATTCCATCGGGATGCTTTGGGCAATGCTGCATAAAATCCACTGCATTCAATCGGGATGCATTGGGCCTCGGTGCATGGACTCCACTGCATACAATCTGGATCCATTGCACCAAAATGCATGGAATCCTCCGCATGCAACCACGCTGCATGGACTCCACTGCATTCAATCGGGATGCTTTGGGCCATGCTGCATAATATCCATTGAATTCAATCATGCTGCATGGAATCCACTGCATTCAATCATGCTGTATAAAATCCACTGCATTCAATAGGGTTCCATTTCTTCACGTGGCATCGAATCCACTGCATTCAATCACGCTGCATGGAATCCAGTGCATTCAATCGGGATGCATTTTTCCTCGCTGCATGGAGTACACTGCATTCAATCATGCTGCATAAAATCCACTGCATTCAATCGGGAGTCTTTGGGCCATGCTGCATAAAATCCACTGCATTCAACCATGCTGCATGGAATCCACTGCATTCAATCATGCTGCATAAAATCCACTGCATTCAATCGGGATGCATTGGGCCTCGCTGCATGGAATACACTGCATTCAATCAGGCTGCATGGAATCCACTGCATTCAATGGGGATGCATTCTACAATGCTGCATGGAGTTCACTGCATTCAATCACGCTGCATGGAATCCACTGCATTCTATCGGGATGCATTTTATCACGCTGCATAGATTACACCGCATTCAATCACAATGCATGGAATCCACTGCATTCAATCGGGATGCTTTGGGCCATGCTGCATAAAATCCACTGCATTCAATCGGGATGCATTGGGCCTCGCTGCATGGACTCCACTGCATTCAATCGGGATCCATTGCGCCACAATGCATGGAATCCTCTGCATTCAATGACGCTGCATGGAATCCACTGCATTCCATCAGGATGCTTTGGGCCATGCTGCATAAAATCCACTGCATGCAATCATGCTGCATGGAATCCACTGCATTCAATCATGCTGCATAAAATCCACTGCATTCAATAGGGTTCCATTTCTTCACACTGCATGGAATACACTGCATTCAATCAGGCTGCATGAAATCCACTGCATTCAATGGGGATGCATTCTACAATGCTGCATGGAGTTCACTGCATGCAATCACAATGCATGTAATCCACTGCATTCCATCGGGATGCTTTGGGCCATGCTGCATAAAATCCACTGCATTCAACCATGCTGCATGGAATCCACTGCATTCAATCATGCTGCATAAAATCCACTGCATTCAATCGGGATGCATTGGGCCTCGCTGCATGGAATACACTGCATTCAATCAGGCTGCATGGAATCCACTGCATTCAATGGGGATGCATTCTACAATGCTGCATGGAGTTCACTGCATTCAATCACAACGCATGTAATCCACTGCATTCCATCGGGATGCTTTGGGCCATGCTGCATAAAATCCACTGCATTCAATCGGGATGCATTGGGCCACGCTGCATGGACTCCACTGCATACAATCGGGATCCATTGCGCCAAAATGCATGGAATACTCTGCATTCATTGACGCTGCATGGACTCCACTGCATTCAATCGGGATGCTTTGGGCCATGCTGCATAAAATCCACTGCATTCAATCATGCTGCATGGAATCCACTGCATTCAATCATGCTGCATAAAATACACTGCATTCAATCGGGATGCATTGGGCCTCGCTGCATGGAATACACTGCATTCAATCACGCTGCATGGAATCCACTGCATTCAATGGGGATGCATTCTACAATGCTGCATGGGGTTCACTGCATTCAATCACAATGCATGGAATCCACTGCATTCCATCGGGATGCTTTGGGCAATGCTGCATAAAATCCACTACATTCAATCGGGATGCATTGGGCCTCGGTGCATGGACTCCACTGCATACAATCGGGATCCATTGCACCAAAATGCATGGAATCCTCCGCATGCAACGACGCTGCATGGACTCCACTGCATTCAATCGGGATGCTTTGGGCCATGCTGCATAATATCCATTGAATTCAATCATGCTGCATGGAATCCACTGCATTCAATCATGCTGTATAAAATCCACTGCATTCAATAGGGTTCCATTTCTTCACGTGACATCGAATCCACTGCATTCAATCACGCTGCATGGAATCCAGTGAATTCAATCGGGATGCATTTTTCCTCGCTGCATGGAGTACACTGCATTCAATCATGCTGCATAAAATCCACTGCATTCCATCGGGAGTCTTTGGGCCATGCTGCATAAAATCCACTGCATTCAACCATGCTGCATGGAATCCACTGCATTCAATCATGCTGCATAAAATCCACTGCATTCAATCGGGATGCATTGGGCCTCACTGCATGGAATACACTGCATTCAATCAGGCTGCATAAAATCCACTGCATTCAATGGGGATGCATTCTACAATGCTGCATGGAGTTCACTGCATTCAATCACGCTGCATGGAATCCACTGCATTCTATCGGGATGCATTTTACCACGCTGCATAGATTACACCGCATTCAATCACAATGCATGGAATCCACTGCATTCAATCGGGATGCTTTGGGCCATGCTGCATAAAATCCACTGCATTCAATCGGGATGCATTGGGCCTCGCTGAATGGACTCCACTGCATTCAATCGGGATCCATTGCGCCACAATGCATGGAATCCTCTGCATTCAATGACGCTGCATGGAATCCACTGCATTCCATCAGGATGCTTTGGGCCATGCTGCATAAAATCCACTGCATGCAATCATGCTGCATAAAATCCACTGCATTCAATAGGGTTCCATTTCTTCACACTGCATGGAATCCACTGCATTCAATCACGCTGCATGGAATCCACTGCATTCAACATGGAGGAATTTTACCACGCTGCATTTAGTACACTGTATTCAATCACAATTCATGGAATCCATTGCATTCAATCGGAATGCTTTGGGCCATGCTGCATAAAATCCACTGCATTCAATCGGGATGCACTGGGCATCGCTGCATGGACTCCATTGCATACAATCGGGATCCATTGCGCCACAATGCATGGAATCCTCTGCATTCAATCATGCTGCATGGAATCCACTGCATTCAATCGGGATGCATTTTACCATGCTGCATGGATTACCCTTCATTCAATCAGGCTGCATGGAATCCACTGCATTCTATCGGGATGCTTTGCGCCATGCTGCATAAAATCCAGTGCATTTAATCGGGATGCATTTGGCCACGCTGCATGGACTCCACTGCATAAAATCGGGATCCATTGCCCCAAATTGCAAGGGATCATCTGCATTCAATGACGCTGCATGGAATCCACTGCATTCCATCGGGATCCATTTTACCACGCAGCATGGATTACACTGCTTTCAATCACAATGCATGGAATCTACTCTATTCAATTGGGATGCTTTGGGACATACTGCATAAAATCCACTGCATTCAATCATGCTGCATGGAATCCACTGCATTCAATAGGGATGCTTTGGGCCATACTGCATAAAATCCACTGCATTCAATCTTGCTGCATGGAATCCACTGCATTCAATCATGCTGCATAAATCCCATGCATTCAATAGGGTTCCATTTCTTCACGCTGCATGGAATCCACTGCATTCAATCACGCTGCATAAAATCCACTGCATTCAATAGGGTTCCATTTCTTCACGCTGCATGGAATCCACTACATTCAATCACGCTGCATGGAATCCACTGCATTCAATCAGGATGCTTTGGGCCATGCTGCATAAAATCCACTGCATTCAATCATGCTGCCTGGAATCCACTGCATTCAATCATACTGCATAAAATCCACTGCATTCAATAGGGTTCCATTTCTGCACGTGGCATCGAATCCACTGCATTCAATCACGCTGCATGGAATCCAGTGCATTCAATCGGGATGCATTTTTCCTCGCTGCATGGAGTACACTGCATTCAAACATGCTGCATAAAATCCACTGCATTCCATCGGGAGTCTTTGGGCCATGCTGCATAAAATCCACTGCATTCAACCATGCTGCATGGAATCCACTGCATTCAATCATGCTGCATAAAATCCACTGCATTCAATCGGGATGCATTGGGCCTCGCTGCATGGAATGCACTGCATTCAATCAGGCTGCATGGAATACACTGCATTCAATGGGGATGCATTCTACAATGCTGCATGGAGTTCACTGCATTCAATCACGCTGCATGGAATCCACTGCATTCTATCGGGATGCATTTTACCACGCTGCATAGATTACACCGCATTCAATCACAATGCATGGAATCCACTGCATTCAATCGGGATGCTTTGGGCCATGCTGCATAAACTCCACTGCATTCAATCGGGATGCATTGGGCCTCGCTGCATGGACTCCACTGCATTCAATCGGGATCCATTGCGCCACAATGCATGGAATCCTCTGCATTCAATGACGCTGCATGGAATCCACTGCATTCCATCAGGATGCTTTGGGCCATGCTGCATAAAATCCACTGCATGCAATCATGCTGCATGGAATCCACTGCATTCATTCATGCTGCATAAAATCCACTGCATTCAATAGGGTTCCATTTCTTCACACTGCATGGAATCCACTGCATTCAATCACGCTGCATGGAATCCACTGCATTCAACATGGAGGAATTTTACCACGCTGCATTTAGTACACTGTATTCAATCACAATTCATGGAATCCATTGCATTCAATCGGAATGCTTTGGGCCATGCTGCATAAAATCCACTGCATTCAATCGGGATGCACTGGGCATCGCTGCATGGACTCCATTGCATACAATCGGGATCCATTGCGCCACAATGCATGGAATCCTCTGCATTCAATCATGCTGCATGGAATCCACTGCATTCAATCGGGATGCATTTTACCCTGCTGCATGGATTACCCTTCATTCAATCAGGCTGCATGGAATCCACTGCATTCTATCGGGATGCTTTGCGCCATGCTGCATAAAATCCAGTGCATTTAATCGGGATGCATTTGGCCACGCTGCATGGACTCCACTGCATAAAATCGGGATCCATTGCCCCAAAATGCAAGGGATCATCTGCATTCAATGACGCTGCATGGAATCCACTGCATTCCATCGGGATCCATTTTTCCACGCAGCATGGATTACACTGCTTTCAATCACAATGCATGGAATCTACTCTATTCAATTGGGATGCTTTGGGACATACTGCATAAAATCCACTGCATTCAATCATGCTGCATGGAATCCACTGCATTCTATAGGGATGCTTTGGGCCATACTGCATAAAATCCACTGCATTCAATCTTGCTGCATGGAATCCACTGCATTCAATCATGCTGCATAAATCCCATGCATTCAATAGGGTTCCATTTCTTCACGCTGCATGGAATCCACTGCATTCAATCACGCTGCATAAATCCACTGCATTCAATAGGGTTCCATTTCATCACGCTGCATGGAATCCACTACATTCAATCACGCTGCATGGAATCCACTGCATTCAATCAGGATGCTTTGGGCCATGCTGCATAAAATCCACTGCATTCAATCATGCTGCCTAGAATCCACTGCATTCAATCATACTGCATAAAATCCACTGCATTCAATAGGGTTCCATTTCTTCACGCTTCATGGAATCCACTGCATTCAATAGGGTTCCATTCCTTCACGCTGCCTGGAATCCACTGCCTTCAATCACGCTGCATGGAATCCACTGCATTCAATCGGGATGCATTTTTCCTCGTTGCATGGATTACACAGCATTCAATCCCAATGCATGGAATCCACTGCATTCAATCGGGAAGCTTTGGGCCATGCTGCATACAATCCACTGCATTCAATCGGGATGCACTGGGCCTCGCTGCATGGACTCCACTGCATATAATCGGGATCCATTGCGCCACAATGCATGGAATCCTCTGCATTCAATGACGCTGAATGGAATCCACTGCATTGAATCGGGAAGCTTTGGGCCATGCTGCATAAATCCACTGCATGCAATCATGCTGTGTGGACTCCACTGCATTGAATCATGCTGCAAAAAAAACCACTGCATTCAATAGGGTTCCATTTCTTCACCCTGCATGGAATCCACTGCATTCAACCACGCTGCATGGAATCCACTGCATTCAATCGGGATGCATTTTACCACTCTGCATGGATTACACTGCATTTAATCACGCTGCATGTAATCCATGGAATTTAATCGGGATTCATTTTACTAAGCTGTATGGAATGGACTGCACTTAATCACGCTGCATGGAATCCACTGCATTCAATCGGGATGCATTTTACCACGTTGCATGCAGTTCACTGCATTCAATCACAATGCATGGAATCCACTGCATTCAATCGGGATGCTTTGGGCCATGCTGCATAAAATCCACTGCATTCAATCTTGCTTTTTGAATCCACTGCATTCAGTAATGCTGCATAAAATCCTTGCATTCAATTGGGTTCCATTTCTTCACGCTGCATGGAATACACTGCATTCAATCACGCTGCATGGAATCCACTGCATTCAATCGGGATGCATTTTACCATGCTGCGTGGTTTTCACTGCATTCAATCACAATGCATGGAATCCACTGCATTCCATCGGGATGCTTTGGGCCATGCTGCATAAAATCCACTGCATTCAATCAGGCTGCATGGAATCCACTACATTCAATCATGCTGCATAAAATCCACTGCATTCAATAGGGTTCCATTTCTTCACGCTGCATGTAATACACTGCATTCAATCACACTGAATGGAATCCACTGCATTCAATCGGGATGCATTTTACCTCGCTGCATGGATTACACTGCATTCAATCACGATGCATGGAATCCACTGCATTCCATCGGGATGCTTTGGGCCATGCTGCATAAAATCCACTGCATTCAATCGGGATGCATTGGGCCACGCTGCATCGACTCCACTGCATTCAATTGGCATCCATTGCGCCACAATGCACGGAATCCTCTGCATTCATTGACGCTGCATGGACTCCACTGCATTCTATCGGGATGCTTTGGGCCATGCTGCATAAAATCCACTGCATTCAACCATGCTGCATGGAATCCATTTCATTCAATCATGCTCTATAAAATCCAATGCATTCAATACGGTTCCATTACTTCACGCTGCATGGAATACACTGCATTAAATCAGGATGCATGGAATCGACTGCATTCAATCAGGAGGCATTATACCACGTTGCATGGATTACCCTACATTCAATCACAATGCATGGAATCCACTGCATTCAATCGGGATGCTTTGGGCCATGCTGCATAAAATCCACTGCATTCAATCGGGATGCATTGGGCCTCGCTGCATAGACTCCACTGCATATAATCGGGATCCATTGCGCCACAATGCATGGAATACTCTGCATTCAATGACGCTGCATGGAATCCACTGCATTCCATCGGGAAGCTTTGGGCCATGCTGCATAAAATCCACTGCATTCAATCATGCTGCATGGAATCCACTGCATTCAATCGGGATGCATTTTACAAGGCTGCATGGATTACATTTCATACACTCAAAATGCATGGAATCCACTGCGTTCTATAGGGATGCTTTGGGCCATACTGCATAAAATACACTGCATTCAATTTGCTGCATGGAATCCACTGCATTCAATCATGCTGAATAAAATCCACTGCATTCAATAGGGTTCCATTTCTTCACGCTGCATGGAATACAGTGCATTCAATCAGGCTGCATGAAATCCACTGCATTCAATGGGGATGCATTCTACAATGCTGCATGGAGTTCACTGCATGCAATCACAATGCATGTAATCCACTGCATTCCATCGGGATGCCTTGGGCCATGCTGCATAAAATCCACTGCATTCAACCATGCTGCATGGAATCCACTGCATTCAATCATGCTGCATAAAATCCACTGCATTCAATCGGGATGCATTGGGCCTCGCTGCATGGAATACACTGCATTCAATCAGGCTGCATGGAATCCACTGCATTCAATGGGGATGCATTCTACAATGCTGCATGGAGTTCACTGCATTCAATCACAACGCATGTAATCCACTGCATTCCATCGGGATGCCTTGGGCCATGCTGCATAAAATCCACTGCATTCAATCGGGATGCATTGGGCCTCGCTGCATGGACTCCACTGCATACAATCGGGATCCATTGCGCCAAAATGCATGGAATACTCTGCATTCATTGACGCTGCATGGACTCCACTGCATTCAATCGGGATGCTTTGGGCCATGCTGCATAAAATCCACTGCATTCAACCATGCTGCATGGAATCCACTGCATTCAATCATGCTGCATAAAATCCACTGCATTCCATCGGGATGCATTGGGCCTCGCTGCATGGAAAACACTGCATTCAATCACGCTGCATGGAATCCACTGCATTCAATGGGGATGCATTCTACAATGCTGCATGGAGTTCACTGCATTCAATCACAATGCATGGAATCCACTGCATTCCATCGGGATGCTTTGGGCCATGCTGCATACAATCCACTGCATTCAATCGGGATGCATTGGGCCTCGCTGCATGGACTCCACTGCATACAATCGGGATCCATTGCACCAAAATGCATGGAATCCTCCGCATGCAACGACGCTGCATGGACTCCACTGCATTCAATCGGGATGCTTTGGGCCATGCTGCATAAAATCCATTGAATTCAATCATGCTGCATGGAATCCACTGCATTCAATCATGCTGTATAAAATCCACTGCATTCAATAGGGTTCCATTTCTTCACGTGGCATCGACTCCACTGCATTCAATCACGCTGCATGGAATCCACTGCATTTAATCGGGATGCATTTTTCCTCGCTGCATGGAGTACACTGCATTCAATCATGCTGCATAAAATCCACTGCATTCAATCGGGATGCATTGGGCCTCGCTGCATGGAATAAACTGCATTCAATCAGGCTCCATGGAATCCACTGCATTCAATGGGGATGCATTCTACCATGCTGCATGGAGTTCACTGCATTCAATCACAATGCATGGAATCCACTGCATTCCATCGGGATGCTTTGGGCCATGCTGCATAAAATCCACTGCATTCAATCGGGATGCATTGGGCCTCGCTGCATGGAATAAACTGCATTCAATCAGGCTCCATGGAATCCACTGCATTCAATGGGGATGCATTCTACCATGCTGCATGTAGTTCACTGCATTCAATCACAATGCATGGAATCCACTGCATTCCATCGGGATGATTTGGGCCATGCTGCATAAAATCCACTGCATTCAATCGGGATGCATTGGGCCTCGCTGCATGGACTCCACTGCATACAATCGGGATCCATTGCGCCACAATGCATGGAATACTCTGCATTCAATCACGCTGCATGGAATCCACTGCATTCAATCGGGATGCTTTGGGCCATGCTGCATAAAATTCACTGCATGCAATCATGCTGCATGGAATCCACTGCATTCAATCGGGATGCATTTTACCACGTTGCATGCAGTTCACTGCATTCAATCACAATGCATGGAATCCACTGCATTCAATCGGGATGCTTTGGGCCATGCTGCATAAAATCCACTGCATTCAATCGGGATGCATTGGGCCTCGCTGCATGGACTCCACTGCATTCAATCGGGATCCATTGCGCCACAATGCATGGAATCCTCTGCATTCAATGACGCTGCATGGAATCCACTGCATTCCATCAGGATGCTTTGGGCCATGCTGCATAAAATCCACTGCATGCAATCATGCTGCATGGAATCCACTGCATTCAATCATGCCGCATAAAATCCACTGCATTCAATAGGGTTCCATTTCTTCACACTGCATGGAATCCACTGCATTCAATCACGCTGCATGGAATCCACTGCATTCAACATGGATGAATTTTACCACGCTGCATTTAGTACACTGTATTCAATCACAATTCATGGAATCCATTGCATTCAATCGGGATGCGTTGGGCCATGCTGCATAAAATCCACTGCATTCAATCGGGATGCACTGGGCATCGCTGCATGGACTCCACTGCATACAATCGGGATCCATTGCGCCACAATGCATGGAATCCTCTGCATTCAATGACGCTGCATGGAATCCACTGCATTCAATCGGGATGCTTTGGGCCATGCTGAATAAAATCCATTGCATTCAATCATGCTGCATGGAATCCACTTCATTCAATCGGGATGCATTGGGCCTCGCTGCATGGACTCCACTGCATTCAATCGGGATCCATTGTGCCACAATGCATGGAATCCTCTTCATTCAACGACGCTGCATGGAATCCACTGCATTCCATCGGGATGCTTTGGGCCATGCTGCATAAAATCCACTGCATTCAATCGGGATGCATTGGGCCTCGCTGCATGGACTCCACTGCATACAATCGGGATCCATTGCGCCACAATGCATGGAATACTCTGCATTCAATCACGCTGCATGGAATCCACTGCATTTAATCGGGATGCTTTGGGCCATGCTGCATAAAATCCACTGCATGCAATCATGCTGCATGGAATCCACTACATTCAATCATGCTGCATAAAATCCACTGCATTCAATCGGGATGCATTGGGCCTCGCTGCATGGACTCCACTGCATACAATCGGGATCCATTGCGCCACAATGCATGGAATACTCTGCATTCAATCACGCTGCATGGAATCCACTGCATTCAATCGGGATGCTTTGGGCCATGCTGCATAAAATCCACTGCATGCAATCATGCTGCCTGGAATCCACTGCATTCAATCATGCTGCATAAAATCCACTGCATTCAATAGGGTTCCATTTCTTCTTCACGCTGCCTGGAATCCACTGCATTCAATCACACTGCATGGAATCCACTGCATTCAATCGGGATGCATTTTACCACACTGCTTGGATTACACTGCATTCAATCGCAATGCATAGAATCCACTGCATTCAATATGGATGCATTTTACCACTCTGCATGGAATCCACTGCATTTACTCACGATGCATGTAATCCATGGAATTTAATCGGGATTCATTTTACTAAGCTGTATGGAATCGACTGCATTTAATCACGCTGCATGGAATCCACTGCATTCAATCGGGATTCATTTTACAAAGCTGCATGGAGTACACTGCATTCAATCACAATGCATGGAATCCACTGCATTCAAACGGGATGCTTTGGGCCATGCTGCATAAAATCCACTGCATTCAATCATGCTGCATGGAATCCACTGCATTCAATCATGCAGCATAAAATCCGCTGCATTCCATAGGGTTCCATTACTTCATGCTGCATGGAATACACTGCATTCAATCAGGCTGCATAAAATCCGCTGCATTCCATAGGGTTCCATTCCTTCATGCTGCATGGAATCCACTGCATTCAATCACGCTGCATGGAATCCACTGCATTCAATCGGGATGCATTTTACCATGCTGCGTGTTGTTCACTGCATTCAATCACAATGCATGGAATCCACTGCATTCCATCGGGATGCTTTGGGCCATGCTGCATAAAATCCACTGCATTCAATCAGGCTGCATGGAATCCACTACATTCAATCATGCTGCATAAAATCCACTGCATTCAATAGGGTTCCATTTCTTCACGCTGCATGTAATACACTGCATTCAATCACACTGAATGGAATCCACTGCATTCAATCGGGATGCATTTTACCTCGCTGCATGGATTACACTGCATTCAATCACGATGCATGGAATCCACTGCATTCCATCGGGATGCTTTGGGCCATGCTGCATAAAATCCACTGCATTCAATCGGGATGCATTGGGCCACGCTGCATCGACTCCACTGCATTCAATTGGCATCCATTGCGCCACAATGCAAGGAATCCTCTGCATTCATTGACGCTGCATGGACTCCACTGCATTCTATCGGGATGCTTTGGGCCATGCTGCATAAAATCCACTGCATTCAACCATGCTGCATGGAATCCATTTCATTCAATCATGCTCTATAAAATCCAATGCATTCAATACGGTTCCATTACTTCACGCTGCATGGAATACACTGCATTAAATCAGGATGCATGGAATCGACTGCATTCAATCAGGAGGCATTATACCACGTTGCATGGATTACCCTACATTCAATCACAATGCATGGAATCCACTGCATTCAATCGGGATGCTTTGGGCCATGCTGCATAAAATCCACTGCATTCAATCGGGATGCATTGGGCCTCGCTGCATAGACTCCACTGCATATAATCGGGATCCATTGCGCCACAATGCATGGAATACTCTGCATTCAATGACGCTGCATGGAATCCACTGCATTCCATCGGGAAGCTTTGGGCCATGCTGCATAAAATCCACTGCATTCAATCATGCTGCATGGAATCCACTGCATTCAATCGGGATGCATTTTACAAGGCTGCATGGATTACATTTCATACACTCAAAATGCATGGAATCCACTGCGTTCTATAGGGATGCTTTGGGCCATACTGCATAAAATACACTGCATTCAATTTGCTGCATGGAATCCACTGCATTCAATCATGCTGAATAAAATCCACTGCATTCAATAGGGTTCCATTTCTTCACGCTGCATGGAATACACTGCATTCAATCAGGCTGCATGAAATCCACTGCATTCAATGGGGATGCATTCTACAATGCTGCATGGAGTTCACTGCATGCAATCACAATGCATGTAATCCACTGCATTCCATCGGGATGCCTTGGGCCATGCTGCATAAAATCCACTGCATTCAACCATGCTGCATGGAATCCACTGCATTCAATCATGCTGCATAAAATCCACTGCATTCAATCGGGATGCATTGGGCCTCGCTGCATGGAATACACTGCATTCAATCAGGCTGCATGGAATCCACTGCATTCAATGGGGATGCATTCTACAATGCTGCATGGAGTTCACTGCATTCAATCACAACGCATGTAATCCACTGCATTCCATCGGGATGCCTTGGGCCATGCTGCATAAAATCCACTGCATTCAATCGGGATGCATTGGGCCTCGCTGCATGGACTCCACTGCATACAATCGGGATCCATTGCGCCAAAATGCATGGAATACTCTGCATTCATTGACGCTGCATGGACTCCACTGCATTCAATCGGGATGCTTTGGGCCATGCTGCATAAAATCCACTGCATTCAACCATGCTGCATGGAATCCACTGCATTCAATCATGCTGCATAAAATCCACTGCATTCCATCGGGATGCATTGGGCCTCGCTGCATGGAAAACACTGCATTCAATCACGCTGCATGGAATCCACTGCATTCAATGGGGATGCATTCTACAATGCTGCATGGAGTTCACTGCATTCAATCACAATGCATGGAATCCACTGCATTCCATCGGGATGCTTTGGGCCATGCTGCATAAAATCCACTGCATTCAATCGGGATGCATTGGGCCTCGCTGCATGGACTCCAGTGCATACAATCGGGATCCATTGCACCAAAATGCATGGAATCCTCCGCATGCAACGACGCTGCATGGACTCCACTGCATTCAATCGGGATGCTTTGGGCCATGCTGCATAAAATCCATTGAATTCAATCATGCTGCATGGAATCCACTGCATTCAATCATGCTGTATAAAATCCACTGCATTCAATAGGGTTCCATTTCTTCACGTGGCATCGACTCCACTGCATTCAATCACGCTGCATGGAATCCACTGCATTCAATCGGGATGCATTTTTCCTCGCTGCATGGAGAACACTGCATTCAATAATGCTGCATAAAATCCACAGCATTCAATCGGGATGCATTGGGCCTCGCTGCATGGAATAAACTGCATTCAATCAGGCTCCATGGAATCCACTGCATTCAATGGGGATGCATTCTACCATGCTGCATGGAGTTCACTGCATTCAATCACAATGCATGGAATCCACTGCATTCCATCGGGATGCTTTGGGCCATGCTGCATAAAATCCACTGCATTCAATCGGGATGCATTGGGCCTCGCTGCATGGAATAAACTGCATTCAATCAGGCTCCATGGAATCCACTGCATTCAATGGGGATGCATTCTACCATGCTGCATGGAGTTCACTGCATTCAATCACAATGCATGGAATCCACTGCATTCCATCGGGATGCTTTGGGCCATGCTGCATAAAATCCACTGCATTCAATCGGGATGCATTGGGCCTCGCTGCATGGACTCCACTGCATACAATCGGGATCCATTGCGCCACAATGCATGGAATACTCTGCATTCAATCAGGCTGCATGGAATCCACTGCATTCAATGGGGATGCATTCTACAATGCTGCATGGAGTTCACTGCATTCAATCACAACGCATGTAATCCACTGCATTCCATCGGGATGCCTTGGGCCATGCTGCATAAAATCCACTGCATTCAATCGGGATGCATTGGGCCTCGCTGCATGGACTCCACTGCATACAATCGGGATCCATTGCGCCAAAATGCATGGAATACTCTGCATTCATTGACGCTGCATGGACTCCACTGCATTCAATCGGGATGCTTTGGGCCATGCTGCATAAAATCCACTGCATTCAACCATGCTGCATGGAATCCACTGCATTCAATCATGCTGCATAAAATCCACTGCATTCCATCGGGATGCATTGGGCCTCGCTGCATGGAATACACTGCATTCAATCACGCTGCATGGAATCCACTGCATTCAATGGGGATGCATTCTACAATGCTGCATGGAGTTCACTGCATTCAATCACAATGCATGGAATCCACTGCATTCCATCGGGATGCTTTGGGCCATGCTGCATAAAATCCACTGCATTCAATCGGGATGCATTGGGCCTCGCTGCATGGACTCCACTGCATACAATCGGGATCCATTGCACCAAAATGCATGGAATCCTCCGCATGCAACGACGCTGCATGGACTCCACTGCATTCAATCGGGATGCTTTGGGCCATGCTGCATAAAATCCATTGAATTCAATCATGCTGCATGGAATCCACTGCATTCAATCATGCTGTATAAAATCCACTGCATTCAATAGGGTTCCATTTCTTCACGTGGCATCGACTCCACTGCATTCAATCACGCTGCATGGAATCCACTGCATTCAATCGGGATGCATTTTTCCTCGCTGCATGGAGAACACTGCATTCAATAATGCTGCATAAAATCCACTGCATTCAATCGGGATGCATTGGGCCTCGCTGCATGGAATAAACTGCATTCAATCAGGCTCCATGGAATCCACTGCATTCAATGGGGATGCATTCTACCATGCTGCATGGAGTTCACTGCATTCAATCACAATGCATGGAATCCACTGCATTCCATCGGGATGCTTTGGGCCATGCTGCATAAAATCCACTGCATTCAATCGGGATGCATTGGGCCTCGCTGTATGGAATAAACTGCATTCAATCAGGCTCCATGGAATCCACTGCATTCAATGGGGATGCATTCTACCATGCTGCATGGAGTTCACTGCATTCAATCACAATGCATGGAATCCACTGCATTCCATCGGGATGCTTTGGGCCATGCTGCATAAAATCCACTGCATTCAATCGGGATGCATTGGGCCTCGCTGCATGGACTCCACTGCATACAATCGGGATCCATTGCGCCACAATGCATGGAATACTCTGCATTCAATCACGCTGCATGGAATCCACTGCATTCAATCGGGATGCTTTGGGCCATGCTGCATAAAATTCACTGCATGCAATCATGCTGCATGGAATCCACTGCATTCAATCGGGATGCATTTTACCACGTTGCATGCAGTTCACTGCATTCAATCACAATGCATGGAATCCACTGCATTCAATCGGGATGCTTTGGGCCATGCTGCATAAAATCCACTGCATTCAATCGGGATGCATTGGGCCTCGCTGCATGGACTCCACTGCATTCAATCGGGATCCATTGCGCCACAAT
Source organism: Sus scrofa (assembly GCF_054392235.1). Classification (NCBI taxonomy): domain Eukaryota; kingdom Metazoa; phylum Chordata; class Mammalia; order Artiodactyla; family Suidae; genus Sus; species Sus scrofa. The sequence goes on from NC_139397.1 coordinate 6,680,160, forward strand.
GCATGGAATCCTCTGCATTCAATGACGCTGCATGGAATCCACTGCATTCCATCAGGATGCTTTGGGCCATGCTGCATAAAATCCACTGCATGCAATCATGCTGCATGGAATCCACTGCATTCAATCATGCCGCATAAAATCCACTGCATTCAATAGGGTTCCATTTCTTCACACTGCATGGAATCCACTGCATTCAATCACGCTGCATGGAATCCACTGCATTCAACATGGATGAATTTTACCACGCTGCATTTAGTACACTGTATTCAATCACAATTCATGGAATCCATTGCATTCAATCGGGATGCGTTGGGCCATGCTGCATAAAATCCACTGCATTCAATCGGGATGCACTGGGCATCGCTGCATGGACTCCACTGCATACAATCGGGATCCATTGCGCCACAATGCATGGAATACTCTGCATTCAATGACGCTGCATGGAATCCACTGCATTCAATCGGGATGCTTTGGGCCATGCTGAATAAAATCCATTGCATTCAATCATGCTGCATGGAATCCACTTCATTCAATCGGGATGCATTGGGCCTCACTGCATGGACTCCACTGCATTCAATCGGGATCCATTGTGCCACAATGCATGGAATCCTCTTCATTCAACGACGCTGCATGGAATCCACTGCATTCCATCGGGATGCTTTGGGCCATGCTGCATAAAATCCACTGCATTCAATCGGGATGCATTGGGCCTCGCTGCATGGACTCCACTGCATACAATCGGGATCCATTGCGCCACAATGCATGGAATACTCTGCATTCAATCACGCTGCATGGAATCCACTGCATTCAATCGGGATGCTTTGGGCCATGCTGCATAAAATCCACTGCATGCAATCATGCTGAATGGAATCCACTGCATTCAATCATGCTGCATAAAATCCACTGCATTCAATCGGGATGCATTGGGCCTCGCTGCATGGACTCCACTGCATACAATCGGGATCCATTGCGCCACAATGCATGGAATACTCTGCATTCAATCACGCTGCATGGAATCCACTGCATTCAATCGGGATGCTTTGGGCCATGCTGCATAAAATCCACTGCATGCAATCATGCTGCCTGGAATCCACTGCATTCAATCATGCTGCATAAAATCCACTGCATTCAATAGGGTTCCATTTCTTCTTCACGCTGCCTGGAATCCACTGCATTCAATCACACTGCATGGAATCCACTGCATTCAATCGGGATGCATTTTACCACACTGCTTGGATTACACTGCATTCAATCGCAATGCATAGAATCCACTGCATTCAATATGGATGCATTTTACCACTCTGCATGGAATCCACTGCATTTACTCACGATGCATGTAATCCATGGAATTTAATCGGGATTCATTTTACTAAGCTGTATGGAATCGACTGCATTTAATCACGCTGCATGGAATCCACTGCATTCAATCGGGATTCATTTTACAAAGCTGCATGGAGTACACTGCATTCAATCACAATGCATGGAATCCACTGCATTCAAACGGGATGCTTTGGGCCATGCTGCATAAAATCCACTGCATTCAATCATGCTGCATGGAATCCACTGCATTCAATCATGCAGCATAAAATCCGCTGCATTCCATAGGGTTCCATTACTTCATGCTGCATGGAATACACTGCATTCAATCAGGCTGCATAAAATCCGCTGCATTCCATAGGGTTCCATTTCTTCATGCTGCATGGAATACACTGCATTTAATCAGGCTGCATGGAATCCACTGCATTCAATCGGGATGCATTTTTCCTCGTTGCATGGACTACACTGCATTCCATCACAATGCATGGAATCCACTGCATTCAATCGGGAAGATTTGGGCCATGCTGCATACAATCCACTGCATTCAATCGGGATGCACTGGGCCTCGCTGCATGGACTCCACTGCATATAATCGGGATCCATTGCGCCACAATGCATGGAATACTCTGCATTCAATGACGCTGAATGGAATCCACTGCATTGAATCGGGAAGCTATGGGCCATGCTGCATAAAATCCACTGCATGCAATCATGCTGCATTGAATCCACTGCATTCAATCATACTGCATATAATCCACTGCATTCAATAGGGTTCCATTACTGCACCCTGCATGGAATCCACTGCATTCAACCACGCTGCATGGAATCCAGTGCATTCAATCGGGATGCATTTTATCACTCTGCATGGATTACACTGCATTTAATCACGCTGCATGTAATCCATGGAATTTAATCGGGATTCATTTTACTAAGCTGTATGGAATGGACTGCACTTAATCACGCTGCATGGAATCCACTGCATTCAATCGGGATGCATTTTACCACGTTGCATGCAGTTCACTGCATTCAATCACAATGCATGGAATCCACTGCATTCAATCGGGATGCTTTGGGCCATGCTGCATAAAATCCACTGCATTCAATCTTGCTTTTTGAATCCACTGCATTCAGTAATGCTGCATAAAATTCTTGCATTAATTGGGTTCCATTTCTTCACGCTGCATGGAATACACTGCATTCAATCACGCTGCATGGAAACCACTGCATTCAATCGGGATGCATTTTACCTCGCTGCATGGATTACACTGCATTCAATCACAATGCATGGAATCCACTGCATTCCATCGGGATGCTTTGGGCCATGCTGCATAAACTCCACTGCATTCAATCGGGATGCATTGGGCCTCGCTGCATGGACTCCACTGCATAAAATCTGGATCCATTGCGCCACAATGCATGGAATCCTCTGCATTCAATGACGCTGCATGGAATCCACTGCTTTCCATCGGGATGTTTTGGGCCATGCTGCATAAAATCCACTGCATTCAATCGGGATGCATTGGGCCTCGCTGCATGGACTCCACTGCATTCAATCGGGATCCATTGTGCCACAATGCATGGAATTCTCTTCATTCAATGACGCTGCATCGAGTCCACAGCATTCAATCGGAATCCATTGTGCCACAATGCATGGAATACTCTGCATTCAATGACGCTGCATGGAATCCACTATATTCAATCATGCTGCATAAAATCCACTGCATTCAATAGGGTTCCATTTCTTCACGCTGCATGGAATCCACTACATTCAATCACGCTGCATGGAATCCACTGCATTCAACATGGATGAATTTTACCACGCTGCATTTAGTACAGTGTATTCAATCAAAATTCATGGAATCCATTGCATTCAATCGGGATGCTTTGGGCCATGCTGCATAAAATCCACTGCATTCAATCGGGATGCACTGGGCATCGCTGCATGGACTCCACTGCATACAATCGGGATCCATTGCGCCACAATGCATGGAATCCTCTGCATTCAATGACGCTGCATGGAGTCCACAGCATTCAATCGGAATCCATTGTGCCATGCTGCATAAAATCCACTGCATTCAACCAGGCTGCATGGAATCCACTGCATTCAATCATGCTGCAATAAATCCACTGCATTCAATAGGGTTCCATTTCTTCACGCTGCATGTTATACACTGCATTCATTCACACTGCATGGAATCCACTGCATTCAATCAGGATGCATTTTACCTCGCTGCATGGATTACACTGCATTCAATCACAATGCATGGAATCCACTGCATTCCATCGGGATGCTTTGGGCCATGCTGCATAAAATCCACTGCATTCAATCGGGATGCATTGGGCCTCGCTGCATGGACTCCACTGCATACAATCGGGATCCATTGCGCCACAATGCATGGAATCCTCTGCATTCAACGACGCTGCATGGAATCCACTGCATTCAATCGGGAGGCTTTGGGCCATGCTGCATAAAATCCACTGCATTCAATCATGCTGCATAAAATCCACTGCATTCAATATGGTTCCATTTCTTCACGCTGCATGGAATCCAATGCATTCAATCAGGATGCATTTTACCACACTGCATGGATTACACTTCATTCAATCACAATGCATGGAATCCACTGCAATCCATCGGGATGCTTTGGGCCATGCTGCATAAAATCCACTGCATTCAATCAGATGCATTTTGCCTCGCTGCATAGACTCCACTGCATACAATCGGGATCCATTTCGCCAAAATGCATTGAATCTTCTGCATTCAATTACGCTGCATGGAATCCACTGCATTCAATCGGGATGCTTTGGGCCATGCTGCATAAAATCCATTGCATTCAATCATGCTGCATGGGATCCACTGCATTCAATCATGCTGCATAAAATCCACTGCATTCAATAGGGTTCCATTTCTTCACGCTGCATGGAATCCACTACATTCAATCACGCTGCATGGACTCCACTGCATTCTATCGGGATGCATTTTACCACGCTGCATAGATTACACCGCATTCAATCACAATGCATGGAATCCACTGCATTCAATCGGGATGCTTTGGGCCATGCTGCATAAAATCCACTGCATTCAATCGGGATGCATTGGGCCTCGCTGCATGGACTCCACTGCATTCAATCGGGATCCATTGTGCCACAATGCATGGAATTCTCTTCATTCAATGACGCTGCATCGAATCCACTGCATTCAATCGGAATCCATTGTGCCACAATGCATGGAATCCTCTGCATTCAATGACGCTGCATGGAATCCACTGCATTCCATCAGGATGCTTTGGGCCATGCTGCATAAAATCCACTGCATGCAATCCTGCTGCATGGAATCCACTGCATTCAATCATGCTGCATAAAATCCACTGCATTCAATAGGGTTCCATTTCTTCATGCTGCATGGAATCCCCTGCATTCAATCACGCTGCATGGAATCCACTGCATTCAACATGGATGAATTTTACCACGCTGCATTTAGTACACTGTATTCAATCACAATGCATGGAATCCACTGCATTCCATCGGGATGCTTTGGCCCATGCTGCATAAAATCCACTGCATTCAATCATGCTGCATGGAAACCACTGCATTCAATCGGGATGCTTTGGGCCATGCTGCATAAAATCCACTGCATTTACTCGGGATGCATTTGGCCACGCTGCATGGACTCCACTGCATAAAATCGGGATCCATTGCCCCAAAATGCAAGGAATAATCTGCATTCAATGACGCTGCATGGAATCCACTGCATTCCATCGGGATGCTTTGGGACATGCTGCATAAAATCCACTGCATTCAGCCATGCTGCATGGAGTCCACTGCATTCAATCATGCTGCATAAAATCCACTGCATTCAATCGGGATGCATTGGGCCTCGCTGCATTGAATAAACTGCATTCAATCAGGCTCCATGGAATCCACTGCATTCAATGGGGATGCATTCTACCATGCTGCATGGAGTTCACTGCATTCAATCACAATGCATGGAATCTACTGCATACCATCGGGATGCTTTGGGCCATGATGCATAAAATCCACTGCATTCAATCGGGATGCATTGGGCCGCGCTGCATGGACTCCACTGCATACAATCGGGATCAATTGCGCCACAATGCATGGAATCCTCTGCATTCAATCACGCTGCATGGAATACACTGCATTCCATCGGGATGCTTTGGGCCATGCTGCATAAAATCCACTGCATGCAATCATGCTGCATAGAATCCACTGCATTCAATCATGCTGCATAAAATCCACTACATTCAATAGGGTTCCATTTCTTCTTCACGCTGACTGGAATAAACTGCATTCAATCACGCTGCATGGAATCCACTGCATTCAATCGGGATGCATTTTACCACACTGCTTGGATTACACTGCATTCAATCGAAATGCATAGAATCCACTGCATTCAATATGGATGCATTTTACCACTCTGCATGGATTACACTGCATTTAATCACACTGCATGTAATCCATGGAATTTAATAGGGATTCATTTTACTAAGCTCTATGGAATCGACTGCACTTAATCACGCTGCATGGAATCCACTGCATTCAATCGGGATGCATTTTACCACGTTGCATGCAGTTCACTGCATTCAATCACAATGCATGGAATCCACTGCATTCAAACGGGATGCTTTGGGCCATGCTGCATAAAATCCACTGCATTCAATCTTGTTTTTGAATCCACTGCATTCAGTAATGCTGCATAAAATCCTTGCATTAATTGGGTTCCATTTCTTCACGCTGCATGGAATACACTGCATTCAATCACAATGCATGGAATCCACTGCATTCAATCGGGATGCTTTGGGCCATGCTGCATAAACTCCACTGCATTCAATGGGGAGGCATTGGGCCTCGCTGCATGGAATCAACTGCATAAAATCTGGATCCATTGCGCCACAATGCATGGAATCCTCTGCATTCAACGACGCTGCATGGAATCCACTGCATTCCATCGGGATGTTTTGGGCCATGCTGCATAAAATCTACTGCATTCAATCGGGATGCATTGGGCCTCGCTGCATGAACTCCACTGCATACAATCTGGAACCATTGCGCCAAAATGCATTGAATACTCTGCATTCAACAACGCTGCATGGAATCCACTGCATTCAATCGGGATGCTTTGGGCCATGCTGCATAAATCCATTGCATTCAATCATGCAGCATGGAATCCACTGCATTCAATCGTGCTGCATAAAATCCACTGCATTCAATAGGGTTCCATTTCTTCACGTGGCATCGAATCCACTGCATTCAATCACGCTGCATGGAATCCACTGCATTCTATCGGGATGCATTTTACCACGCTGCATAGATTACACCGCATTCAATCACAATGCATGGAATCCACTGCATTTAATCGGGATGCTTTGGGCCAGGCTGCATAAAATCCACTGCATTCAATCGGGATGCATTGGGCCTCGCTGCATGGACTCCACTGCATTCAATCGGGATCCATTGTGCCACAATGCATGGAATTCTCTTCATTCAATGACGCTGCATCGAATCCACTGCATTCAATCGGAATCTATTGTGCCAGAATGCATGGAATCCTCTGCATTCAATGACGCTGCATGGAATCCACTGCATTCCATCAGGATGCTTTGGGCCATGCTGCATAAAATCCACTGCATGCAATCATGCTGCATGGAATCCACTGCATTCAATCATGCTGCATAAATCCACTGCATTCAATAGGGTTCCATTTCTTCACGCTGCATGGAATCCACTGCATTCAATCACGCTGCATGGAATCCACTGCATTCAACATGGATGAATTTTACCACGCTGCATTTAGTACACTGTATTCAATCACAATTCATGGAATCCATTGCATTCAATCGGGATGCTTTGGGCCATGCTGCATAAAATCCACTGCATTCAATCGGGATGCACTGGGCATTGCTGCATGGACTCCATTGCATACAATCGGGATCCATTGAAACACAATGCATGGAATCCACTGCATTCAATCGGGATGCTTTGGGCCATGCTGCATAAAATCCATTGCATTCAATCATGCTGCATGGAATCCACTGCATTCAATCGGGATGCATTGGGCCTCGCTGCATGGACTCCACTGCATTCAATTGGGATCCATTGTGCCACAATGCATGGAATCCTCTTCATTCAACGACGCTGCATGGAATCCACTGCATTCCATCGGGATGCTTTGGGCCATGCTGCATAAAATCCACTGCATTCAATCGGGATGCATTGGGCCTCGCTGCATGGACTCCACTGCATACAATCGGGATCCATTGTGCCACAATGCATGGAATCCTCTGCATTCAATGACGCTGCATGGAATCCACTGCATTCAATCAGGATGCATTTTAACACACTGCATGGATTACTCTTCATTCAATCACAATGCATGGAATCCACTGCATTCCATAGGGATGCTTTGGGCCATGCTGCATAAACTCCACTGAATTCAATCAGATGCATTTTGCCTCGCTGCATATACTCCAATGCATACAATCGGGATCCATTGCGCCAAAATGCATTGAATCTTCTGCATTAAATTACGCTGCATGGAATCCACTGCATTCAATCGGGATGCTTTGGGCCATGCTGCATAAATCCATTGCATTCAATCATGCTGCATGGAATCCACTGCATTCAATCATGCTGCATAAAATCCATTGCATTCAATAGGGTTCCATTTCTTCACACTGCATGGAATCCACTACATTCAATCACGCTGCATGGAATCCACTGCATTCTATTGGGATGCATTTTACCACGCTGCATAGATTACACCGCATTCAATCACAATGCATGGAATCCACTGCATTTCATCGGGATGCTTTTGGCCATGCTGCATAAAATCCACTGCATTCAATCGGGATGCTTTGGGCCATGCTGCATAAAATCCATTGCATTCAATCATGCTGCATGGAATCCACTGCATTCAATCGGGATGCATTTTACCATGCTGCATTGATTACCCTTCATTCAATCAGGCTGCATGAAATCCACTGCATTCTATCGGGATGCTTTGCGCCATGCTGCATAAAATCCACTGCATTTACTCGGGATGCATTTGGCCACGCTGCATGGACTCCACTGCATAAAATCGGGATCCATTGCCCCAAAATGCTAGGAATCATCTGCATTCAATGACGCTGCATGGAATCCACTCCATTCCATCGGGATGCTTTGGGCCATGCTGCATAAATTCCACTGCATTCAACCATGCTGCATGGAATCAACTGCATTCAATCATGCTGCATAAAATCCACTGCATTCAATCGGGATGCATTGGGCCTCGCTGCATGGAATAAACTGCATTCAATCAGGCTCCATGGAATCCACTGCATTCAATGTGGATGCATTCTACCATGCTGCATGGAGTTCACTGCATTCAATCACAATGCATGGAATCCACTGCATTTCATCTGGATGCTTTGGGCCATGCTGCATAAAATCCACTGCATTCAATCGGGATGCATTGGGCCTCGCTGCATGGACTCCACTGCATACAATCGGGATCCATTGCGCCAAAATGCATGGAATCCTCTGCATTCAATGACGCTGCATGGAATCCACTGCATTCCATCGGGATGCTTTGGGCAATACTGCATAAAATCCACTGCATGCAATCATGCTGCATGGAATCCACTGCATTCAATCATGCTGCATAAAATCAACTGCATTCAATAGGGTTCCATTTCTTCTTCACGCTGCCTGGAATCCACTGCATTCAATCACGCTGCATGGAATCCACTGCATTCAATATGGATGCATTTTACCACTCTGCATGGAATCCACTACATTAAATCACGCTGCATGTAATCCATGGAATTTAATCGGGATTCATTTTACTAAGCTGTATGGAATCGACTGCATTTAATCACGCTGCATGGAATCCAGTGCATTCAATCGGGATTCATTTTACAAGGCTGCATGGAGTACACTGCATTCAATCACAATGCATGGAATCCACTGCATTCAAACGGGATGCTTTGGGCCATGCTGCATAAAATCCACTGCATTCAATCATGCTGCATGGAATCCACTGCATTCAATCATGCAGCATAAAATCCGCTGCATTCCATAGGGTTCCATTTCTTCATGCTGCATGGAATACACTGCATTCAATCAGGCTGCATGGAATCCACTGCATTCAATCGGGATGCATTTTTCCTCGTTGCATGGATTACACTGCATTCCATTCACAATGCATGGAATCCACTGCATTCAATCGGGAAGCTTTGGGCCATGCTGCATACAATCCACTGCATTCAATCGGGATGCACTGGGCCTCGCTGCATGGACTCCACTGCATATAATCGGGATCCATTGCGCCACAATGCATGGAATCATCTGCATTCAATGACGCTGCATGGAATCCACTGCATTCCATCGGGATGCTTTGGGCCATACTGCATAAAATCCACTGCATGCAATCATGCTGCATTGAATCCACTGCATTCAATCATGTTGCATAAAATCCACTGCATTCAATAGGGTTCCATTTCTTCACCCTGCATGGAATCCACTGCATTCAACCACGCTGCATGGAATCCACTGCATTCAATATGGATGCATTTTACCACTCTGCATGGAATCCACTACATTAAATCACGCTGCATGTAATCCATGGAATTTAATCGGGATTCATTTTACTAAGCTGTATGGAATCGACTGCATTTAATCACGCTGCATGGAATCCAGTGCATTCAATCGGGATTCATTTTACAAGGCTGCATGGAGTACACTGCATTCAATCACAATGCATGTAATCCACTGCATTCAAACGGGATGCTTTGGGCCATGCTGCATAAAATCCACTGCATTCAATCATGCTGCATGGAATCCACTGCATTCAATCATGCAGCATAAAATCCGCTGCATTCCATAGGGTTCCATTTCTTCATGCTGCATGGAATACACTGCATTCAATCAGGCTGCATGGAATCCACTGCATTCAATCGGGATGCATTTTTCCTCGTTGCATGGATTACACTGCATTCCATTCACAATGCATGGAATCCACTGCATTCAATCGGGAAGCTTTGGGCCATGCTGCATACAATCCACTGCATTCAATCGGGATGCACTGGGCCTCGCTGCATGGACTCCACTGCATATAATCGGGATCCATTGCGCCACAATGCATGGAATCATCTGCATTCAATGACGCTGCATGGAATCCACTGCATTCCATCGGGATGCTTTGGGCCATACTGCATAAAATCCACTGCATGCAATCATGCTGCATTGAATCCACTGCATTCAATCATGTTGCATAAAATCCACTGCATTCAATAGGGTTCCATTTCTTCAACCTGCATGGAATCCACTGCATTCAACCACGCTGCATGGAATCCACTGCATTCAATCGGGATGCATTTTACCACTCTGCATGGATTACACTGCATTTAATCACGCTGCATGTAATCCATGGAATTTTAATCGGGATTCATTTTACTAAGCTGTATGGAATCGACTGCACTTAACCACGCTGGATGGAATCCACTGCATTCAATCGGGATGCATTTTACCACGTTGCATGCAGTTCACTGCATTCAATCACAATGCATGGAATCCACTGCATTCCATCGGGATGCTTTGGGCCATGCTGCATAAAACCCACTGCATTCAATCTTGCTTTTTGAATCCACTGCATTCAGTAATGCTGCATAAAATCCTTGCATTCAATTGGGTTCCATTTCTTCACGCTGCATGGAATACACTGCATTCAATCACGCTGCATGGAATCCACTGCATTCAATCGGGATGCATTTTACCATGCTGCGTGGTTTTCACTGCATTCAATCACAATGCATGGAATCCACTGCATTCCATCGGGATGCTTTGGGCCATGATGCATAAAATCCACTGCATTCAATCATGCTGCATGGAATCCACTGCATTCAATCATGCTGCATAAAATCCACTGCATTCAATAGGGTTCCATTTCTTCACGCTGCATGTAATACACTGCATTCAATCACACTGAATGGAATCCACTGCATTCAATCGGGATGCATTTTACCTCGCTGCATGGATTACACTGCATTCAATCACAATGCATGGAATCCACTGCATTCAATCGGGATGCTTTGGGCCATGCTGCATAAAATCCACTGCATTCAATCGGGATGCATTGGGCCACGCTGCATCGACTCCACTGCATTCAATCGGTATCCATTGCGCCACAATGCAAGGAATCCTCTGCATTCATTGACGCTGCATGGACTCCACTGCATTAAATCGGGATGCTTTGGGCCATGCTGCATAAAATCCACTGCATTCAACCATGCTGCATGGAATCCATTTCATTCAATCATGCTCTATAAAATCCAATGCATTCAATAGGGTTCCATTACTTCACGCTGCATGGAATACACTACATTAAATCAGGATGCATGGAATCGACTGCATTCAATCAGGATGCATTATACCACGTTGCATGGATTACCCTACATTCAATCACAATGCATGGAATCCACTGCATTCAATCGGGAAGCTTTGGGCCATGCTGCATAAAATCCACTGCATTCAATGGTGATGCATTGGGCCTCGCTGCATAGACTCCACTGCATATAATCGGGATCCATTGCGCCACAATGCATGGAATACTCTGCATTAAATGACGCTGCATGGAATCCACTGCATTCCATCGGGAAGCTTTGGGCCATGCTGCATAAAATCCACTGCATTCAATCATGCTGCATGGAATCCACTGCATTCAATCGGGATGCATTTTACAAGGCTGCATGGATTACATTTCATACACTCAAAATGCATGGAATCTACTGCGTTCTATAGGTATGCTTTGGGCCATACTGCATAAAATACACTGCATTCAATTTGCTGCATGGAATCCACTGCATTCAATCATGCTGAATAAAATCCACTGCATTCAATAGGGTTCCATTTCTTCACGCTGCATGGAATACACTGCATTCAATCAGGCTCCATGGAATCCACTGCATTCAATGGGGATGCATTCTACAATGCTGCATGGAGTTCACTGCATTCAATCACAACGCATGTAATCCACTGCATTCCATCGGGATGCTTTGGGCCATGCTGCATAAAATCCACTGCATTCAATCGGGATGCATTGGGCCTCGCTGCATGGACTCCACTGCATACAATCGGGATCCATTGCGCCAAAATGCATGGAATACTCTGCATTCAATGACGCTGCATGGAATCCACTCCATTCCATCGGGATGCTTTGGGCCATGCTGCATAAAATCCACTGCATTCAACCATGCTGCATGGAATCCATTTCATTCAATCATGCTCTATAAAATCCAATGCATTCAATAGGGTTCCATTACTTCACGCTGCATGGAATACACTGCATTAAATCAGGATGCATGGAATCCACTGCATTCAATCATGCTGCATAAAATCCATTGCATTCAATAGGGTTCCATTTCTTCACACTGCATGGAATCCACTACATTCAATCACGCTGCATGGAATCCACTGCATTCTATTGGGATGCATTTTACCACGCTGCATAGATTACACCGCATTCAATCACAATGCATGGAATCCACTGCATTTCATCGGGATGCTTTTGGCAATGCTGCATAAAATCCACTGCATTCAATCGGGATGCTTTGGGCCATGCTGCATAAAATCCATTGCATTCAATCATGCTGCATGGAATCCACTGCATTCAATCGGGATGCATTTTACCATGCTGCATTGATTACCCTTCATTCAATCAGGCTGCATGGAATCCACTGCATTCTATCGGGATGCTTTGCGCCATGCTGCATAAAATCCACTGCATTTACTCGGGATGCATTTGGCCACGCTGCATGGACTCCACTGCATAAAATCGGGATCCATTGCCCCAAAATGCTAGGAATCATCTGCATTCAATGACGCTGCATGGAATCCACTGCATTCCATCGGGATGCTTTGGGCCATGCTGCATAAAATCCACTGCATTCAACCATGCTGCATGGAATCAACTGCATTCAATCATGCTGCATAAAATCCACTGCATTCAATCGGGATGCATTGGGCCTCGCTGCATGGAATAAACTGCATTCAATCAGGCTCCATGGAATCCACTGCATTCAATGTGGATGCATTCTACCATGCTGCATGGAGTTCACTGCATTCAATCACAATGCATGGAATCCACTGCATTTCATCGGGATGCTTTGGGCCATGCTGCATAAAATCCACTGCATTCAATCGGGATGCATTGGGCCTCGCTGCATGGACTCCACTGCATACAATCGGGATCCATTGCGCCAAAATGCATGGAATCCTCTGCATTCAATGACGCTGCATGGAATCCACTGCATTCCATCGGGATGCTTTGGGCAATACTGCATAAAATCCACTGCATGCAATCATGCTGCATGGAATCCACTGCATTCAATCATGCTGCATAAAATCAACTGCATTCAATAGGGTTCCATTTCTTCTTCACGCTGCCTGGAATCCACTGCATTCAATCACGCTGCATGGAATCCACTGCATTCAATATGGATGCATTTTACCACTCTGCATGGAATCCACTACATTAAATCACGCTGCATGTAATCCATGGAATTTAATCGGGATTCATTTTACTAAGCTGTATGGAATCGACTGCATTTAATCACGCTGCATGGAATCCAGTGCATTCAATCGGGATTCATTTTACAAGGCTGCATGGAGTACACTGCATTCAATCACAATGCATGGAATCCACTGCATTCAAACGGGATGCTTTGGGCCATGCTGCATAAAATCCACTGCATTCAATCATGCTGCATGGAATCCACTGCATTCAATAGGGTTCCATTTCTTCACGCTGCATGGAATACACTGCATTCAATCAGGCTCCATGGAATCCACTGCATTCAATGGGGATGCATTCTACAATGCTGCATGGAGTTCACTGCATTCAATCACAACGCATGTAATCCACTGCATTCCATCGGGATGCTTTGGGCCGTGCTGCATAAAATCCACTGCATTCAATCGGGATGCATTGGGCTTCGCTGCATGGACTCCACTGCATACAATCGGGATCCATTGCGCCAAAATGCATGGAATACTCTGCATTCAATGACGCTGCATGGAATCCACTCCATTCCATCGGGATGCTTTGGGCCATGCTGCATAAAATCCACTGCATTCAACCATGCTGCATGGAATCCATTTCATTCAATCATGCTCTATAAAATCCAATGCATTCAATAGGGTTCCATTACTTCACGCTGCATGGAATACACTGCATTAAATCAGGATGCATGGAATCGACTGCATTCAATCAGAAGGCATTATACCACGTTGCATGGATTACCCTACATTCAATCACAATGCATGGAATCCACTGCATTCAATCGGGATGCTTTGGGCCATGCTGCATAGACTCCACTGCATATAATCGGGATCCATTGCGCCACAATGCATGGAATATTCTGCATTCAACGACGCTGCATGAATCCACTGCATTCCACCCGGAAGCCTTGGGCCATGCTGCATAAAATCCACTGCATTCAATCATGCTGGATGGAATCCACTGCATTCAATCGGGATGCATTTTACAAGGCTGCATGGATTACATTTCATACACTCAAATTGCATGGAATCCACTGCGTTCTATAGGTATGCTTTGGGCCATACTGCATAAAATACACTGCATTCAATTTGCTGCATGGAATCCACTGCATTCAGTCATGCTGAATAAAATCCACTGCATTCAATAGGGTTCCATTTCTTCACGCTGCATGGAATACACTGCATTCAATCAGGCTCCATGAAATCCACTGCATTCAATGGGGATGCATTCTACAATGCTGCATGGAGTTCACTGCATGCAATCACAACGCATGTAATCCACTGCATTCCATGGGGATGCTTTGGGCCATGCTGCATAAAATCCACTGCATTCAACCATGCTGCATGGAATCAACTGCATTCAATCATGCTGCATAAAATCCACTGCATTCCATCGGGATGCATTGGGCCTCGCTGCATGGAATACACTGCATTCAATCACACTGCATGAATTCCACTGCATTCAATGGGGATGCATTCTACAATGCTGCATGGAGTTCACTGCATTCAATCACAATGCATGGAATCCACTGCATTCCATCGGGATGCTTTGGGCGATGCTGCATAAAATCCACTGCATTCAATCGGGATGCATTGGGCCTCGCTGCATGGACTCCGTGCATACAATCGTGATCCATTTCACCAAAATGCATGGAATCCTCCGCATGCAACGACGCTGCATGGACTCCACTGCATTCAATCGGGATGCTTTGGGCCATGCTGCATAAAATCCATTGAATTCAATCATGCTGCATGGAATCCACTGCATTCAATCATGCTGTATTAAATCCACTGCATTCAATAGGGTTCCATTTCTTCACGTGGCATCGAATCCACTGCATTCAATCACGCTGCATGGAATCCACTGCATTCAATCGGGATGCATTTTTCCTCGCTGCATGGAGTACACTGCATTCAATCATGCTGCATAAAATCCACTGCATTCCATCTGGATGCTTTGGGCCATGCTGCATAAAATCCACTGCATTCAACCATGCTGCATGGAATCCACTGCATTCAATCATGCTGCATAAAATCCACTGCATTCAATCGGGATGCATTGGGCCTCGCTGCATGGAATAAACTGCATTCAATCATGCTGCATGGAATCCAGTGCATTCAATGGGGATGCATTCTACCATGCTGCATGGAGTTCACTGCATTCAATCACAATGCATGGAATCCACTGCATTCCATCGGGATGCTTTGGGCCATGCTGCATACAATCCACTGCATTCAATCGGGATGCATTGGGCCTCGCTGCATGGACTCCACTGCATACAATCGGGATCCATTGCGCCAAAATGCATGGAATCGACTGCATTTAATCACGGTGCATGGAATCCACTGCATTCAATCGGGATGCATTTTACCACACTGGTTGGATTACACTGCATTCAATCGCAATTCATAGAATCCACTGCATTCAATATGGATGCATTTTACCACTCTGCATGGAATCCACTGCATTTAATCACGCTGCATGTACTCCATGGAATTTAATCGGGATTCATTTTACTAAGCTGTATGGAATCGACTGCATTTAATCACGCTGCATGGAATCCACTGCATTCAGTCGGGATTCATTTTACAAGGCTGCATGGAGTACACTGCATTCAATCACAATGCATGGAATCCACTGCATTCAAATGGGATGCTTTGGGCCATGCTGCATAAAATCCACTGCATTCAACCATGCTGCATGGAATCCACTGCATTCAATCATGCAGCATAAAATCCGCTGCATTCCATAGGGTTCCATTTCTTCATGCTGCATGGAATACACTGCATTCAATCAGGCTGCATAAAATCCGCTGCATTCCATAGGGTTCCATTTCTTCATGCTGCATGGAATACACTGCATTCAATCAGGCTGCATGGAATCCACTGCATTCAATCGGGATGCATTTTTCCTCGTTGCATGGACTACACTGCATTCCATCACAATGCATGGAATCCACTGCATTCAATCGGGAAGCTTTGGGCCATGCTGCATACAATCCACTGCATTCAATCGGGATGCACTGGGCCTCGCTGCATGGACTCCACTGCATATAATCGGGATCCATTGCGCTACAATGCATGGAATACTCTGCATTCAATGACGCTGAATGGAATCCACTGCATTGAATCGGGAAGCTATGGGCCATGCTGCATAAAATCCACTGCATGCAATCATGCTGCATTGAAACCACTGCATTCAATCATGCTGCATAAAATCCACTGCATTCAATAGGGTTCCATTACTGCACCCTGCATGGAATCCACTGCATTCAACCACGCTGCATGGAATCCACTGCATTCAATCGGGATGCATTTTACCACTCTGCATGGATTACACTGCATTTAATCACGCTGCATGTAATCCATGGAATTTAATCGGGATTCATTATACTAAGCTGTATGGAATCGACTGCACTTAATCACGCTGCATGGAATCCACTGCATTCAATCGGGATGCATTTTACCACGTTGCATGCAGTTCACTTCATTCAATCAAAATGCATGGAATCCACTGCATTCAATCGGGATGCTTTGGGCCATGCTGCATAAAATCCACTGCATTCAATCTTGCTTTTTGAATCCACTGCATTCAGTAATGCTGCATAAAATCCTTGCATTCAATTGGGTTCCATTTCTTCACGCTGCATGGAATACACTGCATTCAATCACGCTGCATGTAATCCACTGCATTCTATCGGGATGCATTTTACCTCGCTGCATGGATTACACTGCATTCACTCACAATGCATGGAATCCACTGCATTCCATCGGGATGCTTTGGGCCATGCTGCATAAACTCCACTGCATTCAATCGGGAGGCATTGGGCCTCGCTGCATGGACTCCACTGCATAAAATCTGGATCAATTGCGCCACAATGCATGGAATCCTCTGCATTCAACGACGCTGCATGGAATCCACTGCATTCCATCGGGATGTTTTGGGCCATGCTGCATAAAATCTACTGCATTCAATCGGGATGCATTGGGCCTCGCTGCATGAACTCCACTGCATACAATCTGGAACCATTGCGCCAAAATGCATGGAATACTCTGCATTCAACAACGCTGCATGGAATCCACTGCATTCAATCGGGATGCTTTGGGCCATGCTGCATAAATCCATTGAATTCAATCCTGCTGCATGGAATCCACTGCATTCACTCTTGCTGCATAAAATCCACTGCATTCAATAGGGTTCCATTTCTTCACGCTGCATGGAATCCACTACATTCAATCACGCTGCATGGAATCCACTGCATTCTATCGGGATGCATTTTACCACGCTGCATAGATTACACCGCATTCAATCACAATGCATGGAATCCACTGCATTCAATCGGGATGCTTTGGGCCATGCTGCATAAAATTCACTGCATTCAATCGGGATGCACTGGGCATCGCTGCATGGACTCCACTGCATACAATCGGGATCCATTGCGCCACAATGCATGGAATCCTCTGCATTCAATGATGCTGCATGGAATCCACTGCATACAATCGGGATGCTTTGGGCCATGCTGAATAAAATCCATTGCATTCAATCATGCTGCATGGAATCCACTGCATTCAATCGGGATGCATTTTACCATGCTGCATGGATTACCCTTCATTCAATCAGGCTGCATGGAATCCACTGCATTCTATCGGGATGCTTTGCGCCATGCTGCATAAAATCCACTGCATTTAATCGGGATGCATTTGGCCACGCTGCATGGACTCCACTGCATAAAATCGGGATCCATTGCACCAAAATGCAAGGAATCATCTGCATTCAATGACGCTGCATGGAATATACTGCATTCCATCGGGATCCATTTTACCACGCAGCATGGATTACACTGCTTTCAATCACAATGCATGGAATCTACTCTATTCAATCGGGATGCTTTGGGCCATACTGCATAAAATCCACTGCATTCAATCATGCTGCATGGAATCCACTGCATTCTATAGGGATGCTTTGGGCCATACTGCATAAAATTCACTGCATTCAATCTTGCTGCATGGAATCCACTGCATTCAATCATGCTGCATAAATCCACTGCATTCAATAGGGTTCCATTTCTTCACGCTGCATGGAATCCACTGCATTCAATCACGCTGCATAAAATCCACTGCATTCAATAGGGTTCCATTTCTTCACGCTGCATGGAATCCACTACATTCAATCACGCTGCATGGAATCCACTGCATTCAATCAGGATGCTTTGGGCCATGCTGCATAAAATCCACTGCATTCAATCATGCTGCCTGGAATCCACTGCATTCAATCATACTGCATAAAATCCACTGCATTCAATAGGGTTCCATTTCTTCACGCTTCATGGAATCCACTGCATTCAATAGGGTTCCATTCCTTCACGCTGCCTGGAATCCACTGCCTTCAATCACGCTGCATGGAATCCACTGCATTCAATCGGGATGCATTTTTCCTCGTTGCATGGATTACACTGCATTCAATCCCAATGCATGGAATCCACTGCATTCAATCGGGAAGCTTTGGGCCATGCTGCATACAATCCACTGCATTCAATCGGGATGCACTGGGCCTCGCTGCATGGACTCCACTGCATATAATCGGGATCCATTGCGCCACAATGCATGGAATCCTCTGCATTCAATGACGCTGAATGGAATCCACTGCATTGAATCGGGAAGCTTTGGGCCATGCTGCATAAATCCACTGCATTCAATCATGCTGTGTGGACTCCACTGCATTGAATCATGCTGCAAAAAAAACCACTGCATTCAATAGGGTTCCATTTCTTCAACCTGCATGGAATCAACTGCATTCAACCACGCTGCATGGAATCCACTGCATTCAATCGGGATGCATTTTACCACTCTGCATGGATTACACTGCATTTAATCACACTGCATGTAATCCATGGAATTTAATCAGGATTCATTTTACTAAGCTGTATGGAATGGACTGCACTTAATCACGCTGCATGGAATCCACTGCATTCAATCGGGATGCATTTTACCACGTTGCATGCAGTTCACTGCATTCAATCACAATGCATGGAATCCACTGCATTCAATCGGGATGCTTTGGGCCATGCTGCATAAAATCCACTGCATTCAATCTTGCTTTTTGAATCCACTGCATTCAGTAATGCTGCATAAAATCCTTGCATTCAATTGGGTTCCAATTCTTCACGCTGCATGGAATACACTGCATTCAATCACGCTGCATGGAATCCACTGCATTCAATCGGGATGCATTTTACCATGCTGCGTGGTTTTCACTGCATTCAATCACAATGCATGGAATCCACTGCATTCCATCGGGATGCTTTGGGCCATGCTGCATAAAATCCACTGCATTCAATCATGCTGCATGGAATCCACTACATTCAATCATGCTGCATAAAATCCACTGCATTCAATAGGGTTCCATTTCTTCACGCTGCATGTAATACACTGCATTCAATCACACTGAATGGAATCCACTGCATTCAATCGGGATGCATTTTACCTCGCTGCATGGATTACACTGCATTCAATCACAATGCATGGAATCCACTGCATTCAATCGGGATGCTTTGGGCCATGCTGCATAAAATCCACTGCATTCAATCGGGATGCATTGGGCCACGCTGCATCGACTCCACTGCATTCAATTGGCATCCATTGCGCCACAATGCAAGGAATCCTCTGCATTCATTGACGCTGCATGGACTCCACTGCATTCAATCGGGATGCTTTGGGCCATGCTGCATAAAATCCACTGCATTCAACCATGCTGCATGGAATCCATTTCATTCAATCATGCTCTATAAAATCCAATGCATTCAATAGGGTTCCATTACTTCACGCTGCATGGAACACACTGCATTAAATCAGGATGCATGGAATCGACTGCATTCAATCAGGATGCATTATACCACGTTGCATGGATTACCCTACATTCAATCACAATGCATGGAATCCACTGCATTCAATCGGGATGCTTTGGGCCATGCTGCATAAAATCCACTGCATTCAATGGTGATGCATTGGGCCTCGCTGCATAGACTCCACTGCATATAATCGGGATCCATTGCGCCACAATGCATGGAATACTCTGCATTCAATGACGCTGCATGGAATCCACTGCATTCCATCGGGAAGCTTTGGGCCATGCTGCATAAAATCCACTGCATTCAATCATGCTGCATGGAATCCACTGCATTCAATCGGGATGCATTTTACAAGGCTGCATGGATTACATTTCATACACTCAAAATGCATGGAATCCACTGCGTTCTATAGGGATGCTTTGGGCCATACTGCATAATATACACTGCATTCAATTTGCTGCATGGAATCCACTGCATTCAATCAGGCTGCATGAAATCCACTGCATTCAATGGGGATGCATTCTACAATGCTGCATGGAGTTCACTGCATGCAATCACAATGCATGTAATCCACTGCATTCCATCGGGATGCTTTGGGCCATGCTGCATAAAATCCACTGCATTCAACCATGCTGCATGGAATCCACTGCATTCAATCATGCTGCATAAAATCCACTGCATTCAATCGGGATGCATTGGGCCTCGCTGCATGGAATACACTGCATTCAATCAGGCTGCATGGAATCCACTGCATTCAATGGGGATGCATTCTACAATGCTGCATGGAGTTCACTGCATTCAATCACAACGCATGTAATCCACTGCATTCCATCGGGATGCTTTGGGCCATGCTGCATAAAATCCACTGCATTCAATCGGGATGCATTGGGCCACGCTGCATGGACTCCACTGCATACAATCGGGATCCATTGCGCCAAAATGCATGGAATACTCTGCATTCATTGACGCTGCATGGACTCCACTGCATTCAATCGGGATGCTTTGGGCCATGCTGCATAAAATCCACTGCATTCAATCATGCTGCATGGAATCCACTGCATTCAATCATGCTGCATAAAATACACTGCATTCAATCGGGATGCATTGGGCCTCGCTGCATGGAATACACTGCATTCAATCACGCTGCATGGAATCCACTGCATTCAATGGGGATGCAGTCTACAATGCTGCATGGGGTTCACTGCATTCAATCACAATGCATAGAATCCACTGCATTCCATCGGGATGCTTTGGGCAATGCTGCATAAAATCCACTGCATTCAATCGGGATGCATTGGGCCTCGGTGCATGGACTCCACTGCATACAATCTGGATCCATTGCACCAAAATGCATGGAATCCTCCGCATGCAACCACGCTGCATGGACTCCACTGCATTCAATCGGGATGCTTTGGGCCATGCTGCATAATATCCATTGAATTCAATCATGCTGCATGGACTCCACTGCATTCAATCGGGATCCATTGTGCCACAATGCATTGAATCCTCTGCATTCAATGACGCTGCATGGAATCCACTGCATTCCATCAGGATGCTTTGGGCCATGCTGCATAAAATCCACTGCATGCAATCATGCTGCATGGAATCCACTGCATTCAATCATGCTGCATAAAATCCACTGCATTCAATAGGGTTCCATTTCTTCACACTGCATGGAATCCACTGCATTCAATCACGCTGCATGGAATCCACTGCATTCAACATGGATGAATTTTACCACGCTGCATTTAGTACACTGTATTCAATCACAATTCATGGAATCCATTGCATTCAATCGGGATGCTTTGGGCCATGCTGCATAAAATCCACTGCATTCAATCGGGATGCACTGGGCATCGCTGCATGGACTCCACTGCATACAATCGGGATCCATTGCGCCACAATGCATGGAATCCTCTGCATTCAATGACGCTGCATGGAATCCACTGCATTAAATCGGGATGCTTTGGGCCATGCTGAATAAAATCCATTGCATTCAATCATGCTGCATGGAATCCACTTCATTCAATCGGGATGCATTTTACCATGCTGCCTGGATTACCCTTCATTCAATCACGCTGCATGGAATCCACTGCATTCTATCGGGATGCATTTGGCCACGCTGCATGGACTCCACTGCATAAAATCGGGATCCATTGCCCCAAAATGCAAGGAATCATCTGCATTCAATGACGCTGCATGGAATCCACTGCATTCCATCGGGATCCATTTTACCACGCAGCATGGATTACACTGCTTTCAATCATAATGCATGGAATCTACTCTATTCAATCGGGATGCTTTGGGCCATACTGCATAAAATCCACTGCATTCAATCTTGCTGCATGGAATCCACTGCATTCAATCATGCTGCATAAATCCACTGCATTCAATAGGGTTCCACTTCTTCACGCTGCATGGAATCCACTGCATTCAATCACGCTGCATAAAATCCACTGCATTCAATAGGGTTCCATTTCTTCACGCTGAATGGAATCCACTACATTTAATCACGCTGCATGGAATCCACTGCATTCAATCAGGATGCTTTGGGCCATGCTGCTTAAAATCCACTGCATTCAATCATGCTGCCTGGAATCCACTGCATTCAATCATACTGCATAAAATCCACTGCATTCAATAGGGTTCCATTTCTTCACGCTTCATGGAATCCACTGCATTCAATAGGGTTACATTCCTTCACACTGCCTGGAATCCACTGCCTTCAATCACGCTGCATGGAATCCACTGCATTCAATCGGGATGCATTTTACCACGTTGCATGCAGTTCACTGCATTCAATCACAATGCATGGAATCCACTGCATTCAATCGGGATGCTTTGGGCCTCGCTGCATGGACTCCACTGCATTCAATCGGGATCCATTGCGCCACAATGCATGGAATCCTCTGCATTCAATCGGGAAGCTATGGGCCATGCTGCATAAAATCCACTGCATGCAATCATGCTGCATTGAATCCACTGCATTCAGTAATGCTGCATAAAATTCTTGCATTAATTGGGTTCCATTTCCTCACGCTGCATGGAATACACTGCATTCAATCACGCTGCATGGAAACCACTGCATTCAATCGGGATGCATTGGGCCTCGCTGCATGGACTCCACTGCATTCAATCGGGATCCATTGCGCCACAATGCATGGATTTCTCTTCATTCAATGACGCTGCATCGAGTCCACAGCATTCAATCGGAATCCATTGTGCCACAATGCATGGAATACTCTGCATTCAATGACGCTGCATGGAATCCACTATATTCAATCATGCTGCATAAAATCCACTGCATTCAATAGGGTTCCATTTCTTCACGCTGCATGGAATCCACTACATTCAATCACGCTGCATGGAATCCACTGCATTCAACATGGATGAATTTTACCACGCTGCATTTAGTACAGTGTATTCAATCACAATGCATGGAATCCACTGCATTCCATCGGGATGCTTTGGGCCATGCTGCATAAAATCCACTGCATTCAATCGGGATGCATTGGGCCTCGCTGCATGGACTCCACTGCATACAATCGGGATCCATTGCGCCACAATGCATGGAATCCTCTGCATTCAACGACGCTGCATGGAATCCACTGCATTCAATCGGGAGGCTTTGGGCCATGCTGCATAAAATCCACTGCATTCAATCATGCTGCATAAAATCCACTGCATTCAATATGGTTCCATTTCTTCACGCTGCATGGAATCCTATGCATTCAATCAGGATGCATTTTACCACACTGCATGGATTACACTTCATTCAATCACAATGCATGGAATCCACTGCAATCCATCGGGATGCTTTGGGCCATGCTGCATAAAATCCACTGCATTCAATCAGATGCATTTTGCCTCGCTGCATAGACTCCACTGCATACAATCGGGATCCATTTCGCCAAAATGCATTGACTCTTCTGCATTCAATTACGCTGCATGGAATCCACTGCATTCAATCGGGATGCTTTGGGCCATGCTGCATAAAATCCATTGCATTCAATCATGCTGCATGGGATCCACTGCATTCAATCATGCTGCATAAAATCCACTGCATTCAATAGGGTTCCATTTCTTCACGCTGCATGGAATCCACTACATTCAATCACGCTGCATGGAATCCACTGCATTCTATCGGGATGCATTTTACCACGCTGCATAGATTACACCGCATTCAATCACAATGCATGGAATCCACTGCATTCAATCGGGATGCTTTGGGCCATGCTGCATAAAATCCACTGCATTCAATCGGGATGCATTGGGCCTCGCTGCATGGACTCCACTGCATTCAATCGGGATCCATTGTGCCACAATGCATGGAATTCTCTTCATTCAATGACGCTGCATCGAATCCACTGCATTCAATCGGAATCCATTGTGCCACAATGCATGGAATCCTCTGCATTCAATGACGCTGCATGGAATCCACTGCATTCCATCGGGATGCTTTGGGCCATGCTGCATAAAATCCACTGCATGCAATCCTGCTGCATGGAATCCACTGCATTCAATCATGCTGCATAAAATCCACTGCATTCAATAGGGTTCCATTTCTTCATGCTGCATGGAATCCACTGCATTCAATCACGCTGCATGGAATCCACTGCATTCAACATGGATGAATTTTACCACGCTGCATTTAGTACACTGTATTCAATCACAATTCATGGAATCTATTGCATTCAATCGGGATGCTTTGGCCCATGCTGCATAAAATCCACTGCATTCAATCATGCTGCATGGAAACCACTGCATTCAATCGGGATGCTTTGGGCCATGCTGCATAAAATCCACTGCATTTACTCGGGATGCATTTGGCCACGCTGCATGGACTCCACTGCATAAAATCGGGATCCATTGCCCAAAATGCAAGGAATAATCTGCATCAATGACGCTGCATGGAATCCACTGCATTCCATCGGGATGCTTTGGGACATGCTGCATAAAATCCACTGCATTCAGCCATGCTGCATGGAGTCCACTGCATTCAATCATGCTGCATAAAATCCACTGCATTCAATCGGGATGCATTGGGCCTCGCTGCATTGAATAAACTGCATTCAATCAGGCTCCATGGAATCCACTGCATTCAATGGGGATGCATTCTACCATGCTGCATGGAGTTCACTGCATTCAATCACAGTGCATGGAATCTACTGCATACCATCGGGATGCTTTGGGCCATGCTGCATAAAATCCACTGCATTCAATCGGGATGCATTGGGCCGCGCTGCATGGACTCCACTGCATACAATCGGGATCAATTGCGCCACAATGCATGGAATCCTCTGCATTCAATCACGCTGCATGGAATACACTGCATTCCATCGGGATGCTTTGGGCCATGCTGCATAAAATCCACTGCATGCAATCATGCTGCATAGAATCCACTGCATTCAATCATGCTGCATAAAATCCACTACATTCAATAGGGTTCCATTTCTTCTTCACGCTGACTGGAATAAACTGCATTCAATCACGCTGCATGGAATCCACTGCATTCAATCGGGATGCATTTTACCACACTGCTTGGATTACACTGCATTCAATCGAAATGCACAGAATCCACTGCATTCAATATGGATGCATTTTACCACTCTGCATGGATTACACTGCATTTAATCACACTGCATGTAATCCATGGAATTTAATCGGGATTCATTTTACTAAGCTCTATGGAATCGACTGCACTTAATCACGCTGCATGGAATCCACTGCATTCAATCGGGATGCATTTTACCACGTTGCATGCAGTTCACTGCATTCAATCACAATGCATGGAATCCACTGCATTCAAACGGGATGCTTTGGGCCATGCTGCATAAAATCCACTGCATTCAATCTTGCTTTTTGAATCCACTGCATTCAGTAATGCTGCATAAAATCCTTGCATTAATTGGGTTCCATTTCTTCACGCTGCATGGAATACACTGCATTCAATCACAATGCATGGAATCCACTGCATTCAATCGGGATGCTTTGGGCCATGCTGCATAAACTCCACTGCATTCAATGGGGAGGCATTGGGCCTCGCTGCATGGAATCAACTGCATAAAATCTGGATCCATTGCGCCACAATGCATGGAATCCTCTGCATTCAACGACGCTGCATGGAATCCACTGCATTCCATCGGGATGTTTTGGGCCATGCTGCATAAAATCTACTGCATTCAATCGGGATGCATTGGGCCTCGCTGCATGAACTCCACTGCATACAATCTGGAACCATTGCGCCAAAATGCATTGAATACTCTGCATTCAACAACGCTGCATGGAATCCACTGCATTCAATCGGTATGCTTTGGGCCATGCTGCATAAATCCATTGCATTCAATCATGCAGCATGGAATCCACTGCATTCAATCGTGCTGCATAAAATCCACTGCATTCAATAGGGTTCCATTTCTTCACGTGGCATCGAATCCACTGCATTCAATCACGCTGCATGGAATCCACTGCATTCTATCGGGATGCATTTTACCACGCTGCATAGATTACACCGCATTCAATCACAATGCATGGAATCCACTGCATTCAATCGGGATGATTTGGGCCAGGCTGCATAAAATCCACTGCATTCAATCGGGATGCATTGGGCCTCGCTGCATGGACTCCACTGCATTCAATCGGGATCCATTGTGCCACAATGCATGGAATTCTCTTCATTCAATGACGCTGCATCGAATCCACTGCATTCAATCGGAATCTATTGTGCCACAATGCATGGAATCCTCTGCATTCAATGACGCTGCATGGAATCCACTGCATTCCATCAGGATGCTTTGGGCCATGCTGCATAAAATCCACTGCATGCAATCATGCTGCATGGAATCCACTGCATTCAATCATGCTGCATAAATCCACTGCATTCAATAGGGTTCCATTTCTTCACGCTGCATGGAATCCACTGCATTCAATCACGCTGCATGGAATCCACTGCATTCAACATGGATGAATTTTACCACGCTGCATTTAGTACACTGTATTCAATCACAATTCATGGAATCCATTGCATTCAATCGGGATGCTTTGGGCCATGCTGCATAAAATCCACTGCATTCAATCGGGATGCACTGGGCATTGCTGCATGGACTCCATTGCATACAATCGGGATCCATTGAGACACAATGCATGGAATCCACTGCATTCAATCGGGATGCTTTGGGCCATGCTGCATAAAATCCATTGCATTCAATCATGCTGCATGGAATCCACTGCATTCAATCGGGATGCATTGGGCCTCGCTGCATGGACTCCACTGCATTCAATTGGGATCCATTGTGCCGCAATGCATGGAATCCTCTTCATTCAACGATGCTGCATGGAATCCACTGCATTCCATCGGGATGCTTTGGGCCATGCTGCATAAAATCCACTGCATTCAATCGGGATGCATTGGGCCTCGCTGCATGGAATCCACTGCATACAATCGGGATCCATTGTGCCACAATGCATGGAATCCTCTGCATTCAATGACGCTGCATGGAATCCACTGCATTCAATCAGGATGCATTTTAACACACTGCATGGATTACTCTTCATTCAATCACAATGCATGGAATCCACTGCATTCCATAGGGATGCTTTGGGCCATGCTGCATAAACTCCACTGAATTCAATCAGATGCATTTTGCCTCGCTGCATAGACTCCAATGCATACAATCGGGATCCATTGCGCCAAAATGCATTGAATGTTCTGCATTAAATTACGCTGCATGGAATCCACTGCATTCAATCGGGATGCTTTGGGCCATGCTGCATAAATCCATTGCATTCAATCATGCTGCATGGAATCCACTGCATTCAATCATGCTGCATAAAATCCATTGCATTCAATAGGGTTCCATTTCTTCACACTGCATGGAATCCACTACATTCAATCACGCTGCTTGGAATCCACTGCATTCTATTGGGATGCATTTTACCACGCTGCATAGATTACACCGCATTCAATCACAATGCATGGAATCCACTGCATTTCATCGGGATGCTTTTGGCCATGCTGCATAAAATCCACTGCATTCAATCGGGATGCTTTGGGCCATGCTGCATAAAATCCATTGCATTCAATCATGCTGCATGGAATCCACTGCATTCAATCGGGATGCATTTTACCATGCTGCATTGATTACCCTTCATTCAATCAGGCTGCATGGAATCCACTGCATTCTATCGGGATGCTTTGCGCCATGCTGCATAAAATCCACTGCATTTACTCGGGATGCATTTGGCCACGCTGCATGGACTCCACTGCATAAAATCGGGATCCATTGCCCCAAAATGCTAGGAATCATCTGCATTCAATGACGCTGCATGGAATCCACTGCATTCCATGGGGATGCTTTGGGCCATGCTGCATAAAATCCACTGCATTCAACCATGCTGCATGGAATCAACTGCATTCAATCATGCTGCATAAAATCCACTGCATTCAATCGGGATGCATTGGGCCTCGCTGCATGGAATAAACTGCATTCAATCAGGCTCCATGGAATCCACTGCATTCAATGTGGATGCATTATACCATGCTGCATGGAGTTCACTGCATTCAATCACAATGCATGGAATCCACTGCATTTCATCGGGATGCTTTGGGCCATGCTGCATAAAATCCACTGCATTCAATCGGGATGCATTGGGCCTCGCTGCATGGACTCCACTGCATACAATCGGGATCCATTGCGCCAAAATGCATGGAATCCTCTGCATTCAATGACGCTGCATGGAATCCACTGCATTCCATCGGGATGCTTTGGGCAATACTGCATAAAATCCACTGCATGCAATCATGCTGCATGGAATCCACTGCATTCAATCATGCTGCATAAAATCAACTGCATTCAATAGGGTTCCATTTCTTCTTCACGCTGCCTGGAATCCACTGCATTCAATCACGCTGCATGGAATCCACTGCATTCAATATGGATGCATTTTACCACTCTGCATGGAATCCACTACATTAAATCACGCTGCATGTAATCCATGGAATTTAATCGGGATTCATTTTACTAAGCTGTATGGAATCGACTGCATTTAATCACGCTGCATGGAATCCAGTGCATTCAATCGGGATTCATTTTACAAGGCTGCATGGAGTACACTGCATTCAATCACAATGCATGGAATCCACTGCATTCAAACGGGATGCTTTGGGCCATGCTGCATAAAATCCACTGCATTCAATCATGCTGCATGGAATCCACTGCATTCAATCATGCAGCATAAAATCCGCTGCATTCCATAGGGTTCCATTTCTTCATGCTGCATGGAATACACTGCATTCAATCAGGCTGCATGGAATCCACTGCATTCAATCGGGATGCATTTTTCCTCGTTGCATGGATTACACTGCATTCCATTCACAATGCATGGAATCCACTGCATTCAATCGGGATGCTTTGGGCCATGCTGCATACAATCCACTGCATTCAATCGGGATGCACTGGGCCTCGCTGCATGGACTCCACTGCATATAATCGGGATCCATTGCGCCACAATGCATGGAATCATCTGCATTCAATGACGCTGCATGGAATCCACTGTATTCCATCGGGATGCTTTGGGCCATACTGCATAAAATCCACTGCATGCAATCATGTTGCATAAAATCCACTGCATTCAATAGGGTTCCATTTCTTCACCCTGCATGGAATCCACTGCATTCAACCACGCTGCATGGAATCCACTGCATTCAATCGGGATGCATTTTACCACTCTGCATGGATTACACTGCATTTAATCACGCTGCATGTAATCCATGGAATTTAATCGGGATTCATTTTACTAAGCTGTATGGAATCGACTGCACTTAATCACGCTGGATGGAATCCACTGCATTCAATCGGGATGCATTTTACCACGTTGCATGCAGTTCACTGCATTCAATCACAATGCATGGAATCCACTGCATTCCATCGGGATGCTTTGGGCCATGCTGCATAAAATCCACTGCATTCAATCTTGCTTTTTGAATCCACTGCATTCAGTAATGCTGCATAAAATCCTTGCATTCAATTGGGTTCCATTTCTTCACGCTGCATGGAATACACTGCATTCAATCACGCTGCATGGAATCCACTGCATTCAATCAGGATGCATTTTACCATGCTGCGTGGTTTTCACTGCATTCAATCACAATGCATGGAATCCACTGCATTCCATCGGGATGCTTTGGGCCATGCTGCATAAAATCCACTGCATTCAATCATGCTGCATGGAATCCACTGCATTCAATCATGCTGCATAAAATCCACTGCATTCAATAGGGTTCCATTTCTTCACGCTGCATGTAATACACTGCATTCAATCACACTGAATGGAATCCACTGCATTCAATCGGGATGCATTTTACCTCGCTGCATGGATTACACTCCATTCAATCACAATGCATGGAATCCACTGCATTCAATCGGGATGCATTGGGCCATGCTGCATAAAATCCACTGCATTCAATCGGGATGCATTGGGCCACGCTGCATCGACTCCACTGCATTCAATCGGTATCCATTGCGCCACAATGCAAGGAATCCTCTGCATTCATTGACGCTGCATGGACTCCACTGCATTAAATCGGGATGCTTTGGGCCATGCTGCATAAAATCCACTGCATTCAACCATGCTGCATGGAATCCATTTCATTCAATCATGCTCTATAAAATCCAATGCATTCAATAGGGTTCCATTACTTCACGCTGCATGGAATACACTACATTAAATCAGGATGCATGGAATCGACTGCATTCAATCAGGATGCATTATACCACGTTGCATGGATTACCCTACATTCAATCACAATGCATGGAATCCACTGCATTCAATCGGGATGCCTTGGGCCATGCTGCATATAATCCACTGCATTCAATGGTGATGCATTGGGCCTCGCTGCATAGACTCCACTGCATATAATCGGGATCCATTGCGCCACAATGCATGGAATACTCTGCATTAAATGACGCTGCATGGAATCCACTGCATTCCATCGGGAAGCTTTGGGCCATGCTGCATAAAATCCACTGCATTCAATCATGCTGCATGGAATCCACTGCATTCAATCGGGATGCATTTTACAAGGCTGCATGGATTACATTTCATACACTCAAAATGCATGGAATCTACTGCGTTCTATAGGGATGCTTTGGGCCATACTGCATAAAATACACTGCATTCAATTTGCTGCATGGAATCCACTGCATTCAATCATGCTGAATAAAATCCACTGCATTCAATAGGGTTCCATTTCTTCACGCTGCATGGAATACACTGCATTCAATCAGGCTCCATGGAATCCACTGCATTCAATGGGGATGCATTCTACAATGCTGCATGGAGTTCACTGCATTCAATCACAACGCATGTAATCCACTGCATTCCATCGGGATGCTTTGGGCCATGCTGCATAAAATCCACTGCATTGAATCGGGATGCATTGGGCTTCGCTGCATGGACTCCACTGCATACAATCGGGATCCATTGCGCCAAAATGCATGGAATACTCTGCATTCAATGACGCTGCATGGAATCCACTGCATTCCATCGGGATGCTTTGGGCCATGCTGCATAAAAACCACTGCATTCAACCATGCTGCATGGAATCCATTTCATTCAATCATGCTCTATAAAATCCAATGCATTCAATAGGGTTCCATTACTTCACGCTGCATGGAATACACTGCATTAAATCAGGATGCATGGAATCGACTGCATTCAATCAGAAGGCATTATACCACGTTGCATGGATTACCCTACATTCAATCACAATGCATGGAATCCACTGCATTCAATCGGGATGCTTTGGGCCATGCTGCATAGACTCCACTGCATATAATCGGGATCCATTGCGCCACAATGCATGGAATATTCTGCATTCAACGACGCTGCATGAATCCACTGCATTCCATCGGGAAGCCTTGGGCCATGCTGCATAAAATCCACTGCATTCAATCATGATGGATGGAATCCACTGCATTCAATGGGGATGCATTTTACAAGGCTGCATGGATTACATTTCATACACTCAAATTGCATGGAATCCACTGCGTTCTATAGGTATGCTTTGGGCCATACTGCATAAAATACACTGCATTCAATTTGCTGCATGGAATCCACTGCATTCAGTCATGCTGAATAAAATCCACTGCATTCAATAGGGTTCCATTTCTTCACGCTGCATGGAATACACTGCATTCAATCAGGCTGCATGAAATCCACTGCATTCAATGGGGATGCATTCTACAATGCTGCATGGAGTTCACTGCATGCAATCACAACGCATGTAATCCACTGCATTCCATGGGGATGCTTTGGGCCATGCTGCATAAAATCCACTGCATTCAACCATGCTGCATGGAATCAACTGCATTCCATCGGGATGCATTGGGCCTCGCTGCATGGAATACACTGCATTCAATCACACTGCATGAATTCCCCTGCATTCAATGGGGATGCATTCTACAATGCTGCATGGAGTTCACTGCATTCAATCACAATTCATGGAATCCACTGCATTCCATCGGGATGCTTTGGGCGATGCTGCATAAAATCCACTGCATTCAATCGGGATGCATTGGGCCTCGCTGCATGGACTCCGTGCATACAATCGTGATCCATTTCACAGAAATGCATGGAATCCTCCGCATGCAACGACGCTGCATGGACTCCACTGCATTCAATCGGGATGCTTTGGGCCATGCTGCATAAAATCCATTGAATTCAATCATGCTGCATGGAATCCACTGCATTCAATCATGCTGTATTAAATCCACTGCATTCAATAGGGTTCCATTTCTTCACGTGGCATCGAATCCACTGCATTCAATCACGCTGCATGGAATCCAGTGCATTCAATCGGGATGCATTTTTCCTCGCTGCATGGAGTACACTGCATTCAATCATGCTGCATAAAATCCACTGCATTCCATCGGGATGCTTTGGGCCATGCTGCATAAAATCCACTGCATTCAACCATGCTGCATGGAATCCACTGCATTCAATCATGCTGCATAAAATCCACTGCATTCAATCGGGATGCATTGGGCCTCGCTGCATGGAATAAACTGCATTCAATCAGGCTGCATGGAATCCAGTGCATTCAATGGGGATGCATTCTACCATGCTGCATGGAGTTCACTGCATTCAATCACAATGCATGGAATCCACTGCATTCCATCGGGATGCTTTGGGCCATGCTGCATACAATCCACTGCATTCAATCGGGATGCATTGGGCCTCGCTGCATGGACTCCACTGCATACAATCGGGATCCATTGCGCCAAAATGCATGGAATCGACTGCATTTAATCACGGTGCATGGAATCCACTGCATTCAATCGGGATGCATTTTACCACACTGGTTGGATTACACTGCATTCAATCGCAATTCATAGAATCCACTGCATTCAATATGGATGCATTTTACCACTCTGCATGGAATCCACTGCATTTAATCACGCTGCATGTACTCCATGGAATTTAATCGGGATTCATTTTACTAAGCTGTATGGAATCGACTGCATTTAATCACGCTGCATGGAATCCACTGCATTCAATCGGGATTCATTTTACAACGCTGCATGGAGTACACTGCATTCAATCACAATGCATGGAATCCACTGCATTCAAATGGGATGCTTTGGGCCATGCTGCATAAAATCCACTGCATTCAACCATGCTGCATGGAATCCACTGCATTCAATCATGCAGCATAAAATCCGCTGCATTCCATAGGGTTCCATTTCTTCATGCTGCATGGAATACACTGCATTCAATCAGGCTGCATAAAATCCGCTGCATTCCATAGGGTTCCATTTCTTCATGCTGCATGGAATCCACTGCATTCAATCAGGCTGCATAAAATCCACTGCATTCAATAGGGTTCCATTTCTTCACGCTGCATGGAATACACTGCATTCAATCAGGCTGCATGAAATCCACTGCATTCAATGGGGATGCATTCTACAATGCTGCATGGAGTTCACTGCATGCAATCACAATGCATGTAATCCACTGCATTCCATCGGGATGCTTTGGGCCATGCTGCATAAAATCCACTGCATTCAACCATGCTGCATGGAATCCACTGCATTCAATCATGCTGCATAAAATCCACTGCATTCAATCGGGATGCATTGGGCCTCGCTGCATGGAATACACTGCATTCAATCAGGCTGCATGGAATCCACTGCATTCAATGGGGATGCATTCTACAATGCTGCATGGAGTTCACTGCATTCAATCACAACGCATGTAATCCACTGCATTCCATCGGGATGCTTTGGGCCATGCTGCATAAAATCCACTGCATTCAATCGGGATGCATTGGGCCACGCTGCATGGACTCCACTGCATACAATCGGGATCCATTGCGCCAAAATGCATGGAATACTCTGCATTCATTGACGCTGCATGGACTCCACTGCATTCAATCGGGATGCTTTGGGCCATGCTGCATAAAATCCACTGCATTCAATCATGCTGCATGGAATCCACTGCATTCAATCATGCTGCATAAAATACACTGCATTCAATCGGGATGCATTGGGCCTCGCTGCATGGAATACACTGCATTCAATCACGCTGCATGGAATTCACTGCATTCAATGGGGATGCATTCTACAATGCTGCATGGGGTTCACTGCATTCAATCACAATGCATAGAATCCACTGCATTCCATCGGGATGCTTTGGGCAACGCTGCATAAAATCCACTACATTCAATCGGGATGCATTGGGCCTCGGTGCATGGACTCCACTGCATACAATCGGGATCCATTGCACCAAAATGCATGGAATCCTCCGCATGCAACCACGCTGCATGGACTCCACTGCATTCAATCGGGATGCTTTGGGCCATGCTGCATAATATCCATTGAATTCAATCATGCTGCATGGAATCCACTGCATTCAATCATGCTGTATAAAATCCACTGCATTCAATAGGGTTCCATTTCTTCACGTGGCATCGAATCCACTGCATTCAATCACGCTGCATGGAATCCAGTGCATTCAATCGGGATGCATTTTTCCTCGCTGCATGGAGTACACTGCATTCAATCATGCTGCATAAAATCCACTGCATTCCATCGGGAGTCTTTGGGCCATGCTGCATAAAATCCACTGCATTCAACCATGCTGCATGGAATCCACTGCATTCAATCATGCTGCATAAAATCCACTGCATTCAATCGGGATGCATTGGGCCTCGCTGCATGGAATACACTGCATTCAATCAGGCTGCATGGAATCCACTGCATTCAATGGGGATGCATTCTACAATGCTGCATGGAGTTCACTGCATTCAATCACGCTGCATGGAATCCACTGCATTCTATCGGGATGCATTTTACCACGCTGCATAGATTACACCGCATTCAATCACAATGCATGGAATCCACTGCATTCAATCGGGATGCTTTGGGCCATGCTGCATAAAATCCACTGCATTCAATCGGGATGCATTGGGCCTCGCTGCATGGACTCCACTGCATTCAATCGGTATCCATTGTGCCACAATGCATGGAATCCTCTGCATTCAATGACGCTGCATGGAATCCACTGCATTCCATCAGGATGCTTTGGGCCATGCTGCATAAAATCCACTGCATGCAATCATGCTGCATGGAATCCACTGCATTCAATCGGGATGCATTTTACCACGTTGCATGCAGTTCACTGCATTCAATCACAATGCATGGAATCCACTGCATTCCATCGGGATGCTTTGGGCCATGCTGCATAAAATCCACTGCATTCAATCTTGCTTTTTGAATCCACTGCATTCAGTAATGCTGCATAAAATCCTTGCATTCAATTGGGTTCCATTTCTTCACGCTGCATGGAATACACTGCATTCAATCACGCTGCATGGAATCCACTGCATTCAATCAGGATGCATTTTACCATGCTGCGTGGTTTTCACTGCATTCAATCACAATGCATGGAATCCACTGCATTCCATCGGGATGCTTTGGGCCATGCTGCATAAAATCCACTGCATTCAATCATGCTGCATGGAATCCACTGCATTCAATCATGCTGCATAAAATCCACTGCATTCAATAGGGTTCCATTTCTTCACGCTGCATGTAATACACTGCATTCAATCACACTGAATGGAATCCACTGCATTCAATCGGGATGCATTTTACCTCGCTGCATGGATTACACTGCATTCAATCACAATGCATGGAATCCACTGCATTCAATCGGGATGCTTTGGGCCATGCTGCATAAAATCCACTGCATTCAATCGGGATGCATTGGGCCACGCTGCATCGACTCCACTGCATTCAATCGGTATCCATTGCGCCACAATGCAAGGAATCCTCTGCATTCATTGACGCTGCATGGACTCCACTGCATTAAATCGGGATGCTTTGGGCCATGCTGCATAAAATCCACTGCATTCAACCATGCTGCATGGAATCCATTTCATTCAATCATGCTCTATAAAATCCAATGCATTCAATAGGGTTCCATTACTTCACGCTGCATGGAATACACTACATTAAATCAGGATGCATGGAATCGACTGCATTCAATCAGGATGCATTATACCACGTTGCATGGATTACCCTACATTCAATCACAATGCATGGAATCCACTGCATTCAATCGGGAAGCTTTGGGCCATGCTGCATAAAATCCACTGCATTCAATGGTGATGCATTGGGCCTCGCTGCATAGACTCCACTGCATATAATCGGGATCCATTGCGCCACAATGCATGGAATACTCTGCATTAAATGACGCTGCATGGAATCCACTGCATTCCATCGGGAAGCTTTGGGCCATGCTGCATAAAATCCACTGCATTCAATCATGCTGCATGGAATCCACTGCATTCAATCGGGATGCATTTTACAAGGCTGCATGGATTACATTTCATACACTCAAAATGCATGGAATCTACTGCGTTCTATAGGGATGCTTTGGGCCATACTGCATAAAATACACTGCATTCAATTTGCTGCATGGAATCCACTGCATTCAATCATGCTGAATAAAATCCACTGCATT
The DNA here is from genome assembly GCF_054392235.1 of Sus scrofa. NCBI lineage: Eukaryota > Metazoa > Chordata > Mammalia > Artiodactyla > Suidae > Sus > Sus scrofa. Next base: position 6,717,908 of record NC_139397.1, read on the forward strand.
CAATAGGGTTCCATTTCTTCACGCTGCATGGAATACACTGCATTCAATCAGGCTCCATGGAATCCACTGCATTCAATGGGGATGCATTCTACAATGCTGCATGGAGTTCACTGCATTCAATCACAACGCATGTAATCCACTGCATTCCATCGGGATGCTTTGGGCCATGCTGCATAAAATCCACTGCATTCAATCGGGATGCATTGGGCTTCGCTGCATGGACTCCACTGCATACAATCGGGATCCATTGCGCCAAAATGCATGGAATACTCTGCATTCAATGACGCTGCATGGAATCCACTGCATTCCATCGGGATGCTTTGGGCCATGCTGCATAAAAACCACTGCATTCAACCATGCTGCATGGAATCCATTTCATTCAATCATGCTCTATAAAATCCAATGCATTCAATAGGGTTCCATTACTTCACGCTGCATGGAATACACTGCATTAAATCAGGATGCATGGAATCGACTGCATTCAATCAGAAGGCATTATACCACGTTGCATGGATTACCCTACATTCAATCACAATGCATGGAATCCACTGCATTCAATCGGGATGCTTTGGGCCATGCTGCATAGACTCCACTGCATATAATCGGGATCCATTGCGCCACAATGCATGGAATATTCTGCATTCAACGACGCTGCATGAATCCACTGCATTCCATCGGGAAGCCTTGGGCCATGCTGCATAAAATCCACTGCATTCAATCATGATGGATGGAATCCACTGCATTCAATGGGGATGCATTTTACAAGGCTGCATGGATTACATTTCATACACTCAAATTGCATGGAATCCACTGCGTTCTATAGGTATGCTTTGGGCCATACTGCATAAAATACACTGCATTCAATTTGCTGCATGGAATCCACTGCATTCAGTCATGCTGAATAAAATCCACTGCATTCAATAGGGTTCCATTTCTTCACGCTGCATGGAATACACTGCATTCAATCAGGCTGCATGAAATCCACTGCATTCAATGGGGATGCATTCTACAATGCTGCATGGAGTTCACTGCATGCAATCACAACGCATGTAATCCACTGCATTCCATGGGGATGCTTTGGGCCATGCTGCATAAAATCCACTGCATTCAACCATGCTGCATGGAATCAACTGCATTCCATCGGGATGCATTGGGCCTCGCTGCATGGAATACACTGCATTCAATCACACTGCATGAATTCCACTGCATTCAATGGGGATGAATTCTACAATGCTGCATGGAGTTCACTGCATTCAATCACAATTCATGGAATCCACTGCATTCCATCGGGATGCTTTGGGCGATGCTGCATAAAATCCACTGCATTCAATCGGGATGCATTGGGCCTCGCTGCATGGACTCCGTGCATACAATCGTGATCCATTTCACCAAAATGCATGGAATCCTCCGCATGCAACGATGCTGCATGGACTCCACTGCATTCAATCGGGATGCTTTGGGCCATGCTGCATAAAATCCATTGAATTCAATCATGCTGCATGGAATCCACTGCATTCAATCATGCTGCATGGAATCCAGTGCATTCAATCGGGATGCATTTTTCCTCGCTGCATGGAGTACACTGCATTCAATCATGCTGCATAAAATCCACTGCATTCCATCGGGATGCTTTGGGCCATGCTGCATAAAATCCATTGAATTCAATCATGCTGCATGGAATCCACTGCATTCAATCATGCTGTATTAAATCCACTGCATTCAATAGGGTTCCATTTCTTCACGTGGCATCGAATCCACTGCATTCAATCACGCTGCATGGAATCCAGTGCATTCAATCGGGATGCATTTTTCCTCGCTGCATGGAGTACACTGCATTCAATCATGCTGCATAAAATCCACTGCATTCCATCGGGATGCTTTGGGCCATGCTGCATAAAATCCACTGCATTCAACCATGCTGCATGGAATCCACTGCATTCAATCATGCTGCATAAAATCCACTGCATTCAATCGGGATGCATTGGGCCTCGCTGCATGGAATAAACTGAATTCAATCAGGCTGCATGGAATCCAGTGCATTCAATGGGGATGCATTCTACCATGCTGCATGGAGTTCACTGCATTCAATCACAATGCATGGAATCCACTGCATTCCATCGGGATGCTTTGGGCCATGCTGCATACAATCCACTGCATTCAATCGGGATGCATTGGGCCTCGCTGCATGGACTCCACTGCATACAATCGGGATCCATTGCGCCAAAATGCATGGAATCGACTGCATTTAATCACGGTGCATGGAATCCACTGCATTCAATCGGGATGCATTTTACCACACTGGTTGGATTACACTGCATTCAATCGCAATTCATAGAATCCACTGCATTCAATATGGATGCATTTTACCACTCTGCATGGAATCCACTGCATTTAATCACGCTGCATGTACTCCATGGAATTTAATCGGGATTCATTTTACTAAGCTGTATGGAATCGACTGCATTTAATCACGCTGCATGGAATCCACTGCATTCAATCGGGATTCATTTTACAACGCTGCATGGAGTACACTGCATTCAATCACAATGCATGGAATCCACTGCATTCAAATGGGATGCTTTGGGCCATGCTGCATAAAATCCACTGCATTCAACCATGCTGCATGGAATCCACTGCATTCAATCATGCAGCATAAAATCCGCTGCATTCCATAGGGTTCCATTTCTTCATGCTGCATGGAATACACTGCATTCAATCAGGCTGCATAAAATCCGCTGCATTCCATAGGGTTCCATTTCTTCATGCTGCATGGAATCCACTGCATTCAATCAGGCTGCATAAAATCCACTGCATTCAATAGGGTTCCATTTCTTCACGCTGCATGGAATACACTGCATTCAATCAGGCTGCATGAAATCCACTGCATTCAATGGGGATGCATTCTACAATGCTGCATGGAGTTCACTGCATGCAATCACAATGCATGTAATCCACTGCATTCCATCGGGATGCTTTGGGCCATGCTGCATAAAATCCACTGCATTCAACCATGCTGCATGGAATCCACTGCATTCAATCATGCTGCATAAAATCCACTGCATTCAATCGGGATGCATTGGGCCTCGCTGCATGGAATACACTGCATTCAATCAGGCTGCATGGAATCCACTGCATTCAATGGGGATGCATTCTACAATGCTGCATGGAGTTCACTGCATTCAATCACAACGCATGTAATCCACTGCATTCCATCGGGATGCTTTGGGCCATGCTGCATAAAATCCACTGCATTCAATCGGGATGCATTGGGCCACGCTGCATGGACTCCACTGCATACAATCGGGATCCATTGCGCCAAAATGCATGGAATACTCTGCATTCATTGACGCTGCATGGACTCCACTGCATTCCATCGGGATGCTTTGGGCCATGCTGCATAAAATCCACTGCATTCAATCATGCTGCATGGAATCCACTGCATTCAATCATGCTGCATAAAATACACTGCATTCAATCGGGATGCATTGGGCCTCGCTGCATGGAATACACTGCATTCAATCACGCTGCATGGAATCCACTGCATTCAATGGGGATGCATTCTACAATGCTGCATGGGGTTCACTGCATTCAATCACAATGCATAGAATCCACTGCATTCCATCGGGATGCTTTGGGCAACGCTGCATAAAATCCACTACATTCAATCGGGATGCATTGGGCCTCGGTGCATGGACTCCACTGCATACAATCGGGATCCATTGCACCAAAATGCATGGAATCCTCCGCATGCAACCACGCTGCATGGACTCCACTGCATTCAATCGGGATGCTTTGGGCCATGCTGCATAATATCCATTGATTCAATCATGCTGCATGGAATCCACTGCATTCAATCATGCTGTATAAAATCCACTGCATTCAATAGGGTTCCATTTCTTCACGTGGCATCGAATCCACTGCATTCAATCACGCTGCATGGAATCCAGTGCATTCAATCGGGATGCATTTTTCCTCGCTGCATGGAGTACACTGCATTCAATCATGCTGCATAAAATCCACTGCATTCCATCGGGAGTCTTTGGGCCATGCTGCATAAAATCCACTGCATTCAACCATGCTGCATGGAATCCACTGCATTCAATCATGCTGCATAAAATCCACTGCATTCAATCGGGATGCATTGGGCCTCGCTGCATGGAATACACTGCATTCAATCAGGCTGCATGGAATCCACTGCATTCAATGGGGATGCATTCTACAATGCTGCATGGAGTTCACTGCATTCAATCACGCTGCATGGAATCCACTGCATTCTATCGGGATGCATTTTACCACGCTGCATAGATTACACCGCATTCAATCACAATGCATGGAATCCACTGCATTCAATCGGGATGCTTTGGGCCATGCTGCATAAAATCCACTGCATTCAATCGGGATGCATTGGGCCTCGCTGCATGGACTCCACTGCATTCAATCGGGATCCATTGTGCCACAATGCATGGAATCCTCTGCATTCAATGACGCTGCATGGAATCCACTGCATTCCATCAGGATGCTTTGGGCCATGCTGCATAAAATCCACTGCATGCAATCATGCTGCATGGAATCCACTGCATTCAATCATGCTGCATAAAATCCACTGCATTCAATAGGGTTCCATTTCTTCACACTGCATGGAATACACTGCATTCAATCAGGCTGCATGAAATCCACTGCATTCAATGGGGATGCATTCTACAATGCTGCATGGAGTTCACTGCATGCAATCACAATGCATGTAATCCACTGCATTCCATCGGGATGCTTTGGGCCATGCTGCATAAAATCCACTGCATTCAACCATGCTGCATGGAATCCACTGCATTCAATCATGCTGCATAAAATCCACTGCATTCAATCGGGATGCATTGGGCCTCGCTGCATGGAATACACTGCATTCAATCAGGCTGCATGGAATCCACTGCATTCAATGGGGATGCATTCTACAATGCTGCATGGAGTTCACTGCATTCAATCACAACGCATGTAATCCACTGCATTCCATCGGGATGCTTTGGGCCATGCTGCATAAAATCCACTGCATTCAATCGGGATGCATTGGGCCACGCTGCATGGACTCCACTGCATACAATCGGGATCCATTGCGCCAAAATGCATGGAATACTCTGCATTCATTGACGCTGCATGGACTCCACTGCATTCAATCGGGATGCTTTGGGCCATGCTGCATAAAATCCACTGCATTCAATCATGCTGCATGGAATCCACTGCATTCAATCATGCTGCATAAAATACACTGCATTCAATCGGGATGCATTGGGCCTCGCTGCATGGAATACACTGCATTCAATCACGCTGCATGGAATCCACTGCATTCAATGGGGATGCATTCTACAATGCTGCATGGGGTTCACTGCATTCAATCACAATGCATAGAATCCACTGCATTCCATCGGGATGCTTTGGGCCATGCTGCATAAAATCCACTACATTCAATCGGGATGCATTGGGCCTCGGTGCATGGACTCCACTGCATACAATCGGGATCCATTGCACCAAAATGCATGGAATCCTCCGCATGCAACCACGCTGCATGGACTCCACTGCATTCAATCGGGATGCTTTGGGCCATGCTGCATAAAATCCACTGCATGCAATCATGCTGCATGGAATCCACTGCATTCAATCATGCTGCATAAAATCCACTGCATTCAATAGGGTTCCATTTCTTCACACTGCATGGAATCCACTGCATTCAATCACGCTGCATGGAATCCAGTGCATTCAATGGGGATGCATTCTACCATGCTGCATGGAGTTCACTGCATTCAATCACAATGCATGGAATCCACTGCATTCCATCGGGATGCTTTGGGCCATGCTGCATACAATCCACTGCATTCAATCGGGATGCATTGGGCCTCGATGCATGGACTCCACTGCATACAATCGGGATCCATTGCGCCAAAATGCATGGAATCGACTGCATTTAATCACGGTGCATGGAATCCACTGCATTCAATCGGGATGCATTTTACCACACTGGTTGGATTACACTGCATTCAATCGCAATTCATAGAATCCACTGCATTCAATCGGGATGCATTTTACCACTCTGCATGGAATCCACTGCATTTAATCACGCTGCATGTACTCCATGGAATTTAATCGGGATTCATTTTACTAAGCTGTATGGAATCGACTGCATTTAATCACGCTGCATGGAATCCACTGCATTCAATCGGGATTCATTTTACAAGGCTGCATGGAGTACACTGCATTCAATCACAATGCATGGAATCCACTGCATTCAAATGGGATGCTTTGGGCCATGCTGCATAAAATCCACTGCATTCAACCATGCTGCATGGAATCCACTGCATTCAATCATGCAGCATAAAATCCGCTGCATTCCATAGGGTTCCATTTCTTCATGCTGCATGGAATACACTGCATTCAATCAGGCTGCATAAAATCCGCTGCATTCCATAGGGTTCCATTTCTTCATGCTGCATGGAATACACTGCATTCAATCAGGCTGCATGGAATCCACTGCATTCAATCGGGAAGCATTTTTCCTCGTTGCATGGACTACACTGCATTCCATCACAATGCATGGAATCCACTGCATTCAATCGGGAAGCTTTGGGCCATGCTTCATACAATCCACTGCATTCATTCGGGATGCACTGGGCCTCGCTGCATGGACTCCACTGCATATAATCGGGATCCATTGCGCCACAATGCATGGAATACTCTGCATTCAATGACGCTGAATGGAATCCACTGCATTGAATCGGGAAGCTATGGGCCATGCTGCATAAAATCCACTGCATGCAATCATGCTGCATTGAAACCACTGCATTCAATCATGCTGCATAAAATCCACTGCATTCAATAGGGTTCCATTACTGCACCCTGCATGGAATCCACTGCATTCAACCACGCTGCATGGAATCCACTGCATTCAATCGGGATGCATTTTACCACTCTGCATGGATTACACTGCATTTAATCACGCTGCATGTAATCCATGGAATTTAATCGGGATTCATTTTACTAAGCTGTATGGAATCGACTGCACTTAATCACGCTGCATGGAATCCACTGTATTCAATCGGGATGCATTTTACCACGTTGCATGCAGTTCACTGCATTCAATCACAATGCATGGAATCCACTGCATTCAATCGGGATGCTTTGGGCCATGCTGCATAAAATCCACTGCATTCAATCTTGCTTTTTGAATCCACTGCATTCAGTAATGCTGCATAAAATCCTTGCATTCAATTGGGTTCCATTTCTTCACGCTGCATGGAATACACTGCATTCAATCACGCTGCATGGAATCCACTGCATTCTATCGGGATGCATTTTACCTCGCTGCATGGATTACACTGCATTCACTCACAATGCATGGAATCCACTGCATTCCATCGGGATGCTTTGGGCCATGCTGCATAAACTCCACTGCATTCAATCGGGAGGCATTGGGCCTCGCTGCATGGACTCCACTGCATAAAATCTGGATCAATTGCGCCACAATGCATGGAATCCACTGCATTCCATCGGGATGTTTTGGGCCATGCTGCATAAAATCTACTGCATTCAATCGGGATGCATTGGGCCTCGCTGCATGAACTCCACTGCATACAATCTGGAACCATTGCGCCAAAATGCATGGAATACTCTGCATTCAACAACGCTGCATGGAATCCACTGCATTCAATCGGGATGCTTTGGGCCATGCTGCATAAATCCATTGAATTCAATCCTGCTGCATGGAATCCACTGCATTCACTCTTGCTGCATAAAATCCACTGCATTCAATAGGGTTCCATTTCTTCATGCTGCATGGAATCCACTACATTCAATCACGCTGCATGGAATCCACTGCATTCTATCGGGATGCATTTTACCACGCTGCATAGATTACACCGCATTCAATCACAATGCATGGAATCCACTGCATTCAATCGGGATGCTTTGGGCCATGCTGCATAAAATTCACTGCATTCAATCGGGATGCACTGGGCATCGCTGCATGGACTCCACTGCATACAATCGGGATCCATTGCGCCACAATGCATGGAATCCTCTGCATTCAATGATGCTGCATGGAATCCACTGCATACAATCGGGATGCTTTGGGCCATGCTGAATAAAATCCATTGCATTCAATCATGCTGCATGGAATCCACTGCATTCAATCGGGATGCATTTTACCATGCTGCATGGATTACCCTTCATTCAATCAGGCTGCATGGAATCCACTGCATTCTATCGGGATGCTTTGCGCCATGCTGCATAAAATCCACTGCATTTAATCGGGATGCATTTGGCCACGCTGCATGGACTCCACTGCATAAAATCGGGATCCATTGCACCAAAATGCAAGGAATCATCTGCATTCAATGACGCTGCATGGAATATACTGCATTCCATCGGGATCCATTTTACCACGCAGCATGGATTACACTGCTTTCAATCACAATGCATGGAATCTACTCTATTCAATCGGGATGCTTTGGGCCATACTGCATAAAATCCACTGCATTCAATCATGCTGCATGGAATCCACTGCATTCTATAGGGATGCTTTGGGCCATACTGCATAAAATTCACTGCATTCAATCTTGCTGCATGGAATCCACTGCATTCAATCATGCTGCATAAATCCGCTGCATTCAATAGGGTTCCATTTCTTCACGCTGCATGGAATCCACTGCATTCAATCACGCTGCATAAAATCCACTGCATTCAATAGGGTTCCATTTCTTCACGCTGCATGGAATCCACTACATTCAATCACGCTGCATGGAATCCACTGCATTCAATCAGGATGCTTTGGGCCATGCTGCATAAAATCCACTGCATTCAATCATGCTGCCTGGAATCCACTGCATTCAATCATACTGCCTAAAATCCACTGCATTCAATAGGGTTCCATTTCTTCACGCTTCATGGAATCCACTGCATTCAATAGGGTTCCATTCCTTCACGCTGCCTGGAATCCACTGCCTTCAATCACGCTGCATGGAATCCACTGCATTCAATCGGGATGCATTTTTCCTCGTTGCATGGATTACACTGCATTCAATCCCAATGCATGGAATCCACTGCATTCTATCGGGATGCATTTTACCACGCTGCATAGATTACACCGCATTCAATCACAATGCATGGAATCCACTGCATTCAATCGGGATGCTTTGGGCCATGCTGCATACAATGCACTGCATTCAATCGGGATGCACTGGGCCTCGCTGCATGGACTCCACTGCATATAATCGGGATCCATTGCGCCACAATTCATGGAATCCTCTGCATTCAATGACGCTGAATGGAATCCACTGCATTGAATCGGGAAGCTTTGGGCCATGCTGCATAAATCCACTGCATTCAATCATGCTGTGTGGACTCCACTGCATTGAATCATGCTGCAAAAAAAACCACTGCATTCAATAGGGTTCCATTTCTTCAACCTGCATGGAATCAACTGCATTCAACCACGCTGCATGGAATCCACTGCATTCAATCGGGATGCATTTTACCACTCTGCATGGATTACACTGCATTTAATCACACTGCATGTAATCCATGGAATTTAATCAGGATTCATTTTACTAAGCTGTATGGAATGGACTGCACTTAATCACGCTGCATGGAATCCACTGCATTCAATCGGGATGCATTTTACCACGTTGCATGCAGTTCACTGCGTTCAATCACAATGCATGGAATCCACTGCATTCAATCGGGATGCTTTGGGCCATGCTGCATAAAATCCACTGCATTCAATCTTGCTTTTTGAATCCACTGCATTCAGTAATGCTGCATAAAATCCTTGCATTCAATTGGGTTCCATTTCTTCACGCTGCATGGAATACACTGCATTCAATCACGCTGCATGGAATCCACTGCATTCAATCGGGATGCATTTTACCATGCTGCGTGGTTTTCACTGCATTCAATCACAATGCATGGAATCCACTGCATTCCATCGGGATGCTTTGGGCCATGCTGCATAAAATCCACTGCATGCAATCATGCTGCATGGAATCCACTGCATTCAATCATGCTGCATAAAATCCACTGCATTCAATAGGGTTCCATTTCTTCACGCTGCATGTAATACACTGCATTCAATCACACTGAATGGAATCCACTGCATTCAATCGGGATGCATTTTACCTCGCTGCATGGATTACACTGCATTCAATCACAATGCATGGAATCCACTGCATTCAATCGGGATGCTTTGGGCCATGCTGCATAAAATCCACTGCATTCAATCGGGATGCATTGGGCCACGCTGCATCGACTCCACTGCATTCAATTGGCATCCATTGCGCCACAATGCAAGGAATCCTCTGCATTCATTGACGCTGCATGGACTCCACTGCATTCAATCGGGATGCTTTGGGCCATGCTGCATAAAATCCACTGCATTCAACCATGCTGCATGGAATCCATTTCATTCAATCATGCTCTATAAAATCCAATGCATTCAATAGGGTTCCATTACTTCACGCTGCATGGAACACACTGCATTAAATCAGGATGCATGGAATCGACTGCATTCAATCAGGATGCATTATACCACGTTGCATGGATTACCCTACATTCAATCACAATGCATGGAATCCACTGCATTCAATCGGGATGCTTTGGGCCATGCTGCATAAAATCCACTGCATTCAATGGTGATGCATTGGGCCTCGCTGCATAGACTCCACTGCATATAATCGGGATCCATTGCGCCACAATGCATGGAATACTCTGCATTCAATGACGCTGCATGGAATCCACTGCATTCCATCGGGAAGCTTTGGGCCATGCTGCATAAAATCCACTGCATTCAATCATGCTGCATGGAATCCACTGCATTCAATCGGGATGCATTTTACAAGGCTGCATGGATTACATTTCATACACTCAAAATGCATGGAATCCACTGCGTTCTATAGGGATGCTTTGGGCCATACTGCATAAAATACACTGCATTCAATTTGCTGCATGGAATCCACTGCATTCAATCATGCTGAATAAAATCCACTGCATTCAATAGGGTTCCATTTCTTCACGCTGCATGGAATACACTGCATTCAATCAGGCTGCATGAAATCCACTGCATTCAATGGGGATGCATTCTACAATGCTGCATGGAGTTCACTGCATGCAATCACAATGCATGTAATCCACTGCATTCCATCGGGAAGCTTTGGGCCATGCTGCATAAAATCCACTGCATTCAACCATGCTGCATGGAATCCACTGCATTCAATCAGGATGCATTTTACAAGGCTGCATGGATTACATTTCATACACTCAAAATGCATGGAATCCACTGCGTTCTATAGGGATGCTTTGGGCCATACTGCATAATATACACTGCATTCAATTTGCTGCATGAAATCCACTGCATTCAATGGGGATGCATTCTACAATGCTGCATGGAGTTCACTGCATGCAATCACAATGCATGTAATCCACTGCATTCCATCGGGATGCTTTGGGCCATGCTGCATAAAATCCACTGCATTCAACCATGCTGCATGGAATCCACTGCATTCAATCATGCTGCATAAAATCCACTGCATTCAATCGGGATGCATTGGGCCTCGCTGCATGGAATACACTGCATTCAATCAGGCTGCATGGAATCCACTGCATTCAATGGGGATGCATTCTACAATGCTGCATGGAGTTCACTGCATTCAATCACAACGCATGTAATCCACTGCATTCCATCGGGATGCTTTGGGCCATGCTGCATAAAATCCACTGCATTCAATCGGGATGCATTGGGCCACGCTGCATGGACTCCACTGCATACAATCGGGATCCATTGCGCCAAAATGCATGGAATACTCTGCATTCATTGACGCTGCATGGACTCCACTGCATTCAATCGGGATGCTTTGGGCCATGCTGCATAAAATCCACTGCATTCAATCATGCTGCATGGAATCCACTGCATTCAATCATGCTGCATAAAATACACTGCATTCAATCGGGATGCATTGGGCCTCGCTGCATGGAATACACTGCATTCAATCACGCTGCATGGAATCCACTGCATTCAATGGGGATGCAGTCTACAATGCTGCATGGGGTTCACTGCATTCAATCACAATGCATAGAATCCACTGCATTCCATCGGGATGCTTTGGGCAATGCTGCATAAAATCCACTGCATTCAATCGGGATGCATTGGGCCTCGGTGCATGGACTCCACTGCATACAATCGGGATCCATTGCACCAAAATGCATGGAATCCTCCGCATGCAACCACGCTGCATGGACTCCACTGCATTCAATCGGGATGCTTTGGGCCATGCTGCATAATATCCATTGAATTCAATCATGCTGCATGGAATCCACTGCATTCAATCATGCTGTATAAAATCCACTGCATTCAATAGGGTTCCATTTCTTCACGTGGCATCGAATCCACTGCATTCAATCACGCTGCATGGAATCCAGTGCATTCAATCGGGATGCATTTTTCCTCGCTGCATGGAGTACACTGCATTCAATCATGCTGCATAAAATCCACTGCATTCCATCGGGAGTCTTTGGGCCATGCTGCATAAAATCCACTGCATTCAACCATGCTGCATGGAATCCACTGCATTCAATCATGCTGCATAAAATCCACTGCATTCAATCGGGATGCATTGGGCCTCGCTGCATGGAATGCACTGCATTCAATCAGGCTGCATGGAATCCACTGCATTCAATGGGGATGCATTCTACAATGCTGCATGGAGTTCACTGCATTCAATCACGCTGCATGGAATCCACTGCATTCTATCGGGATGCATTTTACCACGCTGCATAGATTACACCGCATTCAATCACAATGCATGGAATCCACTGCATTCAATCGGGATGCTTTGGGCCATGCTGCATAAAATCCACTGCATTCAATCGGGATGCATTGGGCCTCGCTGCATGGACTCCACTGCATTCAATCGGGATCCATTGCGCCACAATGCATGGAATCCTCTGCATTCAATGACGCTGCATGGAATCCACTGCATTCCATCAGGATGCTTTGGGCCATGCTGCATAAAATCCACTGCATGCAATCATGCTGCATGGAATCCACTGCATTCAATCATGCTGCATAAAATCCACTGCATTCAATAGGGTTCCATTTCTTCACACTGCATGGAATACACTGCATTCAATCAGGCTGCATGAAATCCACTGCATTCAATGGGGATGCATTCTACAATGCTGCATGGAGTTCACTGCATGCAATCACAATGCATGTAATCCACTGCATTCCATCGGGATGCTTTGGGCCATGCTGCATAAAATCCACTGCATTCAACCATGCTGCATGGAATCCACTGCATTCAATCATGCTGCATAAAATCCACTGCATTCAATCGGGATGCATTGGGCCTCGCTGCATGGAATACACTGCATTCAATCAGGCTGCATGGAATCCACTGCATTCAATGGGGATGCATTCTACAATGCTGCATGGAGTTCACTGCATTCAATCACAACGCATGTAATCCACTGCATTCCATCGGGATGCTTTGGGCCATGCTGCATAAAATCCACTGCATTCAATCGGGATGCATTGGGCCACGCTGCATGGACTCCACTGCATACAATCGGGATCCATTGCGCCAAAATGCATGGAATACTCTGCATTCATTGACGCTGCATGGACTCCACTGCATTCCATCGGGATGCTTTGGGCCATGCTGCATAAAATCCACTGCATTCAATCATGCTGCATGGAATCCACTGCATTCAATCATGCTGCATAAAATACACTGCATTCAATCGGGATGCATTGGGCCTCGCTGCATGGAATACACTGCATTCAATCACGCTGCATGGAATCCACTGCATTCAATGGGGATGCATTCTACAATGCTGCATGGGGTTCACTGCATTCAATCACAATGCATAGAATCCACTGCATTCCATCGGGATGCTTTGGGCAACGCTGCATAAAATCCACTACATTCAATCGGGATGCATTGGGCCTCGGTGCATGGACTCCACTGCATACAATCGGGATCCATTGCACCAAAATGCATGGAATCCTCCGCATGCAACCACGCTGCATGGACTCCACTGCATTCAATCGGGATGCTTTGGGCCATGCTGCATAATATCCATTGAATTCAATCATGCTGCATGGAATCCACTGCATTCAATCATGCTGTATAAAATCCACTGCATTCAATAGGGTTCCATTTCTTCACGTGGCATCGAATCCACTGCATTCAATCACGCTGCATGGAATCCAGTGCATTCAATCGGGATGCATTTTTCCTCGCTGCATGGAGTACACTGCATTCAATCATGCTGCATAAAATCCACTGCATTCCATCGGGAGTCTTTGGGCCATGCTGCATAAAATCCACTGCATTCAACCATGCTGCATGGAATCCACTGCATTCAATCATGCTGCATAAAATCCACTGCATTCAATCGGGATGCATTGGGCCTCGCTGCATGGAATGCACTGCATTCAATCAGGCTGCATGGAATCCACTGCATTCAATGGGGATGCATTCTACAATGCTGCATGGAGTTCACTGCATTCAATCACGCTGCATGGAATCCACTGCATTCTATCGGGATGCATTTTACCACGCTGCATAGATTACACCGCATTCAATCACAATGCATGGAATCCACTGCATTCAATCGGGATGCTTTGGGCCATGCTGCATAAAATCCACTGCATTCAACCATGCTGCATGGAATCCACTGCATTCAATCATGCAGCATAAAATCCGCTGCATTCCATAGGGTTCCATTTCTTCATGCTGCATGGAATACACTGCATTCAATCAGGCTGCATAAAATCCGCTGCATTCCATAGGGTTCCATTTCTTCATGCTGCATGGAATACACTGCATTCAATCAGGCTGCATGGAATCCACTGCATTCAATCGGGATGCATTTTTCCTCGTTGCATGGACTACACTGCATTCCATCACAATGCATGGAATCCACTGCATTCAATCGGGAAGCTTTGGGCCATGCTTCATACAATCCACTGCATTCATTCGGGATGCACTGGGCCTCGCTGCATGGACTCCACTGCATATAATCGGGATCCATTGCGCCACAATGCATGGAATACTCTGCATTCAATGACGCTGAATGGAATCCACTGCATTGAATCGGGAAGCTATGGGCCATGCTGCATAAAATCCACTGCATGCAATCATGCTGCATTGAAACCACTGCATTCAATCATGCTGCATAAAATCCACTGCATTCAATAGGGTTCCATTACTGCACCCTGCATGGAATCCACTGCATTCAACCACGCTGCATGGAATCCACTGCATTCAATCGGGATGCATTTTACCACTCTGCATGGATTACACTGCATTTAATCACGCTGCATGTAATCCATGGAATTTAATCGGGATTCATTTTACTAAGCTGTATGGAATCGACTGCACTTAATCACGCTGCATGGAATCCACTGTATTCAATCGGGATGCATTTTACCACGTTGCATGCAGTTCACTGCATTCAATCACAATGCATGGAATCCACTGCATTCAATCGGGATGCTTTGGGCCATGCTGCATAAAATCCACTGCATTCAATCTTGCTGCATGGAATCCACTGCATTCAGTAATGCTGCATAAAATCCTTGCATTCAATTGGGTTCCATTTCTTCACGCTGCATGGAATACACTGCATTCAATCACGCTGCATGGAATCCACTGCATTCTATCGGGATGCATTTTACCTCGCTGCATGGATTACACTGCATTCACTCACAATGCATGGAATCCACTGCATTCCATCGGGATGCTTTGGGCCATGCTGCATAAAATCCACTGCATTCAATCATGCTGCATGGAATCCACTGCATTCAATCATGCTGCATAAAATCCACTGCATTCAATAGGGTTCCATTTCTTCACGCTGCATGTAATACACTGCATTCAATCACACTGAATGGAATCCACTGCATTCAATCGGGATGCATTTTACCTCGCTGCATGGATTACACTGCATTCAATCACAATGCATGGAATCCACTGCATTCAATCGGGATGCTTTGGGCCATGCTGCATAAAATCCACTGCATTCAATCGGGATGCATTGGGCCACGCTGCATCGACTCCACTGCATTCAATCGGTATCCATTGCGCCACAATGCAAGGAATCCTCTGCATTCATTGACGCTGCATGGACTCCACTGCATTAAATCGGGATGCTTTGGGCCATGCTGCATAAAATCCACTGCATTCAACCATGCTGCATGGAATCCATTTCATTCAATCATGCTCTATAAAATCCAATGCATTCAATAGGGTTCCATTACTTCACGCTGCATGGAATACACTACATTAAATCAGGATGCATGGAATCGACTGCATTCAATCAGGATGCATTATACCACGTTGCATGGATTACCCTACATTCAATCACAATGCATGGAATCCACTGCATTCAATCGGGAAGCTTTGGGCCATGCTGCATAAAATCCACTGCATTCAATGGTGATGCATTGGGCCTCGCTGCATAGACTCCACTGCATATAATCGGGATCCATTGCGCCACAATGCATGGAATACTCTGCATTAAATGACGCTGCATGGAATCCACTGCATTCCATCGGGAAGCTTTGGGCCATGCTGCATAAAATCCACTGCATTCAATCATGCTGCATGGAATCCACTGCATTCAATCGGGATGCATTTTACAAGGCTGCATGGATTACATTTCATACACTCAAAATGCATGGAATCTACTGCGTTCTATAGGGATGCTTTGGGCCATACTGCATAAAATACACTGCATTCAATTTGCTGCATGGAATCCACTGCATTCAATCATGCTGAATAAAATCCACTGCATTCAATAGGGTTCCATTTCTTCACGCTGCATGGAATACACTGCATTCAATCAGGCTCCATGGAATCCACTGCATTCAATGGGGATGCATTCTACAATGCTGCATGGAGTTCACTGCATTCAATCACAACGCATGTAATCCACTGCATTCCATCGGGATGCTTTGGGCCATGCTGCATAAAATCCACTGCATTCAATCGGGATGCATTGGGCTTCGCTGCATGGACTCCACTGCATACAATCGGGATCCATTGCGCCAAAATGCATGGAATACTCTGCATTCAATGACGCTGCATGGAATCCACTGCATTCCATCGGGATGCTTTGGGCCATGCTGCATAAAAACCACTGCATTCAACCATGCTGCATGGAATCCATTTCATTCAATCATGCTCTATAAAATCCAATGCATTCAATAGGGTTCCATTACTTCACGCTGCATGGAATACACTGCATTAAATCAGGATGCATGGAATCGACTGCATTCAATCAGAAGGCATTATACCACGTTGCATGGATTACCCTACATTCAATCACAATGCATGGAATCCACTGCATTCAATCGGGATGCTTTGGGCCATGCTGCATAGACTCCACTGCATATAATCGGGATCCATTGCGCCACAATGCATGGAATATTCTGCATTCAACGACGCTGCATGAATCCACTGCATTCCATCGGGAAGCCTTGGGCCATGCTGCATAAAATCCACTGCATTCAATCATGATGGATGGAATCCACTGCATTCAATGGGGATGCATTTTACAAGGCTGCATGGATTACATTTCATACACTCAAATTGCATGGAATCCACTGCGTTCTATAGGTATGCTTTGGGCCATACTGCATAAAATACACTGCATTCAATTTGCTGCATGGAATCCACTGCATTCAGTCATGCTGAATAAAATCCACTGCATTCAATAGGGTTCCATTTCTTCACGCTGCATGGAATACACTGCATTCAATCAGGCTGCATGAAATCCACTGCATTCAATGGGGATGCATTCTACAATGCTGCATGGAGTTCACTGCATGCAATCACAACGCATGTAATCCACTGCATTCCATGGGGATGCTTTGGGCCATGCTGCATAAAATCCACTGCATTCAACCATGCTGCATGGAATCAACTGCATTCCATCGGGATGCATTGGGCCTCGCTGCATGGAATACACTGCATTCAATCACACTGCATGAATTCCACTGCATTCAATGGGGATGAATTCTACAATGCTGCATGGAGTTCACTGCATTCAATCACAATTCATGGAATCCACTGCATTCCATCGGGATGCTTTGGGCGATGCTGCATAAAATCCACTGCATTCAATCGGGATGCATTGGGCCTCGCTGCATGGACTCCGTGCATACAATCGTGATCCATTTCACCAAAATGCATGGAATCCTCCGCATGCAACGACGCTGCATGGACTCCACTGCATTCAATCGGGATGCTTTGGGCCATGCTGCATAAAATCCATTGAATTCAATCATGCTGCATGGAATCCACTGCATTCAATCATGCTGTATTAAATCCACTGCATTCAATAGGGTTCCATTTCTTCACGTGGCATCGAATCCACTGCATTCAATCACGCTGCATGGAATCCAGTGCATTCAATCGGGATGCATTTTTCCTCGCTGCATGGAGTACACTGCATTCAATCATGCTGCATAAAATCCACTGCATTCCATCGGGATGCTTTGGGCCATGCTGCATAAAATCCACTGCATTCAACCATGCTGCATGGAATCCACTGCATTCAATCATGCTGCATAAAATCCACTGCATTCAATCGGGATGCATTGGGCCTCGCTGCATGGAATAAACTGCATTCAATCAGGCTGCATGGAATCCAGTGCATTCAATGGGGATGCATTCTACCATGCTGCATGGAGTTCACTGCATTCAATCACAATGCATGGAATCCACTGCATTCCATCGGGATGCTTTGGGCCATGCTGCATACAATCCACTGCATTCAATCGGGATGCATTGGGCCTCGCTGCATGGACTCCACTGCATACAATCGGGATCCATTGCGCCAAAATGCATGGAATCGACTGCATTTAATCACGGTGCATGGAATCCACTGCATTCAATCGGGATGCATTTTACCACACTGGTTGGATTACACTGCATTCAATCGCAATTCATAGAATCCACTGCATTCAATATGGATGCATTTTACCACTCTGCATGGAATCCACTGCATTTAATCACGCTGCATGTACTCCATGGAATTTAATCGGGATTCATTTTACTAAGCTGTATGGAATCGACTGCATTTAATCACGCTGCATGGAATCCACTGCATTCAATCGGGATTCATTTTACAACGCTGCATGGAGTACACTGCATTCAATCACAATGCATGGAATCCACTGCATTCAAATGGGATGCTTTGGGCCATGCTGCATAAAATCCACTGCATTCAACCATGCTGCATGGAATCCACTGCATTCAATCATGCAGCATAAAATCCGCTGCATTCCATAGGGTTCCATTTCTTCATGCTGCATGGAATACACTGCATTCAATCAGGATGCATAAAATCCGCTGCATTCCATAGGGTTCCATTTCTTCATGCTGCATGGAATCCACTGCATTCAATCAGGCTGCATAAAATCCACTGCATTCAATAGGGTTCCATTTCTTCACGCTGCATGGAATACACTGCATTCAATCAGGCTGCATGAAATCCACTGCATTCAATGGGGATGCATTCTACAATGCTGCATGGAGTTCACTGCATGCAATCACAATGCATGTAATCCACTGCATTCCATCGGGATGCTTTGGGCCATGCTGCATAAAATCCCCTGCATTCAACCATGCTGCATGGAATCCACTGCATTCAATCATGCTGCATAAAATCCACTGCATTCAATCGGGATGCATTGGGCCTCGCTGCATGGAATACACTGCATTCAATCAGGCTGCATGGAATCCACTGCATTCAATGGGGATGCATTCTACAATGCTGCATGGAGTTCACTGCATTCAATCACAACGCATGTAATCCACTGCATTCCATCGGGATGCTTTGGGCCATGCTGCATAAAATCCACTGCATTCAATCGGGATGCATTGGGCCACGCTGCATGGACTCCACTGCATACAATCGGGATCCATTGCGCCAAAATGCATGGAATACTCTGCATTCATTGACGCTGCATGGACTCCACTGCATTCAATCGGGATGCTTTGGGCCATGCTGCATAAAATCCACTGCATTCAATCATGCTGCATGGAATCCACTGCATTCAATCATGCTGCATAAAATACACTGCATTCAATCGGGATGCATTGGGCCTCGCTGCATGGAATACACTGCATTCAATCACGCTGCATGGAATCCACTGCATTCAATGGGGATGCATTCTACAATGCTGCATGGGGTTCACTGCATTCAATCACAATGCATAGAATCCACTGCATTCCATCGGGATGCTTTGGGCAACGCTGCATAAAATCCACTACATTCAATCGGGATGCATTGGGCCTCGGTGCATGGACTCCACTGCATACAATCGGGATCCATTGCACCAAAATGCATGGAATCCTCCGCATGCAACCACGCTGCATGGACTCCACTGCATTCAATCGGGATGCTTTGGGCCATGCTGCATAATATCCATTGATTCAATCATGCTGCATGGAATCCACTGCATTCAATCATGCTGTATAAAATCCACTGCATTCAATAGGGTTCCATTTCTTCACGTGGCATCGAATCCACTGCATTCAATCACGCTGCATGGAATCCAGTGCATTCAATCGGGATGCATTTTTCCTCGCTGCATGGAGTACACTGCATTCAATCATGCTGCATAAAATCCACTGCATTCCATCGGGAGTCTTTGGGCCATGCTGCATAAAATCCACTGCATTCAACCATGCTGCATGGAATCCACTGCATTCAATCATGCTGCATAAAATCCACTGCATTCAATCGGGATGCATTGGGCCTCGCTGCATGGAATACACTGCATTCAATCAGGCTCCATGGAATCCACTGCATTCAATGGGGATGCATTCTACAATGCTGCATGGAGTTCACTGCATTCAATCACAACGCATGTAATCCACTGCATTCCATCGGGATGCTTTGGGCCATGCTGCATAAAATCCACTGCATTCAATCGGGATGCATTGGGCTTCGCTGCATGGACTCCACTGCATACAATCGGGATCCATTGCGCCAAAATGCATGGAATACTCTGCATTCAATGACGCTGCATGGAATCCACTGCATTCCATCGGGATGCTTTGGGCCATGCTGCATAAAAACCACTGCATTCAACCATGCTGCATGGAATCCATTTCATTCAATCATGCTCTATAAAATCCAATGCATTCAATAGGGTTCCATTACTTCACGCTGCATGGAATACACTGCATTAAATCAGGATGCATGGAATCGACTGCATTCAATCAGAAGGCATTATACCACGTTGCATGGATTACCCTACATTCAATCACAATGCATGGAATCCACTGCATTCAATCGGGATGCTTTGGGCCATGCTGCATAGACTCCACTGCATATAATCGGGATCCATTGCGCCACAATGCATGGAATATTCTGCATTCAACGACGCTGCATGAATCCACTGCATTCCATCGGGAAGCCTTGGGCCATGCTGCATAAAATCCACTGCATTCAATCATGATGGATGGAATCCACTGCATTCAATGGGGATGCATTTTACAAGGCTGCATGGATTACATTTCATACACTCAAATTGCATGGAATCCACTGCGTTCTATAGGTATGCTTTGGGCCATACTGCATAAAATACACTGCATTCAATTTGCTGCATGGAATCCACTGCATTCAGTCATGCTGAATAAAATCCACTGCATTCAATAGGGTTCCATTTCTTCACGCTGCATGGAATACACTGCATTCAATCAGGCTGCATGAAATCCACTGCATTCAATGGGGATGCATTCTACAATGCTGCATGGAGTTCACTGCATGCAATCACAACGCATGTAATCCACTGCATTCCATGGGGATGCTTTGGGCCATGCTGCATAAAATCCACTGCATTCAACCATGCTGCATGGAATCAACTGCATTCCATCGGGATGCATTGGGCCTCGCTGCATGGAATACACTGCATTCAATCACACTGCATGAATTCCACTGCATTCAATGGGGATGAATTCTACAATGCTGCATGGAGTTCACTGCATTCAATCACAATTCATGGAATCCACTGCATTCCATCGGGATGCTTTGGGCGATGCTGCATAAAATCCACTGCATTCAATCGGGATGCATTGGGCCTCGCTGCATGGACTCCGTGCATACAATCGTGATCCATTTCACCAAAATGCATGGAATCCTCCGCATGCAACGACGCTGCATGGACTCCACTGCATTCAATCGGGATGCTTTGGGCCATGCTGCATAAAATCCATTGAATTCAATCATGCTGCATGGAATCCACTGCATTCAATCATGCTGTATTAAATCCACTGCATTCAATAGGGTTCCATTTCTTCACGTGGCATCGAATCCACTGCATTCAATCACGCTGCATGGAATCCAGTGCATTCAATCGGGATGCATTTTTCCTCGCTGCATGGAGTACACTGCATTCAATCATGCTGCATAAAATCCACTGCATTCCATCGGGATGCTTTGGGCCATGCTGCATAAAATCCACTGCATTCAACCATGCTGCATGGAATCCACTGCATTCAATCATGCTGCATAAAATCCACTGCATTCAATCGGGATGCATTGGGCCTCGCTGCATGGAATAAACTGCATTCAATCAGGCTGCATGGAATCCAGTGCATTCAATGGGGATGCATTCTACCATGCTGCATGGAGTTCACTGCATTCAATCACAATGCATGGAATCCACTGCATTCCATCGGGATGCTTTGGGCCATGCTGCATACAATCCACTGCATTCAATCGGGATGCATTGGGCCTCGCTGCATGGACTCCACTGCATACAATCGGGATCCATTGCGCCAAAATGCATGGAATCGACTGCATTTAATCACGGTGCATGGAATCCACTGCATTCAATCGGGATGCATTTTACCACACTGGTTGGATTACACTGCATTCAATCGCAATTCATAGAATCCACTGCATTCAATATGGATGCATTTTACCACTCTGCATGGAATCCACTGCATTTAATCACGCTGCATGTACTCCATGGAATTTAATCGGGATTCATTTTACTAAGCTGTATGGAATCGACTGCATTTAATCACGCTGCATGGAATCCACTGCATTCAATCGGGATTCATTTTACAACGCTGCATGGAGTACACTGCATTCAATCACAATGCATGGAATCCACTGCATTCAAATGGGATGCTTTGGGCCATGCTGCATAAAATCCACTGCATTCAACCATGCTGCATGGAATCCACTGCATTCAATCATGCAGCATAAAATCCGCTGCATTCCATAGGGTTCCATTTCTTCATGCTGCATGGAATACACTGCATTCAATCAGGATGCATAAAATCCGCTGCATTCCATAGGGTTCCATTTCTTCATGCTGCATGGAATCCACTGCATTCAATCAGGCTGCATAAAATCCACTGCATTCAATAGGGTTCCATTTCTTCACGCTGCATGGAATACACTGCATTCAATCAGGCTGCATGAAATCCACTGCATTCAATGGGGATGCATTCTACAATGCTGCATGGAGTTCACTGCATGCAATCACAATGCATGTAATCCACTGCATTCCATCGGGATGCTTTGGGCCATGCTGCATAAAATCCCCTGCATTCAACCATGCTGCATGGAATCCACTGCATTCAATCATGCTGCATAAAATCCACTGCATTCAATCGGGATGCATTGGGCCTCGCTGCATGGAATACACTGCATTCAATCAGGCTGCATGGAATCCACTGCATTCAATGGGGATGCATTCTACAATGCTGCATGGAGTTCACTGCATTCAATCACAACGCATGTAATCCACTGCATTCCATCGGGATGCTTTGGGCCATGCTGCATAAAATCCACTGCATTCAATCGGGATGCATTGGGCCACGCTGCATGGACTCCACTGCATACAATCGGGATCCATTGCGCCAAAATGCATGGAATACTCTGCATTCATTGACGCTGCATGGACTCCACTGCATTCAATCGGGATGCTTTGGGCCATGCTGCATAAAATCCACTGCATTCAATCATGCTGCATGGAATCCACTGCATTCAATCATGCTGCATAAAATACACTGCATTCAATCGGGATGCATTGGGCCTCGCTGCATGGAATACACTGCATTCAATCACGCTGCATGGAATCCACTGCATTCAATGGGGATGCATTCTACAATGCTGCATGGGGTTCACTGCATTCAATCACAATGCATAGAATCCACTGCATTCCATCGGGATGCTTTGGGCAACGCTGCATAAAATCCACTACATTCAATCGGGATGCATTGGGCCTCGGTGCATGGACTCCACTGCATACAATCGGGATCCATTGCACCAAAATGCATGGAATCCTCCGCATGCAACCACGCTGCATGGACTCCACTGCATTCAATCGGGATGCTTTGGGCCATGCTGCATAATATCCATTGATTCAATCATGCTGCATGGAATCCACTGCATTCAATCATGCTGTATAAAATCCACTGCATTCAATAGGGTTCCATTTCTTCACGTGGCATCGAATCCACTGCATTCAATCACGCTGCATGGAATCCAGTGCATTCAATCGGGATGCATTTTTCCTCGCTGCATGGAGTACACTGCATTCAATCATGCTGCATAAAATCCACTGCATTCCATCGGGAGTCTTTGGGCCATGCTGCATAAAATCCACTGCATTCAACCATGCTGCATGGAATCCACTGCATTCAATCATGCTGCATAAAATCCACTGCATTCAATCGGGATGCATTGGGCCTCGCTGCATGGAATACACTGCATTCAATCAGGCTGCATGGAATCCACTGCATTCAATGGGGATGCATTCTACAATGCTGCATGGAGTTCACTGCATTCAATCACGCTGCATGGAATCCACTGCATTCTATCGGGATGCATTTTACCACGCTGCATAGATTACACCGCATTCAATCACAATGCATGGAATCCACTGCATTCAATCGGGATGCTTTGGGCCATGCTGCATAAAATCCACTGCATTCAATCGGGATGCATTGGGCCTCGCTGCATGGACTCCACTGCATTCAATCGGGATCCATTGTGCCACAATGCATGGAATCCTCTGCATTCAATGACGCTGCATGGAATCCACTGCATTCCATCAGGATGCTTTGGGCCATGCTGCATAAAATCCACTGCATGCAATCATGCTGCATGGAATCCACTGCATTCAATCATGCTGCATAAAATCCACTGCATTCAATAGGGTTCCATTTCTTCACACTGCATGGAATACACTGCATTCAATCAGGCTGCATGAAATCCACTGCATTCAATGGGGATGCATTCTACAATGCTGCATGGAGTTCACTGCATGCAATCACAATGCATGTAATCCACTGCATTCCATCGGGATGCTTTGGGCCATGCTGCATAAAATCCACTGCATTCAACCATGCTGCATGGAATCCACTGCATTCAATCATGCTGCATAAAATCCACTGCATTCAATCGGGATGCATTGGGCCTCGCTGCATGGAATACACTGCATTCAATCAGGCTGCATGGAATCCACTGCATTCAATGGGGATGCATTCTACAATGCTGCATGGAGTTCACTGCATTCAATCACAACGCATGTAATCCACTGCATTCCATCGGGATGCTTTGGGCCATGCTGCATAAAATCCACTGCATTCAATCGGGATGCATTGGGCCACGCTGCATGGACTCCACTGCATACAATCGGGATCCATTGCGCCAAAATGCATGGAATACTCTGCATTCATTGACGCTGCATGGACTCCACTGCATTCAATCGGGATGCTTTGGGCCATGCTGCATAAAATCCACTGCATTCAATCATGCTGCATGGAATCCACTGCATTCAATCATGCTGCATAAAATACACTGCATTCAATCGGGATGCATTGGGCCTCGCTGCATGGAATACACTGCATTCAATCACGCTGCATGGAATCCACTGCATTCAATGGGGATGCATTCTACAATGCTGCATGGGGTTCACTGCATTCAATCACAATGCATAGAATCCACTGCATTCCATCGGGATGCTTTGGGCCATGCTGCATAAAATCCACTACATTCAATCGGGATGCATTGGGCCTCGGTGCATGGACTCCACTGCATACAATCGGGATCCATTGCACCAAAATGCATGGAATCCTCCGCATGCAACCACGCTGCATGGACTCCACTGCATTCAATCGGGATGCTTTGGGCCATGCTGCATAAAATCCACTGCATGCAATCATGCTGCATGGAATCCACTGCATTCAATCATGCTGCATAAAATCCACTGCATTCAATAGGGTTCCATTTCTTCACACTGCATGGAATCCACTGCATTCAATCACGCTGCATGGAATCCAGTGCATTCAATGGGGATGCATTCTACCATGCTGCATGGAGTTCACTGCATTCAATCACAATGCATGGAATCCACTGCATTCCATCGGGATGCTTTGGGCCATGCTGCATACAATCCACTGCATTCAATCGGGATGCATTGGGCCTCGATGCATGGACTCCACTGCATACAATCGGGATCCATTGCGCCAAAATGCATGGAATCGACTGCATTTAATCACGGTGCATGGAATCCACTGCATTCAATCGGGATGCATTTTACCACACTGGTTGGATTACACTGCATTCAATCGCAATTCATAGAATCCACTGCATTCAATCGGGATGCATTTTACCACTCTGCATGGAATCCACTGCATTTAATCACGCTGCATGTACTCCATGGAATTTAATCGGGATTCATTTTACTAAGCTGTATGGAATCGACTGCATTTAATCACGCTGCATGGAATCCACTGCATTCAATCGGGATTCATTTTACAAGGCTGCATGGAGTACACTGCATTCAATCACAATGCATGGAATCCACTGCATTCAAATGGGATGCTTTGGGCCATGCTGCATAAAATCCACTGCATTCAACCATGCTGCATGGAATCCACTGCATTCAATCATGCAGCATAAAATCCGCTGCATTCCATAGGGTTCCATTTCTTCATGCTGCATGGAATACACTGCATTCAATCAGGCTGCATAAAATCCGCTGCATTCCATAGGGTTCCATTTCTTCATGCTGCATGGAATACACTGCATTCAATCAGGCTGCATGGAATCCACTGCATTCAATCGGGATGCATTTTTCCTCGTTGCATGGACTACACTGCATTCCATCACAATGCATGGAATCCACTGCATTCAATCGGGAAGCTTTGGGCCATGCTTCATACAATCCACTGCATTCATTCGGGATGCACTGGGCCTCGCTGCATGGACTCCACTGCATATAATCGGGATCCATTGCGCCACAATGCATGGAATACTCTGCATTCAATGACGCTGAATGGAATCCACTGCATTGAATCGGGAAGCTATGGGCCATGCTGCATAAAATCCACTGCATGCAATCATGCTGCATTGAAACCACTGCATTCAATCATGCTGCATAAAATCCACTGCATTCAATAGGGTTCCATTACTGCACCCTGCATGGAATCCACTGCATTCAACCACGCTGCATGGAATCCACTGCATTCAATCGGGATGCATTTTACCACTCTGCATGGATTACACTGCATTTAATCACGCTGCATGTAATCCATGGAATTTAATCGGGATTCATTTTACTAAGCTGTATGGAATCGACTGCACTTAATCACGCTGCATGGAATCCACTGTATTCAATCGGGATGCATTTTACCACGTTGCATGCAGTTCACTGCATTCAATCACAATGCATGGAATCCACTGCATTCAATCGGGATGCTTTGGGCCATGCTGCATAAAATCCACTGCATTCAATCTTGCTTTTTGAATCCACTGCATTCAGTAATGCTGCATAAAATCCTTGCATTCAATTGGGTTCCATTTCTTCACGCTGCATGGAATACACTGCATTCAATCACGCTGCATGGAATCCACTGCATTCTATCGGGATGCATTTTACCTCGCTGCATGGATTACACTGCATTCACTCACAATGCATGGAATCCACTGCATTCCATCGGGATGCTTTGGGCCATGCTGCATAAACTCCACTGCATTCAATCGGGAGGCATTGGGCCTCGCTGCATGGACTCCACTGCATAAAATCTGGATCCATTGCGCCACAATGCATGGAATCCACTGCATTCCATCGGGATGTTTTGGGCCATGCTGCATAAAATCTACTGCATTCAATCGGGATGCATTGGGCCTCGCTGCATGAACTCCACTGCATACAATCTGGAACCATTGCGCCAAAATGCATGGAATACTCTGCATTCAACAACGCTGCATGGAATCCACTGCATTCAATCGGGATGCTTTGGGCCATGCTGCATAAATCCATTGAATTCAATCCTGCTGCATGGAATCCACTGCATTCACTCTTGCTGCATAAAATCCACTGCATTCAATAGGGTTCCATTTCTTCTTGCTGCATGGAATCCACTACATTCAATCACGCTGCATGGAATCCACTGCATTCTATCGGGATGCATTTTACCACGCTGCATAGATTACACCGCATTCAATCACAATGCATGGAATCCACTGCATTCAATCGGGATGCTTTGGGCCATGCTGCATAAAATTCACTGCATTCAATCATGCTGCATGGAATCCTCTGCATTCAATGATGCTGCATGGAATCCACTGCATACAATCGGGATGCTTTGGGCCATGCTGAATAAAATCCATTGCATTCAATCATGCTGCATGGAATCCACTGCATTCAATCGGGATGCATTTTACCATGCTGCATGGATTACCCTTCATTCAATCAGGCTGCATGGAATCCACTGCATTCTATCGGGATGCTTTGCACCATGCTGCATAAAATCCACTGCATTTAATCGGGATGCATTTGGCCACGCTGCATGGACTCCACTGCATAAAATCGGGATCCATTGCACCAAAATGCAAGGAATCATCTGCATTCAATGACGCTGCATGGAATATACTGCATTCCATCGGGATCCATTTTACCACGCAGCATGGATTACACTGCTTTCAATCACAATGCATGGAATCTACTCTATTCAATCGGGATGCTTTGGGCCATACTGCATAAAATCCACTGCATTCAATCATGCTGCATGGAATCCACTGCATTCTATAGGGATGCTTTGGGCCATACTGCATAAAATTCACTGCATTCAATCTTGCTGCATGGAATCCACTGCATTCAATCATGCTGCATAAATCCGCTGCATTCAATAGGGTTCCATTTCTTCACGCTGCATGGAATCCACTGCATTCAATCACGCTGCATAAAATCCACTGCATTCAATAGGGTTCCATTTCTTCACGCTGCATGGAATCCACTACATTCAATCACGCTGCATGGAATCCACTGCATTCAATCAGGATGCTTTGGGCCATGCTGCATAAAATCCACTGCATTCAATCATGCTGCCTGGAATCCACTGCATTCAATCATACTGCCTAAAATCCACTGCATTCAATAGGGTTCCATTTCTTCACGCTTCATGGAATCCACTGCATTCAATAGGGTTCCATTCCTTCACGCTGCCTGGAATCCACTGCCTTCAATCACGCTGCATGGAATCCACTGCATTCAATCGGGATGCATTTTTCCTCGTTGCATGGATTACACTGCATTCAATCCCAATGCATGGAATCCACTGCATTCTATCGGGATGCATTTTACCACGCTGCATAGATTACACCGCATTCAATCACAATGCATGGAATCCACTGCATTCAATCGGGATGCTTTGGGCCATGCTGCATACAATGCACTGCATTCAATCGGGATGCACTGGGCCTCGCTGCATGGACTCCACTGCATATAATCGGGATCCATTGCGCCACAATTCATGGAATCCTCTGCATTCAATGACGCTGAATGGAATCCACTGCATTGAATCGGGAAGCTTTGGGCCATGCTGCATAAATCCACTGCATTCAATCATGCTGTGTGGACTCCACTGCATTGAATCATGCTGCAAAAAAAACCACTGCATTCAATAGGGTTCCATTTCTTCAACCTGCATGGAATCAACTGCATTCAACCACGCTGCATGGAATCCACTGCATTCAATCGGGATGCATTTTACCACTCTGCATGGATTACACTGCATTTAATCACACTGCATGTAATCCATGGAATTTAATCAGGATTCATTTTACTAAGCTGTATGGAATGGACTGCACTTAATCACGCTGCATGGAATCCACTGCATTCAATCGGGATGCATTTTACCACGTTGCATGCAGTTCACTGCATTCAATCACAATGCATGGAATCCACTGCATTCAATCGGGATGCTTTGGGCCATGCTGCATAAAATCCACTGCATTCAATCTTGCTTTTTGAATCCACTGCATTCAGTAATGCTGCATAAAATCCTTGCATTCAATTGGGTTCCATTTCTTCACGCTGCATGGAATACACTGCATTCAATCACGCTGCATGGAATCCACTGCATTCAATCGGGATGCATTTTACCATGCTGCGTGGTTTTCACTGCATTCAATCACAATGCATGGAATCCACTGCATTCCATCGGGATGCTTTGGGCCATGCTGCATAAAATCCACTGCATTCAATCATGCTGCATGGAATCCACTACATTCAATCATGCTGCATAAAATCCACTGCATTCAATAGGGTTCCATTTCTTCACGCTGCATGTAATACACTGCATTCAATCACACTGAATGGAATCCACTGCATTCAATCGGGATGCATTTTACCTCGCTGCATGGATTACACTGCATTCAATCACAATGCATGGAATCCACTGCATTCAATCGGGATGCTTTGGGCCATGCTGCATAAAATCCACTGCATTCAATCGGGATGCATTGGGCCACGCTGCATCGACTCCACTGCATTCAATTGGCATCCATTGCGCCACAATGCAAGGAATCCTCTGCATTCATTGACGCTGCATGGACTCCACTGCATTCAATCGGGATGCTTTGGGCCATGCTGCATAAAATCCACTGCATTCAACCATGCTGCATGGAATCCATTTCATTCAATCATGCTCTATAAAATCCAATGCATTCAATAGGGTTCCATTACTTCACGCTGCATGGAACACACTGCATTAAATCAGGATGCATGGAATCGACTGCATTCAATCAGGATGCATTATACCACGTTGCATGGATTACCCTACATTCAATCACAATGCATGGAATCCACTGCATTCAATCGGGATGCTTTGGGCCATGCTGCATAAAATCCACTGCATTCAATGGTGATGCATTGGGCCTCGCTGCATAGACTCCACTGCATATAATCGGGATCCATTGCGCCACAATGCATGGAATACTCTGCATTCAATGACGCTGCATGGAATCCACTGCATTCCATCGGGAAGCTTTGGGCCATGCTGCATAAAATCCACTGCATTCAATCATGCTGCATGGAATCCACTGCATTCAATCGGGATGCATTTTACAAGGCTGCATGGATTACATTTCATACACTCAAAATGCATGGAATCCACTGCGTTCTATAGGGATGCTTTGGGCCATACTGCATAAAATACACTGCATTCAATTTGCTGCATGGAATCCACTGCATTCAATCATGCTGAATAAAATCCACTGCATTCAATAGGGTTCCATTTCTTCACGCTGCATGGAATACACTGCATTCAATCAGGCTGCATGAAATCCACTGCATTCAATGGGGATGCATTCTACAATGCTGCATGGAGTTCACTGCATGCAATCACAATGCATGTAATCCACTGCATTCCATCGGGAAGCTTTGGGCCATGCTGCATAAAATCCACTGCATTCAACCATGCTGCATGGAATCCACTGCATTCAATCAGGATGCATTTTACAAGGCTGCATGGATTACATTTCATACACTCAAAATGCATGGAATCCACTGCGTTCTATAGGGATGCTTTGGGCCATACTGCATAATATACACTGCATTCAATTTGCTGCATGAAATCCACTGCATTCAATGGGGATGCATTCTACAATGCTGCATGGAGTTCACTGCATGCAATCACAATGCATGTAATCCACTGCATTCCATCGGGATGCTTTGGGCCATGCTGCATAAAATCCACTGCATTCAACCATGCTGCATGGAATCCACTGCATTCAATCATGCTGCATAAAATCCACTGCATTCAATCGGGATGCATTGGGCCTCGCTGCATGGAATACACTGCATTCAATCAGGCTGCATGGAATCCACTGCATTCAATGGGGATGCATTCTACAATGCTGCATGGAGTTCACTGCATTCAATCACAACGCATGTAATCCACTGCATTCCATCGGGATGCTTTGGGCCATGCTGCATAAAATCCACTGCATTCAATCGGGATGCATTGGGCCACGCTGCATGGACTCCACAGCATACAATCGGGATCCATTGCGCCAAAATGCATGGAATACTCTGCATTCATTGACGCTGCATGGACTCCACTGCATTCAATCGGGATGCTTTGGGCCATGCTGCATAAAATCCACTGCATTCAATCATGCTGCATGTAATCCACTGCATTCAATCATGCTGCATAAAATACACTGCATTCAATCGGGATGCATTGGGCCTCGCTGCATGGAATACACTGCATTCAATCACGCTGCATGGAATCCACTGCATTCAATGGGGATGCAGTCTACAATGCTGCATGGGGTTCACTGCATTCAATCACAATGCATAGAATCCACTGCATTCCATCGGGATGCTTTGGGCCATGCTGCATAAAATCCACTGCATTCAATCGGGATGCATTGGGCCTCGGTGCATGGACTCCACTGCATACAATCTGGATCCATTGCACCAAAATGCATGGAATCCTCCGCATGCAACCACGCTGCATGGACTCCACTGCATTCAATCGGGATGCTTTGGGCCATGCTGCATAATATCCATTGAATTCAATCATGCTGCATGGAATCCACTGCATTCAATCATGCTGTATAAAATCCACTGCATTCAATAGGGTTCCATTTCTTCACGTGGCATCGAATCCACTGCATTCAATCACGCTGCATGGAATCCAGTGCATTCAATCGGGATGCATTTTTCCTCGCTGCATGGAGTACACTGCATTCAATCATGCTGCATAAAATCCACTGCATTCCATCGGGAGTCTTTGGGCCATGCTGCATAAAATCCACTGCATTCAACCATGCTGCATGGAATCCACTGCATTCAATCATGCTGCATAAAATCCACTGCATTCAATCGGGATGCATTGGGCCTCGCTGCATGGAATGCACTGCATTCAATCAGGCTGCATGGAATCCACTGCATTCAATGGGGATGCATTCTACAATGCTGCATGGAGTTCACTGCATTCAATCACGCTGCATGGAATCCACTGCATTCTATCGGGATGCATTTTACCACGCTGCATAGATTACACCGCATTCAATCACAATGCATGGAATCCACTGCATTCAATCGGGATGCTTTGGGCCATGCTGCATAAAATCCACTGCATTCAATCGGGATGCATTGGGCCTCGCTGCATGGACTCCACTGCATTCAATCGGGATCCATTGCGCCACAATGCATGGAATCCTCTGCATTCAATGACGCTGCATGGAATCCACTGCATTCCATCAGGATGCTTTGGGCCATGCTGCATAAAATCCACTGCATGCAATCATGCTGCATGGAATCCACTGCATTCAATCATGCTGCATAAAATCCACTGCATTCAATAGGGTTCCATTTCTTCACACTGCATGGAATACACTGCATTCAATCAGGCTGCATGAAATCCACTGCATTCAATGGGGATGCATTCTACAATGCTGCATGGAGTTCACTGCATGCAATCACAATGCATGTAATCCACTGCATTCCATCGGGATGCTTTGGGCCATGCTGCATAAAATCCACTGCATTCAACCATGCTGCATGGAATCCACTGCATTCAATCATGCTGCATAAAATCCACTGCATTCAATCGGGATGCATTGGGCCTCGCTGCATGGAATACACTGCATTCAATCAGGCTGCATGGAATCCACTGCATTCAATGGGGATGCATTCTACAATGCTGCATGGAGTTCACTGCATTCAATCACAACGCATGTAATCCACTGCATTCCATCGGGATGCTTTGGGCCATGCTGCATAAAATCCACTGCATTCAATCGGGATGCATTGGGCCACGCTGCATGGACTCCACTGCATACAATCGGGATCCATTGCGCCAAAATGCATGGAATACTCTGCATTCATTGACGCTGCATGGACTCCACTGCATTCAATCGGGATGCTTTGGGCCATGCTGCATAAAATCCACTGCATTCAATCATGCTGCATGGAATCCACTGCATTCAATCATGCTGCATAAAATACACTGCATTCAATCGGGATGCATTGGGCCTCGCTGCATGGAATACACTGCATTCAATCACGCTGCATGGAATCCACTGCATTCAATGGGGATGCATTCTACAATGCTGCATGGGGTTCACTGCATTCAATCACAATGCATAGAATCCACTGCATTCCATCGGGATGCTTTGGGCAACGCTGCATAAAATCCACTACATTCAATCGGGATGCATTGGGCCTCGGTGCATGGACTCCACTGCATACAATCGGGATCCATTGCACCAAAATGCATGGAATCCTCCGCATGCAACCACGCTGCATGGACTCCACTGCATTCAATCGGGATGCTTTGGGCCATGCTGCATAATATCCATTGAATTCAATCATGCTGCATGGAATCCACTGCATTCAATCATGCTGTATAAAATCCACTGCATTCAATAGGGTTCCATTTCTTCACGTGGCATCGAATCCACTGCATTCAATCACGCTGCATGGAATCCAGTGCATTCAATCGGGATGCATTTTTCCTCGCTGCATGGAGTACACTGCATTCAATAATGCTGCATAAAATCCACTGCATTCCATCGGGAGTCTTTGGGCCATGCTGCATAAAATCCACTGCATTCAACCATGCTGCATGGAATCCACTGCATTCAATCATGCTGAATAAAATCCACTGCATTCAATCGGGATGCATTGGGCCTCACTGCATGGAATACACTGCATTCAATCAGGCTGCATAAAATCCACTGCATTCAATGGGGATGCATTCTACAATGCTGCATGGAGTTCACTGCATTCAATCACGCTGCATGGAATCCACTGCATTCTATCGGGATGCATTTTACCACGCTGCATAGATTACACCGCATTCAATCACAATGCATGGAATCCACTGCATTCAATCGGGATGCTTTGGGCCATGCTGCATAAAATCCACTGCATTCAATCGGGATGCATTGGGCCTCGCTGCATGGACTCCACTGCATTCAATCGGGATCCATTGCGCCACAATGCATGGAATCCTCTGCATTCAATGACGCTGCATGGAATCCACTGCATTCCATCAGGATGCTTTGGGCCATGCTGCATAAAATCCACTGCATGCAATCATGCTGCATGGAATCCACTGCATTCAATCATGCTGCATAAAATCCACTGCATTCAATAGGGTTCCATTTCTTCACACTGCATGGAATCCACTGCATTCAATCACGCTGCATGGAATCCACTGCATTCAACATGGAGGAATTTTACCACGCTGCATTTAGTACACTGTATTCAATCACAATTCATGGAATCCATTGCATTCAATCGGAATGCTTTGGGCCATGCTGCATAAAATCCACTGCATTCAATCGGGATGCACTGGGCATCGCTGCATGGACTCCATTGCATACAATCGGGATCCATTGCGCCACAATGCATGGAATCCTCTGCATTCAATCATGCTGCATGGAATCCACTGCATTCAATCGGGATGCATTTTACCATGCTGCATGGATTACCCTTCATTCAATCAGGCTGCATGGAATCCACTGCATTCTATCGGGATGCTTTGCGCCATGCTGCATAAAATCCAGTGCATTTAATCGGGATGCATTTGGCCACGCTGCATGGACTCCACTGCATAAAATCGGGATCCATTGCCCCAAATTGCAAGGGATCATCTGCATTCAATGACGCTGCATGGAATCCACTGCATTCCATCGGGATCCATTTTACCACGCAGCATGGATTACACTGCTTTCAATCACAATGCATGGAATCTACTCTATTCAATTGGGATGCTTTGGGACATACTGCATAAAATCCACTGCATTCAATCATGCTGCATGGAATCCACTGCATTCAATAGGGATGCTTTGGGCCATACTGCATAAAATCCACTGCATTCAATCTTGCTGCATGGAATCCACTGCATTCAATCATGCTGCATAAATTCCATGCATTCAATAGGGTTCCATTTCTTCACGCTGCATGGAATCCACTGCATTCAATCACGCTGCATAAAATCCACTGCATTCAATAGGGTTCCATTTCTTCACGCTGCATGGAATCCACTACATTCAATCACGCTGCATGTAATCCACTGCATTCAATCAGGATGCTTTGGGCCATGCTGCATAAAATCCACTGCATTCAATCATGCTGCCTGGAATCCACTGCATTCAATCATACTGCATAAAATCCACTGCATTCAATAGGGTTCCATTTCTGCACGTGGCATCGAATCCACTGCATTCAATCACGCTGCATGGAATCCAGTGCATTCAATCGGGATGCATTTTTCCTCGCTGCATGGAGTACACTGCATTCAATCATGCTGCATAAAATCCACTGCATTCCATCGGGAGTCTTTGGGCCATGCTGCATAAAATCCACTGCATTCAACCATGCTGCATGGAATCCACTGCATTCAATCATGCTGCATAAAATCCACTGCATTCAATCGGGATGCATTGGGCCTCGCTGCATGGAATGCACTGCATTCAATCAGGCTGCATGGAATCCACTGCATTCAATGGGGATGCATTCTACAATGCTGCATGGAGTTCACTGCATTCAATCAGGCTGCATGGAATCCACTGCATTCTATCGGGATGCATTTTACCACGCTGCATAGATTACACCGCATTCAATCACAATGCATGGAATCCACTGCATTCAATCGGGATGCTTTGGGCCATGCTGCATAAACTCCACTGCATTCAATCGGGATTCATTGGGCCTCGCTGCATGGACTCCACTGCATTCAATCGGGATCCATTGCGCCACAATGCATGGAATCCTCTGCATTCAATGACGCTGCATGGAATCCACTGCATTCCATCAGGATGCTTTGGGCCATGCTGCATAAAATCCACTGCATGCAATCATGCTGCATGGAATCCACTGCATTCATTCATGCTGCATAAAATCCACTGCATTCAATAGGGTTCCATTTCTTCACACTGCATGGAATCCACTGCATTCAATCACGCTGCATGGAATCCACTGCATTCAACATGGAGGAATTTTACCACGCTGCATTTAGTACACTGTATTCAATCACAATTCATGGAATCCATTGCATTCAATCGGAATGCTTTGGGCCATGCTGCATAAAATCCACTGCATTCAATCGGGATGCACTGGGCATCGCTGCATGGACGCCATTGCATACAATCGGGATCCATTGCGCCACAATGCATGGAATCCTCTGCATTCAATCATGCTGCATGGAATCCACTGCATTCAATCGGGATGCATTTTACCCTGCTGCATGGATTACCCTTCATTCAATCAGGCTGCATGGAATCCACTGCATTCTATCGGGATGCTTTGCGCCATGCTGCATAAAATCCAGTGCATTTAATCGGGATGCATTTGGCCACGCTGCATGGACTCCACTGCATAAAATCGGGATCCATTGCCCCAAATTGCAAGGGAGCATCTGCATTCAATGACGCTGCATGGAATCCACTGCATTCCATCGGGATCCATTTTACCACGCAGCATGGATTACACTGCTTTCAATCACAATGCATGGAATCTACTCTATTCAATTGGGATGCTTTGGGACATACTGCATAAAATCCACTGCATTCAATCATGCTGCATGGAATCCACTGCATTCTATAGGGATGCTTTGGGCCATACTGCATAAAATCCACTGCATTCAATCTTGCTGCATGGAATCCACTGCATTCAATCATGCTGCATAAATCCACTGCATTCAATAGGGTTCCATTTCTTCACGCTGCATGGAATCCACTGCATTCAATCACGCTGCATAAATCCACTGCATTCAATAGGGTTCCATTTCATCACGCTGCATGGAATCCACTACATTCAATCACGCTGCATGGAATCCACTGCATTCAATCAGGATGCTTTGGGCCATGCTGCATAAAATCCACTGCATTCAATCATGCTGCCTGGAATCCACTGCATTCAATCATACTGCATAAAATCCACTGCATTCAATAGGGTTCCATTTCTTCACGCTTCATGGAATCCACTGCATTCAATAGGGTTCCATTCCTTCACGCTGCCTGGAATCCACTGCCTTCAATCACGCTGCATGGAATCCACTGCATTCAATCGGGATGCATTTTTCCTCGTTGCATGGATTACACAGCATTCAATCCCAATGCATGGAATCCGCTGCATTCAATTGGGAAGCTTTGGGCCATGCTGCTTACAATGCACTGCATTCAATCGGGATGCACTGGGCCTCGCTGCATGGACTCCACTGCATATAATCGGGATCCATTGCGCCACAATGCATGGAATCCTCTGCATTCAATGACGCTGAATGGAATCCACTGCATTGAATCGGGAAGCTTTGGGCCATGCTGCATAAATCCACTGCATGCAATCATGCTGTGTGGACTCCACTGCATTGAATCATGCTGCAAAAAAAACCACTGCATTCAATAGGGTTCCATTTCTTCACCCTGCATGGAATCCACTGCATTCAACCACGCTGCATGGAATCCACTGCATTCAATCGGGATGCATTTTACCACTCTGCATGGATTACACTGCATTTAATCACGCTGCATGTAATCCATGGAATTTAATCGGGATTCATTTTACTAAGCTGTATGGAATGGACTGCACTTAATCACGCTGCATGGAATCCACTGCATTCAATCGGGATGCATTTTACCACGTTGCATGCAGTTCACGGCATTCAATCACAATGCATGGAATCCACTGCATTCAATCGGGATGCTTTGGGCCATGCTGCATAAAATCCACTGCATTCAATCTTGCTTTTTGAATCCACTGCATTCAGTAATGCTGCATGAAATCCTTGCATTCAATTGGGTTCCATTTCTTCACTCTGCATGGATTACACTGCATTTAATCACGCTGCATGGAATCCATGGAATTTAATCGGGATTCATTTTACTAAGCTGTATGGAATGGACTGCACTTAATCACGCTGCATGGAATCCACTGCATTCAATCGGGATGCATTTTACCACGTTGCATGCAGTTCACTGCATTCAATCACAATGCATGGAATCCACTGCATTCAATCGGGATGCTTTGGGCCATTCTGCATAAAATCCACTGCATTCAATCTTGCTTTTTGAATCCACTGCATTCAGTAATGCTGCATAAAATCCTTGCATTCAATTGGGTTCCATTTCTTCACGCTGCATGGAATACACTGCACTCAATCACGCTGCATGGAATCCACTGCATTCAATCGGGATGCATTTTACCATGCTGCGTGGTTTTCACTGCATTCAATCATGCTGCATAAAATCCACTGCATTCCATCGGGATGCTTTGGGCCATGCTGCATAAAATCCACTGCATTCAACCATGCTGCATGGAATCCACTGCATTCAATCATGCTGCATAAAATCCACTGCATTCAATCGGGATGCATTGGGCCTCGCTGCATGGAATAAACTGCATTCAATCAGGCTGCATGGAATCCAGTGCATTCAATGGGGATGCATTCTACCATGCTGCATGGAGTTCACTGCATTCAATCACAATGCATGGAATCCACTGCATTCCATCGGGATGCTTTGGGCCATGCTGCATACAATCCACTGCATTCAATCGGGATGCATTGGGCCTCGCTGCATGGACTCCACTGCATACAATCGGGATCCATTGCGCCAAAATGCATGGAATCGACTGCATTTAATCACGGTGCATGGAATCCACTGCATTCAATCGGGATGCATTTTACCACACTGGTTGGATTACACT
This sequence comes from Sus scrofa, assembly GCF_054392235.1. NCBI lineage: Eukaryota > Metazoa > Chordata > Mammalia > Artiodactyla > Suidae > Sus > Sus scrofa. Next base: position 6,757,935 of record NC_139397.1, read on the forward strand.
GCATTCAATCGCAATTCATAGAATCCACTGCATTCAATATGGATGCATTTTACCACTCTGCATGGAATCCACTGCATTTAATCACGCTGCATGTACTCCATGGAATTTAATCGGGATTCATTTTACTAAGCTGTATGGAATCGACTGCATTTAATCACGCTGCATGGAATCCACTGCATTCAATCGGGATTCATTTTACAACGCTGCATGGAGTACACTGCATTCAATCACAATGCATGGAATCCACTGCATTCAAATGGGATGCTTTGGGCCATGCTGCATAAAATCCACTGCATTCAACCATGCTGCATGGAATCCACTGCATTCAATCATGCAGCATAAAATCCGCTGCATTCCATAGGGTTCCATTTCTTCATGCTGCATGGAATACACTGCATTCAATCAGGCTGCATAAAATCCGCTGCATTCCATAGGGTTCCATTTCTTCATGCTGCATGGAATCCACTGCATTCAATCAGGCTGCATAAAATCCACTGCATTCAATAGGGTTCCATTTCTTCACGCTGCATGGAATACACTGCATTCAATCAGGCTGCATGAAATCCACTGCATTCAATGGGGATGCATTCTACAATGCTGCATGGAGTTCACTGCATGCAATCACAATGCATGTAATCCACTGCATTCCATCGGGATGCTTTGGGCCATGCTGCATAAAATCCACTGCATTCAACCATGCTGCATGGAATCCACTGCATTCAATCATGCTGCATAAAATCCACTGCATTCAATCGGGATGCATTGGGCCTCGCTGCATGGAATACACTGCATTCAATCAGGCTGCATGGAATCCACTGCATTCAATGGGGATGCATTCTACAATGCTGCATGGAGTTCACTGCATTCAATCACAACGCATGTAATCCACTGCATTCCATCGGGATGCTTTGGGCCATGCTGCATAAAATCCACTGCATTCAATCGGGATGCATTGGGCCACGCTGCATGGACTCCACTGCATACAATCGGGATCCATTGCGCCAAAATGCATGGAATACTCTGCATTCATTGACGCTGCATGGACTCCACTGCATTCAATCGGGATGCTTTGGGCCATGCTGCATAAAATCCACTGCATTCAATCATGCTGCATGGAATCCACTGCATTCAATCATGCTGCATAAAATACACTGCATTCAATCGGGATGCATTGGGCCTCGCTGCATGGAATACACTGCATTCAATCACGCTGCATGGAATCCACTGCATTCAATGGGGATGCATTCTACAATGCTGCATGGGGTTCACTGCATTCAATCACAATGCATAGAATCCACTGCATTCCATCGGGATGCTTTGGGCAACGCTGCATAAAATCCACTACATTCAATCGGGATGCATTGGGCCTCGGTGCATGGACTCCACTGCATACAATCGGGATCCATTGCACCAAAATGCATGGAATCCTCCGCATGCAACCACGCTGCATGGACTCCACTGCATTCAATCGGGATGCTTTGGGCCATGCTGCATAATATCCATTGATTCAATCATGCTGCATGGAATCCACTGCATTCAATCATGCTGTATAAAATCCACTGCATTCAATAGGGTTCCATTTCTTCACGTGGCATCGAATCCACTGCATTCAATCACGCTGCATGGAATCCAGTGCATTCAATCGGGATGCATTTTTCCTCGCTGCATGGAGTACACTGCATTCAATCATGCTGCATAAAATCCACTGCATTCCATCGGGAGTCTTTGGGCCATGCTGCATAAAATCCACTGCATTCAACCATGCTGCATGGAATCCACTGCATTCAATCATGCTGCATATAATCCACTGCATTCAATCGGGATGCATTGGGCCTCGCTGCATGGAATACACTGCATTCAATCAGGCTGCATGGAATCCACTGCATTCAATGGGGATGCATTCTACAATGCTGCATGGAGTTCACTGCATTCAATCACGCTGCATGGAATCCACTGCATTCTATCGGGATGCATTTTACCACGCTGCATAGATTACACCGCATTCAATCACAATGCATGGAATCCACTGCATTCAATCGGGATGCTTTGGGCCATGCTGCATAAAATCCACTGCATTCAATCGGGATGCATTGGGCCTCGCTGCATGGACTCCACTGCATTCAATCGGGATCCATTGTGCCACAATGCATGGAATCCTCTGCATTCAATGACGCTGCATGGAATCCACTGCATTCCATCAGGATGCTTTGGGCCATGCTGCATAAAATCCACTGCATGCAATCATGCTGCATGGAATCCACTGCATTCAATCATGCTGCATAAAATCCACTGCATTCAATAGGGTTCCATTTCTTCACACTGCATGGAATACACTGCATTCAATCAGGCTGCATGAAATCCACTGCATTCAATGGGGATGCATTCTACAATGCTGCATGGAGTTCACTGCATGCAATCACAATGCATGTAATCCACTGCATTCCATCGGGATGCTTTGGGCCATGCTGCATAAAATCCACTGCATTCACCCATGCTGCATGGAATCCACTGCATTCAATCATGCTGCATAAAATCCACTGCATTCAATCGGGATGCATTGGGCCTCGCTGCATGGAATACACTGCATTCAATCAGGCTGCATGGAATCCACTGCATTCAATGGGGATGCATTCTACAATGCTGCATGGAGTTCACTGCATTCAATCACAACGCATGTAATCCACTGCATTCCATCGGGATGCTTTGGGCCATGCTGCATAAAATCCACTGCATTCAATCGGGATGCATTGGGCCACGCTGCATGGACTCCACTGCATACAATCGGGATCCATTGCGCCAAAATGCATGGAATACTCTGCATTCATTGACGCTGCATGGACTCCACTGCATTCAATCGGGATGCTTTGGGCCATGCTGCATAAAATCCACTGCATTCAATCATGCTGCATGGAATCCACTGCATTCAATCATGCTGCATAAAATACACTGCATTCAATCGGGATGCATTGGGCCTCGCTGCATGGAATACACTGCATTCAATCACGCTGCATGGAATCCACTGCATTCAATGGGGATGCATTCTACAATGCTGCATGGGGTTCACTGCATTCAATCACAATGCATAGAATCCACTGCATTCCATCGGGATGCTTTGGGCCATGCTGCATAAAATCCACTACATTCAATCGGGATGCATTGGGCCTCGGTGCATGGACTCCACTGCATACAATCGGGATCCATTGCACCAAAATGCATGGAATCCTCCGCATGCAACCACGCTGCATGGACTCCACTGCATTCAATCGGGATGCTTTGGGCCATGCTGCATAAAATCCACTGCATGCAATCATGCTGCATGGAATCCACTGCATTCAATCATGCTGCATAAAATCCACTGCATTCAATAGGGTTCCATTTCTTCACACTGCATGGAATCCACTGCATTCAATCACGCTGCATGGAATCCAGTGCATTCAATGGGGATGCATTCTACCATGCTGCATGGAGTTCACTGCATTCAATCACAATGCATGGAATCCACTGCATTCCATCGGGATGCTTTGGGCCATGCTGCATACAATCCACTGCATTCAATCGGGATGCATTGGGCCTCGATGCATGGACTCCACTGCATACAATCGGGATCCATTGCGCCAAAATGCATGGAATCGACTGCATTTAATCACGGTGCATGGAATCCACTGCATTCAATCGGGATGCATTTTACCACACTGGTTGGATTACACTGCATTCAATCGCAATTCATAGAATCCACTGCATTCAATCGGGATGCATTTTACCACTCTGCATGGAATCCACTGCATTTAATCACGCTGCATGTACTCCATGGAATTTAATCGGGATTCATTTTACTAAGCTGTATGGAATCGACTGCATTTAATCACGCTGCATGGAATCCACTGCATTCAATCGGGATTCATTTTACAAGGCTGCATGGAGTACACTGCATTCAATCACAATGCATGGAATCCACTGCATTCAAATGGGATGCTTTGGGCCATGCTGCATAAAATCCACTGCATTCAACCATGCTGCATGGAATCCACTGCATTCAATCATGCAGCATAAAATCCGCTGCATTCCATAGGGTTCCATTTCTTCATGCTGCATGGAATACACTGCATTCAATCAGGCTGCATAAAATCCGCTGCATTCCATAGGGTTCCATTTCTTCATGCTGCATGGAATACACTGCATTCAATCAGGCTGCATGGAATCCACTGCATTCAATCGGGATGCATTTTTCCTCGTTGCATGGACTACACTGCATTCCATCACAATGCATGGAATCCACTGCATTCAATCGGGAAGCTTTGGGCCATGCTTCATACAATCCACTGCATTCATTCGGGATGCACTGGGCCTCGCTGCATGGACTCCACTGCATATAATCGGGATCCATTGCGCCACAATGCATGGAATACTCTGCATTCAATGACGCTGAATGGAATCCACTGCATTGAATCGGGAAGCTATGGGCCATGCTGCATAAAATCCACTGCATGCAATCATGCTGCATTGAAACCACTGCATTCAATCATGCTGCATAAAATCCACTGCATTCAATAGGGTTCCATTACTGCACCCTGCATGGAATCCACTGCATTCAACCACGCTGCATGGAATCCACTGCATTCAATCGGGATGCATTTTACCACTCTGCATGGATTACACTGCATTTAATCACGCTGCATGTAATCCATGGAATTTAATCGGGATTCATTTTACTAAGCTGTATGGAATCGACTGCACTTAATCACGCTGCATGGAATCCACTGTATTCAATCGGGATGCATTTTACCACGTTGCATGCAGTTCACTGCATTCAATCACAATGCATGGAATCCACTGCATTCAATCGGGATGCTTTGGGCCATGCTGCATAAAATCCACTGCATTCAATCTTGCTTTTTGAATCCACTGCATTCAGTAATGCTGCATAAAATCCTTGCATTCAATTGGGTTCCATTTCTTCACGCTGCATGGAATACACTGCATTCAATCACGCTGCATGGAATCCACTGCATTCTATCGGGATGCATTTTACCTCGCTGCATGGATTACACTGCATTCACTCACAATGCATGGAATCCACTGCATTCCATCGGGATGCTTTGGGCCATGCTGCATAAACTCCACTGCATTCAATCGGGAGGCATTGGGCCTCGCTGCATGGACTCCACTGCATAAAATCTGGATCCATTGCGCCACAATGCATGGAATCCACTGCATTCCATCGGGATGTTTTGGGCCATGCTGCATAAAATCTACTGCATTCAATCGGGATGCATTGGGCCTCGCTGCATGAACTCCACTGCATACAATCTGGAACCATTGCGCCAAAATGCATGGAATACTCTGCATTCAACAACGCTGCATGGAATCCACTGCATTCAATCGGGATGCTTTGGGCCATGCTGCATAAATCCATTGAATTCAATCCTGCTGCATGGAATCCACTGCATTCACTCTTGCTGCATAAAATCCACTGCATTCAATAGGGTTCCATTTCTTCATGCTGCATGGAATCCACTACATTCAATCACGCTGCATGGAATCCACTGCATTCTATCGGGATGCATTTTACCACGCTGCATAGATTACACCGCATTCAATCACAATGCATGGAATCCACTGCATTCAATCGGGATGCTTTGGGCCATGCTGCATAAAATTCACTGCATTCAATCGGGATGCACTGGGCATCGCTGCATGGACTCCACTGCATACAATCGGGATCCATTGCGCCACAATGCATGGAATCCTCTGCATTCAATGATGCTGCATGGAATCCACTGCATACAATCGGGATGCTTTGGGCCATGCTGAATAAAATCCATTGCATTCAATCATGCTGCATGGAATCCACTGCATTCAATCGGGATGCATTTTACCATGCTGCATGGATTACCCTTCATTCAATCAGGCTGCATGGAATCCACTGCATTCTATCGGGATGCTTTGCGCCATGCTGCATAAAATCCACTGCATTTAATCGGGATGCATTTGGCCACGCTGCATGGACTCCACTGCATAAAATCGGGATCCATTGCACCAAAATGCAAGGAATCATCTGCATTCAATGACGCTGCATGGAATATACTGCATTCCATCGGGATCCATTTTACCACGCAGCATGGATTACACTGCTTTCAATCACAATGCATGGAATCTACTCTATTCAATCGGGATGCTTTGGGCCATACTGCATAAAATCCACTGCATTCAATCATGCTGCATGGAATCCACTGCATTCTATAGGGATGCTTTGGGCCATACTGCATAAAATTCACTGCATTCAATCTTGCTGCATGGAATCCACTGCATTCAATCATGCTGCATAAATCCGCTGCATTCAATAGGGTTCCATTTCTTCACGCTGCATGGAATCCACTGCATTCAATCACGCTGCATAAAATCCACTGCATTCAATAGGGTTCCATTTCTTCACGCTGCATGGAATCCACTACATTCAATCACGCTGCATGGAATCCACTGCATTCAATCAGGATGCTTTGGGCCATGCTGCATAAAATCCACTGCATTCAATCATGCTGCCTGGAATCCACTGCATTCAATCATACTGCCTAAAATCCACTGCATTCAATAGGGTTCCATTTCTTCACGCTTCATGGAATCCACTGCATTCAATAGGGTTCCATTCCTTCACGCTGCCTGGAATCCACTGCCTTCAATCACGCTGCATGGAATCCACTGCATTCAATCGGGATGCATTTTTCCTCGTTGCATGGATTACACTGCATTCAATCCCAATGCATGGAATCCACTGCATTCTATCGGGATGCATTTTACCACGCTGCATAGATTACACCGCATTCAATCACAATGCATGGAATCCACTGCATTCAATCGGGATGCTTTGGGCCATGCTGCATACAATGCACTGCATTCAATCGGGATGCACTGGGCCTCGCTGCATGGACTCCACTGCATATAATCGGGATCCATTGCGCCACAATTCATGGAATCCTCTGCATTCAATGACGCTGAATGGAATCCACTGCATTGAATCGGGAAGCTTTGGGCCATGCTGCATAAATCCACTGCATTCAATCATGCTGTGTGGACTCCACTGCATTGAATCATGCTGCAAAAAAAACCACTGCATTCAATAGGGTTCCATTTCTTCAACCTGCATGGAATCAACTGCATTCAACCACGCTGCATGGAATCCACTGCATTCAATCGGGATGCATTTTACCACTCTGCATGGATTACACTGCATTTAATCACACTGCATGTAATCCATGGAATTTAATCAGGATTCATTTTACTAAGCTGTATGGAATGGACTGCACTTAATCACGCTGCATGGAATCCACTGCATTCAATCGGGATGCATTTTACCACGTTGCATGCAGTTCACTGCGTTCAATCACAATGCATGGAATCCACTGCATTCAATCGGGATGCTTTGGGCCATGCTGCATAAAATCCACTGCATTCAATCTTGCTTTTTGAATCCACTGCATTCAGTAATGCTGCATAAAATCCTTGCATTCAATTGGGTTCCATTTCTTCACGCTGCATGGAATACACTGCATTCAATCACGCTGCATGGAATCCACTGCATTCAATCGGGATGCATTTTACCATGCTGCGTGGTTTTCACTGCATTCAATCACAATGCATGGAATCCACTGCATTCCATCGGGATGCTTTGGGCCATGCTGCATAAAATCCACTGCATGCAATCATGCTGCATGGAATCCACTGCATTCAATCATGCTGCATAAAATCCACTGCATTCAATAGGGTTCCATTTCTTCACGCTGCATGTAATACACTGCATTCAATCACACTGAATGGAATCCACTGCATTCAATCGGGATGCATTTTACCTCGCTGCATGGATTACACTGCATTCAATCACAATGCATGGAATCCACTGCATTCAATCGGGATGCTTTGGGCCATGCTGCATAAAATCCACTGCATTCAATCGGGATGCATTGGGCCACGCTGCATCGACTCCACTGCATTCAATTGGCATCCATTGCGCCACAATGCAAGGAATCCTCTGCATTCATTGACGCTGCATGGACTCCACTGCATTCAATCGGGATGCTTTGGGCCATGCTGCATAAAATCCACTGCATTCAACCATGCTGCATGGAATCCATTTCATTCAATCATGCTCTATAAAATCCAATGCATTCAATAGGGTTCCATTACTTCACGCTGCATGGAACACACTGCATTAAATCAGGATGCATGGAATCGACTGCATTCAATCAGGATGCATTATACCACGTTGCATGGATTACCCTACATTCAATCACAATGCATGGAATCCACTGCATTCAATCGGGATGCTTTGGGCCATGCTGCATAAAATCCACTGCATTCAATGGTGATGCATTGGGCCTCGCTGCATAGACTCCACTGCATATAATCGGGATCCATTGCGCCACAATGCATGGAATACTCTGCATTCAATGACGCTGCATGGAATCCACTGCATTCCATCGGGAAGCTTTGGGCCATGCTGCATAAAATCCACTGCATTCAATCATGCTGCATGGAATCCACTGCATTCAATCGGGATGCATTTTACAAGGCTGCATGGATTACATTTCATACACTCAAAATGCATGGAATCCACTGCGTTCTATAGGGATGCTTTGGGCCATACTGCATAAAATACACTGCATTCAATTTGCTGCATGGAATCCACTGCATTCAATCATGCTGAATAAAATCCACTGCATTCAATAGGGTTCCATTTCTTCACGCTGCATGGAATACACTGCATTCAATCAGGCTGCATGAAATCCACTGCATTCAATGGGGATGCATTCTACAATGCTGCATGGAGTTCACTGCATGCAATCACAATGCATGTAATCCACTGCATTCCATCGGGAAGCTTTGGGCCATGCTGCATAAAATCCACTGCATTCAACCATGCTGCATGGAATCCACTGCATTCAATCAGGATGCATTTTACAAGGCTGCATGGATTACATTTCATACACTCAAAATGCATGGAATCCACTGCGTTCTATAGGGATGCTTTGGGCCATACTGCATAATATACACTGCATTCAATTTGCTGCATGAAATCCACTGCATTCAATGGGGATGCATTCTACAATGCTGCATGGAGTTCACTGCATGCAATCACAATGCATGTAATCCACTGCATTCCATCGGGATGCTTTGGGCCATGCTGCATAAAATCCACTGCATTCAACCATGCTGCATGGAATCCACTGCATTCAATCATGCTGCATAAAATCCACTGCATTCAATCGGGATGCATTGGGCCTCGCTGCATGGAATACACTGCATTCAATCAGGCTGCATGGAATCCACTGCATTCAATGGGGATGCATTCTACAATGCTGCATGGAGTTCACTGCATTCAATCACAACGCATGTAATCCACTGCATTCCATCGGGATGCTTTGGGCCATGCTGCATAAAATCCACTGCATTCAATCGGGATGCATTGGGCCACGCTGCATGGACTCCACTGCATACAATCGGGATCCATTGCGCCAAAATGCATGGAATACTCTGCATTCATTGACGCTGCATGGACTCCACTGCATTCAATCGGGATGCTTTGGGCCATGCTGCATAAAATCCACTGCATTCAATCATGCTGCATGGAATCCACTGCATTCAATCATGCTGCATAAAATACACTGCATTCAATCGGGATGCATTGGGCCTCGCTGCATGGAATACACTGCATTCAATCACGCTGCATGGAATCCACTGCATTCAATGGGGATGCAGTCTACAATGCTGCATGGGGTTCACTGCATTCAATCACAATGCATAGAATCCACTGCATTCCATCGGGATGCTTTGGGCAATGCTGCATAAAATCCACTGCATTCAATCGGGATGCATTGGGCCTCGGTGCATGGACTCCACTGCATACAATCTGGATCCATTGCACCAAAATGCATGGAATCCTCCGCATGCAACCACGCTGCATGGACTCCACTGCATTCAATCGGGATGCTTTGGGCCATGCTGCATAATATCCATTGAATTCAATCATGCTGCATGGAATCCACTGCATTCAATCATGCTGTATAAAATCCACTGCATTCAATAGGGTTCCATTTCTTCACGTGGCATCGAATCCACTGCATTCAATCACGCTGCATGGAATCCAGTGCATTCAATCGGGATGCATTTTTCCTCGCTGCATGGAGTACACTGCATTCAATCATGCTGCATAAAATCCACTGCATTCCATCGGGAGTCTTTGGGCCATGCTGCATAAAATCCACTGCATTCAACCATGCTGCATGGAATCCACTGCATTCAATCATGCTGCATAAAATCCACTGCATTCAATCGGGATGCATTGGGCCTCGCTGCATGGAATGCACTGCATTCAATCAGGCTGCATGGAATCCACTGCATTCAATGGGGATGCATTCTACAATGCTGCATGGAGTTCACTGCATTCAATCACGCTGCATGGAATCCACTGCATTCTATCGGGATGCATTTTACCACGCTGCATAGATTACACCGCATTCAATCACAATGCATGGAATCCACTGCATTCAATCGGGATGCTTTGGGCCATGCTGCATAAAATCCACTGCATTCAATCGGGATGCATTGGGCCTCGCTGCATGGACTCCACTGCATTCAATCGGGATCCATTGCGCCACAATGCATGGAATCCTCTGCATTCAATGACGCTGCATGGAATCCACTGCATTCCATCAGGATGCTTTGGGCCATGCTGCATAAAATCCACTGCATGCAATCATGCTGCATGGAATCCACTGCATTCAATCATGCTGCATAAAATCCACTGCATTCAATAGGGTTCCATTTCTTCACACTGCATGGAATACACTGCATTCAATCAGGCTGCATGAAATCCACTGCATTCAATGGGGATGCATTCTACAATGCTGCATGGAGTTCACTGCATGCAATCACAATGCATGTAATCCACTGCATTCCATCGGGATGCTTTGGGCCATGCTGCATAAAATCCACTGCATTCAACCATGCTGCATGGAATCCACTGCATTCAATCATGCTGCATAAAATCCACTGCATTCAATCGGGATGCATTGGGCCTCGCTGCATGGAATACACTGCATTCAATCAGGCTGCATGGAATCCACTGCATTCAATGGGGATGCATTCTACAATGCTGCATGGAGTTCACTGCATTCAATCACAACGCATGTAATCCACTGCATTCCATCGGGATGCTTTGGGCCATGCTGCATAAAATCCACTGCATTCAATCGGGATGCATTGGGCCACGCTGCATGGACTCCACTGCATACAATCGGGATCCATTGCGCCAAAATGCATGGAATACTCTGCATTCATTGACGCTGCATGGACTCCACTGCATTCCATCGGGATGCTTTGGGCCATGCTGCATAAAATCCACTGCATTCAATCATGCTGCATGGAATCCACTGCATTCAATCATGCTGCATAAAATACACTGCATTCAATCGGGATGCATTGGGCCTCGCTGCATGGAATACACTGCATTCAATCACGCTGCATGGAATCCACTGCATTCAATGGGGATGCATTCTACAATGCTGCATGGGGTTCACTGCATTCAATCACAATGCATAGAATCCACTGCATTCCATCGGGATGCTTTGGGCAACGCTGCATAAAATCCACTACATTCAATCGGGATGCATTGGGCCTCGGTGCATGGACTCCACTGCATACAATCGGGATCCATTGCACCAAAATGCATGGAATCCTCCGCATGCAACCACGCTGCATGGACTCCACTGCATTCAATCGGGATGCTTTGGGCCATGCTGCATAATATCCATTGAATTCAATCATGCTGCATGGAATCCACTGCATTCAATCATGCTGTATAAAATCCACTGCATTCAATAGGGTTCCATTTCTTCACGTGGCATCGAATCCACTGCATTCAATCACGCTGCATGGAATCCAGTGCATTCAATCGGGATGCATTTTTCCTCGCTGCATGGAGTACACTGCATTCAATCATGCTGCATAAAATCCACTGCATTCCATCGGGAGTCTTTGGGCCATGCTGCATAAAATCCACTGCATTCAACCATGCTGCATGGAATCCACTGCATTCAATCATGCTGCATCAAATCCACTGCATTCAATCGGGATGCATTGGGCCTCGCTGCATGGAATGCACTGCATTCAATCAGGCTGCATGGAATCCACTGCATTCAATGGGGATGCATTCTACAATGCTGCATGGAGTTCACTGCATTCAATCACGCTGCATGGAATCCACTGCATTCTATCGGGATGCATTTTACCACGCTGCATAGATTACACCGCATTCAATCACAATGCATGGAATCCACTGCATTCAATCGGGATGCTTTGGGCCATGCTGCATAAAATCCACTGCATTCAACCATGCTGCATGGAATCCACTGCATTCAATCATGCAGCATAAAATCCGCTGCATTCCATAGGGTTCCATTTCTTCATGCTGCATGGAATACACTGCATTCAATCAGGCTGCATAAAATCCGCTGCATTCCATAGGGTTCCATTTCTTCATGCTGCATGGAATACACTGCATTCAATCAGGCTGCATGGAATCCACTGCATTCAATCGGGATGCATTTTTCCTCGTTGCATGGACTACACTGCATTCCATCACAATGCATGGAATCCACTGCATTCAATCGGGAAGCTTTGGGCCATGCTTCATACAATCCACTGCATTCATTCGGGATGCACTGGGCCTCGCTGCATGGACTCCACTGCATATAATCGGGATCCATTGCGCCACAATGCATGGAATACTCTGCATTCAATGACGCTGAATGGAATCCACTGCATTGAATCGGGAAGCTATGGGCCATGCTGCATAAAATCCACTGCATGCAATCATGCTGCATTGAAACCACTGCATTCAATCATGCTGCATAAAATCCACTGCATTCAATAGGGTTCCATTACTGCACCCTGCATGGAATCCACTGCATTCAACCACGCTGCATGGAATCCACTGCATTCAATCGGGATGCATTTTACCACTCTGCATGGATTACACTGCATTTAATCACGCTGCATGTAATCCATGGAATTTAATCGGGATTCATTTTACTAAGCTGTATGGAATCGACTGCACTTAATCACGCTGCATGGAATCCACTGTATTCAATCGGGATGCATTTTACCACGTTGCATGCAGTTCACTGCATTCAATCACAATGCATGGAATCCACTGCATTCAATCGGGATGCTTTGGGCCATGCTGCATAAAATCCACTGCATTCAATCTTGCTTTTTGAATCCACTGCATTCAGTAATGCTGCATAAAATCCTTGCATTCAATTGGGTTCCATTTCTTCACGCTGCATGGAATACACTGCATTCAATCACGCTGCATGGAATCCACTGCATTCTATCGGGATGCATTTTACCTCGCTGCATGGATTACACTGCATTCACTCACAATGCATGGAATCCACTGCATTCCATCGGGATGCTTTGGGCCATGCTGCATAAAATCCACTGCATTCAATCATGCTGCATGGAATCCACTGCATTCAATCATGCTGCATAAAATCCACTGCATTCAATAGGGTTCCATTTCTTCACGCTGCATGTAATACACTGCATTCAATCACACTGAATGGAATCCACTGCATTCAATCGGGATGCATTTTACCTCGCTGCATGGATTACACTGCATTCAATCACAATGCATGGAATCCACTGCATTCAATCGGGATGCTTTGGGCCATGCTGCATAAAATCCACTGCATTCAATCGGGATGCATTGGGCCACGCTGCATCGACTCCACTGCATTCAATCGGTATCCATTGCGCCACAATGCAAGGAATCCTCTGCATTCATTGACGCTGCATGGACTCCACTGCATTAAATCGGGATGCTTTGGGCCATGCTGCATAAAATCCACTGCATTCAACCATGCTGCATGGAATCCATTTCATTCAATCATGCTCTATAAAATCCAATGCATTCAATAGGGTTCCATTACTTCACGCTGCATGGAATACACTACATTAAATCAGGATGCATGGAATCGACTGCATTCAATCAGGATGCATTATACCAAGTTGCATGGATTACCCTACATTCAATCACAATGCATGGAATCCACTGCATTCAATCGGGAAGCTTTGGGCCATGCTGCATAAAATCCACTGCATTCAATGGTGATGCATTGGGCCTCGCTGCATAGACTCCACTGCATATAATCGGGATCCATTGCGCCACAATGCATGGAATACTCTGCATTAAATGACGCTGCATGGAATCCACTGCATTCAATCGGGATGCTTTGGGCCATGCTGCATAAATCCATTGAATTCAATCCTGCTGCATGGAATCCACTGCATTCACTCTTGCTGCATAAAATCCACTGCATTCAATAGGGTTCCATTTCTTCATGCTGCATGGAATCCACTACATTCAATCACGCTGCATGGAATCCACTGCATTCTATCGGGATGCATTTTACCACGCTGCATAGATTACACCGCATTCAATCACAATGCATGGAATCCACTGCATTCAATCGGGATGCTTTGGGCCATGCTGCATAAAATTCACTGCATTCAATCGGGATGCACTGGGCATCGCTGCATGGACTCCACTGCATACAATCGGGATCCATTGCGCCACAATGCATGGAATCCTCTGCATTCAATGATGCTGCATGGAATCCACTGCATACAATCGGGATGCTTTGGGCCATGCTGAATAAAATCCATTGCATTCAATCATGCTGCATGGAATCCACTGCATTCAATCGGGATGCATTTTACCATGCTGCATGGATTACCCTTCATTCAATCAGGCTGCATGGAATCCACTGCATTCTATCGGGATGCTTTGCGCCATGCTGCATAAAATCCACTGCATTTAATCGGGATGCATTTGGCCACGCTGCATGGACTCCACTGCATAAAATCGGGATCCATTGCACCAAAATGCAAGGAATCATCTGCATTCAATGACGCTGCATGGAATATACTGCATTCCATCGGGATCCATTTTACCACGCAGCATGGATTACACTGCTTTCAATCACAATGCATGGAATCTACTCTATTCAATCGGGATGCTTTGGGCCATACTGCATAAAATCCACTGCATTCAATCATGCTGCATGGAATCCACTGCATTCTATAGGGATGCTTTGGGCCATACTGCATAAAATTCACTGCATTCAATCTTGCTGCATGGAATCCACTGCATTCAATCATGCTGCATAAATCCGCTGCATTCAATAGGGTTCCATTTCTTCACGCTGCATGGAATCCACTGCATTCAATCACGCTGCATAAAATCCACTGCATTCAATAGGGTTCCATTTCTTCACGCTGCATGGAATCCACTACATTCAATCACGCTGCATGGAATCCACTGCATTCAATCAGGATGCTTTGGGCCATGCTGCATAAAATCCACTGCATTCAATCATGCTGCCTGGAATCCACTGCATTCAATCATACTGCCTAAAATCCACTGCATTCAATAGGGTTCCATTTCTTCACGCTTCATGGAATCCACTGCATTCAATAGGGTTCCATTCCTTCACGCTGCCTGGAATCCACTGCCTTCAATCACGCTGCATGGAATCCACTGCATTCAATCGGGATGCATTTTTCCTCGTTGCATGGATTACACTGCATTCAATCCCAATGCATGGAATCCACTGCATTCTATCGGGATGCATTTTACCACGCTGCATAGATTACACCGCATTCAATCACAATGCATGGAATCCACTGCATTCAATCGGGATGCTTTGGGCCATGCTGCATACAATGCACTGCATTCAATCGGGATGCACTGGGCCTCGCTGCATGGACTCCACTGCATATAATCGGGATCCATTGCGCCACAATTCATGGAATCCTCTGCATTCAATGACGCTGAATGGAATCCACTGCATTGAATCGGGAAGCTTTGGGCCATGCTGCATAAATCCACTGCATTCAATCATGCTGTGTGGACTCCACTGCATTGAATCATGCTGCAAAAAAAACCACTGCATTCAATAGGGTTCCATTTCTTCAACCTGCATGGAATCAACTGCATTCAACCACGCTGCATGGAATCCACTGCATTCAATCGGGATGCATTTTACCACTCTGCATGGATTACACTGCATTTAATCACACTGCATGTAATCCATGGAATTTAATCAGGATTCATTTTACTAAGCTGTATGGAATGGACTGCACTTAATCACGCTGCATGGAATCCACTGCATTCAATCGGGATGCATTTTACCACGTTGCATGCAGTTCACTGCGTTCAATCACAATGCATGGAATCCACTGCATTCAATCGGGATGCTTTGGGCCATGCTGCATAAAATCCACTGCATTCAATCTTGCTTTTTGAATCCACTGCATTCAGTAATGCTGCATAAAATCCTTGCATTCAATTGGGTTCCATTTCTTCACGCTGCATGGAATACACTGCATTCAATCACGCTGCATGGAATCCACTGCATTCAATCGGGATGCATTTTACCATGCTGCGTGGTTTTCACTGCATTCAATCACAATGCATGGAATCCACTGCATTCCATCGGGATGCTTTGGGCCATGCTGCATAAAATCCACTGCATGCAATCATGCTGCATGGAATCCACTGCATTCAATCATGCTGCATAAAATCCACTGCATTCAATAGGGTTCCATTTCTTCACGCTGCATGTAATACACTGCATTCAATCACACTGAATGGAATCCACTGCATTCAATCGGGATGCATTTTACCTCGCTGCATGGATTACACTGCATTCAATCACAATGCATGGAATCCACTGCATTCAATCGGGATGCTTTGGGCCATGCTGCATAAAATCCACTGCATTCAATCGGGATGCATTGGGCCACGCTGCATCGACTCCACTGCATTCAATTGGCATCCATTGCGCCACAATGCAAGGAATCCTCTGCATTCATTGACGCTGCATGGACTCCACTGCATTCAATCGGGATGCTTTGGGCCATGCTGCATAAAATCCACTGCATTCAACCATGCTGCATGGAATCCATTTCATTCAATCATGCTCTATAAAATCCAATGCATTCAATAGGGTTCCATTACTTCACGCTGCATGGAACACACTGCATTAAATCAGGATGCATGGAATCGACTGCATTCAATCAGGATGCATTATACCACGTTGCATGGATTACCCTACATTCAATCACAATGCATGGAATCCACTGCATTCAATCGGGATGCTTTGGGCCATGCTGCATAAAATCCACTGCATTCAATGGTGATGCATTGGGCCTCGCTGCATAGACTCCACTGCATATAATCGGGATCCATTGCGCCACAATGCATGGAATACTCTGCATTCAATGACGCTGCATGGAATCCACTGCATTCCATCGGGAAGCTTTGGGCCATGCTGCATAAAATCCACTGCATTCAATCATGCTGCATGGAATCCACTGCATTCAATCGGGATGCATTTTACAAGGCTGCATGGATTACATTTCATACACTCAAAATGCATGGAATCCACTGCGTTCTATAGGGATGCTTTGGGCCATACTGCATAAAATACACTGCATTCAATTTGCTGCATGGAATCCACTGCATTCAATCATGCTGAATAAAATCCACTGCATTCAATAGGGTTCCATTTCTTCACGCTGCATGGAATACACTGCATTCAATCAGGCTGCATGAAATCCACTGCATTCAATGGGGATGCATTCTACAATGCTGCATGGAGTTCACTGCATGCAATCACAATGCATGTAATCCACTGCATTCCATCGGGAAGCTTTGGGCCATGCTGCATAAAATCCACTGCATTCAACCATGCTGCATGGAATCCACTGCATTCAATCAGGATGCATTTTACAAGGCTGCATGGATTACATTTCATACACTCAAAATGCATGGAATCCACTGCGTTCTATAGGGATGCTTTGGGCCATACTGCATAATATACACTGCATTCAATTTGCTGCATGAAATCCACTGCATTCAATGGGGATGCATTCTACAATGCTGCATGGAGTTCACTGCATGCAATCACAATGCATGTAATCCACTGCATTCCATCGGGATGCTTTGGGCCATGCTGCATAAAATCCACTGCATTCAACCATGCTGCATGGAATCCACTGCATTCAATCATGCTGCATAAAATCCACTGCATTCAATCGGGATGCATTGGGCCTCGCTGCATGGAATACACTGCATTCAATCAGGCTGCATGGAATCCACTGCATTCAATGGGGATGCATTCTACAATGCTGCATGGAGTTCACTGCATTCAATCACAACGCATGTAATCCACTGCATTCCATCGGGATGCTTTGGGCCATGCTGCATAAAATCCACTGCATTCAATCGGGATGCATTGGGCCACGCTGCATGGACTCCACTGCATACAATCGGGATCCATTGCGCCAAAATGCATGGAATACTCTGCATTCATTGACGCTGCATGGACTCCACTGCATTCAATCGGGATGCTTTGGGCCATGCTGCATAAAATCCACTGCATTCAATCATGCTGCATGTAATCCACTGCATTCAATCATGCTGCATAAAATACACTGCATTCAATCGGGATGCATTGGGCCTCGCTGCATGGAATACACTGCATTCAATCACGCTGCATGGAATCCACTGCATTCAATGGGGATGCAGTCTACAATGCTGCATGGGGTTCACTGCATTCAATCACAATGCATAGAATCCACTGCATTCCATCGGGATGCTTTGGGCAATGCTGCATAAAATCCACTGCATTCAATCGGGATGCATTGGGCCTCGGTGCATGGACTCCACTGCATACAATCTGGATCCATTGCACCAAAATGCATGGAATCCTCCGCATGCAACCACGCTGCATGGACTCCACTGCATTCAATCGGGATGCTTTGGGCCATGCTGCATAATATCCATTGAATTCAATCATGCTGCATGGAATCCACTGCATTCAATCATGCTGTATAAAATCCACTGCATTCAATAGGGTTCCATTTCTTCACGTGGCATCGAATCCACTGCATTCAATCACGCTGCATGGAATCCAGTGCATTCAATCGGGATGCATTTTTCCTCGCTGCATGGAGTACACTGCATTCAATCATGCTGCATAAAATCCACTGCATTCCATCGGGAGTCTTTGGGCCATGCTGCATAAAATCCACTGCATTCAACCATGCTGCATGGAATCCACTGCATTCAATCATGCTGCATAAAATCCACTGCATTCAATCGGGATGCATTGGGCCTCGCTGCATGGAATGCACTGCATTCAATCAGGCTGCATGGAATCCACTGCATTCAATGGGGATGCATTCTACAATGCTGCATGGAGTTCACTGCATTCAATCACGCTGCATGGAATCCACTGCATTCTATCGGGATGCATTTTACCACGCTGCATAGATTACACCGCATTCAATCACAATGCATGGAATCCACTGCATTCAATCGGGATGCTTTGGGCCATGCTGCATAAAATCCACTGCATTCAATCGGGATGCATTGGGCCTCGCTGCATGGACTCCACTGCATTCAATCGGGATCCATTGCGCCACAATGCATGGAATCCTCTGCATTCAATGACGCTGCATGGAATCCACTGCATTCCATCAGGATGCTTTGGGCCATGCTGCATAAAATCCACTGCATGCAATCATGCTGCATGGAATCCACTGCATTCAATCATGCTGCATAAAATCCACTGCATTCAATAGGGTTCCATTTCTTCACACTGCATGGAATACACTGCATTCAATCAGGCTGCATGAAATCCACTGCATTCAATGGGGATGCATTCTACAATGCTGCATGGAGTTCACTGCATGCAATCACAATGCATGTAATCCACTGCATTCCATCGGGATGCTTTGGGCCATGCTGCATAAAATCCACTGCATTCAACCATGCTGCATGGAATCCACTGCATTCAATCATGCTGCATAAAATCCACTGCATTCAATCGGGATGCATTGGGCCTCGCTGCATGGAATACACTGCATTCAATCAGGCTGCATGGAATCCACTGCATTCAATGGGGATGCATTCTACAATGCTGCATGGAGTTCACTGCATTCAATCACAACGCATGTAATCCACTGCATTCCATCGGGATGCTTTGGGCCATGCTGCATAAAATCCACTGCATTCAATCGGGATGCATTGGGCCACGCTGCATGGACTCCACTGCATACAATCGGGATCCATTGCGCCAAAATGCATGGAATACTCTGCATTCATTGACGCTGCATGGACTCCACTGCATTCCATCGGGATGCTTTGGGCCATGCTGCATAAAATCCACTGCATTCAATCATGCTGCATGGAATCCACTGCATTCAATCATGCTGCATAAAATACACTGCATTCAATCGGGATGCATTGGGCCTCGCTGCATGGAATACACTGCATTCAATCACGCTGCATGGAATCCACTGCATTCAATGGGGATGCATTCTACAATGCTGCATGGGGTTCACTGCATTCAATCACAATGCATAGAATCCACTGCATTCCATCGGGATGCTTTGGGCAACGCTGCATAAAATCCACTACATTCAATCGGGATGCATTGGGCCTCGGTGCATGGACTCCACTGCATACAATCGGGATCCATTGCACCAAAATGCATGGAATCCTCCGCATGCAACCACGCTGCATGGACTCCACTGCATTCAATCGGGATGCTTTGGGCCATGCTGCATAATATCCATTGAATTCAATCATGCTGCATGGAATCCACTGCATTCAATCATGCTGTATAAAATCCACTGCATTCAATAGGGTTCCATTTCTTCACGTGGCATCGAATCCACTGCATTCAATCACGCTGCATGGAATCCAGTGCATTCAATCGGGATGCATTTTTCCTCGCTGCATGGAGTACACTGCATTCAATCATGCTGCATAAAATCCACTGCATTCCATCGGGAGTCTTTGGGCCATGCTGCATAAAATCCACTGCATTCAACCATGCTGCATGGAATCCACTGCATTCAATCATGCTGCATCAAATCCACTGCATTCAATCGGGATGCATTGGGCCTCGCTGCATGGAATGCACTGCATTCAATCAGGCTGCATGGAATCCACTGCATTCAATGGGGATGCATTCTACAATGCTGCATGGAGTTCACTGCATTCAATCACGCTGCATGGAATCCACTGCATTCTATCGGGATGCATTTTACCACGCTGCATAGATTACACCGCATTCAATCACAATGCATGGAATCCACTGCATTCAATCGGGATGCTTTGGGCCATGCTGCATAAAATCCACTGCATTCAACCATGCTGCATGGAATCCACTGCATTCAATCATGCAGCATAAAATCCGCTGCATTCCATAGGGTTCCATTTCTTCATGCTGCATGGAATACACTGCATTCAATCAGGCTGCATAAAATCCGCTGCATTCCATAGGGTTCCATTTCTTCATGCTGCATGGAATACACTGCATTCAATCAGGCTGCATGGAATCCACTGCATTCAATCGGGATGCATTTTTCCTCGTTGCATGGACTACACTGCATTCCATCACAATGCATGGAATCCACTGCATTCAATCGGGAAGCTTTGGGCCATGCTTCATACAATCCACTGCATTCATTCGGGATGCACTGGGCCTCGCTGCATGGACTCCACTGCATATAATCGGGATCCATTGCGCCACAATGCATGGAATACTCTGCATTCAATGACGCTGAATGGAATCCACTGCATTGAATCGGGAAGCTATGGGCCATGCTGCATAAAATCCACTGCATGCAATCATGCTGCATTGAAACCACTGCATTCAATCATGCTGCATAAAATCCACTGCATTCAATAGGGTTCCATTACTGCACCCTGCATGGAATCCACTGCATTCAACCACGCTGCATGGAATCCACTGCATTCAATCGGGATGCATTTTACCACTCTGCATGGATTACACTGCATTTAATCACGCTGCATGTAATCCATGGAATTTAATCGGGATTCATTTTACTAAGCTGTATGGAATCGACTGCACTTAATCACGCTGCATGGAATCCACTGTATTCAATCGGGATGCATTTTACCACGTTGCATGCAGTTCACTGCATTCAATCACAATGCATGGAATCCACTGCATTCAATCGGGATGCTTTGGGCCATGCTGCATAAAATCCACTGCATTCAATCTTGCTTTTTGAATCCACTGCATTCAGTAATGCTGCATAAAATCCTTGCATTCAATTGGGTTCCATTTCTTCACGCTGCATGGAATACACTGCATTCAATCACGCTGCATGGAATCCACTGCATTCTATCGGGATGCATTTTACCTCGCTGCATGGATTACACTGCATTCACTCACAATGCATGGAATCCACTGCATTCCATCGGGATGCTTTGGGCCATGCTGCATAAAATCCACTGCATTCAATCATGCTGCATGGAATCCACTGCATTCAATCATGCTGCATAAAATCCACTGCATTCAATAGGGTTCCATTTCTTCACGCTGCATGTAATACACTGCATTCAATCACACTGAATGGAATCCACTGCATTCAATCGGGATGCATTTTACCTCGCTGCATGGATTACACTGCATTCAATCACAATGCATGGAATCCACTGCATTCAATCGGGATGCTTTGGGCCATGCTGCATAAAATCCACTGCATTCAATCGGGATGCATTGGGCCACGCTGCATCGACTCCACTGCATTCAATCGGTATCCATTGCGCCACAATGCAAGGAATCCTCTGCATTCATTGACGCTGCATGGACTCCACTGCATTAAATCGGGATGCTTTGGGCCATGCTGCATAAAATCCACTGCATTCAACCATGCTGCATGGAATCCATTTCATTCAATCATGCTCTATAAAATCCAATGCATTCAATAGGGTTCCATTACTTCACGCTGCATGGAATACACTACATTAAATCAGGATGCATGGAATCGACTGCATTCAATCAGGATGCATTATACCACGTTGCATGGATTACCCTACATTCAATCACAATGCATGGAATCCACTGCATTCAATCGGGAAGCTTTGGGCCATGCTGCATAAAATCCACTGCATTCAATGGTGATGCATTGGGCCTCGCTGCATAGACTCCACTGCATATAATCGGGATCCATTGCGCCACAATGCATGGAATACTCTGCATTAAATGACGCTGCATGGAATCCACTGCATTCCATCGGGAAGCTTTGGGCCATGCTGCATAAAATCCACTGCATTCAATCATGCTGCATGGAATCCACTGCATTCAATCGGGATGCATTTTACAAGGCTGCATGGATTACATTTCATACACTCAAAATGCATGGAATCTACTGCGTTCTATAGGGATGCTTTGGGCCATACTGCATAAAATACACTGCATTCAATTTGCTGCATGGAATCCACTGCATTCAATCATGCTGAATAAAATCCACTGCATTCAATAGGGTTCCATTTCTTCACGCTGCATGGAATACACTGCATTCAATCAGGCTCCATGGAATCCACTGCATTCAATGGGGATGCATTCTACAATGCTGCATGGAGTTCACTGCATTCAATCACAACGCATGTAATCCACTGCATTCCATCGGGATGCTTTGGGCCATGCTGCATAAAATCCACTGCATTCAATCGGGATGCATTGGGCTTCGCTGCATGGACTCCACTGCATACAATCGGGATCCATTGCGCCAAAATGCATGGAATACTCTGCATTCAATGACGCTGCATGGAATCCACTGCATTCCATCGGGATGCTTTGGGCCATGCTGCATAAAAACCACTGCATTCAACCATGCTGCATGGAATCCATTTCATTCAATCATGCTCTATAAAATCCAATGCATTCAATAGGGTTCCATTACTTCACGCTGCATGGAATACACTGCATTAAATCAGGATGCATGGAATCGACTGCATTCAATCAGAAGGCATTATACCACGTTGCATGGATTACCCTACATTCAATCACAATGCATGAAATCCTCTGCATTCAATCGGGATGCTTTGGGCCATGCTGCATAGACTCCACTGCATATAATCGGGATCCATTGCGCCACAATGCATGGAATATTCTGCATTCAACGACGCTGCATGAATCCACTGCATTCCATCGGGAAGCCTTGGGCCATGCTGCATAAAATCCACTGCATTCAATCATGATGGATGGAATCCACTGCATTCAATGGGGATGCATTTTACAAGGCTGCATGGATTACATTTCATACACTCAAATTGCATGGAATCCACTGCGTTCTATAGGTATGCTTTGGGCCATACTGCATAAAATACACTGCATTCAATTTGCTGCATGGAATCCACTGCATTCAGTCATGCTGAATAAAATCCACTGCATTCAATAGGGTTCCATTTCTTCACGCTGCATGGAATACACTGCATTCAATCAGGCTGCATGAAATCCACTGCATTCAATGGGGATGCATTCTACAATGCTGCATGGAGTTCACTGCATGCAATCACAACGCATGTAATCCACTGCATTCCATGGGGATGCTTTGGGCCATGCTGCATAAAATCCACTGCATTCAACCATGCTGCATGGAATCAACTGCATTCCATCGGGATGCATTGGGCCTCGCTGCATGGAATACACTGCATTCAATCACACTGCATGAATTCCACTGCATTCAATGGGGATGAATTCTACAATGCTGCATGGAGTTCACTGCATTCAATCACAATTCATGGAATCCACTGCATTCCATCGGGATGCTTTGGGCCTCGCTGCATGGACTCCGTGCATACAATCGTGATCCATTTCACCAAAATGCATGGAATCCTCCGCATGCAACGACGCTGCATGGACTCCACTGCATTCAATCGGGATGCTTTGGGCCATGCTGCATAAAATCCATTGAATTCAATCATGCTGCATGGAATCCACTGCATTCAATCATGCTGTATTAAATCCACTGCATTCAATAGGGTTCCATTTCTTCACGTGGCATCGAATCCACTGCATTCAATCACGCTGCATGGAATCCAGTGCATTCAATCGGGATGCATTTTTCCTCGCTGCATGGAGTACACTGCATTCAATCATGCTGCATAAAATCCACTGCATTCCATCGGGATGCTTTGGGCCATGCTGCATAAAATCCACTGCATTCAACCATGCTGCATGGAATCCACTGCATTCAATCATGCTGCATAAAATCCACTGCATTCAATCGGGATGCATTGGGCCTCGCTGCATGGAATAAACTGCATTCAATCAGGCTGCATGGAATCCAGTGCATTCAATGGGGATGCATTCTACCATGCTGCATGGAGTTCACTGCATTCAATCACAATGCATGGAATCCACTGCATTCCATCGGGATGCTTTGGGCCATGCTGCATACAATCCACTGCATTCAATCGGGATGCATTGGGCCTCGCTGCATGGACTCCACTGCATACAATCGGGATCCATTGCGCCAAAATGCATGGAATCGACTGCATTTAATCACGGTGCATGGAATCCACTGCATTCAATCGGGATGCATTTTACCACACTGGTTGGATTACACTGCATTCAATCGCAATTCATAGAATCCACTGCATTCAATATGGATGCATTTTACCACTCTGCATGGAATCCACTGCATTTAATCACGCTGCATGTACTCCATGGAATTTAATCGGGATTCATTTTACTAAGCTGTATGGAATCGACTGCATTTAATCACGCTGCATGGAATCCACTGCATTCAATCGGGATTCATTTTACAACGCTGCATGGAGTACACTGCATTCAATCACAATGCATGGAATCCACTGCATTCAAATGGGATGCTTTGGGCCATGCTGCATAAAATCCACTGCATTCAACCATGCTGCATGGAATCCACTGCATTCAATCATGCAGCATAAAATCCGCTGCATTCCATAGGGTTCCATTTCTTCATGCTGCATGGAATACACTGCATTCAATCAGGCTGCATAAAATCCGCTGCATTCCATAGGGTTCCATTTCTTCATGCTGCATGGAATCCACTGCATTCAATCAGGCTGCATAAAATCCACTGCATTCAATAGGGTTCCATTTCTTCACGCTGCATGGAATACACTGCATTCAATCAGGCTGCATGAAATCCACTGCATTCAATGGGGATGCATTCTACAATGCTGCATGGAGTTCACTGCATGCAATCACAATGCATGTAATCCACTGCATTCCATCGGGATGCTTTGGGCCATGCTGCATAAAATCCACTGCATTCAACCATGCTGCATGGAATCCACTGCATTCAATCATGCTGCATAAAATCCACTGCATTCAATCGGGATGCATTGGGCCTCGCTGCATGGAATACACTGCATTCAATCAGGCTGCATGGAATCCACTGCATTCAATGGGGATGCATTCTACAATGCTGCATGGAGTTCACTGCATTCAATCACAACGCATGTAATCCACTGCATTCCATCGGGATGCTTTGGGCCATGCTGCATAAAATCCACTGCATTCAATCGGGATGCATTGGGCCACGCTGCATGGACTCCACTGCATACAATCGGGATCCATTGCGCCAAAATGCATGGAATACTCTGCATTCATTGACGCTGCATGGACTCCACTGCATTCAATCGGGATGCTTTGGGCCATGCTGCATAAAATCCACTGCATTCAATCATGCTGCATGGAATCCACTGCATTCAATCATGCTGCATAAAATACACTGCATTCAATCGGGATGCATTGGGCCTCGCTGCATGGAATACACTGCATTCAATCACGCTGCATGGAATCCACTGCATTCAATGGGGATGCATTCTACAATGCTGCATGGGGTTCACTGCATTCAATCACAATGCATAGAATCCACTGCATTCCATCGGGATGCTTTGGGCAACGCTGCATAAAATCCACTACATTCAATCGGGATGCATTGGGCCTCGGTGCATGGACTCCACTGCATACAATCGGGATCCATTGCACCAAAATGCATGGAATCCTCCGCATGCAACCACGCTGCATGGACTCCACTGCATTCAATCGGGATGCTTTGGGCCATGCTGCATAATATCCATTGATTCAATCATGCTGCATGGAATCCACTGCATTCAATCATGCTGTATAAAATCCACTGCATTCAATAGGGTTCCATTTCTTCACGTGGCATCGAATCCACTGCATTCAATCACGCTGCATGGAATCCAGTGCATTCAATCGGGATGCATTTTTCCTCGCTGCATGGAGTACACTGCATTCAATCATGCTGCATAAAATCCACTGCATTCCATCGGGAGTCTTTGGGCCATGCTGCATAAAATCCACTGCATTCAACCATGCTGCATGGAATCCACTGCATTCAATCATGCTGCATAAAATCCACTGCATTCAATCGGGATGCATTGGGCCTCGCTGCATGGAATACACTGCATTCAATCAGGCTGCATGGAATCCACTGCATTCAATGGGGATGCATTCTACAATGCTGCATGGAGTTCACTGCATTCAATCACGCTGCATGGAATCCACTGCATTCTATCGGGATGCATTTTACCACGCTGCATAGATTACACCGCATTCAATCACAATGCATGGAATCCACTGCATTCAATCGGGATGCTTTGGGCCATGCTGCATAAAATCCACTGCATTCAATCGGGATGCATTGGGCCTCGCTGCATGGACTCCACTGCATTCAATCGGGATCCATTGTGCCACAATGCATGGAATCCTCTGCATTCAATGACGCTGCATGGAATCCACTGCATTCCATCAGGATGCTTTGGGCCATGCTGCATAAAATCCACTGCATGCAATCATGCTGCATGGAATCCACTGCATTCAATCATGCTGCATAAAATCCACTGCATTCAATAGGGTTCCATTTCTTCACACTGCATGGAATACACTGCATTCAATCAGGCTGCATGAAATCCACTGCATTCAATGGGGATGCATTCTACAATGCTGCATGGAGTTCACTGCATGCAATCACAATGCATGTAATCCACTGCATTCCATCGGGATGCTTTGGGCCATGCTGCATAAAATCCACTGCATTCAACCATGCTGCATGGAATCCACTGCATTCAATCATGCTGCATAAAATCCACTGCATTCAATCGGGATGCATTGGGCCTCGCTGCATGGAATACACTGCATTCAATCAGGCTGCATGGAATCCACTGCATTCAATGGGGATGCATTCTACAATGCTGCATGGAGTTCACTGCATTCAATCACAACGCATGTAATCCACTGCATTCCATCGGGATGCTTTGGGCCATGCTGCATAAAATCCACTGCATTCAATCGGGATGCATTGGGCCACGCTGCATGGACTCCACTGCATACAATCGGGATCCATTGCGCCAAAATGCATGGAATACTCTGCATTCATTGACGCTGCATGGACTCCACTGCATTCAATCGGGATGCTTTGGGCCATGCTGCATAAAATCCACTGCATTCAATCATGCTGCATGGAATCCACTGCATTCAATCATGCTGCATAAAATACACTGCATTCAATCGGGATGCATTGGGCCTCGCTGCATGGAATACACTGCATTCAATCACGCTGCATGGAATCCACTGCATTCAATGGGGATGCATTCTACAATGCTGCATGGGGTTCACTGCATTCAATCACAATGCATAGAATCCACTGCATTCCATCGGGATGCTTTGGGCCATGCTGCATAAAATCCACTACATTCAATCGGGATGCATTGGGCCTCGGTGCATGGACTCCACTGCATACAATCGGGATCCATTGCACCAAAATGCATGGAATCCTCCGCATGCAACCACGCTGCATGGACTCCACTGCATTCAATCGGGATGCTTTGGGCCATGCTGCATAAAATCCACTGCATGCAATCATGCTGCATGGAATCCACTGCATTCAATCATGCTGCATAAAATCCACTGCATTCAATAGGGTTCCATTTCTTCACACTGCATGGAATCCACTGCATTCAATCACGCTGCATGGAATCCAGTGCATTCAATGGGGATGCATTCTACCATGCTGCATGGAGTTCACTGCATTCAATCACAATGCATGGAATCCACTGCATTCCATCGGGATGCTTTGGGCCATGCTGCATACAATCCACTGCATTCAATCGGGATGCATTGGGCCTCGATGCATGGACTCCACTGCATACAATCGGGATCCATTGCGCCAAAATGCATGGAATCGACTGCATTTAATCACGGTGCATGGAATCCACTGCATTCAATCGGGATGCATTTTACCACACTGGTTGGATTACACTGCATTCAATCGCAATTCATAGAATCCACTGCATTCAATCGGGATGCATTTTACCACTCTGCATGGAATCCACTGCATTTAATCACGCTGCATGTACTCCATGGAATTTAATCGGGATTCATTTTACTAAGCTGTATGGAATCGACTGCATTTAATCACGCTGCATGGAATCCACTGCATTCAATCGGGATTCATTTTACAAGGCTGCATGGAGTACACTGCATTCAATCACAATGCATGGAATCCACTGCATTCAAATGGGATGCTTTGGGCCATGCTGCATAAAATCCACTGCATTCAACCATGCTGCATGGAATCCACTGCATTCAATCATGCAGCATAAAATCCGCTGCATTCCATAGGGTTCCATTTCTTCATGCTGCATGGAATACACTGCATTCAATCAGGCTGCATAAAATCCGCTGCATTCCATAGGGTTCCATTTCTTCATGCTGCATGGAATACACTGCATTCAATCAGGCTGCATGGAATCCACTGCATTCAATCGGGATGCATTTTTCCTCGTTGCATGGACTACACTGCATTCCATCACAATGCATGGAATCCACTGCATTCAATCGGGAAGCTTTGGGCCATGCTTCATACAATCCACTGCATTCATTCGGGATGCACTGGGCCTCGCTGCATGGACTCCACTGCATATAATCGGGATCCATTGCGCCACAATGCATGGAATACTCTGCATTCAATGACGCTGAATGGAATCCACTGCATTGAATCGGGAAGCTATGGGCCATGCTGCATAAAATCCACTGCATGCAATCATGCTGCATTGAAACCACTGCATTCAATCATGCTGCATAAAATCCACTGCATTCAATAGGGTTCCATTACTGCACCCTGCATGGAATCCACTGCATTCAACCACGCTGCATGGAATCCACTGCATTCAATCGGGATGCATTTTACCACTCTGCATGGATTACACTGCATTTAATCACGCTGCATGTAATCCATGGAATTTAATCGGGATTCATTTTACTAAGCTGTATGGAATCGACTGCACTTAATCACGCTGCATGGAATCCACTGTATTCAATCGGGATGCATTTTACCACGTTGCATGCAGTTCACTGCATTCAATCACAATGCATGGAATCCACTGCATTCAATCGGGATGCTTTGGGCCATGCTGCATAAAATCCACTGCATTCAATCTTGCTTTTTGAATCCACTGCATTCAGTAATGCTGCATAAAATCCTTGCATTCAATTGGGTTCCATTTCTTCACGCTGCATGGAATACACTGCATTCAATCACGCTGCATGGAATCCACTGCATTCTATCGGGATGCATTTTACCTCGCTGCATGGATTACACTGCATTCACTCACAATGCATGGAATCCACTGCATTCCATCGGGATGCTTTGGGCCATGCTGCATAAACTCCACTGCATTCAATCGGGAGGCATTGGGCCTCGCTGCATGGACTCCACTGCATAAAATCTGGATCCATTGCGCCACAATGCATGGAATCCACTGCATTCCATCGGGATGTTTTGGGCCATGCTGCATAAAATCTACTGCATTCAATCGGGATGCATTGGGCCTCGCTGCATGAACTCCACTGCATACAATCTGGAACCATTGCGCCAAAATGCATGGAATACTCTGCATTCAACAACGCTGCATGGAATCCACTGCATTCAATCGGGATGCTTTGGGCCATGCTGCATAAATCCATTGAATTCAATCCTGCTGCATGGAATCCACTGCATTCACTCTTGCTGCATAAAATCCACTGCATTCAATAGGGTTCCATTTCTTCATGCTGCATGGAATCCACTACATTCAATCACGCTGCATGGAATCCACTGCATTCTATCGGGATGCATTTTACCACGCTGCATAGATTACACCGCATTCAATCACAATGCATGGAATCCACTGCATTCAATCGGGATGCTTTGGGCCATGCTGCATAAAATTCACTGCATTCAATCGGGATGCACTGGGCATCGCTGCATGGACTCCACTGCATACAATCGGGATCCATTGCGCCACAATGCATGGAATCCTCTGCATTCAATGATGCTGCATGGAATCCACTGCATACAATCGGGATGCTTTGGGCCATGCTGAATAAAATCCATTGCATTCAATCATGCTGCATGGAATCCACTGCATTCAATCGGGATGCATTTTACCATGCTGCATGGATTACCCTTCATTCAATCAGGCTGCATGGAATCCACTGCATTCTATCGGGATGCTTTGCGCCATGCTGCATAAAATCCACTGCATTTAATCGGGATGCATTTGGCCACGCTGCATGGACTCCACTGCATAAAATCGGGATCCATTGCACCAAAATGCAAGGAATCATCTGCATTCAATGACGCTGCATGGAATATACTGCATTCCATCGGGATCCATTTTACCACGCAGCATGGATTACACTGCTTTCAATCACAATGCATGGAATCTACTCTATTCAATCGGGATGCTTTGGGCCATACTGCATAAAATCCACTGCATTCAATCATGCTGCATGGAATCCACTGCATTCTATAGGGATGCTTTGGGCCATACTGCATAAAATTCACTGCATTCAATCTTGCTGCATGGAATCCACTGCATTCAATCATGCTGCATAAATCCGCTGCATTCAATAGGGTTCCATTTCTTCACGCTGCATGGAATCCACTGCATTCAATCACGCTGCATAAAATCCACTGCATTCAATAGGGTTCCATTTCTTCACGCTGCATGGAATCCACTACATTCAATCACGCTGCATGGAATCCACTGCATTCAATCAGGATGCTTTGGGCCATGCTGCATAAAATCCACTGCATTCAATCATGCTGCCTGGAATCCACTGCATTCAATCATACTGCCTAAAATCCACTGCATTCAATAGGGTTCCATTTCTTCACGCTTCATGGAATCCACTGCATTCAATAGGGTTCCATTCCTTCACGCTGCCTGGAATCCACTGCCTTCAATCACGCTGCATGGAATCCACTGCATTCAATCGGGATGCATTTTTCCTCGTTGCATGGATTACACTGCATTCAATCCCAATGCATGGAATCCACTGCATTCTATCGGGATGCATTTTACCACGCTGCATAGATTACACCGCATTCAATCACAATGCATGGAATCCACTGCATTCAATCGGGATGCTTTGGGCCATGCTGCATACAATGCACTGCATTCAATCGGGATGCACTGGGCCTCGCTGCATGGACTCCACTGCATATAATCGGGATCCATTGCGCCACAATTCATGGAATCCTCTGCATTCAATGACGCTGAATGGAATCCACTGCATTGAATCGGGAAGCTTTGGGCCATGCTGCATAAATCCACTGCATTCAATGGGGATGCATTCTACAATGCTGCATGGAGTTCACTGCATGCAATCACAATGCATGTAATCCACTGCATTCCATCGGGATGCTTTGGGCCATGCTGCATAAAATCCACTGCATTCAACCATGCTGCATGGAATCCACTGCATTCAATCATGCTGCATAAAATCCACTGCATTCAATCGGGATGCATTGGGCCTCGCTGCATGGAATACACTGCATTCAATCAGGCTGCATGGAATCCACTGCATTCAATGGGGATGCATTCTACAATGCTGCATGGAGTTCACTGCATTCAATCACAACGCATGTAATCCACTGCATTCCATCGGGATGCTTTGGGCCATGCTGCATAAAATCCACTGCATTCAATCGGGATGCATTGGGCCACGCTGCATGGACTCCACTGCATACAATCGGGATCCATTGCGCCAAAATGCATGGAATACTCTGCATTCATTGACGCTGCATGGACTCCACTGCATTCAATCGGGATGCTTTGGGCCATGCTGCATAAAATCCACTGCATTCAATCATGCTGCATGTAATCCACTGCATTCAATCATGCTGCATAAAATACACTGCATTCAATCGGGATGCATTGGGCCTCGCTGCATGGAATACACTGCATTCAATCACGCTGCATGGAATCCACTGCATTCAATGGGGATGCAGTCTACAATGCTGCATGGGGTTCACTGCATTCAATCACAATGCATAGAATCCACTGCATTCCATCGGGATGCTTTGGGCAATGCTGCATAAAATCCACTGCATTCAATCGGGATGCATTGGGCCTCGGTGCATGGACTCCACTGCATACAATCTGGATCCATTGCACCAAAATGCATGGAATCCTCCGCATGCAACCACGCTGCATGGACTCCACTGCATTCAATCGGGATGCTTTGGGCCATGCTGCATAATATCCATTGAATTCAATCATGCTGCATGGAATCCACTGCATTCAATCATGCTGTATAAAATCCACTGCATTCAATAGGGTTCCATTTCTTCACGTGGCATCGAATCCACTGCATTCAATCACGCTGCATGGAATCCAGTGCATTCAATCGGGATGCATTTTTCCTCGCTGCATGGAGTACACTGCATTCAATCATGCTGCATAAAATCCACTGCATTCCATCGGGAGTCTTTGGGCCATGCTGCATAAAATCCACTGCATTCAACCATGCTGCATGGAATCCACTGCATTCAATCATGCTGCATAAAATCCACTGCATTCAATCGGGATGCATTGGGCCTCGCTGCATGGAATGCACTGCATTCAATCAGGCTGCATGGAATCCACTGCATTCAATGGGGATGCATTCTACAATGCTGCATGGAGTTCACTGCATTCATTCACGCTGCATGGAATCCACTGCATTCTATCGGGATGCATTTTACCACGCTGCATAGATTACACCGCATTCAATCACAATGCATGGAATCCACTGCATTCAATCGGGATGCTTTGGGCCATGCTGCATAAAATCCACTGCATTCAATCGGGATGCATTGGGCCTCGCTGCATGGACTCCACTGCATTCAATCGGGATCCATTGCGCCACAATGCATGGAATCCTCTGCATTCAATGACGCTGCATGGAATCCACTGCATTCCATCAGGATGCTTTGGGCCATGCTGCATAAAATCCACTGCATGCAATCATGCTGCATGGAATCCACTGCATTCAATCATGCTGCATAAAATCCACTGCATTCAATAGGGTTCCATTTCTTCACACTGCATGGAATACACTGCATTCAATCAGGCTGCATGAAATCCACTGCATTCAATGGGGATGCATTCTACAATGCTGCATGGAGTTCACTGCATGCAATCACAATGCATGTAATCCACTGCATTCCATCGGGATGCTTTGGGCCATGCTGCATAAAATCCACTGCATTCAACCATGCTGCATGGAATCCACTGCATTCAATCATGCTGCATAAAATCCACTGCATTCAATCGGGATGCATTGGGCCTCGCTGCATGGAATACACTGCATTCAATCAGGCTGCATGGAATCCACTGCATTCAATGGGGATGCATTCTACAATGCTGCATGGAGTTCACTGCATTCAATCACAACGCATGTAATCCACTGCATTCCATCGGGATGCTTTGGGCCATGCTGCATAAAATCCACTGCATTCAATCGGGATGCATTGGGCCACGCTGCATGGACTCCACTGCATACAATCGGGATCCATTGCGCCAAAATGCATGGAATACTCTGCATTCATTGACGCTGCATGGACTCCACTGCATTCAATCGGGATGCTTTGGGCCATGCTGCATAAAATCCACTGCATTCAATCATGCTGCATGGAATCCACTGCATTCAATCATGCTGCATAAAATACACTGCATTCAATCGGGATGCATTGGGCCTCGCTGCATGGAATACACTGCATTCAATCACGCTGCATGGAATCCACTGCATTCAATGGGGATGCATTCTACAATGCTGCATGGGGTTCACTGCATTCAATCACAATGCATAGAATCCACTGCATTCCATCGGGATGCTTTGGGCAACGCTGCATAAAATCCACTACATTCAATCGGGATGCATTGGGCCTCGGTGCATGGACTCCACTGCATACAATCGGGATCCATTGCACCAAAATGCATGGAATCCTCCGCATGCAACCACGCTGCATGGACTCCACTGCATTCAATCGGGATGCTTTGGGCCATGCTGCATAATATCCATTGAATTCAATCATGCTGCATGGAATCCACTGCATTCAATCATGCTGTATAAAATCCACTGCATTCAATAGGGTTCCATTTCTTCACGTGGCATCGAATCCACTGCATTCAATCACGCTGCATGGAATCCAGTGCATTCAATCGGGATGCATTTTTCCTCGCTGCATGGAGTACACTGCATTCAATCATGCTGCATAAAATCCACTGCATTCCATCGGGAGTCTTTGGGCCATGCTGCATAAAATCCACTGCATTCAACCATGCTGCATGGAATCCACTGCATTCAATCATGCTGAATAAAATCCACTGCATTCAATCGGGATGCATTGGGCCTCACTGCATGGAATACACTGCATTCAATCAGGCTGCATAAAATCCACTGCATTCAATGGGGATGCATTCTACAATGCTGCATGGAGTTCACTGCATTCAATCACGCTGCATGGAATCCACTGCATTCTATCGGGATGCATTTTACCACGCTGCATAGATTACACCGCATTCAATCACAATGCATGGAATCCACTGCATTCAATCGGGATGCTTTGGGCCATGCTGCATAAAATCCACTGCATTCAATCGGGATGCATTGGGCCTCGCTGCATGGACTCCACTGCATTCAATCGGGATCCATTGCGCCACAATGCATGGAATCCTCTGCATTCAATGACGCTGCATGGAATCCACTGCATTCCATCAGGATGCTTTGGGCCATGCTGCATAAAATCCACTGCATGCAATCATGCTGCATGGAATCCACTGCATTCAATCATGCTGCATAAAATCCACTGCATTCAATAGGGTTCCATTTCTTCACACTGCATGGAATCCACTGCATTCAATCACGCTGCATGGAATCCACTGCATTCAACATGGAGGAATTTTACCACGCTGCATTTAGTACACTGTATTCAATCACAATTCATGGAATCCATTGCATTCAATCGGAATGCTTTGGGCCATGCTGCATAAAATCCACTGCATTCAATCGGGATGCACTGGGCATCGCTGCATGGACTCCATTGCATACAATCGGGATCCATTGCGCCACAATGCATGGAATCCTCTGCATTCAATCATGCTGCATGGAATCCACTGCATTCAATCGGGATGCATTTTACCATGCTGCATGGATTACCCTTCATTCAATCAGGCTGCATGGAATCCACTGCATTCTATCGGGATGCTTTGCGCCATGCTGCATAAAATCCAGTGCATTTAATCGGGATGCATTTGGCCACGCTGCATGGACTCCACTGCATAAAATCGGGATCCATTGCCCCAAATTGCAAGGGATCATCTGCATTCAATGACGCTGCATGGAATCCACTGCATTCCATCGGGATCCATTTTACCACGCAGCATGGATTACACTGCTTTCAATCACAATGCATGGAATCTACTCTATTCAATTGGGATGCTTTGGGACATACTGCATAAAATCCACTGCATTCAATCATGCTGCATGGAATCCACTGCATTCAATAGGGATGCTTTGGGCCATACTGCATAAAATCCACTGCATTCAATCTTGCTGCATGGAATCCACTGCATTCAATCATGCTGCATAAATTCCATGCATTCAATAGGGTTCCATTTCTTCACGCTGCATGGAATCCACTGCATTCAATCACGCTGCATAAAATCCACTGCATTCAATAGGGTTCCATTTCTTCACGCTGCATGGAATCCACTACATTCAATCACGCTGCATGTAATCCACTGCATTCAATCAGGATGCTTTGGGCCATGCTGCATAAAATCCACTGCATTCAATCATGCTGCCTGGAATCCACTGCATTCAATCATACTGCATAAAATCCACTGCATTCAATAGGGTTCCATTTCTGCACGTGGCATCGAATCCACTGCATTCAATCACGCTGCATGGAATCCAGTGCATTCAATCGGGATGCATTTTTCCTCGCTGCATGGAGTACACTGCATTCAATCATGCTGCATAAAATCCACTGCATTCCATCGGGAGTCTTTGGGCCATGCTGCATAAAATCCACTGCATTCAACCATGCTGCATGGAATCCACTGCATTCAATCATGCTGCATAAAATCCACTGCATTCAATCGGGATGCATTGGGCCTCGCTGCATGGAATGCACTGCATTCAATCAGGCTGCATGGAATCCACTGCATTCAATGGGGATGCATTCTACAATGCTGCATGGAGTTCACTGCATTCAATCAGGCTGCATGGAATCCACTGCATTCTATCGGGATGCATTTTACCACGCTGCATAGATTACACCGCATTCAATCACAATGCATGGAATCCACTGCATTCAATCGGGATGCTTTGGGCCATGCTGCATAAACTCCACTGCATTCAATCGGGATGCATTGGGCCTCGCTGCATGGACTCCACTGCATTCAATCGGGATCCATTGCGCCACAATGCATGGAATCCTCTGCATTCAATGACGCTGCATGGAATCCACTGCATTCCATCAGGATGCTTTGGGCCATGCTGCATAAAATCCACTGCATGCAATCATGCTGCATGGAATCCACTGCATTCATTCATGCTGCATAAAATCCACTGCATTCAATAGGGTTCCATTTCTTCACACTGCATGGAATCCACTGCATTCAATCACGCTGCATGGAATCCACTGCATTCAACATGGAGGAATTTTACCACGCTGCATTTAGTACACTGTATTCAATCACAATTCATGGAATCCATTGCATTCAATCGGAATGCTTTGGGCCATGCTGCATAAAATCCACTGCATTCAATCGGGATGCACTGGGCATCGCTGCATGGACGCCATTGCATACAATCGGGATCCATTGCGCCACAATGCATGGAATCCTCTGCATTCAATCATGCTGCATGGAATCCACTGCATTCAATCGGGATGCATTTTACCCTGCTGCATGGATTACCCTTCATTCAATCAGGCTGCATGGAATCCACTGCATTCTATCGGGATGCTTTGCGCCATGCTGCATAAAATCCAGTGCATTTAATCGGGATGCATTTGGCCACGCTGCATGGACTCCACTGCATAAAATCGGGATCCATTGCCCCAAATTGCAAGGGAGCATCTGCATTCAATGACGCTGCATGGAATCCACTGCATTCCATCGGGATCCATTTTACCACGCAGCATGGATTACACTGCTTTCAATCACAATGCATGGAATCTACTCTATTCAATTGGGATGCTTTGGGACATACTGCATAAAATCCACTGCATTCAATCATGCTGCATGGAATCCACTGCATTCTATAGGGATGCTTTGGGCCATACTGCATAAAATCCACTGCATTCAATCTTGCTGCATGGAATCCACTGCATTCAATCATGCTGCATAAATCCACTGCATTCAATAGGGTTCCATTTCTTCACGCTGCATGGAATCCACTGCATTCAATCACGCTGCATAAATCCACTGCATTCAATAGGGTTCCATTTCATCACGCTGCATGGAATCCACTACATTCAATCACGCTGCATGGAATCCACTGCATTCAATCAGGATGCTTTGGGCCATGCTGCATAAAATCCACTGCATTCAATCATGCTGCCTGGAATCCACTGCATTCAATCATACTGCATAAAATCCACTGCATTCAATAGGGTTCCATTTCTTCACGCTTCATGGAATCCACTGCATTCAATAGGCTTCCATTCCTTCACGCTGCCTGGAATCCACTGCCTTCAATCACGCTGCATGGAATCCACTGCATTCAATCGGGATGCATTTTTCCTCGTTGCATGGATTACACAGCATTCAATCCCAATGCATGGAATCCGCTGCATTCAATTGGGAAGCTTTGGGCCATGCTGCTTACAATGCACTGCATTCAATCGGGATGCACTGGGCCTCGCTGCATGGACTCCACTGCATATAATCGGGATCCATTGCGCCACAATGCATGGAATCCTCTGCATTCAATGACGCTGAATGGAATCCACTGCATTGAATCGGGAAGCTTTGGGCCATGCTGCATAAATCCACTGCATGCAATCATGCTGTGTGGACTCCACTGCATTGAATCATGCTGCAAAAAAAACCACTGCATTCAATAGGGTTCCATTTCTTCACCCTGCATGGAATCCACTGCATTCAACCACGCTGCATGGAATCCACTGCATTCAATCGGGATGCATTTTACCACTCTGCATGGATTACACTGCATTTAATCACGCTGCATGTAATCCATGGAATTTAATCGGGATTCATTTTACTAAGCTGTATGGAATGGACTGCACTTAATCACGCTGCATGGAATCCACTGCATTCAATCGGGATGCATTTTACCACGTTGCATGCAGTTCACTGCATTCAATCACAATGCATGGAATCCACTGCATTCAATCGGGATGCTTTGGGCCATGCTGCATAAAATCCACTGCATTCAATCTTGCTTTTTGAATCCACTGCATTCAGTAATGCTGCATGAAATCCTTGCATTCAATTGGGTTCCATTTCTTCACTCTGCATGGATTACACTGCATTTAATCACGCTGCATGGAATCCATGGAATTTAATCGGGATTCATTTTACTAAGCTGTATGGAATGGACTGCACTTAATCACGCTGCATGGAATCCACTGCATTCAATCGGGATGCATTTTACCACGTTGCATGCAGTTCACTGCATTCAATCACAATGCATGGAATCCACTGCATTCAATCGGGATGCTTTGGGCCATTCTGCATAAAATCCACTGCATTCAATCTTGCTTTTTGAATCCACTGCATTCAGTAATGCTGCATAAAATCCTTGCATTCAATTGGGTTCCATTTCTTCACGCTGCATGGAATACACTGCACTCAATCACGCTGCATGGAATCCACTGCATTCAATCGGGATGCATTTTACCATGCTGCGTGGTTTTCACTGCATTCAATCACAATGCATGGAATCCACTGCATTCCATCGGGATGCTTTGGGCCATGCTGCATAAAATCCACTGCATTCAATCATGCTGCATGGAATCCACTGCATTCAATCATGCTGCATAAAATCCACTGCATTCAATAGGGTTCCATTTCTTCACGCTGCATGTAATACACTGCATTCAATCACACTGAATGGAATCCACTGCATTCAATCGGGATGCATTTTACCTCGCTGCATGGATTACACTGCATTCAATCACGATGCATGGAATCCACTGCATTCCATCGGGATGCTTTGGGCCATGCTGCATAAAATCCACTGCATTCAATCGGGATGCATTGGGCCACGCTGCATCGACTCCACTGCATTCAATTGGCATCCATTGCGCCACAATGCAAGGAATCCTCTGCATTCATTGACGCTGCATGGACTCCACTGCATTCTATCGGGATGCTTTGGGCCATGCTGCATAAAATCCACTGCATTCAACCATGCTGCATGGAATCCATTTCATTCAATCATGCTCTATAAAATCCAATGCATTCAATACGGTTCCATTACTTCACGCTGCATGGAATACACTGCATTAAATCAGGATGCATGGAATCGACTGCATTCAATCAGGAGGCATTATACCACGTTGCATGGATTACCCTACATTCAATCACAATGCATGGAATCCACTGCATTCAATCGGGATGCTTTGGGCCATGCTGCATAAAATCCACTGCATTCAATCGGGATGCATTGGGCCTCGCTGCATAGACTCCACTGCATATAATCGGGATCCATTGCGCCACAATGCATGGAATACTCTGCATTCAATGACGCTGCATGGAATCCACTGCATTCCATCGGGAAGCTTTGGGCCATGCTGCATAAAATCCACTGCATTCAATCATGCTGCATGGAATCCACTGCATTCAATCGGGATGCATTTTACAAGGCTGCATGGATTACATTTCATACACTCAAAATGCATGGAATCCACTGCGTTC
Source organism: Sus scrofa (assembly GCF_054392235.1). Classification (NCBI taxonomy): domain Eukaryota; kingdom Metazoa; phylum Chordata; class Mammalia; order Artiodactyla; family Suidae; genus Sus; species Sus scrofa. The sequence continues at coordinate 6,799,099 of NC_139397.1, forward strand.
TATAGGGATGCTTTGGGCCATACTGCATAAAATACACTGCATTCAATTTGCTGCATGGAATCCACTGCATTCAATCATGCTGAATAAAATCCACTGCATTCAATAGGGTTCCATTTCTTCACGCTGCATGGAATACACTGCATTCAATCAGGCTGCATGAAATCCACTGCATTCAATGGGGATGCATTCTACAATGCTGCATGGAGTTCACTGCATGCAATCACAATGCATGTAATCCACTGCATTCCATCGGGATGCCTTGGGCCATGCTGCATAAAATCCACTGCATTCAACCATGCTGCATGGAATCCACTGCATTCAATCATGCTGCATAAAATCCACTGCATTCAATCGGGATGCATTGGGCCTCGCTGCATGGAATAAACTGCATTCAATCAGGCTCCATGGAATCCACTGCATTCAATGGGGATGCATTCTACAATGCTGCATGGAGTTCACTGCATTCAATCACAACGCATGTAATCCACTGCATTCCATCGGGATGCCTTGGGCCATGCTGCATAAAATCCACTGCATTCAATCGGGATGCATTGGGCCTCGCTGCATGGACTCCACTGCATACAATCGGGATCCATTGCGCCAAAATGCATGGAATACTCTGCATTCATTGACGCTGCATGGACTCCACTGCATTCAATCGGGATGCTTTGGGCCATGCTGCATAAAATCCACTGCATTCAACCATGCTGCATGGAATCCACTGCATTCAATCATGCTGCATAAAATCCACTGCATTCCATCGGGATGCATTGGGCCTCGCTGCATGGAAAACACTGCATTCAATCACGCTGCATGGAATCCACTGCATTCAATGGGGATGCATTCTACAATGCTGCATGGAGTTCACTGCATTCAATCACAATGCATGGAATCCACTGCATTCCATCGGGATGCTTTGGGCCATGCTGCATAAAATCCACTGCATTCAATCGGGATGCATTGGGCCTCGCTGCATGGACTCCACTGCATACAATCGGGATCCATTGCACCAAAATGCATGGAATCCTCCGCATGCAACGACGCTGCATGGACTCCACTGCATTCAATCGGGATGCTTTGGGCCATGCTGCATAAAATCCATTGAATTCAATCATGCTGCATGGAATCCACTGCATTCAATCATGCTGTATAAAATCCACTGCATTCAATAGGGTTCCATTTCTTCACGTGGCATCGATTCCACTGCATTCAATCACGCTGCATGGAATCCACTGCATTCAATCGGGATGCATTTTTCCTCGCTGCATGGAGTACACTGCATTCAATCATGCTGCATAAAATCCACTGCATTCCATCGGGATGCTTTGGGCCATGCTGAATAAAATCCACTGCATTCAACCATGCTGCATGGAATCCACTGCATTCAATCATGCTGCATAAAATCCACTGCATTCAATCGGGATGCATTGGGCCTCGCTGCATGGAATAAACTGCATTCAATCAGGCTCCATGGAATCCACTGCATTCAATGGGGATGCATTCTACCATGCTGCATGGAGTTCACTGCATTCAATCACAATGCATGGAATCCACTGCATTCCATCGGGATGCTTTGGGCCATGCTGCATAAAATCCACTGCATTCAATCGGGATGCATTGGGCCTCGCTGCATGGACTCCACTGCATACAATCGGGATCCATTGCGCCACAATGCATGGAATACTCTGCATTCAATCACGCTGCATGGAATCCACTGCATTCAATCGGGATGCTTTGGGCCATGCTGCATAAAATTCACTGCATGCAATCATGCTGCATGGAATCCACTGCATTCAATCGGGATGCATTTTACCACGTTGCATGCAGTTCACTGCATTCAATCACAATGCATGGAATCCACTGCATTCAATCGGGATGCTTTGGGCCATGCTGCATAAAATCCACTGCATTCAATCGGGATGCATTGGGCCTCGCTGCATGGACTCCACTGCATTCAATCGGGATCCATTGCGCCACAATGCATGGAATCCTCTGCATTCAATGATGCTGCATGGAATCCACTGCATTCCATCAGGATGCTTTGGGCCATGCTGCATAAAATCCACTGCATGCAATCATGCTGCATGGAATCCACTGCATTCAATCATGCTGCATAAAATCCACTGCATTCAATAGGGTTCCATTTCTTCACACTGCATGGAATCCACTGCATTCAATCACGCTGCATGGAATCCACTGCATTCAACATGGATGAATTTTACCACGCTGCATTTAGTACACTGTATTCAATCACAATTCATGGAATCCATTGCATTCAATCGGGATGCTTTGGGCCATGCTGCATAAAATCCACTGCATTCAATCGGGATGCACTGGGCATCGCTGCATGGACTCCACTGCATACAATCGGGATCCATTGCCCGACAATGCATGGAATCCTCTGCATTCAATGACGCTGCATGGAATCCACTGCATTCAATCGGGATGCCTTGGGCCATGCTGAATAAAATCCATTGCATTCAATCATGCTGCATGGAATCCACTTCATTCAATCGGGATGCATTTTACCATGCTGCCTGGATTACCCTTCATTCAATCACGCTGCATGGAATCCACTGCATTCTATCGAGATGCTTTGGGCCATGCTGCATAAAATCCACTGCATTTAATCGGGATCCATTGCCCCAAAATGCAAGGAATCATCTGCATTCAATGACGCTGCATGGAATCCACTGCATTCCATCGGGATCCATTTTACCACGCAGCATGGATTACACTGCTTTCAATCACAATGCATGGAATCTACTCTATTCAATCGGGATGCTTTGGGCCATACTGCATAAAATCCACTGCATTCAATCTTGCTGCATGGAATCCACTGCATTCAATCATGCTGCATAAATCCACTGCATTCAATAGGGTTCCACTTCTTCACGCTGCATGGAATCCACTGCATTCAATCACGCTGCATAAAATCCACTGCATTCAATAGGGTTCCATTTCTTCACGCTGCATGGAATCCACTACATTTAATCACGCTGCATGGAATCCACTGCATTCAATCAGGATGCTTTGGGCCATGCTGCATAAAATCCACTGCATTCAATCATGCTGCCTGGAATCCACTGCATTCAATCATACTGCATAAAATCCACTGCATTCAATAGGGTTCCATTTCTTCACGCTTCATGGAATCCACTGCATTCAATAGGGTTCCATTCCTTCACGCTGCCTGGAATCCACTGCCTTCAATCACGCTGCATGGAATCCACTGCATTCAATCGGGATGCATTTTTCCTCGTTGCATGGATTACACTGCATTCAATCCCAATGCATGGAATCCACTGCATTCAATCGGGAAGTTTGGGCCATGCTGCATACAATGCACTGCATTCAATCGGGATGCACTGGGCCTCGCTGCATGGACTCCACTGCATATAATCGGGATCCATTGCGCCACAATGCATGGATCCTCTGCATTCAATGACGCTGCATGGAATCCACTGCATTCCATCAGGATGCTTTGGGCCATGCTGCATAAAATCCACTGCATGCAATCATGCTGCATGGAATCCACTGCATTCAATCATGCTGCATGAAATCCACTGCATTCAATAGGGTTCCATTTCTTCACACTGCATGGAATCCACTGCATTCAATCACGCTGCATGCAATCCACTGCATTCAACATGGATGAATTTTACCACGCTGGATTTAGTACACTGTATTCAGTCACAATTCATGGAATCCATTGCATTCAATCGGGATGCTTTGGGCCATGCTGCATAAAATCCACTGCATTCAATCGGGATGCACTGGGCATCGCTGCATGGACTCCACTGCATACAATCGGGATCCATTGCGCCAAAATGCATGGAATCCTTTGCATTCAATGACGCTGCATGGAATCCACTGCATTCAATCGGGATGCTTTGGGCCATGCTGCATAAAATCCACTGCATTCAATCGGGATGCACTGGGCCTCGCTGCATGGACTCCACTGCATATAATCGGGATCCATTGCGCCACAATGCATGGAATACTCTGCATTCAATGACGCTGAATGGAATCCACTGCATTGAATCGGGAAGCTTTGGGCCATGCTGCATAAATCCACTGCATGCAATCATGCTGTGTGGACTCCACTGCATTGAATCATGCTGCAAAAAAAACCACTGCATTCAATAGGGTTCCATTACTGCACCCTGCATGGAATCCACTGCATTCAACCACGCTGCATGGAATCCACTGCATTCAATCGGGATGCATTTTACCACTCTGCATGGATTACACTGCAGTTAATCACGCTGCATGTAATCCATGGAATTTAATCGGGATTCATTTTACTAAGCTGTATGGAATGGACTGCACTTAATCACGCTGCATGGAATCCACTGCATTCAATCGGGATGCATTTTACCACGTTGCATGCAGTTCACTGCATTCAATCACAATGCATGGAATCCACTGCATTCAATCGGGATGCTTTGGGCCATGCTGCATAAAATCCACTGCATTCAATCTTGCTTTTTGAATCCACTGCATTCAGTAATGCTGCATAAAATCCTTGCATTCAATTGGGTTCCATTTCTTCACGCTGCATGGAATACACTGCATTCAATCACGCTGCATGGAATCCATGCATTCAATCGGGATGCATTTTACCATGCAGCGTGGTTTTCACTGCATTCAATCACAATGCATGGAATCCACTGCATTCCATCGGGATGCTTTGGGCCATGCTGCATAAAATCCACTGCATTCAATCATGCTGCATGGAATTCACTGCATTCAATCATGCTGCATAAAATCCACTGCATTCAATCATGCTGCATAAATCCACTGCATTCAATAGGGTTCCACTTCTTCACGCTGCATGGAATCCACTGCATTCAATCACGTTGCATAAAATCCACTGCATTCAATAGGGTTCCATTTCTTCACGCTGCATGGAATCCACTACATTCAATCACGCTGCATGGAATCCACTGCATTCAATCAGCATGCTTTGGGCCATGCTGCATAAAATCCACTGCATTCAATCATGCTGCCTGGAATCCACTGCATTCAATCATACTGCATAAAATTCACTGCATTCAATAGGGTTCCATTTCTTCACGCTTCATGGAATCCACTGCATTCAATAGGGTTCCATTCCTTCACGCTGCCTGGAATCCACTGCCTTCAATCACGCTGCATGGAATCCACTGCATTCAATCGGGATGCATTTTTCCTCGTTGCATGGATTACACTGCATTCAATCCCAATGCATGGAATCCACTGCATTCATTCGGGAAGCTTTGGGCCATGCTGCATACAATGCACTGCATTCAATCATGCTGCATGGAATCCACTGCATTCAATCGGGATGCATTTTACAAGGCTGCATGGATTACATTTCATACACTCAAAATGCATGGAATCCACTGCGTTCTATAGGGATGCTTTGGGCCATACTGCATAAAATACACTGCATTCAATTTGCTGCATGGAATCCACTGCATTCAATCATGCTGAATAAAATCCACTGCATTCAATCTTGCTTTTTGAATCCACTGCATTCAGTAATGCTGCATAAAATCCTTGCATTCAATTGGGTTCCATTTCTTCACGCTGCATGGAATACACTGCATTCAATCACGCTGCATGGAATCCACTGCATTCAATCGGGATGCATTTTACCATGCTGCGTGGTTTTCACTGCATTCAATCACAATGCATGGAATCCACCGCATTCCATCGGGATGCTTTGGGCCATGCTGCATAAAATCCACTGCATTCAATCATGCTGCATGGAATCCACTGCATTCAATCATGCTGCATAAAATCCACTGCATTCAATAGGGTTCCATTTCTTCACGCTGCATGGAATACACTGCATTCAATCACACTGAATGGAATCCACTGCATTCAATCGGGATGCTTTTTACCTCGCTGCATGGATTACACTCCATTCAATCACAATGCATGGAATCCACTGCATTCAATCGGGATGCTTTGGGCCATGCTGCATAAAATCCACTGCATTCAATCGGGATGCATTGGGCCACGCTGCATCGACTCCACTGCATTCAATTGGCATCCATTGCGCCACAATGCAAGGAATCCTCTGCATTCATTGACGCTGCATGGACTCCACTGCATTCAATCGGGATGCTTTGGGCCATGCTGCATAAAATCCACTGCATTCAACCATGCTGCATGGAATCCATTTCATTCAATCATGCTCTATAAAATCCAATGCATTCAATAGGGTTCCATTACTTCACGCTGCATGGAATACACTGCATTCAATCAGGATGCATGGAATCGACTGCATTCAATCAGGATGCATTATACCACGTTGCATGGATTACCCTACATTCAATCACAATGCATGGAATCCACTGCATTCAATCGGGATGCTTTGGGCCATGCTGCATAAAATCCACTGCATTCAATCGGGATGCATTGGGCCTCGCTGCATAGACTCCACTGCATATAATCGGGATCCATTGCGCCACAATGCATGGAATACTCTGCATTCAATGACGCTGCATGGAATCCACTGCATTCCATCGGGAAGCTTTGGGCCATGCTGCATAAAATCCACTGCATTCAATCATGCTGCATGGAATCCACTGCATTCAATAGGGATGCATTTTACAAGGCTGCATGGATTACATTTCATACACTCAAAATGCATGGAATCCACTGCGTTCTATAGGGATGCTTTGGGCCATACTGCATAAAATACACTGCATTCAATTTGCTGCATGGAATCCACTGCATTCAATCATGCTGAATAAAATCCACTGCATTCAATAGGGTTCCATTTCTTCACGCTGCATGGAATACAGTGCATTCAATCAGGCTGCATGAAATCCACTGCATTCAATGGGGATGCATTCTACAATGCTGCATGGAGTTCACTGCATGCAATCACAATGCATGTAATCCACTGCATTCCATCGGGATGCCTTGGGCCATGCTGCATAAAATCCACTGCATTCAACCATGCTGCATGGAATCCACTGCATTCAATCATGCTGCATAAAATCCACTGCATTCAATCGGGATGCATTGGGCCTCGCTGCATGGAATACAGTGCATTCAATCAGGCTGCATGGAATCCACTGCATTCAATGGGGATGCATTCTACAATGCTGCATGGAGTTCACTGCATTCAATCACAACGCATGTAATCCACTGCATTCCATCGGGATGCTTTGGGCCATGCTGCATAAAATCCACTGCATTCAATCGGGATGCATTGGGCCTCGCTGCATGGACTCCACTGCATACAATCGGGATCCATTGCGCCAAAATGCATGGAATACTCTGCATTCATTGACGCTGCATGGACTCCACTGCATTCAATCGGGATGCTTTGGGCCATGCTGCATAAAATCCACTGCATGCAATCATGCTGCATGGAATCCACTGCATTCAATCATGCTGCATAAAATCCACTGCATTCCATCGGGATGCATTGGGCCTCGCTGCATGGAATACACTGCATTCAATCACGCTGCATGAAATCCACTGCATTCAATGGGGATGCATTCTACAATGCTGCATGGAGTTCACTGCATTCAATCACAATGCATGGAATCCACTGCATTCCATCGGGATGCTTTGGGCCATGCTGCATAAAATCCACTGCATTCAATCGGGATGCATTGGGCCTCGCTGCATGGACTCCACTGCATACAATCGGGATCCATTGCACCAAAATGCATGGAATCCTCCGCATGCAACGACGCTGCATGGACTCCACTGCATTCAATCGGGATGCTTTGGGCCATGCTGAATAAAATCCACTGCATTCAATCATGCTGCATGGAATCCACTGCATTCAATCATGCTGTATAAAATCCACTGCATTCAATAGGGTTCCATTTCTTCACGTGGCATCGAATCCACTGCATTCAATCACGCTGCATGGAATCCACTGCATTCAATCGGGATGCATTTTTCCTCGCTGCATGGAGTACACTGCATTCAATCATGCTGCATAAAATCCACTGCATTCCATCGGGATGCTTTGGGCCATGCTGCATAAAATCCACTGCATTCAACCATGCTGCATGGAATACACTGCATTCAATCATGCTGCATAAAATCCACTGCATTCAATCGGGATGCATTGGGCCTCGCTGCATGGAATAAACTGCATTCAATCAGGCTCCATGAAATCCACTGCATTCAATGGGAATGCATTCTACCATGCTGCATGGAGTTCACTGCATTCAATCACAATGCATGGAATCCACTGCATTCCATCGGGATGCTTTGGGCCATGCTGCATAAAATCCACTGCATTCAATCGGGATGCATTGGGCCTCGCTGCATGGACTCCACTGCATACAATCGGGATCCATTGCGCCACAATGCATGGAATACTCTGCATTCAATCACGCTGCATGGAATCCACTGCATTCGATCGGGATGCTTTGGGCCATGCTGCATAAAATCCACTGCATGCAATCATGCTGCATGGAATCCACTGCATTCAATCGGGATGCATTTTACCACGTTGCATGCAGTTCACTGCATTCAATCACAATGCATGGAATCCACTGCATTCAATCGGGATGCTTTGGGCCATGCTGCATAAAGTCCACTGCATTCAATCGGGATGCATTGGGCCTCGCTGCATGGACTCCACTGCATTCAATCGGGATCCATTGTGCCACAATGCATGGATCCTCTGCATTCAATGACGCTGCATGGAATCCACTGCATTCCATCAGGATGCTTTGGGCCATGCTGCATAAAATCCACTGCATGCAATCATGCTGCATGGAATCCACTGCATTCAATCATGCTGCATAAAATCCACTGCATTCAATAGGGTTCCATTTCTTCACACTGCATGGAATCCACTGCATTCAATCACGCTGCATGGAATCCACTGCATTCAACATGGATGAATTTTTCCACGCTGCATTTAGTACACTGTATTCAATCACAATTCATGGAATCCATTGCATTCAATCGGGATGCTTTGGGCCATGCTGCATAAAATCCACTGCATTCAATCGGGATGCACTGGGCATCGCTGCATGGACTCCACTGCATACAATCGGGATCCATTGCGCCACAATGCATGGAATCCTCTGCATTCAATGACGCTGCGTGGAATCCACTGCATTCCATCGGGAAGCTTTGGGCCATGCTGCATAAAATCCATTGCATTCAATCATGCTGCATGGAATCCACTTCATTCAATTGGGATGCATTTTACCATGCTGCCTGGATTACCCTTCATTCAATCACGCTGCATGGAATCCACTGCATTCTATCGGGATGCTTTGGGCCATGCTGCATAAAATCCACTGCATTTAATCGGGATGCATTTGGCCACGCTGCATGGACTCCACTGCATAAAATCGGGATCCATTGCCCCAAAATGCAAGGAATCCTCTGCATTCAATGACGCTGAATGGAATCCACTGCATTGAATCGGGATGCATTGGGCCTCGCTGCATGGACTCCACTGCATACAATCGGGATCCATTGCGCCACAATGCATGGAATACTCTGCATTCAATCACGCTGCATGGAATCCACTGCATTCAATCGGGATGCTTTGGGCCATGCTGCATAAAATCCACTGCATGCAATCATGCTGCATGGAATCCACTGCATTCAATCGGGATGCATTTTACCACGTTGCATGCAGTTCACTGCATTCAATCACAATGCATGGAATCCACTGCATTCAATCGGGATGCTTTGGGCCATGCTGCATAAATTCCACTGCATTCAATCGGGATGCATTGGGCCTCGCTGCATGGACTCCACTGCATTCAATCGGGATCCATTGCGCCACAATGCATGGATCCTCTGCATTCAATGACGCTGCATGGAATCCACTGCATTCCATCAGGATGCTTTGGGCCATGCTGCATAAAATCCACTGCATGCAATCATGCTGCATGGAATCCACTGCATTCAATCATGCTGCATAAAATCCACTGCATTCAATAGGGTTCCATTTCTTCACACTGCATGGAATCCACTGCATTCAATCACGCTGCATGGAATCCACTGCATTCAACATGGATGAATTTTACCACGCTGCATTTAGTACACTGTATTCAATCACAATTCATGGAATCCATTGCATTCAATCGGGATGCTTTGGGCCATGCTGCATAAAATCCACTGCATTCAATCGGGATGCACTGGGCATCGCTGCATGGACTCCACTGCATACAATCGGGATCCATTGCGCCAAAATGCATGGAATCCTTTGCATTCAATGACGCTGCATGGAATCCACTGCATTCAATCGGGATGCTTTGGGCCATGCTGCATAAAATCCACTGCATTCAATCGGGATGCACTGGGCCTCGCTGCATGGACTCCACTGCATATAATCGGGATCCATTGCGCCACAATGCATGGAATACTCTGCATTCAATGACGCTGAATGGAATCCACTGCATTGAATCGGGAAGCTTTGGGCCATGCTGCATAAATCCACTGCATGCAGTCATGCTGTGTGGACTCCACTGCATTGAATCATGCTGCAAAAAAAACCACTTCATTCAATAGGGTTCCATTAATGCACCCTGCATGGAATCCACTGCATTCAACCACGCTGCATGGAATCCACTGCATTCAATCGGGATGCATTTTACCACTCTGCATGGATTACACTGCATTTAATCACGCTGCATGTAATCCATGGAATTTAATCGGGATTCATTTTACTAAGCTGTATGGAATGGACTGCACTTAATCACGCTGCATGGAATCCACTGCATTCAATCATGCTGCATGGAATTCACTGCATTCAATCATGCTGCATAAAATCCACTGCATTCAATCATGCTGCATAAATCCACTGCATTCAATAGGGTTCCACTTCTTCACGCTGCATGGAATCCACTGCATTCAATCACGTTGCATAAAATCCACTGCATTCAATAGGGTTCCATTTCTTCACGCTGCATGGAATCCACTACATTCAATCACGCTGCATGGAATCCACTGCATTCAATCAGCATGCTTTGGGCCATGCTGCATAAAATCCACTGCATTCAATCATGCTGCCTGGAATCCACTGCATTCAATCATACTGCATAAAATCCACTGCATTCAATAGGGTTCCATTTCTTCACGCTTCATGGAATCCACTGCATTCAATAGGGTTCCATTCCTTCACGCTGCCTGGAATCCACTGCATTCAATCACGCTGCATGGAATCCACTGCATTCAATCGGGATGCATTTTTCCTCGTTGCATGGATTACACTGCATTCAATCCCAATGCATGGAATCCACTGCATTCAATCGGGAAGCTTTGGGCCATGCTGCATACAATGCACTGCATTCAATCGGGATGCACTGGGCCTCGCTGCATGGACTCCACTGCATATAATCGGGATCCATTGCGCCACAATGCATGGAATACTCTGCATTCAATGACGCTGAATGGAATCCACTGCATTGAATCAGGAAGCTTTGGGCCATGCTGCATAAATCCACTGCATGCAGTCATGCTGTGTGGACTCCACTGCATTGAATCATGCTGCAAAAAAAACCACTGCATTCAATAGGGTTCCATTTCTTCAACCTGCATGGAATCAACTGCATTCAACCACGCTGCATGGAATCCACTGCATTCAATCGGGATGCATTTTACCACTCTGCATGGATTACACTGCATTTAATCACACTGCATGTAAACCATGGAATTTAATCAGGATTCATTTTACTAACCTGTATGGAATGGACTGCACTTAATCACGCTGCATGGAATCCACTGCATTCAATCGGGATGCATTTTACCACGTTGCATGCAGTTCACTGCATTCAATCACAATGCATGGAATCCACTGCATTCAATCGGGATGCTTTGGGCCATGCTGCATAAAATCCACTGCATTCAATCTTGCTTTTTGAATCCACTGCATTCAGTAATGCTGCATAAAATCCTTGCATTCAATTGGGTTCCATTTCTTCACGCTGCATGGAATACACTGCATTCAATCACGCTGCATGGAATCCACTGCATTCAATCGGGATGCATTTTACCATGCTGCGTGGTTTTCACTGCATTCAATCACAATGCATGGAATCCACTGCATTCCATCGGGATGCTTTGGGCCATGCTGCATAAAATCCACTGCATTCAATCATGCTGCATGGAATCCACTACATTCAATCATGCTGCATAAAATCCACTGCATTCAATAGGGTTCCATTTCTTCACGCTGCATGTAATACACTGCATTCAATCACACTGAATGGAATCCACTGCATTCAATCGGGATGCATTTTACCTCGCTGCATGGATTACACTGCATTCAATCACAATGCATGGAATCCACTGCATTCAATCGGGATGCTTTGGGCCATGCTGCATAAAATCCACTGCATTCAATCGGGATGCATTGGGCCACGCTGCATCGACTCCACTGCATTCAATTGGCATCCATTGCGCCACAATGCAAGGAATCCTCTGCATTCGTTGACGCTGCATGGACTCCACTGCATTCAATCGGGATGCTTTGGGCCATGCTGCATAAAATCCACTGCATTCAACCATGCTGCATGGAATCCATTTCATTCAATCATGCTCTATAAAATCCAATGCATTCAATAGGGTTCCATTACTTCACGCTGCATGGAACACACTGCATTAAATCAGGATGCATGGAATCGACTGCATTCAATCAGGATGCATTATACCACGTTGCATGGATTACCCTACATTCAATCACAATGCATGGAATCCACTGCATTCAATCGGGATGCTTTGGGCCATGCTGCATAAAATCCACTGCATTCAATGGTGATGCATTGGGCCTCGCTGCATAGACTCCACTGCATATAATCGGGATCCATTGCGCCACAATGCATGGAATACTCTGCATTAAATGACGCTGCATGGAATCCACTGCATTCCATCGGGAAGCGTTGGGCCATGCTGCATAAAATCCACTGCATTCAATCATGCTGCATGGAATCCACTGCATTCAATCGGGATGCATTTTACAAGGCTGCATGGATTACATTTCATACACTCAAAATGCATGGAATCCACTGCGTTCTATAGGGATGCTTTGGGCCATACTGCATAATATACACTGCATTCAATTTGCTGCATGGAATCCACTGCATTCAATCAGGCTGCATGAAATCCACTGCATTCAATGGGGATGCATTCTACAATGCTGCATGGAGTTCACTGCATGCAATCACAATGCATGTAATCCACTGCATTCCATCGGGATGCTTTGGGCCATGCTGCATAAAATCCACTGCATTCAACCATGCTGCATGGAATCCACTGCATTCAATCATGCTGCATAAAATCCACTGCATTCAATCGGGATGCATTGGGCTTCGCTGCATGGAATACACTGCATTCAATCAGGCTGCATGGAATCCACTGCATTCAATGGGGATGCATTCTACAATGCTGCATGCAGTTCACTGCATTCAATCACAACGCATGTAATCCACTGCATTCCATCGGGATGCTTTGGGCCATGCTGCATAAAATCCACTGCATTCAATCGGGATGCATTGGGCCACGCTGCATGGACTCCACTGCATACAATCGGGATCCATTGCGCCAAAATGCATGGAATACTCTGCATTCATTGACGCTGCATGGACTCCACTGCATTCAATCGGGATGCTTTGGGCCATGCTGCATAAAATCCACTGCATTCAATCATGCTGCATGGAATCCACTGCATTCAATCATGCTGCATAAAATACACTGCATTCAATCGGGATGCATTGGGCCTCGCTGCATGGAATACACTGCATTCAATCACGCTGCATGGAATCCACTGCATTCAATGGGGATGCAGTCTACAATGCTGCATGGGGTTCACTGCATTCAATCACAATGCATAGAATCCACTGCATTCCATCGGGATGCTTTGGGCAATGCTGCATAAAATCCACTGCATTCAATCGGGATGCATTGGGCCTCGGTGCATGGACTCCACTGCATACAATCGGGATCCATTGCACCAAAATGCATGGAATCCTCCGCATGCAACCACGCTGCATGGACTCCACTGCATTCAATCGGGATGCTTTGGGCCATGCTGCATAATATCCATTGAATTCAATCATGCTGCATGGAATCCACTGCATTCAATCATGCTGTATAAAATCCACTGCATTCAATAGGGTTCCATTTCTTCACGTGGCATCGAATCCACTGCATTCAATCACGCTGCATGGAATCCACTGCATTCAATCGGGATGCATTTTTCCTCGCTGCATGGAGTACACTGCATTCAATCATGCTGCATAAAATCCACTGCATTCCATCGGGAGTCTTTGGGCCATGCTGCATAAAATCCACTGCATTCAACCATGCTGCATGGAATCCACTGCATTCAATCATGCTGCATAAAATCCACTGCATTCAATCGGGATGCATTGGGCCTCGCTGCATGGAATACACTGCATTCAATCAGGCTGCATGGAATCCACTGCATTCAATGGGGATGCATTCTACAATGCTGCATGGAGTTCACTGCATTCAATCACGCTGCATGGAATCCACTGCATTCTATCGGGATGCATTTTACCACGCTGCATAGATTACACCGCATTCAATCACAATGCATGGAATCCACTGCATTCAATCGGGATGCTTTGGGCCATGCTGCATAAAATCCACTGCATTCAATCGGGATGCATTGGGCCTCGGTGCATGGACTCCACTGCATACAATCGGGATCCATTGCACCAAAATGCATGGAATCCTCCGCATGCAACCACGCTGCATGGACTCCACTGCATTCAATCGGGATGCTTTGGGCCATGCTGCATAAAATCCACTGCATTCAATCATGCTGCATGGAATCCACTGCATTCAATCATGCTGCATAAAATACACTGCATTCAATCGGGATGCATTGGGCCTCGCTGCATGAAATACACTGCATTCAATAACGCTGCATGGAATCCACTGCATTCAATGGGGATGCATTCTACAATGCTGCATGGGGTTCACTGCATTCAATCACAATGCATAGAATCCACTGCATTCCATCGGGATGCTTTGGGCAATGCTGCATAAAATCCACTACATTCAATCGGGATGCATTGGGCCTCGGTGCATGGACTCCACTGCATACAATCGGGATCCATTGCGCCAAAATGCATGGAATCCTCCGCATGCAACCACGCTGCATGGACTCCACTGCATTCAATCGGGATTCTTTGGGCCATGCTTCATAATATCCATTGAATTCAATCATGCTGCATGGAATCCACTGCATTCAATCATGCTGTATAAAATCCACTGCATTCAATAGGGTTCCATTTTTTCACGTGGCATCGAATCCACTGCATTCAATCACGCTGCATGGAATCCAGTGCATTCAATCGGGATGCATTTTTCCTCGCTGCATGGAGTACACTGCATTCAATCATGCTGCATAAAATCCACTGCATTCCATCGGGATGCATTGGGCCATGCTGCATAAAATCCACTGCATTCAACCATGCTGCATGGAATCCACTGCATTCAATCATGCTGCATAAAATCCACTGCATTCAATCGGGATGCATTGGGCCTCACTGCATGGAATACACTGCATTCAATCAGGCTGCATAAAATCCACTGCATTCAATGGGGATGCATTCTACAATGCTGCATGGAGTTCACTGCATTCAATCACGCTGCATGGAATCCACTGCATTCTATCGGGATGCATTTTACCACGCTGCATATATTACACCGCATTCAATCACAATGCATGGAATCCACTGCATTCCATCGGGATGCTTTGGGCCATGCTGCATAAAATCCACTGCATTCAATCGGGATGCATTGGGCCTCGCTGCATGGACTCCACTGCATTCAATCGGGATCCATTGCGCCACAATGCATGGAATCCTCTGCATTCAATGACGCTGCATGGAATCCACTGCATTCCATCAGGATGCTTTGGGCCATGCTGCATAAAATCCACTGCATGCAATCATGCTGCATGGAATCCACTGCATTCAATCATGCTGCATAAAATCCACTGCATTCAATAGGGTTCCATTTCTTCACACTGCATGGAATCCACTGCATTCAATCACGCTGCATGGAATCCACTGCATTCAACATGGAGGAATTTTACCACGCTGCATTTAGTACACTGTATTCAATCACAATTCATGGAATCCATTGCATTCAATCGGAATGCTTTGGGCCATGCTGCATAAAATCCACTGCATTCAATCGGGATGCACTGGGCATCGCTGCATGGACTCCATTGCATACAATCGGGATCCATTGCGCCACAATGCATGGAATCCTCTGCATTCAATCATGCTGCATGGAATCCACTGCATTCAATCGGGATGCATTTTACCATGCTGCATGGATTACCCTTCATTCAATCAGGCTGCATGGAATCCACTGCATTCTATCGGGATGCTTTGCGCCATGCTGCATAAAATCCAGTGCATTTAATCGGGATGCATTTGGCCACGCTGCATGGACTCCACTGCATAAAATCGGGATCCATTGCCCCAAATTGCAAGGGATCATCTGCATTCAATGACGCTGCATGGAATCCACTGCATTCCATCGGGATCCATTTTACCACGCAGCATGGATTACACTGCTTTCAATCACAATGCATGGAATCTACTCTATTCAATTGGGATGCTTTGGGACATACTGCATAAAATCCACTGCATTCAATCATGCTGCATGGAATCCACTGCATTCAATAGGGATGCTTTGGGCCATACTGCATAAAATCCACTGCATTCAATCTTGCTGCATGGAATCCACTGCATTCAATCATGCTGCATAAATCCCATGCATTCAATAGGGTTCCATTTCTTCACGCTGCATGGAATCCACTGCATTCAATCACGCTGCATAAAATCCACTGCATTCAATAGGGTTCCATTTCTTCACGCTTCATGGAATCCACTGCATTCAATAGGGTTCCATTCCTTCACGCTGCCTGGAATCCACTGCCTTCAATCACGCTGCATGGAATCCACTGCATTCAATCGGGATGCATTTTTCCTCGTTGCATGGATTACACTGCATTCAATCCCAATGCATGGAATCCACTGCATTCAATCGGGAAGCTTTGGGCCATGCTGCTTACAATGCACTGCATTCAATCGGGATGCACTGGGCCTCGCTGCATGGACTCCACTGCATATAATCGGGATCCATTGCGCCACAATGCATGGAATCCTCTGCATTCAATGACGCTGAATGGAATCCACTGCATTGAATCGGGAAGCTTTGGGCCATGCTGCATAAATCCACTGCATGCAATCATGCTGTGTGGACTCCACTGCATTGAATCATGCTGCAAAAAAAACCACTGCATTCAATAGGGTTCCATTTCTTCACCCTGCATGGAATCCACTGCATTCAACCACGCTGCATGGAATCCACTGCATTCAATCGGGATGCATTTTACCACTCTGCATGGATTACACTGCATTTAATCACGCTGCATGTAATCCATGGAATTTAATCGGGATTCATTTTACTAAGCTGTATGGAATGGACTGCACTTAATCACGCTGCATGGAATCCACTGCATTCAATCGGGATGCATTTTACCACGTTGCATGCAGTTCACTGCATTCAATCACAATGCATGGAATCCACTGCATTCAATCGGGATGCTTTGGGCCATGCTGCATAAAATCCACTGCATTCAATCTTGCTTTTTGAATCCACTGCATTCAGTAATGCTGCATGAAATCCTTGCATTCAATTGGGTTCCATTTCTTCACTCTGCATGGATTACACTGCATTCAATCACGCTGCATGGAATCCATGGAATTTAATCGGGATTCATTTTACTAAGCTGTATGGAATGGACTGCACTTAATCACGCTGCATGGAATCCACTGCATTCAATCGGGATGCATTTTACCACGTTGCATGCAGTTCACTGCATTCAATCACAATGCATGGAATCCACTGCATTCAATCGGGATGCTTTGGGCCATGCTGCATAAAATCCACTGCATTCAATCTTGCTTTTTGAATCCACTGCATTCAGTAATGCTGCATAAAATCCTTGCATTCAATTGGGTTCCATTTCTTCACGCTGCATGGAATACACTGCATTCAATCACGCTGCATGGAATCCACTGCATTCAATCGGGATGCATTTTACCATGCTGCGTGGTTTTCACTGCATTCAATCACAATGCATGGAATCCACTGCATTCAATCGGGATGCTTTGGGCCATGCTGCATAAAATCCACTGCATTCAATCAGGCTGCATGGAATCCACTGCATTCAATCATGCTGCATAAAATCCACTGCATTCAATAGGGTTCCATTTCTTCACGCTGCATGTAATACACTGCATTCAATCACACTGAATGGAATCCACTGCATTCAATCGGGATGCATTTTACCTCGCTGCATGGATTACACTGCATTCAATCACGATGCATGGAATCCACTGCATTCCATCGGGATGCTTTGGACCATGCTGCATAAAATCCACTGCATTCAATCGGGATGCATTGGGCCACGCTGCATCGACTCCACCGCATTCAATTGGCATCCATTGCGCCACAATGCAAGGAATCCTCTGCATTCATTGACGCTGCATGGACTCCACTGCATTCTATCGGGATGCTTTGGGCCATGCTGCATAAAATCCACTGCATTCAACCATGCTGCATGGAATCCATTTCATTCAATCATGCTCTATAATATCCAATGCATTCAATACGGTTCCATTACTTCACGCTGCATGGAATACACTGCATTAAATCAGGATGCATGGAATCGACCGCATTCAATCAGGATGCATTATACCACGTTGCATGGATTACCCTACATTCAATCACAATGCATGGAATCCACTGCATTCAATCGGGATGCCTTGGGCCATGCTGCATAAAATCCACTGCATTCAATCGGGATGCATTGGGCCTCGCTGCATAGACTCCACTGCATATAATCGGGATCCATTGCGCCACAATGCATGGAATACTCTGCATTCAATGACGCTGCATGGAATCCACTGCATTCCATCGGGAAGCTTTGGGCCATGCTGCATAAAATCCACTGCATTCAATCATGCTGCATGGAATCCACTGCATTCAATCGGGATGCATTTTACAAGGCTGCATGGATTACATTTCATACACTCAAAATGCATGGAATCCACTGCGTTCTATACGGATGCTTTGGGCCATACTGCATAAAATACACTGCATTCAATTTGCTGCATGGACTCCACTGCATTCAATCATGCTGAATAAAATCCACTGCATTCAATAGGGTTCCATTTCTTCACGCTGCATGGAATACACTGCATTCAATCAGGCTGCATGAAATCCACTGCATTCAATGGGGATGCATTCTACAATGCTGCATGGAGTTCACTGCATGCAATCACAATGCATGTAATCCACTGCATTCCATCGGGATGCCTTGGGCCATGCTGCATAAAATCCACTGCATTCAACCATGCTGCATGGAATCCACTGCATTCAATCATGCTGCATAAAATCCACTGCATTCAATCGGGATGCATTGGGCCTCGCTGCATGGAATACACTGCATTCAATCAGGCTGCATGGAATCCACTGCATTCAATGGGGATGCATTCTACAATGCTGCATGGAGTTCACTGCATTCAATCACAACGCATGTAATCCACTGCATTCCATCGGGATGCCTTGGGCCATGCTGCATAAAATCCACTGCATTCAATCTGGATGCATTGGGCCTCGCTGCATGGACTCCACTGCATACAATCGGGATCCATTGCGCCAAAATGCATGGAATACTCTGCATTCATTGACGCTGCATGGACTCCACTGCATTCAATCGGGATGCTTTGGGCCATGCTGCATAAAATCCACTGCATTCAACCATGCTGCATGGAATCCACTGCATTCAATCATGCTGCATAAAATCCACTGCATTCCATCGGGATGCATTGGGCCTCGCTGCATGGAAAACACTGCATTCAATCACGCTGCATGGAATCCACTGCATTCAATGGGGATGCATTCTACAATGCTGCATGGAGTTCACTGCATTCAATCACAATGCATGGAATCCACTGCATTCCATCGGGATGCTTTGGGCCATGCTGCATAAAATCCACTGCATTCAATCGGGATGCATTGGGCCTCGCTGCATGGACTCCACTGCATACAATCGGGATCCATTGCACCAAAATGCATGGAATCCTCCGCATGCAACGACGCTGCATGGACTCCACTGCATGCAATCGGGATGCTTTGGGCCATGCTGCATAAAATCCATTGAATTCAATCATGCTGCATGGAATCCACTGCATTCAATCATGCTGTATAAAATCCACTGCATTCAATAGGGTTCCATTTCTTCACGTGGCATCGACTCCACTGCATTCAATCACGCTGCATGGAATCCACTGCATTCAATCGGGATGCATTTTTCCTCGCTGCATGGAGTACACTGCATTCAATCATGCTGCATAAAATCCACTGCATTCCATCGGGATGCTTTGGGCCATGCTGCATAAAATCCACTGCATTCAACCATGCTGCATGGAATCCACTGCATTCAATCATGCTGCATAAAATCCACTGCATTCAATCGGGATGCATTGGGCCTCGCTGCATGGAATAAACTGCATTCAATCAGGCTCCATGGAATCCACTGCATTCAATGGGGATGCATTCTACCATGCTGCATGGAGTTCACTGCATTCAATCACAATGCATGGAATCCACTGCATTCCATCGGGATGCTTTGGGCCATGCTGCATAAAATCCACTGCATTCAATCGGGATGCATTGGGCCTCGCTGCATGGACTCCACTGCATACAATCGGGATCCATTGCGCCACAATGCATGGAATACTCTGCATTCAATCACGCTGCATGGAATCCACTGCATTCAATCGGGATGCTTTGGGCCATGCTGCATAAAATTCACTGCATGCAATCATGCTGCATGGAATCCACTGCATTCAATCGGGATGCATTTTATCACGTTGCATGCAGTTCACTGCATTCAATCACAATGCATGGAATCCACTGCATTCAATCGGGATGCTTTGGGCCATGCTGCATAAAATCCACTGCATTCAATCGGGATGCATTGGGCCTCGCTGCATGGACTCCACTGCATTCAATCGGGATCCATTGCGCCACAATGCATGGAATCCTCTGCATTCAATGACGCTGCATGGAATCCACTGCATTCCATCAGGATGCTTTGGGCCATGCTGCATAAAATCCACTGCATGCAATCATGCTGCATGGAATCCACTGCATTCAATCATGCTGCATAAAATCCACTGCATTCAATAGGGTTCCATTTCTTCACACTGCATGGAATCCACTGCATTCAATCACGCTGCATGGAATCCACTGCATTCAACATGGATGAATTTTACCACGCTGCATTTAGTACACTGTATTCAATCACAATTCATGGAATCCATTGCATTCAATCGGGATGCTTTGGGCCATGCTGCCTAAAATCCACTGCATTCAATCGGGATGCACTGGGCATCGCTGCATGGACTCCACTGCATACAATCGGGATCCATTGCGCCACAATGCATGGAATCCTCTGCATTCAATGACGCTGCATGGAATCCACTGCATTCCATCGGGAAGCTTTGGGCCATGCTGCATAAAATCCATTGCATTCAATCATGCTGCATGGAATCCACTTCATTCAATCGGGATGCATTTTACCATGCTGCCTGGATTACCCTTCATTCAATCACGCTGCATGGAATCCACTGCATTCTATCGGGATGCTTTGGGCCATGCTGCATAAAATCCACTGCATTTAATCGGGATGCATTTGGCCACGCTGCATGGACTCCACTGCATAAAATCGGGATCCATTGCCCCAAAATGCAAGGAATCATCTGCATTCAATGACGCTGCATGGAATCCACTGCATTCCATCGGGATCCATTTTACCACGCAGCATGGATTACACTGCTTTCAATCACAATGCATGGAATCTACTCTATTCAATCGGGATGCTTTGGGCCATACTGCATAAAATCCACTGCATTCAATCTTGCTGCATGGAATCCACTGCATTCAATCATGCTGCATAAATCCACTGCATTCAATAGGGTTCCACTTCTTCACGCTGCATGGAATCCACTGCATTCAATCACGCTGCATAAAATCCACTGCATTCAATAGGGTTCCATTTCTTCACGCTGCATGGAATCCACTACATTCAATCACGCTGCATGGAATCCACTGCATTCAATCAGGATGCTTTGGGCCATGCTGCATAAAATCCACTGCATTCAATCATGCTGCCTGGAATCCACTGCATTCAATCATACTGCATAAAATCCACTGCATTCAATAGGGTTCCATTTCTTCACGCTTCATGGAATCCACTGCATTCAATAGGGTTCCATTCCTTCACACTGCCTGGAATCCACTGCCTTCAATCACGCTGCATGGAATCCACTGCATTCAATCGGGATGCATTTTTCCTCGTTGCATGGATTACACTGCATTCAATCCCAATGCATGGAATCCACTGCATTCAATCGGGAAGCTTTGGGCCATGCTGCATACAATGCACTGCATTCAATCGGGATGCACTGGGCCTCGCTGCATGGACTCCACTGCATATAATCGGGATCCATTGTGCCACAATGCATGGAATACTCTGCATTCAATGACGCTGAATGGAATCCACTGCATTGAATCGGGAAGCTTTGGGCCATGCTGCATAAATCCACTGCATGCAATCAGGCTGTGTGGACTCCACTGCATTGAATCATGCTGCAAAAAAAACCACTGCATTCAATAGGGTTCCATTTCTTCACCCTGCATGGAATCCACTGCATTCAACCACGCTGCATGGAATCCACTGCATTCAATCGGGATGCATTTTACCACTCTGCATGGATTACACTGCATTTAATCACGCTGCATGTAATCCATGGAATTTAATCGGGATTCATTTTACTAAGCTGTATGGAATGGACTGCACTTAATCACGCTGCATGGAATCCACTGCATTCAATCGGGATGCATTTTACCACGTTGCATGCAGTTCACTGCATTCAATCACAATGCATGGAATCCACTGCATTCAATCGGGATGCTTTGGGCCATGCTGCATAAAATCCACTGCATTCAATCTTGCTTTTTGAATCCACTGCATTCAGTAATGCTGCATAAAATCCTTGCATTCAATTGGGTTCCATTTCTTCACGCTGCATGGAATACACTGCATTCAATCATGCTGCATAAAATCCACTGCATTCAATCGGGATGCATTGGGCCTCGCTGCATGGAATAAACTGCATTCAATCAGGCTCCATGGAATCCACTGCATTCAATGGGGATGCATTCTACCATGCTGCATGGAGTTCACTGCATTCAATCACAATGCATGGAATCCACTGCATTCCATCGGGATGCTTTGGGCCATGCTGCATAAAATCCACTGCATTCAATCGGGATGCATTGGGCCTCGCTGCATGGACTCCACTGCATACAATCGGGATCCATTGTGCCACAATGCAAGGAATCCTCTGCATTCATTGACGCTGCATGGACTCCACTGCATTCAATCGGGATGCTTTGGGCCATGCTGCATAAAATCCACTGCATTCAACCATGCTGCATGGAATCCATTTCATTCAATCATGCTCTATAAAATCCAATGCATTCAATACGGTTCCATTACTTCACGCTGCATGGAATACACTGCATTCAATCAGGATGCATGGAATCGACTGCATTCAATCAGGATGCATTATACCACGTTGCATGGATTACCCTACATTCAATCACAATGCATGGAATCCACTGCATTCAATCGGGATGCTTTGGGCCATGCTGCATAAAATCCACTGCATTCAATCGGGATGCATTGGGCCTCGCTGCATAGACTCCACTGCATATAATCGGGATCCATTGCGCCACAATGCATGGAATACTCTGCATTCAATGACGCTGCATGGAATCCACTGCATTCCATCGGGAAGCTTTGGGCCATGCTGCATAAAATCCACTGCATTCAATCATGCTGCATGGAATCCACTGCATTCAATAGGGATGCATTTTACAAGGCTGCATGGATTACATTTCATACACTCAAAATGCATGGAATCCACTGCGTTCTATAGGGATGCTTTGGGCCATACTGCATAAAATACACTGCATTCAATTTGCTGCATGGAATCCACTGCATTCAATCATGCTGAATAAAATCCACTGCATTCAATAGGGTTCCATTTCTTCACGCTGCATGGAATACAGTGCATTCAATCAGGCTGCATGAAATCCACTGCATTCAATGGGGATGCATTCTACAATGCTGCATGGAGTTCACTGCATGCAATCACAATGCATGTAATCCACTGCATTCCATCGGGATGCCTTGGGCCATGCTGCATAAAATCCACTGCATTCAACCATGCTGCATGGAATCCACTGCATTCAATCATGCTGCATAAAATCCACTGCATTCAATCGGGATGCATTGGGCCTCGCTGCATGGAATACACTGCATTCAATCAGGCTGCATGGAATCCACTGCATTCAATGGGGATGCATTCTACAATGCTGCATGGAGTTCACTGCATTCAATCACAACGCATGGAATCCACTGCATTCCATCGGGATGCTTTGGGCCATGCTGCATAAAATCCACTGCATTCAATCGGGATGCATTGGGCCTCGCTGCATGGACTCCACTGCATACAATCGGGATCCATTGCGCCAAAATGCATGGAATACTCTGCATTCATTGACGCTGCATGGACTCCACTGCATTCAATCGGGATGCTTTGCGCCATGCTGCATAAAATCCACTGCATGCAATCATGCTGCATGGAATCCACTGCATTCAATCATGCTGCATAAAATCCACTGCATTCCATCGGGATGCATTGGGCCTCGCTGCATGGAATACACTGCATTCAATCACGCTGCATGAAATCCACTGCATTCAATGGGGATGCATTCTACAATGCTGCATGGAGTTCGCTGCATTCAATCACAATGCATGGAATCCACTGCATTCCATCGGGATGCTTTGGGCCATGCTGCATAAAATCCACTGCATTCAATCGGGATGCATTGGGCCTCGCTGCATGGACTCCACTGCATACAATCGGGATCCATTGCACCAAAATGCATGGAATCCTCCGCATGCAACGACGCTGCATGGACTCCACTGCATTCAATCGGGATGCTTTGGGCCATGCTGAATAAAATCCACTGCATTCAATCATGCTGCATGGAATCCACTGCATTCAATCATGCTGTATAAAATCCACTGCATTCAATAG
This sequence comes from Sus scrofa, assembly GCF_054392235.1. NCBI lineage: Eukaryota > Metazoa > Chordata > Mammalia > Artiodactyla > Suidae > Sus > Sus scrofa. Next base: position 6,824,325 of record NC_139397.1, read on the forward strand.
GGTTCCATTTCTTCACGTGGCATCGAATCCACTGCATTCAATCACGCTGCATGGAATCCACTGCATTCAATCGGGATGCATTTTTCCTCGCTGCATGGAGTACACTGCATTCAATCATGCTGCATAAAATCCACTGCATTCCATCGGGAGTCTTTGGGCCATGCTGCATAAAATCCACTGCATTCAACCATGCTGCATGGAATCCACTGCATTCAATCATGCTGCATAAAATCCACTGCATTCAATCGGGATGCATTGGGCCTCGCTGCATGGAATAAACTGCATTCAATCAGGCTCCATGGAATCCACTGCATTCAATGGGGATGCATTCTACCATGCTGCATGGAGTTCACTGCATTCAATCACAATGCATGGAATCCACTGCATTCCATCGGGATGCTTTGGGCCATGCTGCATAAAATCAACTGCATTCAATCGGGATGCATTGGGCCTCGCTGCATGGACTCCACTGCATACAATCGGGATCCATTGCGCCACAATGCATGGAATCCTCTGCATTCATTGACGCTGCATGGAATCCACTGCATTCAATCGGGATGCTTTGGGCCATGCTGCATAAAATCCACTGCATGCAATCATGCTGCATGGAATCCACTGCATTCAATCGGGATGCATTTTACCACGTTGCATGCAGTTCACTGCATTCAATCACAATGCATGGAATCCACTGCATTCAATCGGGATGCTTTGGGCCATGCTGCATAAAGTCCACTGCATTCAATCGGGATGCATTGGGCCTCGCTGCATGGACTCCACTGCATTCAATCGGGATCCATTTTGCCACAATGCATGGATCCTCTGCATTCAATGACGCTGCATGGAATACACTGCATTCCATCAGGATGCTTTGGGCCATGCTGCATAAAATCCACTGCATGCAATCATGCTGCATGGAATCCACTGCATTCAATCATGCTGCATAAAATCCACTGCATTCAATAGGGTTCCATTTCTTCACACTGCATGGAATCCACTGCATTCAATCACGCTGCATGCAATCCACTGCATTCAACATGGATGAATTTTTCCACGCTGCATTTAGTACACTGTATTCAATCACAATTCATGGAATCCATTGCATTCAATCGGGATGCTTTGGGCCATGCTGCATAAAATCCACTGCATTCAATCGGGATGCACTGGGCATCGCTGCATGGACTCCACTGCATACAATCGGGATCCATTGCGCCACAATGCATGGAATCCTCTGCATTCAATGACGCTGCGTGGAATCCACTGCATTCCATCGGGAAGCTTTGGGCCATGCTGCATAAAATCCATTGCATTCAATCATGCTGCATGGAATCCACTTCATTCAATCGGGATGCATTTTACCATGCTGCCTGGATTACCCTTCATTCAATCACGCTGCATGGAATCCACTGCATTCTATCGGGATGCTTTGGGCCATGCTGCATAAAATCCACTGCATTTAATCGGGATGCATTTGGCCACGCTGCATGGACTCCACTGCATAAAATCGGGATCCATTGCCCCAAAATGCAAGGAATCCTCTGCATTCAATGACGCTGAATGGAATCCACTGCATTGAATCGGGAAGCTTTGGGCCATGCTGCATAAATCCACTGCATGCAGTCATGCTGTGTGGACTCCACTGCATTGAATCATGCTGCAAAAAAAACCACTGCATTCAATAGGGTTCCATTAATGCACCCTGCATGGAATCCACTGCATTCAACCACGCTGCATGGAATCCACTGCATTCAATCGGGATGCATTTTACCACTCTGCATGGATTACACTGCATTTAATCACGCTGCATGGAATCCATGGAATTTAATCGGGATTCATTTTACTAAGCTGTATGGAATGGACTGCACTTAATCACGCTGCATGGAATCCACTGCATTCAATCGGGATGCATTTTACCACGTTGCATGCAGTTCACTGCATTCAATCACAATGCATGGAATCCACTGCATTCAATCGGGATGCTTTGGGCCATGCTGCATAAAATCCACTGCATTCAATCTTGCTTTTTGAATCCACTGCATTCAGAAATGCTGCATAAAATCCTTGCATTCAATTGGGTTCCATTTCTTCACGCTGCATGGAATACACTGCATTCAATCATGCTGCATAAAATCCACTGCATTCAATCGGGATGCATTGGGCCTCGCTGCATGGAATAAACTGCATTCAATCAGGCTCCATGGAATCCACTGCATTCAATGGGGATGCATTCTACCATGCTGCATGGAGTTCACTGCATTCAATCACAATGCATGGAATCCACTGCATTCCATCGGGATGCTTTGGGCCATGCTGCATAAAATCCACTGCATTCAATCGGGATGCATTGGGCCTCGCTGCATGGACTCCACTGCATACAATCGGGATCCATTGCGCCACAATGCATGGAATACTCTGCATTCAATCACGCTGCATGGAATCCACTGCATTCAATCGGGATGCTTTGGGCCATGCTGCATAAAATCCACTGCATGCAATCATGCTGCATGGAATCCACTGCATTCAATCGGGATGCATTTTACCACGTTGCATGCAGTTCACTGCATTCAATCACAATGCATGGAATCCACTGCATTCAATCGGGATGCTTTGGGCCATGCTGCATAAATTCCACTGCATTCAATCGGGATGCATTGGGCCTCGCTGCATGGACTCCACTGCATTCAATCGGGATCCATTGCGCCACAATGCATGGATCCTCTGCATTCAATGACGCTGCATGGAATCCACTGCATTCCATCAGAATGCTTTGGGCCATGCTGCATAAAATCCACTGCATGCAATCATGCTGCATGGAATCCACTGCATTCAATCATGCTGCATAAAATCCACTGCATTCAATAGGGTTCCATTTCTTCACACTGCATGGAATCCACTGCATTCAATCACGCTGCATGGAATCCACTGCATTCAACATGGATGAATTTTACCACGCTGCATTTAGTACACTGTATTCAATCACAATTCATGGAATCCATTGCATTCAATCGGGATGCTTTGAGCCATGCTGCATAAAATCCACTGCATTCAATCGGGATGCACTGGGCATCGCTGCATGGACTCCACTGCATACAATCGGGATCCATTGCGCCAAAATGCATGGAATCCTTTGCATTCAATGACGCTGCATGGAATCCACTGCATTCAATCGGGATGCTTTGGGCCATGCTGCATAAAATCCACTGCATTCAATCGGGATGCACTGGGCCTCGCTGCATGGACTCCACTGCATATAATCGGGATCCATTGCGCCACAATGCATGGAATACTCTGCATTCAATGACGCTGAATGGAATCCACTGCATTGAATCGGGAAGCTTTGGGCCATGCTGCATAAATCCACTGCATGCAGTCATGCTGTGTGGACTCCACTGCATTGAATCATGCTGCAAAAAAAACCACTGCATTCAATAGGGTTCCATTTCTTCACCCTGCATGGAATCCACTGCATTCAACCACGCTGCATGGAATCCACTGCATTCAATCGGGATGCATTTTACCACTCTGCATGGATTACACTGCATTTAATCACGCTGCATGGAATCCATGGAATTTAATCGGGATTCATTTTACTAAGCTGTATGGAATGGACTGCACTTAATCACGCTGCATGGAATCCACTGCATTCAATCATGCTGCATGGAATTCACTGCATTCAATCATGCTGCATAAAATCCACTGCATTCAATCATGCTGCATAAATCCACTGCATTCAATAGGGTTCCACTTCTTCACGCTGCATGGAATCCACTGCATTCAATCACGCTGCATAAAATCCACTGCATTCAATAGGGTTCCATTTCTTCACGCTGCATGGAATCCACTACATTCAATCACGCTGCATGGAATCCACTGCATTCAATCAGCATGCTTTGGGCCATGCTGCATAAAATCCACTGCATTCAATCATGCTGCCTGGAATCCACTGCATTCAATCATACTGCATAAAATCCACTGCATTCAATAGGGTTCCATTTCTTCACGCTTCATGGAATCCACTGCATTCAATAGGGTTCCATTCCTTCACGCTGCCTGGAATCCACTGCCTTCAATCACGCTGCATGGAATCCACTGCATTCAATCGGGATGCATTTTTCCTCGTTGCATGGATTACACTGCATTCAATCCCAATGCATGGAATCCACTGCATTCAATCGGGAAGCTTTGGGCCATGCTGCATACAATGCACTGCATTCAATCGGGATGCACTGGGCCTCGCTGCATGGACTCCACTGCATAAAATCGGGATCCATTGCGCCACAATGCATGGAATACTCTGCATTCAATGACGCTGAATGGAATCCACTGCATTGAATCGGGAAGCTTTGGGCCATGCTGCATAAATCCACTGCATGCAGTCATGCTGTGTGGACTCCACTGCATTGAATCATGCTGCAAAAAAAACCACTGCATTCAATAGGGTTCCATTAATGCACCCTGCATGGAATCCACTGCATTCAACCACGCTGCATGGAATCCACTGCATTCAATCGGGATGCATTTTACCACTCTGCATGGATTACACTGCATTTAATCACGCTGCATGTAATCCATGGAATTTAATCGGGATTCATTTTACTAAGCTGTATGGAATGGACTGCACTTAATCACGCTGCATGGAATCCACTGCATTCAATCGGGATGCATTTTACCACGTTGCATGCAGTTCACTGCATTCAATCACAATGCATGGAATCCACTGCATTCCATCGGGATGCTTTGGGCCATGCTGCATAAAATCCACTGCATTCAATCTTGCTTTTTGAATCCACTGCATTCAGTAATGCTGCATAAAATCCTTGCATTCAATTGGGTTCCATTTCTTCACGCTGCATGGAATACACTGCATTCAATCACGCTGCATGGAATCCACTGCATTCAATCGGGATGCATTTTACCATGCTGCGTGGTTTTCACTGCATTCAATCACAATGCATGGAATCCACTGCATTCCATCGGGATGCTTTGGGCCATGCTGCATAAAATCCACTGCATTCAATCATGCTGCATGGAATCCACTGCATTCAATCATGCTGCATAAAATCCACTGCATTCAATAGGGTTCCATTTCTTCACGCTGCATGGAATACACTGCATTCAATCACACTGAATGGAATCCACTGCATTCAATCGGGATGCTTTTAACCTCGCTGCATGGATTACACTCCATTCAATCACAATGCATGGAATCCACTGCATTCCATCGGGATGCTTTGGGCCATGCTGCATAAAATCCACTGCATTCAATCGGGATGCATTGGGCCACGCTGCATCGACTCCACTGCATTCAATTGGCATCCATTGCGCCACAATGCAAGGAATCCTCTGCATTCATTGACGCTGCATGGACTCCACTGCATTCAATCGGGATGCTTTGGGCCATGCTGCATAAAATCCACTGCATTCAACCATGCTGCATGGAATCCATTTCATTCAATCATGCTCTATAAAATCCAATGCATTCAATACGGTTCCATTACTTCACGCTGCATGGAATACACTGCATTAAATCAGGATGCATGGAATCGACTGCATTCAATCAGGATGCATTATACCACGTTGCATGGATTACCCTACATTCAATCACAATGCATGGAATCCACTGCATTCAATCGGGATGCTTTGGGCCATGCTGCATAAAATCCACTGCATTCAATCGGGATGCATTGGGCCTCGCTGCATAGACTCCACTGCATATAATCGGGATCCATTGCGCCACAATGCATGGAATACTCTGCATTCAATGACGCTGCATGGAATCCACTGCATTCCATCGGGAAGCTTTGGGCCATGCTGCATAAAATCCACTGCATTCAATCATGCTGCATGGAATCCACTGCATTCAATCGGGATGCATTTTACAAGGCTGCATGGATTACATTTCATACACTCAAAATGCATGGAATCCACTGCGTTCTATAGGGATGCTTTGGGCCATACTGCATAAAATACACTGCATTCAATTTGCTGCATGGAATCCACTGCATTCAATCATGCTGAATAAAATCCACTGCATTCAATAGGGTTCCATTTCTTCACGCTGCATGGAATACAGTGCATTCAATCAGGCTGCATGAAATCCACTGCATTCAATGGGGATGCATTCTACAATGCTGCATGGAGTTCACTGCATGCAATCACAATGCATGTAATCCACTGCATTCCATCGGGATGCCTTGGGCCATGCTGCATAAAATCCACTGCATTCAACCATGCTGCATGGAATCCACTGCATTCAATCATGCTGCATAAAATCCACTGCATTCAATCGGGATGCATTGGGCCTCGCTGCATGGAATACACTGCATTCAATCAGGCTGCATGGAATCCACTGCATTCAATGGGGATGCATTCTACAATGCTGCATGGAGTTCACTGCATTCAATCACAACGCATGGAATCCACTGCATTCCATCGGGATGCTTTGGGCCATGCTGCATAAAATCCACTGCATTCAATCGGGATGCATTGGGCCACGCTGCATGGACTCCACTGCATACAATCGGGATCCATTGCACCAAAATGCATGGAATACTCTGCATTCATTGACGCTGCATGGACTCCACTGCATTCAATCGGGATGCTTTGGGCCATGCTGCATAAAATCCACTGCATTCAACCATGCTGCATGGAATCCACTGCATTCAATCATGCTGCATAAAATCCACTGCATTCCATCGGGAAGCATTGGGCCTCGCTGCATGGAATACACTGCATTCAGTCACGCTGCATGAAATCCACTGCATTCAATGGGGATGTATTCTACAATGCTGCATGGAGTTCACTGCATTCAATCACAATGCATGGAATCCACTGCATTCCATCGGGATGCTTTGGGCCATGCTGCATAAAATCCACTGCATTCAATCGGGATGCATTGGGCCTCGCTGCATGGACTCCACTGCATACAATCGGGATCCATTTCACCAAAATGCATGGAATCCTCCGCATGCAACGACGCTGCATGGACTCCACTGCATTCAATCGGGATGCTTTGGGCCATGCTGAATAAAATCCACTGCATTCAATCATGCTGCATGGAATCCACTGCATTCAATCATGCTGCATAAAATCCACTGCATTCAATAGGGTTCCATTTCTTCACGTGGCATCGAATCCACTGCATTCAATCACGCTGCATGGAATCCACTGCATTCAATCGGGATGCATTTTTCCTCGCTGCATGGAGTACACTGCATTCAATCATGCTGCATGGAATCCACTGCATTCAATAGGGATGCATTTTACAAGGCTGCATGGATTACATTTCATACACTCAAAATGCATGGAATCCACTGCGTTCTATAGGGATGCTTTGGGCCATACTGCATAAAATACACTGCATTCAATTTGCTGCATGGAATCCACTGCATTCAATCATGCTGAATAAAATCCACTGCATTCAATAGGGTTACATTTCTTCACGCTGCATGGAATACAGTGCATTCAATCAGGCTGCATGAAATCCACTGCATTCAATGGGGATGCATTCTACAATGCTGCATGGAGTTCACTGCATGCAATCACAATGCATGTAATCCACTGCATTCCATCGGGATGCCTTGGGCCATGCTGCATAAAATCCACTGCATTCAACCATGCTGCATGGAATCCACTGCATTCAATCATGCTGCATAAAATCCACTGCATTCAATCGGGATGCATTGGGCCTCGCTGCATGGAATACAGTGCATTCAATCAGGCTGCATGGAATCCACTGCATTCAATGGGGATGCATTCTACAATGCTGCATGGAGTTCACTGCATTCAATCACAACGCATGGAATCCACTGCATTCCATCGGGATGCTTTGGGCCATGCTGCATAAAATCCACTGCATTCAATCGGGATGCATTGGGCCACGCTGCATGGACTCCACTGCATACAATCGGGATCCATTGCGCCAAAATGCATGGAATCCTCTGCATTCATTGACGCTGCATGGACTCCACTGCATTCAATCGGGATGCTTTGGGCCATGCTGCATAAAATCCACTGCATTCAACCATGCTGCATGGAATCCACTGCATTCAATCATGCTGCATAAAATCCACTGCATTCCATCGGGATGCATTGGGCCTCGCTGCATGGAATACACTGCATTCAATCACGCTGCATGAAATCCACTGCATTCAATGGGGATGCATTCTACAATGCTGCATGGAGTTCACTGCATTCAATCACAATGCATGGAATCCACTGCATTCCATCGGGATGCTTTGGGCCATGCTGCATAAAATCCACTGCATTCAATCGGGATGCATTGGGCCTCGCTGCATGGACTCCACTGCATACAATCGGGATCCATTGCACCAAAATGCATGGAATCCTCCGCATGCAACGACGCTGCATGGACTCCACTGCATTCAATCGGGATGCTTTGGGCCATGCTGAATAAAATCCACTGCATTCAATCATGCTGCATGGAATCCACTGCATTCAATCATGCTGTATAAAATCCACTGCATTCAATAGGGTTCAATTTCTTCACGTGGCATCGAATCCACTGCATTCAATCACGCTGCATGGAATCCACTGCCTTCAATCACGCTGCATGGAATCCACTGCATTCAATCGGGATGCATTTTTCCTCGTTGCATGGATTACACTGCATTCAATCCCAATGCATGAACTCCACTGCATTCAATCGGGAAGCTTTGGGCCATGCTGCATACAATGCACTGCATTCAATCGGGATGCACTGGGCCTCGCTGCATGGACTCCACTGCATAAAATCGGGATCCATTGCGCCACAATGCATGGAATACTCTGCATTCAATGACGCTGAATGGAATCCACTGCATTGAATCGGGAAGCTTTGGGCCATGCTGCATAAATCCACTGCATGCAGTCATGCTGTGTGGACTCCACTGCATTGAATCATGCTGCAAAAAAAACCACTGCATTCAATAGGGTTCCATTTCTTCACCCTGCATGGAATCCACTGCATTCAACCACGCTGCATGGAATCCACTGCATTCAATCGGGATGCATTTTACCACTCTGCATGGATTACACTGCATTTAATCACGCTGCATGTAATCCATGGAATTTAATCGGGATTCATTTTACTAAGCTGTATGGAATGGACTGCACTTAATCACGCTGCATGGAATCCACTGCATTCAATCGGGATGCATTTTACCACGTTGCATGCAGTTCACTGCATTCAATCACAATGCATGGAATCCACTGCATTCCATCGGGATGCTTTGGGCCATGCTGCATAAAATCCACTGCATTCAATCTTGCTTTTTGAATCCACTGCATTCAGTAATGCTGCATAAAAACCTTGCATTCAATTGGGTTCCATTTCTTCACGCTGCATGGAATACACTGCATTCAATCACGCTGCATGGAATCCACTGCATTCAATCGGGATGCATTTTACCATGCTGCGTGGTTTTCACTGCATTCAATCACAATGCATGGAATCCACTGCATTCCATCGGGATGCTTTGGGCCATGCTGCATAAAATCCACTGCATTCAATCATGCTGCATGGAATCCACTGCATTCAATCATGCTGCATAAAATCCACTGCATTCAATAGGGTTCCATTACTTCACGCTGCATGTAATACACTGCATTCAATCACACTGAATGGAATCCACTGCATTCAATCGGGATGCTTTGGGCCATGCTGCATAAAATCCACTGCATTCAATCGGGATGCACTGGGCCTCGCTGCATGGACTCCACTGCATATAATCGGGATCCATTGCGCCACAATGCATGGAATACTCTGCATTCAATGACGCTGAATGGAATCCACTGCATTGAATCGGGAAGCTTTGGGCCATGCTGCATAAATCCACTGCATGCAGTCATGCTGTGTGGACTCCACTGCATTGAATCATGCTGCAAAAAAAACCACTGCATTCAATAGGGTTCCATTAATGCACCCTGCATGGAATCCACTGCATTCAACCACGCTGCATGGAATCCACTGCATTCAATCGGGATGCATTTTACCACTCTGCATGGATTACACTGCATTTAATCACGCTGCATGTAATCCATGGAATTTAATCGGGATTCATTTTACTAAGCTGTATGGAATGGACTGCACTTAATCACGCTGCATGGAATCCACTGCATTCAATCGGGATGCATTTTACCACGTTGCATGCAGTTCACTGCATTCAATCACAATGCATGGAATCCACTGCATTCAATCGGGATGCTTTGGGCCATGCTGCATAAAATCCACTGCATTCAATCTTGCTTTTTGAATCCACTGCATTCAGTAATGCTGCATAAAATCCTTGCATTCAATTGGGTTCCATTTCTTCACGCTGCATGGAATACACTGCATTCAATCACGCTGCATGGACTCCACTGCATTCAATCGGGATGCATTTTACCATGCTGCGTGGTTTTCACTGCATTCAATCACAATGCATGGAATCCACTGCATTCCATCGGGATGCTTTGGGCCATGCTGCATAAAATCCACTGCATTCAATCATGCTGCATGGAATTCACTGCATTCAATCATGCTGCATAAAATCCACTGCATTCAATCATGCTGCATAAATCCACTGCATTCAATAGGGTTCCACTTCTTCACGCTGCATGGAATCCACTGCATTCAATCACGTTGCATAAAATCCACTGCATTCAATAGGGTTCCATTTCTTCACGCTGCATGGAATCCACTACATTCAATCACGCTTCATGGAATCCACTGCATTCAATCAGCATGCTTTGGGCCATGCTGCATAAAATCCACTGCATTCAATCATGCTGCCTGGAATCCACTGCATTCAATCATACTGCATAAAATCCACTGCATTCAATAGGGTTCCATTTCTTCACGCTTCATGGAATCCACTGCATTCAATAGGGTTCCATTCCTTCACGCTGCCTGGAATCCACTGCCTTCAATCACGCTGCATGGAATCCACTGCATTCAATCGGGATGCATTTTTCCTCGTTGCATGGATTACACTGCATTCAATCCCAATGCATGGAATCCACTGCATTCAATCGGGAAGCTTTGGGCCATGCTGCATACAATGCACTGCATTCAATCGGGATGCACTGGGCCTCGCTGCATGGACTCCACTGCATATAATCGGGATCCATTGCGCCACAATGCATGGAATACTCTGCATTCAATGACGCTGAATGGAATCCACTGCATTGAATCAGGAAGCTTTGGGCCATGCTGCATAAATCCACTGCATGCAGTCATGCTGTGTGGACTCCACTGCATTGAATCATGCTGCAAAAAAAACCACTGCATTCAATAGGGTTCCATTTCTTCACCCTGCATGGAATCCACTGCATTCAACCACGCTGCATGGAATCCACTGCATTCAATCGGGATGCATTTTACCACTCTGCATGGATTACACTGCATTTAATCACGCTGCATGTAATCCATGGAATTTAATCGGGATTCATTTTACAAAGCTGTATGGAATGGACTGCACTTAATCACGCTGCATGGAATCCACTGCATTCAATCGGGATGCATTTTACCACGTTGCATGCAGTTCACTGCATTCAATCACAATGCATGGAATCCACTGCATTCCATCGGGATGCTTTGGGCCATGCTGCATAAAATCCACTGCATTCAATCTTGCTTTTTGAATCCACTGCATTCAGTAATGCTGCATAAAATCCTTGCATTCAATTGGGTTCCATTTCTTCACGCTGCATGGAATACACTGCATTCAATCACGCTGCATGGAATCCACTGCATTCAATCGGGATGCATTTTACCATGCTGCGTGGTTTTCACTGCATTCAATCACAATGCATGGAATCCACTGCATTCCATCGGGATGCTTTGGGCCATGCTGCATAAAATCCACTGCATTCAATCATGCTGCATGGAATCCACTGCATTCAATCATGCTGCATAAAATCCACTGCATTCAATAGGGTTCCATTTCTTCACGCTGCATGGAATACACTGCATTCAATCACACTGAATGGAATCCACTGCATTCAATCGGGATGCTTTTTACCTCGCTGCATGGATTACACTCCATTCAATCACAATGCATGGAATCCACTGCATTCAATCGGGATGCTTTGGGCCATGCTGCATAAAATCCACTGCATTCAATCGGGATGCATTGGGCCACGCTGCATCGACTCCACTGCATTCAATTGGCATCCATTGCGCCACAATGCAAGGAATCCTCTGCATTCATTGACGCTGCATGGACTCCACTGCATTCAATCGGGATGCTTTGGGCCATGCTGCATAAAATCCACTGCATTCAACCATGCTGCATGGAATCCATTTCATTCAATCATGCTCTATAAAATCCAATGCATTCAATACGGTTCCATTACTTCACGCTGCATGGAATACACTGCATTAAATCAGGATGCATGGAATCGACTGCATTCAATCAGGATGCATTATACCACGTTGCATGGATTACCCTACATTCAATCACAATGCATGGAATCCACTGCATTCAATCGGGATGCCTTGGGCCATGCTGCATAAAATCCACTGCATTCAATCGGGATGCATTGGGCCTCGCTGCATAGACTCCACTGCATATAATCGGGATCCATTGCGCCACAATGCATGGAATACTCTGCATTCAATGACGCTGCATGGAATCCACTGCATTCCATCGGGAAGCTTTGGGCCATGCTGCATAAAATCCACTGCATTCAATCATGCTGCATGGAATCCACTGCATTCAATCGGGATGCATTTTACAAGGCTGCATGGATTACATTTCATACACTCAAAATGCATGGAATCCACTGCGTTCTATAGGGATGCTTTGGGCCATACTGCATAAAATACACTGCATTCAATTTGCTGCATGGAATCCACTGCATTCAATCATGCTGAATAAAATCCACTGCATTCAATAGGGTTCCATTTCTTCACGCTGCATGGAATACAGTGCATTCAATCAGGCTGCATGAAATCCACTGCATTCAATGGGGATGCATTCTACAATGCTGCATGGAGTTCACTGCATGCAATCACAATGCATGTAATCCACTGCATTCCATCGGGATGCCTTGGGCCATGCTGCATAAAATCCACTGCATTCAACCATGCTGCATGGAATCCACTGCATTCAATCATGCTGCATAAAATCCACTGCATTCAATCGGGATGCATTGGGCCTCGCTGCATGGAATACACTGCATTCAATCAGGCTGCATGGAATCCACTGCATTCAATGGGGATGCATTCTACAATGCTGCATGGAGTTCACTGCATTCAATCACAACGCATGGAATCCACTGCATTCCATCGGGATGCTTTGGGCCATGCTGCATAAAATCCACTGCATTCAATCGGGATGCATTGGGCCACGCTGCATGGACTCCACTGCATACAATCGGGATCCATTGCACCAAAATGCATGGAATACTCTGCATTCATTGACGCTGCATGGACTCCACTGCATTCAATCGGGATGCTTTGGGCCATGCTGCATAAAATCCACTGCATTCAACCATGCTGCATGGAATCCACTGCATTCAATCATGCTGCATAAAATCCACTGCATTCCATCGGGATGCATTGGGCCTCGCTGCATGGAATACACTGCATTCAGTCACGCTGCATGAAATCCACTGCATTCAATGGGGATGCATTCTACAATGCTGCATGGAGTTCACTGCATTCAATCACAATGCATGGAATCCACTGCATTCCATCGGGATGCTTTGGGCCATGCTGCATAAAATCCACTGCATTCAATCGGGATGCATTGGGCCTCGCTGCATGGACTCCACTGCATACAATCGGGATCCATTGCACCAAAATGCATGGAATCCTCCGCATGCAACGACGCTGCATGGACTCCACTGCATTCAATCGGGATGCTTTGGGCCATGCTGAATAAAATCCACTGCATTCAATCATGCTGCATGGAATCCACTGCATTCAATCATGCTGCATAAAATCCACTGCATTCAATAGGGTTCCATTTCTTCACGTGGCATCGAATCCACTGCATTCAATCACGCTGCATGGAATCCACTGCATTCAATCGGGATGCATTTTTCCTCGCTGCATGGAGTACACTGCATTCAATCATGCTGCATGGAATCCACTGCATTCAATAGGGATGCATTTTACAAGGCTGCATGGATTACATTTCATACACTCAAAATGCATGGAATCCACTGCGTTCTATAGGGATGCTTTGGGCCATACTGCATAAAATACACTGCATTCAATTTGCTGCATGGAATCCACTGCATTCAATCATGCTGAATAAAATCCACTGCATTCAATAGGGTTACATTTCTTCACGCTGCATGGAATACAGTGCATTCAATCAGGCTGCATGAAATCCACTGCATTCAATGGGGATGCATTCTACAATGCTGCATGGAGTTCACTGCATGCAATCACAATGCATGTAATCCACTGCATTCCATCGGGATGCCTTGGGCCATGCTGCATGAAATCCACTGCATTCAACCATGCTGCATGGAATCAACTGCATTCAATCATGCTGCATAAAATCCACTGCATTCAATCGGGATGCATTGGGCCTCGCTGCATGGAATACAGTGCATTCAATCAGGCTGCATGGAATCCACTGCATTCAATGGGGATGCATTCTACAATGCTGCATGGAGTTCACTGCATTCAATCACAACGCATGGAATCCACTGCATTCCATCGGGATGCTTTGGGCCATGCTGCATAAAATCCACTGCATTCAATCGGGATGCATTGGGCCTCGCTGCATGGACTCCACTGCATACAATCGGGATCCATTGCGCCAAAATGCATGGAATACTCTGCATTAATTGACGCTGCATGGACTCCACTGCATTCAATCGGGATGCTTTGGGCCATGCTGCATAAAATCCACTGCATTCAACCATGCTGCATGGAATCCACTGCATTCAATCATGCTGCATAAAATCCACTGCATTCCATCGGGATGCATTGGGCCTCGCTGCATGGAATACACTGCATTCAATCACGCTGCATGAAATCCACTGCATTCAATGGGGATGCATTCTACAATGCTGCATGGAGTTCACTGCATTCAATCACAATGCATGGACTCCACTGCATTCCATCGGGATGCTTTGGGCCATGCTGCATAAAATCCACTGCATTCAATCGGGATGCATTGGGCCTCGCTGCATGGACTCCACTGCATACAATCGGGATCCATTGCACCAAAATGCATGGAATCCTCCGCATGCAACGACGCTGCATGGACTCCACTGCATTCAATCGGGATGCTTTGGGCCATGCTGAATAAAATCCACTGCATTCAATCATGCTGCATGGAATCCACTGCATTCAATCATGCTGTATAAAATCCACTGCATTCAATAGGGTTCCATTTCTTCACGTGGCATCGAATCCACTGCATTCAATCACGCTGCATGGAATCCACTGCATTCAATCGGGATGCATTTTTCCTCGCTGCATGGAGTACACTGCATTCAATCATGCTGCATAAAATCCACTGCATTCCATCGGGAGTCTTTGGGCCATGCTGCATAAAATCCACTGCATTCAACCATGCTGCATGGAATCCACTGCATTCAATCGGGATGCATTGGGCCTCGCTGCATGGAATAAACTGCATTCAATCAGGCTCCATGGAATCCACTGCATTCAATGGGGATGCATTCTACCATGCTGCATGGAGTTCACTGCATTCAATCACAATGCATGGAATCCACTGCATTCCATCGGGATGCTTTGGGCCATGCTGCATAAAATCCACTGCATTCAATCGGGATGCATTGGGCCTCGCTGCATGGACTCCACTGCATACAATCGGGATCCATTGCGCCACAATGCATGGAATACTCTGCATTCAATCACGCTGCATGGAATCCACTGCATTCAATCGGGATGCTTTGGGCCATGCTGCATAAAATCCACTGCATGCAATCATGCTGCATGGAATCCACTGCATTCAATCGGGATGCATTTTACCACGTTGCATGCAGTTCACTGCATTCAATCACAATGCATGGAATCCACTGCATTCAATCGGGATGCTTTGGGCCATGCTGAATAAAGTCCACTGCATTCAATCGGGATGCATTGGGCCTCGCTGCATGGACTCCACTGCATTCAATCGGGATCCATTGTGCCACAATGCATGGATCCTCTGCATTCAATGACGCTGCATGGAATCCACTGCATTCCATCAGGATGCTTTGGGCCATGCTGCATAAAATCCACTGCATGCAATCATGCTGCATGGAATCCACTGCATTCAATCATGCTGCATAAAATCCACTGCATTCAATAGGGTTCCATTTCTTCACACTGCATGGAATCCACTGCATTCAATCACGCTGCATGCAATCCACTGCATTCAACATGGATGAATTTTTCCACGCTGCATTTAGTACAATGTATTCAATCACAATTCATGGAATCCATTGCATTCAATCGGGATGCTTTGGGCCATGCTGCATAAAATCCACTGCATTCAATCGGGATGCACTGGGCATCGCTGCATGGACTCCACTGCATACAATCGGGATCCATTGCGCCACAATGCATGGAATCCTCTGCATTCAATGACGCTGCGTGGAATCCACTGCATTCCATCGGGAAGCTTTGGGCCATGCTGCATAAAATCCATTGCATTCAATCATGCTGCATGGAATCCACTTCATTCAATCGGGATGCATTTTACCATGCTGCCTGGATTACCCTTCATTCAATCACGCTGCATGGAATCCACTGCATTCTATCGGGATGCTTTGGGCCATGCTGCATAAAATCCACTGCATTTAATCGGGATGCATTTGGCCACGCTGCATGGACTCCACTGCATAAAATCGGGATCCATTGCCCCAAAATGCAAGGAATCCTCTGCATTCAATGACGCTGAATGGAATCCACTGCATTGAATCGGGAAGCTTTGGGCCATGCTGCATAAATCCACTGCATGCAGTCATGCTGTGTGGACTCCACTGCATTGAATCATGCTGCAAAAAAAACCACTGCATTCAATAGGGTTCCATTAATGCACCCTGCATGGAATCCACTGCATTCAACCACGCTGCATGGAATCCACTGCATTCAATCGGGATGCATTTTACCACTCTGCATGGATTACACTGCATTTAATCACGCTGCATGGAATCCATGGAATTTAATCGGGATTCATTTTACTAAGCTGTATGG
This sequence comes from Sus scrofa, assembly GCF_054392235.1. Classification (NCBI taxonomy): domain Eukaryota; kingdom Metazoa; phylum Chordata; class Mammalia; order Artiodactyla; family Suidae; genus Sus; species Sus scrofa. The sequence goes on from NC_139397.1 coordinate 6,841,474, forward strand.
AATGGACTGCACTTAATCACGCTGCATGGAATCCACTGCATTCAATCGGGATGCATTTTACCACGTTGCATGCAGTTCACTGCATTCAATCACAATGCATGGAATCCACTGCATTCAATCGGGATGCTTTGGGCCATGCTGCATAAAATCCACTGCATTCAATCTTGCTTTTTGAATCCACTGCATTCAGAAATGCTGCATAAAATCCTTGCATTCAATTGGGTTCCATTTCTTCACGCTGCATGGAATACACTGCATTCAATCATGCTGCATAAAATCCACTGCATTCAATCGGGATGCATTGGGCCTCGCTGCATGGAATAAACTGCATTCAATCAGGCTCCATGGAATCCACTGCATTCAATGGGGATGCATTCTACCATGCTGCATGGAGTTCACTGCATTCAATCACAATGCATGGAATCCACTGCATTCCATCGGGATGCTTTGGGCCATGCTGCATAAAATCCACTGCATTCAATCGGGATGCATTGGGCCTCGCTGCATGGACTCCACTGCATACAATCGGGATCCATTGCGCCACAATGCATGGAATACTCTGCATTCAATCACGCTGCATGGAATCCACTGCATTCAATCGGGATGCTTTGGGCCATGCTGCATAAAATCCACTGCATGCAATCATGCTGCATGGAATCCACTGCATTCAATCGGGATGCATTTTACCACGTTGCATGCAGTTCACTGCATTCAATCACAATGCATGGAATCCACTGCATTCAATCGGGATGCTTTGGGCCATGCTGCATAAATTCCACTGCATTCAATCGGGATGCATTGGGCCTCGCTGCATGGACTCCACTGCATTCAATCGGGATCCATTGCGCCACAATGCATGGAATCCTCTGCATTCAATGACGCTGCATGGAATCCACTGCATTCCATCAGGATGCTTTGGGCCATGCTGCATAAAATCCACTGCATGCAATCATGCTGCATGGAATCCACTGCATTCAATCATGCTGCATAAAATCCACTGCATTCAATAGGGTTCCATTTCTTCACACTGCATGGAATCCACTGCATTCAATCACGCTGCATGGAATCCACTGCATTCAACATGGATGAATTTTACCACGCTGCATTTAGTACACTGTATTCAATCACAATTCATGGAATCCATTGCATTCAATCGGGATGCTTTGGGCCATGCTGCATAAAATCCACTGCATTCAATCGGGATGCACTGGGCATCGCTGCATGGACTCCACTGCATACAATCGGGATCCATTGCGCCAAAATGCATGGAATCCTTTGCATTCAATGACGCTGCATGGAATCCACTGCATTCAATCGGGATGCTTTGGGCCATGCTGCATAAAATCCACTGCATTCAATCGGGATGCACTGGGCCTCGCTGCATGGACTCCACTGCATATAATCGGGATCCATTGCGCCACAATGCATGGAATACTCTGCATTCAATGACGCTGAATGGAATCCACTGCATTCAATCGGGATGCATTTTACCATGCTGCGTGGTTTTCACTGCATTCAATCACAATGCATGGAATCCACTGCATTCCATCGGGATGCTTTGGGCCATGCTGCATAAAATCCACTGCATTCAATCATGCTGCATGGAATTCACTGCATTCAATCATGCTGCATAAAATCCACTGCATTCAATCATGCTGCATAAATCCACTGCATTCAATAGGGTTCCACTTCTTCACGCTGCATGGAATCCACTGCATTCAATCACGTTGCATAAAATCCACTGCATTCAATAGGGTTCCATTTCTTCACGCTGCATGGAATCCACTACATTCAATCATGCTGCATGGAATCCACTGCATTCAATCAGCATGCTTTGGGCCATGCTGCATAAAATCCACTGCATTCAATCATGCTGCCTGGAATCCACTGCATTCAATCATACTGCATAAAATCCACTGCATTCAATAGGGTTCCATTTCTTCACGCTTCATGGAATCCACTGCATTCAATAGGGTTCCATTCCTTCACGCTGCCTGGAATCCACTGCCTTCAATCACGCTGCATGGAATCCACTGCATTCAATCGGGATGCATTTTTCCTCGTTGCATGGATTACACTGCATTCAATCCCAATGCATGGAATCCACTGCATTCAATCGGGAAGCTTTGGGCCATGCTGCATACAATGCACTGCATTCAATCGGGATGCACTGGGCCTCGCTGCATGGACTCCACTGCATATAATCGGGATCCATTGCGCCACAATGCATGGAATACTCTGCATTCAATGACGCTGAATGGAATCCACTGCATTGAATCAGGAAGCTTTGGGCCATGCTGCATAAATCCACTGCATGCAGTCATGCTGTGTGGACTCCACTGCATTGAATCATGCTGCAAAAAAAACCACTGCATTCAATAGGGTTCCATTTCTTCACCCTGCATGGAATCCACTGCATTCAACCACGCTGCATGGAATCCACTGCATTCAATCGGGATGCATTTTACCACTCTGCATGGATTACACTGCATTTAATCACGCTGCATGTAATCCATGGAATTTAATCGGGATTCATTTTACAAAGCTGTATGGAATGGACTGCACTTAATCACGCTGCATGGAATCCACTGCATTCAATCGGGATGCATTTTACCACGTTGCATGCAGTTCACTGCATTCAATCACAATGCATGGAATCCACTGCATTCCATCGGGATGCTTTGGGCCATGCTGCATAAAATCCACTGCATTCAATCTTGCTTTTTGAATCCACTGCATTCAGTAATGCTGCATAAAATCCTTGCATTCAATTGGGTTCCATTTCTTCACGCTGCATGGAATACACTGCATTCAATCACGCTGCATGGAATCCACTGCATTCAATCGGGATGAATTTTACCATGCTGCGTGGTTTTCACTGCATTCAATCACAATGCATGGAATCCACTGCATTCCATCGGGATGCTTTGGGCCATGCTGCATAAAATCCACTGCATTCAATCATGCTGCATGGAATCCACTGCATTCAATCATGCTGCATAAAATCCACTGCATTCAATAGGGTTCCATTTCTTCACGCTGCATGGAATACACTGCATTCAATCACACTGAATGGAATCCACTGCATTCAATCGGGATGCTTTTTACCTCGCTGCATGGATTACACTCCATTCAATCACAATGCATGGAATCCACTGCATTCAATCGGGATGCTTTGGGCCATGCTGCATAAAATCCACTGCATTCAATCGGGATGCATTGGGCCACGCTGCATCGACTCCACTGCATTCAATTGGCATCCATTGCGCCACAATGCAAGGAATCCTCTGCATTCATTGACGCTGCATGGACTCCACTGCATTCAATCGGGATGCTTTGGGCCATGCTGCATAAAATCCACTGCATTCAACCATGCTGCATGGAATCCATTTCATTCAATCATGCTCTATAAAATCCAATGCATTCAATACGGTTCCATTACTTCACGCTGCATGGAATACACTGCATTAAATCAGGATGCATGGAATCGACTGCATTCAATCAGGATGCATTATACCACGTTGCATGGATTACCCTACATTCAATCACAATGCATGGAATCCACTGCATTCAATCGGGATGCCTTGGGCCATGCTGCATAAAATCCACTGCATTCAATCGGGATGCATTGGGCCTCGCTGCATAGACTCCACTGCATATAATCGGGATCCATTGCGCCACAATGCATGGAATACTCTGCATTCAATGACGCTGCATGGAATCCACTGCATTCCATCGGGAAGCTTTGGGCCATGCTGCATAAAATCCACTGCATTCAATCATGCTGCATGGAATCCACTGCATTCAATCGGGATGCATTTTACAAGGCTGCATGGATTACATTTCATACACTCAAAATGCATGGAATCCACTGCGTTCTATAGGGATGCTTTGGGCCATACTGCATAAAATACACTGCATTCAATTTGCTGCATGGAATCCACTGCATTCAATCATGCTGAATAAAATCCACTGCATTCAATAGGGTTCCATTTCTTCACGCTGCATGGAATACAGTGCATTCAATCAGGCTGCATGAAATCCACTGCATTCAATGGGGATGCATTCTACAATGCTGCATGGAGTTCACTGCATGCAATCACAATGCATGTAATCCACTGCATTCCATCGGGATGCCTTGGGCCATGCTGCATAAAATCCACTGCATTCAACCATGCTGCATGGAATCCACTGCATTCAATCATGCTGCATAAAATCCACTGCATTCAATCGGGATGCATTGGGCCTCGCTGCATGGAATACACTGCATTCAATCAGGCTGCATGGAATCCACTGCATTCAATGGGGATGCATTCTACAATGCTGCATGGAGTTCACTGCATTCAATCACAACGCATGGAATCCACTGCATTCCATCGGGATGCTTTGGGCCATGCTGCATAAAATCCACTGCATTCAATCGGGATGCATTGGGCCACGCTGCATGGACTCCACTGCATACAATCGGGATCCATTGCACCAAAATGCATGGAATACTCTGCATTCATTGACGCTGCATGGACTCCACTGCATTCAATCGGGATGCTTTGGGCCATGCTGCATAAAATCCACTGCATTCAACCATGCTGCATGGAATCCACTGCATTCAATCATGCTGCATAAAATCCACTGCATTCCATCGGGATGCATTGGGCCTCGCTGCATGGAATACACTGCATTCAGTCACGCTGCATGAAATCCACTGCATTCAATGGGGATGCATTCTACAATGCTGCATGGAGTTCACTGCATTCAATCACAATGCATGGAATCCACTGCATTCCATCGGGATGCTTTGGGCCATGCTGCATACAATCCACTGCATTCACTCGGGATGCATTGGGCCTCGCTGCATGGACTCCACTGCATACAATCGGGATCCATTGCACCAAAATGCATGGAATCCTCCGCATGCAACGACGCTGCATGGACTCCACTGCATTCAATCGGGATGCTTTGGGCCATGCTGAATAAAATCCACTGCATTCAATCATGCTGCATGGAATCCACTGCATTCAATCATGCTGCATAAAATCCACTGCATTCAATAGGGTTCCATTTCTTCACGTGGCATCGAATCCACTGCATTCAATCACGCTGCATGGAATCCACTGCATTCAATCGGGATGCATTTTTCCTCGCTGCATGGAGTACACTGCATTCAATCATGCTGCATGGAATCCACTGCATTCAATAGGGATGCATTTTACAAGGCTGCATGGATTACATTTCATACACTCAAAATGCATGGAATCCACTGCGTTCTATAGGGATGCTTTGGGCCATACTGCATAAAATACACTGCATTCAATTTGCTGCATGGAATCCACTGCATTCAATCATGCTGAATAAAATCCACTGCATTCAATAGGGTTACATTTCTTCACGCTGCATGGAATACAGTGCATTCAATCAGGCTGCATGAAATCCACTGCATTCAATGGGGATGCATTCTACAATGCTGCATGGAGTTCACTGCATGCAATCACAATGCATGTAATCCACTGCATTCCATCGGGATGCCTTGGGCCATGCTGCATGAAATCCACTGCATTCAACCATGCTGCATGGAATCCACTGCATTCAATCATGCTGCATAAAATCCACTGCATTCAATCGGGATGCATTGGGCCTCGCTGCATGGAATACAGTGCATTCAATCAGGCTGCATGGAATCCACTGCATTCAATGGGGATGCATTCTACAATGCTGCATGGAGTTCACTGCATTCAATCACAACGCATGGAATCCACTGCATTCCATCGGGATGCTTTGGGCCATGCTGCATAAAATCCACTGCATTCAATCGGGATGCATTGGGCCTCGCTGCATGGACTCCACTGCATACAATCGGGATCCATTGCGCCAAAATGCATGGAATACTCTGCATTAATTGACGCTGCATGGACTCCACTGCATTCAATCGGGATGCTTTGGGCCATGCTGCATAAAATCCACTGCATTCAACCATGCTGCATGGAATCCACTGCATTCAATCATGCTGCATAAAATCCACTGCATTCCATCGGGATGCATTGGGCCTCGCTGCATGGAATACACTGCATTCAATCACGCTGCATGAAATCCACTGCATTCAATGGGGATGCATTCTACAATGCTGCATGGAGTTCACTGCATTCAATCACAATGCATGGACTCCACTGCATTCCATCGGGATGCTTTGGGCCATGCTGCATAAAATCCACTGCATTCAATCGGGATGCATTGGGCCTCGCTGCATGGACTCCACTGCATACAATCGGGATCCATTGCACCAAAATGCATGGAATCCTCCGCATGCAACGACGCTGCATGGACTCCACTGCATTCAATCGGGATGCTTTGGGCCATGCTGAATAAAATCCACTGCATTCAATCATGCTGCATGGAATCCACTGCATTCAATCATGCTGTATAAAATCCACTGCATTCAATAGGGTTCCATTTCTTCACGTGGCATCGAATCCACTGCATTCAATCACGCTGCATGGAATCCACTGCATTCAATCGGGATGCATTTTTCCTCGCTGCATGGAGTACACTGCATTCAATCATGCTGCATAAAATCCACTGCATTCCATCGGGAGTCTTTGGGCCATGCTGCATAAAATCCACTGCATTCAACCATGCTGCATGGAATCCACTGCATTCAATCGGGATGCATTGGGCCTCGCTGCATGGAATAAACTGCATTCAATCAGGCTCCATGGAATCCACTGCATTCAATGGGGATGCATTCTACCATGCTGCATGGAGTTCACTGCATTCAATCACAATGCATGGAATCCACTGCATTCCATCGGGATGCTTTGGGCCATGCTGCATAAAATCCACTGCATTCAATCGGGATGCATTGGGCCTCGCTGCATGGACTCCACTGCATACAATCGGGATCCATTGCGCCACAATGCATGGAATACTCTGCATTCAATCACGCTGCATGGAATCCACTGCATTCAATCGGGATGCTTTGGGCCATGCTGCATAAAATCCACTGCATGCAATCATGCTGCATGGAATCCACTGCATTCAATCGGGATGCATTTTACCACGTTGCATGCAGTTCACTGCATTCAATCACAATGCATGGAATCCACTGCATTCAATCGGGATGCTTTGGGCCATGCTGAATAAAGTCCACTGCATTCAATCGGGATGCATTGGGCCTCGCTGCATGGACTCCACTGCATTCAATCGGGATCCATTGTGCCACAATGCATGGATCCTCTGCATTCAATGACGCTGCATGGAATCCACTGCATTCCATCAGGATGCTTTGGGCCATGCTGCATAAAATCCACTGCATGCAATCATGCTGCATGGAATCCACTGCATTCAATCATGCTGCATAAAATCCACTGCATTCAATAGGGTTCCATTTCTTCACACTGCATGGAATCCACTGCATTCAATCACGCTGCATGCAATCCACTGCATTCAACATGGATGAATTTTTCCACGCTGCATTTAGTACAATGTATTCAATCACAATTCATGGAATCCATTGCATTCAATCGGGATGCTTTGGGCCATGCTGCATAAAATCCACTGCATTCAATCGGGATGCACTGGGCATCGCTGCATGGACTCCACTGCATACAATCGGGATCCATTGCGCCACAATGCATGGAATCCTCTGCATTCAATGACGCTGCGTGGAATCCACTGCATTCCATCGGGAAGCTTTGGGCCATGCTGCATAAAATCCATTGCATTCAATCATGCTGCATGGAATCCACTTCATTCAATCGGGATGCATTTTACCATGCTGCCTGGATTACCCTTCATTCAATCACGCTGCATGGAATCCACTGCATTCTATCGGGATGCTTTGGGCCATGCTGCATAAAATCCACTGCATTTAATCGGGATGCATTTGGCCACGCTGCATGGACTCCACTGCATAAAATCGGGATCCATTGCCCCAAAATGCAAGGAATCCTCTGCATTCAATGACGCTGAATGGAATCCACTGCATTGAATCGGGAAGCTTTGGGCCATGCTGCATAAATCCACTGCATGCAGTCATGCTGTGTGGACTCCACTGCATTGAATCATGCTGCAAAAAAAACCACTGCATTCAATAGGGTTCCATTAATGCACCCTGCATGGAATCCACTGCATTCAACCACGCTGCATGGAATCCACTGCATTCAATCGGGATGCATTTTACCACTCTGCATGGATTACACTGCATTTAATCACGCTGCATGGAATCCATGGAATTTAATCGGGATTCATTTTACTAAGCTGTATGGAATGGACTGCACTTAATCACGCTGCATGGAATCCACTGCATTCAATCGGGATGCATTTTACCACGTTGCATGCAGTTCACTGCATTCAATCACAATGCATGGAATCCACTGCATTCAATCGGGATGCTTTGGGCCATGCTGCATAAAATCCACTGCATTCAATCTTGCTTTTTGAATCCACTGCATTCAGAAATGCTGCATAAAATCCTTGCATTCAATTGGGTTCCATTTCTTCACGCTGCATGGAATACACTGCATTCAATCATGCTGCATAAAATCCACTGCATTCAATCGGGATGCATTGGGCCTCGCTGCATGGAATAAACTGCATTCAATCAGGCTCCATGGAATCCACTGCATTCAATGGGGATGCATTCTACCATGCTGCATGGAGTTCACTGCATTCAATCACAATGCATGGAATCCACTGCATTCCATCGGGATGCTTTGGGCCATGCTGCATAAAATCCACTGCATTCAATCGGGATGCATTGGGCCTCGCTGCATGGACTCCACTGCATACAATCGGGATCCATTGCGCCACAATGCATGGAATACTCTGCATTCAATCACGCTGCATGGAATCCACTGCATTCAATCGGGATGCTTTGGGCCATGCTGCATAAAATCCACTGCATGCAATCATGCTGCATGGAATCCACTGCATTCAATCGGGATGCATTTTACCACGTTGCATGCAGTTCACTGCATTCAATCACAATGCATGGAATCCACTGCATTCAATCGGGATGCTTTGGGCCATGCTGCATAAATTCCACTGCATTCAATCGGGATGCATTGGGCCTCGCTGCATGGACTCCACTGCATTCAATCGGGATCCATTGCGCCACAATGCATGGAATCCTCTGCATTCAATGACGCTGCATGGAATCCACTGCATTCCATCAGGATGCTTTGGGCCATGCTGCATAAAATCCACTGCATGCAATCATGCTGCATGGAATCCACTGCATTCAATCATGCTGCATAAAATCCACTGCATTCAATAGGGTTCCATTTCTTCACACTGCATGGAATCCACTGCATTCAATCACGCTGCATGGAATCCACTGCATTCAACATGGATGAATTTTACCACGCTGCATTTAGTACACTGTATTCAATCACAATTCATGGAATCCATTGCATTCAATCGGGATGCTTTGGGCCATGCTGCATAAAATCCACTGCATTCAATCGGGATGCACTGGGCATCGCTGCATGGACTCCACTGCATACAATCGGGATCCATTGCGCCAAAATGCATGGAATCCTTTGCATTCAATGACGCTGCATGGAATCCACTGCATTCAATCGGGATGCTTTGGGCCATGCTGCATAAAATCCACTGCATTCAATCGGGATGCACTGGGCCACGCTGCATGGACTCCACTGCATATAATCGGGATCCATTGCGCCACAATGCATGGAATACTCTGCATTCAATGACGCTGAATGGAATCCACTGCATTCAATCGGGATGCATTTTACCATGCTGCGTGGTTTTCACTGCATTCAATCACAATGCATGGAATCCACTGCATTCCATCGGGATGCTTTGGGCCATGCTGCATAAAATCCACTGCATTCAATCATGCTGCATGGAATTCACTGCATTCAATCATGCTGCATAAAATCCACTGCATTCAATCATGCTGCATAAATCCACTGCATTCAATAGGGTTCCACTTCTTCACGCTGCATGGAATCCACTGCATTCAATCACGTTGCATAAAATCCACTGCATTCAATAGGGTTCCATTTCTTCACGCTGCATGGAATCCACTACATTCAATCATGCTGCATGGAATCCACTGCATTCAATCAGCATGCTTTGGGCCATGCTGCATAAAATCCACTGCATTCAATCATGCTGCCTGGAATCCACTGCATTCAATCATACTGCATAAAATCCACTGCATTCAATAGGGTTCCATTTCTTCACGCTTCATGGAATCCACTGCATTCAATAGGGTTCCATTCCTTCACGCTGCCTGGAATCCACTGCCTTCAATCACGCTGCATGGAATCCACTGCATTCAATCGGGATGCATTTTTCCTCGTTGCATGGATTACACTGCATTCCATCACAATGCATCGAATCCACTGCATTCAATCGGGAAGCTTTGGGCCATGCTGCATACAATGCACTGCATTCAATCGGGATGCACTGGGCCTCGCTGCATGGACTCCACTGCATATAATCGGGATCCATTGCGCCACAATGCATGGAATACTCTGCATTCAATGACGCTGAATGGAATCCACTGCATTGAATCAGGAAGCTTTGGGCCATGCTGCATAAATCCACTGCATGCAGTCATGCTGTGTGGACTCCACTGCATTGAATCATGCTGCAAAAAAAACCACTGCATTCAATAGGGTTCCATTAATGCACCCTGCATGGAATCCACTGCATTCAACCACGCTGCATGGAATCCACTGCATTCAATCGGGATGCATTTTACCACTCTGCATGGATTACACTGCATTTAATCACGCTGCATGTAATCCATGGAATTTAATCGGGATTCATTTTACAAAGCTGTATGGAATGGACTGCACTTAATCACGCTGCATGGAATCCACTGCATTCAATCGGGATGCATTTTACCACGTTGCATGCAGTTCACTGCATTCAATCACAATGCATGGAATCCACTGCATTCCATCGGGATGCTTTGGGCCATGCTGCATAAAATCCACTGCATTCAATCTTGCTTTTTGAATCCACTGCATTCAGTAATGCTGCATAAAATCCTTGCATTCAATTGGGTTCCATTTCTTCACGCTGCATGGAATACACTGCATTCAATCACGCTGCATGGAATCCACTGCATTCAATCGGGATGCATTTTACCATGCTGCGTGGTTTTCACTGCATTCAATCACAATGCATGGAATCCACTGCATTCCATCGGGATGCTTTGGGCCATGCTGCATAAAATCCACTTCATTCAATCATGCTGCATGGAATCCACTGCATTCAATCATGCTGCATAAAATCCACTGCATTCAATAGGGTTCCATTTCTTCACGCTGCATGGAATACACTGCATTCAATCACACTGAATGGAATCCACTGCATTCAATCGGGATGCTTTTTACCTCGCTGCATGGATTACACTCCATTCAATCACAATGCATGGAATCCACTGCATTCAATCGGGATGCTTTGGGCCATGCTGCATAAAATCCACTGCATTCAATCGGGATGCATTGGGCCACGCTGCATCGACTCCACTGCATTCAATTGGCATCCATTGCGCCACAATGCAAGGAATCCTCTGCATTCATTGACGCTGCATGGACTCCACTGCATTCAATCGGGATGCTTTGGGCCATGCTGCATAAAATCCACTGCATTCAACCATGCTGCATGGAATCCATTTCATTCAATCATGCTCTATAAAATCCAATGCATTCAATACGGTTCCATTACTTCACGCTGCATGGAATACACTGCATTAAATCAGGATGCATGGAATCGACTGCATTCAATCAGGATGCATTATACCACGTTGCATGGATTACCCTACATTCAATCACAATGCATGGAATCCACTGCATTCAATCGGGATGCTTTGGGCCATGCTGCATAAAATCCACTGCATTCAATCGGGATGCATTGGGCCTCGCTGCATAGACTCCACTGCATATAATCGGGATCCATTGCGCCACAATGCATGGAATACTCTGCATTCAATGACGCTGCATGGAATCCACTGCATTCCATCGGGAAGCTTTGGGCCATGCTGCATAAAATCCACTGCATTCAATCATGCTGCATGGAATCCACTGCATTCAATCGGGATGCATTTTACAAGGCTGCATGGATTACATTTCATACACTCAAAATGCATGGAATCCACTGCGTTCTATAGGGATGCTTTGGGCCATACTGCATAAAATACACTGCATTCAATTTGCTGCATGGAATCCACTGCATTCAATCATGCTGAATAAAATCCACTGCATTCAATAGGGTTCCATTTCTTCACGCTGCATGGAATACACTGCATTCAATCAGGCTGCATGAAATCCACTGCATTCAATGGGGATGCATTCTACAATGCTGCATGGAGTTCACTGCATGCAATCACAATGCATGTAATCCACTGCATTCCATCGGGATGCCTTGGGCCATGCTGCATAAAATCCACTGCATTCAACCATGCTGCATGGAATCCACTGCATTCAATCATGCTGCATAAAATCCACTGCATTCAATCGGGATGCATTGGGCCTCGCTGCATGGAATACACTGCATTCAATCAGGCTGCATGGAATCCACTGCATTCAATGGGGATGCATTCTACAATGCTGCATGGAGTTCACTGCATTCAATCACAACGCATGGAATCCACTGCATTCCATCGGGATGCTTTGGGCCATGCTGCATAAAATCCACTGCATTCAATCGGGATGCATTGGGCCACGCTGCATGGACTCCACTGCATACAATCGGGATCCATTGCGCCAAAATGCATGGAATCCTCTGCATTCATTGACGCTGCATGGACTCCACTGCATTCAATCGGGATGCTTTGGGCCATGCTGCATAAAATCCACTGCATTCAACCATGCTGCATGGAATCCACTGCATTCAATCATGCTGCATAAAATCCACTGCATTCCATCGGGATGCATTGGGCCTCGCTGCATGGAATACACTGCATTCAATCACGCTGCATGAAATCCACTGCATTCAATGGGGATGCATTCTACAATGCTGCATGGAGTTCACTGCATTCAATCACAATGCATGTAATCCACTGAATTCCATCGGGATGCTTTGGGCCATGCTGCATAAAATCCACTGCATTCAATCGGGATGCATTGGGCCTCGCTGCATGGACTCCACTGCATACAATCGGGATCCATTGCACCAAAATGCATGGAATCCTCCGCATGCAACGACGCTGCATGGACTCCACTGCATTCAATCGGGATGCTTTGGGCCATGCTGAATAAAATCCACTGCATTCAATCATGCTGCATGGAATCCACTGCATTCAATCATGCTGCATAAAATCCACTGCATTCAATAGGGTTCCATTTCTTCACGCGGCATCGAATCCACTGCATTCAATCACGCTGCATGGAATCCACTGCATTCAATCGGGATGCATTTTTCCTCGCTGCATGGAGTACACTGCATTCAATCATGCTGCATAAAATCCACTGCATTCCATCGGGATGCTTTGGGACATGCTGCATAAAATCCACTGCATTCAACCATGCTGCATGGAATACACTGCATTCAATCATGCTGCATAAAATCCACTGCATTCAATCGGGATGCATTGGGCCTCGCTGCATGGAATAAACTGCATTCAATCAGGCTCCATGGAATCCACTGCATTCAATGGGGATGCATTCTACCATGCTGCATGGAGTTCACTGCATTCAATCACAATGCATGGAATCCACTGCATTCCATCGGGATGCTTTGCGCCATGCTGCATAAAATCCACTGCATTCAATCGGGATGCATTGGGCCTCGCTGCATGGAATCCACTGCATACAATCGGGATCCATTGCGCCACAATGCATGGAATACTCTGCATTCAATCACGCTGCATGGAATCCACTGCATTCAATCGGGATGCTTTGGGCCATGCTGCATAAAATCCACTGCATGCAATCATGCTGCATGGAATCCACTGCATTCAATCGGGATGCATTTTACCACGTTGCATGCAGTTCACTGCATTCAATCACAATGCATGGAATCCACTGCATTCAATCGGGATGCTTTGGGCCATGCTGCATAAAATCCACTGCATTCAATCGGGATGCATTGGGCCTCGCTGCATGGACTCCACTGCATTCAATCGGGATCCATTGTGCCACAATGCATGGATCCTCTGCATTCAATGACGCTGCATGGAATCCACTGCATTCCATCAGGATGCTTTGGGCCATGCTGCATAAAATCCACTGCATGCAATCATGCTGCATGGAATCCACTGCATTCAATCATGCTGCATAAAATCCACTGCATTCAATAGGGTTCCATTTCTTCACACTGCATGGAATCCACTGCATTCAATCACGCTGCATGCAATCCACTGCATTCAACATGGATGAATTTTACCACGCTGCATTTAGTACACTGTATTCAATCACAATTCATGGAATCCATTGCATTCAATCGGGATGCTTTGGGCCATGCTGCATAAAATCCACTGCATTCAATCGGGATGCACTGGGCATCGCTGCATGGACTCCACTGCATACAATCGGGATCCATTGCGCCACAATGCATGGAATCCACTGCATTCAATGACGCTGCATGGAATCCACTGCATTCCATCGGGAAGCTTTGGGCCATGCTGCATAAAATCCATTGCATTCAATCATGCTGCATGGAATCCACTTCATTCAATCGGGATGCATTTTACCATGCTGCCTGGATTACCCTTCATTCAATCACGCTGCATGGAATCCACTGCATTCTATCGGGATGCTTTGGGCCATGCTGCATAAAATCCACTGCATTTAATCGGGATGCATTTGGCCACGCTGCATGGACTCCACTGCATAAAATCGGGATCCATTGCCCCAAAATGCAAGGAATCCTCTGCATTCAATGACGCTGAATGGAATCCACTGCATTGAATCGGGAAGCTTTGGGCCATGCTGCATAAATCCACTGCATGCAGTCATGCTGTGTGGACTCCACTGCATTGAATCATGCTGCAAAAAAAACCACTGCATTCAATAGGGTTCCATTTCTTCACCCTGCATGGAATCCACTGCATTCAACCACGCTGCATGGAATCCACTGCACTCAATCGGGATGCATTTTACCACTCTGCATGGATTACACTGCATTTAATCACGCTGCATCGAATCCATGGAATTTAATCGGGATTCATTTTACTAAGCTGTATGGAATGGACTGCACTTAATCACGCTGCATGGAATCCACTGCATTCAATCGGGATGCATTTTACCACGTTGCATGCAGTTCACTGCATTCAATCACAATGCATGGAATCCACTGCATTCAATCGGGATGCTTTGGGCCATGCTGCATAAAATCCACTGCATTCAATCTTGCTTTTTGAATCCACTGCATTCAGTAATGCTGCATAAAATCCTTGCATTCAATTGGGTTCCATTTCTTCACGCTGCATGGAATACACTGCAGTCAATCACGCTGCATGGAATCCACTGCATTCAATCGGGATGCATTTTACCATGCTGCGTGGTTTTCACTGCACTCAATCACAATGCATGGAATCCACTGCATTCCATCGGAATGCTTTGGGCCATGCTGCATAAAATCCACTGCATTCAATCATGCTGCATGGAATCCACTGCATTCAATCATGCTGCATAAAATCCACTGCATTCAATAGGGTTCCATTTCTTCACGCTGCATGTAATACACTGCATTCAATCACACTGAATGGAATCCACTGCATTCAATCGGGATGCATTTTACCTCGCTGCATGGATTACACTGCATTCAATCCCAATGCATGGAATCCACTGCATTCAATCGGGATGATTTGGACCATGCTGCATAAAATCCACTGCATTCAATCGGGATGCATTGGGCCACGCTGCATCGACTCCACTGCATTCAATTGGCATCCATTGCGCCACAATGCAAGGAATCCTCTGCATTCATTGACGCTGCATGGACTCCACTGCATTCAATCGGGATGCTTTGGGCCATGCTGCATAAAATCCACTGCATTCAATCTTGCTTTTTGAATCCACTGCATTCAGTAATGCTGCATAAAATCCTTGCATTCAATTGGGTTCCATTTCTTCACGCTGCATGGAATACACTGCATTCAATCACGCTGCATGGAATCCACTGCATTCAATCGGGATGCATTTTACCATGCTGCGTGGTTTTCACTGCATTCAATCACAATGCATGGAATCCACTGCATTCAATCGGGATGCTTTGGGCCATGCTGCATAAAATCCACTGCATTCAATCGGGATGCATTGGGCCACGCTGCATCGACTCCACTGCATTCAATCGGTATCCATTGCGCCACAATGCAAGGAATCCTCTGCATTCATTGACGCTGCATGGACTCCACTGCATTCAATCGGGATGCTTTGGGCCATGCTGCATAAAATCCACTGCATTCAACCATGCTGCATGGAATCCATTTCATTCAATCATGCTCTATAAAATCCAATGCATTCAATACGGTTCCATTACTTCACGCTGCATGGAATACACTGCATTAAATCAGGATGCATGGAATCGACTGCATTCAATCAGGATGCATTATACCACGTTGCATGGATTACCCTACATTCAATCACAATGCATGGAATCCACTGCATTCAATCGGGATGCTTTGGGCCATGCTGCATAAAATCCACTGCATTCAATCGGGATGCATTGGGCCTCGCTGCATAGACTCCACTGCATATAATCGGGATCCATTGCGCCACAATGCATGGAATACTCTGCATTCAATGACGCTGCATGGAATCCACTGCATTCCATCGGGAAGCTTTGGGCCATGCTGCATAAAATCCACTGCATTCAATCATGCTGCATGGAATCCACTGCATTCAATCGGGATGCATTTTACAAGGCTGCATGGATTACATTTCATACACTCAAAATGCATGGAATCCACTGCGTTCTATAGGGATGCTTTGGGCCATACTGCATAAAATACACTGCATTCAATTTGCTGCATGGAATCCACTGCATTCAATCATGCTGAATAAAATCCACTGCATTCAATAGGGTTCCATTTCTTCACGCTGCATGGAATAAACTGCATTCTATCAGGCTGCATGAAATCCACTGCATTCAATGGGGATGCATTCTACAATGCTGCATGGAGTTCACTGCATGCAATCACAATGCATGTAATCCACTGCATTCCATCGGGATGCTTTGGGCCATGCTGCATAAAATCCACTGCATTCAACCATGCTGCATGGAATCCACTGCATTCAATCATGCTGCATAAAATCCACTGCATTCAATAGGGATGCATTGGGCCTCGCTGCATGGAATACACTGCATTCAATCAGGCTGCATGGAATCCACTGCATTCAATCGGGATGCCTTCTACCATGCTGCATGGAGTTCACTGCATTCAATCACAATGCATGGAATCCACTGCATTCAATCGGGATGCTTTGGGCCATGCTGCATAAAATCCACTGCATTCAATCGGGATGCATTTGGCCTCGCTGCATGGACTCCACTGCATACAATCGGGATCCATTGCGCCACAATGCATGGAATACTCTGCATTCAATCACGCTGCATGGAATCCACTGCATTCAATCGGGATGCTTTGGGCCATGCTGCATAAAATCCACTGCATGCAATCATGCTGCATGGAATCCACTGCATTCAATCGGGATGCATTTTACCACGTTGCATGCAGTTCACTGCATTCAATCACAATGCATGGAATCCACTGCATTCAATCAGGATGCTTTGGGCCATGCTGCATTAAATCCACTGCATTCAATCGGGATGCATTGGGCCTCGCTGCATGGACTCCACTGCATTCAATCGGGATCCATTGTGCCACAATGCATGGATCCTCTGCATTCAATGACGCTGCATGGAATCCACTGCATTCCATCAGGATGCTTTGGGCCATGCTGCATAAAATCCACTGCATGCAATCATGCTGCATGGAATCCACTGCATTCAATCATGCTGCATAAAATCCACTGCATTCAATAGGGTTCCATTTCTTCACACTGCATGGAATCCACTGCATTCAATCACACTGCATGCAATCCGTGCATTCAACATGGATGAATTTTACCACGCTGCATTTAGTACACTGTATTCAATCACAATTCATGGAATCCATTGCATTCCATCGGGAGTCTTTGGGCCATGCTGCATAAAATCCACTGCATTCAATCGGGATGCACTGGGCATCGCTGCATGGACTCCACTGCATAAAATCGGGATCCATTGCCCCAAAATGCAAGGAATCCTCTGCATTCAATGACGCTGAATGGAATCCACTGCATTGAATCGGGAAGCTTTGGGCCATGCTGCATAAATCCACTGCATGCAGTCATGCTGTGTGGACTCCACTGCATTGAATCATGCTGCAAAAAAAACCACTGCATTCAATAGGGTTCCATTTCTTCACCCTGCATGGAATCCACTGCATTCAACCACGCTGCATGGAATCCACTGCACTCAATCGGGATGCATTTTACCACTCTGCATGGATTACACTGCATTTAATCACGCTGCATCGAATCCATGGAATTTAATCGGGATTCATTTTACTAAGCTGTATGGAATGGACTGCACTTAATCACGCTGCATGGAATCCACTGCATTCAATCGGGATGCATTTTACCACGTTGCATGCAGTTCACTGCATTCAATCACAATGCATGGAATCCACTGCATTCAATCGGGATGCTTTGGGCCATGCTGCATAAAATCCACTGCATTCAATCTTGCTTTTTGAATCCACTGCATTCAGTAATGCTGCATAAAATCCTTGCATTCAATTGGGTTCCATTTCTTCACGCTGCATGGAATACACTGCATTCAATCACGCTGCATGGAATCCACTGCATTCAATCGGGATGCATTTTACCATGCTGCGTGGTTTTCACTGCACTCAATCACAATGCATGGAATCCACTGCATTCCATCGGAATGCTTTGGGCCATGCTGCATAAAATCCACTGCATTCAATCATGCTGCATGGAATCCACTGCATTCAATCATGCTGCATAAAATCCACTGCATTCAATAGGGTTCCATTTCTTCACGCTGCATGTAATACACTGCATTCAATCACACTGAATGGAATCCACTGCATTCAATCGGGATGCATTTTACCTCGCTGCATGGATTACACTGCATTCAATCCCAATGCATGGAATCCACTGCATTCAATCGGGATGATTTGGACCATGCTGCATAAAATCCACTGCATTCAATCGGGATGCATTGGGCCACGCTGCATCGACTCCACTGCATTCAATTGGCATCCATTGCGCCACAATGCAAGGAATCCTCTGCATTCATTGACGCTGCATGGACTCCACTGCATTCAATCGGGATGCTTTGGGCCATGCTGCATAAAATCCACTGCATTCAATCTTGCTTTTTGAATCCACTGCATTCAGTAATGCTGCATAAAATCCTTGCATTCAATTGGGTTCCATTTCTTCACGCTGCATGGAATACACTGCATTCAATCACGCTGCATGGAATCCACTGCATTCAATCGGGATGCATTTTACCATGCTGCGTGGTTTTCACTGCATTCAATCACAATGCATGGAATCCACTGCATTCAATCGGGATGCTTTGGGCCATGCTGCATAAAATCCACTGCATTCAATCGGGATGCATTGGGCCACGCTGCATCGACTCCACTGCATTCAATCGGTATCCATTGCGCCACAATGCAAGGAATCCTCTGCATTCATTGACGCTGCATGGACTCCACTGCATTCAATCGGGATGCTTTGGGCCATGCTGCATAAAATCCACTGCATTCAACCATGCTGCATGGAATCCATTTCATTCAATCATGCTCTATAAAATCCAATGCATTCAATACGGTTCCATTACTTCACGCTGCATGGAATACACTGCATTAAATCAGGATGCATGGAATCGACTGCATTCAATCAGGATGCATTATACCACGTTGCATGGATTACCCTACATTCAATCACAATGCATGGAATCCACTGCATTCAATCGGGATGCTTTGGGCCATGCTGCATAAAATCCACTGCATTCAATCGGGATGCATTGGGCCTCGCTGCATAGACTCCACTGCATATAATCGGGATCCATTGCGCCACAATGCATGGAATACTCTGCATTCAATGACGCTGCATGGAATCCACTGCATTCCATCGGGAAGCTTTGGGCCATGCTGCATAAAATCCACTGCATTCAATCATGCTGCATGGAATCCACTGCATTCAATCGGGATGCATTTTACAAGGCTGCATGGATTACATTTCATACACTCAAAATGCATGGAATCCACTGCGTTCTATAGGGATGCTTTGGGCCATACTGCATAAAATACACTGCATTCAATTTGCTGCATGGAATCCACTGCATTCAATCATGCTGAATAAAATCCACTGCATTCAATAGGGTTCCATTTCTTCACGCTGCATGGAATAAACTGCATTCTATCAGGCTGCATGAAATCCACTGCATTCAATGGGGATGCATTCTACAATGCTGCATGGAGTTCACTGCATGCAATCACAATGCATGTAATCCACTGCATTCCATCGGGATGCTTTGGGCCATGCTGCATAAAATCCACTGCATTCAACCATGCTGCATGGAATCCACTGCATTCAATCATGCTGCATAAAATCCACTGCATTCAATAGGGATGCATTGGGCCTCGCTGCATGGAATACACTGCATTCAATCAGGCTGCATGGAATCCACTGCATTCAATCGGGATGCCTTCTACCATGCTGCATGGAGTTCACTGCATTCAATCACAATGCATGGAATCCACTGCATTCAATCGGGATGCTTTGGGCCATGCTGCATAAAATCCACTGCATTCAATCGGGATGCATTTGGCCTCGCTGCATGGACTCCACTGCATACAATCGGGATCCATTGCGCCACAATGCATGGAATACTCTGCATTCAATCACGCTGCATGGAATCCACTGCATTCAATCGGGATGCTTTGGGCCATGCTGCATAAAATCCACTGCATGCAATCATGCTGCATGGAATCCACTGCATTCAATCGGGATGCATTTTACCACGTTGCATGCAGTTCACTGCATTCAATCACAATGCATGGAATCCACTGCATTCAATCGGGATGCTTTGGGCCATGCTGCATTAAATCCACTGCATTCAATCGGGATGCATTGGGCCTCGCTGCATGGACTCCACTGCATTCAATCGGGATCCATTGTGCCACAATGCATGGATCCTCTGCATTCAATGACGCTGCATGGAATCCACTGCATTCCATCAGGATGCTTTGGGCCATGCTGCATAAAATCCACTGCATGCAATCATGCTGCATGGAATCCACTGCATTCAATCATGCTGCATAAAATCCACTGCATTCAATAGGGTTCCATTTCTTCACACTGCATGCAATCCGTGCATTCAACATGGATGAATTTTACCACGCTGCATTTAGTACACTGTATTCAATCACAATTCATGGAATCCATTGCATTCAATCGGGATGCTTTGGGCCATGCTGCATAAAATCCACTGCATTCAATCGGGATGCACTGGGCATCGCTGCATGGACTCCACTGCATAAAATCGGGATCCATTGCCCCAAAATGCAAGGAATCCTCTGCATTCAATGACGCTGAATGGAATCCACTGCATTGAATCGGGAAGCTTTGGGCCATGCTGCATAAATCCACTGCATGCAGTCATGCTGTGTGGACTCCACTGCATTGAATCATGCTGCAAAAAAAACCACTGCATTCAATAGGGTTCCATTTCTTCACCCTGCATGGAATCCACTGCATTCAACCACGCTGCATGGAATCCACTGCACTCAATCGGGATGCATTTTACCACTCTGCATGGATTACACTGCATTTAATCACGCTGCATCGAATCCATGGAATTTAATCGGGATTCATTTTACTAAGCTGTATGGAATGGACTGCACTTAATCACGCTGCATGGAATCCACTGCATTCAATCGGGATGCATTTTACCACGTTGCATGCAGTTCACTGCATTCAATCACAATGCATGGAATCCACTGCATTCAATCGGGATGCTTTGGGCCATGCTGCATAAAATCCACTGCATTCAATCTTGCTTTTTGAATCCACTGCATTCAGTAATGCTGCATAAAATCCTTGCATTCAATTGGGTTCCATTTCTTCACGCTGCATGGAATACACTGCATTCAATCACGCTGCATGGAATCCACTGCATTCAATCGGGATGCATTTTACCATGCTGCGTGGTTTTCACTGCACTCAATCACAATGCATGGAATCCACTGCATTCCATCGGAATGCTTTGGGCCATGCTGCATAAAATCCACTGCATTCAATCATGCTGCATGGAATCCACTGCATTCAATCATGCTGCATAAAATCCACTGCATTCAATAGGGTTCCATTTCTTCACGCTGCATGTAATACACTGCATTCAATCACACTGAATGGAATCCACTGCATTCAATCGGGATGCATTTTACCTCGCTGCATGGATTACACTGCATTCAATCCCAATGCATGGAATCCACTGCATTCAATCGGGATGATTTGGACCATGCTGCATAAAATCCACTGCATTCAATCGGGATGCATTGGGCCACGCTGCATCGACTCCACTGCATTCAATTGGCATCCATTGCGCCACAATGCAAGGAATCCTCTGCATTCATTGACGCTGCATGGACTCCACTGCATTCAATCGGGGTGCTTTGGGCCATGCTGCATAAAATCCACTGCATTCAATCTTGCTTTTTGAATCCACTGCATTCAGTAATGCTGCATAAAATCCTTGCATTCAATTGGGTTCCATTTCTTCACGCTGCATGGAATACACTGCATTCAATCACGCTGCATGGAATCCACTGCATTCAATCGGGATGCATTTTACCATGCTGCGTGGTTTTCACTGCATTCAATCACAATGCATGGAATCCACTGCATTCAATCGGGATGCTTTGGGCCATGCTGCATAAAATCCACTGCATTCAATCGGGATGCATTGGGCCACGCTGCATCGACTCCACTGCATTCAATTGGCATCCATTGCGCCACAATGCAAGGAATCCTCTGCATTCATTGACGCTGCATGGACTCCACTGCATTCAATCGGGATGCTTTGGGCCATGCTGCATAAAATCCACTGCATTCAACCATGCTGCATGGAATCCATTTCATTCAATCATGCTCTATAAAATCCAATGCATTCAATACGGTTCCATTACTTCACGCTGCATGGAATACACTGCATTAAATCAGGATGCATGGAATCGACTGCATTCAATCAGGATGCATTATACCACGTTGCATGGATTACCCTACATTCAATCACAATGCATGGAATCCACTGCATTCAATCGGGATGCTTTGGGCCATGCTGCATAAAATCCACTGCATTCAATCGGGATGCATTGGGCCTCGCTGCATAGACTCCACTGCATATAATCGGGATCCATTGCGCCACAATGCATGGAATACTCTGCATTCAATGACGCTGCATGGAATCCACTGCATTCCATCGGGAAGCTTTGGGCCATGCTGCATAAAATCCACTGCATTCAATCATGCTGCATGGAATCCACTGCATTCAATCGGGATGCATTTTACAAGGCTGCATGGATTACATTTCATACACTCAAAATGCATGGAATCCACTGCGTTCTATAGGGATGCTTTGGGCCATACTGCATAAAATACACTGCATTCAATTTGCTGCATGGAATCCACTGCATTCAATCATGCTGAATAAAATCCACTGCATTCAATAGGGTTCCATTTCTTCACGCTGCATGGAATACACTGCATTCAATCAGGCTGCATGAAATCCACTGCATTCAATGGGGATGCATTCTACAATGCTGCATGGAGTTCACTGCATGCAATCACAATGCATGTAATCCACTGCATTCCATCGGGATGCTTTGGGCCATGCTGCATAAAATCCACTGCATTCAACCATGCTGCATGGAATCCACTGCATTCAATCATGCTGCATAAAATCCACTGCATTCAATAGGGATGCATTGGGCCTCGCTGCATGGAATACACTGCATTCAATCAGGCTGCATGGAATCCACTGCATTCAATCGGGATGCATTCTACCATGCTGCATGGAGTTCACTGCATTCAATCACAATGCATGGAATCCACTGCATTCCATCGGGATGCTTTGGGCCATGCTGCATAAAATCCACTGCATTCAATCGGGATGCATTTGGCCTCGCTGCATGGACTCCACTGCATACAATCGGGATCCATTGCGCCACAATGCATGGAATACTCTGCATTCAATCACGCTGCATGGAATCCACTGCATTCAATCGGGATGCTTTGGGCCATGCTGCATAAAATCCACTGCATGCAATCATGCTGCATGGAATCCACTGCATTCAATCGGGATGCATTTTACCACGTTGCATGCAGTTCACTGCATTCAATCACAATGCATGGAATCCACTGCATTCAATCGGGATGCTTTGGGCCATGCTGCATAAAATCCACTGCATTCAATCGGGATGCATTGGGCCTCGCTGCATGGACTCCACTGCATTCAATCGGGATCCATTGCGCCACAATGCATGGATCCTCTGCATTCAATGACGCTGCATGGAATCCACTGCATTCCATCAGGATGCTTTGGGCCATGCTGCATAAAATCCACTGCATGCAATCATGCTGCATGGAATCCACTGCATTCAATCATGCTGCATAAAATCCACTGCATTCAATAGGGTTCCATTTCTTCACACTGCATGGAATCCACTGCATTCAATCACACTGCATGCAATCCGTGCATTCAACATGGATGAATTTTACCACGCTGCATTTAGTACACTGTATTCAATCACAATTCATGGAATCCATTGCATTCAATCGGGATGCTTTGGGCCATGCTGCATAAAATCCACTGCATTCAATCGGGATGCACTGGGCATCGCTGCATGGACTCCACTGCATACAATCGGGATCCATTGCGCCACAATGCATGGAATCCTCTGCATTCAATGACGCTGCATGGAATCCACTGCATTCCATCGGGAAGCTTTGGGCCATGCTGCATAAAATCCATTGCATTCAATCATGCTGCATGGAATCCACTTCATTCAATCGGGATGCATTTTACCATGCTGCCTGGATTACCCTTCATTCAATCACGCTGCATGGAATCCACTGCATTCTATCGGGATGCTTTGGGCCATGCTGCATAAAATCCACTGCATTTAATCGGGATGCATTTGGCCACGCTGCATGGACTCCACTGCATAAAATCGGGATCCATTGCCCCAAAATGCAAGGAATCCTCTGCATTCAATGACGCTGAATGGAATCCACTGCATTGAATCGGGAAGCTTTGGGCCATGCTGCATAAATCCACTGCATGCAGTCATGCTGTGTGGACTCCACTGCATTGAATCATGCTGCAAAAAAAACCACTGCATTCAATAGGGTTCCATTTCTTCACCCTGCATGGAATCCACTGCATTCAACCACGCTGCATGGAATCCACTGCATTCAATCGGGATGCATTTTACCACTCTGCATGGATTACACTGCATTTAATCACGCTGCATGGAATCCATGGAATTTAATCGGGATTCATTTTACTAAGCTGTATGGAATGGACTGCACTTAATCACGCTGCATGGAATCCACTGCATTCAATCGGGATGCATTTTACCACGTTGCATGCAGTTCACTGCATTCAATCACAATGCATGGAATCCACTGCATTCAATCGGGATGCTTTGGGCCATGCTGCATAAAATCCACTGCATTCAATCTTGCTTTTTGAATCCACTGCATTCAGTAATGCTGCATAAAATCCTTGCATTCAATTGGGTTCCATTTCTTCACGCTGCATGGAATACACTGCATTCAATCACGCTGCATGGAATCCACTGCATTCAATCGGGATGCATTTTACCATGCTGCCTGGTTTTCACTGCACTCAATCACAATGCATGGAATCCACTGCATTCCATCGGAATGCTTTGGGCCATGCTGCATAAAATCCACTGCATTCAATCATGCTGCATGGAATCCACTGCATTCAATCATGCTGCATAAAATCCACTGCATTCAATAGGGTTCCATTTCTTCACGCTGCATGTAATACACTGCATTCAATCACACTGAATGGAATCCACTGCATTCAATCGGGATGCATTTTACCTCGCTGCATGGATTACACTGCATTCAATCCCAATGCATGGAATCCACTGCATTCAATCGGGATGCTTTGGACCATGCTGCATAAAATCCACTGCATTCAATCGGGATGCATTGGGCCACGCTGCATCGACTCCACTGCATTCAATTGGCATCCATTGCGCCACAATGCAAGGAATCCTCTGCATTCATTGACGCTGCATGGACTCCACTGCATTCAATCGGGATGCTTTGGGCCATGCTGCATAAAATCCACTGCATTCAATCTTGCTTTTTGAATCCACTGCATTCAGTAATGCTGCATAAAATCCTTGCATTCAATTGGGTTTCATTTCTTCACGCTGCATGGAATACACTGCATTCAATCACGCTGCATGGAATCCACTGCATTCAATCGGGATGCATTTTACCATGCTGCGTGGTTTTCACTGCATTCAATCACAATGCATGGAATCCACTGCATTCCATCGGGATCCTTTGGGCCATGCTGCATAAAATCCACTGCATTCAATCGGGTGCATTGGGCCACGCTGCATCGACTCCACTGCATTCAATTGGCATCCATTGCGCCACAATGCAAGGAATCCTCTGCATTCATTGACGCTGCATGGACTCCACTGCATTCAATCGGGATGCTTTGGGCCATGCTGCATAAAATCCACTGCATTCAACCATGCTGCATGGAATCCATTTCATTCAATCATGCTCTATAAAATCCAATGCATTCAATATGGTTCCATTACTTCACGCTGCATGGAATACACTGCATTAAATCAGGATGCATGGAATCGACTGCATTCAATCAGGAAGCATTATACCACGTTGCATGGATTACCCTACATTCAATCACAATGCATGGAATCCACTGCATTCAATCGGGATGCTTTGGGCCATGCTGCATAAAATCCACTGCATTCAATCGGGATGCATTGGGCCTCGCTGCATAGACTCCACTGCATATAATCGGGATCCATTGCGCCACAATGCATGGAATACTCTGCATTCAATGACGCTGCATGGAATCCACTGCATTCCATCGGGAAGCTTTGGGCCATGCTGCATAAAATCCACTGCATTCAATCATGCTGCATGGAATCCACTGCATTCAATCGGGATGCATTTTACAAGGCTGCATGGATTACATTTCATACACTCAAATTGCATGGAATCCACTGCGTTCTATAGGGATGCTTTGGGCCATACTGCATAAAATACACTGCATTCAATTTGCTGCATGGAATCCACTGCATTCAATCATGCTGAATAAAATCCACTGCATTCAATAGGGTTCCATTTCTTCACGCTGCATGGAATACACTGCATTCAATCAGGCTGCATGAAATCCACTGCATTCAATGGGGATGCATTCTACAATGCTGCATGGAGTTCACTGCATGCAATCACAATGCATGTAATCCACTGAATTCCATCGGGATGCTTTGGGCCATGCTGCATAAAATCCACTGCATTCAACCATGCTGCATGGAATCCACTGCATTCAATCATGCTGCATAAAATCCACTGCATTCAATCGGGATGCATTGGGCCTCGCTGCATGGAATACACTGCATTCAATCAGGCTGCATGGACTCCACTGCATTCAATCGGGATGCATTCTACCATGCTGCATGGAGTTCACTGCATTCAATCACAATGCATGGAATCCACTGCATTCCATCGGGATGCTTTGGGCCATGCTGCATAAAATCCACTGCATTCAATCGGGATGCATTGGGCCTCGCTGCATGGACTCCACTGCATACAATCGGGATCCATTGCGCCACAATGCATGGAATACTCTGCATTCAATCACGCTGCATGGAATCCACTGCATTCAATCGGGATGCTTTGGGCCATGCTGCATAAAATCCACTGCATGCAATCATGCTGCATGGAATCCACTGCATTCAATCGGGATGCATTTTACCACGTTGCATGCAGTTCACTGCATTCAATCACAATGCATGGAATCCACTGCATTCAATCGGGATGCTTTGGGCCATGCTGCATAAAATCCACTGCATTCAATCGGGATGCATTGGGCCTCGCTGCATGGACTCCACTGCATTCAATCGGGATCCATTGCGCCACAATGCATGGATCCTCTGCATTCAATGACGCTGCATGGAATCCACTGCATTCCATCAGGATGCTTTGGGCCATGCTGCATAAAATCCACTGCATGCAATCATGCTGCATGGAATCCACTGCATTCAATCATGCTGCATAAAATCCACTGCATTCAATAGGGTTCCATTTCTTCACACTGCATGGAATCCACTACATTCAATCACGCTGCATGGAATCCACTGCATTCAACATGGATGAATTTTACCACGCTGCATTTAGTACACTGTATTCAATCACAATTCATGGAATCCATTGCATTCAATCGGGATGCTTTGGGCCATGCTGCATAAAATCCACTGCATTCAATCGGGATGCACTGGGCATCGCTGCATGGACTCCACTGCACACAATCGGGATCCATTGCGCCACAATGCATGGAATCCTCTGCATTCAATGACGCTGCATGGAATCCACTGCATTCAATCGGGATGCTTTGGGCCATGCTGAATAAAATCCATTGCATGCAATCATGCTGCATGGAATCCACTGCATTCAATCGGGATGCATTTTACCACGTTGCATGCAGTTCACTGCATTCAATCACAATGCATGGAATTCTCTGCATTCAATCGGGATGCTTTGGGCCATGCTGCATAAATTCCACTGCATTCAATCGGGATGCATTGGGCCTCGCTGCATGGACTCCACTGCATTCAATCGGGATCCATTGCGCCACAATGCATGGATCCTCTGCATTCAATGACGCTGCATGGAATCCACTGCATTCCATCAGGATGCTTTGGGCCATGCTGCATAAAATCCACTGCATGCAATCATGCTGCATGGAATCCACTGCATTCAATCATGCTGCATAAAATCCACTGCATTCAATATGGTTCCATTTCTTCACACTGCATGGAATCCACTGCATTCAATCACGCTGCATGGAATCCACTGCATTCAACATGGATGAATTTTACCACGCTGCATTTAGTACACTGTATTCAATCACAATTCATGGAATCCATTGCATTCAATCGGGATGCTTTGGGCCATGCTGCATAAAATCCACTGCATTCAATCGGGATGCACTGGGCATCGCTGCATGGACTCCACTGCATACAATCGGGATCCATTGCGCCAAAATGCATGGAATCCTTTGCATTCAATGACGCTGCATGGAATCCACTGCATTCAATCGGGATGCTTTGGGCCATGCTGCATAAAATCCACTGCATTCAATCGGGATGCACTGGGCCTCGCTGCATGGACTCCACTGCATATAATCGGGATCCATTGCGCCACAATGCATGGAATACTCTGCATTCAA
The DNA here is from genome assembly GCF_054392235.1 of Sus scrofa. NCBI lineage: Eukaryota > Metazoa > Chordata > Mammalia > Artiodactyla > Suidae > Sus > Sus scrofa. Next base: position 6,871,006 of record NC_139397.1, read on the forward strand.
TGACGCTGAATGGAATCCACTGCATTGAATCGGGAAGCTTTGGGCCATGCTGCATAAATCCACTGCATGCAGTCATGCTGTGTGGACTCCACTGCATTGAATCATGCTGCAAAAAAAACCACTGCATTCAATAGGGTTCCATTAATGCACCCTGCATGGAATCCACTGCATTCAACCACGCTGCATGGAATCCACTGCATTCAATCGGGATGCATTTTACCACTCTGCATGGATTACACTGCATTTAATCACGCTGCATGTAATCCATGGAATTTAATCGGGATTCATTTTACAAAGCTGTATGGAATGGACTGCACTTAATCACGCTGCATGGAATCCACTGCATTCAATCGGGATGCATTTTACCACGTTGCATGCAGTTCACTGCATTCAATCACAATGCATGGAATCCACTGCATTCAATCGGGATGCTTTGGGCCATGCTGCATAAAATCCACTGCATTCAATCTTGCTTTTTGAATCCACTGCATTCAGTAATGCTGCATAAAATCCTTGCATTCAATTGGGTTCCATTTCTTCACGCTGCATGGAATACACTGCATTCAATCACGCTGCATGGAATCCACTGCATTCAATCGGGATGCATTTTACCATGCTGCGTGGTTTTCACTGCATTCAATCACAATGCATGGAATCCACTGCATTCCATCGGGATGCTTTGGGCCATGCTGCATAAAATCCACTGCATTCAATCATGCTGCATGGAATTCACTGCATTCAATCATGCTGCATGGAATCCACTGCATTCAATCACGCTGCATGGAATCCACTGCATTCAATCAGCATGCTTTGGGCCATGCTGCATAAAATCCACTGCATTCAATCATGCTGCCTGGAATCCACTGCATTCAATCATACTGCATAAAATCCACTGCATTCAATAGGGTTCCATTTCTTCACGCTTCATGGAATCCACTGCATTCAATAGGGTTCCATTCCTTCACGCTGCGTGGAATCCACTGCCTTCAATCACGCTGCATGGAATCCACTGCATTCAATCGGGATGCATTTTTCCTCGTTGCATGGATTACACTGCATTCAATCCCAATGCATAAAATCCACTGCATTCAATCTTGCTTTTTGAATCCACTGCATTCAGTAATGCTGCATAAAATCCTTGCATTCAATTGGGTTCCATTTCTTCACGCTGCATGGAATACACTGCATTCAATCACGCTGCATGGAATCCACTGCATTCAATCGGGATGCATTTTACCATGCTGCGTGGTTTTCACTGCATTCAATCACAATGCATGGAATCCACTGCATTCCATCGGGATGCTTTGGGCCATGCTGCATAAAATCCACTGTATTCAATCATGCTGCATGGAATCCACTGCATTCAATCATGCTGCATAAAATCCACTGCATTCAATAGGGTTCCATTTCTTCACGCTGCATGGAATACACTGCATTCAATCACACTGAATGGAATCCACTGCATTCAATCGGGATGCTTTTTACCTCGCTGCATGGATTACACTCCATTCAATCACAATGCATGGAATCCACTGCATTCAATCGGGATGCTTTGGGCCATGCTGCATAAAATCCACTGCATTCAATCGGGATGCATTGGGCCACGCTGCATCGACTCCACTGCATTCAATTGGCATCCATTGCGCCACAATGCAAGGAATCCTCTGCATTCATTGACGCTGCATGGACTCCACTGCATTCAATCGGGATGCTTTGGGCCATGCTGCATAAAATCCACTGCATTCAACCATGCTGCATGGAATCCATTTCATTCAATCATGCTCTATAAAATCCAATGCATTCAATACGGTTCCATTACTTCACGCTGCATGGAATACACTGCATTAAATCAGGATGCATGGAATCGACTGCATTCAATCAGGATGCATTATACCACGTTGCATGGATTACCCTACATTCAATCACAATGCATGGAATCCACTGCATTCAATCGGGATGCTTTGGGCCATGCTGCATAAAATCCACTGCATTCAATCGGGATGCATTGGGCCTCGCTGCATAGACTCCACTGCATATAATCGGGATCCATTGCGCCACAATGCATGGAATACTCTGCATTCAATGACGCTGCATGGAATCCACTGCATTCCATCGGGAAGCTTTGGGCCATGCTGCATAAAATCCACTGCATTCAATCATGCTGCATGGAATCCACTGCATTCAATCGGGATGCATTTTACAAGGCTGCATGGATTACATTTCATACACTCAAAATGCATGGAATCCACTGCGTTCTATAGGGATGCTTTGGGCCATACTGCATAAAATACACTGCATTCAATTTGCTGCATGGAATCCACTGCATTCAATCATGCTGAATAAAATCCACTGCATTCAATAGGGTTCCATTTCTTCACGCTGCATGGAATACAGTGCATTCAATCAGGCTGCATGAAATCCACTGCATTCAATGGGGATGCATTCTACAATGCTGCATGGAGTTCACTGCATGCAATCACAATGCATGTAATCCACTGCATTCCATCGGGATGCCTTGGGCCATGCTGCATAAAATCCACTGCATTCAACCATGCTGCATGGAATCCACTGCATTCAATCATGCTGCATAAAATCCACTGCATTCAATCGGGATGCATTGGGCCTCGCTGCATGGAATACACTGCATTCAATCAGGCTGCATGGAATCCACTGCATTCAATGGGGATGCATTCTACAATGCTGCATGGAGTTCACTGCATTCAATCACAACGCATGTAATCCACTGCATTCCATCGGGATGCTTTGGGCCATGCTGCATAAAATCCACTGCATTCAATCGGGATGCATTGGGCCTCGCTGCATGGACTCCACTGCATACAATCGGGATCCATTGCGCCAAAATGCATGGAATACTCTGCATTCATTGACGCTGCATGGACTCCACTGCATTCAATCGGGATGCTTTGGGCCATGCTGCATAAAATCCACTGCATTCAACCATGCTGCATGGAATCCACTGCATTCAATCATGCTGCATAAAATCCACTGCATTCCATCGGGATGCATTGGGCCTCGCTGCATGGAATACACTGCATTCAATCACGCTGCATGAAATCCACTGCATTCAATGGGGATGCATTCTACAATGCTGCATGGAGTTCACTGCATTCAATCACAATGCATGGAATTCACTGCATTCCATCGGGATGCTTTGGGCCATGCTGCATAAAATCCACTGCATTCAATCGGGATGCATTGTGCCTCGCTGCATGGACTCCACTGCATACAATCGGGATCCATTGCACCAAAATGCATGGAATCCTCCGCATGCAACGACGCTGCATGGACTCCACTGCATTCAATCGGGATGCTTTGGGCCATGCTGAATAAAATCCACTGCATTCAATCATGCTGCATGGAATCCACTGCATTCAATCATGCTGTATAAAATCCACTGCATTCAATAGGGTTCCATTTCTTCACGTGGCATCGAATCCACTGCATTCAATCACGCTGCATGGAATCCACTGCATTCAATCGGGATGCATTTTTCCTCGCTGCATGGAGTACACTGCATTCAACCATGCTGCATAAAATCCACTGCATTCCATCGGGATGCTTTGGGCCATGCTGCATAAAATCCACTGCATTCAACCATGCTGCATGGAATCCACTGCATTCAATCATGCTGCATAAACTCCACTGCATTCAATCGGGATGCATTGGGCCTCGCTGCATGGAATAAACTGCATTCAATCAGGCTCCATGGAATCCACTGCATTCAATGGGGATGCATTCTACCATGCTGCATGGAGTTCACTGCATTCAATCACAATGCATGGAATCCACTGCATTCCATCGGGATGCTTTGGGCCATGCTGCATAAAATCCACTGCATTCAATCGGGATGCATTGGGCCTCGCTGCATGGACTCCACTGCATACAATCGGGATCCATTGCGCCACAATGCATGGAATACTCTGCATTCAATCACGCTGCATGGAATCCACTGCATTCAATCGGGATGCTTTGGGCCATGCTGCATAAAATCCACTGCATGCAATCATGCTGCATGGAATCCACTGCATTCAATCGGGATGCATTTTACCACGTTGCATGCAGTTCACTGCATTCAATCACAATGCATGGAATCCACTGCATTCAATCGGGATGCTTTGGGCCATGCTGCATAAAATCCACTGCATTCAATCGGGATGCATTGGGCCTCGCTGCATGGACTCCACTGCATTCAATCGGGATCCATTGTGCCACAATGCATGGATCCTCTGCATTCAATGACGCTGCATGGAATCCACTGCATTCCATCAGGATGCTTTGGGCCATGCTGCATAAAATCCACTGCATGCAATCATGCTGCATGGAATCCACTGCATTCAATCATGCTGCATAAAATCCACTGCATTCAATAGGGTTCCATTTCTTCACACTGCATGGAATCCACTGCATTCAATCACGCTGCATGCACTCCACTGCATTCAACATGGATGAATTTTTCCACGCTGCATTTAGTACACTGTATTCAATCACAATTCATGGAATCCATTGCATTCAATCGGGATGCTTTGGGCCATGCTGCATAAAATCCACTGCATTCAATCGGGATGCACTGGGCATCGCAGCATGGACTCCACTGCATACAATCGGGATGCATTGGGCCTCGCTGCATGGACTCCACTGCATTCAATCGGGATCCATTGCGCCACAATGCATGGAATCCTCTGCATTCAATGACGCTGCATGGAATCCACTGCATTCCATCGGGAAGCTTTGGACCATGCTGCATAAAATCCATTGCATTCAATCATGCTGCATGGAATCCACTTCATTCAATCGGGATGCATTTTACCATGCTGCCTGGATTACCCTTCATTCAATCACGCTGCATGGAATCCACTGCATTCTATCGGGATGCTTTGGGCCATGCTGCATAAAATCCACTGCATTTAATCGGGATGCATTTGGCCACGCTGCATGGACTCCACTGCATAAAATCGGGATCCATTGCCCCAAAATGCAAGGAATCCTCTGCATTCAATGACGCTGAATGGAATCCACTGCATTGAATCGGGAAGCTTTGGGCCATGCTGCATAAATCCACTGCATGCAGTCATGCTGTGTGGACTCCACTGCATTGAATCATGCTGCAAAAAAAACCACTGCATTCAATAGGGTTCCATTAATGCACCCTGCATGGAATCCACTGCATTCAACCACGCTGCATGGAATCCACTGCATTCAATCGGGATGCATTTTACCACTCTGCATGGATTACACTGCATTTAATCACGCTGCATGGAATCCATGGAATTTAATCGGGATTCATTTTACTAAGCTGTATGGAATGGACTGCACTTAATCACGCTGCATGGAATCCACTGCATTCAATCGGGATGCATTTTACCACGTTGCATGCAGTTCACTGCATTCAATCACAATGCATGGAATCCACTGCATTCAATCAGGATGCTTTGGGCCATGCTGCATAAAATCCACTGCATTCAATCTTGCTTTTTGAATCCACTGCATTCAGAAATGCTGCATAAAATCCTTGCATTCAATTGGGTTCCATTTCTTCACGCTGCATGGAATACACTGCATTCAATCATGCTGCATAAAATCCACTGCATTCAATCGGGATGCATTGGGCCTCGCTGCATGGAATAAACTGCATTCAATCAGGCTCCATGGAATCCACTGCATTCAATGGGGATGCATTCTACCATGCTGCATGGAGTTCACTGCATTCAATCACAATGCATGGAATCCACTGCATTCCATCGGGATGCTTTGGGCCATGCTGCATAAAATCCACTGCATTCAATCGGGATGCATTGGGCCTCGCTGCATGGACTCCACTGCATACAATCGGGATCCATTGCGCCACAATGCATGGAATACTCTGCATTCAATCACGCTGCATGGAATCCACTGCATTCAATCGGGATGCTTTGGGCCATGCTGCATAAAATCCACTGCATGCAATCATGCTGCATGGAATCCACTGCATTCAATCGGGATGCATTTTACCACGTTGCATGCAGTTCACTGCATTCAATCACAATGCATGGAATCCACTGCATTCAATCGGGATGCTTTGGGCCATGCTGCATAAATTCCACTGCATTCAATCGGGATGCATTGGGCCTCGCTGCATGGACTCCACTGCATTCAATCGGGATCCATTGCGCCACTATGCATGGATCCTCTGCATTCAATGACGCTGCATGGAATCCACTGCATTCCATCAGGATGCTTTGGGCCATGCTGCATAAAATCCACTGCATGCAATCATGCTGCATGGAATCCACTGCATTCAATCATGCTGCATAAAATCCACTGCATTCAATAGGGTTCCATTTCTTCACACTGCATGGAATCCACTGCATTCAATCACGCTGCATGGAATCCACTGCATTCAACATGGATGAATTTTACCACGCTGCATTTAGTACACTGTATTCAATCACAATTCATGGAATCCATTGCATTCAATCGGGATGCTTTGGGCCATGCTGCATAAAATCCACTGCATTCAGTCGGGATGCACTGGGCATCGCTGCATGGACTCCACTGCATACAATCGGGATCCATTGCGCCAAAATGCATGGAATCCTTTGCATTCAATGACGCTGCATGGAATCCACTGCATTCAATCGGGATGCTTTGGGCCATGCTGCATAAAATCCACTGCATTCAATCGGGATGCACTGGGCCTCGCTGCATGGACTCCACTACATATAATCGGGATCCATTGCGCCACAATGCATGGAATATTCTGCATTCAATGACGCTGAATGGAATCCACTGCATTGAATCGGGAAGCTTTGGGCCATGCTGCATAAATCCACTGCATGCAGTCATGCTGTGTGGACTCCACTGCATTGAATCATGCTGCAAAAAAAACCACTGCATTCAATAGGGTTCCATTAATGCACCCTGCATGGAATCCACTGCATTCAACCACGCTGCATGGAATCCACTGCATTCAATCGGGATGCATTTTACCACTCTGCATGGATTACACTGCATTTAATCACGCTGCATGTAATCCATGGAATTTAATCGGGATTCATTTTACTAAGCTGTATGGAATGGACTGCACTTAATCACGCTGCATGGAATCCACTGCATTCAATCGGGATGCATTTTACCACGTTGCATGCAGTTCACTGCATTCAATCACAATGCATGGAATCCACTGCATTCAATCGGGATGCTTTGGGCCATGCTGCATAAAATCCACTGCATTCAATCTTGCTTTTTGAATCCACTGCATTCAGTAATGCTGCATAAAATCCTTGCATTCAATTGGGTTCCATTTCTTCACGCTGCATGGAATACACTGCATTCAATCACGCTGCATGGAATCCACTGCATTCAATCGGGATGCATTTTACCATGCTGCGTGGTTTTCACTGCATTCAATCACAATGCATGGAATCCACTGCATTCCATCGGGATGCTTTGGGCCATGCTGCATAAAATCCACTGCATTCAATCATGCTGCATGGAATTCACTGCATTCAATCATGCTGCATAAAATCCACTGCATTCAATCATGCTGCATAAATCCACTGCATTCAATAGGGTTCCACTTCTTCACGCTGCATGGAATCCACTGCATTCAATCACGTTGCATAAAATCCACTGCATTCAATAGGGTTCCATTTCTTCACGCTGCATGGAATCCACTACATTCAATCACGCTGCATGGAATCCACTGCATTCAATCAGCATGCTTTGGGCCATGCTGCATAAAATCCACTGCATTCAATCATGCTGCCTGGAATCCACTGCATTCAATCATACTGCATAAAATCCACTGCATTCAATAGGGTTCCATTTCTTCACGCTTCATGGAATCCACTGCATTCAATAGGGTTCCATTCCTTCACGCTGCCTGGAATCCACTGCCTTCAATCACGCTGCATGGAATCCACTGCATTCAATCGGGATGCATTTTTCCTCGTTGCATGGATTACACTGCATTCAACCCCAATGCATGGAATCCACTGCATTCAATCGGGAAGCTTTGGGCCATGCTGCATACAATGCACTGCATTCAATCGGGATGCACTGGGCCTCGCTGCATTGACTCCACTGCATATAATCGGGATCCATTGCGCCACAATGCATGGAATACTCTGCATTCAATGACGCTGAATGGAATCCACTGCATTGAATCAGGAAGCTTTGGGCCTTGCTGCATAAATCCACTGCATGCAGTCATGCTGTGTGGACTCCACTGCATTGAATCATGCTGCAAAAAAAACCACTGCATTCAATAGGGTTCCATTAATGCACCCTGCATGGAATCCACTGCATTAAACCACGCTGCATGGAATCCACTGCATTCAATCGGGATGCATTTTACCACTCTGCATGGATTACACTGCATTTAATCACGCTGCATGGAATCCATGGAATTTAATCGGGATTCATTTTACAAAGCTGTATGGAATGGACTGCACTTAATCACGCTGCATGGAATCCACTGCATTCAATCGGGATGCATTTTACCACGTTGCATGCAGTTCACTGCATTCAATCACAATGCATGGAATCCACTGCATTCCATCGGGATGCTTTGGGCCATGCTGCATAAAATCCACTGCATTCAATCTTGCTTTTTGAATCCACTGCATTCAGTAATGCTGCATAAAATCCTTGCATTCAATTGGGTTCCATTTCTTCACACTGCATGGAATACACTGCATTCAATCACGCTGCATGGACTCCACTGCATTCAATCGGGATGCATTTTACCATGCTGCGTGGTTTTCACTGCATTCAATCACAATGCATGGAATCCACCGCATTCCATCGGGATGCCTTGGGCCATGCTGCATAAAATCCACTGCATTCAATCATGCTGCATGGAATCCACTGCATTCAATCATGCTGCATAAAATCCACTGCATTCAATAGGGTTCCATTTCTTCACGCTGCATGGAATACACTGCATTCAATCACACTGAATGGAATCCACTGCATTCAATCGGGATGCTTTTTACCTCGCTGCATGGATTACACTCCATTCAATCACAATGCATGGAATCCACTGCATTCAATCGGGATGCTTTGGGCCATGCTGCATAAAATCCACTGCATTCAATCGGGATGCATTGGGCCACGCTGCATCGACTCCACTGCATTCAATTGGCATCCATTGCGCCACAATGCAAGGAATCCTCTGCATTCATTGACGCTGCATGGACTCCACTGCATTCAATCGGGATGCTTTGGGCCATGCTGCATAAAATCCACTGCATTCAACCATGCTGCATGGAATACATTTCATTCAATCATGCTCTATAAAATCCAATGCATTCAATACGGTTCCATTACTTCACGCTGCATGGAATACACTGCATTAAATCAGGATGCATGGAATCGACTGCATTCAATCAGGATGCATTATACCACGTTGCATGGATTACCCTACATTCAATCACAATGCATGGAATCCACTGCATTCAATCGGGATGCTTTGGGCCATGCTGCATAAAATCCACTGCATTCAATCGGGATGCATTGGGCCTCGCTGCATAGACTCCACTGCATATAATCGGGATCCATTGCGCCACAATGCATGGAATACTCTGCATTCAATGACGCTGCATGGAATCCACTGCATTCCATCGGGAAGCTTTGGGCCATGCTGCATAAAATCCACTGCATGCAATCATGCTGCATGGAATCCACTGCATTCAATCGGGATGCATTTTACAAGGCTGCATGGATTACATTTCATACACTCAAAATGCATGGAATCCACTGCGTTCTATAGGGATGCTTTGGGCCATACTGCATAAAATACACTGCATTCAATTTGCTGCATGGAATCCACTGCATTCAATCATGCTGAATAAAATCCACTGCATTCAATAGGGTTCCATTTCTTCACGCTGCATGGAATACAGTGCATTCAATCAGGCTGCATGAAATCCACTGCATTCAATGGGGATGCATTCTACAATGCTGCATGGAGTTCACTGCATGCAATCACAATGCATGTAATCCACTGCATTCCATCGGGATGCCTTGGGCCATGCTGCATAAAATCCACTGCATTCAACCATGCTGCATGGAATCCACTGCATTCGATCATGCTGCATAAAATCCACTGCATTCAATCGGGATGCATTGGGCCTCGCTGCATGGAATACACTGCATTCAATCAGGCTGCATGGAATCCACTACATTCAATGGGGATGCATTCTACAATGCTGCATGGAGTTCACTGCATTCAATCACAACGCATGTAATCCACTGCATTCCATCGGGATGCTTTGGGCCATGCTGCATAAAATCCACTGCATTCAATCGGGATGCATTGGGCCTCGCTGCATGGACTCCACTGCATACAATCGGGATCCATTGCGCCAAAATGCATGGAATACTCTGCATTCATTGACGCTGCATGGACTCCACTGCATTCAATCGGGATGCTTTGGGCCATGCTGCATAAAATCCACTGCATTCAACCATGCTGCATGGAATCCACTGCATTCAATCATGCTGCATAAAATCCACTGCATTCCATCGGGATGCATTGGGCCTCGCTGCATGGAATACACTGCATTCAATCACGCTGCATGAAATCCACTGCATTCAATGGGGATGCATTCTACAATGCTGCATGGAGTTCACTGCATTCAATCACAACGCATGGAATCCACTGCATTCCATCGGGATGCTTTGGGCCATGCTGCTTAAAATCCACTGCATTCAATCGGGATGCATTGGGCCTCGCTGCATGGACTCCACTGCATACAATCGGGATCCATTGCACCAAAATGCATGGAATCCTCCGCATGCAACGACGCTGCATGGACTCCACTGCATTCAATCGGGATGCTTTGGGCCATGCTGAATAAAATCCACTGCATTCAATCATGCTGCATGGAATCCACTGCATTCAATCATGCTGTATAAAATCCACTGCATTCAATAGGGTTCCATTTCTTCACGTGGCATCGAATCCACTGCATTCAATCACGCTGCATGGAATCCACTGCATTCAATCGGGATGCATTTTTCCTCGCTGCATGGAGTACACTGCATTCAATCATGCTGCATAAAATCCACTGCATTCCATCGGGATGCTTTGGGCCATGCTGCATAAAATCCACTGCATTCAACCATGCTGCATGGAATACACTGCATTCAATCATGCTGCATAAAATCCACTGCATTCAATCGGGATGCATTGGGCCTCGCTGCATGGAATAAACTGCATTCAATCAGGCTCCATGGAATCCACTGCATTCAATGGGGATGCATTCTACCATGCTGCATGGAGTTCACTGCATTCAATCACAATGCATGGAATCCACTGCATTCCATCGGGATGCTTTGGGCCATGCTGCATAAAATCCACTGCATTCAATCGGGATGCATTGGGCCTCGCTGCATGGACTCCACTGCATACAATCGGGATCCATTGCGCCACAATGCATGGAATACTCTGCATTCAATCACGCTGCATGGAATCCACTGCATTCAATCGGGATGCTTTGGGCCATGCTGCATAAAATCCACTGCATGCAATCATGCTGCATGGAATCCACTGCATTCAATCGGGATGCACTGGGCATCGCTGCATGGACTCCACTGCATACAATCGGGATCCATTGCGCCAAAATGCATGGAATCCTTTGCATTCAATGACGCTGCATGGAATCCACTGCATTCAATCGGGATGCTTTGGGCCATGCTGCATACAATGCACTGCATTCAATCGGGATGCACTGGGCCTCGCTGCATGGACTCCACTGCATATAATCGGGATCCATTGCGCCACAATGCATGGAATACTCTGCATTCAATGACGCTGAATGGAATCCACTGCATTGAATCGGGAAGCTTTGGGCCATGCTGCATAAATCCACTGCATGCAGTCATGCTGTGTGGACTCCACTGCATTGAATCATGCTGCAAAAAAAACCACTGCATTCAATAGGGTTCCATTAATGCACCCTGCATGGAATCCACTGCATTCATCCACGCTGCATGGAATCCACTGCATTCAATCGGGATGCATTTTACCACTCTGCATGGATTACACTGCATTTAATCACGCTGCATGGAATCCATGGAATTTAATCGGGATTCATTTTACTAAGCTGTATGGAATGGACTGCACTTAATCACGCTGCATGGAATCCACTGCATTCAATCGGGATGCATTTTACCACGTTGCATGCAGTTCACTGCATTCAATCACAATGCATGGAATCCACTGCATTCCATCGGGATGCTTTGGGCCATGCTGCATAAAATCCACTGCATTCAATCTTGCTTTTTGAATCCACTGCATTCAGTAATGCTGCATAAAATCCTTGCATTCAATTGGGTTCCATTTCTTCACGCTGCATGGAATACACTGCATTCAATCACAATGCATGGAATCCACTGCATTCCATCGGGATGCTTTGGGCCATGCTGCATAAAATCCACTGCATTCAATCATGCTGCATGGAATTCACTGCATTCAATCATGCTGCATAAAATCCACTGCATTCAATCATGCTGCATAAATCCACTGCATTCAATAGGGTTCCACTTCTTCACGCTGCATGGAATCCACTGCATTCAATCACGTTGCATAAAATCCACTGCATTCAATAGGGTTCCATTTCTTCACGCTGCATGGAATCCACTACATTCAATCACGCTGCATGGAATCCACTGCATTCAATCAGCATGCTTTGGGCCATGCTGCATAAAATCCACTGCATTCAATCATGCTGCCTGGAATCCACTGCATTCAATCATACTGCATAAAATCCACTGCATTCAATAGGGTTCCATTTCTTCACGCTTCATGGAATCCACTGCATTCAATAGGGTTCCATTCCTTCACGCTGCCTGGAATCCACTGCCTTCAATCACGCTGCATGGAATCCACTGCATTCAATCGGGATGCATTTTTCCTCGTTGCATGGATTACACTGCATTCAATCCCAATGCATGGAATCCACTGCATTCAATCGGGAAGCTTTGGGCCATGCTGCATACAATGCACTGCATTCAATCGGGATGCACTGGGCATCGCTGCATGGACTCCACTGCATACAATCGGGATCCATTGCGCCAAAATGCATGGAATCCTTTGCATTCAATGACGCTGCATGGAATCCACTGCATTCAATCGGGATGCTTTGGGCCATGCTGCATACAATGCACTGCATTCAATCGGGATGCACTGGGCCTCGCTGCATGGACTCCACTGCATATAATCGGGATCCATTGCGCCACAATGCATGGAATACTCTGCATTCAATGACGCTGAATGGAATCCACTGCATTGAATCGGGAAGCTTTGGGCCATGCTGCATAAATCCACTGCATGCAGTCATGCTGTGTGGACTCCACTGCATTGAATCATGCTGCAAAAAAAACCACTGCATTCAATAGGGTTCCATTAATGCACCCTGCATGGAATCCACTGCATTCAACCACGCTGCATGGAATCCACTGCATTCAATCGGGATGCATTTTACCACTCTGCATGGATTACACTGCATTTAATCACGCTGCATGTAATCCATGGAATTTAATCGGGATTCATTTTACAAAGCTGTATGGAATGGACTGCACTTAATCACGCTGCATGGAATCCACTGCATTCAATCGGGATGCATTTTACCACGTTGCATGCAGTTCACTGCATTCAATCACAATGCATGGAATCCACTGCATTCCATCGGGATGCTTTGGGCCATGCTGCATAAAATCCACTGCATTCAATCTTGCTTTTTGAATCCACTGCATTCAGTAATGCTGCATAAAATCCTTGCATTCAATTGGGTTCCATTTCTTCACGCTGCATGGAATACACTGCATTCAATCACAATGCATGGAATCCACTGCATTCCATCGGGATGCTTTGGGCCATGCTGCATAAAATCCACTGCATTCAATCATGCTGCATGGAATTCACTGCATTCAATCATGCTGCATAAAATCCACTGCATTCAATCATGCTGCATAAATCCACTGCATTCAATAGGGTTCCACTTCTTCACGCTGCATGGAATCCACTGCATTCAATCACGTTGCATAAAATCCACTGCATTCAATAGGGTTCCATTTCTTCACGCTGCATGGAATCCACTACATTCAATCACGCTGCATGGAATCCACTGCATTCAATCAGCATGCTTTGGGCCATGCTGCATAAAATCCACTGCATTCAATCATGCTGCCTGGAATCCACTGCATTCAATCATACTGCATAAAATCCACTGCATTCAATAGGGTTCCATTTCTTCACGCTTCATGGAATCCACTGCATTCAATAGGGTTCCATTCCTTCACGCTGCCTGGAATCCACTGCCTTCAATCACGCTGCATGGAATCCACTGCATTCAATCGGGATGCATTTTTCCTCGTTGCATGGATTACACTGCATTCAATCCCAATGCATGGAATCCACTGCATTCAATCGGGAAGCTTTGGGCCATGCTGCATACAATGCACTGCATTCAATCGGGATGCACTGGGCCTCGCTGCATGGACTCCACTGCATATAATCGGGATCCATTGCGCCACAATGCATGGAATACTCTGCATTCAATGACGCTGAATGGAATCCACTGCATTGAATCAGGAAGCTTTGGGCCATGCTGCATAAATCCACTGCATGCAGTCATGCTGTGTGGACTCCACTGCATTGAATCATGCTGCAAAAAAAACCACTGCATTCAATAGGGTTCCATTAATGCACCCTGCATGGAATCCACTGCATTCAACCACGCTGCATGGAATCCACTGCATTCAATCGGGATGCATTTTACCACTCTGCATGGATTACACTGCATTTAATCACGCTGCATGTAATCCATGGAATTTAATCGGGATTCATTTTACAAAGCTGTATGGAATGGACTGCACTTAATCACGCTGCATGGAATCCACTGCATTCAATCGGGATGCATTTTACCACGTTGCATGCAGTTCACTGCATTCAATCACAATGCATGGAATCCACTGCATTCCATCGGGATGCTTTGGGCCATGCTGCATAAAATCCACTGCATTCAATCTTGCTTTTTGAATCCACTGCATTCAGTAATGCTGCATAAAATCCTTGCATTCAATTGGGTTCCATTTCTTCACGCTGCATGGAATACACTGCATTCAATCACGCTGCATGGAATCCACTGCATTCAATCGGGATGCATTTTACCATGCTGCGTGGTTTTCACTGCATTCAATCACAATGCATGGAATCCACTGCATTCCATCGGGATGCTTTGGGCCATGCTGCATAAAATCCACTGTATTCAATCATGCTGCATGGAATCCACTGCATTCAATCATGCTGCATAAAATCCACTGCATTCAATAGGGTTCCATTTCTTCACGCTGCATGGAATACACTGCATTCAATCACACTGAATGGAATCCACTGCATTCAATCGGGATGCTTTTTACCTTGCTGCATGGATTACACTCCATTCAATCACAATGCATGGAATCCACTGCATTCAATCGGGATGCTTTGGGCCATGCTGCATAAAATCCACTGCATTCAATCGGGATGCATTGGGCCACGCTGCATCGACTCCACTGCATTCAATTGGCATCCATTGCGCCACAATGCAAGGAATCCTCTGCATTCATTGACGCTGCATGGACTCCACTGCATTCAATCGGGATGCTTTGGGCCATGCTGCATAAAATCCACTGCATTCAACCATGCTGCATGGAATCCATTTCATTCAATCATGCTCTATAAAATCCAATGCATTCAATACGGTTCCATTACTTCACGCTGCATGGAATACACTGCATTAAATCAGGATGCATGGAATCGACTGCATTCAATCTGGATGCATTATACAACGTTGCATGGATTACCCTACATTCAATCACAATGCATGGAATCCACTGCATTCAATCGGGATGCTTTGGGCCATGCTGCATAAAATCCACTGCATTCAATCGGGATGCATTGGGCCTCGCTGCATAGACTCCACTGCATATAATCGGGATCCATTGCGCCACAATGCATGGAATACTCTGCATTCAATGACGCTGCATGGAATCCACTGCATTCCATCGGGAAGCTTTGGGCCATGCTGCATAAAATCCACTGCATTCAATCATGCTGCATGGAATCCACTGCATTCAATCGGGATGCATTTTACAAGGCTGCATGGATTACATTTCATACACTCAAAATGCATGGAATCCACTGCGTTCTATAGGGATGCTTTGGGCCATACTGCATAAAATACACTGCATTCAATTTGCTGCATGGAATCCACTGCATTCAATCATGCTGAATAAAATCCACTGCATTCAATAGGGTTCCATTTCTTCACGCTGCATGGAATACAGTGCATTCAATCAGGCTGCATGAAATCCACTGCATTCAATGGGGATGCATTCTACAATGCTGCATGGAGTTCACTGCATGCAATCACAATGCATGTAATCCACTGCATTCCATCGGGATGCCTTGGGCCATGCTGCATAAAATCCACTGCATTCAACCATGCTGCATGGAATCCACTGCATTCAATCATGCTGCATAAAATCCACTGCATTCAATCGGGATGCATTGGGCCTCGCTGCATGGAATACACTGCATTCAATCAGGCTGCATGGAATCCACTGCATTCAATGGGGATGCATTCTACAATGCTGCATGGAGTTCACTGCATTCAATCACAACGCATGTAATCCACTGCATTCCATCGGGATGCTTTGGGCCATGCTGCATAAAATCCACTGCATTCAATCGGGATGCATTGGGCCTCGCTGCATGGACTCCACTGCATACAATCGGGATCCATTGCGCCAAAATGCATGGAATACTCTGCATTCATTGACGCTGCATGGACTCCACTGCATTCAATCGGGATGCTTTGGGCCATGCTGCATAAAATCCACTGCATTCAACCATGCTGCATGGAATCCACTGCATTCAATCATGCTGCATAAAATCCACTGCATTCCATCGGGATGCATTGGGCCTCGCTGCATGGAATACACTGCATTCAATCACGCTGCATGAAATCCACTGCATTCAATGGGGATGCATTCTACAATGCTGCATGGAGTTCACTGCATTCAATCACAATGCATGGAATCCACTGCATTCCATCGGGATGCTTTGGGCCATGCTGCATAAAATCCACTGCATTCAATCGGGATGCATTGTGCCTCGCTGCATGGACTCCACTGCATACGATCGGGATCCATTGCACCAAAATGCATGGAATCCTCCGCATGCAACGACGCTGCATGGACTCCACTGCATTCAATCGGGATGCTTTGGGCCATGCTGCATAATATCCATTGAATTCAATCATGCTGCATGGAATCCACTGCATTCAATCATGCTGTATAAAATCCACTGCATTCAATAGGGTTCCATTTCTTCACGTGGCATCGAATCCACTGCATTCAATCACGCTGCATGGAATCCACTGCATTCAATCGGGATGCATTTTTCCTCGCTGCATGGAGTACACTGCATTCAACCATGCTGCATAAAATCCACTGCATTCCATCGGGATGCTTTGGGCCATGCTGCATAAAATCCACTGCATTCAACCATGCTGCATGGAATACACTGCATTCAATCATGCTGCATAAAATCCACTGCATTCAATCGGGATGAATTGGGCCTCGCTGCTTGGAATAATCTGCATTCAATCAGGCTCCATGGAATCCACTGCATTCAATGGGGATGCATTCTACCATGCTGCATGGAGTTCACTGCATTCAATCACAATGCATGGAATCCACTGCATTCCATCGGGATGCTTTGGGCCATGCTGCATAAAATCCACTGCATTCAATCGGGATGCATTGGGCCTCGCTGCATGGACTCCACTGCATACAATCGGGATCCATTGCGCCACAATGCATGGAATACTCTGCATTCAATCACGCTGCATGGAATCCACTGCATTCAATCGGGATGCTTTGGGCCATGCTGCATAAAATCCACTGCATGCAATCATGCTGCATGGAATCCAGTGCATTCAATCGGGATGCATTTTACCACGTTGCATGCAGTTCACTGCATTCAATCACAATGCATGGAATCCACTGCATTCAATCGGGATGCTTTGGGCCATGCTGCATAAAATCCACTGCATTCAATCGGGATGCATTGGGCCTCGCTGCATGGACTCCACTGCATTCAATCGGGATCCATTGTGCCACAATGCATGGATCCTCTGCATTCAATGACGCTGCATGGAATCCACTGCATTCCATCAGGATGCTTTGGGCCATGCTGCATAAAATCCACTGCATGCAATCATGCTGCATGGAATCCACTGCATTCAATCATGCTGCATAAAATCCACTGCATTCAATAGGGTTCCATTTCTTCACACTGCATGGAATCCACTGCATTCAATCACGCTGCATGCAATCCACTGCATTCAACATGGATGAATTTTTCCACGCTGCATTTAGTACACTGTATTCAATCACAATTCATGGAATCCATTGCATTCAATCGGGATGCTTTGGGCCATGCTGCATAAAATCCACTGCATTCAATCGGGATGCACTGGGCATCGCAGCATGGACTCCACTGCATACAATCGGGATCCATTGCGCCACAATGCATGGAATCCTCTGCATTCAATGACGCTGCATGGAATCCACTGCATTCCATCGGGAAGCTTTGGGCCATGCTGCATAAAATCCATTGCATTCAATCATGCTGCATGGAATCCACTTCATTCAATCGGGATGCATTTTACCATGCTGCCTGGATTACCCTTCATTCAATCACGCTGCATGGAATCCACTGCATTCTATCGGGATGCTTTGGGCCATGCTGCATAAAATCCACTGCATTTAATCGGGATGCATTTGGCCACGCTGCATGGACTCCACTGCATAAAATCGGGATCCATTGCCCCAAAATGCAAGGAATCCTCTGCATTCAATGACGCTGAATGGAATCCACTGCATTGAATCGGGAAGCTTTGGGCCATGCTGCATAAATCCACTGCATGCAGTCATGCTGTGTGGACTCCACTGCATTGAATCATGCTGCAAAAAAAACCACTGCATTCAATAGGGTTCCATTTCTTCACCCTGCATGGAATCCACTGCATTCAACCACGCTGCATGGAATCCACTGCATTCAATCGGGATGCATTTTACCACTCTGCATGGATTACACTGCATTTAATCACGCTGCATGGAATCCATGGAATTTAATCGGGATTCATTTTACTAAGCTGTATGGAATGGACTGCACTTAATCACGCTGCATGGAATCCACTGCATTCAATCGGGATGCATTTTACCACGTTGCATGCAGTTCACTGCATTCAATCACAATGCATGGAATCCACTGCATTCAATCGGGATGCTTTGGGCCATGCTGCATAAAATCCACTGCATTCAATCTTGCTTTTTGAATCCACTGCATTCAGTAATGCTGCATAAAATCCTTGCATTCAATTGGGTTCCATTTCTTCACGCTGCATGGAATACACTGCATTCAATCACGCTGCATGGACTCCACTGCATTCAATCGGGATGCATTTTACCATGCTGCGTGGTTTTCACTGCATTCAATCACAATGCATGGAATCCACTGCATTCCATCGGGATGCTTTGGGCCATGCTGCATAAAATCCACTGCATTCAATCATGCTGCATGGAATTCACTGCATTCAATCATGCTGCATAAAATCCACTGCATTCAATCATGCTGCATAAATCCACTGCATTCAATAGGGTTCCACTTCTTCACGCTGCATGGAATCCACTGCATTCAATCACGTTGCATAAAATCCACTGCATTCAATAGGGTTCCATTTCTTCACGCTGCATGGAATCCACTACATTCAATCACGCTGCATGGAATCCACTGCATTCAATCAGCATGCTTTGGGCCATGCTGCATAAAATCCACTGCATTCAATCATGCTGCCTGGAATCCACTGCATTCAATCATACTGCATAAAATCCACTGCATTCAATAGGGTTCCATTTCTTCACGCTTCATGGAATCCACTGCATTCAATAGGGTTCCATTCCTTCACGCTGCCTGGAATCCACTGCCTTCAATCACGCTGCATGGAATCCACTGCATTCAATCGGGATGCATTTTTCCTCGTTGCATGGATTACACTGCATTCAATCCCAATGCATGGAATCCACTGCATTCAATCGGGAAGCTTTGGGCCATGCTGCATACAATGCACTGCATTCAATCGGGATGCACTGGGCCTCGCTGCATGGACTCCACTGCATATAATCGGGATCCATTGCGCCACAATGCATGGAATACTCTGCATTCAATGACGCTGAATGGAATCCACTGCATTGAATCAGGAAGCTTTGGGCCATGCTGCATAAATCCACTGCATGCAGTCATGCTGTGTGGACTCCACTGCATTGAATCATGCTGCAAAAAAAACCACTGCATTCAATAGGGTTCCATTAATGCACCCTGCATGGAATCCACTGCATTCAACCACGCTGCATGGAATCCACTGCATTCAATCGGGATGCATTTTACCTCTCTGCATGGATTACACTGCATTTAATCACGCTGCATGTAATCCATGGAATTTAATCGGGATTCATTTTACAAAGCTGTATGGAATGGACTGCACTTAATCACGCTGCATGGAATCCACTGCATTCAATCGGGATGCATTTTACCACGTTGCAAGCAGTTCACTGCATTCAATCACAATGCATGGAATCCACTGCATTCCATCGGGATGCTTTGGGCCATGCTGCATAAAATCCACTGCATTCAATCTTGCTTTTTGAATCCACTGCATTCAGTAATGCTGCATAAAATCCTTGCATTCAATTGGGTTCCATTTCTTCACGCTGCATGGAATACACTGCATTCAATCACGCTGCATGGACTCCACTGCATTCAATCGGGATGCATTTTACCATGCTGCGTGGTTTTCACTGCATTCAATCACAATGCATGGAATCCACCGCATTCCATCGGGATGCCTTGGGCCATGCTGCATAAAATCCACTGCATTCAATCATGCTGCATGGAATCCACTGCATTCAATCATGCTGCATAAAATCCACTGCATTCAATAGGGTTCCATTTCTTCACGCTGCATGGAATACACTGCATTCAATCACACTGAATGGAATCCACTGCATTCAATCGGGATGCTTTTTACCTCGCTGCATGGATTACACTCCATTCAATCACAATGCATGGAATCCACTGCATTCAATCGGGATGCTTTGGGCCATGCTGCATAAAATCCACTGCATTCAATCGGGATGCATTGGGCCACGCTGCATCGACTCCACTGCATTCAATTGGCATCCATTGCGCCACAATGCAAGGAATCCTCTGCATTCATTGACGCTGCATGGACTCCACTGCATTCAATCGGGATGCTTTGGGCCATGCTGCATAAAATCCACTGCATTCAACCATGCTGCATGGAATCCATTTAATTCAATCATGCTCTATAAAATCCAATGCATTCAATACGGTTCCATTACTTCACGCTGCATGGAATACACTGCATTAAATCAGGATGCATGGAATCGACTGCATTCAATCAGGATGCATTATACCACGTTGCATGGATTACCCTACATTCAATCACAATGCATGGAATCCACTGCATTCAATCGGGATGCTTTGGGCCATGCTGCATAAAATCCACTGCATTCAATCGGGATGCATTGGGCCTCGCTGCATAGACTCCACTGCATATAATCGGGATCCATTGCGCCACAATGCATGGAATACTCTGCATTCAATGACGCTGCATGGAATCCACTGCATTCCATCGGGAAGCTTTGGGCCATGCTGCATAAAATCCACTGCATGCAATCATGCTGCATGGAATCCACTGCATTCAATCGGGATGCATTTTACAAGGCTGCATGGATTACATTTCATACACTCAAAATGCATGGAATCCACTGCGTTCTATAGGGATGCTTTGGGCCATACTGCATAAAATACACTGCATTCAATTTGCTGCATGGAATCCACTGCATTCAATCATGCTGAATAAAATCCACTGCATTCAATAGGGTTCCATTTCTTCACGCTGCATGGAATACACTGCATTCAATCAGGCTGCATGAAATCCACTGCATTCAATGGGGATGCATTCTACAATGCTGCATGGAGTTCACTGCATGCAATCACAATGCATGTAATCCACTGCATTCCATCGGGATGCCTTGGGCCATGCTGCATAAAATCCACTGCATTCAACCATGCTGCATGGAATCCACTGCATTCGATCATGCTGCATAAAATCCACTGCATTCAATCGGGATGCATTGGGCCTCGCTGCATGGAATAAACTGCATTCAATCAGGCTGCATGGAATCCACTACATTCAATGGGGATGCATTCTACAATGCTGCATGGAGTTCACTGCATTCAATCACAACGCATGTAATCCACTGCATTCCATCGGGATGCTTTGGGCCATGCTGCATAAAATCCACTGCATTCAATCGGGATGCATTGGGCCTCGCTGCATGGACTCCACTGCATACAATCGGGATCCATTGCGCCAAAATGCATGGAATACTCTGCATTCATTGACGCTGCATGGACTCCACTGCATTCAATCGGGATGCTTTGGGCCATGCTGCATAAAATCCACTGCATTCAACCATGCTGCATGGAATCCACTGCATTCAATCATGCTGCATAAAATCCACTGCATTCCATCGGGATGCATTGGGCCTCGCTGCATGGAATACACTGCATTCAGTCACGCTGCATGAAATCCACTGCATTCAATGGGGATGCATTCTACAATGCTGCATGGAGTTCACTGCATTCAATCACAATGCATGGAATCCACTGCATTCCATCGGGATGCTTTGGGCCATGCTGCTTAAAATCCACTGCATTCAATCGGGATGCATTGGGCCTCGCTGCATGGACTCCACTGCATACAATCGGGATCCATTGCACCAAAATGCATGGAATCCTCCGCATGCAACGACGCTGCATGGACTCCACTGCATTCAATCATGCTGTATAAAATCCACTGCATTCAATAGGGTTCCATTTCTTCACGTGGCATCGAATCCACTGCATTCAATCACGCTGCATGGAATCCACTGCATTCAATCGGGATGCATTTTTCCTCGCTGCATGGAGTACACTGCATTCAATCATGCTGCATAAAATCCACTGCATTCCATCGGGATGCTTTGGGCCATGCTGAATAAAATCCACTGCATTCAATCATGCTGCATGGAATACACTGCATTCAATCATGCTGCATAAAATCCACTGCATTCAATCATGCTGTATAAAATCCACTGCATTCAATAGGGTTCCATTTCTTCACGTGGCATCGAATCCACTGCATTCAATCACGCTGCATGGAATCCACTGCATTCAATCGGGATGCATTTTTCCTCGCTGCATGGAGTACACTGCATTCAATCATGCTGCATAAAATCCACTGCATTCCATCGGGATGCTTTGGGCCATGCTGCATAAAATCCACTGCATTCAACCATGCTGCATGGAATACACTGCATTCAATCATGCTGCATAAAATCCACTGCATTCAATCGGGATGCATTGGGCCTCGCTGCATGGAATAAACTGCATTCAATCAGGCTCCATGGAATCCACTGCATTCAATGCGGATGCATTCTACCATGCTGCATGGAGTTCACTGCATTCAATCACAATGCATGGAATCCACTGCATTCCATCGGGATGCTTTGGGCCATGCTGCATAAAATCCACTGCATTCAATCGGGATGCATTGGGCCTCGCTGCATGGACTCCACTGCATACAATCGGGATCCATTGCGCCACAATGCATGGAATACTCTGCATTCAATCACGCTGCATGGAATCCACTGCATTCAATCGGGATGCTTTGGGCCATGCTGCATAAAATCCACTGCATGCAATCATGCTGCATGGAATCCACTGCATTCAATCGGGATGCACTGGGCATCGCTGCATGGACTCCACTGCATACAATCGGGATCCATTGCGCCAAAATGCATGGAATCCTTTGCATTCAATGACGCTGCATGGAATCCACTGCATTCAATCGGGATGCTTTGGGCCATGCTGCATACAATGCACTGCATTCAATCGGGATGCACTGGGCCTCGCTGCATGGACTCCACTGCATATAATCGGGATCCATTGCGCCACAATGCATGGAATACTCTGCATTCAATGACGCTGAATGGAATCCACTGCCTTGAATCGGGAAGCTTTGGGCCATGCTGCATAAATCCACTGCATGCAGTCATGCTGTGTGGACTCCACTGCATTGAATCATGCTGCAAAAAAAACCACTGCATTCAATAGGGTTCCATTAATGCACCCTGCATGGAATCCACTGCATTCAACCACGCTGCATGGAATCCACTGCATTCAATCGGGATGCATTTTACCACTCTGCATGGATTACACTGCATTTAATCACGCTGCATGTAATCCATGGAATTTAATCGGGATTCATTTTACAAAGCTGTATGGAATGGACTGCACTTAATCACGCTGCATGGAATCCACTGCATTCAATCGGGATGCATTTTACCACGTTGCATGCAGTTCACTGCATTCAATCACAATGCATGGAATCCACTGCATTCCATCGGGATGCTTTGGGCCATGCTGCATAAAATCCACTGCATTCAATCTTGCTTTTTGAATCCACTGCATTCAGTAATGCTGCATAAAATCCTTGCATTCAATTGGGTTCCATTTCTTCACGCTGCATGGAATACACTGCATTCAATCACAATGCATGGAATCCACTGCATTCCATCGGGATGCTTTGGGCCATGCTGCATAAAATCCACTGCATTCAATCATGCTGCATGGAATTCACTGCATTCAATCATGCTGCATAAAATCCACTGCATTCAATCATGCTGCATAAATCCACTGCATTCAATAGGGTTCCACTTCTTCACGCTGCATGGAATCCACTGCATTCAATCACGTTGCATAAAATCCACTGCATTCAATAGGGTTCCATTTCTTCACGCTGCATGGAATCCACTACATTCAATCACGCTGCATGGAATCCACTGCATTCAATCAGCATGCTTTGGGCCATGCTGCATAAAATCCACTGCATTCAATCATGCTGCCTGGAATCCACTGCATTCAATCATACTGCATAAAATCCACTGCATTCAATAGGGTTCCATTTCTTCACGCTTCATGGAATCCACTGCATTCAATAGGGTTCCATTCCTTCACGCTGCCTGGAATCCACTGCCTTCAATCACGCTGCATGGAATCCACTGCATTCAATCGGGATGCATTTTTCCTCGTTGCATGGATTACACTGCATTCAATCCCAATGCATGGAATCCACTGCATTCAATCGGGAAGCTTTGGGCCATGCTGCATACAATGCACTGCATTCAATTTGCTGCATGGAATCCACTGCATTCAATCATGCTGAATAAAATCCACTGCATTCAATAGGGTTCCATTTCTTCACGCTGCATGGAATACAGTGCATTCAATCAGGCTGCATGAAATCCACTGCATTCAATGGGGATGCATTCTACAATGCTGCATGGAGTTCACTGCATGCAATCACAATGCATGTAATCCACTGCATTCCATCGGGATGCCTTGGGCCATGCTGCATAAAATCCACTGCATTCAACCATGCTGCATGGAATCCACTGCATTCAATCATGCTGCATAAAATCCACTGCATTCAATCGGGATGCATTGGGCCTCGCTGCATGGAATACACTGCATTCAATCAGGCTGCATGGAATCCACTGCATTCAATGGGGATGCATTCTACAATGCTGCATGGAGTTCACTGCATTCAATCACAACGCATGTAATCCACTGCATTCCATCGGGATGCTTTGGGCCATGCTGCATAAAATCCACTGCATTCAATCGGGATGCATTGGGCCTCGCTGCATGGACTCCACTGCATACAATCGGGATCCATTGCGCCAAAATGCATGGAATACTCTGCATTCATTGACGCTGCATGGACTCCACTGCATTCAATCGGGATGCTTTGGGCCATGCTGCATAAAATCCACTGCATTCAACCATGCTGCATGGAATCCACTGCATTCAATCATGCTGCATAAAATCCACTGCATTCCATCGGGATGCATTGGGCCTCGCTGCATGGAATACACTGCATTCAATCACGCTGCATGAAATCCACTGCATTCAATGGGGATGCATTCTACAATGCTGCATGGAGTTCACTGCATTCAATCACAATGCATGGAATTCACTGCATTCCATCGGGATGCTTTGGGCCATGCTGCATAAAATCCACTGCATTCAATCGGGATGCATTGTGCCTCGCTGCATGGACTCCACTGCATACAATCGGGATCCATTGCACCAAAATGCATGGAATCCTCCGCATGCAACGACGCTGCATGGACTCCACTGCATTCAATCGGGATGCTTTGGGCCATGCTGAATAAAATCCACTGCATTCAATCATGCTGCATGGAATCCACTGCATTCAATCATGCTGTATAAAATCCACTGCATTCAATAGGGTTCCATTTCTTCACGTGGCATCGAATCCACTGCATTCAATCACGCTGCATGGAATCCACTGCATTCAATCGGGATGCATTTTTCCTCGCTGCATGGAGTACACTGCATTCAACCATGCTGCATAAAATCCACTGCATTCCATCGGGATGCTTTGGGCCATGCTGCATAAAATCCACTGCATTCAACCATGCTGCATGGAATCCACTGCATTCAATCATGCTGCATAAACTCCACTGCATTCAATCGGGATGCATTGGGCCTCGCTGCATGGAATAAACTGCATTCAATCAGGCTCCATGGAATCCACTGCATTCAATGGGGATGCATTCTACCATGCTGCATGGAGTTCACTGCATTCAATCACAATGCATGGAATCCACTGCATTCCATCGGGATGCTTTGGGCCATGCTGCATAAAATCCACTGCATTCAATCGGGATGCATTGGGCCTCGCTGCATGGACTCCACTGCATACAATCGGGATCCATTGCGCCACAATGCATGGAATACTCTGCATTCAATCACGCTGCATGGAATCCACTGCATTCAATCGGGATGCTTTGGGCCATGCTGCATAAAATCCACTGCATGCAATCATGCTGCATGGAATCCACTGCATTCAATCGGGATGCATTTTACCACGTTGCATGCAGTTCACTGCATTCAATCACAATGCATGGAATCCACTGCATTCAATCGGGATGCTTTGGGCCATGCTGCATAAAATCCACTGCATTCAATCGGGATGCATTGGGCCTCGCTGCATGGACTCCACTGCATTCAATCGGGATCCATTGTGCCACAATGCATGGATCCTCTGCATTCAATGACGCTGCATGGAATCCACTGCATTCCATCAGGATGCTTTGGGCCATGCTGCATAAAATCCACTGCATGCAATCATGCTGCATGGAATCCACTGCATTCAATCATGCTGCATAAAATCCACTGCATTCAATAGGGTTCCATTTCTTCACACTGCATGGAATCCACTGCATTCAATCACGCTGCATGCACTCCACTGCATTCAACATGGATGAATTTTTCCACGCTGCATTTAGTACACTGTATTCAATCACAATTCATGGAATCCATTGCATTCAATCGGGATGCTTTGGGCCATGCTGCATAAAATCCACTGCATTCAATCGGGATGCACTGGGCATCGCAGCATGGACTCCACTGCATACAATCGGGATGCATTGGGCCTCGCTGCATGGACTCCACTGCATTCAATCGGGATCCATTGCGCCACAATGCATGGAATCCTCTGCATTCAATGACGCTGCATGGAATCCACTGCATTCCATCGGGAAGCTTTGGACCATGCTGCATAAAATCCATTGCATTCAATCATGCTGCATGGAATCCACTTCATTCAATCGGGATGCATTTTACCATGCTGCCTGGATTACCCTTCATTCAATCACGCTGCATGGAATCCACTGCATTCTATCGGGATGCTTTGGGCCATGCTGCATAAAATCCACTGCATTTAATCGGGATGCATTTGGCCACGCTGCATGGACTCCACTGCATAAAATCGGGATCCATTGCCCCAAAATGCAAGGAATCCTCTGCATTCAATGACGCTGAATGGAATCCACTGCATTGAATCGGGAAGCTTTGGGCCATGCTGCATAAATCCACTGCATGCAGTCATGCTGTGTGGACTCCACTGCATTGAATCATGCTGCAAAAAAAACCACTGCATTCAATAGGGTTCCATTAATGCACCCTGCATGGAATCCACTGCATTCAACCACGCTGCATGGAATCCACTGCATTCAATCGGGATGCATTTTACCACTCTGCATGGATTACACTGCATTTAATCACGCTGCATGGAATCCATGGAATTTAATCGGGATTCATTTTACTAAGCTGTATGGAATGGACTGCACTTAATCACGCTGCATGGAATCCACTGCATTCAATCGGGATGCATTTTACCACGTTGCATGCAGTTCACTGCATTCAATCACAATGCATGGAATCCACTGCATTCAATCAGGATGCTTTGGGCCATGCTGCATAAAATCCACTGCATTCAATCTTGCTTTTTGAATCCACTGCATTCAGAAATGCTGCATAAAATCCTTGCATTCAATTGGGTTCCATTTCTTCACGCTGCATGGAATACACTGCATTCAATCATGCTGCATAAAATCCACTGCATTCAATCGGGATGCATTGGGCCTCGCTGCATGGAATAAACTGCATTCAATCAGGCTCCATGGAATCCACTGCATTCAATGGGGATGCATTCTACCATGCTGCATGGAGTTCACTGCATTCAATCACAATGCATGGAATCCACTGCATTCCATCGGGATGCTTTGGGCCATGCTGCATAAAATCCACTGCATTCAATCGGGATGCATTGGGCCTCGCTGCATGGACTCCACTGCATACAATCGGGATCCATTGCGCCACAATGCATGGAATACTCTGCATTCAATCACGCTGCATGGAATCCACTGCATTCAATCGGGATGCTTTGGGCCATGCTGCATAAAATCCACTGCATGCAATCATGCTGCATGGAATCCACTGCATTCAATCGGGATGCATTTTACCACGTTGCATGCAGTTCACTGCATTCAATCACAATGCATGGAATCCACTGCATTCAATCGGGATGCTTTGGGCCATGCTGCATAAATTCCACTGCATTCAATCGGGATGCATTGGGCCTCGCTGCATGGACTCCACTGCATTCAATCGGGATCCATTGCGCCACTATGCATGGATCCTCTGCATTCAATGACGCTGCATGGAATCCACTGCATTCCATCAGGATGCTTTGGGCCATGCTGCATAAAATCCACTGCATGCAATCATGCTGCATGGAATCCACTGCATTCAATCATGCTGCATAAAATCCACTGCATTCAATAGGGTTCCATTTCTTCACACTGCATGGAATCCACTGCATTCAATCACGCTGCATGGAATCCACTGCATTCAACATGGATGAATTTTACCACGCTGCATTTAGTACACTGTATTCAATCACAATTCATGGAATCCATTGCATTCAATCGGGATGCTTTGGGCCATGCTGCATAAAATCCACTGCATTCAGTCGGGATGCACTGGGCATCGCTGCATGGACTCCACTGCATACAATCGGGATCCATTGCGCCAAAATGCATGGAATCCTTTGCATTCAATGACGCTGCATGGAATCCACTGCATTCAATCGGGATGCTTTGGGCCATGCTGCATAAAATCCACTGCATTCAATCGGGATGCACTGGGCCTCGCTGCATGGACTCCACTACATATAATCGGGATCCATTGCGCCACAATGCATGGAATATTCTGCATTCAATGACGCTGAATGGAATCCACTGCATTGAATCGGGAAGCTTTGGGCCATGCTGCATAAATCCACTGCATGCAGTCATGCTGTGTGGACTCCACTGCATTGAATCATGCTGCAAAAAAAACCACTGCATTCAATAGGGTTCCATTAATGCACCCTGCATGGAATCCACTGCATTCAACCACGCTGCATGGAATCCACTGCATTCAATCGGGATGCATTTTACCACTCTGCATGGATTACACTGCATTTAATCACGCTGCATGTAATCCATGGAATTTAATCGGGATTCATTTTACTAAGCTGTATGGAATGGACTGCACTTAATCACGCTGCATGGAATCCACTGCATTCAATCGGGATGCATTTTACCACGTTGCAGGCAGTTCACTGCATTCA
Source organism: Sus scrofa (assembly GCF_054392235.1). Taxonomy (NCBI): domain Eukaryota; kingdom Metazoa; phylum Chordata; class Mammalia; order Artiodactyla; family Suidae; genus Sus; species Sus scrofa. Next base: position 6,901,236 of record NC_139397.1, read on the forward strand.
ATCACAATGCATGGAATCCACTGCATTCAATCGGGATGCTTTGGGCCATGCTGCATAAAATCCACTGCATTCAATCTTGCTTTTTGAATCCACTGCATTCAGTAATGCTGCATAAAATCCTTGCATTCAATTGGGTTCCATTTCTTCACGCTGCATGGAATACACTGCATTCAATCACGCTGCATGGAATCCACTGCATTCAATCGGGATGCATTTTACCATGCTGCGTGGTTTTCACTGCATTCAATCACAATGCATGGAATCCACTGCATTCCATCGGGATGCTTTGGGCCATGCTGCATAAAATCCACTGCATTCAATCATGCTGCATGGAATTCACTGCATTCAATCATGCTGCATAAAATCCACTGCATTCAATCATGCTGCATAAATCCACTGCATTCAATAGGGTTCCACTTCTTCACGCTGCATGGAATCCACTGCATTCAATCACGTTGCATAAAATCCACTGCATTCAATAGGGTTCCATTTCTTCACGCTGCATGGAATCCACTACATTCAATCACGCTGCATGGAATCCACTGCATTCAATCAGCATGCTTTGGGCCATGCTGCATAAAATCCACTGCATTCAATCATGCTGCCTGGAATCCACTGCATTCAATCATACTGCATAAAATCCACTGCATTCAATAGGGTTCCATTTCTTCACGCTTCATGGAATCCACTGCATTCAATAGGGTTCCATTCCTTCACGCTGCCTGGAATCCACTGCCTTCAATCACGCTGCATGGAATCCACTGCATTCAATCGGGATGCATTTTTCCTCGTTGCATGGATTACACTGCATTCAACCCCAATGCATGGAATCCACTGCATTCAATCGGGAAGCTTTGGGCCATGCTGCATACAATGCACTGCATTCAATCGGGATGCACTGGGCCTCGCTGCATTGACTCCACTGCATATAATCGGGATCCATTGCGCCACAATGCATGGAATACTCTGCATTCAATGACGCTGAATGGAATCCACTGCATTGAATCAGGAAGCTTTGGGCCTTGCTGCATAAATCCACTGCATGCAGTCATGCTGTGTGGACTCCACTGCATTGAATCATGCTGCAAAAAAAACCACTGCATTCAATAGGGTTCCATTAATGCACCCTGCATGGAATCCACTGCATTAAACCACGCTGCATGGAATCCACTGCATTCAATCGGGATGCATTTTACCACTCTGCATGGATTACACTGCATTTAATCACGCTGCATGGAATCCATGGAATTTAATCGGGATTCATTTTACAAAGCTGTATGGAATGGACTGCACTTAATCACGCTGCATGGAATCCACTGCATTCAATCGGGATGCATTTTACCACGTTGCATGCAGTTCACTGCATTCAATCACAATGCATGGAATCCACTGCATTCCATCGGGATGCTTTGGGCCATGCTGCATAAAATCCACTGCATTCAATCTTGCTTTTTGAATCCACTGCATTCAGTAATGCTGCATAAAATCCTTGCATTCAATTGGGTTCCATTTCTTCACACTGCATGGAATACACTGCATTCAATCACGCTGCATGGACTCCACTGCATTCAATCGGGATGCATTTTACCATGCTGCGTGGTTTTCACTGCATTCAATCACAATGCATGGAATCCACCGCATTCCATCGGGATGCCTTGGGCCATGCTGCATAAAATCCACTGCATTCAATCATGCTGCATGGAATCCACTGCATTCAATCATGCTGCATAAAATCCACTGCATTCAATAGGGTTCCATTTCTTCACGCTGCATGGAATACACTGCATTCAATCACACTGAATGGAATCCACTGCATTCAATCGGGATGCTTTTTACCTCGCTGCATGGATTACACTCCATTCAATCACAATGCATGGAATCCACTGCATTCAATCGGGATGCTTTGGGCCATGCTGCATAAAATCCACTGCATTCAATCGGGATGCATTGGGCCACGCTGCATCGACTCCACTGCATTCAATTGGCATCCATTGCGCCACAATGCAAGGAATCCTCTGCATTCATTGACGCTGCATGGACTCCACTGCATTCAATCGGGATGCTTTGGGCCATGCTGCATAAAATCCACTGCATTCAACCATGCTGCATGGAATACATTTCATTCAATCATGCTCTATAAAATCCAATGCATTCAATACGGTTCCATTACTTCACGCTGCATGGAATACACTGCATTAAATCAGGATGCATGGAATCGACTGCATTCAATCAGGATGCATTATACCACGTTGCATGGATTACCCTACATTCAATCACAATGCATGGAATCCACTGCATTCAATCGGGATGCTTTGGGCCATGCTGCATAAAATCCACTGCATTCAATCGGGATGCATTGGGCCTCGCTGCATAGACTCCACTGCATATAATCGGGATCCATTGCGCCACAATGCATGGAATACTCTGCATTCAATGACGCTGCATGGAATCCACTGCATTCCATCGGGAAGCTTTGGGCCATGCTGCATAAAATCCACTGCATGCAATCATGCTGCATGGAATCCACTGCATTCAATCGGGATGCATTTTACAAGGCTGCATGGATTACATTTCATACACTCAAAATGCATGGAATCCACTGCGTTCTATAGGGATGCTTTGGGCCATACTGCATAAAATACACTGCATTCAATTTGCTGCATGGAATCCACTGCATTCAATCATGCTGAATAAAATCCACTGCATTCAATAGGGTTCCATTTCTTCACGCTGCATGGAATACAGTGCATTCAATCAGGCTGCATGAAATCCACTGCATTCAATGGGGATGCATTCTACAATGCTGCATGGAGTTCACTGCATGCAATCACAATGCATGTAATCCACTGCATTCCATCGGGATGCCTTGGGCCATGCTGCATAAAATCCACTGCATTCAACCATGCTGCATGGAATCCACTGCATTCGATCATGCTGCATAAAATCCACTGCATTCAATCGGGATGCATTGGGCCTCGCTGCATGGAATACACTGCATTCAATCAGGCTGCATGGAATCCACTACATTCAATGGGGATGCATTCTACAATGCTGCATGGAGTTCACTGCATTCAATCACAACGCATGTAATCCACTGCATTCCATCGGGATGCTTTGGGCCATGCTGCATAAAATCCACTGCATTCAATCGGGATGCATTGGGCCTCGCTGCATGGACTCCACTGCATACAATCGGGATCCATTGCGCCAAAATGCATGGAATACTCTGCATTCATTGACGCTGCATGGACTCCACTGCATTCAATCGGGATGCTTTGGGCCATGCTGCATAAAATCCACTGCATTCAACCATGCTGCATGGAATCCACTGCATTCAATCATGCTGCATAAAATCCACTGCATTCCATCGGGATGCATTGGGCCTCGCTGCATGGAATACACTGCATTCAATCACGCTGCATGAAATCCACTGCATTCAATGGGGATGCATTCTACAATGCTGCATGGAGTTCACTGCATTCAATCACAACGCATGGAATCCACTGCATTCCATCGGGATGCTTTGGGCCATGCTGCTTAAAATCCACTGCATTCAATCGGGATGCATTGGGCCTCGCTGCATGGACTCCACTGCATACAATCGGGATCCATTGCACCAAAATGCATGGAATCCTCCGCATGCAACGACGCTGCATGGACTCCACTGCATTCAATCGGGATGCTTTGGGCCATGCTGAATAAAATCCACTGCATTCAATCATGCTGCATGGAATCCACTGCATTCAATCATGCTGTATAAAATCCACTGCATTCAATAGGGTTCCATTTCTTCACGTGGCATCGAATCCACTGCATTCAATCACGCTGCATGGAATCCACTGCATTCAATCGGGATGCATTTTTCCTCGCTGCATGGAGTACACTGCATTCAATCATGCTGCATAAAATCCACTGCATTCCATCGGGATGCTTTGGGCCATGCTGCATAAAATCCACTGCATTCAACCATGCTGCATGGAATACACTGCATTCAATCATGCTGCATAAAATCCACTGCATTCAATCGGGATGCATTGGGCCTCGCTGCATGGAATAAACTGCATTCAATCAGGCTCCATGGAATCCACTGCATTCAATGGGGATGCATTCTACCATGCTGCATGGAGTTCACTGCATTCAATCACAATGCATGGAATCCACTGCATTCCATCGGGATGCTTTGGGCCATGCTGCATAAAATCCACTGCATTCAATCGGGATGCATTGGGCCTCGCTGCATGGACTCCACTGCATACAATCGGGATCCATTGCGCCACAATGCATGGAATACTCTGCATTCAATCACGCTGCATGGAATCCACTGCATTCAATCGGGATGCTTTGGGCCATGCTGCATAAAATCCACTGCATGCAATCATGCTGCATGGAATCCACTGCATTCAATCGGGATGCACTGGGCATCGCTGCATGGACTCCACTGCATACAATCGGGATCCATTGCGCCAAAATGCATGGAATCCTTTGCATTCAATGACGCTGCATGGAATCCACTGCATTCAATCGGGATGCTTTGGGCCATGCTGCATACAATGCACTGCATTCAATCGGGATGCACTGGGCCTCGCTGCATGGACTCCACTGCATATAATCGGGATCCATTGCGCCACAATGCATGGAATACTCTGCATTCAATGACGCTGAATGGAATCCACTGCATTGAATCGGGAAGCTTTGGGCCATGCTGCATAAATCCACTGCATGCAGTCATGCTGTGTGGACTCCACTGCATTGAATCATGCTGCAAAAAAAACCACTGCATTCAATAGGGTTCCATTAATGCACCCTGCATGGAATCCACTGCATTCATCCACGCTGCATGGAATCCACTGCATTCAATCGGGATGCATTTTACCACTCTGCATGGATTACACTGCATTTAATCACGCTGCATGGAATCCATGGAATTTAATCGGGATTCATTTTACTAAGCTGTATGGAATGGACTGCACTTAATCACGCTGCATGGAATCCACTGCATTCAATCGGGATGCATTTTACCACGTTGCATGCAGTTCACTGCATTCAATCACAATGCATGGAATCCACTGCATTCCATCGGGATGCTTTGGGCCATGCTGCATAAAATCCACTGCATTCAATCTTGCTTTTTGAATCCACTGCATTCAGTAATGCTGCATAAAATCCTTGCATTCAATTGGGTTCCATTTCTTCACGCTGCATGGAATACACTGCATTCAATCACAATGCATGGAATCCACTGCATTCCATCGGGATGCTTTGGGCCATGCTGCATAAAATCCACTGCATTCAATCATGCTGCATGGAATTCACTGCATTCAATCATGCTGCATAAAATCCACTGCATTCAATCATGCTGCATAAATCCACTGCATTCAATAGGGTTCCACTTCTTCACGCTGCATGGAATCCACTGCATTCAATCACGTTGCATAAAATCCACTGCATTCAATAGGGTTCCATTTCTTCACGCTGCATGGAATCCACTACATTCAATCACGCTGCATGGAATCCACTGCATTCAATCAGCATGCTTTGGGCCATGCTGCATAAAATCCACTGCATTCAATCATGCTGCCTGGAATCCACTGCATTCAATCATACTGCATAAAATCCACTGCATTCAATAGGGTTCCATTTCTTCACGCTTCATGGAATCCACTGCATTCAATAGGGTTCCATTCCTTCACGCTGCCTGGAATCCACTGCCTTCAATCACGCTGCATGGAATCCACTGCATTCAATCGGGATGCATTTTTCCTCGTTGCATGGATTACACTGCATTCAATCCCAATGCATGGAATCCACTGCATTCAATCGGGAAGCTTTGGGCCATGCTGCATACAATGCACTGCATTCAATCGGGATGCACTGGGCATCGCTGCATGGACTCCACTGCATACAATCGGGATCCATTGCGCCAAAATGCATGGAATCCTTTGCATTCAATGACGCTGCATGGAATCCACTGCATTCAATCGGGATGCTTTGGGCCATGCTGCATACAATGCACTGCATTCAATCGGGATGCACTGGGCCTCGCTGCATGGACTCCACTGCATATAATCGGGATCCATTGCGCCACAATGCATGGAATACTCTGCATTCAATGACGCTGAATGGAATCCACTGCATTGAATCGGGAAGCTTTGGGCCATGCTGCATAAATCCACTGCATGCAGTCATGCTGTGTGGACTCCACTGCATTGAATCATGCTGCAAAAAAAACCACTGCATTCAATAGGGTTCCATTAATGCACCCTGCATGGAATCCACTGCATTCAACCACGCTGCATGGAATCCACTGCATTCAATCGGGATGCATTTTACCACTCTGCATGGATTACACTGCATTTAATCACGCTGCATGTAATCCATGGAATTTAATCGGGATTCATTTTACAAAGCTGTATGGAATGGACTGCACTTAATCACGCTGCATGGAATCCACTGCATTCAATCGGGATGCATTTTACCACGTTGCATGCAGTTCACTGCATTCAATCACAATGCATGGAATCCACTGCATTCCATCGGGATGCTTTGGGCCATGCTGCATAAAATCCACTGCATTCAATCTTGCTTTTTGAATCCACTGCATTCAGTAATGCTGCATAAAATCCTTGCATTCAATTGGGTTCCATTTCTTCACGCTGCATGGAATACACTGCATTCAATCACAATGCATGGAATCCACTGCATTCCATCGGGATGCTTTGGGCCATGCTGCATAAAATCCACTGCATTCAATCATGCTGCATGGAATTCACTGCATTCAATCATGCTGCATAAAATCCACTGCATTCAATCATGCTGCATAAATCCACTGCATTCAATAGGGTTCCACTTCTTCACGCTGCATGGAATCCACTGCATTCAATCACGTTGCATAAAATCCACTGCATTCAATAGGGTTCCATTTCTTCACGCTGCATGGAATCCACTACATTCAATCACGCTGCATGGAATCCACTGCATTCAATCAGCATGCTTTGGGCCATGCTGCATAAAATCCACTGCATTCAATCATGCTGCCTGGAATCCACTGCATTCAATCATACTGCATAAAATCCACTGCATTCAATAGGGTTCCATTTCTTCACGCTTCATGGAATCCACTGCATTCAATAGGGTTCCATTCCTTCACGCTGCCTGGAATCCACTGCCTTCAATCACGCTGCATGGAATCCACTGCATTCAATCGGGAAGCTTTGGGCCATGCTGCATACAATGCACTGCATTCAATCGGGATGCACTGGGCCTCGCTGCATGGACTCCACTGCATATAATCGGGATCCATTGCGCCACAATGCATGGAATACTCTGCATTCAATGACGCTGAATGGAATCCACTGCATTGAATCAGGAAGCTTTGGGCCATGCTGCATAAATCCACTGCATGCAGTCATGCTGTGTGGACTCCACTGCATTGAATCATGCTGCAAAAAAAACCACTGCATTCAATAGGGTTCCATTAATGCACCCTGCATGGAATCCACTGCATTCAACCACGCTGCATGGAATCCACTGCATTCAATCGGGATGCATTTTACCACTCTGCATGGATTACACTGCATTTAATCACGCTGCATGTAATCCATGGAATTTAATCGGGATTCATTTTACAAAGCTGTATGGAATGGACTGCACTTAATCACGCTGCATGGAATCCACTGCATTCAATCGGGATGCATTTTACCACGTTGCATGCAGTTCACTGCATTCAATCACAATGCATGGAATCCACTGCATTCCATCGGGATGCTTTGGGCCATGCTGCATAAAATCCACTGCATTCAATCTTGCTTTTTGAATCCACTGCATTCAGTAATGCTGCATAAAATCCTTGCATTCAATTGGGTTCCATTTCTTCACGCTGCATGGAATACACTGCATTCAATCACGCTGCATGGAATCCACTGCATTCAATCGGGATGCATTTTACCATGCTGCGTGGTTTTCACTGCATTCAATCACAATGCATGGAATCCACTGCATTCCATCGGGATGCTTTGGGCCATGCTGCATAAAATCCACTGTATTCAATCATGCTGCATGGAATCCACTGCATTCAATCATGCTGCATAAAATCCACTGCATTCAATAGGGTTCCATTTCTTCACGCTGCATGGAATACACTGCATTCAATCACACTGAATGGAATCCACTGCATTCAATCGGGATGCTTTTTACCTTGCTGCATGGATTACACTCCATTCAATCACAATGCATGGAATCCACTGCATTCAATCGGGATGCTTTGGGCCATGCTGCATAAAATCCACTGCATTCAATCGGGATGCATTGGGCCACGCTGCATCGACTCCACTGCATTCAATTGGCATCCATTGCGCCACAATGCAAGGAATCCTCTGCATTCATTGACGCTGCATGGACTCCACTGCATTCAATCGGGATGCTTTGGGCCATGCTGCATAAAATCCACTGCATTCAACCATGCTGCATGGAATCCATTTCATTCAATCATGCTCTATAAAATCCAATGCATTCAATACGGTTCCATTACTTCACGCTGCATGGAATACACTGCATTAAATCAGGATGCATGGAATCGACTGCATTCAATCTGGATGCATTATACAACGTTGCATGGATTACCCTACATTCAATCACAATGCATGGAATCCACTGCATTCAATCGGGATGCTTTGGGCCATGCTGCATAAAATCCACTGCATTCAATCGGGATGCATTGGGCCTCGCTGCATAGACTCCACTGCATATAATCGGGATCCATTGCGCCACAATGCATGGAATACTCTGCATTCAATGACGCTGCATGGAATCCACTGCATTCCATCGGGAAGCTTTGGGCCATGCTGCATAAAATCCACTGCATTCAATCATGCTGCATGGAATCCACTGCATTCAATCGGGATGCATTTTACAAGGCTGCATGGATTACATTTCATACACTCAAAATGCATGGAATCCACTGCGTTCTATAGGGATGCTTTGGGCCATACTGCATAAAATACACTGCATTCAATTTGCTGCATGGAATCCACTGCATTCAATCATGCTGAATAAAATCCACTGCATTCAATAGGGTTCCATTTCTTCACGCTGCATGGAATACAGTGCATTCAATCAGGCTGCATGAAATCCACTGCATTCAATGGGGATGCATTCTACAATGCTGCATGGAGTTCACTGCATGCAATCACAATGCATGTAATCCACTGCATTCCATCGGGATGCCTTGGGCCATGCTGCATAAAATCCACTGCATTCAACCATGCTGCATGGAATCCACTGCATTCAATCATGCTGCATAAAATCCACTGCATTCAATCGGGATGCATTGGGCCTCGCTGCATGGAATACACTGCATTCAATCAGGCTGCATGGAATCCACTGCATTCAATGGGGATGCATTCTACAATGCTGCATGGAGTTCACTGCATTCAATCACAACGCATGTAATCCACTGCATTCCATCGGGATGCTTTGGGCCATGCTGCATAAAATCCACTGCATTCAATCGGGATGCATTGGGCCTCGCTGCATGGACTCCACTGCATACAATCGGGATCCATTGCGCCAAAATGCATGGAATACTCTGCATTCATTGACGCTGCATGGACTCCACTGCATTCAATCGGGATGCTTTGGGCCATGCTGCATAAAATCCACTGCATTCAACCATGCTGCATGGAATCCACTGCATTCAATCATGCTGCATAAAATCCACTGCATTCCATCGGGATGCATTGGGCCTCGCTGCATGGAATACACTGCATTCAATCACGCTGCATGAAATCCACTGCATTCAATGGGGATGCATTCTACAATGCTGCATGGAGTTCACTGCATTCAATCACAATGCATGGAATCCACTGCATTCCATCGGGATGCTTTGGGCCATGCTGCATAAAATCCACTGCATTCAATCGGGATGCATTGTGCCTCGCTGCATGGACTCCACTGCATACGATCGGGATCCATTGCACCAAAATGCATGGAATCCTCCGCATGCAACGACGCTGCATGGACTCCACTGCATTCAATCGGGATGCTTTGGGCCATGCTGCATAATATCCATTGAATTCAATCATGCTGCATGGAATCCACTGCATTCAATCATGCTGTATAAAATCCACTGCATTCAATAGGGTTCCATTTCTTCACGTGGCATCGAATCCACTGCATTCAATCACGCTGCATGGAATCCACTGCATTCAATCGGGATGCATTTTTCCTCGCTGCATGGAGTACACTGCATTCAACCATGCTGCATAAAATCCACTGCATTCCATCGGGATGCTTTGGGCCATGCTGCATAAAATCCACTGCATTCAACCATGCTGCATGGAATACACTGCATTCAATCATGCTGCATAAAATCCACTGCATTCAATCGGGATGAATTGGGCCTCGCTGCTTGGAATAATCTGCATTCAATCAGGCTCCATGGAATCCACTGCATTCAATGGGGATGCATTCTACCATGCTGCATGGAGTTCACTGCATTCAATCACAATGCATGGAATCCACTGCATTCCATCGGGATGCTTTGGGCCATGCTGCATAAAATCCACTGCATTCAATCGGGATGCATTGGGCCTCGCTGCATGGACTCCACTGCATACAATCGGGATCCATTGCGCCACAATGCATGGAATACTCTGCATTCAATCACGCTGCATGGAATCCACTGCATTCAATCGGGATGCTTTGGGCCATGCTGCATAAAATCCACTGCATGCAATCATGCTGCATGGAATCCAGTGCATTCAATCGGGATGCATTTTACCACGTTGCATGCAGTTCACTGCATTCAATCACAATGCATGGAATCCACTGCATTCAATCGGGATGCTTTGGGCCATGCTGCATAAAATCCACTGCATTCAATCGGGATGCATTGGGCCTCGCTGCATGGACTCCACTGCATTCAATCGGGATCCATTGTGCCACAATGCATGGATCCTCTGCATTCAATGACGCTGCATGGAATCCACTGCATTCCATCAGGATGCTTTGGGCCATGCTGCATAAAATCCACTGCATGCAATCATGCTGCATGGAATCCACTGCATTCAATCATGCTGCATAAAATCCACTGCATTCAATAGGGTTCCATTTCTTCACACTGCATGGAATCCACTGCATTCAATCACGCTGCATGCAATCCACTGCATTCAACATGGATGAATTTTTCCACGCTGCATTTAGTACACTGTATTCAATCACAATTCATGGAATCCATTGCATTCAATCGGGATGCTTTGGGCCATGCTGCATAAAATCCACTGCATTCAATCGGGATGCACTGGGCATCGCAGCATGGACTCCACTGCATACAATCGGGATCCATTGCGCCACAATGCATGGAATCCTCTGCATTCAATGACGCTGCATGGAATCCACTGCATTCCATCGGGAAGCTTTGGGCCATGCTGCATAAAATCCATTGCATTCAATCATGCTGCATGGAATCCACTTCATTCAATCGGGATGCATTTTACCATGCTGCCTGGATTACCCTTCATTCAATCACGCTGCATGGAATCCACTGCATTCTATCGGGATGCTTTGGGCCATGCTGCATAAAATCCACTGCATTTAATCGGGATGCATTTGGCCACGCTGCATGGACTCCACTGCATAAAATCGGGATCCATTGCCCCAAAATGCAAGGAATCCTCTGCATTCAATGACGCTGAATGGAATCCACTGCATTGAATCGGGAAGCTTTGGGCCATGCTGCATAAATCCACTGCATGCAGTCATGCTGTGTGGACTCCACTGCATTGAATCATGCTGCAAAAAAAACCACTGCATTCAATAGGGTTCCATTTCTTCACCCTGCATGGAATCCACTGCATTCAACCACGCTGCATGGAATCCACTGCATTCAATCGGGATGCATTTTACCACTCTGCATGGATTACACTGCATTTAATCACGCTGCATGGAATCCATGGAATTTAATCGGGATTCATTTTACTAAGCTGTATGGAATGGACTGCACTTAATCACGCTGCATGGAATCCACTGCATTCAATCGGGATGCATTTTACCACGTTGCATGCAGTTCACTGCATTCAATCACAATGCATGGAATCCACTGCATTCAATCGGGATGCTTTGGGCCATGCTGCATAAAATCCACTGCATTCAATCTTGCTTTTTGAATCCACTGCATTCAGTAATGCTGCATAAAATCCTTGCATTCAATTGGGTTCCATTTCTTCACGCTGCATGGAATACACTGCATTCAATCACGCTGCATGGACTCCACTGCATTCAATCGGGATGCATTTTACCATGCTGCGTGGTTTTCACTGCATTCAATCACAATGCATGGAATCCACTGCATTCCATCGGGATGCTTTGGGCCATGCTGCATAAAATCCACTGCATTCAATCATGCTGCATGGAATTCACTGCATTCAATCATGCTGCATAAAATCCACTGCATTCAATCATGCTGCATAAATCCACTGCATTCAATAGGGTTCCACTTCTTCACGCTGCATGGAATCCACTGCATTCAATCACGTTGCATAAAATCCACTGCATTCAATAGGGTTCCATTTCTTCACGCTGCATGGAATCCACTACATTCAATCATGCTGCATGGAATCCACTGCATTCAATCAGCATGCTTTGGGCCATGCTGCATAAAATCCACTGCATTCAATCATGCTGCCTGGAATCCACTGCATTCAATCATACTGCATAAAATCCACTGCATTCAATAGGGTTCCATTTCTTCACGCTTCATGGAATCCACTGCATTCAATAGGGTTCCATTCCTTCACGCTGCCTGGAATCCACTGCCTTCAATCACGCTGCATGGAATCCACTGCATTCAATCGGGATGCATTTTTCCTCGTTGCATGGATTACACTGCATTCAATCCCAATGCATGGAATCCACTGCATTCAATCGGGAAGCTTTGGGCCATGCTGCATACAATGCACTGCATTCAATCGGGATGCACTGGGCCTCGCTGCATGGACTCCACTGCATATAATCGGGATCCATTGCGCCACAATGCATGGAATACTCTGCATTCAATGACGCTGAATGGAATCCACTGCATTGAATCAGGAAGCTTTGGGCCATGCTGCATAAATCCACTGCATGCAGTCATGCTGTGTGGACTCCACTGCATTGAATCATGCTGCAAAAAAAACCACTGCATTCAATAGGGTTCCATTAATGCACCCTGCATGGAATCCACTGCATTCAACCACGCTGCATGGAATCCACTGCATTCAATCGGGATGCATTTTACCTCTCTGCATGGATTACACTGCATTTAATCACGCTGCATGTAATCCATGGAATTTAATCGGGATTCATTTTACAAAGCTGTATGGAATGGACTGCACTTAATCACGCTGCATGGAATCCACTGCATTCAATCGGGATGCATTTTACCACGTTGCAAGCAGTTCACTGCATTCAATCACAATGCATGGAATCCACTGCATTCCATCGGGATGCTTTGGGCCATGCTGCATAAAATCCACTGCATTCAATCTTGCTTTTTGAATCCACTGCATTCAGTAATGCTGCATAAAATCCTTGCATTCAATTGGGTTCCATTTCTTCACGCTGCATGGAATACACTGCATTCAATCACGCTGCATGGACTCCACTGCATTCAATCGGGATGCATTTTACCATGCTGCGTGGTTTTCACTGCATTCAATCACAATGCATGGAATCCACCGCATTCCATCGGGATGCCTTGGGCCATGCTGCATAAAATCCACTGCATTCAATCATGCTGCATGGAATCCACTGCATTCAATCATGCTGCATAAAATCCACTGCATTCAATAGGGTTCCATTTCTTCACGCTGCATGGAATACACTGCATTCAATCACACTGAATGGAATCCACTGCATTCAATCGGGATGCTTTTTACCTCGCTGCATGGATTACACTCCATTCAATCACAATGCATGGAATCCACTGCATTCAATCGGGATGCTTTGGGCCATGCTGCATAAAATCCACTGCATTCAATCGGGATGCATTGGGCCACGCTGCATCGACTCCACTGCATTCAATTGGCATCCATTGCGCCACAATGCAAGGAATCCTCTGCATTCATTGACGCTGCATGGACTCCACTGCATTCAATCGGGATGCTTTGGGCCATGCTGCATAAAATCCACTGCATTCAACCATGCTGCATGGAATCCATTTAATTCAATCATGCTCTATAAAATCCAATGCATTCAATACGGTTCCATTACTTCACGCTGCATGGAATACACTGCATTAAATCAGGATGCATGGAATCGACTGCATTCAATCAGGATGCATTATACCACGTTGCATGGATTACCCTACATTCAATCACAATGCATGGAATCCACTGCATTCAATCGGGATGCTTTGGGCCATGCTGCATAAAATCCACTGCATTCAATCGGGATGCATTGGGCCTCGCTGCATAGACTCCACTGCATATAATCGGGATCCATTGCGCCACAATGCATGGAATACTCTGCATTCAATGACGCTGCATGGAATCCACTGCATTCCATCGGGAAGCTTTGGGCCATGCTGCATAAAATCCACTGCATGCAATCATGCTGCATGGAATCCACTGCATTCAATCGGGATGCATTTTACAAGGCTGCATGGATTACATTTCATACACTCAAAATGCATGGAATCCACTGCGTTCTATAGGGATGCTTTGGGCCATACTGCATAAAATACACTGCATTCAATTTGCTGCATGGAATCCACTGCATTCAATCATGCTGAATAAAATCCACTGCATTCAATAGGGTTCCATTTCTTCACGCTGCATGGAATACACTGCATTCAATCAGGCTGCATGAAATCCACTGCATTCAATGGGGATGCATTCTACAATGCTGCATGGAGTTCACTGCATGCAATCACAATGCATGTAATCCACTGCATTCCATCGGGATGCCTTGGGCCATGCTGCATAAAATCCACTGCATTCAACCATGCTGCATGGAATCCACTGCATTCGATCATGCTGCATAAAATCCACTGCATTCAATCGGGATGCATTGGGCCTCGCTGCATGGAATAAACTGCATTCAATCAGGCTGCATGGAATCCACTACATTCAATGGGGATGCATTCTACAATGCTGCATGGAGTTCACTGCATTCAATCACAACGCATGTAATCCACTGCATTCCATCGGGATGCTTTGGGCCATGCTGCATAAAATCCACTGCATTCAATCGGGATGCATTGGGCCTCGCTGCATGGACTCCACTGCATACAATCGGGATCCATTGCGCCAAAATGCATGGAATACTCTGCATTCATTGACGCTGCATGGACTCCACTGCATTCAATCGGGATGCTTTGGGCCATGCTGCATAAAATCCACTGCATTCAACCATGCTGCATGGAATCCACTGCATTCAATCATGCTGCATAAAATCCACTGCATTCCATCGGGATGCATTGGGCCTCGCTGCATGGAATACACTGCATTCAGTCACGCTGCATGAAATCCACTGCATTCAATGGGGATGCATTCTACAATGCTGCATGGAGTTCACTGCATTCAATCACAATGCATGGAATCCACTGCATTCCATCGGGATGCTTTGGGCCATGCTGCTTAAAATCCACTGCATTCAATCGGGATGCATTGGGCCTCGCTGCATGGACTCCACTGCATACAATCGGGATCCATTGCACCAAAATGCATGGAATCCTCCGCATGCAACGACGCTGCATGGACTCCACTGCATTCAATCGGGATGCTTTGGGCCATGCTGAATAAAATCCACTGCATTCAATCATGCTGCATGGAATCCACTGCATTCAATCATGCTGTATAAAATCCACTGCATTCAATAGGGTTCCATTTCTTCACGTGGCATCGAATCCACTGCATTCAATCACGCTGCATGGAATCCACTGCATTCAATCGGGATGCATTTTTCCTCGCTGCATGGAGTACACTGCATTCAATCATGCTGCATAAAATCCACTGCATTCCATCGGGATGCTTTGGGCCATGCTGCATAAAATCCACTGCATTCAACCATGCTGCATGGAATACACTGCATTCAATCATGCTGCATAAAATCCACTGCATTCAATCGGGATGCATTGGGCCTCGCTGCATGGAATAAACTGCATTCAATCAGGCTCCATGGAATCCACTGCATTCAATGGGGATGCATTCTACCATGCTGCATGGAGTTCACTGCATTCAATCACAATGCATGGAATCCACTGCATTCCATCGGGATGCTTTGGGCCATGCTGCATAAAATCCACTGCATTCAATCGGGATGCATTGGGCCTCGCTGCATGGACTCCACTGCATACAATCGGGATCCATTGCGCCACAATGCATGGAATACTCTGCATTCAATCACGCTGCATGGAATCCACTGCATTCAATCGGGATGCTTTGGGCCATGCTGCATAAAATCCACTGCATGCAATCATGCTGCATGGAATCCACTGCATTCAATCGGGATGCACTGGGCATCGCTGCATGGACTCCACTGCATACAATCGGGATCCATTGCGCCAAAATGCATGGAATCCTTTGCATTCAATGACGCTGCATGGAATCCACTGCATTCAATCGGGATGCTTTGGGCCATGCTGCATACAATGCACTGCATTCAATCGGGATGCACTGGGCCTCGCTGCATGGACTCCACTGCATATAATCGGGATCCATTGCGCCACAATGCATGGAATACTCTGCATTCAATGACGCTGAATGGAATCCACTGCCTTGAATCGGGAAGCTTTGGGCCATGCTGCATAAATCCACTGCATGCAGTCATGCTGTGTGGACTCCACTGCATTGAATCATGCTGCAAAAAAAACCACTGCATTCAATAGGGTTCCATTAATGCACCCTGCATGGAATCCACTGCATTCAACCACGCTGCATGGAATCCACTGCATTCAATCGGGATGCATTTTACCACTCTGCATGGATTACACTGCATTTAATCACGCTGCATGTAATCCATGGAATTTAATCGGGATTCATTTTACAAAGCTGTATGGAATGGACTGCACTTAATCACGCTGCATGGAATCCACTGCATTCAATCGGGATGCATTTTACCACGTTGCATGCAGTTCACTGCATTCAATCACAATGCATGGAATCCACTGCATTCCATCGGGATGCTTTGGGCCATGCTGCATAAAATCCACTGCATTCAATCTTGCTTTTTGAATCCACTGCATTCAGTAATGCTGCATAAAATCCTTGCATTCAATTGGGTTCCATTTCTTCACGCTGCATGGAATACACTGCATTCAATCACAATGCATGGAATCCACTGCATTCCATCGGGATGCTTTGGGCCATGCTGCATAAAATCCACTGCATTCAATCATGCTGCATGGAATTCACTGCATTCAATCATGCTGCATAAAATCCACTGCATTCAATCATGCTGCATAAATCCACTGCATTCAATAGGGTTCCACTTCTTCACGCTGCATGGAATCCACTGCATTCAATCACGTTGCATAAAATCCACTGCATTCAATAGGGTTCCATTTCTTCACGCTGCATGGAATCCACTACATTCAATCACGCTGCATGGAATCCACTGCATTCAATCAGCATGCTTTGGGCCATGCTGCATAAAATCCACTGCATTCAATCATGCTGCCTGGAATCCACTGCATTCAATCATACTGCATAAAATCCACTGCATTCAATAGGGTTCCATTTCTTCACGCTTCATGGAATCCACTGCATTCAATAGGGTTCCATTCCTTCACGCTGCCTGGAATCCACTGCCTTCAATCACGCTGCATGGAATCCACTGCATTCAATCGGGATGCATTTTTCCTCGTTGCATGGATTACACTGCATTCAATCCCAATGCATGGAATCCACTGCATTCAATCGGGAAGCTTTGGGCCATGCTGCATACAATGCACTGCATTCAATCGGGATGCACTGGGCCTCGCTGCATGGACTCCACTGCATATAATCGGGATCCATTGCGCCACAATGCATGGAATACTCTGCATTCAATGACGCTGAATGGAATCCACTGCATTGAATCAGGAAGCTTTGGGCCATGCTGCATAAATCCACTGCATGCAGTCATGCTGTGTGGACTCCACTGCATTGAATCATGCTGCAAAAAAAACCACTGCATTCAATAGGGTTCCATTAATGCACCCTGCATGGAATCCACTGCATTCAACCACGCTGCATGGAATCCACTGCATTCAATCGGGATGCATTTTACCACTCTGCATGGATTACACTGCATTTAATCACGCTGCATGTAATCCATGGAATTTAATCGGGATTCATTTTACAAAGCTGTATGGAATGGACTGCACTTAATCACGCTGCATGGAATCCACTGCATTCAATCGGGATGCATTTTACCACGTTGCATGCAGTTCACTGCATTCAATCACAATGCATGGAATCCACTGCATTCCATCGGGATGCTTTGGGCCATGCTGCATAAAATCCACTGCATTCAATCTTGCTTTTTGAATCCACTGCATTCAGTAATGCTGCATAAAATCCTTGCATTCAATTGGGTTCCATTTCTTCACGCTGCATGGAATACACTGCATTCAATCACGCTGCATGGAATCCACTGCATTCAATCGGGATGCATTTTACCATGCTGCGTGGTTTTCACTGCATTCAATCACAATGCATGGAATCCACTGCATTCCATCGGGATGCTTTGGGCCATGCTGCATAAAATCCACTGCATTCAATCATGCTGCATGGAATCCACTGCATTCAATCATGCTGCATAAAATCCACTGCATTCAATAGGGTTCCATTTCTTCACGCTGCATGGAATACACTGCATTCAATCACACTGAATGGAATCCACTGCATTCAATCGGGATGCTTTTTACCTTGCTGCATGGATTACACTCCATTCAATCACAATGCATGGAATCCACTGCATTCAATCGGGATGCTTTGGGCCATGCTGCATAAAATCCACTGCATTCAATCGGGATGCATTGGGCCACGCTGCATCGACTCCACTGCATTCAATTGGCATCCATTGCGCCACAATGCAAGGAATCCTCTGCATTCATTGACGCTGCATGGACTCCACTGCATTCAATCGGGATGCTTTGGGCCATGCTGCATAAAATCCACTGCATTCAACCATGCTGCATGGAATCCATTTCATTCAATCATGCTCTATAAAATCCAATGCATTCAATACGGTTCCATTACTTCACGCTGCATGGAATACACTGCATTAAATCAGGATGCATGGAATCGACTGCATTCAATCAGGATGCATTATACCACGTTGCATGGATTACCCTACATTCAATCACAATGCATGGAATCCACTGCATTCAATCGGGATGCTTTGGGCCATGCTGCATAAAATCCACTGCATTCAATCGGGATGCATTGGGCCTCGCTGCATAGACTCCACTGCATATAATCGGGATCCATTGCGCCACAATGCATGGAATACTCTGCATTCAATGACGCTGCATGGAATCCACTGCATTCCATCGGGAAGCTTTGGGCCATGCTGCATAAAATCCACTGCATGCAATCATGCTGCATGGAATCCACTGCATTCAATCGGGATGCATTTTACAAGGCTGCATGGATTACATTTCATACACTCAAAATGCATGGAATCCACTGCGTTCTATAGGGATGCTTTGGGCCATACTGCATAAAATACACTGCATTCAATTTGCTGCATGGAATCCACTGCATTCAATCATGCTGAATAAAATCCACTGCATTCAATAGGGTTCCATTTCTTCACGCTGCATGGAATACAGTGCATTCAATCAGGCTGCATGAAATCCACTGCATTCAATGGGGATGCATTCTACAATGCTGCATGGAGTTCACTGCATGCAATCACAATGCATGTAATCCACTGCATTCCATCGGGATGCCTTGGGCCATGCTGCATAAAATCCACTGCATTCAACCATGCTGCATGGAATCCACTGCATTCAATCATGCTGCATAAAATCCACTGCATTCAATCGGGATGCATTGGGCCTCGCTGCATGGAATACACTGCATTCAATCAGGCTGCATGGAATCCACTGCATTCAATGGGGATGCATTCTACAATGCTGCATGGAGTTCACTGCATTCAATCACAACGCATGTAATCCACTGCATTCCATCGGGATGCCTTGGGCCATGCTGCATAAAATCCACTGCATTCAACCATGCTGCATGGAATCCACTGCATTCAATCATGCTGCATAAAATCCACTGCATTCAATCGGGATGCATTGGGCCTCGCTGCATGGAATACACTGCATTCAATCAGGCTGCATGGAATCCACTGCATTCAATGGGGATGCATTCTACAATTCTGCATGGAGTTCACTGCATTCAATCACAACGCATGTAATCCACTGCATTCCATCGGGATGCTTTGGGCCATGCTGCATAAAATCCACTGCATTCAATCGGGATGCATTGGGCCTCGCTGCATGGACTCCACTGCATACAATCGGGATCCATTGCGCCAAAATGCATGGAATACTCTGCATTCATTGACGCTGCATGGACTCCACTGCATTCAATCGGGATGCTTTGGGCCATGCTGCATAAAATCCACTGCATTCAACCATGCTGCATGGAATCCACTGCATTCAATCATGCTGCATAAAATCCACTGCATTCCATCGGGATGCATTGGGCCTCGCTGCATGGAATACACTGCATTCAATCACGCTGCATGAAATCCACTGCATTCAATGGGGATGCATTCTACAATGCTGCATGGAGTTCACTGCATTCAATCACAATGCATGGAATCCACTGCATTCCATCGGGATGCTTTGGGCCATGCTGCATAAAATCCACTGCATTCAATCGGGATGCATTGTGCCTCGCTGCATGGACTCCACTGCATACGATCGGGATCCATTGCACCAAAATGCATGGAATCCTCCACATGCAACGACGCTGCATGGACTCCACTGCATTCAATCGGGATGCTTTGGGCCATGCTGAATAAAATCCACTGCATTCAATCATGCTGCATGGAATCCACTGCATTCAATCATGCTGTATAAAATCCACTGCATTCAATAGGGTTCCATTTCTTCACGTGGCATCGAATCCACTGCATTCAATCACGCTGTATGGAATCCACTGCATTCAATCGGGATGCATTTTTCCTCGCTGCATGGAGTACACTGCATTCAACCATGCTGCATAAAATCCACTGCATTCCATCGGGATGCTTTGGGCCATGCTGCATAAAATCCACTGCATTCAACCATGCTGCATGGAATACACTGCATTCAATCATGCTGCATAAAATCCACTGCATTCAATCGGGATGCATTGGGCCTCGCTGCTTGGAATAATCTGCATTCAATCAGGCTCCATGGAATCCACTGCATTCAATGGGGATGCATTCTACCATGCTGCATGGAGTTCACTGCATTCAATCACAATGCATGGAATCCACTGCATTCCATCGGGATGCTTTGGGCCATGCTGCATAAAATCCACTGCATTCAATCGGGATGCATTGGGCCTCGCTGCATGGACTCCACTGCATACAATCGGGATCCATTGCGCCACAATGCATGGAATACTCTGCATTCAATCACGCTGCATGGAATCCACTGCATTCAATCGGGATGCTTTGGGCCATGCTGCATAAAATCCACTGCATGCAATCATGCTGCATGGAATCCACTGCATTCAATCGGGATGCATTTTACCACGTTGCATGCAGTTCACTGCATTCAATCACAATGCATGGAATCCACTGCATTCCATCGGGATGCTTTGGGCCATGCTGCATAAAATCCACTGCATTCAATCGGGATGCATTGGGCCTCGCTGCATGGACTCCACTGCATTCAATCGGGATCCATTGTGCCACAATGCATGGATCCTCTGCATTCAATGACGCTGCATGGAATCCACTGCATTCCATCAGGATGCTTTGGGCCATGCTGCATAAAATCCACTGCATTCAATCATGCTGCATAAAATCCACTGCATTCAATAGGGTTCCATTTCTTCACACTGCATGGAATCCACTGCATTCAATCACGCTGCATGCAATCCACTGCATTCAACATGGATGAATTTTTCCACGCTGCATTTAGTACACTGTATTCAATCACAATTCATGGAATCCATTGCATTCAATCGGGATGCTTTGGGCCATGCTGCATAAAATCCACTGCATTCAATCGGGATGCACTGGGCATCGCAGCATGGACTCCACTGCATACAATCGGGATCCATTGCGCCACAATGCATGGAATCCTCTGCATTCAATGACGCTGCATGGAATCCACTGCATTCCATCGGGAAGCTTTGGGCCATGCTGCATAAAATCCATTGCATTCAATCATGCTGCATGGAATCCACTTCATTCAATCGGGATGCATTTTACCATGCTGCCTGGATTACCCTTCATTCAATCACGCTGCATGGAATCCACTGCATTCTATCGGGATGCTTTGGGCCATGCTGCATAAAATCCACTGCATTTAATCGGGATGCATTTGGCCACGCTGCATGGACTCCACTGCATAAAATCGGGATCCATTGCCCCAAAATGCAAGGAATCCTCTGCATTCAATGACGCTGAATGGAATCCACTGCATTGAATCGGGAAGCTTTGGGCCATGCTGCATAAATCCACTGCATGCAGTCATGCTGTGTGGACTCCACTGCATTGAATCATGCTGCAAAAAAAACCACTGCATTCAATAGGGTTCCATTTCTTCACCCTGCATGGAATCCACTGCATTCAACCACGCTGCATGGAATCCACTGCATTCAATCGGGATGCATTTTACCACTCTGCATGGATTACACTGCATTTAATCACGCTGCATGGAATCCATGGAATTTAATCGGGATTCATTTTACTAAGCTGTATGGAATGGACTGCACTTAATCACGCTGCATGGAATCCACTGCATTCAATCGGGATGCATTTTACCACGTTGCATGCAGTTCACTGCATTCAATCACAATGCATGGAATCCACTGCATTCAATCGGGATGCTTTGGGCCATGCTGCATAAAATCCACTGCATTCAATCTTGCTTTTTGAATCCACTGCATTCAGTAATGCTGCATAAAATCCTTGCATTCAATTGGGTTCCATTTCTTCACGCTGCATGGAATACACTGCATTCAATCACGCTGCATGGAATCCACTGCATTCAATCGGGATGCATTTTACCATGCTGCGTGGTTTTCACTGCATTCAATCACAATGCATGGAATCCACTGCATTCCATCGGGATGCTTTGGGCCATGCTGCATAAAATCCACTGCATTCAATCATGCTGCATGGAATTCACTGCATTCAATCATGCTGCATAAAATCCACTGCATTCAATCATGCTGCATAAATCCACTGCATTCAATAGGGTTCCACTTCTTCACGCTGCATGGAATCCACTGCATTCAATCACGTTGCATAAAATCCACTGCATTCAATAGGGTTCCATTTCTTCACGCTGCATGGAATCCACTACATTCAATCACGCTGCATGGAATCCACTGCATTCAATCAGCATGCTTTGGGCCATGCTGCATAAAATCCACTGCATTCAATCATGCTGCCTGGAATCCACTGCATTCAATCATACTGCATAAAATCCACTGCATTCAATAGGGTTCCATTTCTTCACGCTTCATGGACTCCACTGCATTCAATAGGGTTCCATTCCTTCACGCTGCCTGGAATCCACTGCCTTCAATCACGCTGCATGGAATCCACTGCATTCAATCGGGATGCATTTTTCCTCGTTGCATGGATTACACTGCATTCAATCCCAATGCATGGAATCCACTGCATTCAATCGGGAAGCTTTGGGCCATGCTGCATACAATGCACTGCATTCAATCGGGATGCACTGGGCCTCGCTGCATGGACTCCACTGCATATAATCGGGATCCATTGCGCCACAATGCATGGAATACTCTGCATTCAATGACGCTGAATGGAATCCACTGCATTGAATCAGGAAGCTTTGGGCCATGCTGCATAAATCCACTGCATGCAGTCATGCTGTGTGGACTCCACTGCATTGAATCATGCTGCAAAAAAAACCACTGCATTCAATAGGGTTCGATTAATGCACCCTGCATGGAATTCACTGCATTCAACCACGCTGCATGGAATCCACTGCATTCAATCGGGATGCATTTTACCACTCTGCATGGATTACACTGCATTTAATCACGCTGCATGTAATCCATGGAATTTAATCGGGATTCATTTTACAAAGCTGTATGGAATGGACTGCACTTAATCACGCTGCATGGAATCCACTGCATTCAATCGGGATGCATTTTACCACGTTGCATGCAGTTCACTGCATTCAATCACAATGCATGGAATCCACTGCATTCAATCGGGATGCTTTGGGCCATGCTGCATAAAATCCACTGCATTCAATCTTGCTTTTTGAATCCACTGCATTCAGTAATGCTGCATAAAATCCTTGCATTCAATTGGGTTCCATTTCTTCACGCTGCATGGAATACACTGCATTCAATCACGCTGCATGGAATCCACTGCATTCAATCGGGATGCATTTTACCATGCTGCGTGGTTTTCACTGCATTCAATCACAATGCATGGAATCCACTGCATTCCATCGGGATGCTTTGGGCCATGCTGCATAAAATCCACTGCATTCAATCATGCTGCATGGAATTCACTGCATTCAATCATGCTGCATGGAATCCACTGCATTCAATCACGCTGCATGGAATCCACTGCATTCAATCAGCATGCTTTGGGCCATGCTGCATAAAATCCACTGCATTCAATCATGCTGCCTGGAATCCACTGCATTCAATCATACTGCATAAAATCCACTGCATTCAATAGGGTTCCATTTCTTCACGCTTCATGGAATCCACTGCATTCAATAGGGTTCCATTCCTTCACGCTGCGTGGAATCCACTGCCTTCAATCACGCTGCATGGAATCCACTGCATTCAATCGGGATGCATTTTTCCTCGTTGCATGGATTACACTGCATTCAATCCCAATGCATAAAATCCACTGCATTCAATCTTGCTTTTTGAATCCACTGCATTCAGTAATGCTGCATAAAATCCTTGCATTCAATTGGGTTCCATTTCTTCACGCTGCATGGAATACACTGCATTCAATCACGCTGCATGGAATCCACTGCATTCAATCGGGATGCATTTTACCATG
Source organism: Sus scrofa (assembly GCF_054392235.1). Lineage (NCBI taxonomy): Eukaryota > Metazoa > Chordata > Mammalia > Artiodactyla > Suidae > Sus > Sus scrofa. The sequence continues at coordinate 6,926,436 of NC_139397.1, forward strand.
CTGCGTGGTTTTCACTGCATTCAATCACAATGCATGGAATCCACTGCATTCCATCGGGATGCTTTGGGCCATGCTGCATAAAATCCACTGTATTCAATCATGCTGCATGGAATCCACTGCATTCAATCATGCTGCATAAAATCCACTGCATTCAATAGGGTTCCATTTCTTCACGCTGCATGGAATACACTGCATTCAATCACACTGAATGGAATCCACTGCATTCAATCGGGATGCTTTTTACCTCGCTGCATGGATTACACTCCATTCAATCACAATGCATGGAATCCACTGCATTCAATCGGGATGCTTTGGGCCATGCTGCATAAAATCCACTGCATTCAATCGGGATGCATTGGGCCACGCTGCATCGACTCCACTGCATTCAATTGGCATCCATTGCGCCACAATGCAAGGAATCCTCTGCATTCATTGACGCTGCATGGACTCCACTGCATTCAATCGGGATGCTTTGGGCCATGCTGCATAAAATCCACTGCATTCAACCATGCTGCATGGAATCCATTTCATTCAATCATGCTCTATAAAATCCAATGCATTCAATACGGTTCCATTACTTCACGCTGCATGGAATACACTGCATTAAATCAGGATGCATGGAATCGACTGCATTCAATCAGGATGCATTATACCACGTTGCATGGATTACCCTACATTCAATCACAATGCATGGAATCCACTGCATTCAATCGGGATGCTTTGGGCCATGCTGCATAAAATCCACTGCATTCAATCGGGATGCATTGGGCCTCGCTGCATAGACTCCACTGCATATAATCGGGATCCATTGCGCCACAATGCATGGAATACTCTGCATTCAATGACGCTGCATGGAATCCACTGCATTCCATCGGGAAGCTTTGGGCCATGCTGCATAAAATCCACTGCATTCAATCATGCTGCATGGAATCCACTGCATTCAATCGGGATGCATTTTACAAGGCTGCATGGATTACATTTCATACACTCAAAATGCATGGAATCCACTGCGTTCTATAGGGATGCTTTGGGCCATACTGCATAAAATACACTGCATTCAATTTGCTGCATGGAATCCACTGCATTCAATCATGCTGAATAAAATCCACTGCATTCAATAGGGTTCCATTTCTTCACGCTGCATGGAATACAGTGCATTCAATCAGGCTGCATGAAATCCACTGCATTCAATGGGGATGCATTCTACAATGCTGCATGGAGTTCACTGCATGCAATCACAATGCATGTAATCCACTGCATTCCATCGGGATGCCTTGGGCCATGCTGCATAAAATCCACTGCATTCAACCATGCTGCATGGAATCCACTGCATTCAATCATGCTGCATAAAATCCACTGCATTCAATCGGGATGCATTGGGCCTCGCTGCATGGAATACACTGCATTCAATCAGGCTGCATGGAATCCACTGCATTCAATGGGGATGCATTCTACAATGCTGCATGGAGTTCACTGCATTCAATCACAACGCATGTAATCCACTGCATTCCATCAGGATGCTTTGGGCCATGCTGCATAAAATCCACTGCATTCAATCGGGATGCATTGGGCCTCGCTGCATGGACTCCACTGCATACAATCGGGATCCATTGCGCCAAAATGCATGGAATACTCTGCATTCATTGACGCTGCATGGACTCCACTGCATTCAATCGGGATGCTTTGGGCCATGCTGCATAAAATCCACTGCATTCAACCATGCTGCATGGAATCCACTGCATTCAATCATGCTGCATAAAATCCACTGCATTCCATCGGGATGCATTGGGCCTCGCTGCATGGAATACACTGCATTCAATCACGCTGCATGAAATCCACTGCATTCAATGGGGATGCATTCTACAATGCTGCATGGAGTTCACTGCATTCAATCACAATGCATGGAATCCACTGCATTCCATCGGGATGCTTTGGGCCATGCTGCATAAAATCCACTGCATTCAATCGGGATGCATTGTGCCTCGCTGCATGGACTCCACTGCATACAATCGGGATCCATTGCACCAAAATGCATGGAATCCTCCGCATGCAACGACGCTGCATGGACTCCACTGCATTCAATCGGGATGCTTTGGGCCATGCTGAATAAAATCCACTGCATTCAATCATGCTGCATGGAATCCACTGCATTCAATCATGCTGTATAAAATCCACTGCATTCAATAGGGTTCCATTTCTTCACGTGGCATCGAATCCACTGCATTCAATCACGCTGCATGGAATCCACTGCATTCAATCGGGATGCATTTTTCCTCGCTGCATGGAGTACACTGCATTCAACCATGCTGCATAAAATCCACTGCATTCCATCGGGATGCTTTGGGCCATGCTGCATAAAATCCACTGCATTCAACCATGCTGCATGGAATCCACTGCATTCAATCATGCTGCATAAACTCCACTGCATTCAATCGGGATGCATTGGGCCTCGCTGCATGGAATAAACTGCATTCAATCAGGCTCCATGGAATCCACTGCATTCAATGGGGATGCATTCTACCATGCTGCATGGAGTTCACTGCATTCAATCACAATGCATGGAATCCACTGCATTCCATCGGGATGCTTTGGGCCATGCTGCATAAAATCCACTGCATTCAATCGGGATGCATTGGGCCTCGCTGCATGGACTCCACTGCATACAATCGGGATCCATTGCGCCACAATGCATGGAATACTCTGCATTCAATCACGCTGCATGGAATCCACTGCATTCAATCGGGATGCTTTGGGCCATGCTGCATAAAATCCACTGCATGCAATCATGCTGCATGGAATCCACTGCATTCAATCGGGATGCATTTTACCACGTTGCATGCAGTTCACTGCATTCAATCACAATGCATGGAATCCACTGCATTCAATCGGGATGCTTTGGGCCATGCTGCATAAAATCCACTGCATTCAATCGGGATGCATTGGGCCTCGCTGCATGGACTCCACTGCATTCAATCGGGATCCATTGTGCCACAATGCATGGATCCTCTGCATTCAATGACGCTGCATGGAATCCACTGCATTCCATCAGGATGCTTTGGGCCATGCTGCATAAAATCCACTGCATGCAATCATGCTGCATGGAATCCACTGCATTCAATCATGCTGCATAAAATCCACTGCATTCAATAGGGTTCCATTTCTTCACACTGCATGGAATCCACTGCATTCAATCACGCTGCATGCACTCCACTGCATTCAACATGGATGAATTTTTCCACGCTGCATTTAGTACACTGTATTCAATCACAATTCATGGAATCCATTGCATTCAATCGGGATGCTTTGGGCCATGCTGCATAAAATCCACTGCATTCAATCGGGATGCACTGGGCATCGCAGCATGGACTCCACTGCATACAATCGGGATGCATTGGGCCTCGCTGCATGGACTCCACTGCATTCAATCGGGATCCATTGCGCCACAATGCATGGAATCCTCTGCATTCAATGACGCTGCATGGAATCCACTGCATTCCATCGGGAAGCTTTGGACCATGCTGCATAAAATCCATTGCATTCAATCATGCTGCATGGAATCCACTTCATTCAATCGGGATGCATTTTACCATGCTGCCTGGATTACCCTTCATTCAATCACGCTGCATGGAATCCACTGCATTCTATCGGGATGCTTTGGGCCATGCTGCATAAAATCCACTGCATTTAATCGGGATGCATTTGGCCACGCTGCATGGACTCCACTGCATAAAATCGGGATCCATTGCCCCAAAATGCAAGGAATCCTCTGCATTCAATGACGCTGAATGGAATCCACTGCATTGAATCGGGAAGCTTTGGGCCATGCTGCATAAATCCACTGCATGCAGTCATGCTGTGTGGACTCCACTGCATTGAATCATGCTGCAAAAAAAACCACTGCATTCAATAGGGTTCCATTAATGCACCCTGCATGGAATCCACTGCATTCAACCACGCTGCATGGAATCCACTGCATTCAATCGGGATGCATTTTACCACTCTGCATGGATTACACTGCATTTAATCACGCTGCATGGAATCCATGGAATTTAATCGGGATTCATTTTACTAAGCTGTATGGAATGGACTGCACTTAATCACGCTGCATGGAATCCACTGCATTCAATCGGGATGCATTTTACCACGTTGCATGCAGTTCACTGCATTCAATCACAATGCATGGAATCCACTGCATTCAATCAGGATGCTTTGGGCCATGCTGCATAAAATCCACTGCATTCAATCTTGCTTTTTGAATCCACTGCATTCAGAAATGCTGCATAAAATCCTTGCATTCAATTGGGTTCCATTTCTTCACGCTGCATGGAATACACTGCATTCAATCATGCTGCATAAAATCCACTGCATTCAATCGGGATGCATTGGGCCTCGCTGCATGGAATAAACTGCATTCAATCAGGCTCCATGGAATACACTGCATTCAATGGGGATGCATTCTACCATGCTGCATGGAGTTCACTGCATTCAATCACAATGCATGGAATCCACTGCATTCCATCGGGATGCTTTGGGCCATGCTGCATAAAATCCACTGCATTCAATCGGGATGCATTGGGCCTCGCTGCATGGACTCCACTGCATACAATCGGGATCCATTGCGCCACAATGCATGGAATACTCTGCATTCAATCACGCTGCATGGAATCCACTGCATTCAATCGGGATGCTTTGGGCCATGCTGCATAAAATCCACTGCATGCAATCATGCTGCTTGGAATCCACTGCATTCAATCGGGATGCATTTTACCACGTTGCATGCAGTTCACTGCATTCAATCACAATGCATGGAATCCACTGCATTCAATCGGGATGCTTTGGGCCATGCTGCATAAATTCCACTGCATTCAATCGGGATGCATTGGGCCTCGCTGCATGGACTCCACTGCATTCAATCGGGATCCATTGCGCCACTATGCATGGATCCTCTGCATTCAATGACGCTGCATGGAATCCACTGCATTCCATCAGGATGCTTTGGGCCATGCTGCATAAAATCCACTGCATGCAATCATGCTGCATGGAATCCACTGCATTCAATCATGCTGCATAAAATCCACTGCATTCAATAGGGTTCCATTTCTTCACACTGCATGGAATCCACTGCATTCAATCACGCTGCATGGAATCCACTGCATTCAACATGGATGAATTTTACCACGCTGCATTTAGTACACTGTATTCAATCACAATTCATGGAATCCATTGCATTCAATCGGGATGCTTTGGGCCATGCTGCATAAAATCCACTGCATTCAGTCGGGATGCACTGGGCATCGCTGCATGGACTCCACTGCATACAATCGGGATCCATTGCGCCAAAATGCATGGAATCCTTTGCATTCAATGACGCTGCATGGAATCCACTGCATTCAATCGGGATGCTTTGGGCCATGCTGCATAAAATCCACTGCATTCAATCGGGATGCACTGGGCCTCGCTGCATGGACTCCACTACATATAATCGGGATCCATTGCGCCACAATGCATGGAATATTCTGCATTCAATGACGCTGAATGGAATCCACTGCATTGAATCGGGAAGCTTTGGGCCATGCTGCATAAATCCACTGCATGCAGTCATGCTGTGTGGACTCCACTGCATTGAATCATGCTGCAAAAAAAACCACTGCATTCAATAGGGTTCCATTAATGCACCCTGCATGGAATCCACTGCATTCAACCACGCTGCATGGAATCCACTGCATTCAATCGGGATGCATTTTACCACTCTGCATGGATTACACTGTATTTAATCACGCTGCATGTAATCCATGGAATTTAATCGGGATTCATTTTACTAAGCTGTATGGAATGGACTGCACTTAATCACGCTGCATGGAATCCACTGCATTCAATCGGGATGCATTTTACCACGTTGCAGGCAGTTCACTGCATTCAATCACAATGCATGGAATCCACTGCATTCAATCGGGATGCTTTGGGCCATGCTGCATAAAATCCACTGCATTCAATCTTGCTTTTTGAATCCACTGCATTCAGTAATGCTGCATAAAATCCTTGCATTCAATTGGGTTCCATTTCTTCACGCTGCATGGAATACACTGCATTCAATCACGCTGCATGGAATCCACTGCATTCAATCGGGATGCATTTTACCATGCTGCGTGGTTTTCACTGCATTCAATCACAATGCATGGAATCCACTGCATTCCATCGGGATGCTTTGGGCCATGCTGCATAAAATCCACTGCATTCAATCATGCTGCATGGAATTCACTGCATTCAATCATGCTGCATAAAATCCACTGCATTCAATCATGCTGCATAAATCCACTGCATTCAATAGGGTTCCACTTCTTCACGCTGCATGGAATCCACTGCATTCAATCACGTTGCATAAAATCCACTGCATTCAATAGGGTTCCATTTCTTCACGCTGCATGGAATCCACTACATTCAATCACGCTGCATGGAATCCACTGCATTCAATCAGCATGCTTTGGGCCATGCTGCATAAAATCCACTGCATTCAATCATGCTGCCTGGAATCCACTGCATTCAATCATACTGCATAAAATCCACTGCATTCAATAGGGTTCCATTTCTTCACGCTTCATGGAATCCACTGCATTCAATAGGGTTCCATTCCTTCACGCTGCCTGGAATCCACTGCCTTCAATCACGCTGCATGGAATCCACTGCATTCAATCGGGATGCATTTTTCCTCGTTGCATGGATTACACTGCATTCAACCCCAATGCATGGAATCCACTGCATTCAATCGGGAAGCTTTGGGCCATGCTGCATACAATGCACTGCATTCAATCGGGATGCACTGGGCCTCGCTGCATGGACTCCACTGCATATAATCGGGATCCATTGCGCCACAATGCATGGAATACTCTGCATTCAATGACGCTGAATGGAATCCACTGCATTGAATCAGGAAGCTTTGGGCCTTGCTGCATAAATCCACTGCATGCAGTCATGCTGTGTGGACTCCACTGCATTGAATCATGCTGCAAAAAAAACCACTGCATTCAATAGGGTTCCATTAATGCACCCTGCATGGAATCCACTGCATTAAACCACGCTGCATGGAATCCACTGCATTCAATCGGGATGCATTTTACCACTCTGCATGGATTACACTGCATTTAATCACGCTGCATGGAATCCATGGAATTTAATCGGGATTCATTTTACAAAGCTGTATGGAATGGACTGCACTTAATCACGCTGCATGGAATCCACTGCATTCAATCGGGATGCATTTTACCACGTTGCATGCAGTTCACTGCATTCAATCACAATGCATGGAATCCACTGCATTCCATCGGGATGCTTTGGGCCATGCTGCATAAAATCCACTGCATTCAATCTTGCTTTTTGAATCCACTGCATTCAGTAATGCTGCATAAAATCCTTGCATTCAATTGGGTTCCATTTCTTCACACTGCATGGAATACACTGCATTCAATCACGCTGCATGGACTCCACTGCATTCAATCGGGATGCATTTTACCATGCTGCGTGGTTTTCACTGCATTCAATCACAATGCATGGAATCCACCGCATTCCATCGGGATGCCTTGGGCCATGCTGCATAAAATCCACTGCATTCAATCATGCTGCATGGAATCCACTGCATTCAATCATGCTGCATAAAATCCACTGCATTCAATAGGGTTCCATTTCTTCACGCTGCATGGAATACACTGCATTCAATCACACTGAATGGAATCCACTGCATTCAATCGGGATGCTTTTTACCTCGCTGCATGGATTACACTCCATTCAATCACAATGCATGGAATCCACTGCATTCAATCGGGATGCTTTGGGCCATGCTGCATAAAATCCACTGCATTCAATCGGGATGCATTGGGCCACGCTGCATCGACTCCACTGCATTCAATTGGCATCCATTGCGCCACAATGCAAGGAATCCTCTGCATTCATTGACGCTGCATGGACTCCACTGCATTCAATCGGGATGCTTTGGGCCATGCTGCATAAAATCCACTGCATTCAACCATGCTGCATGGAATACATTTCATTCAATCATGCTCTATAAAATCCAATGCATTCAATACGGTTCCATTACTTCACGCTGCATGGAATACACTGCATTAAATCAGGATGCATGGAATCGACTGCATTCAATCAGGATGCATTATACCACGTTGCATGGATTACCCTACATTCAATCACAATGCATGGAATCCACTGCATTCAATCGGGATGCTTTGGGCCATGCTGCATAAAATCCACTGCATTCAATCGGGATGCATTGGGCCTCGCTGCATAGACTCCACTGCATATAATCGGGATCCATTGCGCCACAATGCATGGAATACTCTGCATTCAATGACGCTGCATGGAATCCACTGCATTCCATCGGGAAGCTTTGGGCCATGCTGCATAAAATCCACTGCATGCAATCATGCTGCATGGAATCCACTGCATTCAATCGGGATGCATTTTACAAGGCTGCATGGATTACATTTCATACACTCAAAATGCATGGAATCCACTGCGTTCTATAGGGATGCTTTGGGCCATACTGCATAAAATACACTGCATTCAATTTGCTGCATGGAATCCACTGCATTCAATCATGCTGAATAAAATCCACTGCATTCAATAGGGTTCCATTTCTTCACGCTGCATGGAATACAGTGCATTCAATCAGGCTGCATGAAATCCACTGCATTCAATGGGGATGCATTCTACAATGCTGCATGGAGTTCACTGCATGCAATCACAATGCATGTAATCCACTGCATTCCATCGGGATGCCTTGGGCCATGCTGCATAAAATCCACTGCATTCAACCATGCTGCATGGAATCCACTGCATTCGATCATGCTGCATAAAATCCACTGCATTCAATCGGGATGCATTGGGCCTCGCTGCATGGAATACACTGCATTCAATCAGGCTGCATGGAATCCACTACATTCAATGGGGATGCATTCTACAATGCTGCATGGAGTTCACTGCATTCAATCACAATGCATGTAATCCACTGCATTCCATCGGGATGCTTTGGGCCATGCTGCATAAAATCCACTGCATTCAATCGGGATGCATTGGGCCTCGCTGCATGGACTCCACTGCATACAATCGGGATCCATTGCGCCAAAATGCATGGAATACTCTGCATTCATTGACGCTGCATGGACTCCACTGCATTCAATCGGGATGCTTTGGGCCATGCTGCATAAAATCCACTGCATTCAACCATGCTGCATGGAATCCACTGCATTCAATCATGCTGCATAAAATCCACTGCATTCCATCGGGATGCATTGGGCCTCGCTGCATGGAATACACTGCATTCAATCACGCTGCATGAAATCCACTGCATTCAATGGGGATGCATTCTACAATGCTGCATGGAGTTCACTGCATTCAATCACAACGCATGGAATCCACTGCATTCCATCGGGATGCTTTGGGCCATGCTGCTTAAAATCCACTGCATTCAATCGGGATGCATTGGGCCTCGCTGCATGGACTCCACTGCATACAATCGGGATCCATTGCACCAAAATGCATGGAATCCTCCGCATGCAACGACGCTGCATGGACTCCACTGCATTCAATCGGGATGCTTTGGGCCATGCTGAATAAAATCCACTGCATTCAATCATGCTGCATGGAATCCACTGCATTCAATCATGCTGTATAAAATCCACTGCATTCAATAGGGTTCCATTTCTTCACGTGGCATCGAATCCACTGCATTCAATCACGCTGCATGGAATCCACTGCATTCAATCGGGATGCATTTTTCCTCGCTGCATGGAGTACACTGCATTCAATCATGCTGCATAAAATCCACTGCATTCCATCGGGATGCTTTGGGCCATGCTGCATAAAATCCACTGCATTCAACCATGCTGCATGGAATACACTGCATTCAATCATGCTGCATAAAATCCACTGCATTCAATCGGGATGCATTGGGCCTCGCTGCATGGAATAAACTGCATTCAATCAGGCTCCATGGAATCCACTGCATTCAATGGGGATGCATTCTACCATGCTGCATGGAGTTCACTGCATTCAATCACAATGCATGGAATCCACTGCATTCCATCGGGATGCTTTGGGCCATGCTGCATAAAATCCACTGCATTCAATCGGGATGCATTGGGCCTCGCTGCATGGACTCCACTGCATACAATCGGGATCCATTGCGCCACAATGCATGGAATACTCTGCATTCAATCACGCTGCATGGAATCCACTGCATTCAATCGGGATGCTTTGGGCCATGCTGCATAAAATCCACTGCATGCAATCATGCTGCATGGAATCCACTGCATTCAATCGGGATGCACTGGGCATCGCTGCATGGACTCCACTGCATACAATCGGGATCCATTGCGCCAAAATGCATGGAATCCTTTGCATTCAATGACGCTGCATGGAATCCACTGCATTCAATCGGGATGCTTTGGGCCATGCTGCATACAATGCACTGCATTCAATCGGGATGCACTGGGCCTCGCTGCATGGACTCCACTGCATATAATCGGGATCCATTGCGCCACAATGCATGGAATACTCTGCATTCAATGACGCTGAATGGAATCCACTGCATTGAATCGGGAAGCTTTGGGCCATGCTGCATAAATCCACTGCATGCAGTCATGCTGTGTGGACTCCACTGCATTGAATCATGCTGCAAAAAAAACCACTGCATTCAATAGGGTTCCATTAATGCACCCTGCATGGAATCCACTGCATTCAACCACGCTGCATGGAATCCACTGCATTCAATCGGGATGCATTTTACCACTCTGCATGGATTACACTGCATTTAATCACGCTGCATGTAATCCATGGAATTTAATCGGGATTCATTTTACAAAGCTGTATGGAATGGACTGCACTTAATCACGCTGCATGGAATCCACTGCATTCAATCGGGATGCATTTTACCACGTTGCATGCAGTTCACTGCATTCAATCACAATGCATGGAATCCACTGCATTCCATCGGGATGCTTTGGGCCATGCTGCATAAAATCCACTGCATTCAATCTTGCTTTTTGAATCCACTGCATTCAGTAATGCTGCATAAAATCCTTGCATTCAATTGGGTTCCATTTCTTCACGCTGCATGGAATACACTGCATTCAATCACAATGCATGGAATCCACTGCATTCCATCGGGATGCTTTGGGCCATGCTGCATAAAATCCACTGCATTCAATCATGCTGCATGGAATTCACTGCATTCAATCATGCTGCATAAAATCCACTGCATTCAATCATGCTGCATAAATCCACTGCATTCAATAGGGTTCCACTTCTTCACGCTGCATGGAATCCACTGCATTCAATCACGTTGCATAAAATCCACTGCATTCAATAGGGTTCCATTTCTTCACGCTGCATGGAATCCACTACATTCAATCACGCTGCATGGAATCCACTGCATTCAATCAGCATGCTTTGGGCCATGCTGCATAAAATCCACTGCATTCAATCATGCTGCCTGGAATCCACTGCATTCAATCATACTGCATAAAATCCACTGCATTCAATAGGGTTCCATTTCTTCACGCTTCATGGAATCCACTGCATTCAATAGGGTTCCATTCCTTCACGCTGCCTGGAATCCACTGCCTTCAATCACGCTGCATGGAATCCACTGCATTCAATCGGGATGCATTTTTCCTCGTTGCATGGATTACACTGCATTCAATCCCAATGCATGGAATCCACTGCATTCAATCGGGAAGCTTTGGGCCATGCTGCATACAATGCACTGCATTCAATCGGGATGCACTGGGCCTCGCTGCATGGACTCCACTGCATATAATCGGGATCCATTGCGCCACAATGCATGGAATACTCTGCATTCAATGACGCTGAATGGAATCCACTGCATTGAATCAGGAAGCTTTGGGCCATGCTGCATAAATCCACTGCATGCAGTCATGCTGTGTGGACTCCACTGCATTGAATCATGCTGCAAAAAAAACCACTGCATTCAATAGGGTTCCATTAATGCACCCTGCATGGAATCCACTGCATTCAACCACGCTGCATGGAATCCACTGCATTCAATCGGGATGCATTTTACCACTCTGCATGGATTACACTGCATTTAATCACGCTGCATGTAATCCATGGAATTTAATCGGGATTCATTTTACAAAGCTGTATGGAATGGACTGCACTTAATCACGCTGCATGGAATCCACTGCATTCAATCGGGATGCATTTTACCACGTTGCATGCAGTTCACTGCATTCAATCACAATGCATGGAATCCACTGCATTCCATCGGGATGCTTTGGGCCATGCTGCATAAAATCCACTGCATTCAATCTTGCTTTTTGAATCCACTGCATTCAGTAATGCTGCATAAAATCCTTGCATTCAATTGGGTTCCATTTCTTCACGCTGCATGGAATACACTGCATTCAATCACGCTGCATGGAATCCACTGCATTCAATCGGGATGCATTTTACCATGCTGCGTGGTTTTCACTGCATTCAATCACAATGCATGGAATCCACTGCATTCCATCGGGATGCTTTGGGCCATGCTGCATAAAATCCACTGTATTCAATCATGCTGCATGGAATCCACTGCATTCAATCATGCTGCATAAAATCCACTGCATTCAATAGGGTTCCATTTCTTCACGCTGCATGGAATACACTGCATTCAATCACACTGAATGGAATCCACTGCATTCAATCGGGATGCTTTTTACCTTGCTGCATGGATTACACTCCATTCAATCACAATGCATGGAATCCACTGCATTCAATCGGGATGCTTTGGGCCATGCTGCATAAAATCCACTGCATTCAATCGGGATGCATTGGGCCACGCTGCATCGACTCCACTGCATTCAATTGGCATCCATTGCGCCACAATGCAAGGAATCCTCTGCATTCATTGACGCTGCATGGACTCCACTGCATTCAATCGGGATGCTTTGGGCCATGCTGCATAAAATCCACTGCATTCAACCATGCTGCATGGAATCCATTTCATTCAATCATGCTCTATAAAATCCAATGCATTCAATACGGTTCCATTACTTCACGCTGCATGGAATACACTGCATTAAATCAGGATGCATGGAATCGACTGCATTCAATCTGGATGCATTATACAACGTTGCATGGATTACCCTACATTCAATCACAATGCATGGAATCCACTGCATTCAATCGGGATGCTTTGGGCCATGCTGCATAAAATCCACTGCATTCAATCGGGATGCATTGGGCCTCGCTGCATAGACTCCACTGCATATAATCGGGATCCATTGCGCCACAATGCATGGAATACTCTGCATTCAATGACGCTGCATGGAATCCACTGCATTCCATCGGGAAGCTTTGGGCCATGCTGCATAAAATCCACTGCATTCAATCATGCTGCATGGAATCCACTGCATTCAATCGGGATGCATTTTACAAGGCTGCATGGATTACATTTCATACACTCAAAATGCATGGAATCCACTGCGTTCTATAGGGATGCTTTGGGCCATACTGCATAAAATACACTGCATTCAATTTGCTGCATGGAATCCACTGCATTCAATCATGCTGAATAAAATCCACTGCATTCAATAGGGTTCCATTTCTTCACGCTGCATGGAATACAGTGCATTCAATCAGGCTGCATGAAATCCACTGCATTCAATGGGGATGCATTCTACAATGCTGCATGGAGTTCACTGCATGCAATCACAATGCATGTAATCCACTGCATTCCATCGGGATGCCTTGGGCCATGCTGCATAAAATCCACTGCATTCAACCATGCTGCATGGAATCCACTGCATTCAATCATGCTGCATAAAATCCACTGCATTCAATCGGGATGCATTGGGCCTCGCTGCATGGAATACAGTGCATTCAATCAGGCTGCATGGAATCCACTGCATTCAATGGGGATGCATTCTACAATGCTGCATGGAGTTCACTGCATTCAATCACAACGCATGTAATCCACTGCATTCCATCGGGATGCTTTGGGCCATGCTGCATAAAATCCACTGCATTCAATCGGGATGCATTGGGCCTCGCTGCATGGACTCCACTGCATACAATCGGGATCCATTGCGCCAAAATGCATGGAATACTCTGCATTCATTGACGCTGCATGGACTCCACTGCATTCAATCGGGATGCTTTGGGCCATGCTGCATAAAATCCACTGCATTCAACCATGCTGCATGGAATCCACTGCATTCAATCATGCTGCATAAAATCCACTGCATTCCATCGGGATGCATTGGGCCTCGCTGCATGGAATACACTGCATTCAATCACGCTGCATGAAATCCACTGCATTCAATGGGGATGCATTCTACAATGCTGCATGGAGTTCACTGCATTCAATCACAATGCATGGAATCCACTGCATTCCATCGGGATGCTTTGGGCCATGCTGCATAAAATCCACTGCATTCAATCGGGATGCATTGTGCCTCGCTGCATGGACTCCACTGCATACGATCGGGATCCATTGCACCAAAATGCATGGAATCCTCCGCATGCAACGACGCTGCATGGACTCCACTGCATTCAATCGGGATGCTTTGGGCCATGCTGCATAATATCCATTGAATTCAATCATGCTGCATGGAATCCACTGCATTCAATCATGCTGTATAAAATCCACTGCATTCAATAGGGTTCCATTTCTTCACGTGGCATCGAATCCACTGCATTCAATCACGCTGCATGGAATCCACTGCATTCAATCGGGATGCATTTTTCCTCGCTGCATGGAGTACACTGCATTCAACCATGCTGCATAAAATCCACTGCATTCCATCGGGATGCTTTGGGCCATGCTGCATAAAATCCACTGCATTCAACCATGCTGCATGGAATACACTGCATTCAATCATGCTGCATAAAATCCACTGCATTCAATCGGGATGAATTGGGCCTCGCTGCTTGGAATAATCTGCATTCAATCAGGCTCCATGGAATCCACTGCATTCAATGGGGATGCATTCTACCATGCTGCATGGAGTTCACTGCATTCAATCACAATGCATGGAATCCACTGCATTCCATCGGGATGCTTTGGGCCATGCTGCATAAAATCCACTGCATTCAATCGGGATGCATTGGGCCTCGCTGCATGGACTCCACTGCATACAATCGGGATCCATTGCGCCACAATGCATGGAATACTCTGCATTCAATCACGCTGCATGGAATCCACTGCATTCAATCGGGATGCTTTGGGCCATGCTGCATAAAATCCACTGCATGCAATCATGCTGCATGGAATCCAGTGCATTCAATCGGGATGCATTTTACCACGTTGCATGCAGTTCACTGCATTCAATCACAATGCATGGAATCCACTGCATTCAATCGGGATGCTTTGGGCCATGCTGCATAAAATCCACTGCATTCAATCGGGATGCATTGGGCCTCGCTGCATGGACTCCACTGCATTCAATCGGGATCCATTGTGCCACAATGCATGGATCCTCTGCATTCAATGACGCTGCATGGAATCCACTGCATTCCATCAGGATGCTTTGGGCCATGCTGCATAAAATCCACTGCATGCAATCATGCTGCATGGAATCCACTGCATTCAATCATGCTGCATAAAATCCACTGCAATCAATAGGGTTCCATTTCTTCACACTGCATGGAATCCACTGCATTCAATCACGCTGCATGCAATCCACTGCATTCAACATGGATGAATTTTTCCACGCTGCATTTAGTACACTGTATTCAATCACAATTCATGGAATCCATTGCATTCAATCGGGATGCTTTGGGCCATGCTGCATAAAATCCACTGCATTCAATCGGGATGCACTGGGCATCGCAGCATGGACTCCACTGCATACAATCGGGATCCATTGCGCCACAATGCATGGAATCCTCTGCATTCAATGACGCTGCATGGAATCCACTGCATTCCATCGGGAAGCATTGGGCCATGCTGCATAAAATCCATTGCATTCAATCATGCTGCATGGAATCCACTTCATTCAATCGGGATGCATTTTACCATGCTGCCTGGATTACCCTTCATTCAATCACGCTGCATGGAATCCACTGCATTCTATCGGGATGCTTTGGGCCATGCTGCATAAAATCCACTGCATTTAATCGGGATGCATTTGGCCACGCTGCATGGACTCCACTGCATAAAATCGGGATCCATTGCCCCAAAATGCATGGAATCCACTGCATTCCATCGGGATGCTTTGGGCCATGCTGCATAAAATCCACTGCATTCAATCTTGCTTTTTGAATCCACTGCATTCAGTAATGCTGCATAAAATCCTTGCATTCAATTGGGTTCCATTTCTTCACGCTGCATGGAATACACTGCATTCAATCACAATGCATGGAATCCACTGCATTCCATCGGGATGCTTTGGGCCATGCTGCATAAAATCCACTGCATTCAATCATGCTGCATGGAATTCACTGCATTCAATCATGCTGCATAAAATCCACTGCATTCAATCATGCTGCATAAATCCACTGCATTCAATAGGGTTCCACTTCTTCACGCTGCATGGAATCCACTGCATTCAATCACGTTGCATAAAATCCACTGCATTCAATAGGGTTCCATTTCTTCACGCTGCATGGAATCCACTACATTCAATCACGCTGCATGGAATCCACTGCATTCAATCAGCATGCTTTGGGCCATGCTGCATAAAATCCACTGCATTCAATCATGCTGCCTGGAATCCACTGCATTCAATCATACTGCATAAAATCCACTGCATTCAATAGGGTTCCATTTCTTCACGCTTCATGGAATCCACTGCATTCAATAGGGTTCCATTCCTTCACGCTGCCTGGAATCCACTGCCTTCAATCACGCTGCATGGAATCCACTGCATTCAATCGGGATGCATTTTTCCTCGTTGCATGGATTACACTGCATTCAATCCCAATGCATGGAATCCACTGCATTCAATCGGGAAGCTTTGGGCCATGCTGCATACAATGCACTGCATTCAATCGGGATGCACTGGGCCTCGCTGCATGGACTCCACTGCATATAATCGGGATCCATTGCGCCACAATGCATGGAATACTCTGCATTCAATGACGCTGAATGGAATCCACTGCATTGAATCAGGAAGCTTTGGGCCATGCTGCATAAATCCACTGCATGCAGTCATGCTGTGTGGACTCCACTGCATTGAATCATGCTGCAAAAAAAACCACTGCATTCAATAGGGTTCCATTAATGCACCCTGCATGGAATCCACTGCATTCAACCACGCTGCATGGAATCCACTGCATTCAATCGGGATGCATTTTACCACTCTGCATGGATTACACTGCATTTAATCACGCTGCATGTAATCCATGGAATTTAATCGGGATTCATTTTACAAAGCTGTATGGAATGGACTGCACTTAATCACGCTGCATGGAATCCACTGCATTCAATCGGGATGCATTTTACCACGTTGCATGCAGTTCACTGCATTCAATCACAATGCATGGAATCCACTGCATTCCATCGGGATGCTTTGGGCCATGCTGCATAAAATCCACTGCATTCAATCTTGCTTTTTGAATCCACTGCATTCAGTAATGCTGCATAAAATCCTTGCATTCAATTGGGTTCCATTTCTTCACGCTGCATGGAATACACTGCATTCAATCACGCTGCATGGAATCCACTGCATTCAATCGGGATGCATTTTACCATGCTGCGTGGTTTTCACTGCATTCAATCACAATGCATGGAATCCACTGCATTCCATCGGGATGCTTTGGGCCATGCTGCATAAAATCCACTGTATTCAATCATGCTGCATGGAATCCACTGCATTCAATCATGCTGCATAAAATCCACTGCATTCAATAGGGTTCCATTTCTTCACGCTGCATGGAATACACTGCATTCAATCACACTGAATGGAATCCACTGCATTCAATCGGGATGCTTTTTACCTTGCTGCATGGATTACACTCCATTCAATCACAATGCATGGAATCCACTGCATTCAATCGGGATGCTTTGGGCCATGCTGCATAAAATCCACTGCATTCAATCGGGATGCATTGGGCCACGCTGCATCGACTCCACTGCATTCAATTGGCATCCATTGCGCCACAATGCAAGGAATCCTCTGCATTCATTGACGCTGCATGGACTCCACTGCATTCAATCGGGATGCTTTGGGCCATGCTGCATAAAATCCACTGCATTCAACCATGCTGCATGGAATCCATTTCATTCAATCATGCTCTATAAAATCCAATGCATTCAATACGGTTCCATTACTTCACGCTGCATGGAATACACTGCATTAAATCAGGATGCATGGAATCGACTGCATTCAATCTGGATGCATTATACAACGTTGCATGGATTACCCTACATTCAATCACAATGCATGGAATCCACTGCATTCAATCGGGATGCTTTGGGCCATGCTGCATAAAATCCACTGCATTCAATCGGGATGCATTGGGCCTCGCTGCATAGACTCCACTGCATATAATCGGGATCCATTGCGCCACAATGCATGGAATACTCTGCATTCAATGACGCTGCATGGAATCCACTGCATTCCATCGGGAAGCTTTGGGCCATGCTGCATAAAATCCACTGCATTCAATCATGCTGCATGGAATCCACTGCATTCAATCGGGATGCATTTTACAAGGCTGCATGGATTACATTTCATACACTCAAAATGCATGGAATCCACTGCGTTCTATAGGGATGCTTTGGGCCATACTGCATAAAATACACTGCATTCAATTTGCTGCATGGAATCCACTGCATTCAATCATGCTGAATAAAATCCACTGCATTCAATAGGGTTCCATTTCTTCACGCTGCATGGAATACAGTGCATTCAATCAGGCTGCATGAAATCCACTGCATTCAATGGGGATGCATTCTACAATGCTGCATGGAGTTCACTGCATGCAATCACAATGCATGTAATCCACTGCATTCCATCGGGATGCCTTGGGCCATGCTGCATAAAATCCACTGCATTCAACCATGCTGCATGGAATCCACTGCATTCAATCATGCTGCATAAAATCCACTGCATTCAATCGGGATGCATTGGGCCTCGCTGCATGGAATACAGTGCATTCAATCAGGCTGCATGGAATCCACTGCATTCAATGGGGATGCATTCTACAATGCTGCATGGAGTTCACTGCATTCAATCACAACGCATGTAATCCACTGCATTCCATCGGGATGCTTTGGGCCATGCTGCATAAAATCCACTGCATTCAATCGGGATGCATTGGGCCTCGCTGCATGGACTCCACTGCATACAATCGGGATCCATTGCGCCAAAATGCATGGAATACTCTGCATTCATTGACGCTGCATGGACTCCACTGCATTCAATCGGGATGCTTTGGGCCATGCTGCATAAAATCCACTGCATTCAACCATGCTGCATGGAATCCACTGCATTCAATCATGCTGCATAAAATCCACTGCATTCCATCGGGATGCATTGGGCCTCGCTGCATGGAATACACTGCATTCAATCACGCTGCATGAAATCCACTGCATTCAATGGGGATGCATTCTACAATGCTGCATGGAGTTCACTGCATTCAATCACAATGCATGGAATCCACTGCATTCCATCGGGATGCTTTGGGCCATGCTGCATAAAATCCACTGCATTCAATCGGGATGCATTGTGCCTCGCTGCATGGACTCCACTGCATACGATCGGGATCCATTGCACCAAAATGCATGGAATCCTCCGCATGCAACGACGCTGCATGGACTCCACTGCATTCAATCGGGATGCTTTGGGCCATGCTGCATAATATCCATTGAATTCAATCATGCTGCATGGAATCCACTGCATTCAATCATGCTGTATAAAATCCACTGCATTCAATAGGGTTCCATTTCTTCACGTGGCATCGAATCCACTGCATTCAATCACGCTGCATGGAATCCACTGCATTCAATCGGGATGCATTTTTCCTCGCTGCATGGAGTACACTGCATTCAACCATGCTGCATAAAATCCACTGCATTCCATCGGGATGCTTTGGGCCATGCTGCATAAAATCCACTGCATTCAACCATGCTGCATGGAATACACTGCATTCAATCATGCTGCATAAAATCCACTGCATTCAATCGGGATGAATTGGGCCTCGCTGCTTGGAATAATCTGCATTCAATCAGGCTCCATGGAATCCACTGCATTCAATGGGGATGCATTCTACCATGCTGCATGGAGTTCACTGCATTCAATCACAATGCATGGAATCCACTGCATTCCATCGGGATGCTTTGGGCCATGCTGCATAAAATCCACTGCATTCAATCGGGATGCATTGGGCCTCGCTGCATGGACTCCACTGCATACAATCGGGATCCATTGCGCCACAATGCATGGAATACTCTGCATTCAATCACGCTGCATGGAATCCACTGCATTCAATCGGGATGCTTTGGGCCATGCTGCATAAAATCCACTGCATGCAATCATGCTGCATGGAATCCAGTGCATTCAATCGGGATGCATTTTACCACGTTGCATGCAGTTCACTGCATTCAATCACAATGCATGGAATCCACTGCATTCAATCGGGATGCTTTGGGCCATGCTGCATAAAATCCACTGCATTCAATCGGGATGCATTGGGCCTCGCTGCATGGACTCCACTGCATTCAATCGGGATCCATTGTGCCACAATGCATGGATCCTCTGCATTCAATGACGCTGCATGGAATCCACTGCATTCCATCAGGATGCTTTGGGCCATGCTGCATAAAATCCACTGCATGCAATCATGCTGCATGGAATCCACTGCATTCAATCATGCTGCATAAAATCCACTGCAATCAATAGGGTTCCATTTCTTCACACTGCATGGAATCCACTGCATTCAATCACGCTGCATGCAATCCACTGCATTCAACATGGATGAATTTTTCCACGCTGCATTTAGTACACTGTATTCAATCACAATTCATGGAATCCATTGCATTCAATCGGGATGCTTTGGGCCATGCTGCATAAAATCCACTGCATTCAATCGGGATGCACTGGGCATCGCAGCATGGACTCCACTGCATACAATCGGGATCCATTGCGCCACAATGCATGGAATCCTCTGCATTCAATGACGCTGCATGGAATCCACTGCATTCCATCGGGAAGCATTGGGCCATGCTGCATAAAATCCATTGCATTCAATCATGCTGCATGGAATCCACTTCATTCAATCGGGATGCATTTTACCATGCTGCCTGGATTACCCTTCATTCAATCACGCTGCATGGAATCCACTGCATTCTATCGGGATGCTTTGGGCCATGCTGCATAAAATCCACTGCATTTAATCGGGATGCATTTGGCCACGCTGCATGGACTCCACTGCATAAAATCGGGATCCATTGCCCCAAAATGCAAGGAATCCTCTGCATTCAATGACGCTGAATGGAATCCACTGCATTGAATCGGGAAGCTTTGGGCCATGCTGCATAAATCCACTGCATGCAGTCATGCTGTGTGGACTCCACTGCATTGAATCATGCTGCAAAAAAAACCACTGCATTCAATAGGGTTCCATTTCTTCACCCTGCATGGAATCCACTGCATTCAACCACGCTGCATGGAATCCACTGCATTCAATCGGGATGCATTTTACCACTCTGCATGGATTACACTGCATTTAATCACGCTGCATGGAATCCATGGAATTTAATCGGGATTCATTTTACTAAGCTGTATGGAATGGACTGCACTTAATCACGCTGCATGGAATCCACTGCATTCAATCGGGATGCATTTTACCACGTTGCATGCAGTTCACTGCATTCAATCACAATGCATGGAATCCACTGCATTCCATCGGGATGCTTTGGGCCATGCTGCATAAAATCCACTGCATTCAATCGGGATGCATTGGGCCTCGCTGCATGGACTCCACTGCATACAATCGGGATCCATTGCGCCACAATGCATGGAATCCTCTGCATTCAATGACGCTGCATGGAATCCACTGCATTCCATCAGGATGCTTTGGGCCATGCTGCATAAAATCCACTGCATGCAATCCTGCTGCATGGAATCCACTGCATTCAATCATGCTGCATAAAATCCACTGCATTCAATAGGGTTCCATTTCTTCACACTGCATGGAATCCACTGCATTCAATCACGCTGCATGGAATCCACTGCATTCAACATGGAGGAATTTTACCACGCTGCATTTAGTACACTGTATTCAATCACAATTCATGGAATCCATTGCATTCCATAGGGAAGCTTTGGGCCATGCTGCATAAAATCCATTGCATTCAATCATGCTGCATGGAATCCACTGCATTCAATCGGGATGCATTTTACCATGCTGCATGGATTACCCTTCATTCAATCAGGCTGCATGGAATCCACTGCATTCTATCGGGATGCTTTGGGCCATGCTGCATAAAATCCACTGCATTTAATCGGGATGCATTTGGCCACGCTGCATGGACTCCACTGCATAAAATCGGGATCCATTGCCCCAAAATGCAAGGAATCATCTGCATTCAATGACGCTGCATGGAATCCACTGCATTCCATCGGGATCCATTTTACCACGCAGCATGGATTACACTGCTTTCAATCACAATGCATGGAATCTACTCTATTCAATCGGGATGCTTTGGGCCATACTGCATAAAATCCACTGCATTCAATCATGCTGCATGGAATCCACTGCATTCAATCGGGATGCATTTTACAAGGCTGCATGGATTACATTTCATACACTCAAAATGCATGGAATCCACTGCGTTCTATAGGGATGCTTTGGGCCATACTGCATAAAATACACTGCATTCAATTTGCTGCATGGAATCCACTGCATTCAATCATGCTGAATAAAATCCACTGATTTCAATAGGGTTCCATTTCTTCACGCTGCATGGAATACACTGCATTCAATCAGGCTGCATGAAATCCACTGCATTCAATGGGGATGCATTCTACAATGCTGCATGGAGTTCACTGCATGCAATCATAATGCATGTAATCCACTGCATTCCATCGGGATGCTTTGGGCCATGCTGCATAAAATCCACTGCATTCAACAATGCTGCATGGAATCCACTGCATTCAATGGGGATGCATTCTACAATGCTGCATGGAGTTCACTGCATTCAATCACAACGCATGTAATCCACTGCATTCCATCGGGATGCTTTGGGCCATGCTGCATAAAATCCACTGCATTCAATCGGGATGCATTGGGCCTCGCTGCATGGACTCCACTGCATACAATCGGGATCCATTGCGCCAAAATGCATGGAATACTCTGCATTCATTGACGCTGCATGGACTCCACTGCATTCAATCGGGATGCTTTGGGCCATGCTGCATAAAATCCACTGCATTCAACCATGCTGCATGGAATCCACTGCATTCAATCATGCTGCATAAAATCCACTGCATTCCATCGGGATGCATTGGGCCTCGCTGCATGGAATACACTGCATTCAATCACGCTGCATGAAATCCACTGCATTCAATGGGGATGCATTCTACAATGCTGCATGGAGTTCACTGCATTCAATCACAATGCATGGAATCCACTGCATTCCATCGGGATGCTTTGGGCCATGCTGCATAAAATCCACTGCATTCAATCGGGATGCATTGTGCCTCGCTGCATGGACTCCACTGCATACGATCGGGATCCATTGCACCAAAATGCATGGAATCCTCCGCATGCAACGACGCTGCATGGACTCCACTGCATTCAATCGGGATGCTTTGGGCCATGCTGCATAATATCCATTGAATTCAATCATGCTGCATGGAATCCACTGCATTCAATCATGCTGTATAAAATCCACTGCATTCAATAGGGTTCCATTTCTTCACGTGGCATCGAATCCACTGCATTCAATCACGCTGCATGGAATCCACTGCATTCAATCGGGATGCATTTTTCCTCGCTGCATGGAGTACACTGCATTCAACCATGCTGCATAAAATCCACTGCATTCCATCGGGATGCTTTGGGCCATGCTGCATAAAATCCACTGCATTCAACCATGCTGCATGGAATACACTGCATTCAATCATGCTGCATAAAATCCACTGCATTCAATCGGGATGAATTGGGCCTCGCTGCTTGGAATAATCTGCATTCAATCAGGCTCCATGGAATCCACTGCATTCAATGGGGATGCATTCTACCATGCTGCATGGAGTTCACTGCATTCAATCACAATGCATGGAATCCACTGCATTCCATCGGGATGCTTTGGGCCATGCTGCATAAAATCCACTGCATTCAATCGGGATGCATTGGGCCTCGCTGCATGGACTCCACTGCATACAATCGGGATCCATTGCGCCACAATGCATGGAATACTCTGCATTCAATCACGCTGCATGGAATCCACTGCATTCAATCGGGATGCTTTGGGCCATGCTGCATAAAATCCACTGCATGCAATCATGCTGCATGGAATCCAGTGCATTCAATCGGGATGCATTTTACCACGTTGCATGCAGTTCACTGCATTCAATCACAATGCATGGAATCCACTGCATTCAATCGGGATGCTTTGGGCCATGCTGCATAAAATCCACTGCATTCAATCGGGATGCATTGGGCCTCGCTGCATGGACTCCACTGCATTCAATCGGGATCCATTGTGCCACAATGCATGGATCCTCTGCATTCAATGACGCTGCATGGAATCCACTGCATTCCATCAGGATGCTTTGGGCCATGCTGCATAAAATCCACTGCATGCAATCATGCTGCATGGAATCCACTGCATTCAATCATGCTGCATAAAATCCACTGCATTCAATAGGGTTCCATTTCTTCACACTGCATGGAATCCACTGCATTCAATCACGCTGCATGCAATCCACTGCATTCAACATGGATGAATTTTTCCACGCTGCATTTAGTACACTGTATTCAATCACAATTCATGGAATCCATTGCATTCAATCGGGATGCTTTGGGCCATGCTGCATAAAATCCACTGCATTCAATCGGGATGCACTGGGCATCGCAGCATGGACTCCACTGCATACAATCGGGATCCATTGCGCCACAATGCATGGAATCCTCTGCATTCAATGACGCTGCATGGAATCCACTGCATTCCATCGGGAAGCTTTGGGCCATGCTGCATAAAATCCATTGCATTCAATCATGCTGCATGGAATCCACTTCATTCAATCGGGATGCATTTTACCATGCTGCCTGGATTACCCTTCATTCAATCACGCTGCATGGAATCCACTGCATTCTATCGGGATGCTTTGGGCCATGCTGCATAAAATCCACTGCATTTAATCGGGATGCATTTGGCCACGCTGCATGGACTCCACTGCATAAAATCGGGATCCATTGCCCCAAAATGCAAGGAATCCTCTGCATTCAATGACGCTGAATGGAATCCACTGCATTGAATCGGGAAGCTTTGGGCCATGCTGCATAAATCCACTGCATGCAGTCATGCTGTGTGGACTCCACTGCATTGAATCATGCTGCAAAAAAAACCACTGCATTCAATAGGGTTCCATTTCTTCACCCTGCATGGAATCCACTGCATTCAACCACGCTGCATGGAATCCACTGCATTCAATCGGGATGCATTTTACCACTCTGCATGGATTACACTGCATTTAATCACGCTGCATGGAATCCATGGAATTTAATCGGGATTCATTTTACTAAGCTGTATGGAATGGACTGCACTTAATCACGCTGCATGGAATCCACTGCATTCAATCGGGATGCATTTTACCACGTTGCATGCAGTTCACTGCATTCAATCACAATGCATGGAATCCACTGCATTCAATCGGGATGCTTTGGGCCATGCTGCATAAAATCCACTGCATTCAATCTTGCTTTTTGAATCCACTGCATTCAGTAATGCTGCATAAAATCCTTGCATTCAATTGGGTTCCATTTCTTCACGCTGCATGGAATACACTGCATTCAATCACGCTGCATGGACTCCACTGCATTCAATCGGGATGCATTTTACCATGCTGCGTGGTTTTCACTGCATTCAATCACAATGCATGGAATCCACTGCATTCCATCGGGATGCTTTGGGCCATGCTGCATAAAATCCACTGCATTCAATCATGCTGCATGGAATTCACTGCATTCAATCATGCTGCATAAAATCCACTGCATTCAATCATGCTGCATAAATCCACTGCATTCAATAGGGTTCCACTTCTTCACGCTGCATGGAATCCACTGCATTCAATCACGTTGCATAAAATCCACTGCATTCAATAGGGTTCCATTTCTTCACGCTGCATGGAATCCACTACATTCAATCACGCTGCATGGAATCCACTGCATTCAATCAGCATGCTTTGGGCCATGCTGCATAAAATCCACTGCATTCAATCATGCTGCCTGGAATCCACTGCATTCAATCATACTGCATAAAATCCACTGCATTCAATAGGGTTCCATTTCTTCACGCTTCATGGAATCCACTGCATTCAATAGGGTTCCATTCCTTCACGCTGCCTGGAATCCACTGCCTTCAATCACGCTGCATGGAATCCACTGCATTCAATCGGGATGCATTTTTCCTCGTTGCATGGATTACACTGCATTCAATCCCAATGCATGGAATCCACTGCATTCAATCGGGAAGCTTTGGGCCATGCTGCATACAATGCACTGCATTCAATCGGGATGCACTGGGCCTCGCTGCATGGACTCCACTGCATATAATCGGGATCCATTGCGCCACAATGCATGGAATACTCTGCATTCAATGACGCTGAATGGAATCCACTGCATTGAATCAGGAAGCTTTGGGCCATGCTGCATAAATCCACTGCATGCAGTCATGCTGTGTGGACTCCACTGCATTGAATCATGCTGCAAAAAAAACCACTGCATTCAATAGGGTTCCATTAATGCACCCTGCATGGAATCCACTGCATTCAACCACGCTGCATGGAATCCACTGCATTCAATCGGGATGCATTTTACCTCTCTGCATGGATTACACTGCATTTAATCACGCTGCATGTAATCCATGGAATTTAATCGGGATTCATTTTACAAAGCTGTATGGAATGGACTGCACTTAATCACGCTGCATGGAATCCACTGCATTCAATCGGGATGCATTTTACCACGTTGCAAGCAGTTCACTGCATTCAATCACAATGCATGGAATCCACTGCATTCCATCGGGATGCTTTGGGCCATGCTGCATAAAATCCACTGCATTCAATCTTGCTTTTTGAATCCACTGCATTCAGTAATGCTGCATAAAATCCTTGCATTCAATTGGGTTCCATTTCTTCACGCTGCATGGAATACACTGCATTCAATCACGCTGCATGGACTCCACTGCATTCAATCGGGATGCATTTTACCATGCTGCGTGGTTTTCACTGCATTCAATCACAATGCATGGAATCCACCGCATTCCATCGGGATGCCTTGGGCCATGCTGCATAAAATCCACTGCATTCAATCATGCTGCATGGAATCCACTGCATTCAATCATGCTGCATAAAATCCACTGCATTCAATAGGGTTCCATTTCTTCACGCTGCATGGAATACACTGCATTCAATCACACTGAATGGAATCCACTGCATTCAATCGGGATGCTTTTTACCTCGCTGCATGGATTACACTCCATTCAATCACAATGCATGGAATCCACTGCATTCAATCGGGATGCTTTGGGCCATGCTGCATAAAATCCACTGCATTCAATCGGGATGCATTGGGCCACGCTGCATCGACTCCACTGCATTCAATTGGCATCCATTGCGCCACAATGCAAGGAATCCTCTGCATTCATTGACGCTGCATGGACTCCACTGCATTCAATCGGGATGCTTTGGGCCATGCTGCATAAAATCCACTGCATTCAACCATGCTGCATGGAATCCATTTAATTCAATCATGCTCTATAAAATCCAATGCATTCAATACGGTTCCATTACTTCACGCTGCATGGAATACACTGCATTAAATCAGGATGCATGGAATCGACTGCATTCAATCAGGATGCATTATACCACGTTGCATGGATTACCCTACATTCAATCACAATGCATGGAATCCACTGCATTCAATCGGGATGCTTTGGGCCATGCTGCATAAAATCCACTGCATTCAATCGGGATGCATTGGGCCTCGCTGCATAGACTCCACTGCATATAATCGGGATCCATTGCGCCACAATGCATGGAATACTCTGCATTCAATGACGCTGCATGGAATCCACTGCATTCCATCGGGAAGCTTTGGGCCATGCTGCATAAAATCCACTGCATGCAATCATGCTGCATGGAATCCACTGCATTCAATCGGGATGCATTTTACAAGGCTGCATGGATTACATTTCATACACTCAAAATGCATGGAATCCACTGCGTTCTATAGGGATGCTTTGGGCCATACTGCATAAAATACACTGCATTCAATTTGCTGCATGGAATCCACTGCATTCAATCATGCTGAATAAAATCCACTGCATTCAATAGGGTTCCATTTCTTCACGCTGCATGGAATACACTGCATTCAATCAGGCTGCATGAAATCCACTGCATTCAATGGGGATGCATTCTACAATGCTGCATGGAGTTCACTGCATGCAATCACAATGCATGTAATCCACTGCATTCCATCGGGATGCCTTGGGCCATGCTGCATAAAATCCACTGCATTCAACCATGCTGCATGGAATCCACTGCATTCGATCATGCTGCATAAAATCCACTGCATTCAATCGGGATGCATTGGGCCTCGCTGCATGGAATAAACTGCATTCAATCAGGCTGCATGGAATCCACTACATTCAATGGGGATGCATTCTACAATGCTGCATGGAGTTCACTGCATTCAATCACAACGCATGTAATCCACTGCATTCCATCGGGATGCTTTGGGCCATGCTGCATAAAATCCACTGCATTCAATCGGGATGCATTGGGCCTCGCTGCATGGACTCCACTGCATACAATCGGGATCCATTGCGCCAAAATGCATGGAATACTCTGCATTCATTGACGCTGCATGGACTCCACTGCATTCAATCGGGATGCTTTGGGCCATGCTGCATAAAATCCACTGCATTCAACCATGCTGCATGGAATCCACTGCATTCAATCATGCTGCATAAAATCCACTGCATTCCATCGGGATGCATTGGGCCTCGCTGCATGGAATACACTGCATTCAGTCACGCTGCATGAAATCCACTGCATTCAATGGGGATGCATTCTACAATGCTGCATGGAGTTCACTGCATTCAATCACAATGCATGGAATCCACTGCATTCCATCGGGATGCTTTGGGCCATGCTGCTTAAAATCCACTGCATTCAATCGGGATGCATTGGGCCTCGCTGCATGGACTCCACTGCATACAATCGGGATCCATTGCACCAAAATGCATGGAATCCTCCGCATGCAACGACGCTGCATGGACTCCACTGCATTCAATCGGGATGCTTTGGGCCATGCTGAATAAAATCCACTGCATTCAATCATGCTGCATGGAATCCACTGCATTCAATCATGCTGTATAAAATCCACTGCATTCAATAGGGTTCCATTTCTTCACGTGGCATCGAATCCACTGCATTCAATCACGCTGCATGGAATCCACTGCATTCAATCGGGATGCATTTTTCCTCGCTGCATGGAGTACACTGCATTCAATCATGCTGCATAAAATCCACTGCATTCCATCGGGATGCTTTGGGCCATGCTGCATAAAATCCACTGCATTCAACCATGCTGCATGGAATACACTGCATTCAATCATGCTGCATAAAATCCACTGCATTCAATCGGGATGCATTGGGCCTCGCTGCATGGAATAAACTGCATTCAATCAGGCTCCATGGAATCCACTGCATTCAATGGGGATGCATTCTACCATGCTGCATGGAGTTCACTGCATTCAATCACAATGCATGGAATCCACTGCATTCCATCGGGATGCTTTGGGCCATGCTGCATAAAATCCACTGCATTCAATCGGGATGCATTGGGCCTCGCTGCATGGACTCCACTGCATACAATCGGGATCCATTGCGCCACAATGCATGGAATACTCTGCATTCAATCACGCTGCATGGAATCCACTGCATTCAATCGGGATGCTTTGGGCCATGCTGCATAAAATCCACTGCATGCAATCATGCTGCATGGAATCCACTGCATTCAATCGGGATGCACTGGGCATCGCTGCATGGACTCCACTGCATACAATCGGGATCCATTGCGCCAAAATGCATGGAATCCTTTGCATTCAATGACGCTGCATGGAATCCACTGCATTCAATCGGGATGCTTTGGGCCATGCTGCATACAATGCACTGCATTCAATCGGGATGCACTGGGCCTCGCTGCATGGACTCCACTGCATATAATCGGGATCCATTGCGCCACAATGCATGGAATACTCTGCATTCAATGACGCTGAATGGAATCCACTGCATTGAATCGGGAAGCTTTGGGCCATGCTGCATAAATCCACTGCATGCAGTCATGCTGTGTGGACTCCACTGCATTGAATCATGCTGCAAAAAAAACCACTGCATTCAATAGGGTTCCATTAATGCACCCTGCATGGAATCCACTGCATTCAACCACGCTGCATGGAATCCACTGCATTCAATCGGGATGCATTTTACCACTCTGCATGGATTACACTGCATTTAATCACGCTGCATGTAATCCATGGAATTTAATCGGGATTCATTTTACAAAGCTGTATGGAATGGACTGCACTTAATCACGCTGCATGGAATCCACTGCATTCAATCGGGATGCATTTTACCACGTTGCATGCAGTTCACTGCATTCAATCACAATGCATGGAATCCACTGCATTCCATCGGGATGCTTTGGGCCATGCTGCATAAAATCCACTGCATTCAATCTTGCTTTTTGAATCCACTGCATTCAGTAATGCTGCATAAAATCCTTGCATTCAATTGGGTTCCATTTCTTCACGCTGCATGGAATACACTGCATTCAATCACAATGCATGGAATCCACTGCATTCCATCGGGATGCTTTGGGCCATGCTGCATAAAATCCACTGCATTCAATCATGCTGCATGGAATTCACTGCATTCAATCATGCTGCATAAAATCCACTGCATTCAATCATGCTGCATAAATCCACTGCATTCAATAGGGTTCCACTTCTTCACGCTGCATGGAATCCACTGCATTCAATCACGTTGCATAAAATCCACTGCATTCAATAGGGTTCCATTTCTTCACGCTGCATGGAATCCACTACATTCAATCACGCTGCATGGAATCCACTGCATTCAATCAGCATGCTTTGGGCCATGCTGCATAAAATCCACTGCATTCAATCATGCTGCCTGGAATCCACTGCATTCAATCATACTGCATAAAATCCACTGCATTCAATAGGGTTCCATTTCTTCACGCTTCATGGAATCCACTGCATTCAATAGGGTTCCATTCCTTCACGCTGCCTGGAATCCACTGCCTTCAATCACGCTGCATGGAATCCACTGCATTCAATCGGGATGCATTTTTCCTCGTTGCATGGATTACACTGCATTCAATCCCAATGCATGGAATCCACTGCATTCAATCGGGAAGCTTTGGGCCATGCTGCATACAATGCACTGCATTCAATCGGGATGCACTGGGCCTCGCTGCATGGACTCCACTGCATATAATCGGGATCCATTGCGCCACAATGCATGGAATACTCTGCATTCAATGACGCTGAATGGAATCCACTGCATTGAATCAGGAAGCTTTGGGCCATGCTGCATAAATCCACTGCATGCAGTCATGCTGTGTGGACTCCACTGCATTGAATCATGCTGCAAAAAAAACCACTGCATTCAATAGGGTTCCATTAATGCACCCTGCATGGAATCCACTGCATTCAACCACGCTGCATGGAATCCACTGCATTCAATCGGGATGCATTTTACCACTCTGCATGGATTACACTGCATTTAATCACGCTGCATGTAATCCATGGAATTTAATCGGGATTCATTTTACAAAGCTGTATGGAATGGACTGCACTTAATCACGCTGCATGGAATCCACTGCATTCAATCGGGATGCATTTTACCACGTTGCATGCAGTTCACTGCATTCAATCACAATGCATGGAATCCACTGCATTCCATCGGGATGCTTTGGGCCATGCTGCATAAAATCCACTGCATTCAATCTTGCTTTTTGAATCCACTGCATTCAGTAATGCTGCATAAAATCCTTGCATTCAATTGGGTTCCATTTCTTCACGCTGCATGGAATACACTGCATTCAATCACGCTGCATGGAATCCACTGCATTCAATCGGGATGCATTTTACCATGCTGCGTGGTTTTCACTGCATTCAATCACAATGCATGGAATCCACTGCATTCCATCGGGATGCTTTGGGCCATGCTGCATAAAATCCACTGCATTCAATCATGCTGCATGGAATCCACTGCATTCAATCATGCTGCATAAAATCCACTGCATTCAATAGGGTTCCATTTCTTCACGCTGCATGGAATACACTGCATTCAATCACACTGAATGGAATCCACTGCATTCAATCGGGATGCTTTTTACCTTGCTGCATGGATTACACTCCATTCAATCACAATGCATGGAATCCACTGCATTCAATCGGGATGCTTTGGGCCATGCTGCATAAAATCCACTGCATTCAATCGGGATGCATTGGGCCACGCTGCATCGACTCCACTGCATTCAATTGGCATCCATTGCGCCACAATGCAAGGAATCCTCTGCATTCATTGACGCTGCATGGACTCCACTGCATTCAATCGGGATGCTTTGGGCCATGCTGCATAAAATCCACTGCATTCAACCATGCTGCATGGAATCCATTTCATTCAATCATGCTCTATAAAATCCAATGCATTCAATACGGTTCCATTACTTCACGCTGCATGGAATACACTGCATTAAATCAGGATGCATGGAATCGACTGCATTCAATCAGGATGCATTATACCACGTTGCATGGATTACCCTACATTCAATCACAATGCATGGAATCCACTGCATTCAATCGGGATGCTTTGGGCCATGCTGCATAAAATCCACTGCATTCAATCGGGATGCATTGGGCCTCGCTGCATAGACTCCACTGCATATAATCGGGATCCATTGCGCCACAATGCATGGAATACTCTGCATTCAATGACGCTGCATGGAATCCACTGCATTCCATCGGGAAGCTTTGGGCCATGCTGCATAAAATCCACTGCATGCAATCATGCTGCATGGAATCCACTGCATTCAATCGGGATGCATTTTACAAGGCTGCATGGATTACATTTCATACACTCAAAATGCATGGAATCCACTGCGTTCTATAGGGATGCTTTGGGCCATACTGCATAAAATACACTGCATTCAATTTGCTGCATGGAATCCACTGCATTCAATCATGCTGAATAAAATCCACTGCATTCAATAGGGTTCCATTTCTTCACGCTGCATGGAATACAGTGCATTCAATCAGGCTGCATGAAATCCACTGCATTCAATGGGGATGCATTCTACAATGCTGCATGGAGTTCACTGCATGCAATCACAATGCATGTAATCCACTGCATTCCATCGGGATGCCTTGGGCCATGCTGCATAAAATCCACTGCATTCAACCATGCTGCATGGAATCCACTGCATTCAATCATGCTGCATAAAATCCACTGCATTCAATCGGGATGCATTGGGCCTCGCTGCATGGAATACACTGCATTCAATCAGGCTGCATGGAATCCACTGCATTCAATGGGGATGCATTCTACAATGCTGCATGGAGTTCACTGCATTCAATCACAACGCATGTAATCCACTGCATTCCATCGGGATGCTTTGGGCCATGCTGCATAAAATCCACTGCATTCAATCGGGATGCATTGGGCCTCGCTGCATGGACTCCACTGCATACAATCGGGATCCATTGCGCCAAAATGCATGGAATACTCTGCATTCATTGACGCTGCATGGACTCCACTGCATTCAATCGGGATGCTTTGGGCCATGCTGCATAAAATCCACTGCATTCAACCATGCTGCATGGAATCCACTGCATTCAATCATGCTGCATAAAATCCACTGCATTCCATCGGGATGCATTGGGCCTCGCTGCATGGAATACACTGCATTCAATCACGCTGCATGAAATCCACTGCATTCAATGGGGATGCATTCTACAATGCTGCATGGAGTTCACTGCATTCAATCACAATGCATGGAATCCACTGCATTCCATCGGGATGCTTTGGGCCATGCTGCATAAAATCCACTGCATTCAATCGGGATGCATTGTGCCTCGCTGCATGGACTCCACTGCATACGATCGGGATCCATTGCACCAAAATGCATGGAATCCTCCACATGCAACGACGCTGCATGGACTCCACTGCATTCAATCGGGATGCTTTGGGCCATGCTGAATAAAATCCACTGCATTCAATCATGCTGCATGGAATCCACTGCATTCAATCATGCTGTATAAAATCCACTGCATTCAATAGGGTTCCATTTCTTCACGTGGCATCGAATCCACTGCATTCAATCACGCTGTATGGAATCCACTGCATTCAATCGGGATGCATTTTTCCTCGCTGCATGGAGTACACTGCATTCAACCATGCTGCATAAAATCCACTGCATTCCATCGGGATGCTTTGGGCCATGCTGCATAAAATCCACTGCATTCAACCATGCTGCATGGAATACACTGCATTCAATCATGCTGCATAAAATCCACTGCATTCAATCGGGATGCATTGGGCCTCGCTGCTTGGAATAATCTGCATTCAATCAGGCTCCATGGAATCCACTGCATTCAATGGGGATGCATTCTACCATGCTGCATGGAGTTCACTGCATTCAATCACAATGCATGGAATCCACTGCATTCCATCGGGATGCTTTGGGCCATGCTGCATAAAATCCACTGCATTCAATCGGGATGCATTGGGCCTCGCTGCATGGACTCCACTGCATACAATCGGGATCCATTGCGCCACAATGCATGGAATACTCTGCATTCAATCACGCTGCATGGAATCCACTGCATTCAATCGGGATGCTTTGGGCCATGCTGCATAAAATCCACTGCATGCAATCATGCTGCATGGAATCCACTGCATTCAATCGGGATGCATTTTACCACGTTGCATGCAGTTCACTGCATTCAATCACAATGCATGGAATCCACTGCATTCCATCGGGATGCTTTGGGCCATGCTGCATAAAATCCACTGCATTCAATCGGGATGCATTGGGCCTCGCTGCATGGACTCCACTGCATTCAATCGGGATCCATTGTGCCACAATGCATGGATCCTCTGCATTCAATGACGCTGCATGGAATCCACTGCATTCCATCAGGATGCTTTGGGCCATGCTGCATAAAATCCACTGCATTCAATCATGCTGCATAAAATCCACTGCATTCAATAGGGTTCCATTTCTTCACACTGCATGGAATCCACTGCATTCAATCACGCTGCATGCAATCCACTGCATTCAACATGGATGAATTTTTCCACGCTGCATTTAGTACACTGTATTCAATCACAATTCATGGAATCCATTGCATTCAATCGGGATGCTTTGGGCCATGCTGCATAAAATCCACTGCATTCAATCGGGATGCACTGGGCATCGCAGCATGGACTCCACTGCATAAAATCTGGATCCATTGCGCCACAATGCATGGAATCCTCTGCATTCAATGACGCTGCATGGAATCCACTGCATTCCATCGGGAAGCTTTGGGCCATGCTGCATAAAATCCATTGCATTCAATCATGCTGCATGGAATCCACTTCATTCAATCGGGATGCATTTTACCATGCTGCCTGGATTACCCTTCATTCAATCACGCTGCATGGAATCCACTGCATTCTATCGGGATGCTTTGGGCCATGCTGCATAAAATCCACTGCATTTAATCGGGATGCATTTGGCCACGCTGCATGGACTCCACTGCATAAAATCGGGATCCATTGCCCCAAAATGCAAGGAATCCTCTGCATTCAATGACGCTGAATGGAATCCACTGCATTGAATCGGGAAGCTTTGGGCCATGCTGCATAAATCCACTGCATGCAGTCATGCTGTGTGGACTCCACTGCATTGAATCATGCTGCAAAAAAAACCACTGCATTCAATAGGGTTCCATTTCTTCACCCTGCATGGAATCCACTGCATTCAACCACGCTGCATGGAATCCACTGCATTCAATCGGGATGCATTTTACCACTCTGCATGGATTACACTGCATTTAATCACGCTGCATGGAATCCATGGAATTTAATCGGGATTCATTTTACTAAGCTGTATGGAATGGACTGCACTTAATCACGCTGCATGGAATCCACTGCATTCAATCGGGATGCATTTTACCACGTTGCATGCAGTTCACTGCATTCAATCACAATGCATGGAATCCACTGCATTCAATCGGGATGCTTTGGGCCATGCTGCATAAAATCCACTGCATTCAATCTTGCTTTTTGAATCCACTGCATTCAGTAATGCTGCATAAAATCCTTGCATTCAATTGGGTTCCATTTCTTCACGCTGCATGGAATACACTGCATTCAATCACGCTGCATGGAATCCACTGCATTCAATCGGGATGCATTTTACCATGCTGCGTGGTTTTCACTGCATTCAATCACAATGCATGGAATCCACTGCATTCCATCGGGATGCTTTGGGCCATGCTGCATAAAATCCACTGCATTCAATCATGCTGCATGGAATTCACTGCATTCAATCATGCTGCATAAAATCCACTGCATTCAATCATGCTGCATAAATCCACTGCATTCAATAGGGTTCCACTTCTTCACGCTGCATGGAATCCACTGCATTCAATCACGCTGCATAAAATCCACTGCATTCAATAGGGTTCCATTTCTTCACGCTGCATGGAATCCACTACCTTCAATCACGCTGCATGGAATCCACTGCATTCAATCAGCATGCTTTGGGCCATGCTGCATAAAATCCACTGCATTCAATCATGCTGCCTGGAATCCACTGCATTCAATCATACTGCATAAAATCCACTGCATTCAATAGGGTTCCATTTCTTCACGCTTCATGGACTCCACTGCATTCAATAGGGTTCCATTCCTTCACGCTGCCTGGAATCCACTGCCTTCAATCACGCTGCATGGAATCCACTGCATTCAATCGGGATGCATTTTTCCTCGTTGCATGGATTACACTGCATTCAATCCCAATGCATGGAATCCACTGCATTCAATCGGGAAGCTTTGGGCCATGCTGCATACAATGCACTGCATTCAATCGGGATGCACTGGGCCTCGCTGCATGGACTCCACTGCATATAATCGGGATCCATTGCGCCACAATGCATGGAATACTCTGCATTCAATGACGCTGAATGGAATCCACTGCATTGAATCAGGAAGCTTTGGGCCATGCTGCATAAATCCACTGCATGCAGTCATGCTGTGTGGACTCCACTGCATTGAATCATGCTGCAAAAAAAACCACTGCATTCAATAGGGTTCCATTAATGCACCCTGCATGGAATCCACTGCATTCAACCACGCTGCATGGAATCCACTGCATTCAATCGGGATGCATTTTACCACTCTGCATGGATTACACTGCATTTAATCACGCTGCATGTAATCCATGGAATTTAATCGGGATTCATTTTACAAAGCTGTATGGAATGGACTGCACTTAATCACGCTGCATGGAATCCACTGCATTCAATCGGGATGCATTTTACCACGTTGCATGCAGTTCACTGCATTCAATCACAATGCATGGAATCCACTGCATTCCATCGGGATGCTTTGGGCCATGCTGCATAAAATCCACTGCATTCAATCTTGCTTTTTGAATCCACTGCATTCAGTAATGCTGCATAAAATCCTTGCATTCAATTGGGTTCCATTTCTTCACGCTGCATGGAATACACTGCATTCAATCACGCTGCATGGACTCCACTGCATTCAATCGGGATGCATTTTACCATGCTGCGTGGTTTTCACTGCATTCAATCACAATGCATGGAATCCACCGCATTCCATCGGGATGCCTTGGGCCATGCTGCATAAAATCCACTGCATTCAATCATGCTGCATGGAATCCACTGCATTCAATCATGCTGCATAAAATCCACTGCATTCAATAGAGTTCCATTTCTTCACGCTGCATGGATTACACTCCATTCAATCACAATGCATGGAATCCACTGCATTCAATCGGGATGCTTTGGGCCATGCTGCATAAAATCCACTGCATTCAATCGGGATGCATTGGGCCACGCTGCATCGACTCCACTGCAT
Organism: Sus scrofa; assembly: GCF_054392235.1. NCBI lineage: Eukaryota > Metazoa > Chordata > Mammalia > Artiodactyla > Suidae > Sus > Sus scrofa. The sequence continues at coordinate 6,964,802 of NC_139397.1, forward strand.
TCAATTGGCATCCATTGCGCCACAATGCAAGGAATCCTCTGCATTCATTGACGCTGCATGGACTCCACTGCATTCAATCGGGATGCTTTGGGCCATGCTGCATAAAATCCACTGCATTCAACCATGCTGCATGGAATACATTTCATTCAATCATGCTCTATAAAATCCAATGCATTCAATACGGTTCCATTACTTCACGCTGCATGGAATACACTGCATTAAATCAGGATGCATGGAATCGACTGCATTCAATCAGGATGCATTATACCACGTTGCATGGATTACCCTACATTCAATCACAATGCATGGAATCCACTGCATTCAATCGGGATGCTTTGGGCCATGCTGCATAAAATCCACTGCATTCAATCGGGATGCATTGGGCCTCGCTGCATAGACTCCACTGCATATAATCGGGATCCATTGCGCCACAATGCATGGAATACTCTGCATTCAATGACGCTGCATGGAATCCACTGCATTCCATCGGGAAGCTTTGGGCCATGCTGCATAAAATCCACTGCATGCAATCATGCTGCATGGAATCCACTGCATTCAATCGGGATGCATTTTACAAGGCTGCATGGATTACATTTCATACACTCAAAATGCATGGAATCCACTGCGTTCTATAGGGATGCTTTGGGCCATACTGCATAAAATACACTGCATTCAATTTGCTGCATGGAATCCACTGCATTCAATCATGCTGAATAAAATCCACTGCATTCAATAGGGTTCCATTTCTTCACGCTGCATGGAATACACTGCATTCAATCAGGCTGCATGAAATCCACTGCATTCAATGGGGATGCATTCTACAATGCTGCATGGAGTTCACTGCATGCAATCACAATGCATGTAATCCACTGCATTCCATCGGGATGCCTTGGGCCATGCTGCATAAAATCCACTGCATTCAACCATGCTGCATGGAATCCACTGCATTCGATCATGCTGCATAAAATCCACTGCATTCAATCGGGATGCATTGGGCCTCGCTGCATGGAATACACTGCATTCAATCAGGCTGCATGGAATCCACTACATTCAATGGGGATGCATTCTACAATGCTGCATGGAGTTCACTGCATTCAATCACAACGCATGTAATCCACTGCATTCCATCGGGATGCTTTGGGCCATGCTGCATAAAATCCACTGCATTCAATCGGGATGCATTGGGCCTCGCTGCATGGACTCCACTGCATACAATCGGGATCCATTGTGCCAAAATGCATGGAATACTCTGCATTCATTGACGCTGCATGGACTCCACTGCATTCAATCGGGATGCTTTGGGCCATGCTGCATAAAATCCACTGCATTCAACCATGCTGCATGGAATCCACTGCATTCAATCATGCTGCATAAAATCCACTGCATTCCATCGGGATGCATTGGGCCTCGCTGCATGGAATACACTGCATTCAGTCACGCTGCATGAAATCCACTGCATTCAATGGGGATGCATTCTACAATGCTGCATGGAGTTCACTGCATTCAATCACAATGCATGGAATCCACTGCATTCCATCGGGATGCTTTGGGCCATGCTGCTTAAAATCCACTGCATTCAATCGGGATGCATTGGGCCTCGCTGCATGGACTCCACTGCATACAATCGGGATCCATTGCACCAAAATGCATGGAATCCTCCGCATGCAACGACGCTGCATGGACTCCACTGCATTCAATCGGGATGCTTTGGGCCATGCTGAATAAAATCCACTGCATTCAATCATGCTGCATGGAATCCACTGCATTCAATCATGCTGTATAAAATCCACTGCATTCAATAGGGTTCCATTTCTTCACGTGGCATCGAATCCACTGCATTCAATCACGCTGCATGGAATCCACTGCATTCAATCGGGATGCATTTTTCCTCGCTGCATGGAGTACACTGCATTCAATCATGCTGCATAAAATCCACTGCATTCCATCGGGATGCTTTGGGCCATGCTGCATAAAATCCACTGCATTCAACCATGCTGCATGGAATACACTGCATTCAATCATGCTGCATAAAATCCACTGCATTCAATCGGGATGCATTGGGCCTCGCTGCATGGAATAAACTGCATTCAATCAGGCTCCATGGAATCCACTGCATTCAATGGGGATGCATTCTACCATGCTGCATGGAGTTCACTGCATTCAATCACAATGCATGGAATCCACTGCATTCCATCGGGATGCTTTGGGCCATGCTGCATAAAATCCACTGCATTCAATCGGGATGCATTGGGCCTCGCTGCATGGACTCCACTGCATACAATCGGGATCCATTGCGCCACAATGCATGGAATACTCTGCATTCAATCACGCTGCATGGAATCCACTGCATTCAATCGGGATGCTTTGGGCCATGCTGCATAAAATCCACTGCATGCAATCATGCTGCATGGAATCCACTGCATTCAATCGGGATGCACTGGGCATCGCTGCATGGACTCCACTGCATACAATCGGGATCCATTGCGCCAAAATGCATGGAATCCTTTGCATTCAATGACGCTGCATGGAATCCACTGCATTCAATCGGGATGCTTTGGGCCATGCTGCATAAAATCCACTGCATTCAATCGGGATGCACTGGGCCTCGCTGCATGGACTCCACTGCATATAATCGGGATCCATTGCGCCACAATGCATGGAATACTCTGCATTCAATGACGCTGAATGGAATCCACTGCATTGAATCGGGAAGCTTTGGGCCATGCTGCATAAATCCACTGCATGCAGTCATGCTGTGTGGACTCCACTGCATTGAATCATGCTGCAAAAAAAACCACTGCATTCAATAGGGTTCCATTAATGCACCCTGCATGGAATCCACTGCATTCAACCACGCTGCATGGAATCCACTGCATTCAATCGGGATGCATTTTACCACTCTGCATGGATTACACTGCATTTAATCACGCTGCATGTAATCCATGGAATTTAATCGGGATTCATTTTACTAAGCTGTATGGAATGGACTGCACTTAATCACGCTGCATGGAATCCACTGCATTCAATCGGGATGCATTTTACCACGTTGCATGCAGTTCACTGCATTCAATCACAATGCATGGAATCCACTGCATTCCATCGGGATGCTTTGGGCCATGCTGCATAAAATCCACTGCATTCAATCTTGCTTTTTGAATCCACTGCATTCAGTAATGCTGCATAAAATCCTTGCATTCAATTGGGTTCCATTTCTTCACGCTGCATGGAATACACTGCATTCAATCACGCTGCATGGACTCCACTGCATTCAATCGGGATGCATTTTACCATGCTGCGTGGTTTTCACTGCATTCAATCACAATGCATGGAATCCACTGCATTCCATCGGGATGCTTTGGGCCATGCTGCATAAAATCCACTGCATTCAATCATGCTGCATGGAATTCACTGCATTCAATCATGCTGCATAAAATCCACTGCATTCAATCATGCTGCATAAATCCACTGCATTCAATAGGGTTCCACTTCTTCACGCTGCATGGAATCCACTGCATTCAATCACGTTGCATAAAATCCACTGCATTCAATAGGGTTCCATTTCTTCACGCTGCATGGAATCCACTACATTCAATCACGCTGCATGGAATCCACTGCATTCAATCAGCATGCTTTGGGCCATGCTGCATAAAATCCACTGCATTCAATCATGCTGCCTGGAATCCACTGCATTCAATCATACTGCATAAAATCCACTGCATTCAATAGGGTTCCATTTCTTCACGCTTCATGGAATCCACTGCATTCAATAGGGTTCCATTCCTTCACGCTGCCTGGAATCCACTGCCTTCAATCACGCTGCATGGAATCCACTGCATTCAATCGGGATGCATTTTTCCTCGTTGCATGGATTACACTGCATTCAATCCCAATGCATGGAATCCACTGCATTCAATCGGGAAGCTTTGGGCCATGCTGCATACAATGCACTGCATTCAATCGGGATGCACTGGGCCTCCCTGCATGGACTCCACTGCATATAATCGGGATCCATTGCGCCACAATGCATGGAATACTCTGCATTCAATGACGCTGAATGGAATCCACTGCATTGAATCAGGAAGCTTTGGGCCATGCTGCATAAATCCACTGCATGCAGTCATGCTGTGTGGACTCCACTGCATTGAATCATGCTGCAAAAAAAACCACTGCATTCAATAGGGTTCCATTAATGCACCCTGCATGGAATCCACTGCATTCAACCACGCTGCATGGAATCCACTGCATTCAATCGGGATGCATTTTACCACTCTGCATGGATTACACTGCATTTAATCACGCTGCATGTAATCCATGGAATTTAATCGGGATTCATTTTACAAAGCTGTATGGAATGGACTGCACTTAATCACGCTGCATGGAATCCACTGCATTCAATCGGGATGCATTTTACCACGTTGCATGCAGTTCACTGCATTCAATCACAATGCATGGAATCCACTGCATTCCATCGGGATGCTTTGGGCCATGCTGCATAAAATCCACTGCATTCAATCTTGCTTTTTGAATCCACTGCATTCAGTAATGCTGCATAAAATCCTTGCATTCAATTGGGTTCCATTTCTTCACGCTGCATGGAATACACTGCATTCAATCACGCTGCATGGAATCCACTGCATTCAATCGGGATGCATTTTACCATGCTGCGTGGTTTTCACTGCATTCAATCACAATGCATGGAATCCACTGCATTCCATCGGAATGCTTTGGGCCATGCTGCATAAAATCCACTGCATTCAATCGGGATGCATTGGGCCACGCTGCATCGACTCCACTGCATTCAATTGGCATCCATTGCGCCACAATGCAAGGAATCCTCTGCATTCATTGACGCTGCATGGACTCCACTGCATTCAATCGGGATGCTTTGGGCCATGCTGCATAAAATCCACTGCATTCAACCATGCTGCATGGAATCCATTTCATTCAATCATGCTCTATAAAATCCAATGCATTCAATACGGTTCCATTACTTCACGCTGCATGGAATACACTGCATTAAATCAGGGTGCATGGAATCGACTGCATTCAATCAGGATGCATTATACCACGTTGCATGGATTACCCTACATTCAATCACAATGCATGGAATCCACTGCATTCAATCGGGATGCTTTGGGCCATGCTGCATAAAATCCACTGCATTCAATCGGGATGCATTGGGCCTCGCTGCATAGACTCCACTGCATATAATCGGGATCCATTGCGCCACAATGCATGGAATACTCTGCATTCAATGACGCTGCATGGAATCCACTGCATTCCATCGGGAAGCTTTGGGCCATGCTGCATAAAATCCACTGCATTCAATCATGCTGCATGGAATCCACTGCATTCAATCGGGATGCATTTTACAAGGCTGCATGGATTACATTTCATACACTCAAAATGCATGGAATCCACTGCGTTCTATAGGGATGCTTTGGGCCATACTGCATAAAATACACTGCATTCAATTTGCTGCATGGAATCCACTGCATTCAATCATGCTGAATAAAATCCACTGCATTCAATAGGGTTCCATTACTTCACGCTGCATGGAATACAGTGCATTCAATCAGGCTGCATGAAATCCACTGCATTCAATGGGGATGCATTCTACAATGCTGCATGGAGTTCACTGCATGCAATCACAATGCATGTAATCCACTGCATTCCATCGGGATGCCTTGGGCCATGCTGCATAAAATCCACTGCATTCAACCATGCTGCATGGAATCCACTGCATTCAATCATGCTGCATAAAATCCACTGCATTCAATCGGGATGCATTGGGCCTCGCTGCATGGAATACACTGCATTCAATCAGGCTGCATGGAATCCACTGCATTCAATCGGGATGCATTCTACAATGCTGCATGGAGTTCACTGCATTCAATCACAACGCATGTAATCCACTGCATTCAATCGGGATGCATTGGGCCTCGCTGCATGGACTCCACTGCATACAATCGGGATCCATTGCGCCAAAATGCATGGAATACTCTGCATTCATTGACGCTGCATGGACTCCACTGCATTCAATCGGGATGCTTTGGGCCATGCTGCATAAAATCCACTGCATTCAACCATGCTGCATGGAATCCACTGCATTCAATCATGCTGCATAAAATCCACTGCATTCAATAGAGTTCCATTTCTTCACGCTGCATGGATTACACTCCATTCAATCACAATGCATGGAATCCACTGCATTCAATCGGGATGCTTTGGGCCATGCTGCATAAAATCCACTGCATTCAATCGGGATGCATTGGGCCACGCTGCATCGACTCCACTGCATTCAATTGGCATCCATTGCGCCACAATGCAAGGAATCCTCTGCATTCATTGACGCTGCATGGACTCCACTGCATTCAATCGGGATGCTTTGGGCCATGCTGCATAAAATCCACTGCATTCAACCATGCTGCATGGAATACATTTCATTCAATCATGCTCTATAAAATCCAATGCATTCAATACGGTTCCATTACTTCACGCTGCATGGAATACACTGCATTAAATCAGGATGCATGGAATCGACTGCATTCAATCAGGATGCATTATACCACGTTGCATGGATTACCCTACATTCAATCACAATGCATGGAATCCACTGCATTCAATCGGGATGCTTTGGGCCATGCTGCATAAAATCCACTGCATTCAATCGGGATGCATTGGGCCTCGCTGCATAGACTCCACTGCATATAATCGGGATCCATTGCGCCACAATGCATGGAATACTCTGCATTCAATGACGCTGCATGGAATCCACTGCATTCCATCGGGAAGCTTTGGGCCATGCTGCATAAAATCCACTGCATGCAATCATGCTGCATGGAATCCACTGCATTCAATCGGGATGCATTTTACAAGGCTGCATGGATTACATTTCATACACTCAAAATGCATGGAATCCACTGCGTTCTATAGGGATGCTTTGGGCCATACTGCATAAAATACACTGCATTCAATTTGCTGCATGGAATCCACTGCATTCAATCATGCTGAATAAAATCCACTGCATTCAATAGGGTTCCATTTCTTCACGCTGCATGGAATACACTGCATTCAATCAGGCTGCATGAAATCCACTGCATTCAATGGGGATGCATTCTACAATGCTGCATGGAGTTCACTGCATGCAATCACAATGCATGTAATCCACTGCATTCCATCGGGATGCCTTGGGCCATGCTGCATAAAATCCACTGCATTCAACCATGCTGCATGGAATCCACTGCATTCGATCATGCTGCATAAAATCCACTGCATTCAATCGGGATGCATTGGGCCTCGCTGCATGGAATACACTGCATTCAATCAGGCTGCATGGAATCCACTACATTCAATGGGGATGCATTCTACAATGCTGCATGGAGTTCACTGCATTCAATCACAACGCATGTAATCCACTGCATTCCATCGGGATGCTTTGGGCCATGCTGCATAAAATCCACTGCATTCAATCGGGATGCATTGGGCCTCGCTGCATGGACTCCACTGCATACAATCGGGATCCATTGTGCCAAAATGCATGGAATACTCTGCATTCATTGACGCTGCATGGACTCCACTGCATTCAATCGGGATGCTTTGGGCCATGCTGCATAAAATCCACTGCATTCAACCATGCTGCATGGAATCCACTGCATTCAATCATGCTGCATAAAATCCACTGCATTCCATCGGGATGCATTGGGCCTCGCTGCATGGAATACACTGCATTCAGTCACGCTGCATGAAATCCACTGCATTCAATGGGGATGCATTCTACAATGCTGCATGGAGTTCACTGCATTCAATCACAATGCATGGAATCCACTGCATTCCATCGGGATGCTTTGGGCCATGCTGCTTAAAATCCACTGCATTCAATCGGGATGCATTGGGCCTCGCTGCATGGACTCCACTGCATACAATCGGGATCCATTGCACCAAAATGCATGGAATCCTCCGCATGCAACGACGCTGCATGGACTCCACTGCATTCAATCGGGATGCTTTGGGCCATGCTGAATAAAATCCACTGCATTCAATCATGCTGCATGGAATCCACTGCATTCAATCATGCTGTATAAAATCCACTGCATTCAATAGGGTTCCATTTCTTCACGTGGCATCGAATCCACTGCATTCAATCACGCTGCATGGAATCCACTGCATTCAATCGGGATGCATTTTTCCTCGCTGCATGGAGTACACTGCATTCAATCATGCTGCATAAAATCCACTGCATTCCATCGGGATGCTTTGGGCCATGCTGCATAAAATCCACTGCATTCAACCATGCTGCATGGAATACACTGCATTCAATCATGCTGCATAAAATCCACTGCATTCAATCGGGATGCATTGGGCCTCGCTGCATGGAATAAACTGCATTCAATCAGGCTCCATGGAATCCACTGCATTCAATGGGGATGCATTCTACCATGCTGCATGGAGTTCACTGCATTCAATCACAATGCATGGAATCCACTGCATTCCATCGGGATGCTTTGGGCCATGCTGCATAAAATCCACTGCATTCAATCGGGATGCATTGGGCCTCGCTGCATGGACTCCACTGCATACAATCGGGATCCATTGCGCCACAATGCATGGAATACTCTGCATTCAATCACGCTGCATGGAATCCACTGCATTCAATCGGGATGCTTTGGGCCATGCTGCATAAAATCCACTGCATGCAATCATGCTGCATGGAATCCACTGCATTCAATCGGGATGCACTGGGCATCGCTGCATGGACTCCACTGCATACAATCGGGATCCATTGCGCCAAAATGCATGGAATCCTTTGCATTCAATGACGCTGCATGGAATCCACTGCATTCAATCGGGATGCTTTGGGCCATGCTGCATAAAATCCACTGCATTCAATCGGGATGCACTGGGCCTCGCTGCATGGACTCCACTGCATATAATCGGGATCCATTGCGCCACAATGCATGGAATACTCTGCATTCAATGACGCTGAATGGAATCCACTGCATTGAATCGGGAAGCTTTGGGCCATGCTGCATAAATCCACTGCATGCAGTCATGCTGTGTGGACTCCACTGCATTGAATCATGCTGCAAAAAAAACCACTGCATTCAATAGGGTTCCATTAATGCACCCTGCATGGAATCCACTGCATTCAACCACGCTGCATGGAATCCACTGCATTCAATCGGGATGCATTTTACCACTCTGCATGGATTACACTGCATTTAATCACGCTGCATGTAATCCATGGAATTTAATCGGGATTCATTTTACTAAGCTGTATGGAATGGACTGCACTTAATCACGCTGCATGGAATCCACTGCATTCAATCGGGATGCATTTTACCACGTTGCATGCAGTTCACTGCATTCAATCACAATGCATGGAATCCACTGCATTCCATCGGGATGCTTTGGGCCATGCTGCATAAAATCCACTGCATTCAATCTTGCTTTTTGAATCCACTGCATTCAGTAATGCTGCATAAAATCCTTGCATTCAATTGGGTTCCATTTCTTCACGCTGCATGGAATACACTGCATTCAATCACGCTGCATGGACTCCACTGCATTCAATCGGGATGCATTTTACCATGCTGCGTGGTTTTCACTGCATTCAATCACAATGCATGGAATCCACTGCATTCCATCGGGATGCTTTGGGCCATGCTGCATAAAATCCACTGCATTCAATCATGCTGCATGGAATTCACTGCATTCAATCATGCTGCATAAAATCCACTGCATTCAATCATGCTGCATAAATCCACTGCATTCAATAGGGTTCCACTTCTTCACGCTGCATGGAATCCACTGCATTCAATCACGTTGCATAAAATCCACTGCATTCAATAGGGTTCCATTTCTTCACGCTGCATGGAATCCACTACATTCAATCACGCTGCATGGAATCCACTGCATTCAATCAGCATGCTTTGGGCCATGCTGCATAAAATCCACTGCATTCAATCATGCTGCCTGGAATCCACTGCATTCAATCATACTGCATAAAATCCACTGCATTCAATAGGGTTCCATTTCTTCACGCTTCATGGAATCCACTGCATTCAATAGGGTTCCATTCCTTCACGCTGCCTGGAATCCACTGCCTTCAATCACGCTGCATGGAATCCACTGCATTCAATCGGGATGCATTTTTCCTCGTTGCATGGATTACACTGCATTCAATCCCAATGCATGGAATCCACTGCATTCAATCGGGAAGCTTTGGGCCATGCTGCATACAATGCACTGCATTCAATCGGGATGCACTGGGCCTCCCTGCATGGACTCCACTGCATATAATCGGGATCCATTGCGCCACAATGCATGGAATACTCTGCATTCAATGACGCTGAATGGAATCCACTGCATTGAATCAGGAAGCTTTGGGCCATGCTGCATAAATCCACTGCATGCAGTCATGCTGTGTGGACTCCACTGCATTGAATCATGCTGCAAAAAAAACCACTGCATTCAATAGGGTTCCATTAATGCACCCTGCATGGAATCCACTGCATTCAACCACGCTGCATGGAATCCACTGCATTCAATCGGGATGCATTTTACCACTCTGCATGGATTACACTGCATTTAATCACGCTGCATGTAATCCATGGAATTTAATCGGGATTCATTTTACAAAGCTGTATGGAATGGACTGCACTTAATCACGCTGCATGGAATCCACTGCATTCAATCGGGATGCATTTTACCACGTTGCATGCAGTTCACTGCATTCAATCACAATGCATGGAATCCACTGCATTCCATCGGGATGCTTTGGGCCATGCTGCATAAAATCCACTGCATTCAATCTTGCTTTTTGAATCCACTGCATTCAGTAATGCTGCATAAAATCCTTGCATTCAATTGGGTTCCATTTCTTCACGCTGCATGGAATACACTGCATTCAATCACGCTGCATGGAATCCACTGCATTCAATCGGGATGCATTTTACCATGCTGCGTGGTTTTCACTGCATTCAATCACAATGCATGGAATCCACTGCATTCCATCGGAATGCTTTGGGCCATGCTGCATAAAATCCACTGCATTCAATCGGGATGCATTGGGCCACGCTGCATCGACTCAACTGCATTCAATTGGCATCCATTGCGCCACAATGCAATGAATCCTCTGCATTCATTGACGCTGCATGGACTCCACTGCATTCAATCGGGATGCTTTGGGCCATGCTGCATAAAATCCACTGCATTCAACCATGCTGCATGGAATCCATTTCATTCAATCATGCTCTATAAAATCCAATGCATTCAATACGGTTCCATTACTTCACGCTGCATGGAATACACTGCATTAAATCAGGGTGCATGGAATCGACTGCATTCAATCAGGATGCATTATACCACGTTGCATGGATTACCCTACATTCAATCACAATGCATGGAATCCACTGCATTCAATCGGGATGCTTTGGGCCATGCTGCATAAAATCCACTGCATTCAATCGGGATGCATTGGGCCTCGCTGCATAGACTCCACTGCATATAATCGGGATCCATTGCGCCACAATGCATGGAATACTCTGCATTCAATGACGCTGCATGGAATCCACTGCATTCCATCGGGAAGCTTTGGGCCATGCTGCATAAAATCCACTGCATTCAATCATGCTGCATGGAATCCACTGCATTCAATCGGGATGCATTTTACAAGGCTGCATGGATTACATTTCATACACTCAAAATGCATGGAATCCACTGCGTTCTATAGGGATGCTTTGGGCCATACTGCATAAAATACACTGCATTCAATTTGCTGCATGGAATCCACTGCATTCAATCATGCTGAATAAAATCCACTGCATTCAATAGGGTTCCATTACTTCACGCTGCATGGAATACAGTGCATTCAATCAGGCTGCATGAAATCCACTGCATTCAATGGGGATGCATTCTACAATGCTGCATGGAGTTCACTGCATGCAATCACAATGCATGTAATCCACTGCATTCCATCGGGATGCCTTGGGCCATGCTGCATAAAATCCACTGCATTCAACCATGCTGCATGGAATCCACTGCATTCAATCATGCTGCATAAAATCCACTGCATTCAATCGGGATGCATTGGGCCTCGCTGCATGGAATACACTGCATTCAATCAGGCTGCATGGAATCCACTGCATTCAATCGGGATGCATTCTACAATGCTGCATGGAGTTCACTGCATTCAATCACAACGCATGTAATCCACTGCATTCAATCGGGATGCATTGGGCCTCGCTGCATGGACTCCACTGCATACAATCGGGATCCATTGCGCCAAAATGCATGGAATACTCTGCATTCATTGACGCTGCATGGACTCCACTGCATTCAATCGGGATGCTTTGGGCCATGCTGCATAAAATCCACTGCATTCAACCATGCTGCATGGAATCCACTGCATTCAATCATGCTGCATAAAATCCACTGCATTCCATCGGGATGCATTGGGCCTCGCTGCATGGAATACACTGCATTCAATCACGCTGCATGAAATCCACTGCATTCAATGGGGATGCATTCTACAATGCTGCATGGAGTTCACTGCATTCAATCACAATGCATGGAATCCACTGCATTCCATCGGGATGCTTTGGGCCATGCTGCATAAAATCCACTGCATTCAATCGGGATGCATTGGGCCTTGCTGCATGGACTCCACTGCATACAATCGGGATCCATTGCACCAAAATGCATGGAATCCTCCGCATGCAACGACGCTGCATGGACTCCACTGCATTCAATCGGGATGCTTTGGGCCATGCTGAATAAAATCCACTGCATTCAATCATGCTGCATGGAATCCACTGCATTCAATCAGGCTGTATAAAATCCACTGCATTCAATAGGGTTCCATTTCTTCACGTGGCATCGAATCCACTGCATTCAATCACGCTGCATGGAATCCACTGCATTCAATCGGGATGCATTTTTCCTCGCTGCATGGAGTACACTGCATTCAACCATGCTGCATAAAATCCACTGCATTCCATCGGGATGCTTTGGGCCATGCTGCATAAAATCCACTGCATTCAACCATGCTGCATGGAATACACTGCATTCAATCATGCTGCATAAAATCCACTGCATTCAATCGGGATGCATTGGGCCTCGCTGCATGGAATAAACTGCATTCAATCAGGCTCCATGGAATCCACTGCATTCAATGCGGATGCATTCTACCATGCTGCATGGAGTTCACTGCATTCAATCACAATGCATGGAATCCACTGCATTCCATCGGGATGCTTTGGGCCATGCTGCATAAAATCCACTGCATTCAATCGGGATGCATTGGGCCTCGCTGCATGGACTCCACTGCATACAATCGGGATCCATTGCGCCACAATGCATGGAATACTCTGCATTCAATCACGCTGCATGGAATCCACTGCATTCAATCGGGATGCTTTGGGCCATGCTGCATAAAATCCACTGCATGCAATCATGCTGCATGGAATCCACTGCATTCAATCGGGATGCATTTTACCACGTTGCATGCAGTTCACTGCATTCAATCACAATGCATGGAATCCACTGCATTCCATCGGGATTCTTTGGGCCATGCTGCATAAAATCCACTGCATTCAATCGGGATGCATTGGGCCTCGCTGCATGGACTCCACTGCATTCAATCGGGATCCATTGTGCCACAATGCATGGATCCTCTGCATTCAATGACGCTGCATGGAATCCACTGCATTCCATCAGGATGCTTTGGGCCATGCTGAATAAAATCCACTGCATGCAATCATGCTGCATGGAATCCACTGCATTCAATCATGCTGCATAAAATCCACTGCATTCAATAGGGTTCCATTTCTTCACACTGCATGGAATCCACTGCATTCAATCACGCTGCATGCAATCCACTGCATTCAACATGGATGAATTTTTCCACGCTGCATTTAGTACACTGTATTCCATCACAATTCATGGAATCCATTGCATTCAATCGGGATGCTTTGGGCCATGCTGCATAAAATCCACTGCATTCAATCGGGATGCACTGGGCATCGCAGCATGGACTCCACTGCAAACAATCCGGATCCATTGCGCCACAATGCATGGAATCCTCTGCATTCAATGACGCTGCATGGAATCCACTGCATTCCATCGGGAAGCTTTGGGCCATGCTGCATAAAATCCATTGCATTCAATCATGCTGCATGGAATCCACTGCATTCAATCGGGATGCATTTTACCATGCTGCCTGGATTACCCTTCATTCAATCACGCTGCATGGAATCCACTGCATTCTATCGGGATGCTTTGGTCCATGCTGCATAAAATCCACTGCATTTAATCGGGATGCATTTGGCCACGCTGCATGGACTCCACTGCATAAAATCGGGATCCATTGCCCCAAAATGCAAGGAATCCTCTGCATTCAATGACGCTGAATGGAATCCACTGCATTGAATCGGGAAGCTTTGGGCCATGCTGCATAAATCCACTGCATGCAGTCATGCTGTGTGGACTCCACTGCATTGAATCATGCTGCAAAAAAAACCACTGCATTCAATAGGGTTCCATTTCTTCACCCTGCATGGAATCCACTGCATTCAACCACGCTGCATGGAATCCACTGCATTCAATCGGGATGCATTTTACCACTCTGCATGGATTACACTGCATTTAATCACGCTGCATGGAATCCATGGAATTTAATCGGGATTCATTTTACAAAGCTGTATGGAATGGACTGCACTTAATCACGCTGCATGGAATCCACTGCATTCAATCGGGATGCATTTTACCACGTTGCATGCAGTTCACTGCATTCAATCACAATGCATGGAATCCACTGCATTCAATCGGGATGCTTTGGGCCATGCTGCATAAAATCCACTGCATTCAATCTTGCTTTTTGAATCCACTGCATTCAGAAATGCTGCATAAAATCCTTGCATTCAATTGGGTTCCATTTCTTCACGCTGCATGGAATACACTGCATTCAATCATGCTGCATAAAATCCACTGCATTCAATCGGGATGCATTGGGCCTCGCTGCATGGAATAAACTGCATTCAATCAGGCTCCATGGAATCCACTGCATTCAATGGGGATGCATTCTACCATGCTGCATGGAGTTCACTGCATTCAATCACATTGCATGGAATCCACTGCATTCAATCGGGATGCTTTGGGCCATGCTGCATAAAATCCACTGCATTCAATCGGGATGCATTGGGCCTCGCTGCATGGACTCCACTGCATACAATCGGGATCCATTGCGCCACAATGCATGGAATACTCTGCATTCAATCACGCTGCATGGAATCCACTGCATTCAATCGGGATGCTTTGGGCCATGCTGCATAAAATCCACTGCATGCAATCATGCTGCATGGAATCCACTGCATTCAATCGGGATGCATTTTACCACGTTGCATGCAGTTCACTGCATTCAATCACAATGCATGGAATCCACTGCATTCAATCGGGATGCTTTGGGCCATGCTGCATAAATTCCACTGCATTCAATCGGGATGCATTGGGCCTCGCTGCATGGACTCCACTGCATTCAATCGGGATCCATTGCACCACAATGCATGGATCCTCTGCATTCAATGACGCTGCATGGAATCCACTGCATTCCATCAGGATGCTTTGGGCCATGCTGCATAAAATCCACTGCATGCAATCATGCTGCATGGAATCCACTGCATTCAATCATGCTGCATAAAATCCACTGCATTCAATAGGGTTCCATTTCTTCACACTGCATGGAATCCACTGCATTCAATCACGCTGCATGGAATCCACTGCATTCAACATGGATGAATTTTACCACGCTGCATTTAGTACACTGTATTCAATCACAATTCATGGAATCCATTGCATTCAATCGGGATGCTTTGGGCCATGCTGCATAAAATCCACTGCATTCAATCGGGATGCACTGGGCATCGCTGCATGGACTCCACTGCATACAATCGGGATCCATTGCGCCAAAATGCATGGAATCCTTTGCATTCAATGACGCTGCATGGAATCCACTGCATTCAATCGGGATGCTTTGGGCCATGCTGCATAAAATCCACTGCATTCAATCGGGATGCACTGGGCCTCGCTGCATGGACTCCACTGCATATAATCGGGATCCATTGCGCCACAATGCATGGAATATTCTGCATTCAATGACGCTGAATGGAATCCACTGCATTGAATCGGGAAGCTTTGGGCCATGCTGCATAAATCCACTGCATGCAGTCATGCTGTGTGGACTCCACTGCTTTGAATCATGCTGCAAAAAAAACCACTGCATTCAATAGGGTTCCATTAATGCACCCTGCATGGAATCCACTGCATTCAACCACGCTGCATGGAATCCACTGCATTCAATCGGGATGCATTTTACCACTCTGCATGGATTACACTGCATTTAATCACGCTGCATCGAATCCATGGAATTTAATCGGGATTCATTTTACTAAGCTGTATGGAATGGACTGCACTTAATCACGCTGCATGGAATCCACTGCATTCAATCGGGATGCATTTTACCACGTTGCATGCAGTTCACTGCATTCAATCACAATGCATGGAATCCACTGCATTCAATCGGGATGCTTTGGGCCATGCTGCATAAAATCCACTGCATTCAATCTTGCTTTTTGAATCCACTGCATTCAGTAATGCTGCATAAAATCCTTGCATTCAATTGGGTTCCATTTCTTCACGCTGCATGGAATACACTGCATTCAATCACGCTGCATGGAATCCACTGCATTCAATCGGGATGCATTTTACCATGCTGCGTGGTTTTCACTGCATTCAATCACAATGCATGGAATCCACTGCATTCCATCGGGATGCTTTGGGCCATGCTGCATAAAATCCACTGCATTCAATCATGCTGCATGGAATTCACTGCATTCAATCATGCTGCATAAAATCCACTGCATTCAATCATGCTGCATAAATCCACTGCATTCAATAGGGTTCCACTTCTTCACGCTGCATGGAATCCACTGCATTCAATCACGTTGCATAAAATCCACTGCATTCAATAGGGTTCCATTTCTTCACGCTGCATGGAATCCACTACATTCAATCACGCTGCATGGAATCCACTGCATTCAATCAGCATGCTTTGGGCCATGCTGCATAAAATCCACTGCATTCAATCATGCTGCCTGGAATCCACTGCATTCAATCATACTGCATAAAATCCACTGCATTCAATAGGGTTCCATTTCTTCACGCTTCATGGAATCCACTGCATTCAATAGGGTTCCATTCCTTCACGCTGCCTGGAATCCACTGCCTTCAATCACG
This sequence comes from Sus scrofa, assembly GCF_054392235.1. Classification (NCBI taxonomy): domain Eukaryota; kingdom Metazoa; phylum Chordata; class Mammalia; order Artiodactyla; family Suidae; genus Sus; species Sus scrofa. The sequence continues at coordinate 6,982,094 of NC_139397.1, forward strand.
CTGCATGGAATCCACTGCATTCAATCGGGATGCATTTTTCCTCGTTGCATGGATTACACTGCATTCAATCCCAATGCATGGAATCCACTGCATTCAATCGGGAAGCTTTGGGCCATGCTGCATACAATGCACTGCATTCAATCGGGATGCACTGGGCCTCGCTGCATGGACTCCACTGCATATAATCGGGATCCATTGCGCCACAATGCATGGAATACTCTGCATTCAATGACGCTGAATGGAATCCACTGCATTGAATCAGGAAGCTTTGGGCCATGCTGCATAAATCCACTGCATGCAGTCATGCTGTGTGGACTCCACTGCATTGAATCATGCTGCAAAAAAAACCACTGCATTCAATAGGGTTCCATTAATGCACCCTGCATGGAATCCACTGCATTCAACCACGCTGCATGGAATCCACTGCATTCAATCGGGATGCATTTTACCACTCTGCATGGATTACACTGCATTTAATCACGCTGCATGTAATCCATGGAATTTAATCGGGATTCATTTTACAAAGCTGTATGGAATGGACTGCACTTAATCACGCTGCATGGAATCCACTGCATTCAATCGGGATGCATTTTACCACGTTGCATGCAGTTCACTGCATTCAATCACAATGCATGGAATCCACTGCATTCCATCGGGATGCTTTGGGCCATGCTGCATAAAATCCACTGCATTCAATCTTGCTTTTTGAATCCACTGCATTCAGTAATGCTGCATAAAATCCTTGCATTCAATTGGGTTCCATTTCTTCACGCTGCATGGAATACACTGCATTCAATCACGCTGCATGGACTCCACTGCATTCAATCGGGATGCATTTTACCATGCTGCGTGGTTTTCACTGCATTCAATCACAATGCATGGAATCCACCGCATTCCATCGGGATGCCTTGGGCCATGCTGCATAAAATCCACTGCATTCAATCATGCTGCATGGAATCCACTGCATTCAATCATGCTGCATAAAATCCACTGCATTCAATAGGGTTCCATTTCTTCACGCTGCATGGAATACACTGCATTCAATCACACTGAATGGAATCCACTGCATTCAATCGGGATGCTTTTTACCTCGCTGCATGGATTACACTCCATTCAATCACAATGCATGGAATCCACTGCATTCCATCGGGATGCTTTGGGCCATGCTGCATAAAATCCACTGCATTCAATCGGGATGCATTGGGCCACGCTGCATCGACTCCACTGCATTCAATTGGCATCCATTGCGCCACAATGCAAGGAATCCTCTGCATTCATTGACGCTGCATGGACTCCACTGCATTCAATCGGGATGCTTTGGGCCATGCTGCATAAAATCCACTGCATTCAACCATGCTGCATGGAATCCATTTCATTCAATCATGCTCTATAAAATCCAATGCATTCAATACGGTTCCATTACTTCACGCTGCATGGAATACACTGCATTAAATCAGGATGCATGGAATCGACTGCATTCAATCAGGATGCATTATACCACGTTGCATGGATTACCCTACATTCAATCACAATGCATGGAATCCACTGCATTCAATCGGGATGCTTTGGGCCATGCTGCATAAAATCCACTGCATTCAATCGGGATGCATTGGGCCTCGCTGCATAGACTCCACTGCATATAATCGGGATCCATTGCGCCACAATGCATGGAATACTCTGCATTCAATGACGCTGCATGGAATCCACTGCATTCCATCGGGAAGCTTTGGGCCATGCTGCATAAAATCCACTGCATGCAATCATGCTGCATGGAATCCACTGCATTCAATCGGGATGCATTTTACAAGGCTGCATGGATTACATTTCATACACTCAAAATGCATGGAATCCACTGCGTTCTATAGGGATGCTTTGGGCCATACTGCATAAAATACACTGCATTCAATTTGCTGCATGGAATCCACTGCATTCAATCATGCTGAATAAAATCCACTGCATTCAATAGGGTTCCATTTCTTCACGCTGCATGGAATACACTGCATTCAATCAGGCTGCATGAAATCCACTGCATTCAATGGGGATGCATTCTACAATGCTGCATGGAGTTCACTGCATGCAATCACAATGCATGTAATCCACTGCATTCCATCGGGATGCCTTGGGCCATGCTGCATAAAATCCACTGCATTCAACCATGCTGAATGGAATCCACTGCATTCGATCATGCTGCATAAAATCCACTGCATTCAATCGGGATGCATTGGGCCTCGCTGCATGGAATACACTGCATTCAATCAGGCTGCATGGAATCCACTACATTCAATGGGGATGCATTCTACAATGCTGCATGGAGTTCACTGCATTCAATCACAACGCATGTAATCCACTGCATTCCATCGGGATGCTTTGGGCCATGCTGCATAAAATCCACTGCATTCAATCGGGATGCATTGGGCCTCGCTGCATGGACTCCACTGCATACAATCGGGATCCATTGCGCCAAAATGCATGGAATACTCTGCATTCATTGACGCTGCATGGACTCCACTGCATTCAATCGGGATGCTTTGGGCCATGCTTCATAAAATCCACTGCATTCAACCATGCTGCATGGAATCCACTGCATTCAATCATGCTGCATAAAATCCACTGCATTCCATCGGGATGCATTGGGCCTCGCTGCATGGAATACACTGCATTCAATCACGCTGCATGGAATCCACTGCATTCAATGGGGATGCATTCTACAATGCTGCATGGAGTTCACTGCATTCAATCACAATGCATGGAATCCACTGCATTCCATCGGGATGCTTTGGGCCATGCTGCATAAAATCCACTGCATTCAATCGGGATGCATTGGGCCTCGCTGCATGGACTCCACTGCATACAATCGGGATCCATTGCACCAAAATGCATGGAATCCTCCGCATGCAACGACGCTGCATGGACTCCACTGCATTCAATCGGGATGCTTTGGGCCATGCTGAATAAAATCCACTGCATTCAATCATGCTGCATGGAATCCACTGCATTCAATCATGCTGCATAAAATCCACTGCATTCAATAGGGTTCCATTTCTTCACGTGGCATCGAATCCACTGCATTCAATCACGCTGCATGGAATCCACTGCATTCAATCGGGATGCATTTTTCCTCGCTGCATGGAGTACACTGCATTCAATCATGCTGCATAAAATCCACTGCATTCCATCGGGATGCTTTGGGCCATGCTGCATAAAATCCACTGCATTCAACCATGCTGCATGGAATACACTGAATTCAATCATGCTGCATAAAATCCACTGCATTCAATCGGGATGCATTGGGCCTCGCTGCATGGAATAAACTGCATTCAATCAGGCTCCATGGAATCCACTGCATTCAATGGGGATGCATTCTACCATGCTGCATGGAGTTCACTGCATTCAATCACAATGCATGGAATCCACTGCATTCCATTGGGATGCTTTGGGCCATGCTGCATAAAATCCACTGCATTCAATCGGGATGCATTGGGCCTCGCTGCATGGACTCCACTGCATACAATCGGGATCCATTGCGCCACAATGCATGGAATACTCTGCATTCAATCACGCTGCATGGAATCCACTGCATTCAATCGGGATGCTTTGGGCCATGCTGCATAAAATCCACTGCATGCAATCATGCTGCATGGAATCCACTGCATTCAATCGGGATGCATTTTACCACGTTGCATGCAGTTCACTGCATTCAATCACAATGCATGGAATCCACTGCATTCAATCGGGATGCTTTGGGCCATGCTGCATAAAATCCACTGCATTCAATCGGGATGCATTGGGCCTCGCTGCATGGACTCCACTGCATACAATCGGGATCCATTGTGCCACAATGCATGGATCCTCTGCATTCAATGACGCTGCATGGAATCCACTGCATTCCATCAGGATGCTTTGGGCCATGCTGCATAAAATCCACTGCATGCAATCATGCTGCATGGAATCCACTGCATTCAATCATGCTGCATAAAATCCACTGCATTCAATAGGGTTCCATTTCTTCACACTGCATGGAATCCACTGCATTCAATCACGCTGCATGCAATCCACTGCATTCAACATGGATGAATTTTACCACGCTGCATTTAGTACACTGTATTCAATCACAATTCATGGAATCCATTGCATTCAATCGGGATGCTTTGGGCCATGCTGCATAAAATCCACTGCATTCAATCGGGATGCACTGGGCATCGCTGCATGGACTCCACTGCATACAATCGGGATCCATTGCGCCACAATGCATGGAATCCTCTGCATTCAATGACGCTGCATGGAATCCACTGCATTCCATCGGGAAGCTTTGGGCCATGCTGCATAAAATCCATTGCATTCAATCATGCTGCATGGAATCCACTGCATTCAATCGGGATGCATTTTACCATGCTGCCTGGATTACCCTTCATTCAATCACGCTGCATGGAATCCACTGCATTCTATCGGGATGCTTTGGGCCATGCTGCATAAAATCCACTGCATTTAATCGGGATGCATTTGGCCACGCTGCATGGACTCCACTGCATAAAATCGGGATCCATTGCCCCAAAATGCAAGGAATCCTCTGCATTCAATGACGCTGCATGGAATCCACTGCATTGAATCGGGAAGCTTTGGGCCATGCTGCATAAATCCACTGCATGCAGTCATGCTGTGTGGACTCCACTGCATTGAATCATGCTGCAAAAAAAACCACTGCATTCAATAGGGTTCCATTTCTTCACCCTGCATGGAATCCACTGCATTCAACCACGCTGCATGGAATCCACTGCATTCAATCGGGATGCATTTTACCACTCTGCATGGATTACACTGCATTTAATCACGCTGCATGGAATCCATGGAATTTAATCGGGATTCATTTTACTAAGCTGTATGGAATGGACTGCACTTAATCACGCTGCATGGAATCCACTGCATTCAATCGGGATGCATTTTACCACGTTGCATGCAGTTCACTGCATTCAATCACAATGCATGGAATCAGCAATATGCAATGT